>NC_060211.1:183370000-185770000 GCF_021130785.1 Homalodisca vitripennis | reverse complement strand
TATTTACATGAAGCATAAGTAGACAAATATCTATTATATGATATAATTAAAATATGATAGCTCACATAATTGAAGTCTTTAATTTACAATTAAAACTAATAAAAATCTAATTATTCACAGAACAATAACAGGTTTTTTTAATGAAAAACTGTATATAAATTCTGAACGAAAATGAATTCGAACAGATCGGAGCAGTAGGGACTGCCTGACTCACCAGATGGAATGGACGGCGGCGTTCTGCAGCACGTAGGTGCGGTCGAGGTAGAGGAAGATGCTACGGATCATGATCATCTGACGACAGTGTGACAACCAGCACTCGTTCATCTTCTTGAGGAAGATCAATCGATCCATAGTGTCCGCCAGGAACTGCTCTATGTTGGCTCTCACGTGCATCTCTGTCAAATCTGGAGAACAAGTCAGAGCTGAGCAGATCTCTCAAACACTCTATGCAACTTAACAATTTGTGATCCACACTATAACTGCTCAACAGATTCTCTCTTTGTCTTAGTCATTTCAGACCTAAAGCTTCCAATGTAAATGTTTTAATCTATTTCTACAGTAACTGATATTTTTGAAGAATTTACTGTTCTAAAAACGTTGCCTACTTTTAGAGGGAAATTCAGTCTATAAACTTAAGCTTATTCCAGTATTTTCCAAATACTTTAATTTCGAATCACATATACTTTCTAAGGTACTGCATAACAAAAAGAAAAGCATTTTTACAAAAATCTATAATATAAATTGAATGCAAAAAAATACAAATACACAAACATTTTTCAATCATAATGAAAATAAACAAGGTTGCTAACTCCAGAAATCATATGGAAGTATATATTCACAGAGATGGCCATTTTATCAGGTTTTCTGTAGAAACGTCAGTAAAACGTCACAGGCTGTGGGGCAGACAGACTTTGTCCACTGGCAGAGGAATAGGAATTATTTAATTTTTTCTAATTGCTGGGATGTATGTTTAAAAAAAAAGTATAAAAACACCAAAATATACAAATTGTTTGTTCCGAATGAAATTTACAATAAAAATAAACATTACATCACAGCAAATGAGAAGTCACTTAAATGAGAAAAAGATAACCTTGTCCTGCCGGTTTATATTTAAAAGTAATTTAAAGTTTACCAAAAGTGGTTACGTCAAAGACAGAAGACAATAATTTCATAATAAGCCATTTTCAGATTAACTTATTTTCAGGTTAAATATGAGCACAGAAAATCAAAATATTTGTTACAGTTTGAAATTAACAGAAGAAGTAAAAATATCTTGTAAAACAGATGCGTCACAGTATGCAAGTACTGTTTTGCTTGAGAAGAACGGAAACAAAGTACAGGGCATCAATAGCCAACTGAATCAGATGGCCTTTATTGCTCTTACGTTTCATAAACTTCAATATTGTGTTTGAATTCCGCAAGGAAGAGATAATTTACTATATATTTGTAAATAAACTACAAATTTATTGTATGAACAGTTCAACTGTAATTTGATTGAAACCAACATATCACAAAGTGTGATAGTAGCACTTGGAAGGATAATGAAATAACACAAAAAATATTAATGCAACAACTTACTTACCATTATAATGAATACATTTGACAACGAACGATACATTAAAATGTATATTTTGTGTATTGTATGAATTCAATATATAAATAAAATTGGTATCCTTCAAAAAAGTACATTTAATAACTAAGTGTAAAAAGACTGAAATTTTAGCTCCTCTTCTTCGGTATAAAATTCCTTCAAATGGATAATAATGTTTCTAAATTGACATGAACTGTTAAAAGAACAAGGTTAATTATATTCCTAAGATGCTTACCTAAATGAATTAAATATTTATTTATGTAACCCAGAAAAAAGAGACCTTTTTTCTTAAAAACTGTTGTGTAATGAGATTATCTTATCTTTTAAATAATGGACTGTAAATATTATTTATTCCAAGTGTACTTTATATTGATCACTGCACCTTGAAATGTTTCGTAAAGTATTAAATAGCTAACGATAATGTTATCTTTTAACACAATACCATAACAGCGGAGGCAATAGGTTACTATTTACTAGAAGTAGGATGTCAAAATAAAATGTTACAGTTAAGTTTTATTTCAAGGAAGATTTTCTTTAGAAGTAATGAAACAGATTTGGTGAATTTAGTGCAGGCATATGGACAGAGAGGCCGTGGACTTGGTCTGCCACGAGGGCCCTAGGACAGGACAGCTGTTTCAGATATCTTGGATGTTACTTGTACCTTTCTTCTGCCTACCGGTTGTGTGCTATCCACCTCCCTCTCTCTTCCTACACCCTCCTTATGTCGAGATCAGTTTAGTTGTTAACCCTTCGCACGCCACTAATAAATCCATTAACTTTCCTATAAAGCCAAGACAAGTAAAAAAATGTTGTTTCTTTAAGTTCAAAGCTAATTTTTATTATAATTAAATTATAAAAGGTAAGAGCAAAAAAAGTACGAGGGTCGTCCACAAAGTAACCTCTGTTTTGAAATAAAAAATAAAACCACTTGAGATACAAAAAGTTTATATAAATGTTAAAACTACAGCTTTTCTCTACTTTTCTACATATTCACCATACAAATACAAACACTTATCATATCTTTTAACAGTTTTTGAAATTCCGTCTTTAAAAAAATCTGCTGCCTGAGAATGTAGCCAACCTGTCACAGCGTTTTGAAGCTCTTTATCACTCGTAAACCTCTGAGATGCAAGCCACCGCTTCATGTACGGGAAAGGATAGAAATCACTGGGAGCCAAGTCCGGGCTGTAGGGGGGGTGGTCAAAAACGTCCCATTTTAACTTTTCCAAAAGTTCTGTTGTTCTTTGAGCTGTATGAGGGCGGGTGTTGTCATGGACAAACACAACACCAGGTGTCAGAAGACCACGACGCTTGTTTTGAATCGCTCGTCGTAGCCGTTTTAAGGTTTCACAGTAAGCTGCAGCTGTAATGGTCGTACCACGCTCCATAAATTCAACGAGCAAGATGCCTTTAGCATCCCAAAAAACTGTAGCCATCAATTTTCTCGCTGAAAAAGATTGGCGAGCTTTCTTTGGCTTGCTTGGCGAAGCGGTATTACCCCATTGCATTGACTGTTGTTTTGTTTCGGCATTCACATAGGCTACCCAAGTCTCATCTCCTGTAACGATCCTGTTCAAAAATGTTTCTCCTTCAACGTCATACCGAGTAAGAAAGTCTATGGCAGAACTCATTCTTTTCATTTTGTGATCATCGGTGAGCACTTTTGGAATCCAACGAGCACAAAACTTGTGATAGCCTAGTTTTTCTGTCACTATCTCATGCACAAGACTTCGAGAAATTTCAGGAAAATGATCTGAAAGTTCCGAGATTGTGAAGCGACGATTCTCGCGAATTTTCTCATCCACTTTGTTCACCAAGTCATAACTGACGAGAGATGGCCTACTACTCCGGTCTTCATCGTGAACGTTCGTTCTTCCATCTAAAAAAAAAAAACGAACCCAAACGAACGGACTACACCTTCACTCATAATGTTTGGGCCATACACCACACTCAATTCACGATGAATTTCAGCTGCTGTGTAACTTTTCGACCACAGAAATCTTATTACACCACGCACATCACACTTGGCGGGATTTTCTATCATGGCAATCCTGTTTTTACGTTGTAACAAAAGAACAAGCGATCGCACGATGCTCTCCCTTGCACAGCTAGAAGCGTACTGAACGGCTGCGCACACCGATGTGAGAATGGCGGCGCTACCCCCACTACTTATCGCACCACGCCCCAAACGGCAGTTACTTTATGGACGACCCTCGTATAAAACAGGGCATTTTACTTAAAATTTGCATATTTATTTACACCAATAAAAAGATCTATTTAAAAAACTGTTTATTTCAAAAAAATTTCAATTTTATTGTAAAATGTAACTAAACTGAAAAGTTTAATTCCATTTTACTATAAAACAAGATTACTACCACATGTTGAACAATAATAACAAGATACATAGTAGATGCGCACTCGTGACAACAGAGAAAACAGTAATACACGCCACGGATATGTTTGGTTATGGCTCTGTAGGATACGTAGAACTGATGAGCAGGCGGTCGGAGTTAGACAAAGGGCACTCCCGTCCTCCTGCTACTGAGTGAAGGTCGCTTATAAATACTTTCTTGGCAACAGCGATAAGCACACTTTGCAGCGTACACTGGGCTTTTCGAGGCCTTTTGTGAAATAAAAACCTCCCAGAGACATAATCTATAATATCGGATATAACTGTAATTTGGCGTTTTGGTCAAAGTGTGCCATTCTGATATATCTTTCTACGCATGGGAAGGATTAAAAATATGATGAAGTGAACAATGGTCTCGTCTCTTGTCTGTTTCATTACCTTAGATTTCCCATTTCAGTGAAACTTTATATAGTTGTTTTCGGTCTTTTATAATATTTTATAATCTTCAATTCAAAATTAGTAGGCAATTGAATTATCTGGTACTAAATAAATTTCTTTTTTAATTTCAAATTTGAAGCCTCCGTTGGGGATTGGATATTTTAATTTACAAAATCAAATTAGAGAAACAAGAGAAAGTAATACATTTTACTGAGATGATGTTAACTGTGAAAGAACTCTCTGAGTGAATACTAAAACTTCTGAATTATTAGTGATAAATAGACTTATTATAATTCAGTTTTGAATGCAGTTAAGTGTGGGGTTTTGAGTATAATTAAATAGATGATTCATGAAAGTGATTATAACAATTCATATGATTAATTGTAGGATAAAAACTTAAGTAAGACGTTTGGTGTCAAAGCGAGTTCGAAGAATGAGAGAGATTTAAAATCTAAAATTAAAGATTGACTAGTTATTATAAAAGCAAAGGGTTTTTAGAATGTGCTGTCAGTGAACTAGTAATACTTTCGTATGGTATAAAATAGAACAAACTGTACGATGGTTTTTAAATATTGTTGCACAGGATTTTTACCACACTATAATATCCATTTTTTACTATGCTGAAATAATTAAATGATACGGTAGTATGGGATAAGAAAGGTGTACCTTTGAGGTTGGAATAAAGATCCACAGCCATCTTGTGGTTGCACATGTTCTCCACCGCCTGATAGAGTTCCTCCAGGCTGTATCTGATGGATGTGGACAACTGGATAGCTATCACAGCCTCCTTGAGCTTCTCCCATGTCAGCTGCTGGTAGTTGTCTGGCAATTTAGGCTTTTCTGGGAACAAATAAAGTTACTACTACAGTGAGGATCTCAGATTACTTAATTTTTCTTTACAATAAAGGTTTTTGGATGAAAATGTTATTATAATAAAAAACATTTAAGAAATTGAACATCCTTACTGTTCAATGTGTGTGTACTTGTATGAAGTGTTGAGTCAAGTTTATACAAATTTGAACTGGTTTTTGTAAAGAAAAGACAATTAATACGATGATACCATAAGTTACGAGGATACATTACCATAGTTATTTGCTAATGTATCCCATACTTGCTAATATAGCAGTATTTGAAAACAGTTGCTTATTATATCGGCATTAAACTATATAATTAATTGCTTAAAATTGCAAACAAATGCCACAGGTTAAGTTCTTAGAAACTGTAGAGTAAAATCCTGTTGGTTGAAAAGGCCTGATAAAAAATAACCAAAATGTTTAATGACAAAAATATAATAACCTACATTGGAGACCACAAGAGAGTGCAGTTGGCGGCCGGCGCGACGTTGCCACACAACACGACAAAGCGACACGTGATGGTCGACACAGACTATTGCATTGTACAAACCTCAAACTAACACGGATTTGTATTGAAATCTTGTTTGAAGGTTATTTTTGACGATGGAAGGATTGTGAAGGAAACAGGATTTTTCCGGACATTTGACATCGTTCAGTGAAACAAGAAGTCGTAGGTGGTTAGTAGACGAATGAAGACGTATTGTGACCTGTATTCCGTATTTTAGTTTTAATGATTAGTGTTGTGTATAGTTTTTTATTAAGTGCATGTTTATAGAGTTAGTGAAGTTGACAAACAACATGGTGGTTGTTATTCCTGACCTAGGCGTGCCACAACGCTTTGGTAAGATTTGTTTATTTTAACCTAGTTTGTAATTATGTATTAGGTTAGTTCTTTACCTGAAGAAGAGATCAGATTGCAGATCTCCAAACGTAGTGTTACTGATTTCTTGTTTCACTGAACGACGGCAAATGTCCGGAAAAATCCTGTTTCCTTCTTTGAAATCTTATCGTTATGAAGATCCAAACAAAATTTAATGCTATGACAGTTTGCTATATAATATTTTTATTACTTTTATACTTCAATTATATTACAGTAGAGTCCGCCAATCCGAACTAACTAATTGGGACCGAACCTTATTCGGATTGACGGGAAATTCGGACTAGGCGGGATTTTTGTTAAATAGTACCATTTATCAACTTTCAAGTGCAATTTACGTGGTTTTAAAACAATTAAATGCATACAATAATCAAATGCAATAAACTATAGTAAGTACGTATTAAACGTAATAATAATTATTACAGTTTCCTGTCTTTGTACGGTAAACATCGCGTGGTCGAAAACTGAGTGCCATTGTTTGTGCGTAATGAATCTAGTAGAAGCCACCTGTCTGTGGTGGGCGGGGCGAGTTGGTCGGTGACCTTGAAAAACAGTGTGGCGCGCAAAAACTATTGGACTGCCACTACCTCACCCCTATCCCCTCCACCACCCACCCCGGGTGACGAGTGGCGAGACGACAGTTTAGTGCAATTTTCCATACGCGCAGCACGTGCTCTTACTGTGTATTCTGTAGTTTGTGGTTTGCAGTTTTGTTTGTTCTTTGCTCTGCTCTGTGCGTATATTCGATATCATTATGGCTAGTAAACGTAAACACAACTCGTGTACGTTAAAAGAAAAACTCGAAGTTCTCAAAAGACTAGACAATGGTGAAAGTGCTACTCAACTTTCAATTGAATTTTGGTTGTCGGTTTTTTAAAGCGACGATCAGGTGACTGGAAAAAAGAAAGCGGGCAAAAAATCGAACAATTTTGCTCTGTTACAAGTGAAAACACTCTAGAAAAACGTCAAACTACTACTGTGTCATCGTATGACAAACTCGATGAAGCACTTTACTTGTGGTTTTCTCAAGAGAGACAAAAAAGGCATTCCCATTAACGGCCCTCTTATTAAAGAAAAGGCGCTTCTACTAAACATCCTTATGGGAGGCGATCCGTCATTTTCGGCTAGTTGCGGTTTTTTAGATCGGTGGAAAAAAAAGGCACGGTATCAGGCAACTGACTGTAACTGGCGAAAAGATGTCTGCAGACAGCAACGCAGCCGCAGAGTATCTTCAGGAGTTCAAAGAAATTACATCCTCCTACTCACCCCAGCAAGTGTACAACGCTGATGAAACGGGGCTAAATTTCAAAGCGTTGCCAACAAAGAGCCTAGCTTCAAGAGAAGAAAAGTCCGCTCCAGGATTTAAAATGGATAAGCAACGACTAACCGTATTAGCATGCAGCAACGCTTCCGTCACCAATAAGATACCTTTGATGGTTATCGGGTAAATCCAAAAAACCTCGATGTTTTAAAAACATGAATATGAACGCTCTGCCGGTTTTACTATAAAAACCAAAAGAAAGCTTGGATGGATCGTGCTTTGTTTCAAGAATGGTTTGAGAAACAATTTGTGCCCAACGTGAGAGCCTACAATGAAGAAAATGGACTGCCTGATAGAGCGTTGTTACTCATAGATAACGCTCCGTCCCATCCGGATGACTTAGAGCTGGTTATTGGTGATATAAAAGCCATTTTTCTACCACCGAACGTTACTTCGATCATACAACCAATGGACCAAGGAGTTCTACAAGCGTTTTGAAGCAAAATTATCGGAAAAAAAAGCTGCTCCGAAGCCTGCTTGAGGAAAATGAAGACCTCACAATTCTCCAAAAAGCTTAAGAAAATCACGATCAAAGATGTAATTTTCTGGGTGGCAGAGGCTTGGGAGAACACAAGCGTAGGAGCTCTGCAGAAAATCTTGGAAAAAATCTTTGGCCTGATCTGCAGTTTGTTGAAGAGGTTGTTCCACCGGTAAATGAATGCGAACTTCTTCCTCTTGTAAAAAAAAATACCGGGATGCGAAAATGTAGAGAAGGAGTGTGTTGATGAGTGGACGGCTGTAGATGACAAAGGCTTCGAGGAGTACACAGACGAAGACATCGTGGCACAGGTGCAAGGAGTCCCAGCTGATGACTCATGTAGCAGTGAGGATGAGGGAGACGCCCAATCCCAAACTACCGATATTGTTCCACACAGCGCAGCTGCATAGTGCCTTTGTCCTCGCTCTACGCTACGTCGAGCAACATGCCGCTGCTACTCCCAATGACGTAATGTTCATTCGGCGTTGGTGAAACATTGCATCGTCCAGTCGTTTTAGTGTGTTGCGTCAAAAGAAGATCACTGACTTTAGGTCTTAAGAAAAGTGTTGGGTTTTGCAGTGTTTTTGTTTTACGTTTTTATCCCTTTATTGTGTCCAAGTTAAAGTACAAATTATTTGCTAAGCCTTGCGTAGGGGTTTGTACATTATAAATACAGTACAGTACAGTACTATGTTTCATTTATTAACAGTATTAAATTCCGTACAATGTATGTATCATCTAACGTTTCAAAATGTAATTTCAGTTTCTATATGTCAGTAAGTAAATGCTTTGAGAAATAAAAACTTACGTTTTACTATAATAACTGGTTTTAATTTATTTTCCTGCCTTTTTAGCAATTTTATATTTTCTCCTAGCCGTGTTCGGATTAGGCGGATTTTCGGAATTGGCGGGGTTTGGATCGGCGGGACTCTACTGTATTATAAATTAACCAGCTAACAAAAAAACAAATCCTCCTAATTAACAATTTTCATTAAATAATATGGTACTTTTTAAATCTTTATTGGAAAAAGAAGATTGGCTCCCAGTCTTTTACTCAACAGTCAATGAAAAATATGATTGTTTTGACAGTATCTTCAGATACTATTTTAATCTTTGTTTTCCGCTTACACAAATTAAAAAAGAAAATAAAAAGCACACTTGGATTACACAAGATTTTAAAGGATGAAAAAAATGAAATAATTTGTCTTAGTAAATTGTCAAGGCTTACAAAACCTGATAATTTAAAAAATGAAGTTAAGAATAAAGTTAAACAATACAATTCAAACTAACTAAATGTAAGAAAAATTATTTTGATACCAAAATCAAAAACACAGAAAATATTAGTAAAACAACATGGCAAATTATTAAATAAAGAAACAAAAAAGAATAAAAGTAAATGTGAAGGCAATCTTGTACTAAAAAACTAAAGAATCATCTATTAGTGATCCATCTCTTATTGCAATCTCCTTTAATGATTATTTTATAAATGTGACAGATGCACTGTTTAAAGGATCTTCCTTCAGTACAGCCAAAATTATGACAAATGTGACAATCACAAACCTGGTAACACTTTATTAAAATTTCAATGCCCGCCCTTGACTGAAACAGAATTGATACAAATTTTTGACTCTCTCAAAATAAATCGTCTAGTGGATATGATGGAGTTCCAGTGAAATTGATAAAATTTGTCAAACATTCCTTAAGTAAACAATTATTGCATTTAATAAATTCTTCTCTCATTACAGGCATATTTCCTGACAAATTAAAAGTTTCAAAGGTTATCCCAGTCTTCAAAAAAGGCTCAGCAACAGATATTCAAAATTATTGTCCAATTTCAATTTTACCATCAACTCTCAAAAATGTTTGAAAGAACCATGTATCATAGGTTAATCAAACATCTAGAGGTAAATGATCTTTATGACAAGGCACAACATGGATTTCGAAAAAATAAATCTACTATAACAGCATTGGTAGAGTTCACTGAATCTATAATAGAATCAGTTGACAAAAACGAAAATGTAACAGGAATATTCCATGGATCTGTCAAAAGCTTTTGATAGCATATCTCATGACATTTTACTCGAGAAATTGAAAAAATTTAGGAAACAATAACATCCATCTAAGATGGTTTGAAACATATCTTTCCAATAGAAAACAGTATGTTGAGATATCCTCACATAGAAAATAACAAATTACAAAAATTTTCAATCTAACATCCAAATAGTAAGAAATGGAGTACCTCAAGGGTCTATTTTGGGTCCTTTATTATTTATTTGTTACATAAGGGAAATGCCAAAGTGCCTTAGTATTCTTGAAAATAACAAAAAACCAGCTCTGTTTATTTGCAGATGACTCAAACTTAATCATTTCTGCCAAAACAGAAGCTGAATTAGAAATAACGGTGTATTTGGAACTTTCAAAAATTACAAACATTTTTCATTGACAACAAATTAGTTCTAAATACGGAGAAAACTAACTTTATTTCTTTCAGTACCAAACAAAGTAGAAAACACTCAAGTTCCCAATATCTTATTAAATGATTCCTGTTTGGGGTCAAGTTCGCAATACAAAATTTCTAGGACTAATCATAGACAACAACCTTAGCTGGGATTTGCATATTGAAACAGGTGATAAATCGTATCAATTCTGGAATATATGCTATTAAAAGACTGTCTTATTTATGCAGCTTATCAGCTTTAAAGATGGTCTTTCATGCCCACATTCAATCCCATATTGCATATGGGAATAGGTGTGTATGGAGGAACCACAAATCAAAATTTTTAATAAAATTCTTATTTTGCAAAAAAAAAAGCGCTGCGAATAATGTTAAAAATTGATAAGGAAGAATCAGTTTAAAAATCATTTCACTGAACTAAATATTTTAACAGTGCATAGCCTTTACATTTTAGAATGTGTGATGTATGTTAAGATCATCAGTCCAGTTTCAAGAGTCACTGTGAAAATCATACATATAACACTAGAAATAAGAAGGAATTAGTATTACCTAAGCATAATTTGGAGTATTATAAAAAAAAAAAAAAACTTCTTATGCTGGAATAAAATTTTTTAAAATCAATTCCAAAAATAATATCAAGTGTTCGAGACATAAAGAAGTTCAAATCAATGTTAAAAAAGTATTTAATTCAAAAGGCATTTTATTCATTTGAAGAATTTTATACAAAATTATGATTTTACTCATAACTATTATAGTAACTTATTTTTAGTGACGCTATTTATTGTACTCATGTGCAAAATATAAATAAAGATATTAAATAAAAAATAAAATAAAAATAACACAGAGTAATTAGTCAGTATACTTGCTTATTTATTATATGATACAACAATCTTTTCAGATGAGATTATTTAGTCCTAAACTATAAAAATTATTATAGGTTCAACTGCCTCAGTGTGAACCTAGCAGTTGCCGTGGAACGTTGTGCTGTTTGCCACGTATTGTGCCTGTTTTATACATTGTTTATTCACAATACGTTCGTGGTTCACAATTTTCGTTTGCTGGCTGTGCTGTATTGTTTATTGTGTGTAGTGTATGGTGTAAGATAACTGTGTATGTGCGTTTATTATTGTATTTAGGCAATATGAAGGACGACAATGAACTAGTGGAAGACTAGATTTTATGAGTGAACAGGACAATTCCGATTCAAGTTCTATTTTAAATATTTTTTCATGTTTATGGACTATTTTCAATTTTTTTACACAAAATAGTTTTTTTTCACTATTTGTGTAATTGGCAATGTCTTCCGCGAGTGACAGTGCTATTTGTGAGTATCAGACCCAGTGTCCTGCGGTGCTAAGCGGGGACCGGCGCCAGGTGCGGCTGACAACAATTGTCACAGATATGACGTCACCAAATCTGGCAGTGGGATTACCTGAACAATCTTTTTGGCTGCTCTGACTTCATTTTCGGTAAGTAAAAAAAAAATTCTCCCATTTACCAAGACCGATCAAATATTCTTCAGCAGCGAATGTGTTACATTCTTCTCTGCACTACCTTGTGCTATAGTTTACTAATGATCTTATAGCTGACTTCTATATGGTGAGTATATGAGTTAAGTTGGTACTGGATGTGCTACCCCAGAGGACTACACCATATCTCAGGTATGTCTCAAACGAGCGAAGTATGCCACCTTTGCTGCTTCTATGTTACTGATGCATTTTATTCTTCTTATTACATGGAGAGCAGAGTTAAGTTTCTTGCACTGGGTATCAATATATGAGACCCATGTCAAATTTGAGGCTACGGTGAGACCCAAAAGGTCAGTTTTTTTTTTTTTTTTCCCCTGGGGCGGCCTACTGCCATGCACTTAAGCCTCAAGGGCCTTTTGCGCACCCCGGAAACACCATGAGGACTACCAGTCTACAACTTCAGCAGTTCAACAAACCGCCGAAAACAACCTATCAAGTCCTCCTGGGAAAAACTCGCCACCCCTGTTCAAGCTACCAAAGATGGCATACCGCTCTCTTGCTATTGCTGGGCAATCAAAGAGCAGGTGCTCAGCAGTCTCCTCCTGTTCATTACACTAGTCCATAAGGTCAATTTCAGGAAGGGCTGGGATTTGTTCACCTCTTCTACTGAAATTGATCCGTTTTGCTTCAGAGGGGTTTACTACAGGGTTATTTGCTACGAAGTAGTCGTTCATTATGTTTATGGTAATATGGGCACTGAAAACATAGGTCTTCTGGTGTGTCTCCTTTCAGCAAAAGAGTTGTGTCGTCCGCGTACATCACCAATTAGCTGTAATCTTTGATGTAGTCAGGGAAGTCATTTGTCAAGAGTATAAATAGTACAGGCCCAAGCACCGATCCTTGTGGTACTCCTCTTACAATTTAATATAACTGTAGATAGTCGTGTTTTAGTTGGTTAACTTCTCTCTATTATCTGACCACCAAATAAGCGAATAACCAAATATAGGCCTACTTAACGCAGATAAGTAATATTAAAAGTTATTAAATGAAAACAAGTAGAAGAATAGCTGAAAACAAAATATATACTCTGTTGATGAATATGTCTTCTTGCAAATTTGATGATTTATTTTAAACTATTTGATTTTATATCAATCTATTGTTACAGATTCATTTTTAAACTCTATATATATATATATATATATATACACTAGCTGTTACCCGTGGCTTCGCACGCAATCTATTTCGGTCAACAAGAGCCTATTTCTAGCCTTTATCACAAATTTCAGGTCTAAGATATTTCCAGTACCATATTAAAGTTTGCCTTGTCCTGTCGAAGAAAAAAGTATACTTACATATAGTGCCAAGAACCCTACTTCGATTAAATAGTACCTACTGCAGACCGTTTAAATTCACTAACTATGTCACAATTTAGCTTGCCGTATTGTCTTGGTAAAAAAATACTATATAGTTCGATAATGCAGTTCTCAGAAATCTACTTTGGTCAAAATAATCTACTATGGGCTTCTGTAATATACTTTCCGTCTCAAATATTTCCAGGGACATAGTTGGGTTTGCCTTTTTGTTCTGATGAAGAAAATATACACATAAGTAGGACTGAGAAGCCTATTACTGTACGGCCTAGGGAGAGGTCCTACCCATTTCCTGTGTATTTTCGGTATAAGGGAAAAAATCTTTATTAAGGTTACGTAACATTCCAAAATAAATGTTTTTTGTCACGTTGAGGCATGTTAGTATTAACCCTTTCCGCTCGGAGCGGTAATGTTAGAATGTCCACAGAGATCGGATGGGCAGCAGTGTTGGCCACCGCCATTTCCTCTAGCGCGCACATTTATTTTTAGAGTTGCCGTCCTCAGAGATCGGATGGTCAGCTGTGCTGTCCGTTGAATAATCCTACTAGCGCTCGGATGGACAGCAGCGTTGACCACAAGTTATAAACTCTTTTTTTTTATTCTGACATATTTTTTTATAATACAACACATTAAGATCAATCAGCTGTTTCATTACAAAGCTTGGAAATTGATCATCTGGTCAATATTGCATTCTAGGCTTTCGTTTTAGCGCGCTTTTAACCACATTGTCACTAGTGAGTTAACCTACATGCATTATTAGAATGGATTGTTTATTATTCTTAGTATTGTGCAATTTTATTAAATATTAGTGTAAATGAAGTATTGTAGATATCAGTGTAAATATAACTGTAAATAAAAGTGTAAATATATCAGTATTAATACCTGGTTTTGCTGGTATTATTATTAATTACTGGTATTAGAGCTTGTTGGCGATGTAAGGAACACAAATAAAAAAGGAAGACCATCCCAATTGCAAGACATTTCCCGACTAAATGGGAAACTTCATCTACCATATCCTCTTGAAGGTAGAAAAGTGAAGGATTGCGTCGTGTGTAGCAGCAGAGCACAAGGCAGCACCAGGAAAAGAGTGAAGTTTTATTGCAAAACTTGTGAAAATGAGCCCGGTCTTCACATCGGTGTTTGTTTTGAAAAGTACCATTCATCTCAGATATTTCAACAACAAGGTGACAACTAGCCTGCAGTTAAATTTGTATTCGGAACAATAATAAGCAGTTCAATTTTATTTTTTATCATGTTATGATTATTTACTGTCACATTATTAATATTCATTGTAACTCATGTTAGTTTATAGAAATATAACATTTCCATTGTAATACTTTTTGACTACATTATTATTTACCTTTGGACCTTTAAATCCATTTAACTTTTTAAAAGGCATAGTATCAATGACGCACTGAAAATAAATCCAAGCTGGTGGGGACGCAACAATGACATGGCTGCTGCTGTGACGCAGGCGCCATAGTGGACAGCACCGCTGCCCATCCGATCTCAGTGGACAGTACGCGCTAAAATAATACGAGCCTACGAGAAGCCATATTTGGTCAGCACTGCTGCCCATCCGAGCAGAAAGGGTTAATTATACAAAAATAATATATAAAATGCATAAGATGATTTAAATTCATCACTGGTGCGATCTGGAGTAAGATTTTGATATTAACTTTTTATTTACTATCTGCATTTACTGTTATTTACTGTTTTTACTGTTACATTTACTGTTAGTTATTTACTGATCACGCACTTTTTACTTAATATTTGATCAAATTTAAATGTAAACAGATGTTTCCGCCAATTTGTCGACATAAAACTGAAGGTGTGAACAGCTGTTTAGTGCCAGTTCAATTTGGATTATGAAGTGTAAAAACTACAATTTTTCTGAATTCCAAAATATTCCAGACATTTTCTTAACTTTTTATTCATAAAAACCTTCCTTGGATTTCAATGGACATTTTACAAAAAGAATTAACCGAATTGGTCCAGCCGTTCTCGAGATTTGCGCTTACCAACACATTTAGCGATTCATTTTTATTTATAAGATATAGATATATATATATAAATATATATATTTGGTTTAAGGATATGACTATGTAAGCCTCTCTCTCTCTCTCTCTCTCTCCTCTGACATGGCCTATTTTTACATTATAAAATGTTTAATTAAAATAAAGATTTTGTATATTGTCTATGTTAAGCTATGTGTGTCCGTCATGCTACCATATGTTTCAAGTCAAGTCCACACTGAGGCAATCATTTGATAAGTTTAGTCTATCTTCATTCTATAATGTCTACGTCAAGCTATGTGTGTCCGTCATGCTACCATATGTTTCAAGTCAAGTCCACATTGAGGCAATCATTTGATAAGTTTAGTCTATCTTCATTACATAATATAATAGGCCTAACTACAAGACAGATAAAGCTGGCTTATTTCAAATAGGTGCATTCAAAATTTGAATGTGAAGCTAAATGTTTGAGTTGCCCTCCTTGATAAGTCTATACAAAGACACATGCACTATATAAGGTTAAGGCTCAAGGAAGGATTAAAAATAACTGAATATAGTTTTAGAACTGTATTAGGTTTATTTTCAAACCAACTGACCTAAGTATTCAGCATTAATTAACAGCTTATGTCAAATGTTAGACTACAAATTACAAGTTACAAAGCAGACACACAAGTTAACACACAAGACTTCAACGTTACCGTTACAACAACTATTATGTGGTAGGATGTGGCGGGTGTGTGTGTGTGTGTGTGTGTGGCTTATTGTGGAAGTTATTCTAAGCTCATGTTCAATATGTATGTCATCTTGAAAATATTGTAGTTTAAATACTTTATGTAACGTTATTATTGAACTATAGTTGTCTAAGGATGAATACAATAATAAGTATGTTTAACCTAAACTTACCTACTTTTATTAACCTACTTACTTATTTCAATGGCCAATACTAATTTACAGAAAGTCTACTACAATTCATTAGACTACAAATGTGGGAACATTATATAATTAATTGTTTTAATGCATCATACTAACTTGCAATATTAATAGGGTTGCTTCATACATTGTAAATACATTTATGTAAATCTTGAAGAATTATAAATTTAGCAATTCAGAAGTCACGGTTAAGTTAAAGCTCTTGTCTCACTTCAATGCATTACTTTTCAAGAGGCTCTGACTTAACCAGTTTATGCTCTTTAGAAAAGTGATGTATTTGTTAGATACCGGGATACTTATGTATTAATGCCAACACAGCAAGAATGTAATACGAGAAAATGTTAAAAAGATAATGGTCTCCAGATAATACCAAAGTACCATTATTAGTTTTCTAGATATAAAAACATAGTTGAAATACATCTACTATAACTTTAAATACTTCCAATGTTATTTGGTTTGTATGACATTTTGAATTTGTATTATTCAGTAGGCTATACAGTATACTCGTAACATATTAATGCCACCACAGCAAATTCTGCCAATGCTCCAATAAAGAGCAACCTTGTCTTATTTAACTGAGTTCATATGGCAACAGCATTAGTTGAAAGAAAATAAAGTCAGTTTTGAATCTATCTTGAATTCTTTATCAGTCTATTTTAGATCTAAATCCTAATGAATACTTCGCTTTTAAATAAAGTGTTTTGATGTTAAATTAAGTGTTTTATTTTATATTTTCTCACCAAAAATTTAGGTTTAGACTGCCTGCACTTGATAGCCATTAAATTTTTGCTGCGGTGGTGTTAATATATAAGTACCGAAAACAGTTAATGATTCAACAACAAAATTCTGTAACTAACACACAATACAGTACTTGACTTTATTACAAATACATAACACTACCATTGCAAAGACTGTAAATTTGTAAAAGTCAATTCTGCTCAACACACGGAACACTTTGATTATTAGATAATTATATAAATTTCAGTTCTGTTGAATGATTATTTGGGATATAATCTAAATTTCAAACATATTATCAATTGTTGTGCAATACATGGATTGCGATCACCCAAAAATGCTTTCTGGAAATGAAAATATACTATTTTAAGACATCGGTAGAAATGGTTTTAGATCGTTATAGCTAATGTAAACATTATCCAATCCGGCCTCTACACAGCAGGACTATAGAACCAAATCCTGTCAAATCCATCTTCCAAAATGATGCTAGAATAAAACAATAGCTTGATGAAACATAACATGACTGAATCTACATTTTTTTCTTTTAGACCAGGTAAGTTAGGTCTATACACTGATAATGAAATGGGATATCATATTAATTCTTAGGGAAGATTTTAATAAACGGCCTACACTCGTTAGTCGATTATTATTGAATGTTTATATATCATCAAACTTCGATATTAGGGGCCTATATAAAAATCGTAAGAAAAAAGAATTATATTACATTAACAACAAAAATGATACATTAAAATTCTTAATAAAATAAATATAACAATGACATTAACAAATAACAAAACCAACATTTATGTAGACCTACATTTCAGAGAAGTACTGACTTATAGATTGCCTGAATAGCAGTGAGTAACTCGTTTTGTGAAATGGTGAAAAAGATTAACTCCTCAGACAGTTCTTGTAAGAGAGGGCTTCTTAGCCATAACACCGCCTGGTAAAATAAGACATCTTTAGTTTACTTCCCTGCAGTACAAAAAAATCACAAAGATTGTCTGTTAGATAGTTTAACCCTAACATATTCCACTCCTCAATGTCTCTGACATTTTGCCCAGAACTATTCCACACAGTTTCTTCATATTCATTGCCATGTACAAATTCTAAAAATAGTTAAGTTACTTCTTTTTGTTTTTTTTAATCATTCATTAGTTGAAGTCATAGGTATGTTAAGTTAAATAAATGTTAATATCAAATCCTTCACATTATTAAAAAACAATTTAAATATTCAATAAAAACAGCTGAATAACGAGTGTAGGCCACTTATTAAAGTAGGCCCTACCCAAATTACTCAGCAAACGACATAAGTTAGTTATTCAGATAAAATGACCACAGGCTAGTAAATTGGATTTAGCTGGAGTTTAAGACTGATTTTATGTTAATAGCCAAATCCAATGTGGCCTTTAATTGCAGGCTGGAGCCAAAATAATATGCTACGATAGTAATATAGCCTACTTTCTGAGCACATAGGCTATACTATAACTAAATGGTATCACTGTTGATAAATTAAATAATTCTACTTAATGGGCCCAAATTGAAGCTGAACTTACAATTAAAGAAGTGAAAGCCTAATAAAGGAATAATATGAAGTGAGTAACTTATGTAAGTTACCTTTAAAATTTTTGATGACCAGTTTTTTAGCTGCTCCTGGTTTTAAATTAACCAGAGTAGGAACTGTCCTATTTAATCCATTCGATGCTGGAGTGAGAGCAGAAAAATTTGCACGCTTTTGGTTTGTAGTGTCTGTCATATTTTCTTCTTGTTTTGCTATTTTACAATAATGATCACCACTACCAGAGTTTCTTTTTCTTTTCAAAGTGTTTTCGTTTTCACAATCTTCTCCTTGTGATTCAAGGACTCGAGTTCTAGTTAAACTTGACATAAGATCGCATGACACGGCCGTAGCCACACACACAACACAATTAAAATATAACTACTCAAAACGTTTAATTATGTAAATAATTAGATAATAAAAACTTTACAAGAACAAGGTTTGTCATGAAGAAGAAATATGCAGACCACAGATACCTCTTAAAAACAGCAGTGTCAACATGCCATTTAGATCATTCATTCCGTTACTCGGTTACTGTCATTTTTTAAGCATACTTTATATATATATATATATATATATATATATATATATATATATATATATATATATATATATATATATATATATTACACGCGTGTGTGTGATATTACACATACACTAGTTACAAGCGTAAACATATGTATATATAAAAGTATGTTTTCTAACGGTTCTATTTTACACATGATTGGACTTCGCTCATTTGTCGCCACGTACGGTGAGGACATTGTAGGACAAATTGTGCCTCATGAAATTGCCCTTATGACTAAGTTGAATGATTTATAAAAAGACAATTCTGACTGTGGGTTAGATTTAGAAAACCTTAGTCATAACCTAGCAAGTGATGTGCATTAGTGTACCGACTTAAACAACAGCGTTAAAGAGAAAAGTCTAGAATTCTAGAATGTGATGAGTTTGAGAAGTTACGTAGTGGAAATCTGTGATCTCAAGTTTCAGTTATAACAACTTATATGTGATAGCCAGAAACTGCAACAATCTGTTAGAAATAAAGAAACACTTCTTTATTGGGGCGAAATTAGGATCGTATGGTCCTTTCTAACATATAACCTCTTAAACAAAATTAATCTTAATAGTACAAAATAAGGCTTACTAACTAAAACTTACTAACACAATATTACATTCACTCTTCTATTCACACAGTCACTATTCAAAGAGTAGTCCCGACGCTCGTCACGATCATCTGGTCCAGGTATCTTCGTCTCAGCTCCGCCACAAACCGTTCCCGGCTCTCAATTTGTTTGACAGAATCTGGTAAGGAGTTCCATAATCTTCAGGCAGTAACGGTGGAGGAATGGTTAATGGTTGTGGTTCTGTTAGTCTGTTAGTTAATCTGCTAGTCAGGATTTAAACTTAGAATTAGTCAGACTGCGAGAACAAAGTGAAAACAAGTTAGCTACCTTGACTGATGAACGGAGGTGCCCTTTGGCCTCTACTGAGGTGCTGGAGGTTGACATGAAGTGTCTGAAGGAAGAGATGGTGCATCTGGAGTCGAGGACGAGGGAGAGTGCTGATTGATTCACTGTTACTGCACTGTTGGTGGCGGCCGATCTGCGACATTCTACACTGTGCCTACATGCCGACCATATAAGTACTACTACCCCTATTGAGGAGAACTATCATCAATCGTCCAACAGTGTCATCAGCTTTCCAGCATCTCAAACCACTACAGTTTTATCCCATATATTCTTCCACACTGAAGACAGACCTAGAAAACGTTTTATTAATCGGACAATCACGCTTGCACTATGCAAATAGAAACTGTGTGAACAAGGGAGTTCATGTGCAGTGTTTACCACAGGATAGGATAATAGATATTAAGAACAGATTGTTGCAGTAGATTGGGACTAGCCCATCAGTAATTTATTTTCATGTAGAGATAAAAAATATAAGGAAAAGATACTACAGGAGGGGTGCCGGGTACAATGGAGGACACGGCAAGAAAGAGGATCTTTACAGCATGGCTGATCTGCTCCACACTGCAAAAGCAAATGTCAAAAGTAGTTTTAAATAGTGTCTTAATTCGGTGTGATATAGGTAAGGGGACAGGAAGATAATAGACAAATACTAGCTGTTTCCCGCGGCTTCGCACGCGTCTCTTAAGCTTTGCCCGTATATTTCTTTGCCTTCAAATAGTGTTTGGATATTTTAATATACGTAACTACTGTGTTGTAATTGCAGTTTATAATGTGCAGGCGCTTTGATAACTTTTATATCTTGCAGTACAGCCTGGTGGTTAGTTACATCAATGGGCATTGCGTATAAACCTTCTACATAGAAAAATACAAATTTTCATAGTGATCGGTCCAATAGTTTCTGAGTCTATAAAGGACAAACACACAAACATTCATTTTTTATATATTATGATTGCAGAAACAGTTTAAACAAAAATTTGTCGTTTCTCTTAAGCTTACTCTATGCTTTAAAACTATAAGTGTAAAGAAATTTATATATAAATATATTTTTTTGTCGCATTATATATGTTTACAAAGAACAGCTGATTAAAAATTTGAAAAGACTCTTTCACTTAATAACATATGTTTGCTGCAATGCATTTCTTACGGGTATTTCTGTAACCAGTGGGGCGGAATCCTGAATCGGGAAAGGGATAAAAAGTATCCTATAACCTTTAGACGAACAAATTTAAAAAAAAATTAGGCGAATCCGTCCAGCCGTTTGTGAGTGATGCTGTTACACACGAACAGTTTCATTTTTATATATATAGATAAGATAAAGACAAGATAAATAAAACATTATTAGTTCAGTTTTCGGGCTACCCCAGACTACGTTGACCTCATGTCAGCTAATCCTTCACCAAGTGGTAACTTGACACACGCTATTGATCTTCTAGCTAAATAAGAATTACCACAACCAAACCAAACAGTAGGGCCAGATTGACTTCAAAATCATCGTATCTATTTTAAATGTTCGCCATTTCAACGCAGAAGGCTTAAGAGGGCAAAATCTGATTGCCTCAGTAACATACTTCTAGAACATGATGTCGATGTCCTTGCTCTTCAAGAAACTCAATGTATAGATAAAGAGGGGAGTGCAAGAGGCAATTTCACTGGAAGCTATTGGACATAGAGTTTATGGGATAGCAACGTATGTTCGATAGGGCATTGACGATGTGTCAATAATTCAAAAAAGCTGTGGTAACAATATCTTTATACTGGCCATTAGAAGTTCTCAAATAACTATAGTCAATGTTTAAAAGCATTCAAATGTGCAATGGTTCTCAGATTTTTCCACACTCCCAGCACAGAACTGTAATGATTTAGGTTGGAAAGCGAGTAGAGAAATGGATAATAGCAGTAGAAAGCCTAAATTTTACTCACAGCAGCCGGAAAGCTTGATCTCTTTTGAGAAAACTTTCCACCGTTAAACCAGTGGCTGAAATTGCATCTTTCCAACCCAAAACCTAGTGATATAGCGAGGCTTATTTCTGCTTTATCGAAAATAGAACACCAACCTACTGATAAACACGTTTCATACAAGCTTCGTGATATAAAGAGGAGTCAGCAGACTCCCTTGGAGGTTTCCAGGAACTTTACTTTAAAGGAACTGGAGGCGACTATAACATCTTTGTCAGGAGGAAAGGCGGCTGGAATGGATGGCATCTAACAAAAATATTGAGAGGGCAATTAAAGGCCAATATATGGCCAGAGAGAAATTCCACTTGGACTTGCAATAAACTCTTTGTATGGACCGAGGTTTCTGAGAAACCGACAGCAGTCAAGTGGGAGTGGAGACGACACATGCCTAACAGCTGAGCGGTGGCGTGCTCGTTGATAAAGTCTGACATGCTGCCAGGGTCAAAGGGAGCGCGGTAAACACTTTCGTTCGAGGCGGTGATCTTAACGAGCGTAGTGCACAGAATCAATGTGGTATAGAGACCGCTTTTACAGCGATAGAGAGGGTCTTTCTTCTGAGAGGTGCACGTCATAGGATTGGGATGTGCATTGTTAAGCCTAACAAGGCCTGAGAGGGGGCCTTTGACATTGAGGGTAATTAGGTGAAAATGGAGTAAAGTGTCATATCTTCTCTGACATGTGGCACAAGAGGTCTTAGTATTACATTTTGATAAAACGTGTGTACTCATACTTTAAACACAACTGTTGTGGTTATTCACACATTGTGACGTTCACGATGGGTATGTTTCCTGAATACGAATACAGAACAGGCGTTCATACGGTGGCCCAGTTTACAAACAAAGGAAGAGGGGCTAGTTTCAGTTTCGTGAGCGATCCGCGGGGCGGAAGTGGCGAGCATTGTTACATCTCTGGGGCTGAAATGAACCTTGAGGGGTGAGAGCGGTTTAGAACTAGAATATGAACCTTTGATTTCATGAGGCGTTGCGTAAAAATTTGCATCCTCAACGCAAGAACATTAAGTGTTCATGAACTGTATAACTTCCTGAACAGAGGGGAGATAGTGAACTTCATCACATTTAGTAGATATGTGCTGAGAGTGTTCAAGTTGTACTGTCAACCTGTGATCAAGCTTTCACAACACGTGTAGAGAGGAGAGGGTTATTCACAGTGATATCACACTTCAAGACTTTAGTAGCTTCGGTATGGTCATAGAAAGAGTTAACAAAAGCACACATTGGCTTAACAGCTCCATCTGACACACTAGGGAGGTCTAGTACGTGATTTAGATGTAGACTAGTGAAACGTCTAGAGTTATGATAGCATTTACGCAATAATTTATACGCTATCAAATAGTTGTGGGCAGTAAGATTTAGCGATTTCACTAAATTGAGAGTCTTGCCCAATAAGACGGACAAAAGATACAAAAATTTAGTTAATAAGCAATAAACTAGAGTTCCGGTGGACAATATAGCAAGAAAAAAAATTAAATGAGACTCATTGTAGTGGTGATCCGTCAGTGTTTAAAATCTAATTTAGGAAACTTCACGTTCGAAGACGAAGAAAAGGTGACGGGAAGCATGTGAACCTGAGAGCATTGAGAGGAGGACTAAGCTAGAAGGTAAGCACTTTAATAACTCTAGAGACCTGGGCATAGAGATCATTTATTTGATCTATGTCTCTAGATTCTATATCTGGTGACCTTGGCCATGATAGAAATATGACAGCTGGTGTAGCTGTTGTATACAGGAAGAAAATTGGTAGGCCACAGCTTTCAGACCTCAAATCAGACAAAACTTACGTTTCAAAAGGTAAGCCATGGAGGAGCCTGCATATACAGCCTAATTACCAAAGCGACGTATAATGCAAAACCCATAATTCAGGACTACAATGATGCTTTCGCCCAACTGACTCAGGACTTCAAGGCCAAAGGGCTTAAAAAATTGATCTGCTCCCCCAATGGCTGTGTGAGAGATATGATTCCGCCTGAACAATTCGCCAAGAACATAGTGGCATTCCATCAAGAAACTGGTGCTTCAGTAAGTATTGTGTGCTGTGACCAGGTATCACAAAGAGAATTAAGGCGTGGACTTTCACATCAGGAGTTTATGTTGAAGCTGAAAGAGTCGATTGAAGATGGCATCTGTAACCTTTCATCTGCTGGTGGACAGGATATAGAGTGTCAAGACGTATCAGTTCCTGTGGACAGTCCCCCTACTTCGACCCAGACTCCAGTAGATGAGAAAGAGGATGGTGCGATAGACTTAAAAAACGAACCTCCAAACAAAAATATAAAGAACACTTAGATTTAGATAACTTCTGTTTAGTTTGTAACAAATTTCACTGCTATCATGCAAATAAGGTAAATCAAAATTTAAAATTTAAGAATGTTTGGCCTATTTGTAAGGAAGTCTCCTCTATTTGAATTGATCAGAAATATAATTGGCTATTACATTTAAATATCCAAGGAGGAGTACTTGATAAAAAAATTGATTTAGAAATAATTCTACAAAATTCAAATATTCAAAATTATTTGTTTAAATGAACATTGGTTGAGTAGGGATAGTGTTACCATTTTAAATAGTTTTTCTAATTATAATCTGGCACATTTTTATTGTAGAGATAGAGATTATCATGGAGGGCTCATGTATTCTTTTGAAAAATAATTTTTGAATTTAAAACCAGAGAAGATCTGTGCATTTATATAATATGGATTCAGTTTTTGAAGCTTCATGCATAGATAATTAATTTAAAAAGGCCTATAATTATCATTTCCATTTATAGAGTGCCAGAAAGATTCAAATTTCAAATTATTTTTAAATAAGCTTGAGGCTTTGTTAAAACTTTTAGGTAAAGAAAACCATGTAAACAATGTTTATATTGCATCAGACTTTAATGTAGATATAATGGAAACAACAAATAAACCACAGCAGAAATTTGAATTCCTTTCTCTGATTGAATCATACGGTTTTAAAACACATTTTGCATCACCAACTAGGGATTACTTTTAATACAAATTCATGCATTGATAATATTTTAACTTTTAAATTTAAGTCATCCTTTGAATCTCAGACAATGAATTTGGAATTGGGTTTGTCGGATCACAGGGCAGTCTTTTTAGATATTTCTAAAGATCTTATTTCTGATAATGACAATACTAAACTTAGAGTAAAAAGACGGATTTTTTCTAAAAAAAGCTCTTTATAGATTTAGCAGTAGATTAAAAGACACTAAGTGGAATGTTTCAAACAATTTTACTTTTGTTGACAACTGTTCTAATTTCTTTAATTGCTTTCAAAATATATTTGAAGAATCATTTCCATTAAAATTCTCTGCTAACAAAACCAAACAATCCAAAAATAAAAAATTGATAACAAAAGGAATTCAAATTTCAAGCATTAAAAAGAGGGAGCTTAGTAAACTAGCCAAACAGTCAAACAATCCAAATTTCATAAATTATATAAAAAATTATAAAAAAAATTTCAAAAATGTCTGTAATAAATCAAAGCAAATGTATAATTCTAATTTCATAAAAGATTCTGAAAATATAAAAATAAAGCTGCTTGGCATGTAGTTAAATCTGAGCTTGGATGCAAAAAATCTGTTAACAATTTTCCTGATGTTGTGTTGGATAGTGGTAGGGTTGTTAAAGATGGAAAGGAAAATTGCACACAATTCTTCAACAAAAAATTTGCAGAATTGGCCAAAGAAATTAAGGCTCGACCCTGTGTGAACAAGAGGCCCTAAATTTAGCACAAACTGATCTTGATCTTGAATGTCAATTTTTTAAGTTTTAATTTTGGTAATGTGTCATCAGATGATGTTGTTAAAGTGATAAAATCATTAAAAAAATAAAAAATCATCTGGGTGGGGATGAAATACCTCTGGACGTAATGAAACGTAATGTATAGTATAGCTGTTCCTTTATCAGTTTTAATTAATCAATCATTCAAAAATTGTAGTTTTCCAAAAAATTTAAAAACGGGCTGAATTAAAACCACTCTATAAAAAAGGCCAAAAACAAAATCCAGATAATTACCGTCCAATTTCAATACTGCCATCATTTTTCTAAAGTATTTGAAAAATTAGCACTAAACCAAATTACAAATTTTTTAGAATCTAATTCAATTTTGACTTTGTGATCAATTCGGATTTAGGAGGGGTCAACAGTACATTAGGGGCCATTTAATAAAACTTGTAAATGAGGTGTCTTGGGCTTTGGATGGGTCACAGAGAAACCATGGGTGTGTTTTGTGATTTGTCCAAGGCTTTTGATTGTGTGTGAACCATAATATCCTTTTAAAAAAGCTTAAACTGTACAGTTTTTCAAATAGATCAATCCTGTGGATTGAATCTTATTTAGTTCATCGATTTCAAAGAACTGTAATTTTTAAAAATAGTGTAAAATCTAGATCTCGTTGGGGAGGAAATTAAAGTTGGCGTTCCTCAAGGGTCTATTTTGGGGCCTCTACTTTTTCTTCTGTACGTTAATGATTTACCTAAAAATGTTTCACCAAAAATTATATTATATGCAGATGACACAACCGCAGTTGTTAAAGCAAACTCTCACTTTCAATTGAAAAAATAAATTAAATCAAGCTTTTTATGAATTGGCATACTGGTTTAAGGTTAACGGATTGAAATTAAATCAAGAGAAAACTCAAGTATTAAATTTTCGAACAGCACAATTAAAGGAGGGCTATAATAAGGATGTGATTTTCCACGGCCAACAAATAAAATTATGTGATAGTGCCAAAATTTTTAGGTATAGATCTGGATATAAACTTTTCTTGGAAAAAATGTATTGAAAATATTATTAGAAGATTAAACTCGGCATGTTTATCAAATGCTAGTGTTACGAAATTCAATTAATTTGGAAACTAGAATAATAATTTACTACTCTTTCTTTTTTTCAATAATTCAATATGGTATTGAATTTTGGGGATCATCTTCTGACTTTGATAAAGTTTTTAAGATCCAAAAAAAAATTATGAGATTAATGACCTTTTCATCATTTTAGAAACTTCTTGCAAACCTCTGTTTAAAGAATTAAAAATCTTATCACTTCCAAATTTATACATTCTGAAAACCCTACTAACAGTACAATCAAATTTTGAAAGCTTATCAAGTGATAACTTTGATCATAATTACAAATACAAGATTTAAAGCTAATTTTCAATATCCCATACATCGGACTGCGTCTGGTAGAAAAAAACTCCAATATACACGGCAAAAAAACTATACAATAAGTTACCTCAAAAATATAAACATTTAATCAATTCAAAAACATTTAAAAGCAAACTAACAGATTTTTTGTTGGAAAAAAAAACTATTATAGTGTTGATGAGTATTTGATGGATCCTGAATTTTAAAATTGTGTTTTAACATAGATTACATTAAATTTGTTACGCTGTCTTGACCTCTTATATGTATTTTTGTTAAGTTTATATGTATATGTGAATTGTGATGTGCTTATGTATGAATGTATATGTGTATGTATCATTATTACATTAATTTATGACAATGTTACCTGTTTCTATAGCAATGCTATGTATAAAACGTTGACGTAAACAATAAAGACTGATTCTGATTCTGATTCAGATAACACTGCACTATCCGCGGTTTCATCTTATTCCAAAAGACGTGCATACATGGCCCCAAATTAATTACGCCTAATTAAGATTAATTAATTAATTAAGAGATTTTGGCGTTGTAAGTACTGCGTGTATACAAAGTTTAACTTGAATAAGTGGAGGGAGGGTGATGCATAATTTTCGAGACAAGTTCACTGATTTTCATAAGTCACGCTCTGATATAATGAGTCAACTTACAGTAGGATTCGAGCTTTAATTTACAAGGCATATTGAACTACTTTTAAAGCAATACAATTCATTGTGGGTCGGTAGCTATTGCAAATAACTAAAATAGCTATAAACAACGATTATAAATATTTAAAAATCACGAAAAGTGAACAATTTCAAGAAATTCACAAAAGAGAATTATGGCCTAATTTAGTAGGTTCAAAAGAGTTAAAGTTAAGTATAGCTATTTATGCAGTAAAACAGCGAGTTTAATTAGCCTCAATAATGGGCTTTAGTAACAAATTAGAATAACTGTTACAAATAGAGATCTTAACTGAACTGTGATAAACTATTAACAAATTGAATTGCTAGCCACAAATTAAATAGGGGTATTGAAATATTGAAACCTATTTTTCACAGCACAGAGTAACAGATATTCATAAGCCAGGTTTGGCTCATTGAATTGAAAAACTAAGATTAACTTATTTTTAAACTCATCTGGGTTCTTCATTTCTTCATTCTTCATGAGTTTGAAAGAAGACTTGAGATACATGTTAATGCAGTGGAACAGCTGTTTGTAAGTAAGACAGTTGAACAGGATGTTCCAGCAAAGCGTTGAGGTTACAACAGTTGTGGTTGTGGTTTGTGGCTTGATTAGATGGATGTCTTGAACTTTAAAGTGTTGTTTTACTAAAAACTAAACATTAAGTTGAAAGTTAAAAAAAATTATTTAGTGTTTAAAAAATGTCACCTCAATGAAAAGTCCTGAAGCATTTAGTCTTGTAGATTATTTCGTATTGAACTTGGAGTAAAATGTAAACTGTTCACCAACTTGTACAAAACCAATTATCTTTCATGAAATTTTAATAATTTAAAAAATTAATTTTGCTAAATCCTTACATTCTGATGTTCCAATACATGTAAAGCACAAAAATTCACATTTTAATCGTACCTTTGGAGTGAATCATCTCAAAAATGATTAATAAAATACATTAAAAATCAGCACTTAACTAGTTTTTGCAGTGTCTTGGCTTGGAAAGAAGTAAGGCGTGGTCATTCTGCTGTAGCACAAACATATAACACAAAAATATCTTTAAATGTTGCTTGAGTACAGCTAGTAATATTTATTTTAAAAGTTTATTACAATGATGTTTTGACTGTATTTTGTTTGACATTGTATTGTCTCCTTCTTTGTCCCAGGTATAATTTGTTAAAATTGAATTGTTTTTTATATAATTTAAATTGTTTAGCCTAGAATTTGAGACTTGCTAGATATTTCCTCAAAATGTATGATTGTTCTAGAAGATGTAATGTATATATAGAATTTGTAGATAAGAATATGGGGTTCTTAGACCACCAACATAATGAGCCAACGGTAAATCAATGTAAAATCTCTGTCTAACGCGCCATATATAATTAAGAAAATCTCAAATTCTTTTAATATCAAATTGTTTAAAAATTCTATTAAAATCCAAAAATATTTCTTAAAAAAGAATGTAAAAGTAACTAAAAAATCTGTTAAAAACAACTATAATCTATGCTTAGAATCGATGCAAAATCCATTAATAATGTTATTTAGTTGCTTGGAATTAATGAGAAATCTATTAACAACTGAATGATCTCTTCAAAACCACTGAAAACCCTGTTGAAGTAAATGAAATGGTGAATAAATTTCTGTTTAAAAAAAGCTTAAACATCTCATAAAAACAACTGAATAATGTATTAAAATCAATGAAAAACTACTAAAAACCTATCAAGAATGTTACCAAATCTGCTTGGAATTAAATTAAATTGTAATAAAATCAACAAAAGTCTATTAATAACAACTTAAAACAATCCTTATTAAAAAAAATAATAGTAACACATTCTTTATATTTTATTGTCTTTTTCCAGTGACAACTTAGTGTAAATGATCTCTTTTGTTCCTTTCTTTTTGCTATTTTTGTTGTCTAGGACAGTCAAAAATTTGTTTGACAGGTGCACTTAAGAGACTTCTAACACCACACTTATTGTAAATCTGAATTTGTTTTTAATTTTCTCTAAATTTAAAATTATGTGCTTCTTTTTTATTCTAAATCAACTAATTCCTTGTATTCTTTAAATCTTAGATTGCCTGCTTTATTTAAGTATTTTAAAGTCCATATTAGTAAGAAAACAAATATTACAGAAACTCATTTTTTGAAAATTTTATAAAAACTAGAATTATATATTATAGTACCAAATTACTACTTTTTGATTAATCATAATTATTTTCATCGAGATATTGCTAAAATCTTTTCTCCAAATGTACTATGAAATAATAATCAACTTGTTTGTATATCTAAGTAGTAAAAAATCACAGGTAATAATAATCTGTTAATCATAAATGTGCTTATTTAAACAAACAAAAATTATATATTCTCCAAATAACTTATTTATTTTTTTAGTATCTTCAAAAGTCAGTTCTTCAATCAAAATTCTTTTATAGCTTTTGTTTGTTTATTGTGTCCATATTGCAATTCTTAGTATATTTTTCAGATGAGTAAGCTCATTTCTCTATTCCTTAGGTTTAGGACTTTCATACAAGATTAATTTGCAATTTAAAAAAATATATATATTTTGTCAATAATTTCTCCTCTTTCTGAACATTTATAACAGTTGATCCTATAATCTTCAATCATTTATATAGAAATATTTTTGTTATAAATGCAAAGAGAAATTATAGAACTAAATCTACCAATAAATAAATTTTTCAGTACAAATGTTTGTGTCTATATTTCTACAACTGTGATACTGTAGATATAACCAATTTCATTCTATTATGCAACTATTTAGGATATTGTGTTTTTGATTACAAAGATTATTACGGAAGACGAGATTTTTCAATTGCTAAAGGCTATATTTTTTTAATTTCTAAAAAGTATAAAAGAAAGTAATACGAACATCATCAATAATTATTGTTAGAGGACAAAATGAATGGTTGTGTAGTGTTGTTAGTGTGCGTGTTTGCGCTTTGGGGTTTCTATCACATTCAACTTCTACTATGCCTTGCACTGTTACTGTTTATAGTTAGGAGCATTATTCTGGACTTTGTTTGAGAATAGTGTTGTGTTCCTTTTAAAACTAAATTTTAGACTGTCAAAACACATTTTTTGGAATCCTCTTTGATGTTGCATAAGTGTTTTGAATGATCTACTTTCTACCTTCTCTACTAATTTCCTTTGATAATTCTGGCTAATAAGAGATTGGCCATTTGTTGACGTTTATTCAATACAGCTTCGAAACACAACACAACATTACAAAAGATTGCAAGACAAGAACTACTAATATATGCTCTGCTGTCCAACAATGATCAGCTGTTTATATATCTATCTCAATTTGGTCTCGAACAGGGGATACTGAATTACACTTCAAAACAAGTGTAAGCTGCAAGTTCGGGATGTTATCCTAATAACAACGTATCCTCCTTATGACACCCAAACTTAGTGAATGAAATAAATACATTACAATAATAAATTGAATAAATTGCAGTCTTTTAACTCAAGTACATATAAAGTTCACATCACCCTTGGTCTGAAATTATACATCATACTCTCCATCTTACTCCTGATGTCAATCCATGTTGCTGACTGAGTGAAAAGGAGCTATCCTAAATAATAATATAGCTATGTCAAACTTCAAGCTCATACTCTTAAAATCTGTAATTTGTTTACTGGTTCTGAGTCTGTTCTGAGAATAGATTCTTTGTTTAAAGCTTATTTATTATAATGGAAGGATTGCGAAATCCAGAGTATGCACCTTAAGTTGAGTCGTAAAATTCCAAAACGTCCTATGTCCATTTTTTTTTGGAAAGTGATGTTTTGGTGGTTTATGGAAGCAGAACATCCACTGCATAAGTAACAACAGCATTTGTATTCCAAAACGTCCTCTTTCCTATTTAAAATTAATATTGAAAAGTAGCACCAATTTCCAAAACGTCCCTTTGTCCACTTTAACAATTCCAACATGGCGGACATAAACTCTACAGAATCAAATTGTCCTATCTTCAGCTTGGTAAGTATGCCGTCACATCCTTCCAGTTTCAAAGTGTCCTTTGTTTAAGTAAGGGTATGCTGTTGGTTTTAGCACTTATTTCTCTAAACAATGTATTATTTAGAGCATTATTCATGTTTAAAACATGTAGTGGCAACCCTGCTGAGTATAAAAAAAACAGCTGTTAAAGATTTTTAGACGATGCATGAAAGCAGAAAGTAAAACTGAACATAACCTTTCTTTCGGTGTGTTATGCTAGTACCTTTGAAGATTACTAAAGTTATCTTGCTGAATGTTTAAGTTGTTTTGTGTTATCTCGACAAAATACTATGTTTATTGAAAAACTAAAGTAATTAAACAATTTGTACTTTTTAGTGTCCAGTGAAAAGAACTAACAATAAACAAATGGATAGTCAAGAAGAGATTGAAGTTCTCCAAGCTGGGAAGGTGCAACCAGCGGGCCGAAGGTAAAGCTAGGAAAAGAAAGTTAAATGTAGAACAATGGAAAAAGAATCAAAATAAGAAAAAAAGATACTCTTCTAAGCAATTGCCTACTTTACCTACTTGCCAGCACAAAAATGCCAAATTTAAATGTACTACATTAACAATGCAAGATATCCGCAAGTTTCATGAATGTTTTTATGAAACAAAATCTAAAATTGATCAGGATAATAAAATAATTTTGTATTCTTCATGCGAGTCTCCTGCAAGATATAGAGCTAGAGGCGATAGGAAACATGTCAATGAAGTTAGCAATACATTTTACATTCCAATTTCTCGACAAGGTGTTAAAAGTAAGGTTCAAGTTTGTAAGACAGTAATTTTGTAAGATCTTGGGTATTACTGAAAAAAAGAGCCCAGAGAGTGTGTAAACGGCATTTTAGTACAGGCTCATTAGCTACTGATAATCGTGGGAGGTGACCATCGATCTCAAGCGATGGTACAACAGAGAGGAGGTGTGAAAAGGTTTATTGAAAATTTAGTTCCTTTGGAAAAAAAACATTATTGCAGAGCTCGTCAGTCCTGGAGAGTGTACTTACCCAGCCATTTAACTATAAGTTTCTCTTTGTGAAGAATACAATAAAACCATAGAAGATCATCTTAAAGTTAAGTATGAATTCTTTAGAGAGGTATTTTCATTAAAGATTACAATATTGGATTTGGATCACCAGCGACTGACCAATGCTCAAAATGCCTTCATTTTAAAGAAAGGTTAAAGTCTGGAGAAAACTGTTCAGTTGAATACAAATGTGCACAAAAAGAGAGCAAATTCATTTTAATGTTTTGCTAAAGGAAGCTAATGAGGGTGAAATAACGTTCACCTTTGATTGTCAAAAAAATTTGGTACTGCCAAAAAGTCACTGACCAAGCTTGTTATTACAGCCGTCAGTTCTACTTGTATAACTTTACTGTTTGTGAAGGCACTTCCAAAGAAAATCTTAGTAAAGAAAAAGTGTCAATTTTTACATGGACTGAAGCCGATAACAAAAAAGGCTCAAACACAGATTGCATCAGCTGTGTACCACAAGCTCTGTAACACAAACATGGATGGATATAAATTTGTTCGTCTTTTCGCTGATGGAGCTGGCGGACAAAACAAAAATTCTATTTTGATTTTCATGTTGATGCATTGGTTATCAAAACCGTGCTCCTGGTAACATCAAAGGAATAAAGTTAACCTTTCCAGTGGCAGGACATTCATACTTGCCGCCCGATAGGATTTTTGGACTCATTGAAAGAGACCTAAAAAAAATTGAAACAATCATACAGCCTGAGGTGGAGTACTATAATGTTTTACAGAAGCATGGGACTGTTCTGAAAATATCTACCGACTTTGAATTTTATGACTGGAAAACACCAGCCCAAACTGTCATGAAAACTCCGGCTAAACTGGCACTTTCGTTTTGCTCCTACAAAACGATTCATTATCACCCGAGAGAAGGCTCCAACAACTTCAGTTCTTGTCCAAGGAGAACCTGCTTACATGTTTTGATACTGGAACTGCTAAAAAGGTTTTCAAGCCATCAATGGATGTAAATAGTGCTCCAATAGAAAAAGTTATAGTTGGAATACCTGTAAATCTCCTGCTAAGAAAAACGATGTTAAACGACTGCTTCAGCTGCACTTTGGAGACGGATGGGAGGGAGAACCCTGGCATTCAGTTTCTACAAACGTATTATAAATGACGAACAGCTTCCAGAAGAATCAGAAAAATGAAGAAGAAGGAGGCCACATGGAAGAAATTGACAATATTGTGTAAAAAGTACATAATGGACTCATAAACCTTTTTACAAAGAAAAACTAATTTTAGAATGTTTAAAAACTACTGTAAATGTAGAAACGTACAGGACGAACAATAAAATGTTCCGAGTTTTAATTTTTTACGAGTGTTAATGTTAAGATTTGTATTTAATTTTTGCCTTTATAATGTATTATAAAATACAAATTTTGTTTCGAACCAAATGTATTTAAAGTTTCTTTCGTTTTTACCTTTTTGAAACAAAGTGTCTTTTGTCCATGTTATACAGTTCCAAAATTGTCTTTTGTCCAAGTTATACAGTTCCAAAATGTCTTTTGTCCCTCTTACAGTTCCAAAACGTCTTTTTGTTCAATCTTACTTTGCTTTTTATGAACAACATACACATAATTAGACTATTTAATCATATTTATTGTGTTCAAATATTTATTTGCTATTTTTTAAAACATAATTAGCTTATTTTGAAGTGTAGAAAAATATTTTAAAGAAAAAATCTTGATTTCCCACAAATTTTTACTAAGTGGACAAAGGACGTTTGGAATTTGACGACTCAGTTAAAACAAACACGAGGCACTTATTTAATTTTTTGTATAAATGTTGGGTTGAAAAACATACTTATACCGTTAAGCTACTGCTCAGCAATGTCAATTTATAAAATTGGAAATTTTCAGAGTATCCAACACCCAAACCAGGCCCCTGAATCAATAATATGTCAAAAAAACATACAATTATTATAGAGCAGAGACAATGACAGGGAAGAATGAAACAAACATCAATCATCTCACATTTATATATACACAATGACTTATTACAAACATACACATACAAAACACATATATTGGTTTAGGCCAGTGTCGATGTACAAGAATAAGATTTTCTACACAAACTATGGCACAAGGGCAATCTATCTTGTACAGTATTAAAGTCCTTCATATACTCCTCTCCAGTAATAATTTAGGTTCTGGTTACTACAGAACCCGAGAGGTGTATAAATGTTATTAAAACTATCGTATATATTTACAATTATGGTATACAAATATATCACATAAGTACAATGTTTTTTTTAATACTTGACATTTTTATTTACTTGGACTAGCTAGTTTCAAATAATTACAGTGGTTAACAAATAATACAAGTAGACTGGTTGCAAATCAGTTTTTACAGTTTATACAAATTTTATTTCAATTTGTAAAACTAAGCAAGTTTTCTTTACTTTTCAAGATGTGACACATTAAAAACATAGAAACTTCAGTATAACCTTTTTATCACAAGATTTATTTATTTTTTACATGCAAGAATTTAAAAAATAAAAACAATGAGTTTTACAACATTTAATTCAATGTACGTTTATTATTAAAATATCAGATTATTTAATAAAACAATGATTAATTAAAATTGTATAATTATAAGTAGTAAAGCAATCTTAAACAGTAGACCAATTTCAATTAACAAGTTCATTGATAACAGATATCCTAATTACTAAACAGTGATTTCTGTAAACAGTTAACTAAAAAAAAATGTAAAAGTATTTACCAGAAAAAATGTGATAGTACGTAATAATGATAGATCAGAGAGGATAAATAAATTAATCAACATTAAAATATATTAAATCACCATTGTATATTCTTTAAACTAAAAGCTTTCTTGGCTAAAAACTTACATGAATAAGAATATCCTATTTTTGGTAACTTTAACAGGTATTTTTATAGAGATTTAACCTTAAACTCTCCTAAAGGAACAATAACGAAATTAGATTTCATCTAAATAAATAATTTAAGTATGGTAAAATAATTGGTTGTAGTCGTATTATTCAAACTACAACTATAAAAAACGGCAATTAATTAAATTGAGACTTGGTTTCAATTCTTGAACATGATAATAAAAAGTGGGAATATGATAATAATGTTTTTTTAATTTTATAGATTTTGATTCACAAACAAGTTTCAAATGTCTCCTACCCTATTTTTTTCATTTCTTCTGGTATCAAAACCCTTCACTGCTGATTATTGTTTTATTTTATTTTGATACAGTAAACGTTTTTGCCGACCACGTTGAATCCAAAATGATGGTATCAAACAATAACTGTTGGGTTTCCTCTCACTTTTGTTCCTTATGCTTCCGAGCTGTTCACTTCTGCAGAACCAGAGCTGCTTATCACTGTTGAATTTGTCTGCAAATGAAAACAAATATTTGTATTTTAGTTCAATCATTCAATTCGTCTAAATTTATTTTAAGATGTCAGTGTTTTGTTTGTACTAAGTGCACATGTTTTAGAGACAACGTGTATGGAGTTGACACAAACTTGTCAAAACTCTCTGGTATGATTGATTTCTTAACCTAGATCGTAGTTATGTATCGCAAGTAGTGTTACTGATTTTTTGTTTCACTGAACAATGGCAAATGTTCGGAAAAACCCTGTTACTTTTACAAGAAATTATTATTTTAGAGATACACAATAATTTAGTTTATAAATAAACATAAATGGCAATAAATGTCAACCGCGAACGCTACCTTGAAGATGGATGTGTTAGTCTACAAACCGATAGCCAATTTACATTGTATTAGCCAAGATTGTTGTGAAATCGATAACAATTTCTCCTAATAATGAACTCAATCGTCACCCAAGCTAGGGGTGGGTTTGATATGAGTGGATACCAGAAGGGTGACAGTGTAAAATAATAATTTGTTTTCCCAAATAATCATTTTTAGTTTAACGCATTCAAATCTGTCAGACATGTAAATAGTATGAGGTTGTCTGTTAGCCAACAAGATAAAGAGACTAAAAATCACCATTTCAGCCAAATGGTTGGTCTTTATATGGTTGGCTGATAGTGATAACTTTTATTTAAGTGTCAGACAACTGGTTTATTTTATATCTGTCCTTTTCGGCCCAATAAAAAATAACGCAGCTGATGATTAATTTCTTTCTTGGTGGAGTTTTTTCTAACGATTTACTGAATGACTAAGCTGTGTGTTTACACAACATATATTGGCTTTTGGCTCTTGGACTAAGAAAGAAGGATCAGTGTGTGAGGTGAAGTGTAGCCTTGATACACACTAAGTGTTTCATTAACAAATGTGTCAATAATTAGCACAATTAATCTCTGGAAGGGATTTCCATTTCCCTTTTGCTTGAATCGTCTTTAATTTTAAAATCAGAAATTAAACCCTGAAGAACATCCACTTTTTGTTGGAAATCATATTTTGGCACTTAAGATATATGTCTCTCAAAGTTTCAGTCATTCTTTCATATTAAGTGGAAACACTGGACTTGATATTGACAACTCTAGTTATACTACTAGACTACACAACAACTTAACTTATTTGAGATCACCTAAGCTGTTGCCCAAACTGTTCTTTATTTCAAAAATGTTTTGTGGTTTTAAGTTATAAGTTAAAAAATTTAATTCAAAGTGAGATTAAAACTAATAGGTGTATATATATATATATATATATTATATATATATATATATATATATATATATATATATATATATATATATATATATATTTTAAGGCTGGAGGCTTGGTTGTTGAGTAAAAGTGTTGAAGATGTTGAAAATTTATATTTAATTGTCCAGTAAAAATATGTTGTTCTTACTTTATAAATGTATATTTTTATATTGAAGCTGGGTTGGATTCCTCTAATTGATATGTGTTATTTTAAAGGTGTAGAGTTTTTTCAGTTTGTTTATAATTACATTTATTTGTATTTTTAGATTTTTATTGTAAAACTTGGGCTTAATGCTAGGTTTTTTTAAAAATTAAGAAGCTTAATTAAAGGGGTACCAAAAGAATCCTGAATAGCATTGCCTTGGGCGGAGCTTGTGTAGTACGCATTTCTGCCACTAGGCGTGAATAGCAAAGCTCATAGCCAGTTCAGTGCCACCTGTATTGTAATCTGGCTTGTTCCGTTCATCTGCAGTGGTATGTTTGCTAGTGTGAGTGAACAACTTGTGAAATTTTGTTTTCTACGTGGTAAAAATGATGCTGAAAGTGTTTTAATATTGAAAACAGCTTACCAAGATGACGCTATGGGAAAAACTCAAAACTAATGGTTTAAAAATGGCAACATATCAATTGATAACAAACCTCGTTCTGGCCGAATCAACGAAAATATTAAAAAATTCTACAGTTTGTGCTCACAGACCGTCAATTGATCAACTGTCAGAGATTAGTGGGTTATCTTGGAGCTTGGTTCAGCAAACTGTAATGGAAGACTTGGGAATGAAAAGGGTTGTTGCCAAGTTTGTTCCTTGGGTTCTGACTGACAATCACAAGCAACATCAGGAAAAGAAACGTTTTTGGCTAAAGGTGGTATGGTTCCGCTGCCCCACGCACCTTACTCGCCTAACTTGGCACTGTGTGACTTTTTCTTATTTCCACAAATGAAAAAGGGGCATGAAAGGACACAGATTTGACAATCAAAGAGGTCAAGAAAAAAACGAGGAGGAAGCTGTTAGCCATTTATAAAGATGTGTACAAGAAATGTTTCGAACAGTGGAAACTCTGGTGGGAAAAATGTATTAGTTGTAATGAAGATTATTTTGAAGAAGATAAGGTTTTTTATAAAAAAATTTGAAAAAATATAGCTTTTAAAAATTAATTCTGGTTTCTTTTGGGTACCCCCTCATATGATGACTCCAACCCAAGTACAGGGTGAGGCAGTGAAACGGCAGGGTTTTGTCTCTGGCTGAAGGGGGTAGTGTAGGGTTATGAGAGTGGGGTAAACGTCCTTGAGCGTCTAGACAAATGGAAATTTCTGTAGCCATGAAGTATTGGACAAGTGCGCAATGTGCGTTTGCTGTAAAGGTGTATTACAAAAACATGGGTAGTGTGGTTGGTGATAAGCGCGCTTTCTGTCATAAATTTAATCTACCACCACGGGCTCCCGTTCCATGAAGGAAAGCTGACCTCCTTTGGGTCAATAGTTTTTCAAGCCATAGCTAGCACGACAAAGAAAAGAAGTGGTAATGAACAAACAATCCAGATCCCAGAGAACGTTGATCGTGTGCACGAAACATTAGGAAGAAGCACGCAAAAATCCGTGAGACAGCACAGCGCAGAGCTTGGGTCTCACCAATCGATCTGTGAGACGGATTTTAAAAGAAGACCCACACTATCATCCTTACAGAATAAAGGACTTTCTTCGACTCATATTTCCTGGATGTCTTATCAGCAGAAATGGTGATATTCCTCAGCCTGCGCGTTCACCAAATTTTACTGCTCCAGACTTTTTCCTTTGAGGCTTTTACCTTAAGTGTAAAATCTTCAAGGAAAATCCACCAAGAACAAAAGAAAATCTGAAGGAGTGAATTCTGCATGAATTTAGCAACATTTCGTTGCAGTCGCTACAGAACGTCATGGGCAGACTCAGACTCTGACAATGTGTTGACTTACTGACACTATATTTTAAAATAATTATTTCTTAGGTATAACACTAATTTCCACTCATGTACTTAAGATTCATGCTCAAACAATTATCCTATTGTTATAAATAAATTATTAGTGATTGTTCAAAATCGTTTCACTGCCTTTTTTTGGGTTGGTATATTTTTCTCTTCAAGTTATATATTGTTGTGTACTGTATTTACATGTATTTGAATGAGAAAAATAAATCGGACAGGTTACTTGTACACTCACTTGTGGCCTGAGAGCTGTCCTGTCTATAGTGTGGTACTCCTTGCCTGACCGTGGCCTCAGGGTGTTCACTGCAGGGTGGCTCAGGCTGCAACAATGTGTGTTGTTTTTATTGAAAGCACTTAAAATATATTGTAAACCATATAAACACTAAAATTTTAATTTGGAGGTTAGTAAAAATTAAAAAGACACATTTAAATTTGAAGATAAATGTAATTGATCAAGTTGTGTGCAAATCTATTGTAATTACATGCAATAACCACACAATCAAACAATTACGCAATTAATAACCTGTGTGCATAATTGCTATGTCTTATAATAAGAGTATGCTTTCAGAAATTAAAATTTGTTTTTGTAAGAAATATTATTGTTTCTTTTTCTTGATTCATGGACTCCAGCTATCATAAAATCTAAATCTTATATCATACTAAAGGTGTTAAAATGTAATTGAAAGCCAGTCCACTAAAACTTCTAAAGCCACTAAAGCTTATATTAAAACTATGGATTCAAAAGTTGATGTCCTTGGAAGAATTACAAATCTCAATGAAGTGTTGCTACTTATGAGATATACAATTTATATTCAATATTGGAATAAAAATATAGCACAAAAAAGAAAGATATAAATTTAGGTGCGAGGTCCAATACCAGGTGTATCTAAATTCTAAAGATGTTAGTAGTTTTTTGTTTCCACAATTTGGAAAACAAATGAAGTCAATAAAAGAAGTGGTGGGAAGACAGGAAATTAGTTAAATAACAGAGCTTCATGAGAGATGGATGCAATTATAACTCACAGAAAGCTGTCCGGAGTGTCCGAAGATGTGTAGGATGACAAGGAGAGAGTCTCGATGTAGTCAGACATGTCAGAGGTACCGCTGCTGGTACTGTGGGAGTCTATATATGGCACAGTTCCTGGACTCAGAAATCCTGCAGACAGAGCACACAACCATTTATTGTTTCAGATCAGTACAGCAAATTTCAACTGATTACAGATAATATAGACAGTATAACATTTACCTTTAGAATCAATTTTGGTGACACAGACTGGGACGCTAGCTCCTGCTGAAGAAGATTTCACTGGAGGTTTAATTTCACTGAATTCAAAGCTCATTTGATCAAAAGGATCGACAGATTTTGATTTCCTCAAAATTGGTATCTCACTAAGAACATTTTCCCTGACAATTTTAAGCTTATCTGGAACAGATCTCTTTCTGATCGAGTTGAAATCCAGTTCCATCAAGTCTCTCCGTCGGAACTGAAGAGATCCGGTCGACACTCCAGAATCATTGGAGCTGGAGGAATCTCGATTATAGACCGACTTGCAGGGAATACTCGCCGATCTTTTTATGTGCACTGTGGGATTGCTGACGGGATTGTCACTTTTTGAGATAGTAATAGTGGCCTCTTTACTTGTAGCCTCTTCAGTCAGAAGAGTCAGGCTCGTCTTACAAGGAACGTAGTCCGAGTGGTCAACTCTAGAGAGTCCGTGCTCACTGCTGCTTGTGGGTATTGGTCTCTGGTTCAGAGACAGGTCTGACAGAGAGTCTATTGAAGTAGCATTGCTGATTGTCGGTGTATTTACGATGGTTCTGTTTGGTGAGATAACTTTCTCCTCGATACTCTCGAGGTTCTCTAGATACCTGGAGGAGTCCATAGAACTTGATCTTTTTCTAACAGAAGGGACAAGAAGTTCCTTCCTTATGTCAGGCTCTATCGAGGCTGCACTCGTCATCAAACGTCTTCTCGGATAGGGACTGTTGGTTTCAGATATGCTGTGGTATACCAGTGATCCGTGAACAGACGGGTTGTTGAAACTTTTCCGTCTCGGAATGGGTAAACTGGGTGTGCTCTGAGACTTTTCATTTAACTGCCTCATTCTTAGATGCTGCAACTCCTCGGTCTTTCCTGAAATCGGAAGCATAGGGAGGTAACCCTGAGATACCTTCTCGTGTACCGGAGACTGCAGTGGGGACGATGGTTGGCTCTGACGTCTCTGCAAGGGATGGTTCACAGCTGGCTCCATTATCAGATAATCGTCATTCTTTGGACTCGGTTTTGGGGGAAGATTGTTCCAGGTATGTCCACACTTGGTACAGCAGTTGCCACCATTTTTTGCGTCTTCTTTGACTTCATTATAAATAGCTTTGTTATTATTATCTAGATTTTTACAGATTTCTGCTTTCTGCAACAAGTCTCTGGAATTTTCATAGTATTCTAAAGATTTTGCAAATTCTAAGTTAGCATAGGGCAAGGTAGGGTTAGATTCATGTTGTTGTTGTTGTTGATTTGTTACAGGTTCTGAATGTTCTGCTGTATTTTCCATGATAACTTTAATGTTTGCGTATTGAGTCTTCTTTGCTTTGAGGACAGGATTTCCTCTACTGTCCGTCCTCTCACATTCTTGCACATCTTCTAGAGTTGCCCTCAATGGGTAGTTGTTGCTGGGTGTCTCACACCTGTAGTTCTCACCTCTGCAGTTGACAAAGGGCATCTTCCCCTCACCATCCAGCTTCACCTGCAACAACAAGTGAGATAGTCTTCACTGTTCAGGGTTAGGGTGGTGTTCTCTACTAGGAAGTGGTGTTTATAATTCTCATGAGGAGGTACCTTGTGGATGGTGGTGTTGGTGAGACCGTTGTTGCGGAAGGCTCCTGTCAGCAGGTACGGAAGCCTCATCCAACTGCCTGCCCAACACATAACCCTCTGACACGGACACGCCAACATCCGAGGGTTCTCCTTCTCTACCACCACACTGCAAGCAGAGAACACTCAATTTACAACAGAAGTAAAAATAAAATATTTAATTTATTGCAAAACATTGAGCTTTCTTACTTAAAAACACAAAAGTGATATGTTACAAATGTTTAAAACTCTGACAAGTAGAAACTGCTGCAAACAATTGATACATCCAGGGCCATCATTAGCTTGTGCGGAACTCGATGCAAACTTTTACTGTGATGCCCTCAATTTGACACCCCCCTTGAAAGCCAATTGTCACCCGCTATAATTAGCACGATATATTACGTAATCACAGTATGAATAATACATAATAAGAGGAAACGTGTAATAATATTAATAATACTTTAATACAAAAATAAACGTAGAAAATAAATTATGCCATTATTAAAACAAAACAAACTTAACAGAAAACCATTTATTAAGGCATTTATGACAAACCATTGCAATTATATTTGTCAGAGAATCATAATAATTCTACATGAATACAAGTATAAAGATTTTTGAAATTTTTGATTCAGTTAAAAAAAACTTATAAGGAAACTTCAGAGTTCATATAATAAGCTTCCAGAGAGATATTTTGTTCTGTTTTTGTGCAACTAAACAAAGATTTGGAATTCAGGGCAATTTTTCCATCAGTCATGTTGTAAAAACTACAAATACATTAAGTGGATTAACTGTGCTAATCTGTTGCTTCCATAGAACATAAGAAAATCTTCTAATAGTACATCATGGTTCAAGGACACAAGTTTAAAACTATTAGTTATTAATACGCTACTGCCAGAGGAATTTGAAAATCAAATTCTATCATAAGTATAGATGACAAATCAATAACATGGAAACACGTAGAATGATTCTAAGAAAACTACACATTCACTTCAGCGACCCCTTGAATTATTCCTCTTCAAATTTACAACAACCTTTAGGTTAGATATAAAGCTTTCACTACACCAGCCATCAGTAATGATGTTTACTTTCTAAACTAGGAAATAACTAACATACTCCACCTTGTGCAGTGATGTTGATGTTTAGTTTTGCCACAACAGTGACAAAGCTCCACTCGGCCAAGTAGTTCTGGCTGTATCGGCAGACTTTCTCTGATGTTGCGCGGAGTGTCATAATTCTCTCCTGCTACACCAATATTCCTGCAGTTGTTGCTGGCAAGCTGAAACAGTACAACAGTAAGAACGATTATACACCCTATCCTTATAAGTAATGATCCTTTGGACACATCTGAATGATCTCTAAAGAAAAAAAAAATGTGTGTTGTGTTTTTTTATCTCCATGTTAGAAATGAATCACAATGGATTTTGTGTTACTGAGGTTTAAAAGGAAACCATCTATGAATATTCAGTTGAGTTAGGGATCATCAGTTATGAGCAATGTTGTGGAAGTTTCATATCTAAGTCACTATTATGTTTCTTAAATTGAGATAAGTATTTATGAAATTTGTCTAATAAAGGTTGAGTTTTATATTATAAACAATTTCAGTGCTATAGACATTTATGTTATAAAAGTTCTATATTTTCTGGACATGATAAAACATTCAGTCTATTAACTTTTCAACCTCAGTATATTGTAGAATTATTATTTTTATGTATTGTAACAAAATCACAGTGCTAACAATTCATGTTATACAAAAGTTGAACACTTGTTTTTTGTATTATGTAAGTGATATTCTACAGTGTAAAAAATGATTTTAAAATCTGTTTGACTTTACTGACCTCTGAAGAATTTGAGACACAGCTTCTGTTGTGTGCAGGTCTGGGCACATCGTAGTTGCTGTAGGGACTGTGGCAGTGGTGGGGAACTGGAGGTTTGACCGCCACAGGACGCCCAGGCACTCCGTAGCTCCTCTGTCGACTGGCAACTGATGGTGGTGAGCTGCTCTGGGGAGTCCTGGGCAACAAGGACATTCTGACTTCAGGTCATGTAATTAGTCTTAAAAGTGCAACTAACGTATTAAGTAAATGCTTTCTTTTTCAGATTAAACTGACTTTAAGTTAACTTGCACACTAAATATAATCATGACATGTATCCCACCAACATTAGTTTGTTTTATTTTTATATTTTACTAGCTGTTACCCACGGCTTCGCACGCAAATCTTAAGAACCGAAGTCCTTATATTAGTTAGTAAAAGTAATTATGCGCGATTGGCTGCGGGTAACAGCTAGTTCGTCAATAAATTCGTAGTATTTTATAACGAAAACTCTTGATTTTCAATAAAATACCAATTACAACCAAATACCCAGATATCCACGGCTTCGCACACGATTTCCTACAGAAAAATTGGGACATAGGAGGCATATTTCTTTTGAACGTCGTTATTACCCTTCTGAGATAAATGATAGTCACTGAAAGATACTCCAAGCTCATGATCTATTCAAGATTTAAATTTTAAAACAGTCTCAATATGCACCTGTGAAATAACTGGAATTTTTCTCCAATATTCTATGATTTTTGTATACAATTGAACTATATTAGACCATCGTGGACAGGAGTCAAAAAGTTGGAATTCATTAGCGCACATACAATGTAATAAATGATGGCGCTCAATGTAATTTTGAAACGAAAATAGGCATATTTTAGGTACATATTATTACAGTCTAATGATTATGAGCTTCAGATGTTAAGCGAAATTGCGTATGGTTTTTATTTTAGGCTTTGCGCGTGTATCACTTCTGGATCAAATTAGTTATATCTCCGATGCCATGATTGAGCTTGCTTTGTTGTCTTGATTGAGAGAATATGTACACACGGAGTTTTGAGAACCATACTTCTGTCAAAAAAAAAAAGAAACAACTAAGGTTGGTTTTATAACATGCTTTATATTTGTAGCCAACGTAAGATATTAATTTTGATATCTGCATTGCTCTTCTGATCAAGCACGAGCATGGTTTATATTAGATGAATATTGCAGTTAAAGGTGAATTTATACGTCAAATTTGAACTGTATTATCTGGATAGTAAAGTATATGATTAACAGTGATTGCAGATACAGTTGAAACAAAATTTGCTGTTTCTCTTAAGCTTACTCTATGCTTTCAAACTATAAGTGTAAAGAAATTTAAAATAGTACGGTAATTAAATTATATAAACATATATTTCTTTTGTCGCATTATATATGTTTACAAAGAACAGCTGATTAAATTTGAAAAGGCTCTTTCATTTAATAACATATGTTTGCTGCAATGCATTTCTTACGGATATTTCTGTAACTTTTAGAGACCAATGGGGCGGAATCCTGAATCGGGAACTGGATAAAAAGTATCCTGTGTCCTTCTCCCCGGTTCTTAGCTACCTTCCTACCAATTTTCAGCCAAATCGGTTCAGCCGTTCTTTTGAGTTATAAATAGTGTAACTAACATGACTTTCTTTTATATATATAGACTAGCTGTTTACCCACGGCTTCGCACGCAAATCTTAAGAACCGACGTCCTTATATTACTTAGTAAAAGCAATTATGCGCAATTGGCTGCGGGTAACAGCTAGTAGTTCGTCTATAAATTCGTAGTATTTTTTATAACGAAAACTCTTCATTTTCAATAAAATACCAATTACAACCAAATACCCACAGGCTTCGCACACGATTTCCTACAGAAAAAATTGGGACATAGGAGGCATATTTCTTTTGAATGTCGTTATTACCCTTCTGAGATAAATGATAGTCACTGAAAGATACTCCAAGCTCATGATCTATTTAAGATTTACATTTTAAAATAGTCTCAATATGCACCTGTGAAATAACTGGAATTTTTTCTCCAATATTCTATGATTTTTTGTATACAATTGAACTATATTAGACCATCGTGGACAGGAGTCAAAAAAGTCGAAATTCATTAGCGCACATACAATGTAATAAATGATGGCGCTCAATGTAATTTTGAAACGAAAATAGAAATATTTTAGGTACATATTTATTACAGTCTAATGATTATGAGTTCAGATGTTAAGCGTAATTGTGTATGGTTTTTTATTTTAGACTTTGCGCGTGTATCACTTCTGGATCAAATTAGTTATATCTCCGATGCCATGATTGAGCTTGCTTTGTTGTCTCGATCGAGAGAATATGTACACACGGAGTTTTGAGAACCATACTTCTGTCAAAAAAAAAAAAAAAAAACAACTAAGGTTGGTTTTATAACATTCTTTTATATTTGTAGCCAACGTAAGATATTAATTTTGATATCTGCATTGCTCTTCTGATCAAGCAACGAGCATGCTTTATATTAGATGAATATTGCAGTTAAAGGTGAATTTTTACGTCAAATTTGAACTGTATTATCTGGATAGTAAAGTATATGATTAAACAGTGATTGCAGATACAGTTGAAACAAAATTTGCTGTTTCTCTTAAGCTTACTCTATGCTTTCAAACTATAAGTGTAAAGAAATTTAAAATAGTAATTAAAATTATATAAACATATATTTCTTTTGTCGCATTATATATGTTTACAAAGAACAGCTGATTAAATTTGAAAAGGCTCTTTCATTTAATAACATATGTTTGCTGCAATGCATTTCTTACGGATATTTCTGTAACTTTTAGAGACCAGTGGGGCGGAATCCTGAATCGGGAACTGGATAAAAAGTATCCTGTGTCCTTCTCCCGGTTCTTAGCTACCTTCCTACCAATTTTCAGCCAAATCGGTTCAGCGTTTCTTGAGTTATAAATAGTGTAACTAACATGACTTTCTTTTATATATATAGACTTGCTGTTACCCACGGCTTCGCACGCAAATCTTAAGAACCGACGTCCTTATATTACTTAGTAAAAGCAATTATGCGCAATTGGCTGCGGGTAATACAGCTAGTTCGTCTATAAATTTCGTAGTATTTTATAACGAAAACTCTTCATTTTCAATAAAATACCAATTACAACCAAATACCCACGGCTTCGCACATGATTTCCTACAGAAAAATTGGGACATAGGAGGCATATTTCTTTTGAATGTCGTTATTACCCTTCTGAGATAAATGATAGTCACTGAAAGATACTCCAAGCTCATGATCTATTTAAGATTTACATTTTAAAATAGTCTCAATATGCACCTGTGAAATAACTGGAATTTTTCTCCAATATTCTATGATTTTTGTATACAATTGAACTATTATTAGACCATCGTGGACAGGAGTCAAAAAGTCGAAATTCATTAGCGCACATACAATGTAATAAATGATGGCGCTCAATGTAAATTTTGAAACGAAAATAGAAAAATATTTTAGGTACATATTATTACAGTCTAATGATTATGAGCTTCAGATGTTAAGCGTAATTGCGTATGGTTTTTATTTTAGACTTTGCGCGTGTATCACTTCTGGATCAAATTAGTTATATCTCCGATGCCATGATTGAGCTTGCTTTGTTGTCTTGATTGAGAGAATATGTACACACGGAGTTTGTGAGAACCATACTTCTGTCAAAAAAAAAAGAAACAACTAAGGTTGGTTTTATAAACATTCTTTATATTTGTAGCCAACGTAAGATATTAATTTTGATATCTGCATTGCTCTTCTGATCAAGCACGAGCATGCTTTATATTAGATGAATATTGCAGTTAAAGGTGAATTTATACGTCAAATTTGAACTGTATTATCTGGATAGTAAAGTATATGATTAACAGTGATTGCAGATACAGTTGAAACAAAATTTGCTGTTTCTCTTAAGCTTACTCTATGCTTTCAAACTATAAGTGTAAAGAGAAATTTAAAATAGTACGGTAATTAAATTATATAAACATATATTTCTTTTGTCGCATTATTATGTTTACAAAGAACAGCTGATTAAATTTGAAAAGGCTCTTTCATTTAATAACATATGTTTGCTGCAATGCATTTTCTTACGGATATTTCTGTAACTTTTAGAGACCAAATGGGGCGGAATCCTGAATCGGGAACTGGATAAAAAAGTATCCTGTGTCCTTCTCCCGGTTCTTAGCTACCTTCCTACCAATTTTCAGCCAAATCGGTTCAGCCGTTCTTGAGTTATAAATAGTGTAACTAACATGACTTTCTTTTATATAATAGACTAGCTGTTACCCACGGCTTCGCACGCAAATCTTAAGAACCGACGTCCTTATATTACTTAGTAAAAGCAATTATGCGCAATTGCTGCGGGTAACAGCTAGTTCGTCTATAAATTCGTAGTATTTTATAACGAAAACTCTTCATTTTCAATAAAATACCAATTACAACCAAATACCCACGGCTTCGCACATGATTTCCTACAGAAAAATTGGGACATAGGAGGCATATTTCTTTTGAATGTCGTTATTACCCTTCTGAGATAAATGATAGTCACTGAAAGATACTCCAAGCTCATGATCTATTTAAGATTTACATTTTAAAATAGTCTCAATATGCACCTGTGAAATAACTGGAATTTTTTCTCCAATATTCTATGATTTTTGTATACAATTGAACTATATTAGACCATCGTGGACAGGAGTCAAAAAGTCGAAATTCATTAGCGCACATACAATGTAATAAATGATGGCGCTCAATGTAATTTTGAAACGAAAATAGAAATATTTTAGGTACATATTATTACAGTCTAATGATTATGAGCTTCAGATGTTAAGCGTAATTGTGTATGGTTTTTATTTTAGACTTTTGCGCGTGTATCACTTCTGGATCAAATTAGTTATATCTCCGATGCCATGATTGAGCTTGCTTTGTTGTCTCGATCGAGAGAATATGTACACACGGAGTTTTGAGAACCATACTTCTGTCAAAAAAAAAAAAAAAAAACAACTAAGGTTGGTTTTATAACATTCTTTATATTTGTAGCCAACGTAAGATATTAATTTTGATATCTGCATTGGCTCTTCTGATCAAGCACGAGCATGCTTTATATTAGATGAATATTGCAGTTAAAGGTGAATTTTTACGTCAAATTTGAACTGTATTAATCTGGATAGTAAAGTATATGATTAACAGTGATTGCAGATACAGTTGAAACAAAATTTGCTGTTTCTCTTAAGCTTACTCTATGCTTTCAAACTATAAGTGTAAAGAAATTTAAAATAGTAATTAAAATTATATAAACATATATTTCTTTTGTCGCATTATATATGTTTACAAAGAACAGCTGATTAAATTTGAAAAGGCTCTTTCATTTAATAACATATGTTTGCTGCAATGCATTTCTTACGGATATTTCTGTAACTTTTTAGAGACCAGTGGGGCGGAATCCTGAATCGGGAACTGGATAAAAAAGTATCCTGTGTCCTTCTCCCGGTTCTTAGCTACCTTCCTACCAATTTTCAGCCAAATCGGTTCAGCCGTTCTTGAGTTTATAAATAGTGTAACTAACATGACTTTCTTTTATATATATAGACTAGCTGTTACCCACGGCTTCGCACGCAAATCTTAAGAACCGACGTCCTTATATTACTTAGTAAAAGCAATTATGCGCAATTGGCTGCGGGTAACAGCTAGTTCGTCTATAAATTCGTAGTATTTTATAACGAAAACTCTTCATTTTCAATAAAATACCAATTACAACCAAATACCCACGGCTTCGCACGCAAATCTTAAGAACCGACGTCCTTATATTACTTAGTAAAAGCAATTATGCGCAATTGGCTGCTGCGGTAACAGCTAGTTCGTCTATAAATTCGTAGTATTTTATAACGAAAACTCTTCATTTTCAATAAAATACCAATTACAACCAAATACCCACGGCTTCGCACACGATTTCTACAGAAAAAATTGGGACATAGGAGGCATATTTCTTTTGAATGTCGTTATTACCCTTCTGAGATAAATGATAGTCACTGAAAGATACTCCAAGCTCATGATCTATTTAAGATTTACATTTTAAAATAGTCTCAATATTGCACCTGTGAAAATAACTGGAATTTTTCTCCAATATTCTATGATTTTTGTATACAATTGAAACTATATTAGACCATCGTGGACAGGAGTCAAAAAAGTCGAAATTCATTAGCGCACATACAATGTAATAAATGATGGCGCTCAATGTAATTTTGAAACGAAAATAGAAATATTTTAGGTACATATTATTACAGTCTAATGATTATGAGCTTCAGATGTTAAGCGTAATTGTGTATGGTTTTTATTTTTAGACTTTGCGCGTGTATCACTTCTGGATCAAATTAGTTATATCTCCGATGCCATGATTGAGCTTGCTTTGTTGTCTCGATCGAGAGAATATGTACACACGGAGTTTTGAGAACCATACTTCTGTCAAAAAAAAAAAAAAAAAAACAACTAAGGTTGGTTTTATAACATTCTTTATATTTGTAGCCAACGTAAGATATTAATTTTGATATCTGCATTGCTTCTTTGATCAAGCACGAGCATGCTTTATATTAGATGAATATTGCAGTTAAAGGTGAATTTTTACGTCAAATTTGAACTGTATTATCTGGATAGTAAAGTATATGATTAACAGTGATTGCAGATACAGTTGAAACAAAATTTGCTGTTTCTCTTTAAAGCTTACTCTATGCTTTCAAACTATAAGTGTAAAGAAATTTAAAATAGTAATTAAATTATATAAACATATATTTCTTTTGTCGCATTATATATGTTTACAAAGAACAGCTGATTAAATTTGAAAAGGCTCTTTCATTTAATAACATATGTTTGCTGCAATGCATTTCTTACGGATATTTCTGTAAACTTTTAGAGACCAGTGGGGCGGAATCCTGAATCGGGAACTGGATAAAAAAGTATCCTGTGTCCTTCTCCCGGTTCTTAGCTACCTTCCTACCAATTTTCAGCCAAATCGGTTCAGCCGTTCTTGAGTTATAAATAGTGTAACTAACATGACTTTCTTTTATATATATAGACTAGCTGTTACCCACGGCTTCGCACGGCAAATCTTAAGAACCGACGTCCTTATATTACTTAGTAAAAAGCAATTATGCGCAATTGGCTGCGGGTAACAGCTAGTTCGTCTATAAATTCGTAGTATTTTATAACGAAAACTCTTCATTTTCAATAAAATTACCAATTACAACCAAATACCCACGGCTTCGCACGCAAATCTTAAGAACCGACGTCCTTATATTACTTAGTAAAAAGCAATTATGCGCAATTGGCTGCGGGTAACAGCTAGTTCGTCTATAAATTCGTAGTATTTTATAACGAAAACTCTTCATTTTCAATAAAATACCAATTACAACCAAATACCCACGGCTTCGCACACGATTTCCTACAGAAAAAATTGGGACATAGGAGGCATATTTTCTTTTGAATGTCGTTATTACCCTTCTGAGATAAATGATAGTCACTGAAAGATACTCCAAGCTCATGATCTATTTAAGATTTACATTTTAAAATAGTCTCAATATGCACCTGTGAAATAACTGGAATTTTTCTCCAATATTCTATGATTTTTGTATACAATTGAACTATATTAGACCATCGTGGACAGGAGTCAAAAAAGTCGAAATTCATTAGCGCACATACAATGTAATAAATGATGGCGCTCAATGTAATTTTGAAACGAAAATAGAAATATTTTAGGTACATATTATTACAGTCTAATGATTATGAGCTTCAGATGTTAAGCGTAATTGTGTATGGTTTTTATTTTAGACTTTGCGCGTGTATCACTTCTGGATCAAATTAGTTATATCTCCGATGCCATGATTGAGCTTGCTTTGTTGTCTTGATTGAGAGAATATGTACACACGGAGTTTTGAGAACCATACTTCTGTCAAAAAAAAAAAAAAAAAAAAAACAACTAAGGTTGGTTTTATAACATTCTTTATATTTGTAGCCAACGTAAGATATTAATTTTGATATCTGCATTGCTCTTCTGATCAAGCACGAGCATGCTTTATATTAGATGAATATTGCAGTTAAAGGTGAATTTATACGTCAAATTTGAACTGTATTATCTGGATAGTAAAGTAATATGATTAACAGTGATTGCAGATACAGTTTGAAACAAAATTTGCTGTTTCTCTTAAGCTTACTCTATGCTTTCCAAACTATAAGTGTAAAGAAATTTAAAATAGTACGGTAATTAAATTATATAAACATATATTTCTTTTTTCACATTGTATAGGTTTACAAAGAACAGCTGATTAACTTTGAAAAGGCTCTTTCACTTAATAACATATGTTTGCTGCAATGCATTTCTTACGGATATTTCTGTAACTTTTAGAGACCAGTGGGGCGGAATCCTGAATCGGGAACGGGATAAAAAGTATCCTATGTCCTTCTCCCAGTTCTTAGCTACCTCCCTACCAATTTTCAGCCAAATCGGATCAGCCGTTCTTGACTTATAAATAGTGTAACTAACACGACTTTCTTTTATTTATATAAATAGATTAACATAGTCCATTGAATTTTTAACATTTTATACCTGATACAGTTCCTAATGGGGGAATTCCATGTGGATTAACATGTTATGCAGTGGTAAATATTTCAGAGAAACTAATTATTTTGGGATTAATTTAGTTTGTTATAATTTTTGTGAACAAGAGTGTTTGATATAATGCTAATCATGGAGCGCCATAGAGACAGCTTACCAGGACCTGGTTGGAAAGGTTTCATTTTATTCCTCAGCTTGTAGCCCATAGCCTTATGTCCTAGGATCTTGTGTTCTCCTTACTTGTCGATTAAGATACAGACCATCAACTTAGTTTCTGAGGTCTGTCTCATATCTGAGATTAATCCACTCCTGTTGACACTCAAAGATGACTGACCAATCCGGCCAGCAGATTCCACTGGCTCTTCATCTTCATTCCCAATTCTATAAACCTCTGTCATTCCTTCTTTCCTCAGAAGTTTCCAGAGAGGACTCTAGCTTGAAAAGTTCCCATTGGAACTTTGATTTTTCAGTACCTTGGTATTATTCAGAGTCCACTATGTCCCTATCAACTCCTTGTTATTACGCGATATAAATAGGTTTAGATTAGGTTATCATAAATATGTTACTAGTAGTATGGTACCAAAGTTAAAGTTAACTTTTACAAGCGCTGATGTAATCTGAGCTTGAATTCTGGTACTATCTCGTGGGATGTGTTTCTTTCTTTCGCCAGAACTGCGGGGTGGTGCCAAAGTGCTACTGAAGCCTGCATTGATGGCCGGGGCATTTCCGATTGGTACTTTCCCAAAATTATCACTCGTCATAGTATCATTGTTTATAACGTACAATAATACATTATTTAAAGTCTTATTACATTTCAAAATAAAATTATATAAATAAATTTTTATGAAAAATATCTTACCAGTATTCCATAGAAGACACTGTAGTCCTGTCGTAGTTACTTGCCAGTGAAACAGAACCACTTGTCATATGTCTCCTGTCTGCAGATATACAAACAAACAGATCAATATTTTACATTAACACATGATAAAAGTTCTTTGTTTGAATTTTGTTTTTAACGATGGAAAGATAGTGAAGGAAACAGGATTTTTCCGGACATTTGCCATTCAGTGATACAAAAAATAAGTAATGAGGTCTGCAATCTGATCTCTTCTTCAGGTAAATAACTAGCCTAATACTTAATTACAAACTATGCTAAAATAAACAAATCATATCAGGGCGTTGTGACACGCCTAAGTCAGGAATCACAACCACCATGTTGTGTGTCAACTTCACTAACTCTAAAACATGCACTTAATAAAAAACTAATCACAACACTAATTATTAAAACTGAACTACAGAATACAGGTCACGATAGGTCTGCATTCGTCGACCAACCACCTAACTCGTAAATTAAAGTGTTGGACACAATTTATACCTCATATAATATCTTAAACTTTAAATAAAGAGATTGATATCTCATTGACAATGTCAGAAACAGTTAGTTCAAAGCCAATTCAAACCAAGATGTCTAGGCTGAGTAACTATGACTAGCCGACAGAATGTGCTAGTGAAGTCCTAGATCCCGTGACTGGTCTCTTCTAGGTTTGGCCGTATCATGCTGTGAACTGTGCTACAGTTTGACTTCTGTATTTTATATTTTCTGTGAGTGTATTTGTTGTTATAAAAATAATATCAACATAAAAGAGATTACTTTTACATTCTAATATGGCACAAACTGACGTTGAAATACTTCAGTTTAATATTTATGCTATGATTTGATTTATGAGTGGTACAAAACATTTATGAATTGCAAAAAAGTAAATGATTTACGATGAAATTGTGAATATTACATGAATAATCATCATACATCTTTGTTCATCATGCATCTGCAACCACAGGTGGAAGTGAAAGGTCTATTCTTAAATGCATAGCAAAACACTGACTAAGTTATATATTACTAAAGATAAACTCTTTATGAAATAACCATTTTAGAACCTAATATATCAAAAACTTCATGGGGCCCCCTACTGATCTGGGGGTGTTTCCATACCCCCGACTCAACGGTGTACCGGACACCTCCTGAGAAGATTTCTGGATGCGCCACTGAATGAGACAGCCTAATATATATAGAGCTGTCTAAACAATAATATAGGATTGTAAACCTAATGTGTGTGAGACAGATAATGCTCACCATAGTTGTCCATGGACCAGGCGGGTGTGGTGGTGAGAGTAGACGACCGAGACAACAGCCCCAACTTGCTGATACAACTCGCACATCTCTCCAACTGTCTGCCATCTCTCTCCCTCCAGGAAGTTGTTTTCTGCAAGTTAGGTCAGATTCTTACTACAATTCTAAAGTTGAGACTGAATATACTCGATTACAGGACAGACACAAATTAAACCCTCCCTCTTTACATTTTTGTCAATGAAAGTTAAATAAAAAGTTTGGTAAGATTTTTAACTCCAATATTGTAACCCATCAAATTAAAGAATACAAAAAACAAAATCCAACTTAAAAAAAGAACTTTTATGTTATTCTAATAAAAGAGTTGGTACATTTATATTTTAATTTACGTAATAAACGATTCTTTTCTAATAACCATCAAATATTGGATTAAAGTTGGTAGTCTTATAAAATTGTCACTACATCACTAAATTTTATGTGACAATTAAGAAATTTCTTCCTTTCTTTTGCAACATTTGGATTTAGTCTTTATAATACCTCATATGATGGGTCGCTTAAAATAGGTATTACATTTCAAATTATTTTAGTCTGCCCTTTATTTTGGAAAAATGAAGCCAAAAGCTTAATTTAAAACAAATTTTAATGTAATGAACAATTTCTAATTTAAAAAATTAGACACCTATTCCATCAACATTTTGGAGTCTGAAAATTCAGAGAATTTGATGAAATGTCAGTTTGATCTATCTGAGATTTTTCTAAGAATTCATAAGTTCAGAACAAAAGAATTAACAAAATGCATAGACCCCAGCTCTGTATTGAATACTCACTTCTGCATAGTCAGCGGTGGAGGCTGCGTCTGCGTACTCACACCTCTGGGAGCGGGAGGACCACAGTTCTGCTGAGGGCCAGCCCAGGAGGTCGTCGTGACTGCGGGAACACCCACAGCTGCTGTCTGTAGTCAAGTCTACCGATTGTACGCAGCTCAGGTCTGAAACTCGTGGGTGCATGCTCCGGCGTGGACTCGTCATCACTGTCACATCAAGTATTTGGCAGATTCAGTAAATAGTATTTATAATGCATTAGCTGTTTTTAATTTGTCACCGGCACAATCAGGCGTAAACTTCCATTACACTACTGATCAGGCACTGTTTGTATGTAAGGAAATGTTTCAACCTCTTTGATGAACTTCAGTTGAAGATATCAACAGCTGTTTGGTGTCAGTTAAATTTGGATTATAAAAGATAATTATTAAATTTTTTCAGAATTTGAATAATCCGGGAGACTTTCCTGATATTTCTCTTCATAAAAAAATACCTCCGATTTCAACGAATATTTTACAAAAAGAAATTGCCGAAATGGTTTAGTCGTTCTCTAGATTAGTGCTTAGCAAAAAATTTCACAATTTACAAGATAGATCATACGATAAGTTGGCACACCTGACATGTTTCTGGCCAAAGGTCGCCTGCGCACGGCCAGCCTGCCCTCTGCCGCCATCTGGAAAGCTCTGGTGATGTTCTCTCCCTGATCAGTGACAAGGACGTACAACCCTTCTCCCTTGCCACAACTGGAGCCACCCTCGAAACAGAACTTGTTATCCACCAGTCCATACTTCCTGTACAGACAATGTGCAGAGCAATGCTGATATTAATAGTTGTACAATTTTATAATCAAATTAACAATAGAGAACAGAAAAATATAAACAGCATTAGAAATTAGGACAGGACAGCTCATGGCTGAGCGGGTCTAAGACGTTGGACTTTTGTTCTGAATTAGAGACAACGCAGGTTCAAATCCATACTGTGACAGCACTTTTTATCAGTACCATCGACCTTGTACTGCTCCAATTCTCCTCCTTATTATGTTTGACAAGATCCTTGGTCAGAGGACGGGAAGATTTAAAACTTAAGAAATCGGCCTCTCCTTTTTTTCTCCCCAGAGAATGGAATTTTGTTAACTTAAAATAACTATAGTAGAACCACATAACCTGAAAGAATTGAAAGAAAGCAAGGTTTGCATTGTAGAAATTAGGTCCAGAAAACTTTGTGCAATTGAGATTTGTAAACCCAGTGACACTGAAATAAAAAAAACTCAAGACTAACAACATATACATGGACGGCAATTTCGGTCAACAAATACGTGATTCTCATCTATTTAAAGCAAAAAAAAGAATTTTGATTCTAGTAATTCAACAGAATAATTTGAAAAGTTTGAACACACAGTTGTTAGAGGCACGGCCTACTCGTGGTTCCAAAGCTATTTCACAAATAGATAACAACATCAAATATAACACGTAATGGAACTAAAATAGACTATGGTGTAATTCCAGGTAGCACACTTGAGTCACTAATGTTTATAATTTACACCAAAAATATATCAATACTGATTTTAAATGGACAGCTGACATAAGTTGCAGGAATACGTTGGAGGATTTGAAGCCACATTGGAAAATGGGTAGTAAGTAATACAGGATAAAACCAGAGTAAACCATAGGTTGCTAACTATTGACATCACATTGAACTAAGGTATTTGTATCTTTACTTGTTTACCTGAGTTGGCGAACCTGCCAGTGACCCACAAGCCGAGGGGGGACCCCGACTGTCAGACAGAAGCGATGTTCCTGCACATGGAGTCTGGCAGGACCTGGAGGTACTTTGCCTCTCGCCGGGGCTGTCGACACCTGCACCAGGAACTGCTCGTCTAGGAACATCAGAGATTGGGTGAAGATGAGGTCATTGTTCTTATCCTCTACCTTAATCCCATCTGTTATGTTCATTGGTCCATTTTAAGAGAAAACCTGAAGGGAGATATTTCGAGAGCTTGAGTGACATGCTTTAAATTTCCTTGGATCCTGAGGGAAATGACTGGCCTTTCAGAGCAGGCTGTCGTTAAATGACCTTTAATGTTTCGTTAGAAGAACAATATTAAACCCCATGCAGTTTTACTTACTTGTTTCTTATCATAGAATTATGGGAAATGTCTTATTATACAGGGTGTAACATAAGATTGGGCTGGCTATGTACTTTCAAATATTGTGTGTGATTCTGAGCTAAAAATAAATAGTAATATTTTTCAATTTCCATTTCGTTTAGCCGCTAGCCACCATTTTGTATTTCTATTAACAAATTATTATCTCTAAAATTAGTAAAGCCTAAGAAACCAACTTTGGCACAAAGGTTTGAATGGGTAAGAGGAGAATAAAACATAATTTTGTTAATTTCTTTAATATTAACAAAATGTCGTCTGTTAAAATTTTTTAAAGTCAAATGAAAAAAACAGTATAGTTATAAACAAAATGTACTAGACAACAATAATTAGGAGAATTTTATTGCAATTCCAACGGTACTACTTTCAACGACATCCGCTAAGGCATAAGCGAGCACGACCACTTTAAAATTCTCTAAATAGTTGGTGTCTAGTAAATTTTTTTATAACTATCGTGGATTTTTGTTATTTGACTTTAAATTTTCAACAGACACCATTTCCTTAATACTAAAGAAAATAACATAATTATCTTATTTCTCTTACCTATCCAAATATATGTGCCAAATTCGGTTTCTTTAGCTTTACTACTTTTATAGATAATAATTTGTTAATAAAAAATGGCGGCTAGTGTCTAAACAAAGTGGAAATAGGAAAAAGTTATTCTTCATTTTTAGCATAGAATCACACATAAAATCTGAAAATGCATAGCCAGTCCAACCTTTTTGTTACACCCTTTATATAGAGATGTCTTATATAGGTACTAGTAAAACAATATGGATTGAGATCTATATTAATAGTTTAAGACCAATACAAATTCATGAAATGAATGGTTTTTATTAAGAGGTTATCTGGTTTAGAATATTGACACGGTTTTCAGTTGCTAAATTGACATTGTGAATGATTTGTATGAATCCTTAAGACAAATACTATTATAATAATATTATTATTAACTTGTAACTGATTTTGGATAATGTATGCTGTACTGAGGTACTAAACTTCTGATTGGTATTATGTAAATGGAAAACAGCAATAGATTTACACAATTGACAATACATTTCTTATCAGATAGGCTATATTATGTAAATACGAACAGTCACTTTCTACTGACAGTCGCTTTCTAGCTTTTCATAAATATTGTATATTGTCGTTAGAAATAAATGGAAAAAAATGAAAAATTCTTTATTTATACAGGCAAAGTTAGGGCTGCATGACCCTTTCTTACACTTAACCTGTGACAACGTAAAATTTAAAACATTAATTAAGTATTACCTTAAAAATAAAAAAAATAAAAGAAATAATTACATTTAAACAATGTGGTGAAATTAATATAATATTTTAACATGATCAAATTAAAATTTAATAAATCTAATAAGTTAGCCACTTCTGTAATTCTTAAAATACTGTTAATATATACATAAAACTAAAGTAGTTATTGGTAATGAGTCCTTTAACTTTGACACACAAAAAAATAAATTAAATCACAGGAGCAAATGACTTGTTGTCTCCTTAAGTTATGCTACTGAAGACAGAGAAGCCAGTTAGAAATGAATTCATCTTGTGATCCTAGAAGTAACTTTTCAGAACAGTTTTTTTACCTTCACCGAGATTGTTGGCTATCTTGACCTGCCACTGTATGAGGCGCTCCCTGGTGTCAAAAGCCAGAACTACTGTCACGTCCTGGCAGATGATGGCTATCGTGTTGGACTCCTTATCCAGGGTGAAACCTGATCAAAACACAAATTAATAGGCTGAAACCTAAAACATCTACACTGGAAACAAAAAACATAACAATACTGCTTCAGGAATAGCCAATACAGTTTCGTTAATCTTAAAATTTCATGGTACTCTCCAGATTTCAGTAACATAGGTCCACTGCTTAAAAAAGGAAAATGGAGACTGAAGGAATCATTGTTCTATTTGAAATTAAATAACATTATCTTTATTTGGAGTTAGTTTTTGAGCATGAAAGAAGACAGGAATTTCCAAACATTTGGCATCGTTCCGAAAAATGGTTGCCAAATCTACGTTTCGAGATGTACAATCTGATCTCTTCTTCAGGTAAATAACTAACCAAACATATAATTGCAATCTAGGTTAAAAATAAACATATCTTCACCAGAACGTTGTGGCATGCATAAGTCATGATTCAACCACCATGTTGTATGTCAACTTCACTGACTCTAAAAAAGTAAAGTAAAAATAAAGATGTCTTATTTTACCAGGCGAAGTTAGGGTTAAGAAGTTCTTTCTAACACTTAACCTAACACTTAAAACATTTACTTAATAATAACACAACACAACACTAATTATTAAAACTGAACTACAAAATACAGGTTACAATAGATCTGCATTCGCCGACCAACCACCTACGACTGACTAGAGGCCAATAGTAAACGGAAAGCGTAACGGCAGATACAAGATAGCGGCAAAAAGGAGAAAACGGGAGTGGGCCAAAATAACAATTGTTCTTTTACACAGACTGCATGACCTTTTTACGTGAATTGACTGTTGCTTATTCTGTGTGCAATATAGTCACGGCGATGACTACATCATTTATCATAAATTGAAGTGAATATGACACGCAAGAACTTTGGAACATATTTGGCACTTTTGGCATGCAGCCTGCTGACTTTGATGTAACACATCCTGGTAAAAACTAAGAGAAAGGAACTTGCTTGGATAATTCTTTTACCAACTTATACATTCTCACCGCCGTAGGGTACTGCTAGTGTCATGACGCATTGTCCGATCATGACGCAATCCTGTTAAATACTTCCCTTCGTACTTTTGAACACACCCAGGACAATCCAGAACTATTCTCTAGAGACAAATGATTATTTTTAGTTTGAAATATTTTATGTTTTTGCTTAGTTTTTTTAATTGGCTGATCCTTCATAGCATCCTACCTCCATAACAAATAGTTTTTATATAGTTTTAACGATATCCTTAATATATGTTAGTTGTAGGTTAAACTGTGATATTATTTAAATATGTTTAAATCTCATTCCTGCTAATTGATTGATTTTATTATACGTTATTAATGCTTATATCTTATATACGAGACAAATTCAGACTGTATTTGCCTGTGGTCAATAAAATTCTTGATTCTTAATTCTAATAAAAAGGCCCACTCCCGTATATATTATATAGTACAGTTGAAATACACAATACACTGACTTGCATCCTGATAATTAACATTTTGAGAGAATGTCACCATTCAATAAAGGCTACTCAATTTGTAAAGCATCTATGTGTTGATGCCATGTGACGGTTTAGATGAAAATTGATAAACTGAGTCTCATTGATATATACAATTTTTATAGGTATTTACTTGTTACATACACATTGTTCCTTTAAGGTGCGAGAAAGGACATTTTTTGTTTGTTAACGCTACTATAAAACTATAATCTGCACACATAAGTGTTTGTAAAAAAGAATAATTTGTAGGATTAGTTCTGGGAGATTTCAGTCAGGAAAAAAATATTCTCAGGACAGATCCTTGAGAAATCATATACATTGTTGGACAGAATTGCCCTTTGCTGACAACTTCTCTTGTCAAATCATTAGATCATTCCACTATGTTTCCTAAATACTCATTTTGGATTAATCATTAAACATAATCTATAAGAAACTGGTTCACTACATACCAGAATAGACGCCGAGGAAGTCTTGGAGTGAGAGGGAAGCTTTGGTTTGTCCCTGCTTGTAGCGATCCTTGCTATCTCTGTACAGCTGCAGGTGGAGACAGTCTGAAACAGGTTGGCCAACTGTTACTGAAGAGGCAAAGAAAATTCCCTATGTTCTTTTTGTTTGACTGTAAAAGAAAAACATTTTTATTCCGTTAGCAAAGTCATTCAGTTTATCCCATACTAGAGCCTGTATTTAATAGTAAACATAATATTGGCAGTTATATGAAAATCGCAGATTAGGTAATGATTGTTTGTGTAAAGTTTGTTATTGACTTATCCCACTGTAGCCTGTGCTGGTGTGATGTGTGTGTTTGTGATCCTCATTCTTGTGATTTGTGATTGGGACTTACATCCTGTGCAGCTTTTGGGTATACTTGAGCCCTTTTCTTTTCCTTCTTTACTTGTTCTGGTCTTTACTTTTGTATGTATTATTACCTAGCCCACCTGACGAAGAGGATAGATTCCAATCCTCGAAACGTTGTGTTATACCTTTTATAACCTATAAAAAATGTCAGAAATCCTTTTATCCGAGCCATGATTATTTTGATATAATAATAAATTAATCGTATTTTGAAATGAAGACAACACATCAGTGTAGTTTATATTTAACAGTTTGACATCTCAGCAAAAATAATATTTTAAAACGTTCTAAGAGAAGCTTTACAGACGAGAGTAATTAATGTTGCTTCAAAGAGTGAGAGATCAGAGGTGAGCACGGTTGATTGATTAAATGATAAAATAAACTTCAATAAAGTTCAGCGGAACAGTTGTTATTTTGGTGAGTTTCAATATAAAAGTGTCTGTGTCAAAGGCTTGTCACTGTTTGTTAGAAGTAGACTTGACAGTCGTTCAAAAAATATGATGTGCCTTCAAAACGAAATGATCACAAAGCGATTATTTGTTATTATAGTTGTTTTGTATCGCTTTATTATTTTAAACTATACATCGGAACATCGTATCTACATACGTAGGAAAAAAGATAAATTTAAGTAGAAAAGAAATTCTAAAATAAGTCAATCTAGAAAATCTTCAATTGGGCATTTCAGGATTGTGAGCTTCATTTGATTTTGTTATCAGTTACTGAATTCAATATTTGGCTGAGCGTCAGCAAAGCACACGGTATTTTGAGAACAAACGTATATTTATTGAAGTTTCCCAAAACGCTAAATTTCTATAAAGACAAAATTGAGTTCGATAATAGTGCAAGTCACTTCATGGAGTTTGGTTGAACAGTAGATGGCATTAGCGAACATTTTTCATTCATTTTACGAACTGATTACAATAACAATAACTGACAAAGTAACACAGGTATCGTAACTATCAGATTGAAATGAGCTATGAGCACAGTCTGTTATACTGTACGACATATGGTGGGGCGTACTATCACATATTGTCAATACTAAATAATTCGACTGTTAAATACGTTCAACTATCTAGAAATTAATGAACTGAGATAAACTTTATTATAATTTCCTTAAAAATTGTAAGGACACCAACTAACAAATATTACATTACTAGAACTGTTCGTATATAATAACTGTTCCTAACTAAGTGCAGGAATATAATTCTACCATGAGTGTACAGTACAGTTTTGGCTGTCCACCAGTCCTCTGACTTTGTCTTATACGGGACAGTTCTAATGTAGACTGTCACACAGAAAAGCGTTCAGCGACCATCTCGGCTCATGTGTCCACAATCCTAACAAATCACACATTTCAATCACACATCTTGTCTACGAATAAATAAATTAAGTGAATATTAACAACCAACACGAACTTATTATATACTTGAAAACATTGATCTTGTATAAATCGAGTTAAAATAACAATTAATATACTGGTGCAGTATCAAGATCTTGCCGTGTATAGGTGTATAGGAAGGTACTATACAACATTCGCGTATTTCAAATATTACTTCAAAACGATGGCATCTACGGGAGTTTGTTTTTGGACTTGTGATTATTTGATGACTCATTTACTTCTTGTTAACAGATATTTTGGGCCTTTCATTTTCTTGGCAATTTTTTGTTATCATCAAAGTCAAATGGTTTAATGTGTTCAAGTACTTTCAACATAATGTGCAACATGCAAGTTGCTTGTAACTAATTAAAAGGTCATAAACTACATATAATAATAACAATAACATTTCTGCAATATACGAAATATGGACTCCGTCAATAATCCATTAACCATTCCAATGGATTTGACCAGTTATACATTCAAATTTGGATTATGGGTTTGGAGAAATTGATTGCGATGAACAGACGAAGTGAGGACAGTCGGTTTGACGGGGCCCCAGCTGGGGAACGAATGACACAGTGATTGAATTGTGGCCAGAGATCCTTGATTTAGAGGCGATTGGGAGAACGACTCTGCGGTCGGCGGGCCGTGGGAGGGGGGTGGGGGGTGGAGTCCTGGAGCTATTCATCAGAGAACAATCAGACTTTTGTTTCTATAAACAACTGTCGAGCTTTGTTGTTCTGGGGCTGCTGACCAGTCGGACAGGGATGGAGTAGAGCAAAATGTGAGATCACTGTAAACTCTTTTCAATAACAAACACATTTTATGTCACTATTCTTAATTTGTATATGAAGGAACACCCCAAAAGTTTTGTCAAAATTCTTTTGCTTGTTATTTTATCTTTTTATAAAGATTTGCTGTCCCAGTGTCTAAAATGCTTCTCTATAATTATTATAGGCTTCAAGATGTCATAAACAGTTTCTGACTTATTTGAACTGTTCCCATTTGAGGTTATGTTATGTTGTGAAACTAAATACATTTCGCGTCGTCCTCATCAAAACCGAACATAACCACAACTACTATTTGAAAATCGCTCCTCCGTTTCGGTCTTGAAAGTAAGTAAAGCCTGTTGCTTTTTGTGGCTGATTTATGACTGATTCCTGACACATCAGAAGCGGCAATAAAAGTACACAAAATGTATTCATTGCATGCAAAATACGAACTCATACGATGGAATCTTACAAGTTTGTTTTTATTACAAAAGTCCTTATTTATATATACGATTTTTTAATTTGATCTTTTTTCATACATTATATGTTTCAAATCTGTTGTAATGAAACCATATGAGTCAGAAACGTACGTTTACAGATTAGACAACTTACACTTTTTCAATATTTTAATAAATTGTGTAGCTAAAGACGAATATCAAAAAGTTTTGTATAGATTTTTACTTTTTAAAATAAAAAGTATGTAATGTAAAAAACATGTTAATAATAATAATTATGACATATTACTTTTTATAATTTTAATACCACTTTGAATAATCTACAGTATAGTAACAATACTGGTCCTTTTTGCTAAATAATAAGAAAAAAGACCTTTACACTATGGATATTGTTTAGATACTTATCATTTATAAAGTAAAGAATGTCTTATTTTACCAGGCGAAGTAAGGGCTAAGAAGCCCTCTCTAACACTTAACCTGGGGAACAACGGCTTAAAGGTGACTTCCGAACCACCACCAATGGCCGGGCAGGCGGGCTGCTTGCAAGGACAGGATCGCTCAGTGGTCACCCATCCAAGCAGCAGCCACGCTCGACGTTGCTTGATTCGGTTATCTCGCGATAATAACCGCCGTACCCGCTACACTGCGCCATTGGCCGGTAAAATTATGTAGCTATCAAATTTCAAATTTATTTCGATAATCGTCAAATCCTCAAAAACATTTAAAATTAAAATATTTTATTTCCTATACCTAGGGTTTGTCTGTCACCCTCTAGATTCAACGTATATTTAAATAGGTAACTGTTAAGTTTATATAGAGGCATTCAATACATTTAATTGTATTATTTTCGATTCGCAAATTAAATCCGACTGTGAATTATTTTGTTTTACGGACTTACAATGTGGTAGCTGATAAACACTAATTAGACGAGACAACTCATTGATCTGGGCGAGTATCGGACGTTCATTAACTAACTTCCTTGTCGAAGGACTTGTCATTTGTCTGTCAATAATCTGACATGTGAGAAGTTATTAAGACACAACCAGTAATGAACACGACATGACATCACTACAGTAATCATCTGGGAGACTCTACAGACTTCTGCAACACTGTTCATACTGTAACACGATCTCTGGCAGGTTTCCTTATTTATAATCATTATTTGTAATATGTCTCAGTTAACGGACGAGAAGTTGGCCATGTGTATTAACGTGTGGTACGTCGCGTAGTTATTATTGTTATATAACGGCAGCAATTTTTTTTAAAGAGAATTAATGGGTTAGGGTACGATAAGCGGACCCGGTTTTTTTATATCGAAATTGGCAAACGATATTACTTAATCATAACCATCGATATAATCAATCGATACTGATTAATTATTTTGAACAATTAACTTAAATAATCTACATCAACAGCTCTAAACACTTTCAAATAATACTCGTAATATAATATTTCAATTATTTATAAGTAACATTTGATTATTAAAAATGACAGTCAATTTTAGAAAACTAAACGACATTGCTTTGAAAGATGATAAGACATGTTTTTTGTGACTTCAACATGTTGGACTCGTACCGAAAAACCCATTATGTGAAATTTGTGAGAAAGAAACAACTGTAACTGTGAGAGGAGCAAATATGGTCGTCTTCAGTTTTCCTAATTTTGGTTATAATAATTTGTTTGATCACTGTAAATATTACATTCATATTTTAATTTAAAACATACTGTTATTGAGGACTATAGATACTGTTATATCGATTGATAGTCTAGGATTTGAAATGCGAATATTAGGTATCGATGATTACATTCTTCGATATAAAAAACCGGGTCCGCTTATCGTACCCTACCCAATTAATGTTTCAAAATCCGAGTAGGAGAAAGACCGCGAGAATTTCAGAAAGTCAGAATATTTTATTGTTACCTCTCACATTCAAGGTTTTTTTTGTAGCAAACTAGGTTTTGAACAACATTTTATGAACTAAGAACTAACTACGATTAAATTAGGAAATTTTGGGCGAGAATAAGAATACAACATGTTAATTTATCTGATCAAAAATGCGTAAAGCCTAGCAGGAAGTAAATATGATTTTGTAAGCTTTTCAGTTGTGTTAAACATTTTTTATCGTAATTTCGAACTGCTACTTTAAGCGCTAAAATGTGCGGATGACATGCGTTAGGAAGAAGGTACGCTTAGCTTATGTAAGCCTGGGGCCCTCGTAGTTGGTTCGTTTCACTGCACCAATAAACCATAGTTAAGTAACAGTCGATTTGCGGTTTTATAAAATATAAATTATAAAGAGTCGATATTTTAACCGAAATACGAGTTATTGAATGGAATTCTTAAGATATAGTAACGCTCCTTAGTAGAGCCTCTGTCTGGTGATTGATTTAACCAAATAACCGGGTGTGAATTGAACATATGTCTTTAAACATTTTAAGAGAGGGCTTGAGCCCCTTGAGTTCTACTTATGTACGCCCCTGGTCTCAATGGACTTGAGGATTGCAACCTTTCTCTTTAACAAATGTAGAGCATATTATGGCTGGAGACAAGAAGGGGGAGTGTCTTGTGGTTTTACGACATATCTACTGAGTAGGTCTGTGTTGTATTGCAATAATTGGTATGAATGTCCTAGCCACATACAAATAACACCAAGAGTTCACACCCTACCGCTAGTAAATTAAGTAACAAGCGTTGCACAACACGAAAGTTACGACTATTTCTACAGGTTAATTGATTGTAGAAATGTCTGAACAAGTGTCTGATGTGGCAGCAGAGTGAATGTATAAGCATCTAAGCAGGCGATGTCGGCACCCCCTCACCCCCTCCCCGCATGACGTGGCCAGACAAGATGAATTATCAAACGTCTGGGAGGTTTACATGTACAGTATTGATTTATCGATTTACTTACAACACTTTATATAAAACAGTACAGGAAAATAACATTTGCCTTTAATTTCATGTCCTCTTGTTAAGGGTTAAAATTAATTGCTAATTTACTTCAATGTAAAAACTGTTAATGTAATAATTTTAATTTCTTACTGAATATTAACATCTTGGAAAAGTGAGATACATAATTAAAAAGTCTTATTAATGTCAAACTGCTATTGCAAAAATAATTAACACACAATTGTTATGAATATAGTCCAATACATATGGCCAAGCCGTCGATAATTCAGGAAAAGATAAAAAAAACCAATACAAAATAATGAGTGAAAATATTTCCGTATCACTGCCTGCAATACTTAATTGAGCAATGAGTTAATAATTTATATATTTGCTCAAAAATTAAACATACGAATCAAAACTTTATTGAAAAAGGTAAAATTGGCTCATACTCATGTAGAACGTGCCTGAAAGAAGATAGCTATTTTAACTACTTATCCATTACATTCGCATGTGAACTTTGGATTGCTTCCTTTCGGCAAGAGAAGGTATTCCCAGGATTAGGATGACATTGATGTATGAGCAAGCCAACGCCTGCATTGTTGAACACGCAATACCAGTACAGTACTGTATTACTCACTTTGCGTTCATTAAATGCAGGCTCTTTCAAAATTTCTTCGGTGTTTGCTTTGCGGCTATTCACCACGAATTTTAATCTATAAAAATACAGTAAATATATTGATATTTAAATGAGCGATACAATATCGATTGTTTACATTTTTATCAGTGTACAATCAGGAAAAGTTGGCAAAACAAAAGCACACACAGAGGCAGGATTGTACGAGTCCTCGCGATGAACAGGTGCGGAATATGATCGCATTGATCAGTGTTAGTGTAGCCAGTGAGGCGGAGTGAAGGGCGCTACAGCGTTTGTGGAGAGCGCTACAGCGTTTGTGGAGAGCCAAGCCATTCATCAGACAGCAGTTCGGCCATTTCCACCCCAGAACTAGCGCAGCGACAGCCCGTCTGCGTCTGGAAGGAGTTTAGTGATGTCCGTGTGTTGGATGTCTATTTACAATTTCAAATATTTTATTTCAGTATATGAAATCTTTTAAACTATTTTAATGAAATATCTGTTTCTTTTTTGTTCAATTACTTATGTCATAAAACTTTGAGCGCCTGATATATACGTTATTCTACAATAGGTGTGAATTCAAGTTATTCTGAAAAAAGCTTAAGAAAAAAGTCAATTTTGTTTATTTATTCAAATATTACAAAATTAAAAAAATGTGACATTCTTTGGTATTATTCAAACACAACAAACAAACATGGTGTGTTCTGTTTATTTTTACTATTTATTCGTGTTTTTTCCAGATTTTAGGTTGCATGTTTGGTATACATAATATACTATAACACACGGAGATCAGCAACACTTGGAGTACATGAATTCTACCATTGAACAGGAATCTATTGCCACATGCAACTAATATCTCCATTTGACTGAAATCTCGCGTTGTGGTTGTGGGGAAATTGGGGGAACTAACAGTCAGGGCGTTAGGGTTGGCTGGACTCCAGCAGGGCGACTGATGACACAGTGATTGAATTGTGGCCAGAGGTTCTGTCCTTGATTTAGGGGCGATTGGGAGGAAAATTCTGTGGTAACGTTGGAGAGATGATGGGGGTGGAGGAGGTGCTGGGAGTCCTGAGCCATTAATCAGAGAAAAATCAGAGTTTTATTTCTATAACCACTGGCGAGTTTTATTATTTTGGGGTTGTTGACCAGGCAGTCGTCAGGGAATGTACTAGACACAAATATTACGTACTTTTTTGAACTGTACCTTTCATATCCTTACAATGGGATATTTATATCTGCGTCCAATTAAAATTTCATGGAGCTCTAATATGAATCTATGGATGCTAATATCAACTAGATATATTAAATTTTGGAGACGATAAAATTATGATTTTGCACAGAAATAGATTTCTGTAAGTGGTATGGCCAGATGCATGGACCCAGTATAGTTATAATACATTTACTTACTATTACCAGCCATTTATAGATTTTATTAAAATTCCAATGGTACTTGGCATTGTATAAATACAATAATAACGAGTTATCGAATTAAGTCAAATAATAATAGAATTCATTATAAAGTAACAAGATAACAAGAGGCTGTATAAACCAACAACGTTGAACTTGTAAGAACTAATTAAGGTTTAACAGAAGATAGCTCTCCACAGTGAAATATGTCTAATATTTAACTGTGTTGTCCATATCTTGCCACGGTTGATCTGGAAAACTAAGGAGGATAAACTTAAAAAACGTATTGTTTTCGCTACAAATAGTTGTTAAAAAAGGAGTTCCGATATAGTTTAATTCAAAGAAACGTTTGAAACAACAAAAACACTTTTAAGCGAATAAGATTATTTTCCCCTGTGTAAATAAGGTACATAAATTATAAAGCAACTAGCGGGCCCGGCGCGCTTTGCTGCGCATTTCAATAATTTTTTGCAAAAGTTGCCCGCGGCTTCGCACGCAATTTCCCGTTGAAAACAGTACACTATATTCACTTATTCTTTTTCTATCACATTCTAAACATTGCTGAGATAATTGATAGTCGTTCCATCGTGAGCCTCTTGGGCGTATTATGAAGGTATGTACCATATTCCTGCCTCTATCTAGCTGTTACCCACGGCTTCGCACGCAAATCTTAAGAACCGAAGTCCTTATATTACTTAGTAAATTTTTTTTTTTACTATAATAAATTTTAGATTAAATTAGTTATATCTCCGATGCCACGATTGAGCTTGCTTTGTTGTCTCGATCGAGAGAATATGTACACACGGAGTTTTGAGAACCATACTTCTGTCAAAAAAAACAACTAAGGTTGATTTTATAACATTCTTTATATTTGTAGCCAACGTAAGATAGTAATTATGATATCTGCATTGCTCTTCTGATCAAGCATGAGCATGGTTTTATATTAAATAAATATTGCAGTTAAAGGTGAATTTTTACGTCAAATTTGAATTGTATTATCTGGATAGTAAAGTCTATGTTTAACAGTGATTGCAGAAACAGTTTAAACAAAATTTGTCGTTTCTCTTAAGCTTACTCTATGCTTTAAAACTATAAGTGTAATATATGTTTACAAAGAACAGCTGATTAAAAATTTGAAAAGACGTTAACATATGTTTGCTGCAATGCATTTCTTATGGGTATTTCTGTAACCAGTGGGGCGGAATCCTGAATCGGGAAAGGGATGGGCATAGCTTATAAAACCTTCTCCGTGGAAAAATACATATACGTACAAATTTTCATCATGATCGGTCCAATAGTTCACGATTCCATAAAGGACAAACATACAAACATTCATTTTTATATATATAGATGAATCAGAAAATATCCTGCAAGGCTAAAAGTATACATTCAGATGTGTTAAACTGTTTAAAATTAAAGTTAAATATTGAAATTAAAGGATTTGGATAAAATTGATTCTTAAACACATTGCATGTATTAACAGTAAATATGTTATGTTGACTCGATAGAGCTCCAAGTTTTAACACAAAACACTAAAATATCTATATTACATGGGCGGATTACTTTTTTTGTAACGTTCAAACTACGGAAGCACAAATCGTTGTTTTATATTACGGTTGGTTTAGTTGTATTATATATTTATAAGCAAGTGATTAACTTTAAATCTAAGAACCTTAAGTAACGCAAACTTTCCCCTTTGTTATAACTTATATACTTACTTTGATTGCGATTGAGAATTAGTTTTCTTTTATAAGTAAGTTGAGAAAGGATATTTTTTACATTTATAAAATTGTTAAGTTATTCTTACATTCAAACAGTTGTTTCAACTAAATTAAAATTTAATACAGTTTGTTAGCTTATGATTGTATCAAAATTATCTTATAAGTATGATTCATAAGTATGTCACTTTCTGGAACAAAATTATAATTGTTGAGGAATTCCTTGTCATCCCCGTCCATGATTATTTCCCCCTCCACGTTATAATTAGATGCACTCCATTGTTGATTATATTTGTATTTGTAATAATTATATTTGTTTGCTGTTATTGTTTTGTCTTAGTTATTTACTTACTGTTGTATGTAATTATTTTTAAACTGATATTATATCTAATCTGTTATTGCTTCATTTAAAGATTTTTTATTGTTGAATTTATTGTTTTTGAATTAAATATTTAAATTTATACTCAAGTCCTGTTTCCTCATTATGGACTTTATTGTTGTTATACGTATATTTATTAAGGTTTATAATTATAATTATTATTACATAGCTTATATTCACACGGTGTAGCCTACATAAGTTTAAAAAGGCATTGCCGTTGGCCAAATAAATATGTTGTAAAGATTTGTTCAATGACTATTAACAAATTAAAGTATCTTAAGTATTGACGGAAATGGGTCACAATTCGATCAAAAGTATTGTTCATAATCCTCCATTGAATCTAATGTATAATGTCAACAAAATTAAAAAAAAAAAAAAATAACAAGAACATTTAGATTTAAATCTAACGCGAGAGTTGACTTAAGAACATTATTTATTGAACGTGCAAACATGTAGTAGGTTTCGTCCTATAAATAAAATATACAAGGATCGCATAAACATACACAGCACATAAGCAAGTACATTTTTACATGAATAAACATGTCAAAATTAGTAAATAAGAGAATAATAAAATTACATTCGTCATTATTAAAACAAAATCTGTACTACTGCACTCGAGTACACAGATTGTATAATTTGTTAATAATTTATATTCGATAATTAAACATATCAACATTTTATACAAATCATAACTTTATTAAGATAAGGTAAATTCGGCTCATAGTCATGTAGAACGTGCATGAAAGAAGACAGCTATTTTAACTACTTATCCATTACATTCGCATGTGAACTTTGGATTGCTTCCTTTCAGCAAGAGAAGGTATTCCCAGGATTAGGATGACATTGATGTATGAGCAAGCCAACGCCTGCATTGCTGAACACGCAATACCAGTACGGTACTGTATTACACACTTTGCATTCAGTAAAAGCAGGCGCTTTCAAAATTTCTTCGGTGATTATTTTGCGATTATACACCATGAATTGAATTCAATAAAAACATACGGTATGTATAAATATTTAAATAAGCGATAAAATATCGATTATTTAAATTTTTGGTTATCAGTCTACAATCAGGACAATTTGGCAAACAAAAGCACACACAGAGGGCAGGATTGCACGAGTCCTCACGATAAAACAGGTGTGCGGAATATGATGGATTAATCAGTGTTGGTGGAGCCAGTGAGGCGGAGTAGTGGGTGGAGAGCGCTACAGCGTTTGTGGAGAGCCAAGTCTTTCATCAGACAACGTTTGTGGAGAGAGCCAAGCCAATAATCAGGACAACGTTTGTGGAGAGCCAAGCCATTCATCAGGCAGCGTTTGTGGAGAAGCCCAAGTCATTCATCAGACAGCGTTTGTGGAGAGCCCAGCCATTCATCAGACAGTGGTTCGGCCATTTCCACCCCAGAACCAGCGCAGCTACAGCCAGTCTTACTCTATGCCAATCTAGACACTGTCGTAGTAGTAAGTTCAGCAAGCCATCTGCTTATAATTCCTTTAACTTCCAATATTGTAAATTAAATTACCACCAATTGCTTTGCGAAAAACCAAGAATTTGGTTAAAAATTTAAAATTTCTTGTTTATACCTTAATATATTTGGATTTGGCCTAGATATTCTAAAACATGTTGGCCAATTTTAATTGCTTTATAGACCAAATAAATCAATATGTACTGCTTTTATGTTTGTAAAATATTGATATTTATATCCATTTATTTAAATTATAATAATATTCATAATATTTTATAGATAAAAAATTCGTACCCATGGTTTCTAATATAAATATGAAATTACTATAATAGGCAAGTGAACATTCCCGTATTTTTAATTAGGATTAACGTTATCCACTTCACTCAAGTACAAATGGGACATTACCAGTACAATCTAAATGATTCCCATCTCAGCATTCCTGAGAGTACTATCAAATTTTCTAGGCATTAATTAGCCTACCAATAACAAACAATTCTTAGAGAATCAAAATTATAGCCGTGTTAATGTTGGTTAAACAAGCAATCAAACACTTAGTCGTTTTGTTTCATATCCAATGTTGTTAGTACGTGATCAACGCACTAGCCGAACAGGCTACTCACATTGTCGAAATAACCTCAAACCACTGTTTGTTTAGGAGGGAAAGAGTTAACCTTTAGTATCTGTATCATTATAAACGATTAAAATCTAACTAAATTACAACTTGACTTTGACAATGATACCCTTTTATGGATACTGGCATAGTTGCTTATAACAGGAATAGCAACATTAACAGGCAAAGAAAAACAATTAACTTACCGATAATTATTTTACTTCTCGGAGGTTGATCGTATTTAACAACGAATATTATTGAACAATTGAGTCTCCAATTTTACTACTAGCATTTCGAGTGGAAACTATACAATGACGCTAAACCAAAATAATGATTCATCTCACAAATTGTTAGACGAACTTTCCATTCAATATAGGTGAGGATGAAAGAGCCAGCCCAATGAGCCTATCAGCGAACAAAAGAACAACTAAAGCAAAGAACAAAAGGCCGCAGTTTCAAGACAACCAATGCACCAGCCCGGCCTTTGTGCGTGTGTAATTTGCCAAGATTGTGGTCTGAGCGATCCGAGAATATTTCAACCACAAGTTTGTTCACCTAACTAACTACAAATCGATCGCATACAAAAAATAGAAAGCTGTTTCATTTATTTCTATTTTCACGCGTAGTGCTTCTGTCACTCACTAATTTGTACAAAAGCAGTGAGGGGGGGGGGTTGTCACCGTTAAAAATTATAAGTTAGAACCAGCAAGATCTCGGGGGGGTTGGTTCTGTAGCGATTAAATTTAAAGAATCCACGAGTGGGGGGATTGTAATTTTGGTTTAGAACCCAGCAAGAGAGGGGGGAATTCTACGCGTATATTGTATCAGTCTCGAGCGGTATACCTCCCTCTAGTGTTGGTTTAAAGCCAGTGAGGGGGGGGGTTGTAACTGTGTTATATTCTATTAGTAGAAACCAGCAAGAGAGGGGGGGGTTGTATACTGTGTTATATTGTATAGTAGAACCAGCAAAAGAGGGGGGTTGTATTACTGTGTTATATTGTGTAGTAGAGACCAGCAAGAGAGGGGGGGTTGTTATACTGTGTATATTGATGTATAGTAGAAACAGCAAAGAGAGGCGGGGAGTTGTATACTGTGTTATATTTTATAGTAGAACCAGCAAGAGTCGGGGGGTTGTATTACTGTGTTATATTGTATAGTAGAACCAGCAACGAGAGGGGAGTTGTATACTGTGTTATATTGTTTAGTAGAACCAGCAAGAGAGGCGAGTTGGTATACTGTTGTTATATTGTATAGTAGAACCAGCAACGAGAGGCGAGTTGTATAATGTGTTATATTGTATAGTAGAACCAGCAAGAGAGGGAGTTGTATACTGTGTTATATTCGTTATAGTAGAACCAGCAAGAGAGGGGAGGTTGTATACTGTGTTATATTGTAGTTATAGTTGATCCAGCAAGAGAGGGTGGGTTGTAACTGTGGTTATATTTGTATAGTAGAACCAGCAAGAGAGGGGAGTTGTTATACTGTGTTATATTCTATAGTAGAAACCAGCAAGAGAGGGGGGTTGTAACCGTGTTATATTGGTATTAGTAGAAACAGCAAGAGAGGGGGGGTTGTAAACCGTGTTATATTGTATAGTAGAACCAGCAAGAGAGGGGGGGGTTGGTTGTATACTTGTGTTATATTGTTATAGTAGAACCAGCAAGAGAGGGGAGTTGTATACTGTGTTATATTGTATAGTAGAACCAGCAAGAGAGGTGGGTTGTAACGTGTTATATTGTATAGTAGAACCAGCAAAGAGGGGGGGGGCGGTTGTAACTCCGTGTTATATTTCTGTATAGTAGAACCAGCAAGAGAGGGGGGGGTTGTATACTGTGTTATATTGTATAGTTAGAACCAGCAAGAGAGGTGGGGGGGGGGTTGTATACCGTGTTTATATTGTATAGTAGAACACATCCTTGGCAATACAACAGAAACATTTTAACGCAACATAATAACATTAAATTATAAATAACCAAATATTCACAGGTCGATTTTTGGGGCACAAACCTAAAACATAGTCATAGTCGGGCATAGTAAATGTTCTAAATATTTTTTACATGCGTATTAATAGGTTTCGTTAAATAAATACAAAAATGTGTTATCTCATGTATGTGTTATATCATGTTTTGTGTTATTAATATGTGTTATTATCTCATGTGTCACAACTACATGTAATTGCGGAGAAGCTCCCGATATGCACTGTTTAATAATGTCATTAACTGTTTACATTCCAGTTCTGTAATGTTTTAGGTGAATTGAATACAGTTTTGGTATTCAACTTATTCATTTACATACCTACCTACCGTAACAGTCACAGTTTGTCATATTTCAGTTAGGCGATGACCAATCTCAAAAAACAACTCAACACTCCATTTCACCTGTATATGTGGAATATTGCATTATGGGCTTTCTTTAGTCTATCCGTTGAGTAAAGTATATTTTCATATAATGAGCCCAAAGTTATTGCAATACTTATTGACGTCAGCAATGTTTTTTAAAATGACGGGAACCCAAACACTTAGACGAACCTTGATAACACCGCCTCGAGTATGCCCAAACATCTTCATGACTAGTATATTTGGCTGTGGTCACGATGGCAAAATGTGATATATTTTTTGCCAAAAAAAGTGCCCCGACGAGAGTCCTGTTTTTACAGGTACATATTCTTGTACCGTTGTTTAGTAGTTGTATTTTATATTATATACATATTTCTTCGCAACCCTGTTACTTCGTTACTGGTTAATATAAGTTACATACGATGTTCTTGGAAAAACTAAATTCTTGGCGGATTACTAACCTAATTGGCACGGGTATTATTTTTTTTGTCCACTCGAGAAATTTGTAGCTGACACATCTTGGTTGCCGAAAAAAACCACCTCGCGCGCTTGGTGTCCCATAAATAAAATTTATATTTTCGTATTATACATTTAGCTTCTTTCATGCGAGACATCTAATTTTGAATGGTAATATAAGGAAATCAAATCAAATCAACTTTATTGCAGCGACCAATATTACAATGTATTGCAATCGTCACTAATTTTAATCTAAAATTTCTTACATTCATGCCACAAAATTCTCTTCACACATACAATGTTACACAACTATGCACCCTTCATCCTTCGCCAATATATCCCACTTTAAACAGCAGAATCAGTCGTGCAAATTGGGCGGTCTCCCAGTTAAATGCTAAAAACTCCCCTGCATATATAAAATGCTTGTGACACACCAAATGGTGTTTAAGGCGCATTTTGAAAACGACCTTGGGCGTTAGGGAATTTTTTATTGAATTTGGCAGTCTGTTAATAAAATTAACACCTGCCTGTGAGGGCAGGTGTTCAAAAAACCACTGTTCTGTGGCTTGCAGTTCGTAGTAATTCTCTACCTCGTGTCTCATGCGTATGTATGTCCGGCCTCTGGTTTAAGGCACACTTGATATACATACAAAACAAAGTGGTTTCTAAAATGTACAGACACGGGAGAGTTAACAGCTGTAATTCCTTAAAAAGTTGCACTGCACGACTCTCTGAATTTTATTTTTGCAATTATTCGAATAGCTTTTTTTGGGGAGTTTGAATGCTCTCTGAAACTGAGAGCTTGCGCACGCTCCCACAGACCACTCCGTAGACAAATATGGGGTAACAATTAAGCCATAATACGCGTTATCAGTACCTGACTTGGGCAGTATTTTGCTAAGGGATCTCAAGACATAAATGCCTGAGGAAATTTTTTGCGCAAAAATGATTGATGTGTGTTCATTTCAAGTCAACCCTCGATTAAGGTGTATTCCTAGGAATGCGTCGGTGTAGAGAGGACTTCTTCCAGTGTGGAATCAGCTTAACAAGACGGCAGATCCACAATGGTTGCCATAACATCGCGCAAAGCAAAAATTTTAAAACGTTGGATTATGAGGTGTTTGTTGTGAGATTGAGGCTTTGGAAGTATTGTACACAGTTATTGATGTCAACAAAGGCCTGTTGTTCCAACACTTCCACTTGATCTTGCACTAAAATAAAGTTGTATAATAGTATAAGTAAACACACTTGGTTGGATGTTTTTTACCTTGGCAGATTAATATTGATAATAGTGTGGTGATGTCTTTCTGACGAAAACCATGTTGTCACGGATTTTAAGTTGTCTCGATAAATGGATAATACGCCATCGTGGATTTTGTTTTAGACCGAGTTTAAATTCGAGTCTCTGATTTTAACTTTGAGTGCTACCACTATTCATGTTTTAGACTTCTAGTCTGCAGTACTCTTTACTTTTTCCGACTACAGCTGCAATGTCGAGCCCAGATGCTGACGAACCGTACTTGTGGGTCGACATCCAAACGTGAAAGGAAGTAAAATTTTAAATGTTTTAATAATTATTAAGTTCGTATGCAAAAAATTCCCATAGAACATTGGAACACATTAGTCCCACCCCCGCGATATCATTTAGTTCAACATTACTCTTTTAGCAGCAAACGTAGCACAATATATTATTATTTTATTTTTACAATCTAGAATGGTGCTTTTATGTTTATTTGCACAATTAAAACCATATAGTAAACTTTGCAAATCGAGTATTCATAACTACCGACCTCACCTGTATCCAACCCATGAGTTTATCGTTCGGTACATTTTCATCCAGCACGAATACTCTTAAAAAACTTGCAGAATATCTAAAATATGTTTAAAAAGAACATTCTGAGCAGGAACTCTTTGAACAGTTTAAAAGGAACCAACTTCGGAAATGTGTGTTGCAATAGATAATTATTCTCTTGTAGCCTACATATTTTCTGGATAACCCCTGAACACTGCACAGGAACACACGTTATATCTAATTAATACTGACCACGATACCTGAAAGTTGGAATAGTCTGTGATGACGGGTTGGCGAGGGGATGAATGGACAGGACGCGATGCAATGATGCAGTGCAATAACGGGACAGGAACACACGTTATATCTAATTAATACTGACCACGATACCAGAACGTTGGAATAGTCTGTGATGAAGGGTTGGCGAGGGGATGAATGGACAGGACGCGATGCGATGATGCAGTGCAATAACGGGACAGGAACACACGTTATATCTAATTAATACTGACCACGATACCTGAAAGTTGGAATAGTCTGTGATGAAGGGTCGGCGAGGGGATGAATGGACAGGACGCGATGCGATGATGCAGTGCAATAACGGGACAGGAACACACGTTATATCTAATTAATACTGACCACGATACCTGAAAGTTGGAATAGTCTGTGATGAAGGGTCGGCGAGGGGATGAATGGACAGGACGCGATGCGATGATGCAGTGCAATAACGGGACAGGAACACACGTTATATCTAATTAATACTGACCACGATACCTGAAAGTTGGAATAGTCTGTGATGAAGGGTCGGCGAGGGGATGAATGGACAGGACGCGATGCGATGATGCAGTGCAATAACGGGACAGGAACACACGTTATATCTAATTAATACTGACCACGATACCTGAAAGTTGGAATAGTCTGTGATGAAGGGTCGGCGAGGGGATGAATGGACAGGACGCGATGCGATGATGCAGTGCAATAACGGGACAGGAACACACGTTATATCTAATTAATACTGACCACGATACCTGAAAGTTGGAATAGTCTGCGATGAAGGGTCGGCGAGAGGATGAATGGACAGGACGCGATGCGATGATGCAGTGCAATAACGGGACAGGAAGGTATGCGTATCTGAACACACAATAGACACACAGGTATGTGAGGGTAATGGCTCAAGGGCACAATGGCTTGTTAGTGCGGTGTAGTGCGTACATTGGAGTGAGATCACTACGCCACAATACGCTACAACAGCACAGCGTACCGAGCGTACCACCCTTGTCAACTCTGGGACCACAACAACTCTATTTGTACATTCGAACCGAGGTTATGGGGCGAGTATTAGCTACAGTATAATAGTTCTTAAATAAATGTACGGTCAACGTACAGGATTATTACACGATTCACAATGTAATCAAGTAACGCCTGGATGTTCTTTTCTTTTTAAATACAGCGTGTAATTGTAAACTTGAGGCGAGTTCAAAGGTAGCAAGAGTTGATTTCTTCACTGAATACAAAACCGCCCAGGGCTGGCTTGAATCTCGAGTGTGAGGACTTTCTTTGACAGCCAATGTGCGTTTTACCACCCCTCCCTTCACGTGTTGCGGAGGTCAAGAGGGGCCCGAGGGAGGGGGTCGTGACACAGAGGAATCGGGAACTGGCCCATTACCTTTACTGAATGACCCCGTGTCATTATCCTGTGCCAGTATGGTCCATACTTTAGAGTCTCATTTTTATTTGTTAAAACAAACATAGTTGATACGGTTTACCACTAATGTAAGATGGATACTCATAATAAATATTGGCTCGAATATGTTCAGCGCCTCGAAAACCTGGAGAAAATACAATACAAATTAAAACTGTAAACGTGTTACAAAATAACAATATTTGTTATTTCAATATCAGCATATTATATTTCAACGTACACAATGCTGTTAGTGTTTTGCAACACAAGGATACAGGATTACCCACAATATTTGTTATTTCAATATCAGGGACCGGCTCGTTACGGGGGAGATTGAGGAGGAAGAATAAAACACACAGCTTTAAATAAACACAATGTCGTTAGTTCAGTGTTTTACCATGGAAACAAGGATAAATTCCCACAATATTTGTTATTTCAATTTCAGGGGCCGGCTCGCAGTGTGTGGGTTACGGGAGAGTTTGAGGAGGAAAATTAAAACACACAGCTGTAAATAAACACAATGTCGTTAGTTCAGTGTTTTACCATGGAAACAAGGATAAATTCCCACAATATTTGTTATTTCAATTTCAGGGGCCGGCTCGCAGTGTGTGTGGTTACGGGAGAGTTTGAGGAGGAAAATTAAAACACACAGCTGTAAATAAACACAATGTCGTTAGTTCAGTGTTTTACCATGGAAACAAGGATAAATTCCCACAATATTTGTTATTTCAATTTCAGGGGCCGGCTCGCTGTTGTGTGGGTTACGGGAGAGTTTGAGGAGGAAGAATAAAACACACAGCTGTAAATAAACACAATGTCGTTAGTTCAGTGTTTTACCATGGAAACAAGGATAAATTCCCACAATATTTGTTATTTCAATTTCAGGGGCCGGCTCGCAGTGTGTGTGGGTTACGGGAGAGTTTGAGGAGGAAGAATTAAAACACACAGCTGTAAATAAACACAATGTCGTTAGTTCAGTGTTTTACCATGGAAACAAGGATAAATTCCCACAATATTTGTTATTTCAATTTCAGGGCCGGCTCGCTGTGTGTGGGTTACGGGAGAGTTTGAGGAGGAAAATTAAAACACACAGCTGTAAATAAACACAATGTCGTTAGTTCAGTGTTTTACCATGGAAACAAGGATAAATTCCCACAATATTTGTTATTTAAATTTCAGGGGCCGGCTTGCTTTTGTGTGGGTTACGGGAGAGTTTGAGGAGGAAAATTAAAACACACAGCTGTTAAATAAACACAATGTCGTTAGTTCAGTGTTTTACCATGGAAACAAGGATAAATTCCCACAATATTTGTTATTTCAAATTTCAGGGGCCGGCTCGCAGTGTGTGGGTTACGGGAGAGTTTGAGGAGGAAAATTAAAACACACAGCTGTAAATAAACACAATGTCGTTAGTTCAGTGTTTTACCATGGAAACAAGGATAAATTCCCACAATATTTGTTATTTCAATTTCAGGGGCCGGCTTGTTTTGTGTGTGTTACGGGAGAGTTTGAGGAGGAAGAATAAAACACACAGCTGTAAATAAACACAATGTCGTTAGTTCAGTGTTTTACCATGGAAACAAGGATAAATTCCCACAATATTTGTTATTTCAATTTCAGGGGCCGGCTCGCTGTGTGTGGGTTACGGGAGAGTTTGAGGAGGAAGAATAAAACACACAGCTGTAAATAAACACAATGTCGTTAGTTCAGTGTTTTACCATGGAAACAAGGATAAATTCCCACAATATTTGTTATTTCAATTTCAGGGACCGGCTTGTGTTGTGTGTGTTACGGGAGAGTTTGAGGAGGAAGAATAAAACACACAGCTGTAAATAAACACAATGTCGTTAGTTCAGTGTTTTACCATGGAAACAAGGATAAATTCCCACAATATTTGTTATTTAAATTTCAGGAGCCGGCTTGTTTTGTGTGTGTTACGGGAATTTGAGGAGGAAGAATAAAACACACAGCTGTTAATAAACACAATGTCGTTAGTTCAGTGTTTTACCATGGAAACAAGGATAAATTCCCACAATATTTGTTATTTAAATTTCAGGAGCCGACTTGTTTTGTGTGTGTTACGGGAGTTTGAGGAGGAAGAATAAAACACACAGCTGTAAATAAACACAATGTTGTTAGTTCAGAGCGCCGTGAACTCATTTGGCCAACAAAGGGGAAGCGTTCCCCAATCATTCATCAAAGCAGCGCCCTTGTAATTGGTTAAACTTAACGAATGGCACAGAAGTTTGAAAATGTGGACTCCACAAAAGCCACGCAACGGCTTGTAACACGCGCTGAGGTGGGGGGGGGGGGAGTTTCTGTCAAATATCGCTGCTCACCACTCGTGGCTGGGAGATTCTGTGTATTCTGACCAGCTGTTAATCTAAAGTAATAACCAAAGTTTCCAGAATACGAATGAAATTAAAGTAAAGAAACAGTTTCCATAAATATAAAAAAAAATGGAAAATGAAAATGTTGTTTGTACATTAACTGTAGGTAAGTTTTCCAATGCAATTATTAAGCCGAATGTTTTAATAATACAGTTGTTAAACAATAATGCAATGCCGATTGTAGTTTGAATTATGTTATGTTCATCTATCAGCCAACTGTTATAAACGTGCTTATTATAACAGTTATGGAGACAGGACTTGTGGTGTATATCCGCTGATAATCCTCATAACCAAAATCTACCCGATTATAGATGTACGAGTATTTCACAGGAAACAAGTGACAAACTTAATGAATAGGAATCTTACTGAACAAGTCATGTTATAACAAGCCTTGTACTTTGGAAAATACTGACTTTTCACACAAAGGATTGGGATTGTGCAAAACGAACGCGCTTTTTTTCCGCATTTCAATAGTTTCCCCCAAACATCTCAAACTGTGTTACAACACTTAGAGGGGACGAGGAAACTAGCTATTAGAATAATTATTGAAAACAATTAGAACATATTTACAACAGTATTAATCAATTCGTTTTCAGATTAATTGGTATATATTCAAGAAGTTCAACTGAACTGTGATATAACGCATTGGATCAATAAAAGTATTAAATTATGGTGAAGTTCTTGGATTTAGATTAATTTTAATGCATTACAGAATGTTAACTGAGCTCCGATAGATCGCATTGGACTAATAAAAGTATTAAATTATGGTGAGATTTCTTGGATTTAGATTAATTTTAATGCATTACAGAATGTTAACTGAGCTCCGATAGATCGCATTGGACTAATAAAAGTATTAACATTATGGTGAAGTTCTTGGTTCAGACTAATTAGATACTGATTCTGTCGTACAACGAACACAAGAAGAGGATTGCTGAGAGAACTGGAGTTGCGGTGTTTTGTGTACAGTAATGGTGTTTCTTGTTGTGTCCAAGGTCTCTTGTATTCGATTATCCCTTTGTAGAAATGCGTCCTGAGTGGGTTCTCACTAGAGTCATGTCTTAATTTTTTATTTATAAGAGTAAAATAAGGTATAAATTCATTCTTTAGGATGTACAACATATTTACTGCAATATATTTTAAACTTGCTCCGTTATTTTTAACACAATATGTCATGCTCTCTGTGACCTTCCTACAGGGTGGGCGAGTGTGGGAGAAGAATGAATGGTTCTTAATGGGGTCGATTGATCCTTTGAGGGGATCCTTTATTTACAACCCAATCCCACTGGGACACAATGATACTAGGTGACTTTAATAAAAGTGAGACCCGATGTTGACAAATACTTTTGAAAGGTCACTCCTGACAAAATCTTAATTTACCCCAGTCCTTTTATAGCGCAAAGTAAGCATACAACACTTTCTTTAGTCTTTACATCAATAAATGGAAGCCACCAGAACGTGCATAGACTGACGTCACTCTCTGCTACAGGATACCCAAGGCATTTGTGCTTTGACATTTCAATGAGACAGAATATGGAACTGATTTACTTCCCACTCACTTGCCTTCGTGTTGTTGCGAACTGAAAGTCAAAAAGTGTTATACATAGAATGGAACATATTAAATCAAGCATATTATTGTTAAAATATTAACTAGACAATTTTAATGACGTATAAACACAATTTAAACTGTGAAGCCAGGTCGTAAATAATGGAATATTACATTTTACCACTCATTTAACGATTACACTTTCATTTCAACAACTCTTTTCACTCTTTTAATATTATAATAGCAGTTACCAGCGGCTTCACAATTTCACAGGGTTTGTACCTGTATTACCAGTGCTGGATTGAATGAATTATATTTCCAACGCCAATGTAAAGTTTGCATCGTTGCCACACAGCACCGCTGCCAACAGTGCTGTCAAAGCCAAATATCAGACCGACTTGTATAGGCTCAGACTGGTCGAAAGAATCATGCCTCCCTCGAGGTCTGCAGATTGGTCGACAGAATCATTCTTCCCTCCCTCGAGGTCTGCATATTGGTCGACAGAATAATGCCTCTCTCGAGTTCTGCAGATTGGCTTCCCTCGATCTGCTGATTGGTCGACAGAATCATGCCGCTCTCGAGGTCTGCAGATTGGTATACAGAATCATTCTTCCCTCGAGGTCTGCATATTGGTCGACAGAATAATGCCGCTCTCGAGTTCTGGAGATTTGGTCGACAGAATCAATGCCTTCCTCGAGTTCTGCAGATTGGTCGACAGAATCATGCCGCTCTCGAGGTCTGCAGATTGGTATAAGAATCATTCTTCCCTCGAGGTCTGCATATTGGTCGACAGAATAATGCCGCTCTCGAGTTCTGGAGATTGGTCGACAGAATCATGCCGCCCTCGAGGTCTGCAGATTGGTCGACAGAATCATGCTTCCCTCGAGGTCTGCAGATTGGTCGAAGAATCATTCTTCCCTCGAGGTCTGCATATTGGTCGACAGAATTATGCCGCCCTCGAGTTCTGCAGATTGGTTCCGACAGAATCATGCCGCTCTCGAGGTTCTGCAGATTGGTATAAGAATCATTCTTCCCTCGAGGTCTGCATATTGGTCGACAGAATTAATGCCGCTCTCAAGAGTCTGGAGATTGTTCCGACAGAATCATGCCGCTCTCGAGGTTCTGCAGATTGGTCGACAGAATTATGTCTCCCTCGAGGTCTGCATATTGGTTCCGACAGAATCATGCCGCCCTCGAGTTCTGCAGATTGGTCGACAGAATCATGCCGCTCTCGAGGTCTGCAGATTGGTATAAGAATCATTCTTCCCTCGAGGTCTGCATATTGGTCGACAGAATAATGCCGCTCTCGAGTTCTGGAGATTGGTCGACAGAATCATGACTCCCTCGAGGTCTGCAGATTGGTCGACAGAATCATGCCGCCCTCGAGTTCTGCAGATTGGTCGACAGAATCATGCCTTCCTCGAGGTCTGCAGATTGGTCGACAGAATCATGCCGCTCTCGAGGTCTGCAGATTGGTATAAGAATCATTCTTCCCTCGAGGTCTGCATATTGGTCGACAGAATAATGCCGCTCTCGAGTTCTGGAGATTGGTCGACAGAATCATGCCGCTCTCGAGGTCTGCAGATTGGTCGAAGAATCATGCTTCCCTCGAGGTCTGCAGATTGGTTCGAAGAATCATGCTTCCCTCGAGGTCTGCAGATTGGTCGAAGAATCATGCTTCCCTCGAGGTCTGCAGATTGGTCGAAGAATCATGCTTTCCCTCGAGGTCTGCAGATTGGTCGACAGATTCAATGCCGCTCTCGAGGTCTGCAGATTGGTATAAGAATCATTCTTCCCTCGAGGTCTGCATATTGGTCGACAGAATTATGTCTCCCTCGAGGTCTGCATATTGTTCGACAGAATCATGCCGCCCTCGAGTTCTGCAGATTGGTCGACAGAATCATGTCTCCCTCGAGGTCTGCAGATTGGTCGAAGAATCATTCTTCCCTCGAGGTCTGCATATTGGTCGACAGAATAATGCCGCTCTCGAGTTCTGCAGATTGGTCGACAGAATCATTCTCCCTCGAGGTCTGCATATTGTTCGACAGGATCATGCCTCCCTCGAGGTCTGCAGATTGTTCGACAGGATCATGCTTCTCTCGAGGTCTGCTCACATATGTTCAGGTGCCGAACGTAGCCAGTCTCTAATCCCATTTGCAATAAATTGTGAGCAACAATCATATTGCGAGATTGGGCTCGGCAGTCCGTGGTATAGCAGCTGTATACCATTTGTGCCGATTGATGGTCAGAATTTTAATTCGTTAAAAATGCTAAGGACCAACCTGTCTGTCGACCCGATGCTGCCATCTTAGTATGATTAATTATAATTATTTAAACTTTAGACTCAATATAAATGTTATTATTTTGAACGACGTACATTTTGCGTAAAATCAACTTGTAAAATATTAATTGTTTGGATATAATCACATACTATAGTAATATTAGACTGCCTGTCTTATTATTAGTTTAGAACTCTAATTTATATAATTTTGTTCACCAGTTAAGAATTTAAATTAGGTAAATTGTACCACCACGATAAAATGAAGCGTATTAATTTCAATGCATAATCTCGTGTTGCAAAAGGGTTAATCGAAATCTTCCCTTCCACCTCTAGCAAAGGGTGAAATGGAGGCGATAAATATTAATAATTGAAAGGAACTCCCTCAGGGGCGTCACTGCCCTTTTAATTTCTGTAATAGGAAGGCGTCTTTTACGGGTTATAAGCGTGCAGATCTCACACTTTGTTACTTAGGTTAGGTTGCCTAGTGTGATCGATCTGGAATTGTTTTAAGCACTTTTACACAAATAACAATTTGAAACAATTTAGTTGGAATGTACAATATGCAATGTTGATGATATAAAGCCATTCTGAATGTTAAACTCGCTCACATTATTTCATCAGGTATAATGGAAACTCTGGCGCACACATTGTTCACTGCAATGGAGTGAAATGAAGCGTTAGAGATTGTGGTAGCAAATACAGACATTGTGTGGCTCGCTTATTTACTGATACCGGCTCACCTGATTGTACCTTTCGTGTTCACTGTGGCTTTCACATTTACGAATACCGCTGTTAAATAATAAAAATAAAATTATTGTTTTTGGAAAATTAATTGTCAATTCCTTTTTTCTATTAACTAAATTCCTAATGAAATTCTTGCGTAATGGCTGATGCGATACGGATATATTCAAGAGAAGCAGCGAGTAAAAAAATAATTGTGATTAGGACAATAAGATGATTTAGTCTTACAACCGATCAAAAGAAAACACAGCCAACTCAATCGTTATAAGCGCACAATCGGGTGCAGAAACGTTCTTTTATTTACTTCTATATCTATACTTTTATATAAAAACAGGGTTTTTACAGTACTAGGTCGCTGGTACAGATACAATGTACTACGGTCACAGACACGATTTGATCCTGCGGTATCTCTAACTCCGGATAATTCGCTGAATCATCTTCACTGCTAACAGACAGTTTAATATATTACTTTTGTATAATATGGAAGCCACTCTGTCCCTATCTACTGTCCCTGTCTACTGCGCGATTTAAGTAGGTTTAGATTATGTTATCATAAATGTGTTACTACTAGTACCAAAGTTAAAGTTAGCCTTTACGATTACTCACGTGATCTGAGCATTTGGGTTCTTGCTTGAGGGTTATGTTTTCGCCAGTAGTGCTGGGTAGTGACGAAGCCCGCACTGATGGTCAGGGGCATTTCTGATCGGTACTTTTCCGACCCCAGGTCACGTACTAGATCACGTGAGCGCTCGTAAAGGTTTACTGTTTCAATTTATAATACGTAAGTATGTATGTATTTACCTACTTAGTATCGCGTAATACATACCAGCAGTAGTTAAGGACAGAGTGGCCTCCGTGTAATAAATACCACAGTACCACTAATCTGATGGCAACCTTAAAGTCGTACGTACGTCTCTCTCTCTCTCACTCTCTCTCCACGCCCCCACTCATTCCCTCCCCCGTCTACCTCCCCTCACCCTCTTGTGTAAGGAAGGACAGCTACTGTGACCTTACACAAATGTAACCACAAATTACAAGGTAGGACAGCTACTGTGACATAACATAAAGTCACCCAAAAATTACAAGTAGGACAGCTACTGTTGACCTACATAATGTCCCACAATTACAAGAGTTAGGACAGCTACTGTGACCTTCACATAAATTTCACCACAATATACAAGTAGGAAGGCTACTGTGACCTTACATAAATGTCACCACAATTACAAAGTTAGGACAGATTCTAGCTACTGTGGAACCTTGCATAAATGTCACCTACAATTACGAAGTTAGGACAGCTCTACTGTGACCCTTACATAAAATGTCAACACCACAATTACAAAGGTTAGGACAGGCTACTGTGGACCTTACATAAATGTCACCACAATAATTACAAGTTAGGACAGCTACTGTGACCCCTTACATAAATGTCACCTACAATTACAATTTAAGGCAGGCTAACTGTGGACCTTAACATGAAATGTCCACCACAATTAACAAGGGTAGGACATGCTAACTGTGACCTTACATAAATGTCACCACAATATACAATGTTAGGGCAGCTACTGTGACCATTACGACAAATGTCACCAAACAAGTACAAGGTAGTACAGCTACTGTGACCTTACATAAATGTTACTCACCACACATTACAAGGTTGGACGGCTACTGTGACCTTACACAAATGTTAACCAAACAATTACTAATTAGTGACAGGTAACTAGTGACCATACACAAATTGTAACCACACAATTAACAAAGACAGGACAAAGCTACTGGGACCTTCACATAATATGATCCGACCACAAATTACAAGGAAGGACAGCTACTTGTGACCTTACCTACAAATGATTTACCACAATTACAAGAGGAAGGGACAGGCTACTGTGACCTTACACAAATGTAACCACAATTAACAATGGTAGGACAAGCTACTGTGACCTTACATAGAATTGTCACCCGACAAGTTACAAGGTAGGACAGCCACTGTGACCTTACATAAAATGGTCCTTACAAGACAAAGAAGGTACAGCTACTCGTGACCCTTAACATAAAAGTAACTACCAAGTTACACCATATACAAGGAAGTGACAGCTACTGTGACCTTGACATGAAAATGTTCACTACAAGTACACAGGAAAGGACAGCTACTGGTGAACCTTAACATAAAATGCCACTACAATTACCAAAGGGTAGGGACAAGCTACTGTGACCCTTACATATAAATGTCAACTACAAGTACAAATTGAAGGACAAGCAACCTGTGACCTTAACATGAATTAACTACAACAATTACATAGGAAGACAGCTACTGTGCACTCTTACATAAATGTCACTACAAGTACAAGGTAGGGACAGCTACTAGTTGACCTTACATAAATTGTCACTACAAGTTACAAGGTAGGACAGCTACTGAGACCTTGATCATAAATGTCACTACAAGTACAAAGGAAGGACAGCTACTGGTGACCTTACCATAATGTCACCAACAATTCCAAGGTAGGTCATCTACTGTTACCTTACAGAACATGTGACTACAAGTACAAGGAAGGACAGCTACTGTGACCTTAACACAAATTTTCACACCCACAATTAACAAGGATGGCCTGCATTCTGTTGATCTTACAAAAATGGTAACCAACAATTACAAGGGGGACAGCCACTACTGTGACCCTTTACATAAATGTCACCGACAATATTACAAGTTAGCAGCTAACTGAGTGACCTTACATAAAATGGTCACACCACAATTACAGGTAGGACAGCTTACTGTGACCATTAACATAAATGTAACCACTCAATTACAAGGTAAGAGACAGCCCCCTAACTGTGATCCTATAAATAAATGTCACCACAATATTACAATGTTAGGTGCAGGTCCTTGTGACCTTACATAAAATGTCACCGCTAACACATCCACAAGGAAGGACAGCTACTGTGACACTTAACATAGAAATGTCCACACACAATTACAAGGTAGGAAAGGCTAACTGTGTTCCCCTTACACTCAAATTGTAACCACAAATTACCAATGTGTAGGGCAGGTAATGTGACCTTACACAAATAGTCACTACAAGTAACAAGTAGGACAGCTAACTGTGACCTTTACATAAATGTCACCTACAATAAACAAGGTAGGCCAGCTACAGTGAACCTTACCATGAAAATGTCACCGCACAATTACAAGGTAGGACAGCTAACTGTTACCTTAACATAAATGTCACCACAATTACAAGGAAGGACAGCATACTGAGACCTTACATAAATGTCACCATACAATTTAACAAGGAAGGACAGCTACTGTGACCTTATCATAAATGTCACCTCAACAATTTACAAGGTAAGGACAGCTACTGTGACCCTGACAACAAATGTTAACCCCACACTTAACAAGGAAGGACAGCTACTGTGACCTTTACATAAATGTTACCACAATTAACAAGGTAGAGGACAGCTACTGTGACCATTTACAACAATGTTTACCAACAAGTACATAGGAAGGACAGCTACTGTGACCATACACAAATGTAACCACAATTACAAGGTAGGACAGCTACTGGTGACCTTACATAAATGTCCACCACAAATTACAAGGTTAGGACTAGCGACAGTGACCTTACATAAATGTAACCACTATAATTACCAAGGAAGGACAGCTACTGTGAGACCTTTACCATAAATTTCACCACAATTACAATGTAGTGACAGCTACTGGTGGACCCTTACCTAAATGTCAACCACAATTAACAAGGTTAGGACGGCTACTGTGACCTTACATAAAATGTAACCACAATCACAATGTAGGGACAGCTACTGTGGACCTTACACATAAATTGTCACCACAAGTACAAAGAAGGACACAGCTACTGTGACCTTACATAAATGTTAAGCCGACAATATTACAATGTTAAGGAGGGCAGCTACTGTGACCTTACATACAATGTTCACACAACAATCACAAGGTAGCGACAGCTACTGTGACCTTACATAAATGTCCACCTACAATTACAAGGTAGGACGGCTACTGTGAACCTTACATCAAATGTAGACCACAATTCACAATTATGACAGCTACTAGTGACCTTACACAAATGTCACCCACATTACAATGGAATGGACAGCTACTGTGACCTTATCATAAAAGTCACCCACACAATTAACAAGGTAGGACAGCTAACTCCTGATGGACCTTACATAAATGTCACCCACAATTACAAGGAAGGGTGGAGGGGAGGCGAGACAGCTACTAGTGACCCTTAACAATAAATGTCACGCACAATTAGCAAGGAGAGGACAGCTACATGTGACCTTACTAAGATGTCACACACAATTAACAAGGAAGGACGAGCCAACTGTGACACTTACATAATTCACCTAACAATTATCAAGGAAAGGACAGCTACTGTGTGACCTTACATAAATGTCACCAACAATTACAAGGTAGGACAGCTACTGTGACCTTACACCAAATGTTAACCCACACTTACAAGGAAGTGACTAGCTACTGTGACCTTACATCAAATTGTGTACCGCAACAATTACAAGGTAAGGAACATCTACTGTTACCTTACAAACAAATGTTACCCCACAATTACCAAGGAAGGACCAGCTACATGTGACCTTACACAAAAGGTCACCCACAATTACAAGGGTAGGAAAGCTACATGTTGACCATACAAAAATAGTCACCAGCAATTACAATGTAGGACAGCGTACTGTGGACCTTAACATAAAGATGTCACTACAAGTACAATGGAAGACAGCTTACTTGTGACCATTACTAAATGTCACACCCACAATTATAACAAGGTTAGGACAGCTACAGGTGACCTTACATAAATTCACCACAATAACAAGGTAGGACGGCTATTTTACGACTGTGACCTGACATAAATGTACACCACAATATTACAAAGGTTGTAAGGCAGGTACTGTGATCCCCCCCCCCCCTTACACAATGTCACCACAATTAACAAGGTAGGACAGCTACTGTTGAGACCTTACAAATAAATGTAAACCTACAATATCAAGGTAGGACAGCTACAGTGACCTTACATAAATGTCACCACCATATTACAAGTTGTTAGGGCAGCTACATGTGACCTATACACATAAATGTCACCACAATTACAAAGTCTAGGAAGGACAGCCTACTGTGACCTTACATAAATGTCACCAAACAAGTACAAGGTAGGACGGCTACTGGAGACCTTACACAAATGTAACCACAAATAATACAATGTACGGGCCAGGTACAGTGAACCTTTACATCAAAATGTCACCTACAATGCACAAAGGAAGGAACAGCCTACTGTGACCTTAACATAAATTGTCACTGACAAGTACAAGTAGCGGACAGCTAATGTGACCTTACATAAAATGTCAAAAAAAAACCACAATATTAACAATGTTTTAGGGCACAGGTACTACTGTACTTACATAAATGTCACCCACAATCACAAGTAGGAACAGCTACTGTGACCCTTACATAAATGTCCACCACAATTACAAGGTATGACGAGCTACTTGGTGACCTTACACAAATGTAACCAAAACAATTTACAATGTAGGGCTACAGCATCTGTGACGCTTAATTACACAAATGTCACTACAAGTACAAGGAAGGCGACAGCTTAGTGTAGACCTTAACAAAAATGTCACCAGACAATTACAAGGTAGGACCAGCTACTGTGATCCTTTGACATTAAATTCACCCCAACAATTACAAGGTAGGGACAGCATACTGTGACCTTACACAAATGTAACCACAATTACAAGGAAGGACAGCTACTGTGACCTTACATAAATGTCACTACAATTACAAGGTAGGCAGCTACTGTGACCTTACATAAATGTCACCACAATTACAAGGTAGGACAGCTACTGTGACCTTACACAAATGTCACCACAAGTACAAGGTAGGACAGCTACTGTGACCTTACATAAATGTCACCACAATTACAAGGTAGGACAGCTACTGTGACCTTACATAAATGTCACCACAATTACAAGGTAGGACAGCTACTGTGACCTTACATAAATGTCACCACAATTACAAGGTAGGACAGCTACTGTGACCTTACATAAATGTCACCACAATTACAAGGTAGGACAGCTACTGTGACCTTACATAAATGTCACCACAATTACAAGGTAGGACAGCTACTGTGACCTTACACAAATGTAACCACAATTACAAGGAAGGACAGCTACTGTGACCTTACATAAATGTCACCACAATTACAAGGTAGGACAGCTACTGTGACCTTACATAAATGTCACCACAATTACAAGGTTAGGACAGCTACTGTGACCTTACATAAATGTCACCACAATTACAAGGTAGGACAGCTACTGTGACCTTACATAAATGTCACCACAATTACAAGGTAGGACAGCTACTGTGACCTTACATAAATGTCACCACAATTACAAGGTAGGACAGCTACTGTGACCTTTACACAAATGTCACTACAATTACAAGGAAGGACAGCTACTGTGACCTTACATAAATGTCACCACAATTACAAGGTAGGACAGCTACTGTGACCTTACATAAATGTCACCACAATTACAAGGTAGGACAGCTACTGTGACTTACATAAATGTCACTACAAGTACAAGGAAGGACAGCTACTGTGACCTTACATAAATGTTACCACAATTACAAGGAAGGACAGCTACTGTGACCTTACATAAATGTCACTACAAGTACAAGGAAGGACAGCTACTGTGACCTTACATAAATGTCACTACAAGTACAAGGGAAGGACAGCTACTGTGACCTTACATAAATGTCACCACAATTACAAGGTAGGACATCTACTGTGACCTTACATAAATGTCACTACAAGTACAAGGAAGGACAGCTACTGTGACCTTACACAAATGTTACCACAATTACAAGGAGGCCTGCTTCTGTGATCTTACAAAAATGTTACCACAATTACAAGGGGGGCCAGCTACTGTGACCTTACATAAATGTTACCACAATTACAAGGAGGGTCAGCTACTATGATCTTACACAAATGTAACCACAATTACTAGGAAGGACTATGTCTTTGGTGATACAATAACTGGTCGAATTAAAACGCACGGATGAAGCAACACACACACACACATAAAAAGTAACACAAAATCTAGTAATCTCTGTGTATAAACAGACAATTCAATTAGGAAAGAACTAAAACGCGCCCTTCGGCCCTAAAACGGAACGGGTCGCTACCCTTTTACGACGGATAATTAGCCAAGGGCGGTGTAATAAATTGATATATTGAAGGGGGTGTGTTCCCTGCAGCTGTAACATGGGTTTTAATTCCGGTAATTGACAATATATCTTAATTGGCACTTTAATACAGGATACGGGGGAGGCAGGCTGGTCTCGATGCAATTAATGCAAAAGCAAATGTGGATTTAACTGACTGTTCATGTCACAAATAAAATAATCCAAAAACAATAATTATCAAAAGGAAGATACCAAGTTTGTAAAAGTTACATCAGTATAATTTATTAAAAGCTTCGTAAAGTTACAGTCAAAGTCGAAACAAAGTTACTGGGAGAAGTCCGGGAAGAGGTGTGGGCGCAAAGGGAGAAATGGACGTAAACCCTTCAGAGGGTTCAGGGCTGATCCTGGACTTACATGGACACAGGAGAGTACACAAACATAAACCCTTAGCTCGTGATGCGTCTTGGATCTTTATTTTAAAACAAACAAATACGAACAAATATGATTTTCCTGACGTAATTATAAACGAGGGCATATTTGAAGTTGTATGCATAGAATTTCTGGGAATTTATTCACTTGCACGTACACGACTAACCTAGGATGTGTACACGTAAAGGTTTTTTCAGAAAATACTTATTTGAGAGATCTACCGAAATATAACTTTTAAATCACGAATGTTATATATTAAAAGTAATATCTCCCATTTGTAGTGTGGTTTATCATTATGGGAAATTCTTCCTTGTATAAGAGAATAAAATATAACTTTTCGGAGTCCAGATTTAAATATTTTGAAATCATTCCCATTTACACAACAGAATATATGAGACAGTTTTTTACATGAATCCACGAATGTTAGATTTAAATACACATTCATATCCCGCAAATGAAATAAATTATTTATCAATAAATAATCTAAATTAAAAGATTGCCATTTGATATAGAAACGAAATCAATTAATATAATAAGATTTATATAAGAAATAAAGTAATTATTATTAAGTTCATACTTGAGTCAAATTTAAACACTTGTAAATGTCTTGTTTTATAAATAATGCAGTATCAGGGTTTGAGCTAAGCTAAAATGAAGAGGTTCACTTGGTACATCCAAAAATACAGGCCGAGGTTTACGGAATAGATGTAAAAATCACAAAAAATGGTGATTCTATCATTTTCCTAATTCCGAGGGACAAACTCCTTGTGTTGTGAATGAAGAAGTTACCTTTTCCAATATTTTATGCTCACTACCTACCCTGCCCATCCACGCACCATATATTTCCTATCCCGATTGTGGCAACACATTTCTCCCAAATTCTTTCAAGTGTAGGCTTGGTATATGGCTGGTCCTAATTAAGGCACTCACGGCTTGCTCCTAATTTCGACCTAGTTTCAATGTTACTTGGTCAGTAGGCTTGGTATATGGCTGGTCCTAATTAAGGCACTCACGGCTTGCTCCTAATTTCGACCTAGTTTCAATGTTACTTGGTCAGTAGGCTTGGTATATGGCTGGTCCTAATAAAGGCACTCACGGCTTGCTCCTAATTTCGACCTAGTTTCAATGTTACTTGGTCAGTAGGCTTGGTATATGGCTGGTCCTAATTAAGGCACTCACGGCTTGCTCCTAATTTCGACCTAGTTTCAATGTTACTTGGTCAGTAGGCTTGGTATATGGCTGGTCCTAATTAAAGGCACTCACGGCTTGCTCCTAATTTCGACCTAGTTTCAATGTTACTTGGTCAGTAGGCTTGGTATATGGCTGGTCCTAATTAAGGCACTCACGGCTTGCTCCTAATTTCGACCTAGTTTCAATGTTACTTGGTCAACAAAACTAATATTTAAAGTATCCATGTTGCTTTCCGCACTATGAAAAAAATTACACAAAAAAAGAATTGCCTAAAACCAAAATACTACAAACTACAAAAACATTGAGATAGTCTTATTGATCGTACAAAAGTTCTGTTTCCCTTACTGTACCACTCGTATATGGGATGACAGTAAAATGTTAAATCACTTTTAATGGAAGGTGAATGCTTTAGGGATCAATAAGAACATGTTTCTACATTATCGGATCAATGTTTGTTGGGCCTGATGAAGGATGACATCTTTGAAACTGAACTGAATTAAAAGCAGGCATTTTGGCTATCTTTAAACCTTGCTTTATCCGGTTTCCTTAGGACCAAAACGGATCTAAACTAAAAGTCCATTGTAGCAAGGATATTGGAAGTCTTTAAGGAGTTAGGATGTAACATGAGCTTAAATGTTCACTTTCTCCACTCTCATGTCGGACACTTCCAGGAAAATCTTGGATCTGCCAACGAGGAGCAGACGTTTTCACTAAGATACGGGATTGAAAGTAGGGATCAAGGAAGGTGGAGCATGAACACAATAGGGAACTACTGTGAATATGGTTGATTGTCAATGTACTGATATCAATAACAGGAGTTTTGACAGGAATTAAGTAGTGTTCTATTTTCATTAAAACAACGTATTCATTTTTAATGTAATAAAGTATACACTGCAATTCAAATGATAAAAATAACGTTTTTTTATATATGTATTTAATTTAAAGTAGGAAACAGATTATATTTTTGAAATCAGCTCGAGACTTTCAAGATTCCAGAAAATTAAATTTCAGCCTTCTCACACTTCTAATCCTAATACCCCTGAATGATAGGTGTTATTGAATACTTCACTGTAAACGTTTTAATGTTATCCAGTTAGGTCTTTGCGATTGCCTTTATAAGACAAAAATACATTTTTGAATCCTACAAACACAATTCTAGCCCTAACAGGTTTTAACCCAATTTGAAAACATTTGCTATAAATTTTTAATCAAATCAAAATGAGCTAAAAATCCCAGAGCAACAAAAAAATATTATTTTGTACACGTATTTACTTGTATTGGGTGAAAAGTAGAACATTTGGTCCAGAGTTGTGCTTTTTTATTGAAAAATTACTTTAGACCATGTTGTTGAGATGATATTTTTGACTACAAAAAGTTACACTGAGCTCTTAAATGTGAGTGTAAAGAGTCCTAAAACATGATGAAATGAAATGATACGAAGAAGTAAAAATACGTTGTAATTGACTATATATATGATTTTGTATTTGGAACTCGAGGTTGTACGATTGGAATCCCAATTTTTCCTTCCGCTGGATCGAACTTTAGACGTAATTTCCATTAGTTTGTAGAAACATTTGTAATTTTCATGAATAACGATTTACATCAGCACCGACGGGAATGAGGAAGCCACATCGCTGCCAAGCAAATGTTGGAAGACAAGAAGTTTAATGATTTTATCCTGAACCAATTAAACTTATCATTATCTCAACTCGGTTAATGACTTCCGTGGAAGTTTACCGGGTTATAACAGCAGTTGGACATATGCGTGCCGATGGTAGGGGGGGAGGGGGGATATTGGATTAATCAACTCGGAACGGTGAACGAACACTCGCCCTTGGGCACGATTGTCTCTGGCAGGCCCTCTGTACCTCCCCCATCGACGGGGACGGCTGGTAGCGTCCTCGACACGTAGGTAGGGTGGTTGTGTAGGATTGTGGAGGATTCATTTGTAAACCTTCAAAGAATTTAGCTTTTAAGTTTTCTACAATGTGATTTTTGTGAAAACTTTGTTTTGGATGTACTAAGTAATAAATAAAAAAAATAAAAAACTGGATAGCTGAATAATGATGAACTTGGATTCAGATAAATTCAAAACTGGACGGTAGAATCTTTAACTGTAGAATTAAAAATAATTTAAATCTAGGATAAAGGTTGCTTATATTTCAACACATTAGCCTAGCATGCTTAAATTTTGAGGCATTCAAGTTTGTTATGTTATGGCGATGAAAGTGAAGCTTTGGTTATAGAAAATCGAAACTCTACAAAGGTTGAATGATCGCTTCTAAATATATCCCGCTTAATAATAACATAAGCTTAAGTTACTTATCAGCTTAGTAACTTGCACCCTCACGTGACACTCAACGTAATATTCAAAGATAATACATCTAAGAGAATAATAGAATTTCGGACATTTTCTATAGTTAAATGTTATAAAAATGGAACATTACGTTTCGATTACTGGGATCTATCCTCTTCATCAGGTGTCAGAAACCTTACGGGATAAGGTTAAACATACACGATCTTTCCAATAAATATTTTCCGACGAACTTCGAAGTGATAGATAACAACAGCAAAAGTCGTTCCTAAATAAACTCCAGCACACTCCTGAGGGCTCAAGGTGACTGGAGGAAGCACGACCCATACGAGTATCACCGCACAAAACTAGCGCACAGCGGATTTAGCATTCTGTGCGCTTGTGCTGAGCTGTGACACGGTTTGTGTTTCCTCCAATCACCTTGGATCCTCAGACGTATCCTGGAGTTTTTTAACGTACAAATACTGTAGTTTTCTGTGCATCCCTAACCTTAAACCTTGGGGTGTATTGACACATGATGCAGAGAATAAACTCCAATCCTAGAAACGTTGTGCTATACACTTTGTAATATGTAACGTTGGCAAATGTCCGAAGTCCTATTCTCCTTTAAAATCTTCCATTGTTAGGAACAAAAACTTTAAACAAAGGACATTACAAAAATAAACGTTACTTTAATGAATAATCCAAACGTACTGGACGTTCCGACGACCTTTAAAGATTAAAATTTGACCATTTCCGTGAAAGTTTAACGTACACAAGGTGGTGCCCAGAGGAAGATTCTACCGCTAATGGCCGAGGTGTCAATTATTCATCCGCAGTCCAACGGAATCTATTCAACCGCAGGAGAATCAAAGGCTATTGTTCTGATAGCTGTCCGTTTCTTTTGTTTTATGTGGTAGATCCTCTGTGTGGACTTTTGTTATTAGATAGCGGGGAGTTTTCTTGAAACAAAAGAACACTTATATTTTGTAAGAATTTGGAGACCAACATGTGTATTTCATATCAAAAGAATACTTAAGCCAATGGCGCAGTGTAGCGGGTACAACGGTCATCACAAGATACCCAGATAAAGCAACGTCGAGCGTGGCTGCTGCTTGGATGGGTGACCGCTGAGCGATCCTGTCCTTGCAAGCAGCCCGCCTGCCCGGCCATTGGCGGTGGTTCGGAAGTCACCTTTAAGCCGTTGGTCTCCAGGTTGTGTTAGACTGGTTAGCCCTAAATTCGCCTGGTAAAATAAGACATCTTTACTTTACGTTACTTTCACTTAAGCGATCTTCCCACCGTTTAGTTTATCACTCCTGTAATATATCCACCTCTAAATTTCTGGACAGATAATTGAAAATAGAAACTATAGATAGAAAATAGAAAAATAGATAATTCAAAATGTGTTTTTTGATCGAAGAACTGTTAGATTTGAGTATTAGAGCCGAACTTCCGGTCGAACTGGAGAGCTTGGTAGATAAAACCAAGGTAGATGGGCAATAAAAGGCACAAGGATCTAAAAACTTGGTTAGGATGTATTTGGAATTCAAATTCTACCTTCCTGGAATTTAAATTCAGCTGAACTCTTTATTGTTACATTGGACCGAACTTACTCCATCCTTATTCTGTTTGTTAAGATCCTTACACACATGTTGTCGCTCTACAGGGAGAGGGGGGGGGGAGAATAAGAGTAAAAAGGTTTAAACACCCAGTCAAGCTTCGAATAGAGACATTAAACGTAGCACTGATCATTGTTTAACAATATACTTTATAATCAGATTGACGATATTTGTGTGAAATTATACATTGTACGATATAACATTAAAAATAAAAGTTTGTGCTTTAATACGGAAAACAAATATGAATTCCATCACTGAAGGCTTCCATAATATTCAAAAAATATTATTTTAACTTGGGAAAAATAAAAAAGCCAGTGACAGGAAAGACTCGATATTAGAATTGAATAAGGGAGAACGGCACAACGATTAGTTAGAACGATATCGCATTAAGCTCCTTTTAAACATTTCTCTCGTTCATAAGTTCGTAAAACAAAACTCTGCTGTGTATTGATTATTTTTCAAATTTACCACCAACATAAAATTTACAAGAACGAGAAGATTAAATAAATAAATATGCATAATAAAAAGAATGCTAACGAGTAGATATGTATGTAACAGTTGCTTCCATTTTTTTGTCTTTTTCTCACATTATATTTTTTTACCATATTTAATTTTAAACATGCACAAGAACAAGGGCAGTAGAGAACAGTTAAGATCCGACAAACCCATTAAAAGCTCAGAAAACACACAGACTGTCACATAAACCAAAGGGAAGTTGGCCGAGCCGAGATGAGCAAGAAAGGCCATTAGAAACAGCCACTTGAACTAGACACTGCCTGTTACAATGCTAATGTCGGAGCTCCACTGCTCTGTTGAATGTTATAGTAAAACATTCTGTTCAAAGTTGATTTTTCATATTAAAAAAAAATATTGACGTTCATAGTAGCACCAAGTGAAACGTTTTTCTTAAATAATGACGTTGAGTTTAAAGTAACTAAATTTGTACACATGATTACACGTAGTTATAAGTAGTAGATGAATAATCTATTTAAAGAATTCCCTGCATTAGTCGACGAAATATGGAATGAAGCAAAATATTCCCAAAATTCCCCAATTTGCAATAAGAGATACAGAAAGATACGTATTTTTCATCTTGTATTTTGCACCTTGTTTTTGTAAATTTCGTAAATCGTCGATGGTTATAGTTTTATTGCTTACTAGCTGTTTCCCGCGGCTTTGCACGCTTTTCGTAAGCTTTGCCCGTGAATGTGAACTTCTGGTTTAATTGAGTTATATTTACAACGCCGATGTAGAGTTTGCCTTGTTGCCACGATCAAGAAAATCTGTTTATGTTTATAGCCATTGTGCACGTACATGTACTTTATTATAAAGTGGTCTAACACTGAAACGTTAAGTTCAATCAGAAATGTATCTTAAAGACAAATATACATAATAACTTAGCGCCTTCAAATAGTGTTTGGCTATGTAATACACGTAACTGTCTCGTAATTGCAGTTCATAGTGTGCAGGCGCTTTTAAACCTTTTATTTTTTGTAGCGCCGCTTGGTGGTTACGGCAGGGAAGCTAACTAGAGAAGGTGTAAGGATGAAGCGACATACCTGGTTACGACAGGGAAGCTAACTGGAGAAGGTGTAAGGATGAAGCCACATACCTGGTTACGACAGGGAAGCTAACTGGAGAAGGAGAAGGATGAAAGCCACATACCTGGTTTACGACAGGGAAGCTAACTGGAGAAGGTGTAAGGATGAAGCCACATACCTGGTTACGACAGGGAAGCTAACTGGAGAAGGTGTAAGGATGAAGCCACATACCTGGTTACGACAGGGAAGCTAACCGGAGAAGGTGTAAATATGAAGCCACATACCTGGTTACGACAGGGAAGCTAACCGGAGAAGGTGTAAGGATGAAGCCACATACCTGGTTACGACAGGGAAGCTAACTGGAGAAGGTGTAAGGATGAAGCCACATACCTGGTTACGACAGGGAAGCTAACTGGAGAAGGTGTAAGGATGAAGCCACATACCTGGTTACGACAGGGAAGCTAACTGGAGAAGGTGTAAGGATGAAGCCACATACCTGGTTACGACAGGGAAGCTAACTGGAGAAGGTGTAAGGATGAAGCCACATACCTGGTTACGACAGGGAAGCTAACTGGAGAAGGTGTAAGGATGAAGCCACATACCTGGTTACGACAGGGAAGCTAACTGGAGAAGGTGTAAGTATGAAGCCACATACCTGGTTACGACAGGGAAGCTAACTGGAGAAGGTGTAAGTATGAAGCCACATACCTGGTTACGACAGGGAAGCTAACTGGAGAAGGTGTAAGGATGAAGCCACATACCTGGTTACGACAGGGAAGCTAACTGGAGAAGGTGTAAGGATGAAGCCACATACCTGGTTACGACAGGGAAGCTAACTGGAGAAGGTGTAAGGATGAAGCCACATACCTGGTTACGACAGGGAAGCTAACTGGAGAAGGTGTAAGGATGAAGCCACATACCTGGTTACGACAGGGAAGCTAACTGGAGAAGGTGTAAGGATGAAGCCACATACCTGGTTACGACAGGGAAGCTAACTGGAGAAGGTGTAAGGATGAAGCCACATACCTGGTTACGACAGGGAAGCTAACTGGAGAAGGTGTAAGGATGAAGCCACATACCTGGTTACGACAGGGAAGCTAACTGGAGAAGGTGTAAGGATGAAGCCACATACCTGGTTACGACAGGGAAGCTAACTGGAGAAGGTGTAAGGATGAAGCCACATACCTGGTTACGACAGGGAAGCTAACTGGAGAAGGTGTAAGGATGAAGCCACATACCTGGTTACGACAGGGAAGCTAACTGGAGAAGGTGTAAGGATGAAGCCACATACCTGGTTACGACAGGGAAGCTAACTGGAGAAGCTGTAAGGATGAAGCCACATACCTGGTTACGACAGGGAAGCTAACTAGTGAAGCTGTAAGGATGAAGCGACATACCTGTTTACGACAGGGAAGCTGCGCCAACTGAATCACGATGTCGTAAATAAGTCAAAGCCACGCCACAAGTCGCTACCACTCTGTAATACTTCTTGGCTTTCTTTGTCACCCCCTCCACCCTCACCCACCCCTAGTGTAGAAAACTCTCCTTTCTCGAGGCTATAAACCGCTCATCCAAGGTTTTCCAGTATTGCACATTTTTGTAATTTTCTTCCTTTAAGTATCACAAACCAGCCAACAGGTCTATAATATTTTATTGTGTTTTATTAAATTTAACTTCTAATGTTGGGAATACATCGAAAGTAATTCTCTAGAGTAAAAATACGATATGATATTGTCATTATTAAACGAATTATTTACAAACACTGGTATAAACGAGAATAAAAATTATGTAAAATTTTAGATGCAGTTTATTAGATATACTTAAGTTTTTAATTTAAACTCAAAAAATCCAATAGTATTTTAAGTTTTATTTCTATATATATATATATATATATATATATATATATATATATATATATATATATATATAAAATTTAAAAATTGTAGTATTGTATAACGAAATAATTGTACACTTAACACTAATCAAAGAATAATGACTGAACTTGAGAGCTGTATAGCATACTAAGGATAAGGATCGTTATTATGTCATGTATACATCACTAATTAGAGTGAGACGAGGATGGCCGCAGTGAACAAGTTTGTTCTAAACACATGTCGGCCGGTATCCCTCCTGCACTCAAACATGGACGTAGTCTCCTCCCCCCCACCTTCCCACACAGAGCCCCCAGGTCCAGGGGATGTTTTCACATGGTAAACTCTGTGTTTTCACTTTGTACTTGACACTGACTGCAGATAAGCGATCCCCCTCCCCCCCGCCCCATCCACCACGAGAAACATCACGTGTACACAGACTCTTCACTTTGTTGAACCACGTCGCTGTATTAGAGGTCAAGGTCGATAACTGTAAGGAGAACATTGCGAAGTAACTTAAATCTATGAGTTTTATTATTACATAGAACCAGTGACGTAACTAGGACTAGACTTTAGAGGGGGGGGGAGAGAATCTGATTGAAGAGCACACCAAACTGGGGGTACGGAATAAGTCCTCATAAATATAAATTTAAATAAATTAGACAAACTTAATTCAAAGTTAAACATATCAATGAGTATTTCAAACAAGATTAATTGATTTTATACGTGTGTTTTTTAGTTTTGGGTGGAGGGGAGGGGTTTGCCCCCTCATCTCCCCTCATAGTTACGCCCCTACTTATACCAAGTTAAATATCTTAATGTAAGAAGTGCAGTTCGCGAAAACTGTCTTTGAGAATTTGCCAATTCAATAACTTCAGACACGACCACAACAGTACATACTAGTTACCGTGTACTTCGTGTCATAGCTGTCTGCTGTTACTTCAGACACGACCTCAACAGTACATACTAGTTACCGTGTACTTCGTGTCATAGCTGTCTGCTGTTACTTCAGACACGACCTCAACAGTACATACTAGTTACCGTGTACTTCGTGTCATAGCTGTCTGCTGTTACTTCAGACACGACCTCAACAGTACATACTAGTTACCGTGTACTTCGTGTCATAGCTGTCTGCTGTTACTTCAGGCACGAACTCAACAGTACATACTAGTTACCGTGTACTTCGTGTCATAGCTGTCTGCTGTTACTTCAGACACGACCTCAACAGTACATACTAGTTACCGTGTACTTCGTGTCATAGCTGTCTGCTGTTACTTCAGACACGACCTCAACAGTACATACTAGTTACCGTGTACTTCGTGTCATAGCTGTCTGCTGTTACTTCAGACACGACCTCAACAGTACATACTAGTTACCGTGTACTTCGTGTCATAGCTGTCTGCTGTTACTTCAGACACGACCTCAACAGTACATACTAGTTACCGTGTACTTCGTGTCATAGCTGTCTGCTGTTACTTCAGACACGACCTCAACAGTACATACTAGTTACCGTGTACTTCGTGTCATAGCTGTCTGCTGTTACTTCAGACACGACCTCAACAGTACATACTAGTTACCGTGTACTTCGTGTCATAGCTGTCTGCTGTTACTTCAGACACGACCTCAACAGTACATACTAGTTACCGTGTACTTCGTGTCATAGCTGTCTGCTGTTACTTCAGGCACGACCTCAACAGTACATACTAGTTACCGTGTACTTCGTGTCATAGCTGTCTGCTGTTACTTCAGACACGACCTCAACAGTACATACTAGTTACCGTGTACTTCGTGTCATAGCTGTCTGCTGTTACTTCAGGCACGACCTCAACAGTACATACTAGTTACCGTGTACTTCGTGTCATAGCTGTCTGCTGTTACTTCAGACACGACCTCAACAGTACATACTAGTTACCGTGTACTTCGTGTCATAGCTGTCTGCTGTTACTTCAGACACGACCTCAACAGTACATACTAGTTACCGTGTACTTCGTGTCATAGCTGTCTGCTGTTACTTCAGGCACGACCTCAACAGTACATACTAGTTACCGTGTACTTCGTGTCATAGCTGTCTGCTGTTACTTCAGACACGACCTCAACAGTACATACTAGTTACCGTGTACTTCGTGTCATAGCTGTCTGCTGTTACTTCAGACACGACCTCAACAGTACATACTAGTTACCGTGTACTTCGTGTCATAGCTGTCTGCTGTTACTTCAGACACGACCTCAACAGTACATACTAGTTACCGTGTACTTCGTGTCATAGCTGTCTGCTGTTACTTCAGACACGACCTCAACAGTACATACTAGTTACCGTGTACTTCGTGTCATAGCTGTCTGCTGTTACTTCAGGCACGACCTCAACAGTACATACTAGTTACCGTGTACTTCGTGTCATAGCTGTCTGCTGTTACTTCAGACACGACCTCAACAGTACATACTAGTTACCGTGTACTTCGTGTCATAGCTGTCTGCTGTTACTTCAGACACGACCTCAACAGTACATACTAGTTACCGTGTACTTCGTGTCATAGCTGTCTGCTGTTACTTCAGACACGACCTCAACAGTACATACTAGTTACCGTGTACTTCGTGTCATAGCTGTCTGCTGTTACTTCAGGCACGACCTCAACAGTACATACTAGTTACCGTGTACTTCGTGTCATAGCTGTCTGCTGTTACTTCAGACACGACCTCAACAGTACATACTAGTTACCGTGTACTTCGTGTCATAGCTGTCTGCTGTTACTTCAGACACGACCTCAACAGTACATACTAGTTACCGTGTACTTCGTGTCATAGCTGTCTGCTGTTACTTCAGACACGACCTCAACAGTACATACTAGTTACCGTGTACTTCGTGTCATAGCTGTCTGCTGTTACTTCAGACACGACCTCAACAGTACATACTAGTTACCGTGTACTTCGTGTCATAGCTGTCTGCTGTTACTTCAGGCACGACCTCAACAGTACATACTAGTTACCGTGTACTTCGTGTCATAGCTGTCTGCTGTTACTTCAGACACGACCTCAACAGTACATACTAGTTACCGTGTACTTCGTGTCATAGCTGTCTGCTGTTACTTCAGACACGACCTCAACAGTACATACTAGTTACCGTGTACTTCGTGTCATAGCTGTCTGCTGTTACTTCAGGCACGACCTCAACAGTACATACTAGTTACCGTGTACTTCGTGTCATAGCTGTCTGCTGTTACTTCAGACACGACCTCAACAGTACATACTAGTTACCGTGTACTTCGTGTCATAGCTGTCTGCTGTTACTTCAGACACGACCTCAACAGTACATACTAGTTACCGTGTACTTCGTGTCATAGCTGTCTGCTGTTACTTCAGACACGACCTCAACAGTACATACTAGTTACCGTGTACTTCGTGTCATAGCTGTCTGCTGTTACTTCAGGCACGACCTCAACAGTACATACTAGTTACCGTGTACTTCGTGTCATAGCTGTCTGCTGTTACTTCAGGCACGACCTCAACAGTACATACTAGTTACCGTGTACTTCGTGTCATAGCTGTCTGCTGTTACTTCAGGCACGACCTCAACAGTACATACTAGTTACCGTGTACTTCGTGTCATAGCTGTCTGCTGTTACTTCAGACACGACCTCAACAGTACATACTAGTTACCGTGTACTTCGTGTCATAGCTGTCTGCTGTTACTTCAGACACGACCTCAACAGTACATACTAGTTACCGTGTACTTCGTGTCATAGCTGTCTGCTGTTACTTCAGACACGACCTCAACAGTACATACTAGTTACCGTGTACTTCGTGTCATAGCTGTCTGCTGTTACTTCAGACACGACCTCAACAGTACATACTAGTTACCGTGTACTTCGTGTCATAGCTGTCTGCTGTTACTTCAGACACGACCTCAACAGTACATACTAGTTTACGGTGTCCTTTGTTTCATAGCTGTCTGCTGTTACTTCAGGCACAACCTCAACAGTACATACTAGTTTACGGTGTGCTTTGTTTCATAGCTGTCTGCTGTTACTTCAGGCACAACCTCAACAGTACATACTAGTTTACGGTGTGCTTTGTTTCATAGCTGTCTGCTGTTACTTCAGGCACAACCTCAACAGTACATACTAGTTTACGGTGTGCTTTGTTTCATAGCTGTCTGCTGTTACTTCAGGCACAACCTCAACAGTACATACTAGTTTACGGTGTCCTTTGTTTAATAGCTGTCTGCTGTTACTTCAGGCACAACCTCAACAGTACTGCTGTATAGCTGTCTGCTGTTACTTCAGGCACAACCTCAACAGTACATACTTAGTTTACGGTGTGCTTTTTTTCATAGCTGTCTGCTGTTACTTAACGTGTTATTTACTTGATACGAAAAATGTGTTCAGGATACTTCAACAAAACACAGACATCTTGTTATTGAGTTATATATTGACTATGACATCATTAACTGTACCGTCTCCACACAAGTGATGCAAAAATTTGTAGCAAATTCAAGCACATGCATTTGTTCTTAATGAATAGAAAATAGTTTAGACAAAGTATCTCTTTAAAAGTGTTTTCGACATTCCTTCCTACGTATGAACTTATTAACACTTGGTTTGTAAGTTAGAGCAAATGTGACTGTTGGTTAATTGGTTAGTGACTAAATTTAATAATGTGTTAACAGCACCGTGGTGGAATTAGCGGTGGTGTGTTATGATTTGTGACACGACAGTATCAAAATACAATTATCAACGAGAAAAATGGCGCGAAATACTCAGTGGAATGATGAATGGAAAACTCTTCCTCACAGTTACTATCTGTCATTCTCTCATTTCCCTCATTCCGGTCACATACTTCATACGTCAGCCCGCCTCTTTCAACTCGGCTCTGACGTCATTTTATGTACTTTCCAATAAAACTTTCGTGCACTTCTTTTAGGGGCCAGTGGGGCGGAACCCAGGTAATTTAATCGTTGAACATTTTTAATAGAATGTCACGGGATTTGAGTTAATGCGAAAAATTTCAGCTTGATCGAGTAATGAAAAGTACTTCGGAAAAGGTTCGGTTGATAGCTGGACTCAGGAGAAGAAGTTCATGTAGAAACGTATTTTCGGATTTAAGTATAATGACATTTCCTGTTTGTACATTAATGAAACCATTGTTTTTTTCCAAATTCAAAAGCAAAAATACAGTAACAGGTAATGCAATTCATGAAACACTAGAGCTGGCATTAATTTACGTCAGAATCCTCATCGTTGAGCTTTGGCTGGCAAATTTACCGCACAATGCTGGAGCGAGGTTCTTCTCTTGTTTGCCCCGAAATATAAAAAACGAACCCATAGAAACATATTTAAAAGTCAACTGAAAGAGTTCTTGATCCGGGGGGGGGGAGTTTTACTCGGTTGGGGAGTTCTTTGACACTAGTTTCGAGTTTTAGCGTGTTTTTGTTGATTTCTAGATTCTTCTGTTGCTTTATTTCATCCTGTGTTAACTGGTCTGTAACTTTGATTTTATATTTGACTTAAGATTTTTTAATCTGTTTTTTTAAATGTTTTACATACATTTTAAGAATTTTAAAATTTGTTAAGTTTAAGTTTAGTTTCAGTACAGTATTGTTGAATGTAAAATAGATTAGTTTATAGACATTTGTACCATTGACTTTGTCATACACAATTATGAGTAAGTACGACAATAAAGTAAAGTACTTCTATGCAATGTATTTTAGCGTCATGATGATCTACATACAGAGAGACTTTGAAAGCTAATAGCAGGAACTGAAAAAGTTGATCTATAAGTAAATACAAGGTAATGTATGAAAATGACAATTTGTTAATAGTAGAATGGCATTTCGGGAAATAAAAGTCAGTGTTGACTCTAGTTCCAGTTCACCTTTCTCTTAGTGCAGCGTCTGGAATCTGACGCAGTCACAGACTTGACAACTGAAATCTGAAGGAATCATACACACCTTGAATGCAAAATATTAAAATACAGTGTAATCTAGGTGAAGAGGGATTCTCATTGTCTCATCAAATGAATAATTACGATGTCTAAAGAGTTAGTTTTGAGCTTCTTCGTCGCCGACTTGTTTTATCTTGTCAGACGAACATGATTTCATATTTCAGGAATCATGTCTGGGACAACGTCACGTAGACTACTAGATGGTTCCAGACGCTGCACTGAGAGGAAGGTGAACTGGAGCTAAACTCAACATTCACATTGAATCAACCCTCCCTACCATCTACGTTAAGTGCAATAGAAGTCATAATTATTTAATTCCTGCAGAATTATTAACATGAGACTCTTCACCTCCGATAAAGTTTCATATTAGGCGTTTCCAATATTTACCAGCACACGATGCCTTTGATTGATTATGTTAATAGCATTCCTTACATTTTCCGTCCTAACAAGTAAAATCACGAGACCAAATATTTAATTTTTAAGAATAACTGTCCGTTTGATAGTTCGTAGGAAATTTACAATTGACATTTTATAAATACCACTTTATGAAAAATACCTTTCTTCGTAAAGTGTCAATAATGAAAAAAATTACTGAATAGGAAATACCGTTATTTTACATTACATTTCACAATTTTGTAAAGTGATTCCGCAAATGAGGCATTACGGAATAACAAATTATAGAACGATGAGTTGAGTTTAATAAATCATAAAACGCAATAAACTCGGAATGAACACATTTCTGTTCTGGTGTGAATGAATGAATGGCACTTTTAGTCTATAATGAACTGCCGAGGGCATTGGATCTGCATCTGTGCGTAACCGAAGTTCACAATAAAACCAATTTCTGCTCTCTCGTATTCGAATGTTACAGAACTAATATAAATGTGAGATACTGCGGTGAAAAATAATAGCGTAACACAGAAGTTATCCATTAACTAGTATACTAGTTATTTTAACCATAACAAACAAGAACAAACAATGTTTTTATATGTATTTATGACTAGATGTATTATATACATATTTTCACAGCTCTGATGTAACCCAATAAAGTTCTAATTCATTAGTTCCATTTTAAAAGGAACCAAAAGTATACATTTTTGAACGTAGTGAGTAAACGAGTGCCTTTGTGTACGTATAATTCTATATAAAACGTTTCAAGTATTACAAAAATACCATACCACTTGTTTCTTTGGTTTATTAAGTATTGTTCTAAACAGGACAATAATAGTGTTTATTCACTATAAGATCTGGGAAGACTTCACCAAACTCGCATAATCCTAAACTTGTCACTCGTGGCGGGAAGAGTAATACAAGTCGCAGCGCCCCTAGCGGCAGAATGCTGTAATAACTCTTTTCACAGTCTTGGTGGGTTTGTTGGCGTCCCCCACACACGCACACACACCAACACGCGCGCTCGTTTTGAAACTGGACGTGTTATGATAAAGCTGCAGTGTACATAGGTCTTCTTACCACTTTCAAAATATATAGTATGTCCTGCGTATCCGAAGAGACCGCATTTTAGGATCGCCTTTCAAAAATAAAGGACAGAGCCGGGTCTTCGTTTAGTCACACTCACGAAAGGAAGGTTATTTTATAAGCATTCAACACCTTGTCTACCTCACTCTTAAACATGACAGTTAGAAATTACAATCCTAGTGATGATTTTTCACCAGGATTGAATAAAAAGCTCATTGTACAGTGACATCACTACTTTGGTTAAGATCATTAGTTTATTGTAAGAATATACACTGCTCACAATATGTTCCATATCCTCATCTCACTTACCCAACTCACCCCACTTCATTTGGTGGTGACCTCTATTGGGAGCGTCACTGTTCACCAAATTTTCTTTTTGATCCCACAGTATCACCATTAACTATCGAGAAACATTTCGAAGTCGATTGAATAATAAGGAAATGAGCAACACGTACTAAAATATATAATATATAACATATGAAATACTTTTTCAATGCGTCATTGGCGATAGATAATTTGAAAAGACAACAGTATATTTGAAAATTGTGGTAATTATATGTTACAATAGGTTAAGCGAGCAGAAATCAATATTATGGCGATGGTTTCTCAGGTACAGTTTGTACTTGGATCATTGACAAGTTTGTTTTTGATCTGTGTTCGCTTAATTTTATGTCTTAAGTTGTTTTAATACCTGATGAAGAGGATAGATACCAATCATCGAAACGTTGTTTTTCGTTTTTGTAACATATACGATTGAAAATGGCAGAAAACTTGTTAAATAAATCACGTTATAGTCTTTAAACTATAAAAAAATCCTCCTCTCCTTTTCAATACAGTCTATACAAATAATTATAACAATGGACATTTACAAATATAATAATGTAATTAAAACAAAGTTAAACCTGCCAGAATTCAGAGTATACGAGAGAAAGAAGTCAGTCAGAAGTGAAAGAGGAACAAACAATAAACAGTCACAACCTGAGAGAAGAATGAGATAATGAGTCAGTTGGTGACGTCACAATACATGCCCGAGGTCGTTGTGACGTCGAGCTTTGTGTTCCATGTTGTAGTCAAGTTCCTGTTGGCTACGCCCTCTACGCCACTAGCGTAGCCAAACATAGCACTATTATTTATTGGCTAATACGGGTTATTTTTGTTCCTTAACTTCTTATCTATACATTTTTATCACAAAGTACTAATAAATTTCAACTTTTTATCTACCCACGTGAGATTAGAATCATATGGTCCTTTCGTAGACCCAAGCTGAAAGACATCCAGATCATGGTAGTTAGGGGTTTTCTAATGAACCCCTAGTAACAAGTAAGTAAGAAACTTGTTATACTCATTGAAGCATAAAATTAACTGTCCACTTATCCATTTGCAAACCCAGCTAGCCTTTGCCTGTCATTAGCCAACCAGTCACTATTTATCTGAACAATTAATATTAATATTAACGTATTTTACAACTGTTTTATAGATTTTCTTCTGTTGGTGCAGGTGATTTACTAAATATTTCCAATGTAATGTTTAGTTACAAATCTTATGTTATTACATAGTGCCTGGTATTAGGAATACGCCACACCGTGTCTACGCTGTAGTTGTCTAACATTTCTACAGCCAGATTTGATATTTCCCTCGGACAGACAACCAGATGTACGAGATGTACTATCACACGAGAAAACATATTATCTTTAAGTTCAATATGTTTACATCTCCCGGCAAATAAAAGAGAAATTGCACCATCATACTGAGCGATAAGCTTCAATTACGCTCAGCCAGAGACTATGGATGGACATGCAACTTCATTTAACTCACACATTTACTGTAACTCATTTTAAATAGAAATGAAGTTTCCTACAAGATGTAAAGTCTACAGTCTGATATAGTTCTCGACATGTCTTGCGGATAGTTGTACTACGTTTGTTACATGGTTATGTCATATGGTTATATTCAGTTTATTTACAAATTCAGATTTTCTTATTGCCTTTATGGTTATCCACAAGACCAATACAAAATGTTCGCTAACGCTCAGCCAACTCACCGAAATCGATGTTGCCTATACAGAAATGATACTTCATGTAAAACTTTATCATTGACAAACAAACAGATATGAATGAACATTGTACAGCCCTGGAGTGATTTGATTAATCAAACAAGCTATAAATATTACTAAAATGTTAATGAAAACACTACTTTTCCAAATTGTTTATTTTTTGGACGAGGCCTTTCGAAACCAAAGGTTTCATCCTCAGGTAACTCACCTTTTGAAACATTTAAAGAATTTTCCAATTGTTCCAAGAGTCTTCAACAAACAAGTTATAGTTTCACTACAGTGGTGTAAACATAAATTCTATAAAATCATCTACATGTGAATACGATGACTAATTTTACGGTAATTCTTACAACTACTTACTACTGCTTCTGAGAATAAAAATAATAATCCAGATACAAGAATTCTTTTTTGTATTCTGAATTCTCTTCTTAACTTATAGCTTTATTTTAGAGACAAAAAATTCTTGTGGACTACTTATAACGGTTTTAAATTTGTCGTTATTCCGCACTTCTATTTTTAGGATGACGTTAAGAACTGAAACTGTAACATTAAAGAAAGAGAAATATAAAATGTCAGTCCACAATTACGCAAAATAATCTTCAATGAAAACGTTCATTGTCACTGGACATTAGGCGATATCTACAGAATGTCAATGAACAATAAAAAGGACTTACAAACTGATTTTAAAAATTCTTGCAAAACGGTTATGTTAATTTTATACGATTCTAGGGAAAAATAGAATAATCCTTAAAAACTTAAATGAAAAGGATCACTTCCACTATATATGTATGCTATATTTGAATCATATGCTACCATTGATAGTTTAATAACAAATACAATTTTGTTTAAACTGTTTGTATATTAACCGCATATTTAGAAAATATTTAAGAAAGAGGGGATTATTATGAAGCTTTAGGCAAATGATGCAGTAGTAAAGAGGTTAAGAGATAAAATAAAATGAAAAATAAAATATGACAATGAATTTAAAGCAGCAATAAAAAAAGGAGAAGGAAACCCCGAAAAGTTGTAAACGACTGCAGTAACGACAACAACAGGGAAGTAGGCGATAAGACTGTCTGAGTGTCATCGTTATCCGAGTTCGGACGAGTCGGGAAGAGGGGAGAAATTCTGAGACTGTGACGAGAACAAGGGACACCGGGGTCGAAGTGAGGGTTGCAACTCGCGCCTTTCACTCAGTTTGCCCGGGAACTGGGTAACAATAAACATGCAAAGTTAATGTCGAAACAGTTGATACATCTATCTCCTAATGTTGACGGCGATTCAGTTTCTTGCGGCCCGACAAAGCGTTGCTACGCAGGCTACAAAGCGAGTTATACCGTGTATGATACATATGTTATATTTATAGTCAATTGGAAAATACAATTTCGCCAATTTCAGTTGTAGTGCTAGCACAGAAATGTCATTAAAAACGGAATTTAGCCGAAGCTGAGAACGGTTGCTGCTAACCGTCATTATTTACAAACGATAAATGAGCGATTCCGAATTAACCAAAAGCACTGAATTTATTAGAGATGTAGCATTGAAAAGTGTTTAATATAAATGTACAATGGTAAACCTTTTAACAATATTTTATTGATTTTATTTTGTACAATGTACATTTCGAATTCAACGCATTCATCATCAGGTACTTGTAGGTTAAGGTAATTTAAATGCAGTGAATAAATAATTGAAACCAAATATTCATATGTTTTTAACTACCTTGGTGTCTAAATGTTTGGATTTATTTTTTATATGTGATCAATTTATATAGTTTAAAAGTCTATCGAATAATAATTGTTTTAGAAAATATTTGTCATTTAATAATACATTAGGATACATTTAAATAATATACATACATCTCCGACCACTTCGCCCAAGAAGCTGTCATAAACAATTCCAAAGCAAAATTCAAACCCCATTCCGTAAATATTAAACGAGGTTTAAAGCCATCAAACGTACAGCTTTTTAATAAATCTCTCGGGAAGGAATCGTGGTCTTTCTTAGATCCATTTCAGCGAGTGGACGATGCCTTTAACGCGTTTTTTGATCCTGGAATTTTTCACTTAAATGTCACTTGCCCATTTCAAATGTTCAATGAGCGATCTCATGGGAAGAGTAATCCTTGGGTCACTCAAGATATCCTAAAATTAAGAGAAAGGCTCCGGTTTTATCATTCAATATACGTCAAGTCTGAAAACGAAGAATTTAAAACCTTTTTCCGCAACTTCAAAAAAAAATTATCGGAACGAAATCAAAAATGCTAAGACTCGACATTTTGAAAAAAAAATAATAATAATAATACAATCGGACAATTTTGCAAAAAGTGCATGGGAAATTATTAAAATCAACAAAAACACTAAACATTTTTCTAAATTTTCAACTCCAACCCTTAAAATTCAAAACAAAATAATTGAAGATCCTTTAAAAGTGGCAAGTGAATTCAACAAATTCTTCTCAACAGTGGCCGAACCAGACAACTCATTTAACCCGGACAGCCATCGCGAGCAGGGCCTAGTATCATACACTTGCCCATTTCAAATGTTCAATGAGCGATCTCATGGGAAGAGTAAGCCTTCGGTCGCTCAAGATATCATAAAATTAAGAGAAAGGCTCCGGCATCGCGTATCATACTAGGCCCTGCATCGCGAGGAGCAACTGGTGAGACCGGTCTCGTCCATGGCTCTCTTCCCCGTGAGTGAGGCGGAGGTGGCTCGTATCGTGCAGGAGCTGAAACCTAAAAAATCCTGTGACATCAATGGTATGTCTGTGTGGTTACTCAAAGGGTGCGTCAAGCATCTTTTGACACCACTCACAAAATTGATTAATCTGTCGTTCGCTCAAGGCGTCTTCCCATCGGCATTGAAGATTGCCAAAGTCACTCCAATTTTCAAAAAAGACGATCCTTGCATCTCAAGCAATTATCGTCCAATTTCAATCCTCCCTGTGTTCAGCAAAATTTTTGAAAAAGCTTTCCTCAATCAATTTCAAAAATTTCTTGACCGTTACGACGTTCTCTGTCCCGAACAGTTTGGGTTCAGAAAAAACAAGTCGACAATCGATGCCGTAACGGATCTCATTCATAATGTTGTCGATGGACTGGAGAGGCGAGAACATGTGATTAGCATATTTCTAGACCTCTCCAAAGCCTTTGACTGCGTGTATCATGCGACACTGATGCACCAGTTGTGGACAAGTGGTATTCGGGGTCTGCCGCATAAGTGGCTCTCGTCTTATCTGGAAGATAGGGGGCAGTGCGTGCAGATTGGGAGTGCTCTATCAGAGAAGGTAAAAATGCCTTATGGTGTCCCCCAGGGATCAATACTGGGGCCAGTCCTTTTCCTGATATATGTCAACAGGTTGAACTCATCAATCCAGTATGGAAAAGTGATTCAATATGCTGACAACACGACTCTCTGCATCAGATCAAAATCAAAAGACGATCTTGAAATAAAGTCTTTCATCGAACATAATTCATGTATCGAGTATTTTTACAGAATCAATTTGAAAACAAATAGTTTAAAATCAAACGTCATGAACTTCTGTCTTCGGCAGCATGACGACCAAGAGCTACGGCCCGCGGTGATGGTGGACGACGTTCTTCTGGATGAAGCTGAATCCACCAAGTTCCTTGGAATGTACCTTGACAGAGGGCTGACATGGAACACCCACGTTGAGAGCGTTTGCTCTAAGGTTGCCTCGGGCATTTATGTCCTGCGCAACCTTGCAAATTGTTGTTCCTTGGATGTTTTAAAACTGGCCTACTTTGGTCTTATACATCCATACCTGTCTTACGGCTTGATATTGTCGGGCAGTTGTTCCAAAAACATGTTTCAAAGAGTTTTTAGATCTCAAAAGAAAGCCGTTAGAATTTTGTTAAAGTTGAACCCCAGAGAGTCGTGCAAAGACACCTTCAGGAGTCTTGGATTACTGACTTTACCCTGTCTCTTTATTATAGAGGTTATCCTGTACTGTCGACTCAAATGTGAGTTGGAACGGGGCAGGGATGTCCATCAGTACGGGACTAGAGGCAGGGACAACTTCCGACTCGATCAGCACAGAACTACGGCTTATGGACGCTTACCGTCCCAAGTTGGTGTCAGACTATCAACAGGCTCCCTGAGGGTATTAAAAATTTAAACGATCCCAATCAATTTAAAGCTCGACTAAAACACTTCCTGGTGTCAAAGGCATTTTACTCTGTTGATGAGTTCATAATGGGCCGCTGGGATGAAAACATTAGAAATTAATGAAGTTATTCAAGATTATTAACACATAACCCAGTTCTGATATATCTGATAAATGAAGACCGAATGATATCTTTACGACATGCTGTGTGCTTTATGACATACTGTGTTCCATTTTATGACGCATGCAATGCAATTGTAAATATTGTTAATGCAATAAAGAGTATTATTATTATTATTATTATTATACCGGTAATCAAACACAAGTAATTCAACAAACCAAAATCAAAACCTGAATACACTTTGTGACACCCTCACTTACACGCACACGCCCGTACACACACTGTCACATTATATTAACGTTGTGTACAACCATTGTTACTTTTCATGAATATTTCCACACCTAATTGCTGTATTACTGACTATCAGGGACATAAATAATAGTTATATCATTATCGAGACAATTAGCTAGACTGAAGTCACCTCCAAGCAACATTTTAACTGGCTAACGATTGATTTCGAAGCTAAGAAAAATACGATGTGAGGAAAGAAAAATTATTTCATATTTTTACCACTTTTGATACCCTCCCATGTCAACACCACCAAATCTAGCGCTGTTTTGGGTTAAATGATCAACATAATTATTGTTGTCAAAGAAAATTCACAATTGTCCAATGACTTTCATTTTATTGTACTAAGCCTCTCAAGACCTGATGATGGGCATCTTTGAAGTTGAAGGGGCTTGAAAAAATTATTTTTCATTATTGAACAATTGCATATTTCCTTTCCGCAATAATTTGTTTCCAATAAGCTACTACTTCAAATATCAATATTTGATATTGATATTTAACACTCCTTAGGGAAAGTGTCTCTATCGATTTAAAGCAAAATTATGTTGTGTTATACAATTCGGCGGTTCCTGGACTATATTCCTTCCTTTTACAGTATTTTAATACATTAGATATTATGTTATTATGCCGCACCGATAGAGTATGATATGTGGATATATTCCTCATTAGGCAAAACAGGCTTTATAATTAGAATACACGGCCCCGTGCAGTGCAACGCAAAACGTAACCCATATCTTTGCAGACATTTTTCAAGTATTAATACTGTCATAAATTTTAATTTTACTCTTTAATATACACTGATTTAGTAGAATTTGGAGATCACCACAGCATTAATATTTAAAATTATTATTATTGTAAAACGATTTTATGGTGAATTGAAAATTAATGTTACATCATACGTTTTAGAATTCAAGATTAATATTCTGTTAGATTTAATAGTGGAATCCCTCCGAAACAAAAGTGTTTCCTCAAGGTCCAGTTGAGATTCTCCCCGCGTTCTTCAGTTACAATTCAGAACAACTCGCAAATATAAGTTTTAATTGGAGATCTGATTAAAATGTCTTCTTCCAGCTTTCATCGAGTATCTTCAAGTCGTAATTCATTTCTGACGAAAACTTTTATTTCGTTTGTAACTTATTAATTGATTTAATGATCCATTAACGACATTTTACTTACTTCTAATAACCGATACTTAGATATGTAAAACTAAATGCTCTATTAATGTTGGATAGGTACAAGTTAGCAATTATTAAAAGGGATGAAAAAAGAGAGGAAATAATAATTTCTTATACTTGACCGTCTCGTGAGCTGACTAAACTGTGCCTCGAAATTTGTAAGTTAAATAATGTTCTTTATAAAAAGTATTTAAAAATATGATGTCCTAACTGACTGATATACAATCCACCACTGTTCAATAATTAGACTCAGAGCATTCAGTATGTGAGAGATCTCGAATTTAATTAAATTTAAAAATTAATTTCCCGTGTTGAAATCCCGTGACAATTTTTTTTAAATACATATAATGTTTTGAATTCTGAGTCATCAATTGATTTTTTAAAATTTACTTGTGAATTGTGTGCAGTCTTAATTATAACCATGAACTCGCCAATAATTTTAATTAAACATCGCCAAGTGCCAAGAGTATATTATTACGCATGACTATGATGTAAGTAAACAATGTTCGAAACCAACTTTATTATCACACACTTGTATATTGTGGGACACTGCAGCAATAGTGGGGAAACCAATGGTAAAGAAATCTGCGACATTACTGTGGTCTCGTACATCAAGCGTACACACAATATAAAGTTTGTATATCACACACTTGTATATTGTGGGACACTGCAGCAATAGTGGGGAAACCAATGGTAAAGAAATCTGCGACATTACTGTGGTCTCGTACATCAAGCGTACACACAATATAAAGTTTGTATATCACACACTTGTATATTGTGGGACACTGCAGCAATAGTGGGGAAACCAATGGTAAAGAAATCTGCGACATTACTGTGGTCTCGTACATCAAGCGTACACACAATATAAAGTTTGTATATCACACACTTGTATATTGTGGGACACTGCAGCAATAGTGGGGAAACCAATGGTAAAGAAATCTGCGACATTACTGTGGTCTCGTACATCAAGCGTACACACAATATAAAGTTTGTATATCACACACTTGTATATTGTGGGACACTGCAGCAATAGTGGGGAAACCAATGGTAAAGAAATCTGCGACATTACTGTGGTCTCGTACATCAAGCGTACACACAATATAAAGTTTGTATATCACACACTTGTATATTGTGGGACACTGCAGCAATAGTGGGGAAACCAATGGTAAAGAAATCTGCGACATTACTGTGGTCTCGTACATCAAGCGTACACACAATATAAAGTTTGTATATCACACACTTGTATATTGTGGGACACTGCAGCAATAGTGGGGAAACCAATGGTAAAGAAATCTGCGACATTACTGTGGTCTCGTACATCAAGCGTACACACAATATAAAGTTTGTATATCACACACTTGTATATTGTGGGACACTGCAGCAATAGTGGGGAAACCAATGGTAAAGAAATCTGCGACATTACTGTGGTCTCGTACATCAAGCGTACACACAATATAAAGTTTGTATATCACACACTTGTATATTGTGGGACACTGCAGCAATAGTGGGGAAACCAATGGTAAAGAAATCTGCGACATTACTGTGGTCTCGTACATCAAGCGTACACACAATATAAAGTTTGTATATCACACACTTGTATATTGTGGGACACTGCAGCAATAGTGGGGAAACCAATGGTAAAGAAATCTGCGACATTACTGTGGTCTCGTACATCAAGCGTACACACAATATAAAGTTTGTATATCACACACTTGTATATTGTGGGACACTGCAGCAATAGTGGGGAAACCAATGGTAAAGAAATCTGCGACATTACTGTGGTCTCGTACATCAAGCGTACACACAATATAAAGTTTGTATATCACACACTTGTATATTGTGGGACACTGCAGCAATAGTGGGGAAACCAATGGTAAAGAAATCTGCGACATTACTGTGGTCTCGTACATCAAGCGTACACACAATATAAAGTTTGTATATCACACACTTGTATATTGTGGGACACTGCAGCAATAGTGGGGAAACCAATGGTAAAGAAATCTGCGACATTACTGTGGTCTCGTACATCAAGCGTACACACAATATAAAGTTTGTATATCACACACTTGTATATTGTGGGACACTGCAGCAATAGTGGGGAAACCAATGGTAAAGAAATCTGCGACATTACTGTGGTCTCGTACATCAAGCGTACACACAATATAAAGTTTGTATATCACACACTTGTATATTGTGGGACACTGCAGCAATAGTGGGGAAACCAATGGTAAAGAAATCTGCGACATTACTGTGGTCTCGTACATCAAGCGTACACACAATATAAAGTTTGTATATCACACACTTGTATATTGTGGGACACTGCAGCAATAGTGGGGAAACCAATGGTAAAGAAATCTGCGACATTACTGTGGTCTCGTACATCAAGCGTACACACAATATAAAGTTTGTATATCACACACTTGTATATTGTGGGACACTGCAGCAATAGTGGGGAAACCAATGGTAAAGAAATCTGCGACATTACTGTGGTCTCGTACATCAAGCGTACACACAATATAAAGTTTGTATATCACACACTTGTATATTGTGGGACACTGCAGCAATAGTGGGGAAACCAATGGTAAAGAAATCTGCGACATTACTGTGGTCTCGTACATCAAGCGTACACACAATATAAAGTTTGTATATCACACACTTGTATATTGTGGGACACTGCAGCAATAGTGGGGAAACCAATGGTAAAGAAATCTGCGACATTACTGTGGTCTCGTACATCAAGCGTACACACAATATAAAGTTTGTATATCACACACTTGTATATTGTGGGACACTGCAGCAATAGTGGGGAAACCAATGGTAAAGAAATCTGCGACATTACTGTGGTCTCGTACATCAAGCGTACACACAATATAAAGTTTGTATATCACACACTTGTATATTGTGGGACACTGCAGCAATAGTGGGGAAACCAATGGTAAAGAAATCTGCGACATTACTGTGGTCTCGTACATCAAGCGTACACACAATATAAAGTTTGTATATCACACACTTGTATATTGTGGGACACTGCAGCAATAGTGGGGAAACCAATGGTAAAGAAATCTGCGACATTACTGTGGTCTCGTACATCAAGCGTACATACAATATAAAGTTTGTATATCACACACTTGTATATTGTGGGACACTGCAGCAATAGTGGGGAAACCAATGGTAAAGAAATCTGCGACATTACTGTGGTCTCGTACATCAAGCGTACACACAATATAAAGTTTGTATATCACACACTTGTATATTGTGGGACACTGCAGCAATAGTGGGGAAACCAATGGTAAAGAAATCTGCGACATTACTGTGGTCTCGTACATCAAGCGTACACACAATATAAAGTTTGTATATCACACACTTGTATATTGTGGGACACTGCAGAAATAATGGGGAAAGCAATGGTAAATAAATATTGCGACATTACTGTGGTCTCGTAAATCAAGCGTACATACAATATAAAGTTTTTATATTGGCATTTATCTAATTTCTACACAACTTTGAGAAATCTCAAAATCTAAGTTCTTAAATGAATTTGCGAATTTCGCTCAAATATGCCTCAATCACGAGGGACAAGCGAGGACTATGCGCGAGGAGAGTCAATGAGTGTAACATATACATTTTGAGTTTCTTATGTTCTTATGAAGACACTTGAGGCTCTTGTACATTAAACCATTCAGTAACCGCAGGATTGTAGCTGGACTCTCATCCATTAACTTTAATGAAGTAAGTAAGAATATTTCTTTTGCTATAAAATAATTCCTAATTTATAAAACACTAAAAAAATGTAGGCTCCAATTTTTGTACACTCCAATAAATAAGATATATTTATTTAGGTTTTATAATATCGGCGAAGAAAGTCAATTAATATTCTGTTAGAGAGCGGCGTAATACTGACACGAAAGTAGTGAATAACACATAGTTAAATGAATGTTGCAGGATGTTAAAATACTAAATTATTAAATATATTAATAATATATTAAATTAAGTGATTTTTGTACTATTTATGCATACTGTATTATTATCGGCATTCCTTTCTTGCACTTATGTATTTTTGTTATATTTATTAGGTATGGGAGGAATATTCTCTGCGTAGAGGGACAACGTACATAAATTTAAATATTCAAAAAATTACATTTTAGATATAAATGGCTAATTGTTGCAAGAGTTGTTTTAGGATATGGAAACGTAACCAAATTCTGAAAATTTGGAAGTGCCGGTGGCCGAGCGCTCCGAGACATCGGACTATGGATCAGAGTTGGAGATAGCACAGGTTCAAATCCTGTCTGTGACCGTTGCACTTTTTATCAGAACCTCTTCCCTTCGACTATTTGATAAAATCCTCGCACAAACTATTGGCCCATGAGAACGTGCAGAAGAAGGCTTACGTCCTTTTCTCCAGAACAAATTTTCAATCACGAGAAATGCAGGAAAAATATCATAAACGTGTAAAATGCAGTACATTTAAAAGTAGAAAAGGAAATAGGGAGTAAACAATTTTAGAAAAGGAAAAAAACCTTGAAGAAACTGTAAATTTAGAAAGTAATGGGTGGGGGGAGGCTGAATACGGACGACAATGACCCCTTTGTGCTTTCTTGATAAACTGAGACAGTAATTTGTTGTCATACTTTGCATCTATTGTACCAATCCTCTTCTGTGCGGCGTTAATAACGCCTTACACATTTTATACGAGTAAATGAAACCAGTTTTCGAGACGATTTCTGTTACTTACATTGTTCGTGTTATTTTTTGAGGCGATATTTAAAATATAAAAATATTTTGAAATTTTAATAAAGCGGATCAGTCATTATATTGTGTGATCAAGATAAATTACTGTGAAGAAAGATTTATGACATCTTATGTTACTTGATATACATTCCGATTTTTATAAAACTCGCCACCACACATTGCGGGAGATTGTAACAGAAGTTACAGCGCCCCAAGCGGCAGACCACAGTACTGACGACTCTTCACTGTCTCTGTATGATCTGTATAGACTCCACTGCCCACGGGAGTACGCGCACACACAGGTCGCCGCACTTGCACAGGCTGTGTTTTAACCGCGTCACGAGATCACGTCAGCATGCGTTTGAACTGTCGGTAACTGTTTGCTAGGCCCATTCCGGAGCACACTCCTGTTTATCAAGCAAAGCGGAGATTTATTCAAAACTGAGTGCAATGTCCAAATAATGAGTGAATGGAAATGTAATTCTAATTTTTTATATTTTGATCCGCCTCTTCTGTAGAGATAGTGAACACTTTCATCAGCACTCGAACTAATTTAGTCCTGATTGATTATTAACTAATTCGGCGGGGGGAGAGAGAGAGGGAGGGAGAGAGAGCGAGAGAGAGGGAGAGGGATAGTAAATAATTTATTCATTGGGTTTTTACTGTAAATTATAATGACGACAAAATTTATTAATTGTACAGAAAGCTTAAGAACAAGTGATTAATATACTATCAGCATCATACATTTATGTATAACGTGCAAAAACAAATGAATATTACTAATAGGTAAATACGGTTGCATTTAATAAGAATAACTAACGAAAAGCTGACCTGTTACTTATCGAACGGAACCAATGAGAACAGTATTCTGGTCACGTGACCGACTGATTGTAGACTGCAACTTAAAGTTGACGTAACCCCCTTATTAGCGTTTATTTTGACGAGAGAAACGTACGTATGTGTATTATTTACTTTAAATTTCCGACTTTAAGTTTGCCACCAGAGTAATGGTAGTGTGTTGTTACACGGAGGCCACTCTGTCCCTAACTACTGCTGGTTATTACGCGATATAAGTAGGTAAATACATACATACTTACGTATTATAAATAGAAACAGTTAAACTTTACGAGCGCTCACGTGATCTAGCACGTGACCTGAGGTCGGAAAAGTACCGATCAGAAATGCCCACTCGGGCTTCGCACCTCCCTGCACTACTCGCGATAAAATAACCTTCAAGCTCACATCACGTGAGTGATCATAAACGTTAACTTTAACTTTGGTACTAGTAGTAACACATGTATGATAACCTAATCTAAACCTACTTATATCGCGCAGTATACAAGTAGTAGATAGGGACAGAGTGGCTTCCATATTATATGAAAGTAATTTATTAAACTGTCTGTCAGCAGTGAGCGAATTATCCGGAGTTAGAGATAGCGCAGGATCAAATCGTGTCTGTGACCATAGTGTATCTATCGGCTCTCATCCTTATTCTGTTTGATAAGATCCTTGCACAGGTCAGTGGCCCACTAGGACAGACAGAATAAGGCTTAAGAGGGGATCGGCTTCTCGCAAAGAAAACTTGACGCACTTTCAATTTAAGTACCCACACTACACTGATATGTTACTAATGATGAAAAGCCATCTGTATTGTTGACGGCTACCCTTCCGAGACCGAGTAGGGGGTGGAAATGAAGGAGCGAAAGTTGGATGATCCCTGTACTTACAGAACCCTCCGGTAATCCGTCTTGTAGTGACAGTGTCTGGAGTAGCTATTACAGTGTTCTGCGCGGTCGTCACGTGGAGGGGGGGGGAGAAATCGGTTTTACATTGTTCCATAAACATTGTAAGTAACCCCTTATTACAATCGCTAAAAAATAAATCAAACAGAAAATTGGTCGTAATAACCAACAATTATTTATTCACAGTAAATTAATTGAACATTCTAATAAGGTCGATTATTAGTAGGTGCAAAATTTGAACATTTTCAATTAAACAATTCGGAAAAGTACATAATATTATAGAACTGTTTAGATAAAAATTATTTCGATGATGTATAGAAAGTATTTACCTGTCCTTCCGCCTATGTAATGTCACATCTACCAGAAGTACACACCTGAAACATAAAATTCTTATTAATCACACTATACAAGTTCCAAACATCATTAAATATTATATAATTAATTACACTTAGTCGCTAATCACCAAAACTATTTTACAATGGCAAGATGTACTAACAATGATTGTCGCGATATTTTACAGACGACCCAATGTCCGTAATGATGCAATGATTCAGGAAATATGTGAAGGTAACAAATAACATTCTGGAAAAAAAACAGACCGTACAAGGTAGCTGTGGTAAAATATGATGGTTCTAGTCTGTCTTCGTGCATTCGATTATATGATATATTATAAATACATCATAATTTTCATGACAAGAAAAACAATTAATAATATCACCATACACAGCCTACATTGACACTAAAGGAGCGTTATGAAATGTCGAAAGGGGATGAGAACAAGAAAAAAATTCGGGCAGGAAATTGACAACAATAAACATGCTAACTTTGTACGCTAGTGAATTGAGTGGAAGATCAGGAAGAGATTGTAGTATACAAATAGTTAGAACAAGGAAACTGGGATTGAATTGAGTGTTGTAACTTGGGGATTTCACTCAGTTCGGGCAGGAAATTGACAACAATAAACATGCTAACTTTGTACGCTAGTGAATTGAGTGGAAGAGCAGGAAGAGATTGTAGTATACTAATAGTTAGAACAATGAAACTGGGATTGAATTGAGTGTTGTAACTTGGGGATTTCACTCAGTCGGGCAGGAAATTGACAACAATAAACATGCTAACTTTGTACGCTAGTGAATTGAGTGGAAGATCAGGAAGAGATTGTAGTATACAAATAGTTAGAACAAGGAAACTGGGATTGAATTGAGTGTTGTAACTTGGGGATTTCACTCAGTTCGGGCAGGAAATTGACAACAATAAACATGCTAACTTTGTACGCTAGTGAATTGAGTGGAAGAGCAGGAAGAGATTGTAGTATACTAATAGTTAGAACAATGAAACTGGGATTGAATTGAGTGTTGTAACTTGGGGATTTCACTCAGTCGGGCAGGAAATTGACAACAATAAACATGCTAACTTTGTACGCTAGTGAATTGAGTGGAAGAGCAGGAAGAGATTGTAGTATACTAATAGTTAGAACAAGGAAACTGGGATTGAATTGAGTGTTGTAACTTGGGGATTTCACTCAGTTCGGGCAGGAAATTGACAACAATAAACATGCTAACTTTGTACGCTAGTGAATTGAGTGGAAGAGCAGGAGGAGATTGTAGTATACTAATAGTGAGAACAAGGAAACTGGGATTGAATTGAGTGTTGTAACTTGGGGATTTCACTCAGTTCGGGCAGGAAATTGACAACAATAAACATGCTAACTTTGTACGCTAGTGAATTAAGTGGACGAGCAGGAGGAGATTCTAATATACTAATAGTGAGAACAAGGAAACTGGGATTGAATTGAGTGTTGTAACTTGGGGATTTCACTCAGTTCGGGCAGGAAATTGACAACAATAAACATGCTAACTTTGTACGCTAGTGAATTAAGTGGACGAGCAGGAGGAGATTGTAGTATACTAATTGTTAGAACAATGAAACTGGGATTGAATTGAGTGTTGTAACTTGGGGATTTCACTCAGTCGGGCAGGAAATTGACAACAATAAACATGCTAATTTTGTATGCTAGTGAATTAAGTGGAAGAGCAGGAAGAGATTGTAGTATACTAATAGTTAGAACAAGGAAACTGGGATTGAATTGAGTGTTGTAACTTGGGGATTTCACTCAGTTCGGGCAGGAAATTGACAACAATAAACATGCTAACTTTGTACGCTAGTGAATTAAGTGGACGAGCAGGAGGAGATTCTAATATACTAATAGTTAGAACAAGGAAACTGGGATTGAATTGAGTGTTGTAACTTGGGGATTTCACTCAGTCGGGCAGGAAATTGACAACAATAAACATGCTAACTTTGTACGCTAGTGAATTGAGTGGAAGAGCAGGAAGAGATTGTAGTATACTAATAGTTAGAACAAGGAAACTGGGATTGAATTGAGTGTTGTAACTTGGGGATTTCACTCAGTTCGGGCAGGAAATTGACAACAATAAACATGCTAACTTTGTACGCTAGTGAATTGAGTGGAAGAGCAGGAAGAGATTGTAGTATACTAATAGTTAGAACAAGGAAACTGGGATTGAATTGAGTGTTGTAACTTGGGGATTTCACTCAGTTCGGGCAGGAAATTGACAACAATAAACATGCTAACTTGTACGCCACGCGCCGGGACGCTTCATGCGTGCGGGGGTAAGTCTAGAATTTGCTGTTCATTTGTGTAATGTCATCGTTAGTTTAACGCTTTCAAGCCCAACTCGAATGTATTTATTCAAGCCAACTGCAAAACGCAACTTATAAAAGTAGTAGTAATGAATTATTATCTTGCATACATCAATTTACAAAGAAATTACAAATAGTATCTTAATACTGTTACTAAAAGGTAAGAGTACGCTACAACACGTGTCGTGCAGCAGGTTTCGTTTTGGTTGCATGCGAATGTAAAGTTCAGTTCATTTTTCTCGAGATATCCTATGGCCAGATAAAGACATAGAGGTGATTTTATAATGCTCATATATTTGCATTTTACGACAGACAAAATATTAATTGTGTTAGCTTTCTAAGAAAGAAGGTCTACAGATGAAATCTTTCTTGTAATATCTTGCAACATTCTTCCTGTTTTACATTCAAAATGTTATTGTTGAGTTATGTTACATAGCAGTGTTTGATAATGTAAGTTCAGGCGAGGGAGTACTTTGACTTTCCACTCTAAATGTTTTATGTACGAATAAGCTACATATGTTAACGCGTTATATGTTACAATCTCATCTCATTGCACTCACCTTGTAACTATTCTTCTATTTTCTCGTGGACATCATGGTTACTCATAAGACCGATGTAAAAATATTTGCTAACGCTCAGCCAAATCCCGTGGAAAGCCACTCGTAATTTATTCATCACAATTTTGCTATTCCTATATTACAAAATTATAATACTGATGTGATAATATATCATAGGTCCATGCTTACATGCAAGCATCTTGTGGAAAACATTGTTTGTGCCGCAGAGGAAGTAGAGAAACTGATGGCTACTATAAAGGACAACGCGACAACCTCTATGGCCTCGTATATCAAGTGTACCAACAATATAAAGTTTGCATGTTTATTGTTGCCCCATTTCCTGGCCTGGCCAGACTGAGCAAGAGTCCACAGGAGCCTTGCTTTAAATCCCGGTTCGCCCTTTTTACTTTCTCTCCAATAAATAGTAGTGGGATATTTATTGTTAGGGTAACAAATACAAAATTTTGGCATTCGTTAAAAGCTATTAGATAATACCTTATACATCACCTGGCGCATAACAGTATCATACTTGGAGCCTAATAATACCAAATCTGGAGCATAAGGCACCAAACATAGGGCATAATTGCATAAAACCTTGTGCTTAATTGCACAAACCTGAAGCATGACGGTACCAAACCTGTAGCCTGACATCAAACATTGAGCATAACTACCCCAAACCTAAAGCACAACGGTACCAAAACTTAGAGTATAACTGAAAGAAACCTGAAACATAATGGTACGAAGCCTGTAGCCCAATGACATCAAAAATTGAGCATAACTACCCCATAACTAAAGCATAACGGTACCAAACTTGGAGCATAGCTGCACAAAACCTGAAGCATAACGGTACGAAGCCTGTAGCCCAATGACATCAAAAATTGAGCATAACTACCCCATATCTAAAGCATAACGATAACAAAACCTGAAGCATAACTGTACCTAACCTAAAGCATAACAATACCAAACTTGGATCATTACTGCACAAAACCTGAAGCATAACTACCCCAAACCTAAAGCACAACGGTACCAAAACTTAGAGTATATAAGTGAAAGAAACCTGAAGCATAATGGTACGAAGCCTGTAGCCCAATGGCATCAAAAATTGAGCATAACTACCCCATAACTAAAACATAACGGTACCAAACTTGGATTATAACTGCACAAAACCTGAAGCATAACGGTACGAAGCCTGTAGCCCAATAACGTCAAAAATTGAGCATAACTACCCCATATCTAAAGCATAACGGTACGCAGCCTGTAGCCCAATGACATCAAAAATTGAGCATAACTACTCCATAACTAAAGCATAACGGTACCAAACTTGGAGCATAGCTGCACAAAACCTGAAGCATAACGGTACGCAGCCTGTAGCCCAATGACATCAAAAATTTAGCATAACTACCCCATACCTAAAGCATAACGGTACCAAACTTGGATTATAACTGCACAAAACCTGAAGCATAACGGTACGAAGCCTGTAGCCCAATAACGTCAAAAATTGAGCATAACTACCCCATATCTAAAGCATAACGATAACAAAACCTGAAGCATAACTGTACCAAACCTAAAGTAAAACGGTACCAAACCTGACGTGTAACTGAATCAAACCTAGAGTATAACGGCAAAGACAATAAATATGGTCCTGAAAAATCATAATAAAGAGTTATTATCAGGATGCACAACTTTGAATACTAAAAGTAATTCCGTTAATTGTGCATTGGAAGAAAGATAGTTGTAACGTTTCAAAGAAATTTAGGGGAAATTGATTTTAATATTTGATATTTAATAGCTCATCAGGATTTATGCAATCTTATTTTCATCAAAATATGTATACACGGACATTATTCTTTACTGTAATATATGCAGTAGTTTCTTGAAAATAATAAATCCAGTCTTCAACTTCTTATGACTATTATTAACATTCCTTAATTTTCGACTCATCTATAGCACAAATATAATTTCTGGAACTCTGTTACAATTTTGTGTTTTAATAGGTATGTGAGCCTTCAGTGTCTCCTTGTAAGAGTTAATGAAGCGAGGAAGACATGGAATGTGAAGCCAACTCTACCCCTGACACTGTCACTACAAGACGTATTATAGGAGGGTTCGAAAAGTAAAAGACGTACCGCAACATCCGCCAACTTTCGGTCTTTCATTTTACCGAGACACTGCACCCATCAATATGATAGAAACAGGAACACGGTTGGACTACGATCATAAGTGATTCAACACACTAAAATTTCTAAGACAAAAATTATTTCAGTTGTTTGAGGAAGAAAACTAACTGTAATATTTACATCTGCCTTTAAAAGGACTAGCCAACAGACAACATATGCATATGAAAATGTGGATTTGTTGAGTTTAAAATTTTTAATTTTTAAATAAATTGAAGTTATATTATTTTAAGTGTGATCTCTCTGATGACTGGACAAAAGTTAAAGTGAATAAATACATATGCTACATTGTAAACGCAAAATGTTTAAGGTAAAAGCTAGTAAGAAGGTACATCAACTTTCGGTTGCAGACCACAATCAGTCGGTCACGTGACCTGAATGTTGTTCTGATTGGCTCTGATCGAGAACCAACAGTTCACTGTCGTGTTCGTCATCTGTATTACACTATGCGGTCATTAACATTACTGTATATGTGTTTGTGGTATGTTAATTTATGCATTTTATTTGCTTCTCACATATTTCTGTTGTATGATAAATAAACAATTTATGTTTGAAGTTATTACTGTATGTAACGTGTTTATTGAATTTGTATTTGTCAGAGTTTGCGGTTCACACAAATTATTGAAGTAGTTCTAATTTAAAATTTACAAACCGAGAAGTATCAAGCAAAGACTAATAAAACGTATAGTAATAAACTATTTCATATAAACGAGTGCAAATAATCTTGCCAATGGCGCAGTGTATCGGATACAACGGGTATCGCGAGATAACCAGATCAAGCAACGTCGGTGGCTGCTGCTTGGATGGGTGACCGCTGAGCGATCCTGTCCTTGCCAGGCCATTGGTGGTGGTTCGGAAGTCACCTTTAAGCCGTTGGTCCCCACTTTAAGTGTTAGAGAGGGCTTCTTAGCCCTAACTTCGCCTGGTAAAATATACATCTTTAGTTTATTTTAATCTGCTGAAGTGTCCGTTCTTGATTATATCTATGGTAACTCTTATATACATCAATTATGGTATTGAATTTTCGCAAATAATTTTGTTTTATCGAATGTCCATGTTTGGTTGTAAATGTGTTCTTCTGTGCTAATCTTTCCGTATTCTCACAATTCGTGTGTTTAAGGCCAGCACACAACTCGATGTCACAGTGCACGCGTGTAGTGCACGAAATGTCATGTATTTGTGTCTCAGTTTACACGGAGACAAAATGTATATTTAATCGAGCTTTCATTACATTGAGAAAGTCTTTCTGTTTTCACTGTACGTTTAGCAAATCAATTTCAAACATTCTATTTATATATTCCCACCACCACTCAACAAATATTAATTCTTAGATGACTATAATGAATCATACAAGTGGTGATATCACGATTTTAACAAAATAACCCAAATCAACGAACACTGAATGGAGACAGGTAATCCTACACCGGAATTTGTTGGAATTCTTTGACATTTTACTTTTGTCATAACTCAGCCTAACATCTTCCCATATAGAATCTGCTAAACGTCTATAAATATTTAAGCCATAGAAAAGTTCTGGCGATTATGAGTAATTCCAATAAAAACGTCTCAGAATGTATGCAAAAAACGTCTCAGAATGTATGCAAGAACGTCAGAATGTATGCAAGAACGTCTCAGAATGTATGCAAGAACGTCTCAGAATGTATGCAAGAACGTAGAGAACGTCTCAGAATGTATGCAAGAACGTCTCAGAATGTATGCAAGAACGTCTCAGAATGTATGCAAGAACGTCTCAGAATGTATGCAAGAACGTCTCAGAATGTATGCAAGAACGTCTCAGAATGTATGCAAGAACGTCTCAGAATGTATGCAAGAACGTCTCAGGAATGTATGTAGAATGTATGCAAGAACGTCTCAGAATGTATGCAAGAACGTCTCAGAATGTATGCAAGAACGTCTCAGAATGTATGCAAGAACGTCTCAGAATGTATGCAAGAACGTCTCAGGATGATGCAGAACGTCTCAGAATGTATGCAAGAACGTCTCAGAATGTATGCAAGAACGTCTCAGAATGTATGCAAGAACGTCTCAGAATGTATGCAAGAACGTCTCAGAATGTATGCAAGAACGTCTCAGAATGTATGCAAGAACGTCTCAGAATGTATGCAAGAACGTCTCAGAATGTATGCAAGAACGTCTCAGAATGTATGCAAGAAACGTCTCAGAATGTATGCAAGAACGTCTCAGAATGTATGCAAGAACGTCTCAGAATGTATGCAAGAACGTCTCAGGGATGTATGCAAGAACGTCTCAGAATGTATGCAAGAACGTCTCAGGATGTATGCAAGAACGTCTCAGAATGTATGCAAGAACGTCTCAGAATGTATGCAAGAACGTCTCAGAATGTATGCAAGAACGTCTCAGAATGTATGCAAGAACGTCTCAGAATGTATGCAAGAACGTCTCAGAATGTATGCAAGAACGTCTCAGATGTATGCAAGAACGTCTCAGAATGTATGCAAGAACGTCTCAGAATGTATGCAAGAACGTCTCAGAATGCATGCAAGAACGTCTCAGAATGTATGCAAGAACGTCTCAGAATGTATGCAAGAACGTCTCAGATGTATGCAAGAACGTCTCAGAATGTATGCAAGAACGTCTCAGGAATGTATGCAAGAACGTCTCAGGAATGTATGCAAGAACGTCTCAGAATGTATGCAAGAACGTCTCAGAATGTATGCAAGAACGTCTCAGGATGTATGCAAGAACGTCTCAGAATGTATGCAAGAACGTCTCAGGATGTATGCAAGAACGTCTCAGGATGTATGCAAGAACGTCTCAGGAATGTATGCAAGAACGTCTCAGAATGTATGCAAGAACGTCTCAGAATGTATGCAAGAACGTCTCAGGAATGTATGCAAGAACGTCTCAGAATGTATGCAAGAACGTCCTCAGGATGTATGCAAGAACGTCTCAGAATGTATGCAAGAACGTCTCAGAATGTATGCAAGAACGTCTCAGAATGTATGCAAGAACGTCTCAGAATGTATGCAAGAACGTCTCAGAATGTATGCAAGAACGTTCTCAGAATGTATGCAAGAACGTCTCAGAATGTATGCAAGAACGTCTCAGAATGTATGCAAGAACGTCTCAGGATGTATGCAAGAACGTCTCAGGAATGTATGCAAGAACGTCTCAGGATGTATGCAAGAACGTCTCAGGATGTATGCAAGAACGTCTCAGGATGTATGCAAGAGACGTCTCAGGATGTATGCAAGAACGTCTCAGGATGTATGCAAGAACGTCTCAGGAATGTATGCAAGAACGTCTCAGAATGTATGCAAGAACGTCTCAGAATGTATGCAAGAACGTCTCAGAATGTATGCAAGAACGTCTCAGGATGTATGCAAGAACGTCTCAGAATGTATGCAAGAACGTCTCAGAATGTATGCAAGAACGTCTCAGAATGTATGCAAGAACGTCTCAGGAATGTATGCAAGAACGTCTCAGAATGTATGCAAGAACGTCTCAGAATGTATGCAAGAACGTCTCAGAATGTATGCAAGAACGTCTCAGAATGTATGCAAGAACGTCTCAGAATGTATGCAAGAACGTCTCAGATGTATGCAAGAACGTCTCAGAATGTATGCAAGAACGTCTCAGGATGTATGCAAGAACGTCTCAGAATGTATGCAAGAACGTCTCAGGATGTATGCAAGAACGTCTCAGAATGTATGCAAGAACGTCTCAGAATGTAAGCAAGAACGTCTCAGAATGTATGCAAGAACGTCTCAGAATGTATGCAAGAACGTCTCAGAATGTATCAAGAACGTCTCAGAATGTATGCAAGAACGTCTCAGAATGTATGCAAGAACGTCTCAGAATGTATGCAAGAACGTCTCAGAATGTATGCAAGAACGTCTCAGAATGTATGCAAGAACGTCTCAGAATGTATGCAAGAACGTCTCAGAATGTATGCAAGAACGTCTCAGAATGTATGCAAGAACGTCTCAGAATGTATGCAAGAAGTCTCAGAATGTATGCAAGAACGTCTCAGAATGTATGCAAGAACGTCTCAGAATGTATGCAAGAACGTCTCAGAATGTATGCAAGAACGTCTCAGAATGTATGCAAGAACGTCTCAGAATGTATGCAAGAACGTCTCAGAATGTATGCAAGAACGTCTCAGAATGTATGCAAGAACGTCTCAGAATGTATGCAAGAACGTCTCAGAATGTATGCAAGAACGTCTCAGAATGTATGCAAGAACGTCTCAGAATGTATGCAAGAACGTCTCAGAATGTATGCAAGAACGTCTCAGAATGTATGCAAGAACGTCTCAGAATGTATGCAAGAACGTCTCAGAATGTATGCAAGAACGTCTCAGAATGTATGCAAGAACGTCTCAGAATGTATGCAAGAACGTCTCAGAATGTATGCAAGAACGTCTCAGAATGTATGCAAGAACGTCTCAGAATGTATGCAAGAACGTCTCAGAATGTTTGCAAGAACGTCTCAGGACGTTTTTGGTCCATCACAAAGAACCAAACAGAACGTTACCTTTCTGAATACAGAAAGTAACAACAGATGACAAATGATGTCGAGAAATGCGTGGAAAGTGTCGGGGCCGACATGACGTTGATAAATACTCATATCTCGGGTTGTGAGTTTTTTTTAATAAACGATGCCTTGATTGTGTAATATTTTAAAAATGAAAAAAACTAAACAAGAAAAAAATATTACTGTTCTAATTTAATGAACAGGCATATATTTCTAGAAATCTCAATATTAATTAGTTGAAAAAATCTTAATATGATAAATATTTATTTAAGTAGGGTTTAAATCCAAATGATGGTGCACTACACTAGGTTCACTAAATCACACATCTGCGGCAACACCACTAAAATATGTACAAGTTTATTCACTCAATTTACTGGATACAAAAGTTTCCCCATTTGGTTTACCCGAGGAGAGGATTTTCCTTTCCAGCAAACTTGCAGGGTTCTTTTATGAGTTTTCAATATTAGCAAACTTCACTTGAGTTTCGATGGAGTTGCCTCGGTCAGTAGAGAGTTAATGTATTAAGATTAATTTGTATGATTTAGAAATGCTTTCCTGGTCCTTAGTTTTACTAGTTTATGTATGATTCTGATTTTCATCATTTCAATGTCAAATTTTATTGGATATTTATTGGATTGTAATTTATTGGATTCTTAACAATTTAAAATCTGTAGTCTTGAAAATATATGCGATTTAAAGCATCATTCAACAGTTCTTCTGGACGAGGCTAACTGTTGTTGAGGCAACGTAGAGAGGATTTACGACTTGAGAATATACGTTTGGGCGTGCCGATGGCCGAGAGGTCTAAGACGTTGGACTTTGAGTCTGAGTTTAGAGATAGCGCAGGTTCAAATCCTGTCTGTGACCATTGCACTTTTTATCAGTATCATCGACCTTGTACTGTATCGACACTCTCCCTTATTCTGTTTGATAAGATCCTCGCACAGGCCAGTGGTCCATGAAGACGGGCAGAATAAGGCATAAAAGGAGATAGACTTCTCCTTAAAAAAAAAAAAAAATTCATCGGCGATAACAAATTGAAGACTGATTTTTACTAAATTTAAAATGCAACTTATTGCGTAAGTAAATGACTCGTTTCATACAAGTCGGGAAACGATTTTCACTTTACATGTATAGAACTTACTTTTCTAAAAATCGTTGCAGCAATTTCTCCTATAGAAACAACTGATCGCAGGTTCATTTGCTTTTTGAGGATAAAAATGAAAAATTTATAAAACGAGTAAAACGGAACAAACGATTAAACGATGCCAGCACCAACCAACAAAAGGTAGACTTAAAGTTGCCACTTTCGCACGATTAATACCGAATCCTATCTCAAAGCTATGTCTCTTACGATCAAAGTCAATTTTACGACAGATTCAATATTGTGTTTTAATCAATTGCAAGTTTGCTCCTGGCTCCTGAATAGTTTACATTTATTAACTTTAGAAACATTCCGCAAGTTATTAAATGTAATAACGAAAATTAATTATTAACTGAATTTAGTGAAACGGGTCATGTAGCGAAAAATATAAAAATTTGTCTGTGTACAAAACAGAGGCTTATTTCTGCCCGTCTTTCACCAATAATGGCACAAATGTTTTTAATGGCAGACGCGTCACGTATCACTAGGATATGGTTTTTACTTTTTCGTTTTAGCTTTTTGCCACACGTACTTAAAATCGAATTACATCGATTCAATGTGCTTTTCGTTGTACATTAAATCACGAAAAGTACTTGCTCCGCCGGGACTCGAATCCGGGTCTCTCACTTGCCGGGTAGTGCGCTGCCAACACATCACAGAGGTCTTACATTTCACGATTCAATTTTCTGTCACATATGTGTTTAAATAACCAAACAAACATTGTATCGGAATACAACGTTCATGTCAAACGACTTTTAACATTTTATTAAATTTGAATAAACGGCAATAGCTTATTAAAGTAAAGATTGAATGACAAATAATACTTGCTCTGCCGGGACTCGAACTCGGGTTTCTAACTTGCCGGGCGAGTGCGCTACAACTAAATCACAGAGACCTTAATTTTTCCGATTCAATTATTTCGTATTTACCCGTTTCTGTCACATATGTGTTTAAATAACGAACTAAAATATGATTGGAAGACCAAATACCTGTCAAACGATTTTTACACATTTTGTTAAATTAGTTTAAACCGCCATAGCCTATTTAATTTCAATAAATATAGAAGAACTTAATAATGTATACATATCTTCTACTACAGCTACTCCTTAGAAGAGGAAATATTATTACACCTCTATCGTATCACGCTTCTCCAATTGTCCAGAAAATGTTTCTACGGTTGCCTTGTTGTTGGCAACTCACTACTACTCGCTTATTATTAAATCCCACACCGTGGAAAGAACCAACAGTTGGGGTTTATTCATGGCGGGAAGTATGAATGATTGAAGGTGCGCTACCTAGCTGCAGTGACACCACGAAACAAAGCGTGGTGCACCACAACACTATTTCGAGGTGGTCAGCGAAACCCAGGGAATTATCCATAAAGCAGAAGATCGAAGCATAAAGGGAATGAAATATTTAGGGTGAGGGCAAAAATCAACTCACTAACATAAATTCGAATTTCACACATCTCATCACAAATGCTAGACATTTTTATATGTCTACCAAAATTTTAAGAAATAAGTTTTGTTCGTGAGTTGAACTCTAACTGGTCAATGATTCGGTCGAAGCAGCTCAATTGAAACCCAATACAAGCTAAGTTTGCTAATATTGAAAACTCATAAAAGAACCCTACAAGTTCGCTGGAGAGGAAAATCCTCTCCTCGGGTAAACTTAATGGGCAAACTTTTGTATTCAGTAAATTGAGTGAATAAACTTGTACATATTTTAGTGGTGTTGTGCCGCTGGTGTTTGATTTGGTTAACCTAATGTAGTAGACACACACGAATGTAGCCTACACATGTACGAGGAAGTACACATGTGCGCTAATACAACTGTGAGTGAGGATCTTGTCTTTACTTCTTCATCTGCGCATGTTTTAGAGTATTACAGGAGAAATGCACCACTTATTAAAAGATACAAGAAATATTCATCACTGCCATGTCGGCCCCGACGTTTTCCACACCTCTCTCAACACCATCAGTCATCTGTTGTTACTTTCAGTACGCGCTGAAGTCAGAGAGGGTAACTTTCAAATAATTATAACATCGTATTGCCTTTAGAGATTATTTTCAGCGGAACAATTTGAAAGATTTGTCAAAACATAATAAACAAAAATGATAGAACTCATTGTTTGCCAAAAGTAATTAGATCGCGACTGCTGGTTCTATACGGGGGTGCTGACAAGTCTTGAAACTGTCTGACATCTTCTGTACTCGTAAACGTACAAACATACAATTTTTACACTGACATAGGGCATACGATTTAACCGTCCTTACGAATACATGTTCACAGTTTTCTTGATTATGGTGGGGTTTTAACAGTATTTTAAATAGTATTTCCAAAAATAAACTTTAAAAATATATTTCTAATTCAATAAATGTTTGAAATTTGTCACTGGCTCCATCTGCAATAAAAGTTAAATGGTATCTTTGTGTTTGTTATCTGCATTACACTACTAATCAAGCACACTTTTATTATAAAATTACAATGCAAAAAAACTTTCCAGTCTCTTTAACGTAATCAGCTGAAACGTCAAAGAAAGTTTAAAAGTGCCAACAGCTATTTGGTGTTAGTTAAACTTGGATTATGAAACATAAATACTACCATAAAAAGTGGTTAAATTAATTTAAAAAATGGTTGTGCTGTCATAAAACAATGTATACACAAAATAGTGTATTAAATTTAACAGGGTCTTTCAATTAAGATTCCATAACTTTATGGGCCTTTTCGCTATTTTAGAGACCAGTAGGACGTAGCACGGAGGTATTTTCGAAACAGGAATGGGCCTATATTCATACCAGGGGTCCCAGGAATGTCCACGTAATTTCAGTACCATTGGTTGAATAATTTACGCCTGAAAGCAAAACAAACAAACAGAGTTCACTCATAAGAGATTTGATGACATATTAACACATATGAAACATAGCCTAACTATAGGAAAACATACATCATTTTATGGTGACAATGTGTTATTGAAAACACTGATATTAACTCAACTTAATGAACTAAAGTATGAATTTATCATGTGGAAAAATATCTCGAGAAAAACTTGAAATTTGCAGAAATGTTTTTCATTCTCAATTTTCATTCCATCCATGGAATTTGGCTGATCAACGTTGGAGCTCAATAGACTGAAAAGTCTTCTCTTTAGTTTGATGGGGGATGTAAAAATGAATTAATTGAAATGAGAATGAAATGATTGTGTGTCATTCTACTTGTTTCTAATAAAACGAGCTAGAGATTTTAAATTGTACCTCAGCGAAGTCCATACGTGTTGTGGCTCGGCTTCGCCTCGTGCGTACGTGAAATCTCGCCCCACCTTGTATAGTTACATTTGGGTTAGTGACATACCCATATAGCCTAATTTAATTTTAATTTTAAGAACGATAATACTATTGATAAAAAATGTACTTCCTCAGCGTATGGTCAACGCGAATCTCTCATATGCAGGAGATCTTCGTTACCATTGCACATTTATACTTTTTTCACATCAAGTAAATATAAGCAAAGAGAAGATCACAAAAGTGTGTCCTGAATTTGAAAAGACTGTTGCTATTTACAAAAGTATAATAAAATGTTTAAAATCACTTGGCTTTCTCATCTCATGTGATACATTTAAACACGTGTGATACAAAATACCTGGATAAATGATAGTGATGGATAAAAAGTATAATAATTACATGCTTACCCGGCCGATGAGATATCTCAGTTCTAATAAGTATATATGGCCGTATACAAAGCTACAGCATTACCTTTTACAATATGAAAATAAATACTATAGTTAATACACAGTTATTTGTACTCGATCCCAACTTCTTCTTCCAGTTATCCAGCCTATGTTGAAATATCCGTATAAGTTATAATAATTGAACATCTAATTATTCTCCTTCTCCGTGCCTCTTCAGCAGAGAGCCGGTCTGTTATTACAAAATTACAATCCGCCCGAGGATCCGAACTCTATTCAGTGAAGTTTATCTTATACGGTCTCTTCAATTTACTAAAAAATCTTTCCCGAAACGCGTCCTTTCAAAGCCCTCAGCTATCGCTTACTCAGTAAATTAGCTATAAAATACAACAAACATGACAGTAAACTAATTTTGAACTGCAACACTTATTGTGGTATATTAAAAGGAACTGGTATATGAACTGTAATGAGATTAAAAACGTTTTAATGAAGGATGTTACAACTTAAACACTTTGAACCCCTTATTTTTGTTATTAGATTTATGTTTGATTTCTCATCTCGAAGTTATAATTAATACGCATCCAAAACGCTTTGGTTTTTATTTTCTGAAGTTTATAAATTTTAAAAATTTAAACCATAAAGGACAAAGTAGTTTCAGATTCCTCCTTAAAACCCCCAATAAAAATAAACTAAAATGTCAAAAAGCGTTTACATGCGTATTAAGTATATCTTGGAACCGAAACTTCTTCTGTAATCTCAGACTAAAAATAACGAGATTAAAAGTGGTTTAGGTTTCGAATAATTGGGATAAAATCAAGACAACCGTCGGTACAGTAAGCTCTCAACTATATCTTAGTGTTAATGTGTTTAATATTTAGCTTTAGAATTGAAAATGGACAAAAAAGATCCATATAATCACATAATCAATAAAAATACAATTCCTAAGAATTAGAGCACAAGTAGTATTTATTTGCATTGTTTAAGTAAAGTCATAAGTATAAAAATAATTTTGAAACCAATGTAAAGATTAGATTTATTGTATAACAAAGCATTACAGTTACAAAAACGCGCTGTATTAATTCATGTAAAACGTTTCAATTTAATTAGTGAACAACATCCATTTCTTTCTTGTTCAAACACAAATTTCCAGCACCGACTTTCAAACCGGTAACGTTCCGTCTCCACAGACTCCCACTACTTCATCGTTCGCGATCCTTCATTTCCTTTTAAACCACAACGAAACTCATAAACTTTTGTTTTCGGTATTTTTAAAACAAAGTTCATTTTTAATTTCCACCATTGTGGTTCAATACCCATAAATAATTATCACGGCTTTTGTACGACTTTCTATATATATATATCTGACGCTGGAGTCTAGAGCGATGTTCCTTTGAAGAGACCCAAACAAATCGGCGACGGCGAAGCTCAAAACGAACTCTTTACATCGTCTCGACACCAGAGACAACCCAGACTACAGAATATATACAACATATAAAACTATAGTGTCATCTAGGTGAAGAGATATTCTCATAGTGTTTCAGGTGCACAGTTGAGTGCACTACGATGTTTCTGACACGACCTCTCGGCATGAGAGACAACCCAGACTACAGAATATATACAACATATAAAACTATAGTGTCATCTAGGTGAAGAGATATTCTCATAGTGTTTCAGGTGCACAGTTGAGTGCACTACGATGTTTCTGACACGACCTCTCGGCATGAGAGACAACCCAGACTACAGAATATATACAACATATAAAACTATAGTGTCATCTAGGTGAAGAGATATTCTCATAGTGTTTCAGGTGCACAGTTGAGTGCACTACGATGTTTCTGACACGACCTCTCGGCATGAGAGACAACCCAGACTACAGAATATATACAACATATAAAACTATAGTGTCATCTAGGTGAAGAGATATTCTCATAGTGTTTCAGGTGCACAGTTGAGTGCACTACGATGTTTCTGACACGACCTCTCGGCATGAGAGACAACCCAGACTACAGAATATATACAACATATAAAACTATAGTGTCATCTAGGTGAAGAGATATTCTCATAGTGTTTCAGGTGCACAGTTGAGTGCACTACGATGTTTCTGACACGACCTCTCGGCATGAGAGACAACCCAGACTACAGAATATATACAACATATAAAACTATAGTGTCATCTAGGTGAAGAGATATTCTCATAGTGTTTCAGGTGCACAGTTGAGTGCACTACGATGTTTCTGACACGACCTCTCGGCATGAGAGACAACCCAGACTACAGAATATATACAACATATAAAACTATAGTGTCATCTAGGTGAAGAGATATTCTCATAGTGTTTCAGGTGCACAGTTGAGTGCACTACGATGTTTCTGACACGACCTCTCGGCATGAGAGACAACCCAGACTACAGAATATATACAACATATAAAACTATAGTGTCATCTAGGTGAAGAGATATTCTCATAGTGTTTCAGGTGCACAGTTGAGTGCACTACGATGTTTCTGACACGACCTCTCGGCATGAGAGACAACCCAGACTACAGAATATATACAACATATAAAACTATAGTGTCATCTAGGTGAAGAGATATTCTCATAGTGTTTCAGGTGCACAGTTGAGTGCACTACGATGTTTCTGACACGACCTCTCGGCATGAGAGACAACCCAGACTACAGAATATATACAACATATAAAACTATAGTGTCATCTAGGTGAAGAGATATTCTCATAGTGTTTCAGGTGCACAGTTGAGTGCACTACGATGTTTCTGACACGACCTCTCGGCATGAGAGACAACCCAGACTACAGAATATATACAACATATAAAACTATAGTGTCATCTAGGTGAAGAGATATTCTCATAGTGTTTCAGGTGCACAGTTGAGTGCACTACGATGTTTCTGACACGACCTCTCGGCATGGTCGAGCAACCCAGACTACAGAATATATACAACATATAAAACTATAGTGTCATCTAGGTGAAGAGATATTCTCATAGTGTTTCAGGTGCACAGTTGAGTGCACTACGATGTTTCTGACACGACCTCTCGGCATGGTCGAGCAACCCAGTGTTGTACACATAATGTGGTTATGGTGAGGGTTGATTTAATGTGAACGTTGAGTTTAGCTCCACCTTCCAGACGCTGCACTAAGAAGAAGGTGAACTAAAGCTAAACTCACAATTCACATTGCAATAACCCTTCCCACTATAGGTACGTTATCTATTTTCTAATTTTATTCGGGGATTTTTAATACTATAAAAACAATTAAAATTCCATTTTACTACCACAAGTAACCGGTATGTTGACGAACAACAGCTATATTTTTCGTTCAAGTGTTAAGTACAACCTTTCCCACATTTAAAATATAATGAATTAGCAATTTACGTATTTAAAACAATAGTGTTTCGAGGAAACAAATAGTGTAAGTGTTATGAAATGTTTTGCATTGAAACATTATACCGATCAGATTAAGTTGTTGAAATGATACATTAGAAAACGATACCATGTAGCATAATTTTTACTATCAAAGATTTATACATTAAATTAGTTATGAGCACGCTAAGGATGATTTGATGCTATAATTCACAAAAGAGATTTGAAATAGATCTAATCGAACTAAGACCCTAAAAACGTAAAGTTTATTACACGAAGTCTTAAATGAGCTAAAATTTGTGATTTATTATTAAACAGCTATCGGAAGTCTGAGTGAAAAGTTTTGTGACGGTTCCAAGTTCATCTGTTCTCTGCCACTCCATGAAGCAACCGAGGCTTCTTAGGTAAGTCATTGCAGTTTTAACTCATTTAGAGGGAAGGTTTAGTTTTAAACAGTGTTATGTCATAGATGTTAATGTGCGTGTGGTCCCCTATGAAAGCTGTTTATTTGTTTCAATAAGATCTTTAGTTTTTATATTTAAAGTGAAGTAAATATGTCTTATTTTACCAAGGGAATTTAGGGTAAGGAACCCTCTCTAATAGTTAACCTGGGGACCAACGGTTTAAAAATGACTCCCGAACCACCACCAATGGCCGGGCAGGCGGACTGCTTGCAAGGACAGGATCGCTCGGCGGTCACCCATCCAAGCAGCTGCCACGCTCGACGTTGTTTGATCTGGTTATCTCGCGATAACCGCTGTACCCGCTACACTGAGCCATTGGCAACTTAACAAATTTAGACATTTGCGCCTTGCTGTCACTGTATGCCCTTTGTAAATTAAAAATTTGCCTTCTTCAGTTACTCAAAATGTCTATTTTAAAGTACGTATTTAAGACATAATATAAAAAAGGACGACGATTTTGGTTACTTTTAATGCAATCTTTTTACAGCGAAATTCAACATTTTATTAGTTAGAGTACATAGTTAGTTGCTCAATGACCAATTACAATCTTTTTAAACGTAGATCGGCGAAGCCTGAACGAGAGATCTCGAGTTCAATGTCCGGGGAGGTTAATGAAAACTTTAGAGTGACGGTGAATACCTTTCATAAAACCGCTTGGCATCGACGATTAACAAGTTGACTGCAGTAAACACCTTACAATGGTCGAACTCACGTTTTTCGTGAGTACATAGTAGAAATATATAGTACAGTAGTTCATACATGTAGGAAAGTATTGCCTACAGAATAAATATATAGTACAGTAGTTCATATGTATTGCCATAGAAGAAATAGTTCATACATGTAGGAAAGTATTGCCTATAGAAGGAAATATATAGTACAGTAGTTCATACATGTAGGAAAGTATTGCTATAGAAGAAATATATAGTACAGTAGTTCATACATGTAGGAAAGTATTGCCTATAGTATATAGTACAGTAGTTCATACATGTAGGAACGTATCGCATACAGAATAAATATTTAGTACAGTCATACATGTAGGAACGTATCGCCTACAGAATAAATATATAGTACAGTAGTTCATACATGTCCTATAGAAGAATATATTGTACAGTAGTTCATACATGTAGGAACGTATCGCCTACAGAATAAATATATAGTACAGTAGTTCATACATGTAGGAAAGTATTGCCTATAGAAGAAATATATAGTACAGTAGTTCATACATGTAGGAACGTATCGCCTACAGAATTAAATATATAGTACAGTAGTTCATACATGTAGGAACGTATCGCCTACAGAATAAATATATAGTACAGTAGTTCATACATGTAGGAACGTATCGCCTACAGAAGAAATATATAGTACAGTAGTTCATACATGTAGGAACGTATCGCCTACAGAATTAAATATATAGTACAGTAGTTCATTACATGTAGGAACGTATCGCATACAGAAGAAATATATATAGTTACAGTAGTTCATACATGTAGGAACGTATCGCCTACAGAAGAAAATATATAGTACAGTAGTTCATACATGTAGGAAAGTATCGCATACAGAAGAAATATATAGTACAGTAGTTCATTACATGTAGGAACGTATCGCATACAGAAGAAATATATAGTACAGTAGTTCATACATGTAGGAACGTATTGCATACAGAAGAAATATATAGTACAGTAGTTCATGCATGTAGGAACGTATCGCCTACAGAATAAATATATAGTACAGTAGTTCATACATGTAGGAACGTATCGCATACAGAAGAAATATATAGTACAGTAGTTCATGCATGTAGGAACGTATTGCCTATAGAAGAAATATATAGTACAGTAGTTCATGCATGTAGGAACGTATCGCATACAGAATAAATATATAGTACAGTAGTTCATACATGTAGGAACGTATCGCATACAGAAGAAATATATAGTACAGTAGTTCATACATGTAGGAAACGTATCGCTATAGAAGAAATATATAGTACAGTAGTTCATACATGTAGGAAACGTATCGCCTACAGAATAAAATATATAGTACAGTAGTTCATGCATGTAGGAAACGTATTCGCCTACAGAATAAATATATAGTACAGTAGTTCATACATGTAGGAAACGTATCGCATACAGAAGAAATATATAGTACAGTAGTTCATACATGTAGGAACGTATCGCCTACAGAAGAAATATATAGTACAGTAGTTCATACATGTAGGAACGTATCGCATACAGAATAAATATATAGTACAGTAGTTCATACATGTAGGAAACGTATCGCATACAGAAGAAATATATAGTACAGTAGTTCATACATGTAGGAACGTATCGCATACAGAAGAAATATATAGTACTGTAGTTCATACATGTAGGAACGTATCGCATACAGAATAAATATATAGTACAGTAGTTCATACATGTAGGAACGTATCGCCTACAGAATAAATATATAGTACAGTAGTTCATACATGTAGGAACGTATCGCCTACAGAATAAATATATAGTACAGTAGTTCATACATGTAGGATCGTATCGCATACAGAATAAAATATATAGTACAGTAGTTCATACATGTAGGAACGTATCGCCTACAGAATAAATATATAGTACAGTAGTTCATACATGTAGGAAAGTATCGCCTACAGAATAAATATATAGTACAGTAGTTCATACAATGTAGGAACGTATCGCCTACAGAATAAATATATAGTACAGTAGTTCATACATGTAGGAACGTATCGCCTACAGAATAAAATATATAGTACAGTAGTTCATACATGTAGGAACGTATTGCCTACAGAATAAATATATAGTACAGTAGTTCATACATGTAGGAAAGTATTGCGTATAGAAGAAATATATAGTACAGTAGTTCATACATGTAGGAACGTATCGCCTACAGTAGGAAGGAGGTTTCCTATAATTTTTCACAAAAACTGAACTCAGGAATTAAACAGTCGGCGGTAATAACGGTGGGGGGGTTCATTTTTAGTTCCAACTTTCAACTATGCACCATAAAAAAAGGTCTTAGAAAGGTCTTATATTTTATAAGACGGTTAAAACAAGACGTCAATGGACACATGAGGAAGGATTTTACTACCAATGTCCAATCCTACAATCCTTCATCCTACATAGCATTTTAAAAGGATTTAAATACTAATAGTTCTATTCGCGGAAGCATAATTTGATACCAACTTTCAAACATAAAAAATACAAATTTTCCGTGGAAGCTGGATCTGGTGTGACGTATGAATGAAATGTGATTGTCTCAAAGTGTACGTTTGCACAGTGAGTAACGTTGGAGACAGATGTGCAGTAATCTGTTGGCTATTTTCTTATGACGATTTCAATAACATTGTATATATTGTTACTGTATTGTACATAAAAAGAAGAATAATTATCATTTAATGATCATACTAACTACTTTTTTATCTTTCAAATTTCAGCTGAATTAAAGGACAGCTCAATTTAGTTAATCTAATTGGCAACAGTTTTAATTTTATTCAGACGTCTTCCTTGTAACTACGAGTATGAGAGAAGAAATAGAAGGCGGACTAAATTCAATTAGATGCAGCATTTTTGTAGACTTGCACGATCTGGACACATATCCTGGCAGTGGTTGAAGACTACGAGATCATCTCAGTCTGAGTTGCGATATTTATTACAGTCGGACGCTCGAGGACAGTGGACGAGTATTCAATATAGAGAAGTAATAAGATTAAAAGGCCGGAGAGAGAGTGAGTGAGAGGGGGGGGTCGACAAAGAATGGAGGGGGGACGAGTGAGAACTGCATTACTCGAGGGCCAGGACTGTATGAGATCTGGGTCAGCCGAATCAATTACCGTTCTGCTGAGAATATAATTGTGTGGGACTTTCAATTCTGTTGGAGCACAAAACGTCTGGGAACTCGATAATACAATTTATCAACCTTTAATTTGCGTTGTAAGGGGACGACTATTTGTAAATATGATAAGTCTTGTTCTCGTTTTACGAAATACCTGAAGCAAAATATAGCTTTCACATAAGTCACAAGAGATCATTTTGTCTTCAATACGAAATTCAAAGCCTATTACTATAGTCATTATACAAGTACAAATTCAGTGGTACAGAAATTTTATAGAGAATTATGAAAAGTCAATCCGTGTTAATACAGTTTTAAACTGATCTACGCTGACTGACATACAAGTTACCCGAATCAAAATCAAAACCTCTAACCGATGTAAATAAAATTGTCATTTACATGAAGAATAGCCTTTGTGTTTGTAAAGCATAAGAAGAGTAATGCAGGACGTATAAAAAGAGTGCCTACATCAGTTTAGTGTTCCAACATTCAGTAAATATTATAGAATGCCCACCGAAAATTTCAAATAGGGGTTCTTTGGCAGGGTTCAAAATTGCTCAGTTTCACCAAAAAAGACGTGAGAAATAGGGCAACTCAACAATTTCAAATCAAGAAATTTCAAAATCAAGTTAAGTTAATTTTACAGATCTCTAAAGGTTTTGCAAAATATTTTCATTTCAAAAGTGTATTAAGTGTTGTTGATGGGGTAAACACAGATTATCACTGACGTGTCTGAAAATGCTACTAGGTAGTTCAAAACCGTGGTAGGTGACAATAAAAAATAAAAATATTAATATAAATACGGTATTAAAAAGAAAACTATTAACTGATTCATAAATATTTATATACAGTGAGTACGGGTAAAGCATGTCTGAAAAAGGGCTCGTTGTATAATAAAAATGCAAAGTTGAGATTCCTTTGAAATTTGCTATAGAAATGTATTTTCCTCCTCAATAGATACTTAAATATTGACAAACTGTTGTTAGTGACAGTGTTCAAGTTTCCAGATATCATATGTATTGCAGGTGAGTAATCTATGAAATTATAAAAATCAAATTTTGTTTGGAGGAATTTGAGTGAACACGATTGGCACTCCACGTATAATCCTGATTGTCTCTAATTTTGATCACCTTTTCCATTGAATTGAAATTGGTGCAAATAGAGATATCAAACAAAGGTGATTTTAGATTCCGAAATGTTTTTGTTGCAAGACTTTGATTACAATGACAGTTAAATATAGTAATTGAGATTAATTTCTTAATATAAAGGTTTTATGTTAGTGTAAACGCAGTTGTCATATTTTAACACTAAGTCTTAATTGAAGCTTTTTCAATCCTCGATTACTGTATAATTTCAATGAGATATTTAAATTGAGAACCCTTCTTATGTATTATTTCGAAAGAAAAATCACAGAGAAATGTAAATCTGTAATGAAATTGTTGGTATACAGGAGGATACCTCGACCAGCATGCGATGGGCCAGTACTCCAGCACTCATGTCTCCCCCTCACTCCCACACGCATTGTTGAGCTAATTACAGACAAACACTGAGATAGAGTCTGACTAATTGTTACCAAACTGAGTGGCCAGATTATCTTCTTCTGTCCCACCATACATTAGTACTTGTACAGGATACCACGACCAGCATGAGATGGGCCAGTACTCCAGCACTCATGTCTCCCCCTCACTCCCACACGCATTGTTGAGCTAATTACAGACAAACACTGAGATAGAGTCTGACTAATTGTTACCAAACTGAGTGGCCAGTTTATCTTCTGTCTCTCCCACCATACATTAGTACTTGTACCAGACCAGCATGCGATGGGCCAGTTACTCCAGCACTCCAGCACTCATGTCTCCCCCTCGCTCCCACACGCATTGTTGAGCTAATTACAGACAAACACTGAGATAGAGTCTGACTAATTGTTACCAAACTGAGTGGCCAGTTTATCTTCTGTCCCACCATACATTAGTACTTGTACAGGATACCACGACCAGCATGCGATGGGCCAGTACTCCAGCACTCATGTCTCCCCTCACTCCCACACGCATTGTTGAGCTAATTACAGACAAACACTGAGATAGAGTCTGACTAATTGTTACCAAACTGAGTGGCCAGTTTATCTTCTGTCCCACCATACATTAGTACTTGTACAGGATACCACGACCAGCATGCGATGGGCCAGTACTCCAGCACTCATGTCTCCCCCTCACTCCCACACGCATTGTTGAGCTAATTACAGACAAACACTGAGATAGAGTCTGACTAATTGTTACCAAACTGAGTGGCCAGTTTATCTTCTGTCCCACCATACATTAGTACTTGTCCAGGATACCACGACCAGCATGCGATGGGCCAGTACTCCAGCACTCATGTCTCCCCCTCATCCCACACGCATTGTTGAGCTAATTACAGACAAACACTGAGATAGAGTCTGACTAATTGTTACCAAACTGAGTGGCCAGTTTATCTTCTATCCCACCATACATTAGTACTTGTACAGGATACCACGACCAGCATGCGATGGGCCAGTACTCCAGCACTCATGTCTCCCCCTCACTCCTACACGCATTGTTGAGCTAATTACAGACAAACACTGAGATAGAGTCTGACTAATTGTTACCAAACTGAGTGGCCAGTTTATCTTCTGTCCCACCATAAATTAGTACTTGTACAGGAGATTACCTGGTACTTACGCTGTAAGTATGTGTACAATTTATTGAAATATGTTTAAATGAAGTATTATTTTTCTAACCAGGATATCTCAAATTGAGGGGTGCAATATTTTTATATTCTATTACGAAGTACAATATTATTCATAAATATAATTCTTTACAAATTCAAATTTAAAACAATTTTATATACGTAGCTAATTTTCTGTACATCATGTTCGTCATGTCGTCATTCGATGTACCACTGGAGTATTATATTAGAATGTGTTATCGTGAACAGAAGCTCACACACATAGCTAAGATATCTCGCGGCACGAATACATCAGTACAAGACTCACGTATTGCCTGGCACTCACAATACACCGGATGTGTGGGGTTGACAACCATCCTGTGTGGTCTCACATTTCCTGTACATCGTGTTAGATATGTCATAGTTGGATGTACCACTGGAGTATTATATTAGAATGTGTTATCGTGAACAGAAGCTCACACACATAGCTAAGATATCTCGCGGCACGAATACATCAGTACAAGACTCACGTATTGCCTGGCACTCACAATACACCGGATGTGTGGGGTTGACAACCATCCTGTGTGGTCTCACATTTCCTGTACATCGTGTTAGATATGTCATAGTTGGATGTACCACTGGAGTATTATATTAGAATGTGTTATCGTGAACAGAAGCTCACACACATAGCTAAGATATCTCGCGGCACGAATACATCAGTACAAGACTCACGTATTGCCTGGCGCTCACAATACACCGGATGTGGGGTTGACAACCATCCTGTGTGGTCTCACATTTCCTGTACATCGTGTTCAATATGTCATAATTATTCGATGTACCACTGAAGTATTATATTAGAATTTGTTATCGTGAACAGAAGCTCACACACATAGCTAAGATATCTCGCGGCACGAATACATCAGTACAAGACTCACGTATTGCCTGGCACTCACAATACACCGGATGTGTGGGGTTGACAACCATCCTGTGTGGTCTCACATTTCCTGTACATCGTGTTCAATATGTCATAATTATTCGATGTACCACTGGAGTATTATATTAGAATTTGTTATCGTGAACAGAAGCTCACACACATAGCTAAGATATCTCGCGGCACGAATACATCAGTACAAGACTCACGTATTGCCTGGCGCTCACAATACACCGGATGTGGGGTTGACAACCATCCTGTGTGGTCTCACATTTCCTGTACTGTACATCGTGTTCAATATGTCATAATTATTCGATGTACCACTGGAGTATTATATTAGAATTTGTTATCGTGAACAGAAGCTCACACACATAGCTAAGATATCTCGCGGCACGAATACATCAGTACAAGACTCACGTATTGCCTGGCGCTCACAATACACCGGATGTGTGGGGTTGACAACCATCCTGTGTGGTCTCACATTTCCTGTACATCGTGTTAGATATGTCATAGTTGGATGTACCACTGGAGTATTATATTAGAATGTGTTATCGTGAACAGAAGCTCACACACATAGCTAAGATATCTCGCGGCACGAATACACCAGTACAAGACTCACGTATTGCCTGGCGCTCACAATACACCGGATGTGTGGGGTTGACAACCATCCTGTGTGGTCTCACATTTCCTGTACACCGTGTTAGATATGTCATAGTTCGATGTACCACTGGAGTATTATATTAGAATTTGTTATCGTGAACAGAAGCTCACACACATAGCTAAGATATCTCGCGGCACGAATACACCAGTACAAGACTCACGTATTGCCTGGCACTCACAATACACCGGATGTGTGGGGTTGACAACCATCCTGTGTGGTCTCACATTTCCTGTACATCGTGTTAGATATGTCATAGTTCGATGTACCACTGGAGTATTATATTAGAATGTGTTATCGTGAACAGAAGCTCACACACATAGCTAAGATATCTCGCGGCACGAATACATCAGTACAAGACTCACGTATTGCCTGGCACTCACAATACACCGGATGTGTGGGGTTGACAACCATCCTGTGTGGTCTCACATTTCCTGTACATCGTGTTAGATATGTCATAGTTCGATATACCACTGGAGTATTATATTAGAATTTGTTATCGTGAACAGAAGCTCACACACATAGCTAAGATATCTCGCGGCACGAATACATCAGTACAAGACTCACGTATTGCCTGGCGCTCACAATACACCGGATGTGTGGGGTTGACAACCATCCTGTGTGGTCTCACATTTCCTGTACATCGTGTTCGATATGTCATAGTTCGGTGCACCATTGGATAATATTTTGAATAAATAAATGTGGATTGAATTGAATTTAATATATATATATATATATATATATATATATATATATATATATATATATATATATATATATATATATATATCGAAAGTGGATATGGAGATGACAATCTCGTAAAATTGACATCATATGTCTGGAATTTTCTAGTTTTACAGTAATTAAAAATGTTTTTCGTGTTTAGTATTGGAATACTTCATGTTACTTTTAGACTTTTTTGGGTACTTTAGAGCATGATTACACCATAGTAACAAAAATTGAGGTGCTGAAGATTGATGTAATGTGCAAGCTAAAATGCATAAACTTATCGATTACAGCTCTATAGTACAATCGGATACAACCGATATTATATGTGTGTAATACGACTGGAAGTGATTTATCTTTATGTCAGTCACAATGGTAAAATTTTAAGTAGTGCCGACGGATAAAACAGGGGGAGGCGGTGAAAAATGATGTGCCAGGGGATGAGGGGGTAAATGGATAAGTAGGATTTGGAGACTGAGGTAAACGACCAGAAGAAGATGGAGGGGGAGGGAAGAGGTAATACTGGCAATAAGGGAGCGAGGGAATAACTGCTGTAATAGAGAAAGAAATCGTCCAAGGAAGAAAAATATGTCGTAAATTAGGCGCTTGCAAATCCAAGTCTGAACATAGAAAATAGGAAACTGGGTTGGTTATTCAACAAATAGCAACAATAGCATCATCGGCCAGCCTTTACATTAGAAATGTATACGAGTTATTTGTAGTAACATCAAAATGGAATTACGTTTTTATACTCTTGAATTTGTTCAATAAGTTTGTGGTAGGAAGTTAAGACCTATTTATTGCGCCTTAGGTCTTTTGATAGACAGAAAAAGGAAGTGTTAGAAAAGAGGTTTCCACAAACATCTAAAAAGTATAAGATTACTTTACCTATAATGTATACGACAACTTGTTACACATTATCGGTTTTGTGTTCAAACTTGATACTAAGGTTTGCGTAGATGTCATGATTATTAATTTGTTTCAGATTGTAATTAAATTATAATATTAACAATTATACACAATATTAAGAGTAGATTATCTTCTAAAGTTTTCTGTATATGGATATTGGAAGTATATCTGTTTTGTTTTATTCTATTGCATGTTTGGTTTCATAACTGCTATGGCTGATTCCTCAGCACCCAGACGCGTTGTGCGGCTCATGTGTGTAACTGAGCAGATATTGGACGCGTTTCTCCTCTTCTAAGCTAAAACTAAGGAATTTCGTAGACTCGACGTACCCAGCGGAGCCATTTTCTTTATTATCTCAACCAACACTTCAACTTTTGAGCAGTCTTGAATATGGTTATGTTGTAACGTCCTGTCTATAAATCGTTACTGCTAGCTAATATATATGAAATATGAGTTTAGATTAATATAATCTATTGCTATTGGTTTCATAATTAATTAAAAGTCTATAAGAAACGAGTTTTTTTCAATATTAATAGTTAACCTGACCCGTAACAAACCAAGTAGTTTTGAGCTAAGAAACTTTAATCGAATAATATTACAACATATGGAACAAGTTATGGAGCTGGAACTGTGTAGCTAGCCTCGTGCGCTGCTGATACAAATTGCTGACTCCAGGGCTAGCTAGCCTCTCACACAGGCCCTAGTCCTATTTGATTGGCCACGGCCGCTGAGGTATTCGTAATCCCCTGAGACGGTGGTCGTGTTTAAAATTATATCTACGTAACATCTCTGTCCACGTCCTTTCTCTATAGGTAATGTAAATTTGTCTAATAAATTGAGATTGTTCTAAATTCATTGGTGTATTAGTTTTATAAACAATAATTTACAAACATTATGTTAGTGATTCGAGTTTAAATTAAAATTATCAATTAAAAATTCAACAGCCATGTAAACAGTTTTATTTACAAAAATCAAGGTCTTCAGAAATTACGAATCTTAACGGAAGTGGGTTTAGTAAAGTTCATACTGATATTATTCCCTTAGCATGGTATTGTATTAGCTGTTCCTTGAATGTAAGGAAGATAGACCAGTTTTGAACGTTCTTCGGGTTGATTTAGGCCTAAATGTGACACTCAACCTTATAACTTGATTTTTAAAGTTATGGAGTAATATGCCTTCTTAATTTACCTAAATTTTATGGAACATCTCAAAACAAAAAGCTGTAAGAGAATACTGTGACAGCGTTAAAAACCACAACTGTTTAGTAAATATTCTGTAAACTTATATACACATATAAATTATAGCGCATTTTCCGTAAAGTTATGTATTAATATTACATTAATTATATAACAATTATATTAATATAGTTTTTAGGTAAGGAAACTGGCATCAGCTTTTAACTGAACACCTATTGGAAGCGAATGCTATTGTTACGGATGTTATTAGGCCTAGAACAGTTTTAACTACAAACAACAATTTGTACCAGGTTTACAGGAAATAATTACACAGACATAGATTTGCGTGAGATAACCCAGCAAACATGACGCGAAGGTTTCATAAAAGTTACAATGGAAACTCATTACTTTGAACAAGCGCCAAGATTCAAACCTCCTGCCTGGCCAGGCTCATGTACTCGTATAAGTTCGTCACAACAGTGTAAGTAATTCTCTGTCTGTGTAAGTAATTGTGTGACGACTAAAAGTCTTTAAACAGGTAGATCTGAAGTGCTTTAAGTTATTTTTATAGATTTTTGTTGATTTCCATTATAGGAGTGGAAATAATCACTGCATTGCTACTCTCCTCTTGAAACACTTTTAACAAAATTTCATAATAACTTGGGTTATCCAGGTCTATATTTTTAAACAAAAAATTGTTTAGTTATTGAGGAAGCATGAGCATGTTGAATAACTTATGTTTATTAGCGTCTGGAATCTGACGCTTTCACAGACCTGAATCCTGAGATCTGGAGTCATGTCGTATGAAGAGATGTCGTAAAAAGTCGGTGACAAAGCAGCTCAAATGAACTCTCTAAATAGTTTCGACATCAGAAACACCTAGACTATTTAAAATATTGAAAATCTAGGGTATTCTTGAAGTCAGATGCTGCACTAAGAGGAAGGTGAACTGGAGCTAAATTCAACATTGACATTAAATCGTCGATCCAACTATAGCTGTGTTATTATATCCTTTCACTGACGAACAAACCTTGGCACATAAATGGATCTATTTTATAGAAAATTGATGGCCGTATTAAGCTCCAACAAGATGTTAATAAACTGATAGGACAAATCATTATTTAAGAATATAAAACTGCCGCAATTAATGGTTCATTATAAAATACATTATCAACATTATTAATGAATGATAAATATAAAGTGTTATATCCTTAAAAATAACAACATAGTGCAGTGTAAATTGAGTAGTAATAGAAAAGTACCATGAATTCTGATTCAACAAGGGCTCACATTAGGCCGGGAAGTGTCTGCAGCCAAGAAGGGATGTTCGACTTACAAATGAGAATGTTTAAGAGTGGGGTGGGTGGAGGGGGGTGCGTTGGTAATGGATGAAAATAAAGGACATTCTGCTGTCGGTGTAATGTTTTTGCTCAAAAGGCAGAACCTTTTAGTAATACTCTATATCCAATTCTAGAGAATATACAGATTGTATCTGTTTGTTCGAGAAGCATATTCTCTACAAGAACATATAATATAATCAGTTGGGTATGGAGGAACATTTAGATTTTCTAAAGTGACAAACTGCGAGAAACTTCTAATTTGGCTGTTTTAAGAACTGAAGGGATTTAATACAAGTTTTGGAATGGTCAAGAATGGTTTATACATTATTATGTAAACAATAATTTTATATTAAAACATTTGTAATTACAAAGTAGAAAAACAATGTATAAACATTATATAAATTCATATTACAGTCAATGTTGTTAAATAGATCAAATCATATACAATGCCAAATTTTATAAAAATGCAATGTAAGGTAGTCTTTAATAAATATTATTCTTCTTCTTGCAACATCTGAGATTTATAAATATCACACCAAGCTGTAAAACTGTAAAATTAATGGTTATAAACAATTTAAATAGACCAACCCTTTGCAACGTTCTAACAATCTAAGAGTCAGTCAATATCAGCCAATGTCAAATATACATTCACGCACTAATGACTATGAACGATTTAAATAAACCAATGCTCTGCAACGTTCTAACAATCTAAGAGTCAAAGCATCAATTAACAATCTAAGAGTCAGTCAATTTCAGCCAATGTCAAATATACATTCACGCACTAATGACTATGAATAATGTAAATAAACCAATGCGCTGCAACGTCCTAACGATCTAAGAGCCCAAGAATAAACTAACAATCTAAGAGTCAGTCGATTTGAGCCAATGACAAAGACACAACATCGGATATGCTCATTATTCATTAGAATGAAGTTTTAGAATCCTACGTACACGGTCCGTTTGTGATCAATTATGAACTGATTAACACGAGTATGAAACAATACTTTGTAGCATTTATTATATCGCGGAGACTTGTTGTGTTTATCTTATTGCACTCATGCATAAAATATCCTGTACAATATCTTTGCTATTTGAAATTTTTTAAGTTAAACAGAACAAAAAAGTATTGAAATTAACGCTATGCCATTGAAAAACACTTAAACCTAATAAGAACTACTCAAATTATTGCAAGTACAACATTTTTGTAGATTGTTGCTTACATCGAGGCATTTATTTTTACTTCATTTTTAGCCACAACTTGTCATCTCCGTTGCGAATATAAAATTCATGAAATCCTCCACGAAGTTCCAAAGCACTGCCTCTGGGGTAAAATGTGTTACTCCAGGCGCAAACATGCGTGGTTCAGTAATAACTGTGTTTCCATTTAGTTTTACGGCGTAGTGTTACCTAAAAGAGAATGTAAATACCGAATATTTATTTGTGAGTTGTCCAAAATCTTACTCGTTTCTCGGACACTTTATTTGTTTATTTTCTCTTAACAATTTCCTTATGTAACACGAGTTTTTTGTAATATGACGCTATTTACAATAATATTCTTTAAATATATTCAATAAAACATTCCCTAATGCCCAAGGTGTTCAAAATGCGCCTTAAACACCTTTTGGTGTCACAAGCATTTTATAATGCAGGGGAGTTTTTAGTATTTGACTGGGAGACCGCCCAATTACACGACTGATTCTGCTGTTTAAAGTGGGATATATTGGCGAAGAACGAAAGGTGCATAGTTGTAACATTGTATGTGTGAATGAGAATTTTGTGGTATGAATGTAAGAAATTTTAGATTAAACTCTGTGGCGTTTGCTATACAATGTACTACTGTCGCTGCAATAAAATGATTTGATTTGAAATATGAAACTAAATTTGCTGTAACGATGCACAAATTAAATACCTTTAGAGAAGTTTACACAATGTTTAAACCTATAAGGACTTTAAATCTCAACACACATTGCGAAACTAATCATTTGTTTTTACTTTTTAAATCTTATACACTATTGTATATGTTGAATAGACTTAAGTAAAATTAAAATCATATTATATACTGAAATGTTTCAAATTATGTTAAAGTAAATATTTGTTTATTTTCAACACCAATAAAAGGACTCGAGGATTAAAAAATAATAATCGAAAAATAAAAAATTTTATATATATATGTATATATACATATTCGACACATTTACGAGACGCTGGACATGTAGCAGAGACAAGCACAAACACTACCGTCGTGATGTGCGAGTCCCAAGGTGTTCTCCTGACAACAGGTTTCAAGTTGACAAGTCAGAAGCTGGCGGACTGCAATCGATGCAATGACAGGAAGCCGAGAGATTTGTAGGTGTTCTGTCCTTATATCCCAGATATAGCAAACAATGGAATATCGATATGAGGGGAAGGGACTTTCCCTTTATAAGGGAAAGGTGGGATATTCCATAATTTATACCGAAACCGATCTGGAGGGGGATTTGTTTGAACTGAAGATGATTTCTACATGAATCTCGATCGTTTAGACTAAGATATCCTCCGTACTTTAAATAAAGCATCTTCCTCTTCGATTTGAACTACACATTTTAAATTGTGGCATACCCGATAATTGAAGTTGAGGTTCCCTCCAAAACAAAGTAAGTGGTCTCTCATAATTTAATTTGAGGTTTCTTCCTCCATAATTTAAATAGAAGATGCTCTAAAGTTTAAAATAAAATACGAGTTACTAGTATCTGTGACAACATAAACTGAGATATTCTCCATAATTTAAACTGACAGGTTCACAGTATTAGGCTTACTTACGTTCATACTGTATTCCACTATTCTTTGGATTGATCAAGCCTAGATCTTTTAACGATTTATACATATTCCTACAAAGTTTAAGTCTTTATACATCTGGATATTATTGTGTTTGCGTAATTTTTATGAAATCGTTACATCAAAGTTTCTGATAACAGTTTGATCTTACGGTAATCCAGCAGTTAAAGAATTTCCACAGTAATTGACTGCAACACTTTAACCCCCGTTTTGTTCCATACTAAAAATTCGCCAAGTTCAACTATTTTAATCAATCTAGAACCAAAACCAAATAATTTGTATTGTTAAACTCATTTTGAGCATTCCACAATCATAGTAAAGAATTTAAAAAGCATACGTTTGTGTACAAAATACCAGAAATTGTGTACAATGAGTAATTTAATTACGAAAAGTTCGTATTAATACTACTTGTACACTATATAACAAAATAATTATTTAGCGAAATTTTAAATAGGGGAGACAAATTTTTAAAGTGAATCCAATTCCGTAAGCGAAAGCGCAAAATATTTCATGCGAGTTTGGACGACAAGTCTAAAGAAGACAAGAGAAATAATTGAACAGCAAGTTTAATCTGGAGCTTCCATTCACGGACACCAGAGACCGCTGTCCCACCACTCCACGAGCCGAGTGTGAATTTAAACACTGACTCAGTTTAGCGTTTTCAATAGGCGTGATTTTTATTATAATTTTCAGAACTTGGATTTTAGTGCAGTGTACAGTGAGGAAAGGCCTTTTTTAGTAATCGGTTTTGGAAATGTAGTAATAGCCGTTAGTTAATACTGATGTACACATAAGTTTATAATATTCACATTTTGGGATTGTCAATAGTTTATAAAACGTGAATGCTGGGCATTATAAACTACTCTAACGATCACATTTGATAAGTTGTAACAAATAAAAGAAGAACAAGAGTTTCTCTGACGACATACTGATGGAGTTTCGATATTGAGTTGGTCCGGACGGATGTACGTTTTTAATATTTCACTAACACTGGCACAGCTGCTATGTTGCTCACGACATCATTACAGAATATTATTTTATGTTTTGATTTGCGATCTGTGAACATTCAGATTTTTGTACACTGTTAGTTGTTTTATTTTTCACATTTGTGCTGTAGTGCAGGTCCTCAACCTCACAGGCTTTGTGTCTCCCTTTGTGGACTGACATTTGGTAAACTTCTCAAGGTTTTTGTCTCCCTTTGTGGACTGACATTTGGTAAACTTTTCAAGGTTTGTGTCACCCTTTGTGGACTGACATTTGGTAAACTTCTCAAGGTTTTTGTTTCCCTTTGTGGACTGACATTTGGTAAACTTCTCAAGGTTTGTGTCTCCCTTTGTGGACTGACATTTGGTAAACTTCTCAAGGTTTGTGTCTCCCTTTGTGGACTGACATTTGATAAACTTCACAAGGTTTGTGTCTCCCTTTGTGGACTGACATTTGGTAAACTTCTCAAGGTTTGTATCTCCCTTTGTGGACTGACATTTGGTAAACTTCTCAAGGTTTGTGTCTCCCTTTGTGGACTGACATTTGGTAAACTTCTCAAGGTTTGTGTCTCCCTTTGTGGACTGTCATTTGGTAAACTTCTCAAGGTTTGTGTCACCCTTTGTGGACTGACATTTGGTAAACTTCTCAAGGTTTGTGTCTCCCTTTGTAGACTGACATTTGGTAAACTTCTCAAGGTTTGTGTCTCCCTTTGTAGACTGACATTTGGTAAACTTCTCAAGGTTTGTGTCTCCCTTTGTGGACTGACATTTGGTAAACTTCTCAAGGTTTGTGTCTCCCTTTGTGGACTGACATTTGGTAAACTTCTCAAGGTTTGTGTCTCCCTTTGTAGACTGTCATTTGGTAAACTTCTCAAGGTTTTTGTCTCCCTTTGTGGACTGACATTTGATAAACTTCTCAAGGTTTGTGTCTCCCTTTGTGGACTGACATTTGGTAAACTTCTCAAGGTTTGTGTCTCCCTTTGTGGACTGACATTTGGTAAACTTCTCAAGGTTTGTGTCTCCCTTTGTGGACTGACATTTGGTAAACTTCTCAAGGTTTGTGTCTCCCTTTGTGGACTGACATTTGGTAAACTTCTCAAGGTTTGTGTCTCCCTTTGTGGACTGTCATTTGGTAAACTTCTCAAGGTTTGTGTCTCCCTTTGTGGACTGACATTTGGTAAACTTCTCAAGGTTTTTTGTCTCCCTTTGTGGACTGACATTTGGTAAACTTCTCAAGGTTTGTGTCTCCCTTTGTAGACTGACATTTGGTAAACTTCTCAAGGTTTGTGTCTCCCTTTGTAGACTGACATTTGGTAAACTTCTCAAGGTTTGTGTCTCCCTTTGTGGACTGACATTTGGTAAACTTCTCAAGGTTTGTGTCTCCCTTTGTGGACTGACATTTGATAAACTTCACAAGGTTTGTGTCTCCCTTTGTGGGACTGACATTTTGGTAAACTTCTCAAGGTTTGTATCTCCCTTTTGTGGACTGACATTTGGTAAACTTCTCAAGGTTTGTGTCTCCCTTTGTGGACTGACATTTGGTAAACTTCTCAAGGTTTGTGTCTCCCTTTTGTGGACTGTCATTTGGTAAACTTCTCAAGGTTTGTGTCACCCTTTGTGGACTGACATTTGGTAAACTTCTCAAGGTTTGTGTCTCCCTTTGTAGACTGACATTTGGTAAACTTCTCAAGGTTTGTGTCTCCCTTTGTAGACTGACATTTGGTAAAACCTTCTCATGGTTTGTGTCTCCCTTTGTGGACTGACATTTGGTAAAACTTCTCAAGGTTTGTGTCTCCCTTTGTGGGACTGACATTTGGTAAACTTCTCATGGTTTGTGCCTCCCTTTGTAGACTGATATTTGGTAAAACTTCTCAAGGTTTGTGTCTCCCTTTGTGGACTGTCATTTTGGTAAACTTTTCAAGATTTTTTGTCTCCCTTTGTGGACTGACATTTGGTAAACTTCTCAAGGTTTGTGTCTCCTTTGTAGACTGATATTTGGTTAAAACTTCTCAAGGTTTGTGTCCTCCCTTTGTAGACTGTCATTTGGTAAACTTCTCAAGGTTTTGTCTCCCTTTGTGGACTGACATTTGATAAACTTCTCAAAGGTTTGTGTCTCCCTTTGTGGACTGACATTTGGTAAACTTCTCAAGGTTTGTATCTCCCCTTTGTGGACTGACATTTGGTAAACTTCTCAATGTTTGTGTCTCCCTTTGTGGACTGACATTTGGTAAACTTCTCAAGGTTTGTGTCTCCCTTTGTAGACTGACATTTGGTAAACTTCTCAAGGTTTGTGTCTCCCTTTGTGGACTGACATTTGGTACACTTCTCAAGGTTTGTGTCTCCCTTTTGTGGACTGACTTTTGGTAAACTTCTCAAGGTTTGTGTCTCCCTTTGTGGACTGACATTTGGTTAAAACTTCTCAAGGTTTGTGTCTCCCTTTGTAGACTGACATTTGGTAAACTTCTCAAGGTTTGTGTCTCCCTTTGTAGACTGACATTTGGTTAAACTTCTCAAGGTTTGTGTCTCCCTTTGTGGACTGTCATTTGGGTAAACTTCTCAAGATTTTTTGTCTCCCTTTGTGGACTGACAATTTGGTAAAACTTCTCAAGGTTTTGTGTCTTCCTTTGTAGACTGACATTTGGTATACTTCTCAAGGTTTTTGTCTCCCTTTGTGGACTGACATTTGATAAACTTCTCAAGGTTTGTGTCTCCCTTTGTGGACTGACATTTGGTAAACTTCTCAAGGTTTGTATCTCCCTTTGTAGGACTGACATTTGGTAAACTTCTCAAGGTTTGTGTCTCCCTTTGTAGACTGACATTTGGTAAAACTTCTCAAGGTTTGTGTCTCCCTTTGTGGACTGACATTTGGTAAACTTCTCAAGGTTTGTGTCTCCCCTTTGTGGACTGACATTTGGTAAACTTCTCAAGGTTTGTGTCTCCCTTTGTAGACTGACATTTGGTAAACTTCTCAAGGTGTTGTGTCTCCCTTTGTAGACTGTCATTTGGTAAACTTCTCAAGGTTTTTGTCTCCCTTTGTTAGACTGTCATTTGGTTAACTTCTCAAGGTTTTTGTCTCCCTTTGTGGACTGACATTTGATAAAACTTCTCAAGGTTTGTGTCTCCCTTTGTGGACTGACATTTGGTAAACTTCTCAAGGTTTGTATCTCCCTTTGTGGACTGACATTTGGTAAACTTCTCAATGTTTGTGTCTCCCTTTGTGGAATGACATTTGGTAAACTTCTCAAGGTTTGTGTCTCCCCTTTGTAGACTGACATTTTGTAAACTTCTCAAGGTTTGTGTCTCCCTTTGTGGACTGTCATTTGGTAAACTTCTCAAGGTTTGTGTCTCCCTTTGTATGTAGACTGTCATTTGGTAAACTTCTCAATGTTTGTGTCTCCCTTTGTGGACTGACATTTGGTAAACTTCTCAAGGTTTGTGTCTCCCTTTGTAGACTGTCATTTGGTAAACTTCTCAAGGTTTGTGTCTCCTTTTGTAGACTGACATTTGGTAAACTTCTCAAGGTTTGTGTCTCCCTTTGTAGACTGACATTTGGTAAAATTCTCAAGGTTTTGTGTCTCCCTTTGTGGGACTGTCATTTGGTAAAAAAACTTCTCAAGATTTTTTGTCCTCCCTTTGTGGACTGACATTTGGTAAACTTCTCAAGGTTTGTGTCTTCCTTTGTAGACTGACATTTGGTATACTTCTCACAAGGTTTTTGTCTCCCTTTGTGGACTGACATTTGATAAAACTTCTCAAGGTTTGTGTCTCCCTTTGTGGACTGACATTTGGTAAACTTCTCAAGGTTTGTATCTCCCTTTGTAGACTGACATTTGGTAAACTTCTCAAGGTTTGTGTCTCCCTTTGTAGTACTGACATTTGGTAAACTTCTCAAGGTTTGTGTCTCCCTTTGTGGGACTGACATTTGGTAAACTTCTCAAGGTTTGTGTCCTCCCTTTGTGGACTGACATTTGGTAAACTTCTCAAGGTTTGTGTCTCCCTTTGTAGACTGACATTTGGTAAACTTCTCAAGGTTTGTGTCTCCCTTTGTAAGACTGTCATTTGGTAAACTTCTCAAGGTTTTTGTCTCCCTTTGTAGACTGTCATTTGGTTAACTTCTCAAAGGTTTTTGTCTCCCTTTTGTGGACTGACATTTGATAAACTTCTCAAGGTTTTGTGTCTCCCTTTGTGGACTGACATTTGGTAAACTTCTCAAGGTTTGTATCTCCTTTGTGGACTGACATTTGGTAAACTTCTCAATGTTTGTGTCTCCCTTTGTGGACTGACATTTGGTAAAACTTCTCAAGGTTTGTGTCTCCCTTTGTAGACTGACATTTTTGTTAAACTTCTCAAGGTTTGTGTCTCCCTTTGTGGACTGTCATTTGGTAAACTTCTCAAGGTTTGTGTCTCCCTTTGTAGACTGTCATTTGGTAAACTTCTCAATGTTTGTGTCTCCCTTTGTGGACTGACATTTGGTAAACTTCTCAAGGTTTGTGTCTCCCTTTGTAGACTGACATTTTGTAAACTTCTCAAGGTTTGTGTCTCCCTTTGTGGACTGACATTTGGTAAACTTCTCAAGGTTTGTGTCTCCCTTTGTGGACTGACATTTGGTAAACTTCTCAAGGTTTGTGTCTCCCTTTGTGGACTGACATTTGGTAAACTTCTCAAGGTTTGTGTCTCCCTTTGTGGACTGACATTTGGTAAACTTCTCAAGGTTTGTGTCTCCCTTTGTAGACTGACATTTGGTAAACTTCTCAAGGTTTGTGTCTCCCTTTGTAGACTGACATTTGGTAAACTTCTCAAGGTTTGTGTCTCCCTTTGTGGACTGACATTTGGTAAACTTCTCAAGGTTTGTGTCTCCCTTTGTGGACTGACATTTGGTAAACTTCTCAATGTTTGTGTCTCCCTTTGTAGACTGACATTTGGTAAACTTCTCAAGGTTTGTGTCTCCCTTTGTAGACTGACATTTGGTAAACTTCTCAAGGTTTGTGTCTCCCTTTGTGGACTGACATTTGGTAAACTTCTCAAGGTTTGTGTGTCCCTTTGTGGACTGACATTTGGTAAACCTCTCAGGCTTTGTACCTCCTTTTTTGCACTGACATTGGTCAAGCTATCAGGCTTTGTACCTGATGTTAACAAAATATTGTGTGATATTAAAACCGTGTGTACCAATATAAAACTAAAATGGTTTAAAATAAAACACAAACAGTTTCGTATTCCATTTATAAACTTTATTATAATAATTCTTCGTATGAGTTTTTACTAGAACTTTTATTCCGTATTTGACAATAACAGTAAACTGTTAGGTAATAAAATCAAATTATATACCAATGTATAGGTTTTTTTTAGTTGTGCGGTTAAACGGATATTACATTAATCAACCCCAAAATTTCAAATAGTCACAATTTTAATAGGAATTATTATAATATGCTTTACATTTTGACATTTTTGGAATCTATGATAAACGGAATTAATTTTTATTTCCTTACCTTTAACAATGATAAATAAAAAAGTTATGAAAAACATGTATACATACACATGGACGGTGTTGTGGAATATGAAGAATACCATTTCCAGGAGTTTGATGATAATTTCAGATATATATTAGCTACGCAATATAAAATACAAACGTAGCAAATATTTGTGTTTATTGCAGAGAATAACACAGACTACTGTGAGAGGTGTAACTGTTGCCCTCCGCGAGGACCCTCCGATTGAGAGAGTTGTCCCACCCAAGAATTGGCAACAGTTGGTGAAACTTTGGCAGAAGGGCGAGAAACTTGGCAAATTGGGTAAGTTCACTGACGATGGGGAAGGTGCTGCAATAAACACACCGAGGGAAACTTGTGTTTTTCAAAATGAAAGTATTTTCTGTTTTAAACAATACGAAACGTACGGTAGATTTGAAATTTGTAACCCGGTATTAGCGAATTATCATAGGGGATTAGGTAGCACCTAATCAGGTAATCATAATCTGTGAGCGGTAAAACACAAACAACAAGTTATAAGAAGTTTTTAATTTAATTTTAAATACCATATTTGAACAGTTTATCAAAGTTATTCATAAATAATTTTTAAATATTGGAATATATTTGTGCAAATCAATATACTTGTAAAATGAGTAAACGACTAGCCAATAAACGAGCAGATATAAACGTCAGCAAGTAGGCTGTGTCGGTGATATTAAAAGTTAAGAGTTAATCCTTCATGGAGCTTGGACTGGAAATGTCGAACCCCAGTTCTCGTACCGTATTGAAATATATTCGTCATCATTTTTCGTGTAGGATTCTGGAATGCTTTCACTTCCCACACATTTCAACCCACCAGATTCTACATTATGGGCGCACTAGTTTAATCCTGTAAATAATTTAGAATGGAACTTCTACAAAGCTTTGGAGGAAGAGAGAATACATATACAGGCTGGAGTTAAAATGTGAGTTAGTTAAATATATTAATAAAGGAATATTTTTAATCGGTAATTTAATTATAAAATAAATATATTTCAATCTCTGCGATTTACCGTTCTTTGGTTTAAGATGATATTGAGATTCATAAAACTAGTTTGTGCTTTACTCAAATGAATACAATTTTGCACCCATACAGAAAGTTCTAAGGCAAACAATGCCTACATATACTCGTATAGTTAGAAATTGTGGCAAACAAAAGTGCCTTCTGAGTTAATAGTTTAAGATACTACCATGCAAGTGCTCTCACTCAAAAAGGGAACGAGGAAACGGAATTACAAATACATCTGATTGCTACAATTGCACATGTGCACAGACTATCTCCTGGATTTATATTCCTTTTAGGCATGTTTTATTATAAATCATAAAAGTGTGTACAACAATGATTTACTTTTCAAAGAAAAATATTTTATAGGTACGTTGACAATTGTATACTTTTTTTAGAATGTCAAAAATTCCCCGTGGTGTAATTTAGTGACGACAACATAAAATTGTTGTCTTTCCAACACACAATGGATCATTAAACTTGATTCAGGATCGTAAGAACTGTACGAATAGCAACAATAATACACAAGCGAATTAATTAATCAACCGCAGTCTTCATAATTTTGATATTTACTCAATGTAAAACCCTTTATTAAAATAGATATTTTAAAATACACTAAAATGGTACATACTGTAAATATGCTTTACGAAGAGATTTTACCGATTTGTAAAGATTCAGTATTTTCAAAAGAAGTGACTCCTTCATTACACACGCACACACGTGTATATATATATATATATATATATATATATATATATATATATATATATATATATATACGTACCAAATTCAGTGCAAGTTATGCCCTAAAGATTATATTGGTTCAACGATAAATTCTCTTAGAACAAGGATGACTGGGCACAGGTATGCATATAAACATAAAAAAACAGAGCAACCTGTAGTGGCACATGGCTTAATACATAATTTAAATTTTGAAGAAACATTTTCAGTGAAACCAATTAGAAAAATATCACAAAATTTAAGTACACACAGTCTGAGAACCATGGAACAAGCCCATCAACTCGTCACTAAATAAAAAATTTCCAAGTGGATTAAATTTAAGGTGACTTAGTCAACAAAGTGAATTTATAAAATTAAATCATATGTTCACCATTGTACAAAGTTCATTCTTATTTTTCATTTTCTGTGTTGATGTTTTATGTTTATTCTGTTCTTATAGCCCTATTTATATAATTTTTGTAATTTCCTGAAGACGGCTTAAGCCGAAATATAGAAAATGTTTATTACAATAATTGAAGAATCCTTATTGAAGATTTATATATATATATATATATATATATATATATATATATACAACAAAAATATTGGCATATAATTGTATTGAACGAAATATACAACCAAAATTTGAAACTAATATGAATTACTGGATAAAGAATTCCATTTTCTGGAATCGGCAAACAATTATATTTCATTCTCCTATTAATTGATAAAGAGGTTCATAATATATAATTTCTAATAGCATAGGCATATAACTAATAGTAATAAAGCCTACATAGCTTTCATGTATTTATAGTTACAAGGTGAAAGTTAATAAAATACAGTGTTGTAGGAAATAATTTTAAGACAATATATTTAACTGTAACGACTAGTGTAATGGGTGTCAAAACGATGCACATATTGTATATTAATAAATAAAACATTAAAATAACGCTAAATACAGTTGTAAATTATAATTACACTACTTACCATTTAAACATTACAATGACAGTAAATACAGTTTAAGCGTTATAATAACACTACATAGAAATAGTTACAGAAATAAAGTTCCAAGATAAATATTTCATATCGGATATTTTGCTATTATGTGTACGGCTGTGGACCTGTTTGATGTGCTAATGTATACAAGAACTAGTTACAGAAATACAGTTCCAAGATAAATATTTCATATCGCATATTTTGTTATTCCGTGTAGGCTACGGCTGTGGACCTGTTTGATGTGCTAATGTATACAAGAACTAGTTACAGAAATACAGTTCCAAGATAAATATTTCATATCGCATATTTTGTTATTCCGTGTAGGCTACGGCTGTGGACCTGTTTGATGTGCTAATGTATACAAGAACTAGTTACAGAAATACAGTTCCAAGATAAATATTTCATATCGCATATTTTGTTATTCCGTGTAGGCTACGGCTGTGGACCTGTTTGATGTGCTAATGTATACAAGAACTAGTTACAGAAATACAGTTCCAAGATAAATATTTCATATCGCATATTTTGTTATTCCGTGTAGGCTACGGCTGTGGACCTGTTTGATGTGCTAATGTATACAAGAACTAGTTACAGAAATACAGTTCCAAGATAAATATTTCATATCGCATATTTTGTTATTCCGTGTAGGCTACGGCTGTGGACCTGTTTGATGTGCTAATGTATACAAGAACTAGTTACAGAAATACAGTTCCAAGATAAATATTTCATATCGCATATTTTGTTATTCCGTGTAGGCTACGGCTGTGGATCTGTTTGATGTGCTAATGTATACAAGAACTAGTTACAGAAATACAGTTCCAAGATAAATATTTCATATCGCATATTTTGTTATTCCGTGTAGGCTACGGCTGTGGACCTGTTTGATGTGCTAATGTATACAAGAACTAGTTACAGAAATACAGTTCCAAGATAAATATTTCATATCGCATATTTTGTTATTCCGTGTAGGCTACGGCTGTGGACCTGTTTGATGTGCTAATGTATACAAGAACTAGTTACAGAAATACAGTTCCAAGATAAATATTTCATATCGCATATTTTGTTATTCCGTGTAGGCTACGGCTGTGGACCTGTTTGATGTGCTAATGTATACAAGAACTAGTTACAGAAATACAGTTCCAAGATAAATATTTCATATCGCATATTTTGTTATTCCGTGTAGGCTACGGCTGTGGACCTGTTTGATGTGCTAATGTATACAAGAACTAGTTACAGAAATACAGTTCCAAGATAAATATTTCATATCGCATATTTTGTTATTCCGTGTAGGCTACGGCTGTGGACCTGTTTGATGTGCTAATGTATACAAGAACTAGTTACAGAAATACAGTTCCAAGATAAATATTTCATATCGCATATTTTGTTATTCCGTGTAGGCTACGGCTGTGGACCTGTTTGATGTGCTAATGTATACAAGAACTAGTTACAGAAATACAGTTCCAAGATAAATATTTCATATCGCATATTTTTTTATTCCGTGTAGGCTACGGCTGTGGATCTGTTTGGTGTGCTAATGTATACAAGAACTAGTTACAGAAATACAGTTCCAAGATAAATATTTCATATCGCATATTTTGTTATTCCGTGTAGGCTACGGCTGTGGATCTGTTTGGTGTGCTAATGTATACAAGAACTAGTTAAAGAAATACAGTGTCAAGATAAATATTTCATATCGCATATTTTGTTATTCCGTGTAGGCTACGGCTGTGGACCTGTTTGATGTGCTAATGTATACAAGAACTAGTTACAGAAATACAGTTCCAAGATAAATATTTCATATCGCATATTTTGTTATTCCGTGTAGGCTACGGCTGTGGACCTGTTTGATGTGCTAATGTATACAAGAACTAGTTACAGAAATACAGTGTCAAGATAAATATTTCATATCGCATATTTTGTTATTCCGTGTAGGCTACGGCTGTGGACCTGTTTGATGTGCTAATGTATACAAGAACTAGTTACAGAAATACAGTTCCAAGATAAATATTTCATATCGCATATTTTGTTATTCCGTGTAGGCTACGGCTGTGGACCTGTTTGATGTGCTAATGTATACAAGAACTAGTTACAGAAATACAGTTCCAAGATAAATATTTCATATCGCATATTTTGTTATTCCGTGTAGGCTACGGCTGTGGACCTGTTTGATGTGCTAATGTATACAAGAACTAGTTACAGAAATACAGTTCCAAGATAAATATTTCATATCGCATATTTTGTTATTCCGTGTAGGCTACGGCTGTGGACCTGTTTGATGTGCTAATGTATACAAGAACTAGTTACAGAAATACAGTTCCAAGATAAATATTTCATATCGCATATTTTGTTATTCCGTGTAGGCTACGGCTGTGGACCTGTTTGATGTGCTAATGTATACAAGAACTAGTTACAGAAATACAGTTCCAAGATAAATATTTCATACTGCATATTTTGTTATTCCGTGTACGGCTGTGGACCTGTTTGATGTGCTAATGCCATTCGTATCGAAAGAAGTTTGCGGAATGAAATTAGTTTCCAAAGAAGTAAAACTTTTCTGTAACTAATGTTATACTTTGTTTTTTGTTAAGCTTGCAATAGTTAAAAGTATATATAATAATTATTATGATTTGTCAATGTTAAACCAATTTTCGAATAGTTGAATTTTTACAGTACATTTTGAATGTGTTTCAAGTACATAATGCGCGGAACACATTCGTCAATGAAATAAAAATATGAATTTCAAACATATTTAATGTAATTATTGTGTTAAGATCTTCATAAAAGACATAAATGTTTCAATACGTAAATAGTAATTAGCCTGAAGGGGAAAATAAAGTAATCCGTTAATGTAATTTGCAGATGTGTCACAACAAGAAGGGACAGGACATGTCTCCAGACCAGTCGGCGCCTGGAGCCACGATCTGGACCAGCTGACTTCCTTTGTGATGTCACCTACCCGTGTCTGTCTGTCTGTCTAGCGCACGCCATGTCTCCTCCGGCGGATATATTTGCAGATTTCAGAATCAGTTTTACATCTATGAATAAGGAAAGTTTCTATAAACATAGTTTATAAGTTGCCATTAATAAAAATGACCAATACAGCGTAGCTTAATAGGTTTAAATACAAATTATTGTACAAAAATGTTTGTATTATCGTTATACGATATGGGACGCTCTTTCTTATACAACGAATACGAAAAACAAATGACATTATTGGTATACTTTTAATGAACTTAAGTTAATTATGAGGTAACGCTCTAGGTTTCATAGTTTTTACAATTGAAAGATATTGAACGATATAAATCACATCCATCTAATTATTATATTACATTATATTGTCACATCAATACACACACTTCATCAACCACACCAATCAAACCCATTACGTCCATCACAACAATCACACCCATTTCACATATCACAGCAATGTATCCCATTATATCCATCACAACCAATTCACGTATCACCTCCATCTAACCCATTATATCCATCACGTCAATACAAACACTTCACCTATCACAGCAATCCAATCCATTACATCCATTACAACAATCACACCCATTTAACTTATCACAGCCATCTAACCATTACATCCATCACACCCAATTCACCTATCAAAGCAATATAACACATCCATCTCACCAATCACACTCATTTCACATATTACAGCCCTCTGACCATTATATCCATCACACCAAATCACCTAACACAGCCATATTACCCATTATATCCATCACACCCAAATCACCTAATACAGCCATATAACCATTATGTCCATCACACCCAAATCACCTAACACAGTCATAACCCATTATATCCATCACACCTAAATCACCTAACACAGCCATATAACTATTATATCCATCACACCCAAATCACCTAATACAGCCATATAACCCATTATATCCATCATTTCCAAATCACCTAACACACCCATATAACCATTATATCCATCACACCCAAATCACCTAACACAACCATCTAACCCATTATATCCATCACACCCAAATCACCCAACACAACCATATAACCATTATATCCATCACACCAGTCACACCCATTTCACATATCACAGCCATATAACTATTATATCTATCACATCCATTTCACCTATCACAGCCATATAAACCTATTATGTCTATCACACCGATTCCACATATCACAGCCATATAACCATTATATTCATCATACACATTTCACATATCACAGCCATTTATCCCATTATATCCATCACAACCAATTTACGTATCACATCCATCTAACCCATTATATCCATCACATCAATACATACACTTCACCTATCACAGCATTCCAGTCCATTACAACAATCACACCCGTTTCACATATTACAGCCATATAACTCATTATATCCATCACATCCAATTCACATATCACATTCATCTAATCCATTATATCCATCACATCAATACACACACTTCACCTATCACAGCTTTCAAACCCATTAAATCCATTACAACAATCATATCCATTTCACTTATCACAGCCATTTAACCCATTATATCCAACACACCCACTTCACCTATCAAAGCCATATAACCCATTATATCCATCACACCCACTCCACTTATCAAAGCCATATAACCCATTATATCCAACACACCCACTTCACCTATCAAAGCCATATAACCCATTATATCCATCACACCCACTCCACTAATCAAAGCCATATAACCCATTATATCCATCACATCCAATTCACCTATCAAATCCATATAACCCATTATATCCATCACAACCACTTAACCTATCAAAGCCATATAACCCATTATATCCATCACACCCTCTTCACCTATCAAAGCCATATCACCTATTATATCCATCATATCCAATTCACCTATCAAAGCCATATAACCCATTATAGCCAACACACCCACTTCACCTATCAAAGCCATATAACCCATTATATTCATCACACCCACTCCACTTATCAAAGCCATATAACCCATTATATCCATCACACCCTCTTCACCTATCAAAGCCATATCACCTATTATATCCATCATATCCAATTCACCTATCAAAGCCATATAACCCATTATATCCATCACACCCACTTCACCTATCAAAGCCATATAACCTATTATATCCATCACACCAGTCACACCGATTTCACATATCACATCCATCTACCCCATTATTAATAAAGTAAAAGAAGAACTATTAGCAATATTGCAGTATTTATAGCAGTGAACTATAACTATACTAGGCTAATCTATAGTAACGCCCATCGAGCTAATGTAAACTATATCATAACACATCCATCTCACCAATCACAGTATTTATAGCTGTTAGTGATGGTTTATTGGTTTGGGCTATAATGAACGCCCCATCGAGCTAATGTAAACATACAATTTTGATTGGTGCGGCGGATAACACATCCATCACATCCAATTCACCTATCAAATCCATATCACCTATTATATCCATCAAATCCAATTCACCTATCAAAGCCATATAACCCATTATATCCATCACACCCACTTCACCTATCAAAGCCATATAACCTATTATATCTATCACACCAGTCACACCGATTTCACATATCACATCCATCTCACCAATCACAGTATTTATAGCTGTTAGTGATGGTTTATTGGTTTGGGCTATAATGAACGCCCCATCGAGCTAATGTAAACTACAATTTTTGATTGGTGCGGCGGATAACACATCCATCTCACCAATCACAGTATTTATAGCTGTTAGTGATGGTTTATTGGTTTGGGCTATAATGAACGCCCCATCGAGCTAATGTAAACTACAATTTTGATTGGTGCGGCGGATTAGCTGGGCAGCGTATTACACTGGTCAGCGAGGCCACCAATTTGTCAGCTTGTAAACATCAGTTAACCGCGTACATTAATGTTAGTGCTGTTCATTGTACTATAATAACATTAGCGTAACTCGCAACGTAATCGTATTTATATAAATACAAGTAATTCATATCAAAGTTACTGTCTATTACCACAGTTTAGACAACACACTTTAATTATTTGGTATAATTGTTCTTTATTAATTTAAAACATAAAATAATTGAGTTTGAAAATATTAATCTATTTCGCATAATAAACTTTATGCGAAATAGATTTTATGCCGTTCTCAAAGTTTTAATTTCTAAACTTGTAGAACATTAAAATGGTTTGAAACAAGGTTGGAGCTCGGGTTTTAAAGTTAATACTAGTATTTTGGAAGAACAATTTTCTTAATACACCCAAAACAGTGCCTCTACGATTTCACAAACTCTGGTCGATAATATCGGTTTAGGCTAATCTACATAGGGAGAAATTTAGGCCAAGTCCACCATTCATTTCCGCCCTCCCGCTTTTGATCGCTTCTGTTTAGGGCTGCAAAGTGCAATGATTACAATGACCCTAAAGAGATATCCCGATGCATTGCAGATTATCGCATCCACAGCAAGTCAATCTTGTCCCGTTGACAGCTGGAACAGCACTTGTCAAATATTTATCAATAAACGTTTCCAGTTGACGCTTCTCAACTGTAATGAATGCTAAGACCTTAGACAAGTTTATTCAAGGCGCTCGCAAAAGGTCGCTCCCACATTAAACTTGTACGGCTCTAATCGGTTTAGTGACGTCATCCAAAACGGGCTCTTCTGTTTTAATGTTATGAATAAATATGTATTTAGTTTGAAAAAACACGGAAACTAAGATAATATTTGATCATGCCTATACAATAACTATAATATGCTAATAAATATTTTTATTTATCATACGGATATGTAAAGAGTCACAAAATGTGTGTTCCACCGAAACTCGAATCCGGTGTAAAGGGACCAAAAAAATCATAAAAGGGGAGGGTTAGAATTTTCGCAAGAAGCAAGAAATTCAGGTTAAATTTCTTTTGAAATAATTCATTTTCGAACTAAATAAAACAATTAATTGCCATTTACACATATGTAATGAATGTCTTTATAAAAGCTGTTCTTTTTATTCTATAACAACACTCTTATACTATAGTAAGTTCAGAAATAACCATTGTTAAGTTGGTGTAATCGTTATTAGAATGAATAAATATTTGAACCGAAGAACATTTTGGTTACAAACTTTTAAGATACCAATTCTGGAGTTAATTGGAAGACGTTGCTGGTTATTCTATGAAATTTGGTAGGCAGAATTGGTCATTCGAAAGCAGAATTTACGGGGAATTAGAACCACAGAAACACTGTTGAATAATCTTATGAACTTTTTACAGTACGTACATCAGTGGCCATAAAAAAGAAGAAATATATGCAGTTTTATTATTATTAAATCATAATTAATCAAAAATATAATTCATAAATGAATAAAAAGACATGTGACTCATGTGACTAAAGGTATAGCTAATGTACAGTACCATAATCATAGCCTTAAGCGTTTTATTTGGATCTATTTATAAAATTGTTTGAATACCTTATTTTACATTCCTGTAAATCCTCTTGAAATAACCTCACAAGTGTTTTTTTTTTCTCAGAGAAAGAATCTTAAAGGCTATGACTTTAAACTAGAAAGAATTCTCCCAAAAATATGATTGCGCCATCTTAATTAAAGTGGTAAGTAACGCAACAATGTCCAGACTTGCCGGCAGTGCGCCAGACGCTGTAATCTACTTACTAGTCTGCTGGCTCGTCACCCCTTCACGTCGCGACGTAGCAGCCACCCCTATACACAGATGACGTCACGAGTGTCAAAGCCGAGTGGTGTCAGACATGTTACTAGGCGTATGTTCTTCCCACCAATGGTCAAGATTTCCTTTACCATGATTAAATCAGGTGGTTGCCATTTTTGTCCTGGTTCAAGTCCTGTGTTATGTCGTATCAGAGTTTTGGTTTCAAATCGTAACGTGTGAGGATTATAAAAGAACTTTTACACAGATGCAGTTAGCAGCTTTATAATAAAACCTCTTTTCCGATACAGCAATCCCAATTTCATTTTTATAATATTGTTAAATATAATTCAATTTTAAGTATATAATATGTTTATAATAGTGTTAGATTAAAAAACAAAAATACTTGGGATATGTAACACATTTGAAGAAAGTTTTTGGAGTTTTGAATCTGTTTAACAGTTTTAAATTCCTTTCTTGCACCTTTTTATTATGTGTTTTGTTGTTTTTAGTTGTTATTGACAACGGATGTTTTGAAAGAATAATACGATTTCGGCGATTTGTTATATGTTACACATTCCTGTACGTTTCGAGGAATGAGAGCTAACCTCTTCTTCAAGTATTAACAAAGGTAAAACATATGCATGGCTTTTAACGTAAACCTTACACCGTCGAAATGTTATATTTCTTTCCCGAGTTCATCGCCACACACTTTACCAAAACATTAGTCTTTAATATTTTGTTAATATTCCATAATGTACAATGCTTTAATTCTTATACAACTGCCTATAAAAGTTTATCTGAAAATTAAGCTATGTTCGTTTGCGAGAAATGTCAGAATAAATGTATGTTAATTACTCCACCGAAAACTTTCATATTTGTCAATTACTTCATCCCGGAGATCCGATCTTTATTGATTACTCCACGAGAACTTAAATATTTGATAATTACTCCATAACGGCGTGACAACCTGCGGATTTTCGGAATCGAGGAGACTGTTGGTGAGGACACGGACAAGTTGGTGGAGGAGTTGTGTCGGGACAAGTTGGGAGTTGAGCTGCCACCGGAGTCCATCAGCAGAAAGCCACCGCGTCGGTCAGCAACCCCGTCCAGCGGCTGACGGAGTGAAACGGCCAACCGTCCTATCATAGTGCGGTTCACCAGCTATCGTCAGCGTCAACGAGCATTCTCGGCCAAGAAGAACCTTAAAGGGTCCGGTATCTCCATCCGAGAAGATCTGACTGCGCGCCGGATGGAGGTCTACAGGGCAGCAGTTCACACAATATGGACCGAGGAGTACTTGGACCCTGGACGGGAGAGTTCTGTGGGTCGACCGACACGGCAACAAAGGCGCGGCGACAAGATTGGCAGAGCTGACCTCGGCGCAGCGTCTCACAACGTTAAGTAGTTTGTAAGTTTTATTTCTTTTTCCGCTTTTAATTTATAATTTGGCAATAAAGTTTTAGTTTTAGTTACAAATGCTAAATTACTATTTATTTTTTCCAGTTTATTATTTTTCACAGAGCATAGGTATACATAAATATTTATATATCTTTATTTTTTAATGTTAAATGCCTTAAATTCAGGTTCTTTGACTGTAAATATAAATTTTTCACCAATAATGCTTGCACTAAAAATTTAAATCTAAAGTTTCTAATTTTATCTTACTTTAAACAAATTCTATACTCAAGTATTTTATTCAAGAGCTACAGTATAGTAATACACTTATTTTGTCAATTTACAACACTATGATGTATATATGCGCATGTATGTATATATATGTATGTATGTATATGTGTGTGTGTATATAGTTTATGTTCATTTACTTAAATATTGCAGTTTTATATTCCAATAACTAATTTAACAATGATTTAATTTAGTTTGTTGTAAGCTCAGATATATATTTTTAGTTTCGTATAAAAACACAGCATAGTGCTGTATAAACAATTATTATTATTAATACTTTTTTTTAGCAAATAATTGTACATTTCATGTTTCTTTTGAAAACAAGTGTTTTCCATAATTCCTTTTTTCTTACACATTGTAGTTTAGGTTTATGTGCACATGTACGTATGTGTGTTTATGTGTGTGTGTATATATGTGTATGTATGTATATGTGAGTAGGTATGTGTATATTCTTCTTCAAATATTTTACAATTCTGATTATTATTTAATTTTTTTTTTTTTTTTTTTTTTTTTTTTTTTTAGTATAAGTAGAAAAGAAATAACAATTTTTTAGTTTACATATTGCTTATTTGTTTCAAAATTTTAATATGTTATTCAAGTAAGTATCTTGCCGATACCTTGTCAGTGTCCATGATTAGCCGTAAGTTTAAGTGTGTGCATCTTGTGTGTAAAATTTACAATGTTTTACGAATGTATGTGAGAATGTATATTGTATGCTAGGGTTACCCACAATTTCGTGTCTGTCGGAGTCGCCTGCCGCTCGCTGCCCGCGCTGTCGGGCTGGGGTCCCCGGCTGATGGTCCCGCCCCGGGCGATAGCGCTCTCCCTCTCTCACAAATTATCTGCCGAACACTTTCTCCCTACGATAATTTTCTAAAGGCAGCTCACGTTAATGCTCAATCGCTTTTTTTTGTCATATTGACGATTTCAGAACTATATTTTGCTCTTCACAGTTTGATTTAATTCTAGTTTCTGAGACTTGGCTCAAACCTTCTTTGAGTGACAGGGCTGTTGAATTGACGGGATACTCCTTGTTCAGGAATGACCGTCTACATAAGGGTGGCGGAGGTGTCGCCGTTTATGTCAAGTCTCACCTTCCTGCTTCTATCCTTCTATCATCCGACACATCCAGAGCTGGACGCCCAGAATATATGTTTCTAGATGTCAGTGTTAACAGATCACACATCTTAGTTGCCGTCTGTTACAGAGCTCCTAACCTTGGCTATCTTGCTGAATTCGAGCATGAACTTCTTAACCTCTTGGCTCGCTGCAGTCATGTTATTGTGATGGGGGACTTTAACACTGATTTTACTTGGACCAGTTTACCTACGATCAAACCTTTTTATCCGACATGTTTTTTTCTTGTATAACATGACTATACTACCACTTCATGCCACTCACCATACTGCCGCTGCCGACACACTGGCTGGACATAATTGCTGTCGGTGACCCGACCCTCATTGCGCACCATGGACAACTGCCTGCCCCTGGACTTTTCAAAACATGATTTGATATTTTGCATCTACAAACTTCTTCTCCCCCAAACCCAAACCAAAGTTTATTAAATACAGAAACTACAAAAAACATTGATCTTGACCTTCTGATTTTCGATACTTCCAATATTTTCTTGGCATGAAATACTATTTTCTGATGACGTGAATGATATGGTTTTTCAATTTAATTCCCTAATTCTTCAATTGTTTTGATAAACCATGCTCCAATAGTCTTAAAAACGTGTAACAAAAAAGCCTGCTCCCTGGATTACTGACTTTATTCGCCATCTGCAAAGACAGAGAGACACCGCTTTCCGCAAGGCTAAGCGAAACAAAGAATCAGCACGATTGGAGCTTATATAAAAGACTGAGAAATCAGACACAGCAACAAATTAGAAATTCTAAAATTAGATTTTACTACAATTCTCTTTCTCAGAAACAATCAACTAAAACCCTGTGGACGAAACTGAAAGAGCTGGGGAGTGGGAAAATCTGATGGTGACCAACAAACCCATTTAAATCCAAATATAATCAATAACTTTTTTGCTAACGTCCCCATTGATCTGTCCCGTGCTCGTGATTATGTCATAGAGCTAGAGGCTTCCCCGCTTGACAGACCTGTTCATCAGTTTTCTTTCACTCCGGTGACTGAGGCTGAGGTGTTCAGGGCGGTCATGAGGATGTCTAGCAATGCAGCAGTCGGGCCGACAACATTCCAATCAAGTTCATTAAGAGCACTCTGCCAGTCACCCCTCCCATTTATTACTGCAATATTTAATAAATCTTTAATGTCCTCAACTTTTCCAGATATATGGAAGCGTGCTCAAATCCGTCCCTTAAATAAGTGTTCTTCCCCTAAAGTTCCATCTGATTTAAGGACCTATTAGTTACTGCCTGCGCTATCCAAGTGTTTAGAAAGAATAGTCCACCAACAATTCTCCCGTTTTATTGACAGTGGGCAATATTTTGTCGGTATTTCCAATCTGGGTTTCGCCCTCACCACAGTACTGCCACAGCCCTTTTAAAAATCACAGAAGATATAAGACTTGCTATGGACAAGCAACAAGCTACAATTTTGACTCTATTCGATTTTTCCAAGGCCTTCGACTGCGTGTATCACCCTCTTTTACTGATCAAATTGAAGAAGTATGGTTTCTCTGATGGTTGTGTGTCAGGTGGGTGGGGTCATATCTCTCCGAGCGACAGCAGCGTGTCAGGACTGACAATGGGTGCTCTGAGTGGAAAACCTGTCACCCGAGGGGTGCCTCAGGGTTCTGTACTTGGACCACTTCTTTTTACACTCTACATTAATGACATAACTACTAGCATCCGACACTCAAAGTTCCATCTGTACGCTGACGATTTACAAATTTACCGCCACTTTTCACCTAATGAGATGGACACTTGTGTACAAGTAATGCACTCTGATATTGATTCATAAGCTTACTGGACTTGCAGACATGGACTGAAACTTAATGAAACCAAGACTAACTGTATTTTAATAGGCTATCAAAGGCTTATTACTAAAATCGACATTAATACTGCTCCAAGACTGATACTGAACAACAAAGAAATATAGTTTACAATGAAAAAGTTAAAAAAACCTGGGAATAACTATCAACAAAAACCTGAGATGGGCTGATCAGGTGTCACTAATTTGTAATAGGGTTTTTGCCTGTATACATAGCCTCAAGCGATTTGCACAATACTTGCCGTTGGATGTTAGAGTGATGTTGGTGAAAACTCTAGTTTTACCTCACTTCAATTACTGTGACGTGGTGATCAATGACATGACTGTTGACCTTTCTAGTAAAATTCAGCGTGCACAGAATTATTGTATTCGGTTTATTTTCAACTTACGACGTGATGACCACGTATCTCCTTATTTTGAGCAATTATCCCTATTAAAATCCAAAGAACTTAGAGATCTTTCATGTACTTAGTCTGTTGCACGCACTAATCCACAATGGTTGTCCAAGTTATTTGGCCCAAAGTTTCGTTTTTATGTCTGATATTAGTGCACGTAGAACTCGTAGGGGTGCTTGCATCTTTAATTATCAACTCCAATTCATAGGACAACCTTATATAATAAATCTTTCACTGTTTCCGCATGTCGATTGTGGAACGCTCTCCCAGACAACATCAGAAATATTGACAAGCGCGATCGCTTTGGGGCGGAGGTTAGGGCCTTTCTGCTGCGGGACTCGGCGGGAGTGACGGTTGGTGGTTCTTGTGGTCACACTTGTGGTAACTGTATGTAAGGGGCGTGGATGGGGAATGAAAGCTGATTAGGATAGGATAGTTTTATTAGTTGCCTGTTGTAGAGATTTATGTTAGAGTTTTAAAAAATGGTTAATTTTTAATTATAATTTATATATATACATTATTATGTTACATCCAATATGTAATTAATTATTAAAGTGATTTAGTTTAAGTGACAGTTACAATGTTGTAATAGGTATGATTATATTTTAATTTGTTTGTTTTGTTTAGAGGTTTAAGTGGTAAGAGAGGACTTTTAAGTCCTAAACTTCGCCTCTGCAAATAAAAGCCATTTTTCATTTCATTTCATTTCATTTCATAAGGAACTTTAGAGTGTGCTAATTACTCCATCCGGAACTTCAATTTTTTTGAATTACTCCACCCGGAACTTTAGAGTGTGCTAATTACTCCATCCGGAACTCCAATATTTGTTAATTACTCCATAAGGAACTTTAGAATGTGCTAATTACTTCATCCGGAACTCCAATATTTGTTAATTACTCCATAAGGAACTTTAGAGTGTGCTATTTACTCCATCCGGAAACTCCAATATTTGTTAATTACTCCATAAGGAACTTTAGAGTGTGCTAAATACTTCATCCGGAATTCCAATATTTGTTAATTACTCCACCCGGAACTTTAGAGTGTGCTAATTACTCCATCCGGAACTTCAATATTTGTTAATTACTCCACCCGGAACTCAATATTTATTGACAAATCCCCCAGAACTTCAACCTTTGTTAGTTAATCCGAAAATTCATCAATAGTTCACCTTAGGGTGAGCTTTCCTTATATAAAGATTACTTAATTGTGTTTTAAAATAAAACACCTGACTGTTTTAAACCTACTTTGTTCTCTCGAAAAAGTTTAAAATAATTTATAAAACAATACTTGATGACAACTAGAGCTGAAAGGGAAAGCGTGAAATACCGAAATAATTTTGGTCAGGACAGAACTAGAGAGAACAAGAAAAGTAATCGAGCAGCATATTTTAATCTGTAGCTTCGACTGAACACTTTTAATACCGCAGATATCAAAGCCCGTCAGCAGAGTTTTAAAGCTCCCGTTCATTATTTTAGTAATTCCTCTTTTCATTAAAGTAATATGCATGGAATAATACTTTCATAACTTGTGTAGTACACTTTTCTGTTACAGAAAGTTTTGTCAGCTGAAATTAAGGGAAAACTGTAAAATTTATCAAAAAGATTTACACATTTGGGTGGTTTTGTGATTGAAATGATCTAATCCTAAATGTGTTTTCGATTACACGTAAAATTTCCAAAACATTTACTTATTAACAATTATTTTGTACTTGTTCAAAGGTTGTAGATGGAGCTTATATTGGTTACTGTTAACTTAATTACATTAAAACATAAAACCAATATTTAACACTTTTATGTTTTGTGAGGCCTTTCGATAGCAAGGCTATCTTCGTCAGACACATCACATGTTAAATATTGGTTTTATGTTTTAATGTAATTAAGTTCTTCAAAGGTGTTTGATATATTGATTTAAGTGTAGATCCTATGGGAATAATATATCAACTGTCACAAAATCTACCTACTTCTCTCCGAGTGAACCGAAAGCACTATTCATAAAATACATAAATACCAGTAACCTTAAGGAAGGTTATGCAAGGATTTTCGTCACGGTTTAAAAATACCAATGAGTAATAACATTAAAATGTAACCTAAATAGTTCAAAGTACACTAATCACGATTATGTAAAGATTATATTCCAAGAATACATGACATTTATGTGATAAGAACTTGACATTTGGAGTACCACTTAAAAAAGTAATATTTTTATTATCAGAACATTATCTGAGACAAAATTGTTCTAAGTGACTTAAATCTTTTTTATATTTTTCCTGTGCTCATGGAGGTTATTTAAAGAACTGTGTATTCGAAATAAAAAAAATCTAAACCTTTATTACACATCTAAAATTTAATTACACAAAATCATTTCTCAGTAGCATTTTAAAACATCAGACAATAATAAGAAAGTTCTACTCTACAAGTACCTAAAATGTGAACTTATTGCAAACCCTCACATCACTAGTCCATGGAGAGTTGCAACAATATTGTAGATTCGAGAGAACCAAATCTGTCGTCGTTTTAAAATACCATCAAGGGGATAAAAAAGTGCAGTGAATTTTGAACTATTACCAGGCCTTGGCGTATGCTGCCATGGATAGCTCCTGCATAGAGTAACATATACAACACAAAATATAATGTATGTAATATCTAACTCTGCATAACCTTAAACTCACGCCTAGGTGTTAATGTTATGTTCACAATATTGTAAGCCGAATGACATATTTCGTTTATAAGTAAAACAGTTACGCAATTTTGTTCATATTTTTCAATTTTTAACAAAATGTGGAATGTTTTCAAAATTATTACATAGTATGCTTTTTAAATGTAATTATGTGATCACTTGCCAAACATTAAGAATGCCTAAGACCTGGCTGCGTAAACGTGTGTACTAAGTCAGCATTTTCCGTACCTTTAGAAATCCTACATTGATTTGGAAGTTCTATTTTTAGCAACAAAAAAAAGGAAAGTCTACTGAGTGGTCTGACAACAGCAGCACCGTGTTTGCAACCCTCCCACAAGAACTGTTCTCTAGTATAGATAATCCACAAACACACACATCGATAGTCTGGACAACGTGTTACCCGAACTCCTCTCCACAGCAGCACCGTGTTTGCAACTCTCCCACAAGAACTGTTCTCTAGTATAGATAATCCACAAACACACACATCGATAGTCTGGACAACGTGTTACCCGAACTCCTCTCCACAGCAGCACCGTGTTTGCAACTCTCCCACAAGAACTGTTCTCTAGTATAGATAATCCACAAACACACACATCGATAGTCTGGACAACGTGTTACCCGAACTCCTCTCCACAGCAGCACCGTGTTTGCAACTCTCCCACAAGAACTGTTCTCTAGTATAGATAATCCACAAACACACACATCGATAGTCTGGACAACGTGTTACCCGAACTCCTCTCCACAGCAGCACCGTGTTTGCAACTCTCCCACAAGAACTGTTCTCTAGTATAGATAATCCACAAACACACACATCGATAGTCTGGACAACGTGTTACCCGAACTCCTCTCCACAGCAGCACCGTGTTTGCAACCCTCCCACAAGAACTGTTCTCTAGTATAGATAATCCACAAACACACACATCGATAGTGCAGCACCGTGTTTGCAACCCTCCCACAAGAACTGTTCTCTAGTATAGATAATCCACAAACACACACATCGATAGTCTGGACAACGTGTTACCCGAACTCCTCTCCACAGCAGCACCGTGTTTGCAACCCTCCCACAAGAACTGTTCTCTAGTATAGATAATCCACAAACACACACATCTCTCCACAGCAGCACCGTGTTTGCAACTCCCACAAGAACTGTTCTCTAGTATAGATAATCCACAAACACACACATCGATAGTCTGGACAACGTGTTACCCGAACTCCTCTCCACAGCAGCACCGTGTTTGCAACCCTCCCACAAGAACTGTTCTCTAGTATAGATAATCCACAAACACACACATCGATAGTCTGGACAACGTGTTACCCGAACTCCTCTCCACAGCAGCACCGTGTTTGCAACCCTCCCACAAGAACTGTTCTCTAGTATAGATAATCCACAAACACACACATCGATAGTCTGGACAACGTGTTACCCGAACTCCTCTCCACAGCAGCACCGTGTTTGCAACCCTCCCACAAGAACTGTTCTCTAGTATAGATAATCCACAAACACACACATCGATAGTCTGGACAACGTGTTACCCGAACTCCTCTCCACAGCAGCACCGTGTTTGCAACCCTCCCACAAGAACTGTTCTCTAGTATAGATAATCCACAAACACACACATCGATAGTCTGGACAACGTGTTACCCGAACTCCTCTCAACAGCAGCACCGTGTTTGCAACCCTCCCACAAGAACTGTTCTCTAGTATAGATAATCCACAAACACACACACATCGATAGTCTGGACAACGTGTTACCCGAACTCCTCTCCACAGCAGCACCGTGTTTGCAACCCTCCCACAAGAACTGTTCTCTAGTATAGATAATCCACAAACACACACATCGATAGTCTGGACAACGTGTTACCCGAACTCCTCTCCACAGCAGCACCGTGTTTGCAACCCTCCCACAAGAACTGTTCTCTAGTATAGATAATCCACAAACACACACATCGATAGTCTGGACAACGTGTTACCCGAACTCCTCTCCACAGCAGCACCGTGTTTGCAACCCTCCCACAAGAACTGTTCTCTAGTATAGATAATCCACAAACACACACATCGATAGTCTGGACAACGTGTTACCCGAACTCCTCTCCACAGCAGCACCGTGTTTGCAACTCTCCCACAAGAACTGTTCTCTAGTATAGATAATCCACAAACACACACATCGATAGTCTGGACAACGTGTTACCCGAACTCCTCTCCACAGCAGCACCGTGTTTGCAACCCTCCCACAAGAACTGTTCTCTAGTATAGATAATCCACAAACACACACATCGATAGTCTGGACAACGTGTTACCCGAACTCCTCTCCACAGCAGCACCGTGTTTGCAACTCTCCCACAAGAACTGTTCTCTAGTATAGATAATCCACAAACACACACATCGATAGTCTGGACAACGTGTTACCCGAACTCCTCTCCACAGCAGCACCGTGTTTGCAACCCTCCCACAAGAACTGTTCTCTAGTATAGATAATCCACAAACACACACATCGATAGTCTGGACAACGTGTTACCCGAACTCCTCTCAACAGCAGCACCGTGTTTGCAACTCCTCCCACAAGAACTGTTCTCTAGTATAGATAATCCACAAACACACACATCGATAGTCTGGACAACGTGTTACCCGAACTCCTCTCCACAGCAGCACCGTGTTTGCAACTCTCCCACAAGAACTGTTCTCTAGTATAGATAATCCACAAACACACACATCGATAGTCTGGACAACGTGTTACCCGAACTCCTCTCCACAGCAGCACCGTGTTTGCAACTCTCCCACAAGAACTGTTCTCTAGTATAGATAATCCACAAACACACACATCGATAGTCTGGACAACGTGTTACCCGAACTCCTCTCCACAGCAGCACCGTGTTTGCAACTCTCCCACAAGAACTGTTCTCTAGTATAGATAATCCACAAACACACACATCGATAGTCTGGACAACGTGTTACCCGAACTCCTCTCCACAGCAGCACCGTGTTTGCAACTCTCCCACAAGAACTGTTCTCTAGTATAGATAATCCACAAACACACACATCGATAGTCTGGACAACGTGTTACCCGAACTCCTCTCAACAGCAGCACCGTGTTTGCAACTCTCCCACAAGAACTGTTCTCTAGTATAGATAATCCACAAACACACACATCGATAGTCTGGACAACGTGTTACCCGAACTCCTCTCCAACAGCAGCACCGTGTTTGCAACTCTCCCACAAGAACTGTTCTCTAGTATAGATAATCCACAAACACACACATCGATAGTCTGGACAACGTGTTACCCGAACTCCTCTCCACAGCAGCACCGTGTTTGCAACTCTCCCACAAGAACTGTTCTCTAGTATAGATAATCCACAAACACACACATCGATAGTCTGGACAACGTGTTACCCGAACTCCTCTCCACAGTTGGGCCGAGCGTTTTTAAACACAAAAACTGCCTTAGATTATTCAATATAGGAGTAATGACTACGTTAAATTTAGTGAAAAATGTATTACAAAAAAGTTGCTAGGCAAAAAATAGAACACGAAATAGTTTACACAGAGCGGTTTCACCACTTCTTACGCCGCGCGTGTGTTAAGGTCAACGGCCATTGAAACGATCAATTCATTTAATGAAAGTAATAACTATAATTGTTATTTTAAATAACTTTTACAAAGCTGTAATAACGGGTTTTTCGTAATTATGATGATACTCTGATATATTATTATAAAAATAGTATTTTTAGTCGAGCGCACTATTATTACCGGAAGAAAAATAATCACTGAGAATGTTTGGGAATATCTATTAAACAATACAAACAATGATAGTGTTTCTAATGACATAATAATGGAGATTCGATATCGGAAGGGCCGCACTCCGGGAGAGGGACGTTATTAATGCCTTCCAATATTGACTCTCTCTGAGGCACACTACCACGAGATGAGGGCATTTTGGCGAAGAATTAATTATTCCTTATTCTCCGATCCGTGCTGCACTGCTGTTCGCGTCTTTTAAAGGAACAAGATTCTTGAACGTTATTCAAGTGAATATCTATGTTTATTATCTATGGTCTATCAAGCGATGATTATTATTAATATCCAGTTGTATGGCTCATACGATGAGTATGGGTATGAGTAGGTATGTGTATGAGTATGGGTGGCATTGTTGTATCCATGTAATGCGTGGAACTTAGAGGCTCAGAATTCAGTACAACACTGCCCGAAGGAACTGTGACAGATCCAATATTCGTAAGGGGGGCATTAAAACCTGTAGCAACATACAAATTTATTTATTTAAAGCAATGAGCATTTTGTTATGTGGCATATACATTTTTAAATATGACAAATGACTAGGACAAATAAACAGCATAACAATAAAAACCAATTGTAGAAATAAAACAAGATTTGAAAGAAAGATACGAATTAATTGAAGCATATATCAGTAAAATATCGTATGTAAGGCGGTCAGTTGATGTTGAGTAAAAGAAAAATTTTTGATTTTTATAATTTATATTTCATAGTAATTTAAAAAAAATAGTTTTATTTATTTTTATTATCTAGGTTCAACTTTGATCTTTTTTAATGGCGTTCCTGTTTATACTACTTACATTCTCTATATCGCGTGATTTATACTCAATTTTGGGTTCAATGACGTCAATGATTCAAAGCATGGTCGTAGCCATCGACATGATAAAAACTTGTCGCAACTTACAGTACAATACAATATATGACCTTGCCTTGCAACTTGGTAAATAGCATATTTACCTTATTCAGTTATCTCACAGAATGAGTGACGAATGATATCACCAAGAAAATGTAAATGGGACATTCCAAATCCCATCGAATTCAATATTACCTCGTACACCGAAGTGAAATTATAATGAAATACACACTAGAACTGAATATATAGGGTGATTCAAAAAGAGCGCCGGTTTTGATATATCAAATTAAGAGATTTATTTTAATGAAAATCTGAAATCAAATACATAATAGTATGTTCATCTAACCTTCCGATTTCAAGTATGAAAAATAATGTCATGCATGTGTCCTCCTCCGTAGACTAATGGTTATAGTCTCGGCTCTCTAACCGAGAGATCACGGGTTCAAATCCCGGGGAGGTCCAATCAGGCATAGACACGATTCATAGTGTACTTTGTAAATAAATACTTAGACACGATTGATAGTGTACTTTGTAAATCAAAAATACCAGTGTAATAAAATATCAGTGTACAACGAAGCCAGCATAGCTTAAAGCTGAGGCTTAAAAAAGAAAAAAAAAAAAAAACTCTGTCCATGAAATTAGCCATGACTGCACGACAAGTTTCCACTTCAATTTGGCCGACAACCCGTCGAATTTCCTCCTTCAACTCATTGATGGTTCGGGGTTTATTGGCATAAACTAATGACTTTAGATAACCCCAAAGATGAAAGTCACAAGGTGTTAAGGCACACGACCTAGGTGGCCATCGATGGTCGGAATTACGAGAAATGACGCGATCCTGAAAGCGGTCACGGAGTAACACAATTGTTTCACGGGCAGCGTGGCAGGTGGCACCATCCTGCTGAAACCACAACTGGTCAATGTCTATGTTATCCAAATGAGGCCACAAAAACTCCCTAATCATCGTACGGTATCGGTCTCCATTCACTGTCACAGCTTGCCCTTCCTGATCTTCAAAAAAATAAGGGCCGATGACGCCGCCCGACCAAAAGCCGCACCAAACTGTCACTCGTTGTGGATACATTTCCCTTTCGTTAATCATGCGAGGGTTTTCTGAACCCCAGATATGGCAGTTCTGTTTATTAACAAATCCATTCAATTGGAAGTGCGCTTCATCACTGAAGATGATATTCATTGCGAAGTTTTCTTCCTCCTGTGAATTTCTCAATACCCAATCAACAAACTGTCGTCTCTTCTGGTGATCTGCCACTTTCAATTGTTGCGTCAGCTGAATTTTATAGTGGTGATATTTGAGATCGTACCGAAGAATTCTCCGTACAGAAGAACATCTTAAACCCAATTGTTGAGAACGGCGACGTATTGATTTCGCTGGGCTAACAGCCATACTGTCACGAACCACCTCAATGTTCTGTTCAGTTCGGGCACAACGACGACGTCCAGAACTTTTGAGTTCGTCTGTTGAACCCGTTTCTTGAAACTTTGTCATGAGTCTGCGAACTGTTGATTCATTCGGTGCTTCATTACGTCCTAGAGTACCGCGAAGTCGCCTAACAGTAGCCGCATAACTCTCTCCACTCTGATAAAACGTTTTCTCTATTAACACTCGTTGCGCACAAGTAAACTTCTCCATGGTTAGACACAGAATGCACTAATGAGAGAAATATCAGCTGCGTCAACAATCGGAATGTAGTCAGAGATAGAATTAAGGTCAAACATTGTTGCCAACCGATAAAATAAAATTTACCGTTCTTTTCAAAACCGGCACTCTTTTTGAATCACCCATTATAAGGCAATACAACACCCAATACGGGGAGAATAATAAAGAAATATATTTTAGAAGTTGTTTAGAAAATTTCAAAGGGATTGTGTGCGTGAAATGAAGACCCAGGATACCTATACAAATATAACTAACTGTGCCGAAGTCGGTAGGGCAATACTTAGTCACTAATTAGTTAACTAATGTAAATGTTGAGTTCAGCTCCAGTTCACCTTCCTCTTAGTGCAAAATCTGGATTCTGACGCTGTTAAAGACTCCTGAAATTTGGAGTCATTTTTGTCTGAAGACATCCAAAAAGTTAGGCTTAGTGCAGTGTTTGAACGTTAAGAGGAATGTCAACTGCCGTGAACCTCAACAATCACACTGAATCAACCCTTCCCACCACCTTGCGATATATAAACTCAGGATTACTAAAGCAGAAAAGCAAACAAGAAATCAAAAAGAGACGTCGGAAGAATCATGTAATCGTAAACAAGAGATTGGAAGATAAGTATTGACTCAAACAAGTTTTCGTATAGGCAGGAGTGCATTATACATAGGCTTTCCTGGTGTTTGAGAAACCCTGGTGCGTCCATCTCAAAAACTTAAATATATAAATTGCTATATTAATTTAAACAAACTCTCCAATAATATAAAGTTTTTTGCCATGGCTGATCTTTCTTCTTGTAGGTATTTTAAACATGCCCTATGTTCCTTAACTCTCTGTTTTAACTTTCTTTTTGTTTGGCCAATGCATTTTAAATTACAATTGTTACAATTAATTTGATAAATTCCAGATTTTTCTTCTTCATTAATTTTATTCTTGGGATTTCCTAATATATTCTTTAATTTAATTTTGGAACTTGTAGATACATTAATATTGGCATGTTTCTTAAAACTTTTAGTAACATCTGTAGATAGATTGTTGTAGGAAACAGATATCCATTTTTCAGGTTCTTTACTTTTGATTTGATATAAAGTTGTTCTCGAATTTCTTTCAATAATTTTCTTTTTCTTGTTTATCATATTGTCAATCATGTTAGTTTTGTAGCCATTAAATAAACCAATTTTAATCCTTTATTTTCTTAACTTCTTTTTATAATTTTCTGTTGATAATGGAGTATGTAAAAGCCGATGGATTAAATTGTGAAAAGCTGCTCTTTTTTGTGAAGGGGGATGAAATGAATAAAATGGGATGAATCTGTCATTTTGTGTTAGTTTTCTGTATATATCGAATTCAAAATGGCCAGTCGTATTTTTCATAATTATCAAATCGAGAAATGGGATTTGATTGTCATTTTCTATTTCACAAGTGAATTTGATAGAAGGATAAAAGGAGTTGAGAGAATTGATACAATTTTGAAGATTTTGTTTCTTGTCGAAAACAGCAAAAACATCGTCAACATATCGCTTCCAGATTCTGGGAAAATAATCCATTGTTTCCTTGGCATGAGTTTCAAATTTACTTAAAAATATGTTTGCAATAAAACACGAAAGTGGATTTCCCATGGCAGTACCATCAAACTGTTTATAAATTACTTCAGTATTTTTATTAGTTTCTTAATTCGCACAGGATAAAATAAGTAAAGATTTTAAAAAATCAGATTTGAAATTAAAACTGAAATAAAAATGCAATGTATATATATATATATATATATATATATATATATATATATATATATATTTTCTTTTAATAATCCTTTTGATATGTAATCTAAACCAATTTTACCTTAACATATTTATAAAAATTCGTAAAACGGTAAAAAACTAAACTAGTGCTTAAGAAATTGTTCCTAATTGTTGTTAACTAGGTGTCTATATATAGCCGGGAATATATAGCCGACCGTGTCCCTTTATTCAAAATATTTAAATGTATTTATTTAAAAATGTTTAAAAAACCCACTGTAGGAAATAAAACAACGAAAAATACACGGATTCAATATCCCAATATCACCAGCCTGACAACGGGGAGAGTATTTGATGATGATCGAGAGTTTCTCGTCCAAGGTGATGTGAGAGTAGGGCTACTTAAATACAAATCAACAATCGACTAAATGCGAGAAGGACACCTCGACAAAGAGAGAGAGGGAGTGATGGGTTCACCATTTAACAGATTTCCGACAGTTGGAGAAACTTGCGGGAGGGCGGGAAACTTGTGGGAGGGCGGGAAACTTGGTAAATTGGTTAAGTTCACTGAGAAATTTCAGTAAGGTACAAGCGTTTATAAAGATTTGTACAATATAACCGGGTCACTGTAAAATAGTATGATATATACAAAATAGGTACGTGGTTTAGATGTCCAAAATAACACATGCAACTTTTCACTAAATTGACCCAAAACTTAAAAAAAAACTTACTATTCATAGAGCATCCATTACCAAAACTGCAGAACTAAGTATGGAGCCTGCTCTCTTGCACTAGTCTCTTAGTACTCTCTTACTACACTAGTTGGTGTAACCATCTGTAATATATCATGCTAAAGGTCTTCTGTCGTAAGAATGCATACACACACGCACGTTTAGGGTAGTTTATAATCTGTTTTCACATATAAAATCTTAATGGATACATGCTTAGTAAAACTCAAGAAATACATCTGAAAAAGAAAACAACATATGGGGCTACATGCTTTTTGTACAAGTAATAAAACTAATAAAAATTTACGGTAGCGTTTTAAATTGTAAGTACGAGTATCCCGTCACGATGGCAGAAGCTTTGATTATATTTAAGATTAACTAAGTACTAACTACACTAAGTACTTGTTTGGGTAGATTTCCGTATTGCCAAATTGCTTATTTAGAAGTCGCCAGTTTAAATATAAGATCAGTAAATTGTTTCTATTTATATATATCAGGGATTTAATATCCCGTCTTCAGGAAGTTTTAAATTGTAAGTACTAGTATTCCGTCACGATGGCAGAAGCTTTGATTATATTTAAGATTAACTAAGTACTTGTTTGGGTAGATTTCCGTATTGCCAAATTGCTTATTTAGAAGCCGCCAGTTTAAATATAAGATCAGTAAATTGTTTCTATTTATATATATATATATATATATATATATATATATATATATATATATATATATATATATATATATATATATCAGGGGATTTAATATCCCCGTCTTCAGGAAGTTTTAAATAGAAATACAAGTGAATACACTTTATTTGAGTAAACAATAAACAAGAAAATATAAAATGTAAATGCAGAACATAAATGTTAGTATTATTATCTACTACATTTGCAATTACGAGTATTATAAAATATAGAACCGAAGCTTGGAGGCACTCAGAGATCGAGCAAAGGGAAAAAGTTTTATTTTTCTCTTAAAATGTGCTGAAAACTTTGAAAAATTATATATTTGATATAAATCCATGATATTTAGGTTTTCATCATGTAATAGTCTATGTGTACAGCCGAAGGTATCAATTATTTTAATAAATATAAAAAGTAATAAAAGAGAAAGGTTTAACGCCCATGCCCACGCCAGTGAGCATATTGCCCAAAATGATAACATATTCATTTGTTTGTAACCACATGTTATGCGTCTTAATGAGAGTGTAGTTTAGTTCATAAAAACCGGTATTCCTATGTTTCAGGCCCATAAAATGATGTTGACATAATACAAACTCGTGGTGTAAGCCGGAGCTCGAACACAACATCCCCTCAATTTTGGCACCTGTAGGAAAAATTCACGATACAGTCTCCGACAAAGCCTAAATTTGAAAATCGCCTGAAAATAATTTACTCTAAGATTTGCCCTCCATCTTGGGCCACATTTCTCTCCTCACCGCCCTCTACACCAATATGGTGGTTCGGTTTAAATTCAGATGTTGAAATCCTTTGTCCAGAGATTTGTCTTCTTTATAGGTTTAAGATTGTTAGAGCTGTATGATAACTAATTACACTGCTCGGTATTAGCGGGAAATTGCAGATGATGTAGTCTCTCTGTTGCTTTCCATATCAGTGGAATCTGCTAAATACACCCCAACACACCCTAATACACAGCTATCAGGTCACAATTGATTGTGCTTACATGTGGACCATTCATTACAGATCAGCAACTTAAGTTTGTTTCTCACTGGTCTGTACTGGTCATGTTCAGCTGGTCTGTGGAATATATTTAATTGTACCATTTTTTATATTAATGACATCGGAGTATTTTGTTCACAATCTGTTACAAAACTAATACTTGCCATATACGATATAAAAACATATATATGCAAAGGTCGTAAAGTACTGTACATATATGTATATCAAAATACTTGAAAACTCTTTCGAAACTGAACAGCGGTCTTCTTTAGACTTTCAAATGACTTAAACATGAAATTAAGATACTAAATGTAACGCAATTTCCCTACTGGTTTGAAACAGAAAATGTAAAATTGATTACAATTGTAAATGATGAGCTCTGATGAGGTATACTCAAGCCTCAGTACTCATCCTGAACATTACAGAAAATGTCATGTAAAAGGCTTTTCTAACATAAAATATCCCAATTACCGACACGACGCTGGTGGAAGAGAGCTTAAGTGACAAATTTGAGACATAAATCAAGGAACAATGACTCGTTTCCCTTCTACAATAGCGTCTGAGATGCTCACTCGAATCTCTGCTCGTTCACTCTTTCAGTTAGCTCGTGATTGTGTTTGAAGTTTATGTCAAATGCTCCTTGACAAATTCCAGTTTTATAGGAAAACTGCGCTTTATTTAATATTTGCGGTGAAAGGCTTGCAAAAGTAACATTTAAATATTTGACATTGTCAAGTGAAACAAAATTACGTTTCCGAATACAGTTCCGAAACAAAGCAATGCGAAATGTAGCATTGGTGGGAAGGGTTGATTCAATGTTAATGTTGTGTATAGCTCCAGTTCATCTTTCTATTAGTGCAGCGTCTGGAATCTAACACTTGAATCCTGTTCTTCTGAAGAGAACACTATTGACACTATTGTACACGGTACATAAATACGGGGTGGTCCTGATGCTATAGATAAATGAACACCATTTTTGCAGAAGTAGCCGACTACTCAGGTCTTCACTGTTGCCAGTGTAGCGGGAATAACAGTTATCGCGAGATAACCGAATCAAAGCAACGTCGAGCGTGGCTGCTGCTGACCGCCGAGCGATCCTGTCCTTGCAAGCAGCCCGCCTGCCCGGCCATTGGTGATGGTTCGGAAGTCACCTTTAAACTGTTGGTCCCCAGGTCAAGTTTAGAGGAGGCTTTTTAGCCCTAAGGTTGCCTGATAAAATAAGACATTTTTACTTTACGTTACACTTATGCCACATGACATAGCGTGTAGAGGTGTACAAAGTACACAGTGAACTTAATACGCAATATCGACGCGATCGAAACGCGATAATATTTTACATCGTGAGGATTTGATTTTCTTGGAATGTACTCAAAGGAAGGTTGAAAGAAATCCTAATTTAAATTCATGTACCGGCTTGAAATGTTAACAAAGCAGTTGTCATGCTATCTGAATACCAATTATAGCTCACGTGCCACAGTGTACAGTGTACTGTATGTCCGTGCTCGTTGTTTTCATAATGACACGAACTTCCATTATTTCTTCAGATTTATTGATGTCGGCAGTTTTTCTATCAGTAGACAGAAAACATAAAATATGCTATTAGACACGTATCATAATTGGTGTAGTTGCGGTGGGTAGTGTAATGGGGTGGAGTTGTGGGTGGGGTGGGGGGGGGGGGGTGGAGACTGCAGAGATTCAAATCACAATCGTAATTATTAATCCTGTTATTACGGATGAAGAGAAGATCCAAACGCGGTCGAAGTTTCTTCACTACAGAGTTGTTCCCTTATTTAAATTAATATTTTATAAAAACAAATGCATATATGATGGGAAGAAGTGATGAGTAGCTATAGCAATGTTCAATACATATGTGATTGCTTTGTTGTCAAATTTTAAATTATTGTGTTATCTTCGCCCCTACATATTTATCTGATAAATGTTGGATTACGATAAAAAATATTATTCCAAGAAAATTACTATCAAAATGTAATTAAAATTAATTAATTTTAATCGAATTATGTATGTTTTAATTTTTAATTTTAGCAATATGTATTATCCTATTAAAATAAATTGCTGTTAGAAGGAAAAAGGAAGACATTGGTGGCCTCATCACTTATAAGTGTGAGGCTCCCTTGATAATGAAAGTAAATAGTTTTTATAAGTATTTTAGACTGACCACAGGGAGAGACATGAAAATTCCTCTTCACGCATCTGACACTGTATAACCACGTATACATATACATATGTTTGTTTACGAGATTTGTCACAACCCGTTAACTTGCTTAGTCATTGTGTCGCGGGTATCATGCACCACAGTCGTAACGACCGTCCAAACACATTCCAGTTGAGCTCTTCTTGTCATTATCTTTTCTGTGATAATAGTCCTACCGGCTCATTCGTAACAAATATGTAGATTTTGTGCCAGCTGAAATATTAACAATTTATTTCTTATAGAGTTGACTTGTATTCATCGATATCTCAAAACCCATCTGAGATACAGACACATTATTTATTAAAAAGTGTTTTGTGATTATAGCCATTTCAGAATAATATTTTTGTTATGTCTACAAATAAATGAGTTGTGAATTTAAAAAAAAAAACTAATGGCCGCCATATTGGAATGAAATGGTGAACCAATGTAGTCAATGAGCGTTACTGAGATATTTATACAAACAATTTTTGTTATAAAGTTCGAACTTTTTAGCATTTTGATCAGTTTTTGGTGATTAAAAACTTCTTATGTTCTTTAATAGGATGTGACATAAGATAAATTTGTCTATTAAAAAAGTTTATGAAATGTTATAAACATGCAAGAACACTTTGAGTTTCCTCTAGGTTCATAAATAACGAAGTTTTTAATATTTCAAAGTTTAGGAAATGTGAGAACCATACAAGAACACTTTTAGTGTTTCCTCTATTTCCATAAATAACGAAGATGTGAAGATGTGTGGCAGTTAAGCGGCCGCCATATTGGAACAAAACAGTTTACAAAGTTGGCGAAGGAACTCAGCCGAGACTTGTAAGATGCAAAGATCGAATGTAAGATCGATTTTTGCACAAAGCTTAGGGGTAGTAGCAATAGTTAACAAAATCTACGTAATATGAATAGTGGCACACATGACTATAATATAGAACATAAAAATGTGTTGGCTATGAAATAAAAGACGTGTGAAAACATCAGTATCGGCCTCACGTACATCCCTGGGCGCCCAATTACGGGCTGTGTGGTGACATCGGCTCCTGCTCCTACATCGGCTCCTGCTCCTAATTCGACTTCTGCTCCCACATCGGCTCCTGCTCCTACATTGGCTCCTGCTCCTACATCGGCTCCTGCTCCTACATCGGCTCCTGCTCCTACATCGGCTCCTGCTCCTACATCGACCCCTACCCCTACATCGACTCCTACTCCCACATCGGCTCCTGCTCCTACATTGGCTCCTGCTCCCACATCGGCTCCTGCTCCTACATCGTCTCCTGCTCCTATATCGGCTCCTGTCCCTACATCGTCTTCTACTCCCACATCGGCTCCTGCTCCTACATCGGCTCCTGCTCCTACATCGGCACCGGGGATATGGGCTAGACTCTGGTCCAAGCTAATTGAAATATTAGAGGTAATACCTACTTAAGCCAATTGGCTGTAAAGAAATTAAACTACTTCATTTGTATAGTTCTTTTATAAAACTGTGTGTACAGTGTTTGTAACTATTAAAAACACATCTTACAAGGAGCAATATTAACCAGTGAATTAATAGATTTCTTATAATCTTCAAAAGCGAAGCGTACAAAATCAACAAATTATTTAATTAAGTAGCGTGATTTGCAGGTAGAGGCCTAAGGAAAGAATTCAAACGGCTAACGTTGTAGTTTGTGGGTCATAATAATATAAAAATATTTTCATATATCTCAGATCATATAGACTGAATTTGTAAAGATATTTAAGGATTACAATTATTATATAAAATTGGTTATTACGTACGGTGGTAAAGCGTACGGTAGGGAACGAGTGGGAGTTTCATGCTTCCTAGTTCTATACACAACTCGAGGAAAATAAACATTTAAAACCTCTATTGTTTTATATGAACTCTCTAAAAGATTGATTTTAAAGTATAGGTTATTTTTATATTGCACATAACAATGCATTTTATTGCATGAAATGTTACGGCAGTGGCAATGTTTTATGGTCCTTACAAATTAAATATATACTAAATTAAAAGTGTACGGTTTATAATAAGCGCGCAATAATATCAAAAATATTTGTAAGGATTTATCCCACTCAGCCTGCCGCGCCGCGCCGTGGGGATCTGCCTCTGATCACGGCCTACAATTACTTAGGCGCCATTAACAATGCAGTGGTTTGGCTAATTTAACCCTCTTCCTCACTAACTAACCCTTCGCCCCTCGACCCTCCCCTGGCCAACAAAGTACAACAACCGCAGGCCCTTACTCCAGTCGGAGAGGCCCCACCGCTTCGTTACACAGTAAAACACGTAAACGTCTACATTAAGTACAGCAAGTCACCTCTCTCTGTTAGAGAGTGTATCATGCGGCAACTGTTACTGGTACAACAACCGCAGGCCCTTACTCCAGTCGGAGAGGCCCCACCGCTTCGTTACAAAGTAAAACACGTAAACGTCTACATTAAGTACAGCAAGTCACCTCTCTCTGTTAGAGAGTGTATCATGCGGCAACTGTTACAGCCACGCTTGCATCATTGCATTATTTTAGGATTGTTTTAGGAAGAGAAAATTAAAAATCGTTTCTGATTTTTTGAAAATTTTATGTACTATCCTGTAAAACATATATAAATTTACCTGAAAATAATTACGTGAGATCACTAAAGATTTGGGTATTTTATATTTCTTCCCTAATAATTTAAATATTAAACATTTCCTGGGGCATTTTTCATATTATTTAAGTTTTTTCATATTGAAATTAGGAATAATAATTACAATTTTTTATGGAGACAGCAAGTACATTATGTACAACATTAAAAAAAAGTACATTATTAATACGTAAAAAGTACAAGAACTAGATGTAGGCTGAATTCTTTTTTAAGTTAAACTTTTTGTACTTCTTTTCAAGTAAACGTTATAAACGGAAGGGTGGTAACTATATCGTATTGTTATTGTGTTGCACAATTTAAGAAAAGTACAAAATTATTGATATGACAATGTGTACCGTTTGGACCAATCCTCGGTAAAAGTTTTTTAAGTGCAAACAAACCTTTTATAATAGTATAAAATTAGTTAGGTTTCAAATGAATATATGTAGATATTTATGTCTTTTCATTAGAGCCAAATCCTTATGTACAAACAGTTCAACTTTAACATTTACAGATTCACACTTATCAAAGCTTTTACTGACAGGGGATACTCTAAAAAACTTTGCAGCTCAGACAAATTAAAAAGGTTACACATATTCTAAATCATTTCCAAAACGATCTTAAATTTATAACAAAATCTTGGTTTGCACAAAATTAATAGATTTATGAAAATTGGCTACGAAGTTTTAATAAACTCACTCTTAACTGACAAACTTATATCCAGCCCATCTAGAATAGCATTTAAGAGACCCCAAAATTTGAAGAAAAGCTTGTAAGGCCCAAAATTTATGTTAGAAAATATTCTCAAAATTTATTTTTTGCCTGTATAAACCATGTCCTAAACTACGTTGTGGTATTTGCAAAATAGTGGAAAAGACCGATCAATTCGAAAGTAGCGTAATTAAGATTTCTTATTCAATAGTTGGTAAATTGGACTGCACCTTCGCAGTTTACCAGCTAACCTGTTGGTTTTTTCCCGAAGAACTACATTGGGCAAACCTCAAATTCGTTTACGGGTAAGAATGACCTGTCACCGTTTTTCAAGCGATCAAAAAGACGAAAAACCATTAGCCTTACACGTTATTCATCACAAAAAAAAGCTTTGAGGATTGCTATTAACTCAAAGCTGTAAGCAAAAGTAAACCTTGAAAATAGATCTCGAAATAATGTAAATCTAAGGAAATATGAATTTGGGACATCAACTCATATTAAAATTGAAACAACCGTACGGACTCAACATTCGCAAAATAATGTTTTCCACTTGAAACCTTCGGTTCGGATCTACAAAATTTACCTAAGTTCAAATTTATATTATGTTATATTACTTTTAAAAATCAACAATTAATCAAAATTTGTTTGAATGTCAACATTTTAAACTATACACTTTTGAAAAAAAAAAAAAATTTATCAAAATCCTCTTGTATATGCAAAATCTTCATATATTTTGGAAAACTCTTTCTCTTGACAATCCATGTTGAGTTGCACACCACTAGAAAGATCATTTAAAATGATGCGAAAGATATCTCTCCTGGCTCTCTACGTCAATTATGAGAGCTTTTACAATGATTTCAGAAACGTGTTCACGTCTTTTGGTGAGTTTTTGGAATATTTACATTGTACCGTAAATTAGTTAATTAAATTTCATATAATGTAAATTTCGCAACCTAGTCAGCCAGTATAACTTAATATTATTGTTATCCAATGTTCCGGAACTAAATTATTGGGCGGAGTAACTACCTAATTGGCACGCGTATGAATATTTTCTTCTAACCCTTGGTAGCAGCCCAACTATGTGACCGGGCAGACCTCGCGGGCTTTGTCCGCGAGTTTACGTGTCCTACGTTTCTCACGGCTCACAGTGCACATATTATTTGAGTAGATGGCAACCAGTTTCGTTACTTCTACTCATCTTCTAGTAACCACCGACTAGAAATAACCCTTCTTAGACTACAGCACCATTGTCTTGTGCCAAGACGCCAACACCCGGGTTGTGAGTCTACACATTGCGAAGGGAAGTAAAATCTTAATGTCTTATAAAGTAGAACATCGTAGGCATAATTCCAGAGAACATTGGATATTTTAGGCCCACCTATAAGATACACGTTTTTAGTTCTTATATTCTAATTGGCAGCAACGTGGCATTACATACTTTTCCTTTACCATCTAAAAGTGGTGCTTGTAAGTTTTCGTAATTAAAATGAACTTATAAGTAAACTTTGCATTTCTAGTATTTATTACTACGACCTCAGAAGTCACCACCCTCATGTGTTATCGTCCAACGGTACAACATAGCCTTATGTATGAAAAGGTCGGAGATATCAATTTAAAATTTGGAATTTTTCCTAGCCTCAGCACTCACTATGAGTATACTAAATTTTAGCAAAGTGTAAATGTGTGAGGTAATCTGCGTATGTTGAGTTGGCGAAATTAAGAAATATTAAGTTTATAATTCATAGTTCATTGTTTCCTTTTCACACATTCGATATACGTAAAAAATCAAAACTGCTTACAGGAAATATAGTGCCATAAAATTCTAAAAGTGTATTAATTACATTTAACAACATTGATGTGCTTTATTTGTATTAAATATCCTAAGTTATTTATGATGTGAGTTCCCCAATTAACATTTTAATAACGACCTCACTAAAATATTCTATTATGTCACGTTGTTTAGTCGTGTTTAGTCAGTATGTTGGTTGACTATCCTAAAACTTAAAATTCCTTAAGAGCTTAAAACAGTTTTAAATTCGGTAGACGTCTTTTGGGAATATTAATAAATAAACCTAAATGTCGAACATGTAACGAAGGAAACTGTGCAAACTTTAAAATTTTAATTCTGAAGCTTCCGTATAAAGATATACTTAAATAAATGGCCACGGAAGCATAAGCCTTTATTTACAAAATCGTAGAATTTCTCACTATTTTAAGATGTTGTCGGCGTCAGTCAACATGTCAGACTGTTACGTATTGCCCTATCTCCTACATCTGTTTAACAAGTAACAATGCCCTATCTCCTACATCTGTTTAACAAGTAACATTGCCCTATCTCCTACATCTGTTTAACAAGTAACATTGCCCTATCTCCTACATCTGTTTAACAAGTAACATTGCCCTATCTCCTACATCTGTTTAACAAGTAACATTGCCCTATCTCCTACATCTGTTTAACAAGTAACAATGCCCTATCTCCTACATCTGTTTAACAAGTAACATTGCCCTATCTCCTACATCTGTTTAACAAGTAACATTGCCCTATCTCCTACATCTGTTTAACAAGTAACATTGCCCTATCTCCTACATCTGTTTAACAAGTAACATTGCCCTATCTCCTACATCTGTTTAACAAGTAACAATGCCCTATCTCCTACATCTGTTTAACAAGTAACAATGCCCTATCTCCTACATCTGTTTAACAAGTAACAATGCCCTATCTCCTACATCTGTTTAACAAGTAACATTGCCCTATCTCCTACATCTGTTTAACAAGTAACATTGCCCTATCTCCTACATCTGTTTAACAAGTAACAATGCCCTATCTCCTACATCTGTTTAACAAGTAACATTGCCCTATCTCCTACATCTGTTTAACAAGTAACATTGCCCTATCTCCTACATCTGTTTAACAAGTAACAATGCCCTATCTCCTACATCTGTTTAACAAGTAACATTGCCCTATCTCCTACATCTGTTTAACAAGTAACAATGCCCTATCTCCTACATCTGTTTAACAAGTAACATTGCCCTATCTCCTACATCTGTTTAACAAGTAACAATGCCCTATCTCCTACATCTGTTTAACAAGTAACAATGCCCTATCTCCTACATCTGTTTAACAAGTAACATTACCCTATCTCCTACATCTGTTTAACAAGTAACAATGCCCTATCTCCTACATCTGTTTAACAAGTAACATTGCCCTATCTCCTACATCTGTTTAACAAGTAACATTGCCCTATCTCCTACATCTGTTTAACAAGTAACAATGCCCTATCTCCTACATCTGTTTAACAAGTAACATTGCCCTATCTCCTACATCTGTTTAACAAGTAACATTGCCCTATCTCCTACATCTGTTTAACAAGTAACAATGCCCTATCTCCTACATCTGTTTAACAAGTAACATTGCCCTATCTCCTACATCTGTTTAACAAGCAACAAACTCGAAGCGGAGCAGAGAGAAATGCTACTCTACAATTAAGGCTACAAACAGAAGTAATTAAGAAGAGTTTTATTTCTGTCGCTTTGGCTGGACCAGTTTAATATCGCAAAAATCAAAGATCTTAGCGTCCGCAGGCATCTCCGTCCTCTCAATTCTTTTAAATTCAATAATTTTGCGGAGTAATTAATTTCAAGATTACATTTTTAAGAGAAGAACTTTAATATCAGCAGTGGCAGCAAAAATAAAAGCGGCAGATTGTAACGAATTATCCGAGCTGTTCTCTTGGTGTTTTATTTACAGTACTTGTATTTTAGAAAACGGTTTGTATAAATGACGTTCTCCTTATTTTACAGCAAGCAAGTACTGATGTCGATTACAAACGGTGTTATATTTAACTAATTATCACTTTTGCTATGATAACATGCTAAATTACTCAACTCATTAGAATTGTTTTCCTATTTTACAGCACAGGAAAGTACTAATGCCGATTATAGATGGTATTATATTTAATTAATCATCACTTTTGCTATGATAACATGCTAAATTACTCAACTCATTAGAATTGTTTTCCTATTTTACAGCCAGGAAAGTACTAATGTCGATTATAGAAGGTATTATATTTAATTAATCATCACTTTTCCTATGATAACATGCTAAATTACTCAACTCATTAGAATTGTTTTCCTATTTTACAGCCAGGAAAGTACTAATGTCGATTATAGAAGGTATTATATTTAATTAATCATCACTTTTGCTATGATAACATGCTAAATTACTCAACTCATTAGAATTGTTTTCCTATTTTACAGCCAGGAAAGTACTAATGCCGATTATAGAAGGTATTATATTGAAGCTTTTTCTGATGAAAAAATAACGTGGTTCAACTCTAATGTAAATAAATTCGTTTTTTATAGACACAGAACTAAAATGTTGAGAACATACAGTAAGACTGTGTTAGAATGCGTTAAAATGCGTAAGACAAATAAATTCAAACTTTTTGGTCTAAGTCAAAACTGAAAAAATGTATTGTTAACTGATAGCGTTAAACCGATGGCTTTTTCATCGTTCAGTGATCAGTAATATTTTTTACAATGCCTGAAAGATCTTAGCATTTTCACATTACTGTTTTATCGTCGTTTTAATCATACTTTAAGCAACGAATTAAAGATAGTGCTTGTAACTAACCGAGAGTGCTTGTAGGTAACAAGCCGATAGTGTAAGATAACATAATTCCTTTTAGAAATTTTCCATCATTCGTAATAACAATCAATAATAGTGTATAAAGCATGTCACACCTTTCACCGTTAAAAAAAACCTTAAAAAATAAGTGATGATGCATGTATCACTATGATGGTGCTTGTAAAAGTCTGATGATACTTGTAACTGTCTGATGATGCTTGTAGCGGTCTGATGATGCTTTTAGCGGTCTTATGTTGCTTTTAGCTGTCTAATTGTACTTGTCTGTCCGATGGTGCTTGTAGCGGTCTGATGGTGCTTGTAGCGGTCTGATGGTGCTTGTAGCGGCCTGATGGTGCTTGTAGCTGTCTGATGATACTTTTAGCGGTCTTATGGTGCTTTTAGCTGTCTAATTGTACTTGTAACTGTCTGATGATGCTTGTAGCGGTCTGATGATGCTTTTAGCGGTCTTATGGTGCCTTTAGCTGTCTAATAATTGTACTTGTCTGTCTGATGGTGCTTGTAGCGGTCTTATGGTGCTTTTAGCTGTCTAAATTGTACTTGTAAATGTCTGATGATGCTTGTAGCGGTCTGATGGTGCTTGTAGCGGTCTGATGGTGCTTGTAGCGGTCTGATGGTGCTTGTAACTGTCTGATGATGCTTGTAGCGGTCTGATGATGCTTTTAGCGGTCTTATGGTGCTTTTAGCTGTCTAATTGTACTTGTCTGTCTGATGGTGCTTGTAGCGGTCTGATGGTGCTTGTAGCGGTCTGATGGTGCTTGTAGCGGTCTGATGGTGCTTGTAGTGGTCTGATGGTGCTTGTAGCGGTCTGATGGTGCTTGTAGCTGTCTGATGGTGCTTGTAGCGGTCTGATGCTGCTTGTAGCGGTCTGATGGTGCTTGTAGCGGCCTGATGATGCTTGTAGCGGCCTGATGGTGCTTGTAGCTGTCTGATGGTGCTTGTAACTGTCTGATGATGCTTGTAGCGGTCTGATGGTGCTTGTAGCGGTCTGATGATGCTTGTAACTGTTTGATGGTGTTTGTATGATTTTGACTAGATGCTTTTCAACCCTCGTTGAATGCCAAAGAATGTATCTTAAGACCATTTCTTTCTAAGGTAATTTCGTATAGTCCTGTCATTTAGCATGTTAACATGAGGTAAAGTAATTAGATGGGTTTCACGTAGAGCATTATTATTATTATTATTAAAACGAAAGCTTAATATTTACCTCTAATTAATATTATTATTAAGCTTTATAATTATTTAGATTTTTATAAATGGTTAATTTAATTTATATAACTATTATATTATAGTATTCAACACAGGGTATGGGAAGCAGAATCATTCCTACACTTACCAATTGTGAATATAGCACAAGAGATGGTGAATTGCGATAGGGACGTACCTGAAACAGAGAAGGACATTAAATTAGAGATGGTTTCGATAAGTAGTAGAATGCATTATGTGGTAAGATATCCCGAGAATGACTCCATCTCTTAACATAAAGGTTTGCGCTTAACATTTCTACACAGACAAGAATGGATTATATGATGTTGCGTGCCCATCCATGAACTTAGACTCAGTAGGCTGCCACAATTTCTCTTTTGCCTGTTCCAGAGGATTTAAAATTCTTATCATGATTTCTATCTGTTTACACATCTCGAGAATGAAATTAAAAGTTTGCACGCAATTTACGCAAATCCTGTTACGTGACACGTGGCGTGACGTAGTCCTGCCTTGTTATATTAATACTAATAGTTTCAAAATGGTTTGTTTTTAAGTTAAGATTTCGATTCACAACTATACATATTCCATGGAGTCCAAATTGTTCATCCGTTTTAAGAAATGTAATGTGCTCTCTTTAAAGGAGACCCGTATACATTGTTGAAACAAAACCAATTAATATGATCTGATTAACATCAGGTAAACAAACATTAACACATAAACAAATCCTCCTTCCGGAATTGTGTTTGCTGGCCAAGGAATAAGGTTCTTTGAATGTAGGGTTAAGGGCTGTCCGTCCGTATTTCTGTCTGTCCGTCTACCAGTCTGTACGATAGCCTTTGATAGAAAGGGCCTAGAGACTTGTAATTTGGTACATAGACTCCCTTTGGTCCTAGGAAGAATGTTTCTGATTTTGCAGTTAACAGATCAAAAGACAGTGCGTCTGTCTGTATGACAGTGCGTCTGTCTGTATGACAGTGCGTCTGTCTGTATGACAGTGCGTCTGTCTGTATGACAGTGCGTCTGTCTGTATGACAGTGCGTCTGTCTGTATGACAGTGCGTCTGTCTGTATGACAGTGCGTCTGTCTGTATGATAGTGCGTCTGTCTGCATGACAGTGCGTCTGTCTGTATGACAGTGCGTCTGTCTGTATGACAGTGCGTCTGTCTGTATGACAGTGCGTCTGTCTGTATGACAGTGCGTCTGTCTGTATGACAGTGCGTCTGTCTGTATGACAGTGCGTCTGTCTGTATGACAGTGCGTCTGTCTGTATGACAGTGCGTCTGTCTGTATGACAGTGCGTCTGTCTGTATGACAGTGCGTCTGTCCTGTATGACAGTGCGTCTGTCTGTATGACAGTGCGTCTGTCTGTATGACAGTGCGTCTGTCTGTATGACAGTGCGTCTGTCTGTATGACAGTGCGTCTGTCTGTATGACAGTGCGTCTGTATGTCTGTATGACAGTGCGTCTGTCTGTCTGTATGACAGTGCGTCTGCCTGTATGACAGTGCGTCTGTCTGTATGACAGTGCGTCTGTCTGTATGACAGTGCGTCTGCCTGTATGACAGTGCGTCTGTCTGTCTGTATGACAGTGCGTCTGTCTGTATGACAGTGCGTCTGTCTGTATGACAGTGCGTCTGTCTGTCTGTATGACAGTGCGTCTGTCTGTATGACAGTGCGTCTGTCTGTATGACAGTGCGTCTGTCTGTATGACAGTGCGTCTGCCTGTATGACAGTGCGTCTGTCTGTATGACAGTGCGTCTGTCTGTATGACAGTGCGTCTGTCTGTATGACAGTGCGTCTGTCTGTCTGTATGACAGTGCGTCTGTCTGTATGATAGTGCGTCTGTCTAAATGATAGTGCGATAACTCTGTCGAGTCCTTCGATGTATCGTTTTATTATGCAATATTTAATAGCCCAATTTTTTTACAATTTTTTAGTTCATTGGTATGAATAAATTCTAAAGCAGTAAAACTGATTGCAAAGTGGAAGGAACGTTTGTTCACGACTGGCACAAAGTTTATCCCACATTAAAATTGTACAGCGCCTAATCGGCTACGGACGTTTTCCCAAGCCGTGGGGATTGGTTTCTGCCTTCCCTTGCGTCCAGCGGCGTACTCACGCATCGGTTACAACGTGTAGAGCTGCTTGTGACAGACTGAGGTACTTAGACCCTTACGTCGAGTACATGAGGTACAATTAGCTAATAAAATACATTACACTCACTAATACTTTATTTTTGAAGTTTGCTTTCGACGACGGAAGGATTGTGAAGGAAACAGGACTTTTCTGGACATTTGCCATCGTTCAGTGATAAAAGAAAATCAGTAAAACTACGTTTCGAGATCTGCAATCTGATCTCTTCTTCAGGTAAATAACTAACCTAACACATAATTACAAGCTAGGTTAAAATAAACAAATCATACCAGAAAGTTGTGACACGCGTGTCAGGAATCACAACCGCCATGTTGTGTGTCAACTTCACTAACTCTAAAACATGTATTTAATAAAAAACTAAACACAACACTAGTCGTAGGTGGTTGATCGGCGAATGCAGACCTGGTGTAACCTGTATTCTGTAGTTCAATTTTAATAACTGTGTTGTATTTAGGATTTATTAAGTGCATGCTTTAGAGTTAGTGAAGTTGACACACAACACGGTGTTTGTGAATCCGGACTTACGCGTGTCACAACGCTCTGGTATGATTTGTTTATTTTAACCTAGTTTGTAATTATGTGTTAGGTAAGCTATAATGTAAAGCTGTAGCCCAACGTAGAAACATACTACTCAACTATCTGCTACTACAACTCATTTTTGAAATAAAAAATATATATTTTTTTAAACAGATTTTTTATTTGTTGACATATATTTTGAATATCGTTCATTTATCTACGAAATTACTCATCAGGATTACAGTACAGCTAAAACAACCTGGTCCTGGTAAAAAGTGTGTTTACTCACTTCTGTTTAGAGAGTCCCAAGTATGGGAGAGAGTGGTCACCCGCCCAAGCGATAATTACTGCTTCGCTCCGAACAGTAAAACAGCGCTACGCGGCTTTGTTGTCGCGGCCACCTCACATTAGGCGATTGCTTTTACAGTTAACTAACGTCCAACATTAACTACGTATAACTACAGGCAGCAGTGAGCCGGACCCTACTTAGTTACTTAAGAACTGTTCCTCCAATATTCATTAACATCTCAAAGTCGTAACTTTATCACATTTCAATAAAACCTCATCCCAGTTATGGCTTGATGTAGAGCAGTCTTTAAAAAACTGTAAGGCCCTTGGCACATTACACGATTCTGCCTGTCCGAGGGAAAACCGGGCGGTTTTAAATTGTGGTCTATTAATTTTCAGTCGGACAAATAGAACACAACAGCTCTGTAGTAAGTCCTGACTACTGTATCGTCGGCGGAATAGAAAAAGGTGCAATCGACACTGGTTACATTACAATTAATTAGAAACGTGAGGAAGTCAGGGACCTTCTACGTACTATTTGAAGACCTGAGAATCCGCATTAGATTAAATGTTATTTCCGTCATAGTAACTTTTATTCGTCTAAAACTGATTTCTTGAGTTTAGACGACAACAAATGTTTTAAGAAGCAGGTTGCTTATTCCACGTATAGACTACTTACACTTTACAATTTACATTACTTTTCAGTTAAATGAAATTGTAGTGATAAATGTATAGTATTAGCAAAGTTGTTAATAAAAGTTAATTTATATAAATTGATAAAGACAGTTTATAGGTTACCTGTTCACTATGTACACGTTAAATAAATTTTGCAGTTATGTAAAAGTAATAAATTTGAAGTATTAAAGTAGTTATTAGTACAAAAAAGTATTAATTCTTCGCGTAATTCTTCTACCATAACACACAGACCGAGTTAAGTAAGAAACGCATCAAATCGACATAGAAGAAAAAGTATAAAAATATTTTACACTATGAAATTAGGTCATAAACAAAGTAAATTTAAAAAGTATTACACTGGTAAATGAACATCGGTGTAAGCTTTAAATTCATGTATGAGTTAATGTGTATCAAAATTCAGTTAACAAAGCACACGCTCAATCTCAACGTTAATATGTCTATATGACAACAATAATATGTCTCAACGTAAAACGTTAATCTCAACGCCCATAAATAACATTGAACTACTCATATTGAAAAGGAATTCCCTTCAATAAACAAACACAAACAAGTCGTCTCTCCTGAACCTGGGGCTGAGAAAGGAAGTAAACTGGCGGAAGGAGAAATTGTTTGTAAAACATTCGCCATTCATGAGACAAGCCGAGCTCCAGCGGGCAGGGTTGGAGACGATACGGGCAACAATAATATGAACTGTACACAGCTGCGCAGGGTGGACCTGAAATATTGCTACGATACCTGTACATGTGTTACATCTCTATACGGTACAAACATATGACATTCATGAGACAAGCCGAGCTCCAGCGGGCAGGGTTGGAGACGATACGGGCAACAATAATATGAACTGTACACAGCTGCGCAGGGTGGACCTGAAATATTGCTACGATACTTGTACATGTGTTACATCTCTATACGGTACAAACATATGACATTCATGAGACAAGCCGAGCTCCAGCGGGCAGGGTTGGAGACGATACGGGCAACAATAATATGAACTGTACACAGCTGCGCAGGGTGGACCTGAAATATTGCTACGATACTTGTACATGTGTTACATCTCTATACGGTACAAACATATGACATTCATGAGACAAGCCGAGCTCCAGCGGGCAGGGTTGGAGACGATACGGGCAACAATAATATGAACTGTACACAGCTGCGCAGGGTGGACCTGAAATATTGCTACGATACCTGTACATGTGTTACATCTCTATACGGTACAAACATATGACATTCATGAGACAAGCCGAGCTCCAGCGGGCAGGGTTGGAGACGATACGGGCAACAATAATATGAACTGTACACAGCTGCGCAGGGTGGACCTGAAATATTGCTACGATACCTGTACATGTGTTACATCTCTATACGGTACAAACATATGACATTCATGAGACAAGCCGAGCTCCAGCGGGCAGGGTTGGAGACGATACGGGCAACAATAATATGAACTGTACACAGCTGCGCAGGGTGGACCTGAAATATTGCTACGATACTTGTACATGTGTTACATCTCAATACGGTACAAACATATGACATTCATGAGACAAGCCGAGCTCCAGCGGGCAGGGTTGGAGACGATACGGGCAACAATAATATGAACTGTACACAGCTGCGCAGGGTGGACCTGAAATATTGCTACGATACTTGTACATGTGTTACATCTCTATACGGTACAAACATATGACATTCATGAGACAAGCCGAGCTCCAGCGGGCAGGGTTGGAGACGATACGGGCAACAATAATATGAACTGTACACAGCTGCGCAGGGTGGACCTGAAATATTGCTACGATACTTGTACATGTGTTACATCTCTATACGGTACAAACATATGACATTCATGAGACAAGCCGAGCTCCAGCGGGCAGGGTTGGAGACGATACGGGCAACAATAATATGAACTGTACACAGCTGCGCAGGGTGGACCTGAAATATTGCTACGATACTTGTACATGTGTTACATCTCTATACGGTACAAACATATGACATTCATGAGACAAGCCGAGCTCCAGCGGGCAGGGTTGGAGACGATACGGGCAACAATAATATGAACTGTACACAGCTGCGCAGGGTGGACCTGAAATATTGCTACGATACCTGTACATGTGTTACATCTCTATACGGTACAAACATATGACATTCATGAGACAAGCCGAGCTCCAGCGGGCAGGGTTGGAGACGATACGGGCAACAATAATATGAACTGTACACAGCTGCGCAGGGTGGACCTGAAATATTGCTACGATACCTGTACATGTGTTACATCTCTATACGGTACAAACATATGACATTCATGAGACAAGCCGAGCTCCAGCGGGCAGGGTTGGAGACGATACGGGCAACAATAATATGAACTGTACACAGCTGCGCAGGGTGGACCTGAAATATTGCTACGATACCTGTACATGTGTTACATCTCTATACGGTACAAACATATGATAATATGACATTCAGATGTTAATAACTTAATATTGTTATATTTAATATTGTTGCAATGACAATTAGCAGAGCTGAACAATATCGTCCAATACTACATTTTCTCTGAGAGTGATAGACGATAACTAGGGATCTATTGGACCTACGGACGTACCTGCTCTATAACTTTTTTCATATGACTTTCTTCTTGGGATGAGCATTATTGACAATATTCAAACCAAAAGAAGATTTAAATCGAAATTTTGAACTTTTTGGAGAAAAAAAGCAATTTTTGCAGTCCAGTATCTCGGGTACTGTGGGACATACAGAGCTGGGCTTAACTTTTAAAATATTTTCTAAATTTAAACAGAGTGAGTGATCTTTCGTAAAAACTCACCCTTCAGCCAAAACCTGAAAAAGTCCGAATATTTCGAAATGTTTGGCGAAAAGTTGTAGTGTTAAAGTTTGAGAATTTCGAACACTGTCCGTACTGTTCTTTTGACTTTCCCCTTATTCAGTTTCGTAAGACCAGAAAAGACCAGCTCAATTCCTTCTTGTTCCTCAAAAATATAATTTATAACTGCTACTAAATTAATCACCGAGTAAAATTAAAATGTATCAACGCTCAAAAATACATTTGTATTATTATATAGTAGTCGGATATTAGTACTTTTCAGCAGCTAACATAATATCCATACACGGTGCTACTCATAGATGAGCAGGATATAGGTCAAAAGTAAACAACATTTTACAGAATAAACACCACAAAAACACACACAAATCAGCATATTAAAAAGCATATGTACGGAACTAGTTAATCCAAAGTCAATAAAGTTAACATGCGTTTCTTTAAGTTGTTATGGAGCTATTCGTAACATTTTTATATAAATCTTTAAAGATTTTTAAAGAATTTAATATCACAATAACTAAAAAAATAAAATATTTAATTATTTGTGAATATCGTGTCTAATTAAAAATAATATTTATTCTGTAAACCTGTCAAATGTATTACGATATTTTTCCGTACTCTTCAGAAAATTGGGAACATATGATAGCAGATCACTAAAACTAATTATTGTATGTCTTGGTTACATACTAAGCTAGAGTAACAAAGTAAAGCATCAAACCGAAGTATCTCGATACTAATTGCAAGCATGCAGCTTTAACCATATTTCAATAATAAATTCTAAGTCATTAACCATTGATAAAAATCAGGTAACCGAATTATTATAATAATAGCTTTATTGTCGTAGACAATTACAATATTGTATGGTATGCGTCATATCGATTAAAATATATAAGAATATAAGTTAAATTAACAAAACAAAACAAATAAGAAACAAGTACCCTTAAAAATATAAAATTCAATTGCATAATGCTTATAACTGTAAACAAAGAATGTAAAAAGTTTACAAGGTAAAGAGCTAAGGTACTACACATAACTTCACCCCCAACCCAACAGAATTGATTAATCCTCACGATCCGCAAACTCACCAACAATACCAATCGAACAACAAGCAACATTACTTTTGGCCTGTGTAAATATAAAAGCACAATCCTCACATTGAATAACACGCCATTATAAAAGTACTGAATCCGTTCAGTGTAGGTTTAGGAAGCGTAAGATACTATTTTATTAAAACTAAAGAGTGGTATTTCAATTTAGTAAAACTATATTATAGAAAATGCACGACATCATGCATGCTATGACAGACTATACTCAAGTGAACTATTTTAGTACGATCTGTTAAATATTATGCCTAGGAGAAATATGTTCAACTTGATTTTAAAGCAATCCAAGGGTATTTAATTACTGATAAACATACTGAAATAAAAAAGGATTTTACAAAATTCAGAGTTTAAGACTCGCCTAGTTTTTCTTCGTATTCGGTACAAGCACTCAAGTGAACAGCGGAGATATCCATCGAGCGAGATCGTGGGTGGGCCTACAAACAATTTAATGTAGTATATCGGAATAAAGACAATTGTTATTTATTGTGTCGCAGGTCACTTCACTCGATGAGATTGGCTACTGCCACTGCCAGAGATATCAATATATTGTGGGAGTAGAGGCCCATCTGCCGTCTCATTCCTTCAAGCGATTCTTGGTAAACAACCTATAAATCTGATTTATCCCTGATAACACAATTAACTAAATATAGTTTTGGCTGTATTAAATATTTAAAAATAACTCTGTAATTAAAAAAGTAAATTACTAAACATAAGTTTAAGGTACTGCATTTCTGCCCAACAGGCACTCGTCCTCTTCACCCCGCAGCACATTTTACTGTCCTTAATTTTTATAGCTTGTCTTAAAGGATATTTTCAAATGACAGAGCTTCATTATAACAGAACTTCTCCGGCGACTCCATAAAACTGGAAACTATGCCGACAATCTCCCCCACACACCAGGACAGAATGTAGGTTCCAACTCAACAACAGTAGACTCGAATGCTTTTTGTCTCAAACCCTCTTCTTGATCTGATTCCAGCTCCCTTTTTTGAAGCGAGAGTCCCATTTCGTAGCAAGTTATGTTATAGTACAGTATACTATAGTATAGTATACAGTAGTGTAAGTAAACCTTCGTGACAACAGATTGGAACTGTTTTAAATATCCAGAGTTTCTGAAAAAATGTGTTGCCTATTTTCTGATATTACAAACAATTAATGTTCTACTTAACAGTCCAAATATAAATCGATATATTGATAAACGCGTTTCAACATACAACATAAATAATCATGAATCATGTTAGGAATATGAATAACGAATATTTCAACAGTTTCAAAATTATCAGCTTCGAAAATGCCGTTATTAATGTTACTAATAGACTAAGACCCATTTAACCTTTTCTCTCCGTTAATTAAAAAGCTTGTAATATAAATCACGTGGTTTTCAATATTATTCTGTACAATTATTGCAAAATAAGGTGTATATGTTTTGAATTCTTTGTTAACATGTAAGTGACTTAAGGTGACATATTTATGATTTGTACGTAATAATTAGTTTTCTAGAATTCGTTGCTTACCGTTTGTGATTACAAATTACTTCAAGTAATCTCTTCCTTGTTATACTTTGCAGCACATTGCATAAAAATTCAAATATCTGTGGCATTTACTGTAATCAATTATAATAAAATATAACAAAATAGTATAATTTTTTAATACTGCAAAACTTAAAAGTTATTTTTTTAAATCTCAAGGTTTTTAGTAATGCTTTTAATTTTACAAGGAACTCTGTTTCATGTGTTGAATGGTGTGCTCCCCTCTCTGTGTTCGTGGAGAGATTCGTTTTCTGGTTATGAATAATAAATTTTAAGGTGTGAAAAGTGTAGAATGTGGCGTCGTGGAACGAATAACTGTGTTCAGCGCGGGCTGACCGTTTACCCGAACATAAATGTCCCGCACAGCCCACACTTGCGGAATATATCCTCTCATAAACTGGCAGGCGAAGTTCTCTCACCTGCTTCCCACCCCTCCCCCAGAGGGTCCCCTCCCCACCACCACATGTTTGTGCAAATGCAATCAGAGTTATGGCCGGCATTGAGTTTCTGTTTGTGGACCAACAAAAACGGATTAGCGGGAGATCAAGTTCAGTTTCACGTTCCAGGGAATTGTGCACGTAATCAGTATAGCTAGTCAGCTATAATGCTAAATTGCGCACGTAATCAGTATAGCCAGTCAGCTATAATGCTAAATTGCGCACGTAATCAGTATAGCCAGTCAGCTATACTGCTAAATTGTGCACGTAATCAGTATAGCCAGTCAGCTATAATGCTAAATTGTGCACGTAATCAGTATAGCCAGTCAGCTATAATGCTAAATTGTGCACGTAATCAGTATAGCCAGTCAGCTATAATGCTAAATTGTGCACGTAATCAGTATAGCCAGTCAGCTATAATGCTAAATTGTGCACGTAATCAGTATAGCCAGTCAGCTATAATGCTAAGTTGTGCACGTAATCAGTATAGCCAGTCAGCTATAATGCTAAATTGTGCACGTAATCAGTATAGCCAGTCAGCTATAATGCTAAATTGTGCACGTAATCAGTATAGCCAGTCAGCTATAATGCTAAATTGATTACAGTTCAACTAAAATACATTTTAAAATATTTTCATGATTGACAAAGATTTTGAAATTATTTCCTTCATTTTAAATTTACAACGTGGCTACTGCAACATTTACTCGAAAAGTTAAAATAATTGATATCATTCAGTAAAGTAACACAATACTGAACGCAAATCAACTAATGTAATGTGAGTTTGTGATTATATATTAATATCAATAAATCAATCCTTTCACACAAAATAAACAAGTGTATGGTCAAACTGTTTATAAGTGATTATACAACGAGTGCTGTTCTTCAAACAATTAATATTTTTACAAACATGAAAAATATTGATTAATGAGACAATTTTTTTATTTAATAATAAATATTAAACAAATACTTTATGGTAAACGACAAAGAGGAAACAATAAATGATTATTGAAGGTTCAAAACGAACATAAATTTGAATTATAAAAGTTATTGGCTAATTTAACTTTAAAAAATTAAATCTATTGATGTTTTATGAATTGTGTAACTCTTCATTATTTATACCTATCAATTTATAACACTTTAAATTTTGTTCGTTATATGGAGCATATCTTCAGAAACAATGCGAAAAGGGTGGAGACCTTTCAAATTCAAAGGGTTTATAGAGTTTCAATACTCATTGTTTACTAAAATATTACAATTTAATTGACGAATTATGTTTCTTAAGTTGCAATTAATATTTCCTTAAATTTGATATGTTTTATTTGCATGTTACTACCAATGGCGTAGTGTAGCGGGTACAACGTCGAGCGTGGCTGCTGCTTGGATGGGTGACCGCTGAGCGATCCTGTCCCTGCAAGCAGCCCGTCTGCCCGACCATTGGTGGTGGTTCGCAAGTCACCTTTAAGCTGTTGGTCCCCAGGTTAAGTGTTAGAGAGGGCTTCTTAGCACTAACTTCGCCTGGTAAAATAAGGAATTCTTAAATGTTTAATGCATTTGATAAGCAGAAATGATTTTACATATAATTCACAGTGTTGCAATAATAAGAAAATACCATTCCATAACGAAACTGTACAAAAGATTTTCGATTAAAGAATTTTAAGGTAGTGCAGTTTATTTTGGGTTTGATATTGAGTTTTTACGTTAAATTAATAGCACTTTAAAAAGAATTCCCCAAAACAGAAATAGTAAAAAAACACGTTTTTATCATTCTACGTTTAAGGATTCTGCCCAGCGCAGATGATGCACACGAAAGTAGAACTATTGGGATAACATTCCTCAGGATATTGCCCATCACCTAATAGAACAAAATTATAAAGGGTATGATCAAACAAGCAAGAGAAAACAGCAAAACATGAAGTACTCATTTGAATAGACGAATTCTATAGAAAGTTTAGATTACCAACCCCGGCTGACTAGATTCAAGCCCATTTTCTCTATAGACTTTTGATAATTTCACTGATAACAACGTAGAACTGGTTCTTAATAGTTGTTAACAATGTAGAATATTGATGCAATTGTTTTAGATTACATTATCACTTGTGTACACAACACACGTAACAGAATTTAATCCCTTTTCCATGATATAGTACTTAAACAATTAGAATAGTTTGTTTAGTATGTGAATTTACTTAAACATGCAACGTATAGACATCAATGATTTAGTAATTATTTGTTTTGTATTAAAGTAAAGTACTAAAGCTTCTGAACGGAGAGCATAATTAGTCTACTCTTCAATATACCTTGCAGACGGAGAGATTAATGAACATTGAGTAAAGACGGAGACTAAATAAGGTTAGTCAATATAGTACTTGAAAACCGAGAACAAGAAATGTTTGCCAAAGAAGCGCCAGATTCTCTCAATCCACCTCAAAGTCGGTATTCAGATCTTCTCCAGTTCACGAGTAAAAATACTCGCGAGGAATTCACTGCTGTTGTGAGTATTCATTCTTCGCGTTTCATATCTAAGAAGTCGACTCTGTCAAAGTCCGAGCGGTACCTCGCTAATGACTCGACTTCAAACACGTCCACGGCCCGTCTTTGTGTCCGTTTGTTTCCCTACGTTGCCGCCCGGCTCTAATTGGGTATTAATGTTTACTGCACAATGGATCTCTTGTTTGTTTTTAATAAGCATTACCTGATTGCCCAAAGCTATCTTCAGCGAGGCAGTATCATTCGTCATTTTCTAAATTGAATTGAACTGTCGTTTTCTCGACCTCGAAATGACAATTTTAATGAATAAAAGATGCTGCTAAATTACTTCTTTACAAAAAATTTGACGTACTGAATTGTCATGTAGTACAAAATAGAGGTAGAAACTGTCAACTTTCCAACTGAGATGGTTGACATAGACAGAACTGTCTACACAATAACTTTCAAAAACATCATCAAGTATCTGTGATTGGTCCATCACTGTTCAGTCTGTGACTCATGGCTCTCTTACCCACTATGAATACACTTGTAGACCTTCTGAGATTATTTATAGCGACAATACAATATAAATTATATTACAATTATATCAGAAAATATATTCGTATATAACTGTTTCCTAAGAACGTCAAGATTTAAATTACGTATCAGAGAAGAGGCCATTTTCCACAGAGTAGGCTGTGATATATGAGGATCTAGTCAAACAGAAGGACAGGACAGTTGGTACAGTAATATTTAACTCCAGTTCACCTTCCTCTTTGTGCACCTTCCTAACGGCATCAGATTTCAGACGCTGCACTAAGAGGAAGGTGAACCGGAGATAAACTTAACAATCACAATGTTTCAACCCTTCTCACCATAGCTAAGGTATGTGTAGAAGAATAGTATTAGTATGCGGTCACAGACTGGATTTGAATTTATGCTATCCCTACCTCAGGCAAAAAAGTCTAGCAGCTAAAATATTTCACCTACCAGCTTGCGTACAATTTGAATTTCTAAACAATAAAAATACCCTAAAATAGATTGTGCCAATTGTCTAATATTTTAAACATGAATTCGAGTCCTTTTCTTAGGGTTGTATAAAAATTAATTTTGATGATCGCAATGAAATTATCACACGTTCAAAGTTCTGAAACCCCAGAGGATTGAGTAGACTATTTTTATGGTTTGAGAAACAGAAAATGAATTGGCCTCAACTTCACCTTAATTAAGATACTTTCCAAGAAGATTGCAATTGCTTCCTAGTATATAAGACAATTGATATGTATTCTGAATATTCTTTATACACTGTTCGACCCTAGAGCCCAGCGTGAAACATGCAAAATGAGTGACCTAGACGATGTCGGACTAACGATAAATTGTGTTTTTGTTTGCCACGCAAAATACGAGAGACAAAAGTAACTGGAGTGGCGAAAGTTTGCGGAGCAAAACATTTTAATTGCGGAGGAATTCATAAATCAAATGAGAGAACGTCGCTGACAGTTGGCGCTGAAATATATTACATTTTACTACATCTACATTCTACACGCTGAACTGACAAGTAGTTTTACTTTTACAATCTTCTCTCGCAAAACAATGCCCCTTGGATTATTATTATACTAAAAAATGTGCTTTTTTATAAATTTATACTTTATGCGTATCAAATATACAAACTTTACAACATAAAGGTTGTGTTGCTTTTCTTTCACCCAGTTGTTGGATGTCTTAAAGATATATTGCCAAAATTGGATAGCAACAAATAAGTTGCGTGGATTATCATTTTACAATTCTTAACTACTTTGGGCACTGGTTATTATGTTAACTGGAAAAAGTAGGAAACTTGTTACAGTATTTGGTTGACAACTGATGCAGCCTGCCTGTACACTTGTAGATCGCGTGATGTAGCCTACGCATTACGCATTACCAGATGATCTTGTATGAAAGTTATGCTATACACTACAGCCTGAATTATTTCCTGACTGAATGACGTGTTTTGATAACAGTGTTATGAGATATGTGTGTGTATTAGTTGATTACGTGGTGTAATCTAATTGCCATTTGTTATTGTTACGACGTGGCTAACTTGTTACTGTTGTTACTGTGTTGTTACCGATGAATGTAGCCCACGTTGTATAGGTTGACCTTGTGACGTATCTTACTTGTTATTGGTAGACCATGGGTCGTGGCCAAATTGTTATTGTTTAATCGATGAATGTAGCCCACGTAGTATTGTATCTTTACTTGTTATTGGTAGACCATGGGTCGTGGCCAAATTGTTATTGTTTAATCGATGAATGTAGCCCACGTAGTATTGTATCTTACTTGTTATTGGTAGACCATGGGTCGTGGCCAAATTGTTATTGTTTAATCGATGAATGTAGCCCACGTAGTATTGTATCTTACTTGTTATTGGTAGACCATGGGTCGTGGCCAAATTGTTATTGTTTAATCGATGAATGTAGCCCACGTAGTATTGTATCTTACTTGTTATTGGTAGACCATGGGTCGTGGCCAAATTGTTATTGTTTAATCGATGAATGTAGCCCACGTAGTATTGTATCTTACTTGTTATTGGTAGACCATAGGTCGTGGCCAAATTGTTATTGTTTAATCGATGAATGTAGCCCACGTAGTATTGTATCTTACTTGTTATTGGTAGACCATGGGTCGTGGCCAAATTGTTATTGTTTAATCGATGAATGTAGCCCACGTAGTATTGTATCTTACTTGTTATTGGTAGACCATGGGTCGTGGCCAAATTGTTATTGTTTAATCGATGAATGTAGCCCACGTAGTATTGTATCTTACTTGTTATTGGTAGACCATGGGTCGTGGCCAAATTGTTATTGTTTAATCGATGAATGTAGCCCACGTAGTATTGTATCTTACTTGTTATTGGTAGACCATGGGTCGTGGCCAAATTGTTATTGTTTAATCGATGAATGTAACCCACGTAGTATTGTATCTTACTTGTTATTGGTAGACCATGGGTCGTGGCCAAATTGTTATTGTTTAATCGATGAATGTAGCCCACGTAGTATTGTATCTTACTTGTTATTGGTAGACCATGGGTCGTGGCCAAATTGTTATTGTTTAATCGATGAATGTAGCCCACGTAGTATTGTATCTTACTTGTTATTGGTAGACCATGGGTCGTGGCCAAATTGTTATTGTTTAATCGATGAATGTAGCCCACGTAGTATTGTATCTTACTTGTTATTGGTAGACCATGGGTCGTGGCCAAATTGTTATTGTTTAATCGATGAATGTAGCCCACGTAGTATTGTATCTTACTTGTTATTGGTAGACCATGTGACGTGGCCAACCTGTTATTGTTTATAAATGGGGAAAATATAATAAGCAACTAATAATTCAGTTATTTTGTTGTAATGTGGAGTATCCCATAGAGCTAAGGTTGTTTCCTCTTCCCGCCCTCACATTCGTAAACGAATATACAGTATAATAGTAACACGCAAATGGTTTCCACTCTTGGGTAGGGGAACAAGCTAAGAAAGCAAAAGATTGAGTTTAAGCAGATTGGTGAATTTAAACTATTTGGGAACAAAGACAAGTAACAATGAACACTGTGTAGCACAATATGAAGACACGGCACCCAGTCTTCATGTAATGTTTTATCGACAAGAAACAAAGAGAAGTACAGCTCCTGAAAGCTCCAAGACGAGGCGTCCCGAGGGATCTAAGGCTGTCACTTTGCTTTATCACCCTTGCTGACAGGTGGATGTGATGGCGTGACGTCAGCAATCAGAATCACCTTGCTGCTGTACCTGTATTGTGTGCTGATAGCACTTGCTGACGGCTGGCCTGCACACCTCGTGCTCTTAGCTCTCTTGGCTACAGACAAACGTCACTTTAGATTTTGTCATAAAGACTATTTCACATTTAGCGTGAGAACGTCGTTTTCTCTTGGTTTAAGCCCATAATCACTTGTCCAAGTCATCTCTAGCCTTTATCACGGGGAGTGGGTTACTTATCCGGGGTTCTCAGAGCTACAGGGGCTGTATGTGACACAAACTCCAAATACCTATGCTGTGAACTAAAAATACCTCAAAACCTTGACGCCGTATAACAAAATTAAATATATCTTTCAGCCTCAGCCCATGAATCATAAAGGCAAACAAACTCGCAACGGAAAAATGGATATGGATAAAAACATATGTATAACTGATGGCCACAACTCTGAACTCTTTTAACTCGTGTATCTCACGTGTTATGGATAGGTGACTTTCACAATTCTGGTGCTCAGATTGCTCTAACTAAAATATTGAATGTGAATGTTGAGTTCACTTCGATTTCATCTTCCAATAGTGCAGCGCGTGACATTTGATACTGTCACGGACTTGACTCCTGGAATCTGGAGTTTACGTCCGTCTGAAGAGGTCCAAAACTAGTCGATAACAAAGAGGCTCTAAGCGAACGCTTTGCATCGTTTCGACGTAAAACACATCTAGACTACAAAAATAAGTGCAATCTACGCAAAGAGGTATTCTCATTGCCTGATCAGATACTCAATTGAGTGCACTACCATGTTTTAGGCACAATTCCTAAGCACGTCGGAGCAACCGAGTTTTATACACACAACTTAACTGGTCCAAACTCAATATTCGCATTGAAATAACCCTTCCTACAAAACATAAAATATTCACACATCTACTTCGGAGAAATTTTCTGATGATTTATACAAGAAGCCCAGAGGTAAAACTCAAACTTGAAAATAAAACGCACCAACAAATATAATATTTTGTCCCCTTAATAATTGGAACTAACATCACAATAGTCAACATTCTGCAGCCAATTTTATTTATAAAAACTAAAAAGAGTATAAATTAGAATAAAAATCGTGTACGGAGTACTGAAATATACATTAAGACATGAAGGTATAAATAAAAGGTATTATCTAGTAGGATCATATTCACGGTATAAAACGAGACCGAAATAACCAACTGACGTTATAATACTCAAGTACCATTAATAATTATGATTAAACATTGAAAGTTTAAACTCCTATTGTTCATATACAAATCATGATGGAGGGGAAGGGTGGGGAGATGTGTTTCATAAACACATAACGACAAGCACCAGCTTCATTGTAACCACGAGTGTGTCTTCATGATGAGTATAAAACAAGCGTACATTGAATATAGCAGTGTTTACATCAACACGTACTGTATTCAGACTTTTCTGTATTGAACGAAGAATAGAAGAAACTTTCGATAACCGATTTCCAATTAATGTAAGCATCACCGCTTGTGATTTACGATATAAGAACTCATTTTCGTCTATGTAGAAATGAAGTTTCATGCAAAATTGTAAGTGCACAGATTAAATCTTTCTCGATATGTCTTAGCACATGATTCATTCACATTTTTGTTCATAACTTGGGTCTACAGCAGTGTTAAAATAAGCATGAGTACTGTGTAATATATATATTTTCTAACGCTCAGTCAAATCCCATGGAGTGACATGCACCTTCATCGAACTCATTAGAATACATTAGAAAAGAAATGTCATGCACAATTTCAAGTCTACATGTCATTTCATTTTTGAGATATCGTGCGGAAGAGACAGACAGAAATGAAATTTGTTCAGCTCTTCGAGTGATAGGCTTCGCTAACGCTCAGCCACTTCCCTTGTTAGAAATTTTGGAACGTTCTGCTCTATTAATATCACTAATTTGTGTACAACTACTGGAGCACTCTCCACTGGGAATACACTACACACCGCTCCGCGACTCCTGGGCTGCAGGCCAGGAGGGGCTGCAGAACAGGAGGGGCTGCAGGCCAGGAGGTAATCCCATTATCAGCTTACCCTCGTCTGATTACAGTACATCCCCCCCCCCCCGGGGGCAATCCTACTAGCGATGGTCAACACGTGACACTGTTTGCAGCCGATTTTGAAACTTAGGTTCTGTCAGATTTTTCCGTCAAACTGTTAAGATCGTATTTACAAATCTCTTTACATTTGGGCCCTTTAGCACCTGTAATGAGTCTAAACGATAAACATTTATTTAGTTTACAGAATAGTTTATATCATGCACAATTTTACGTATTTAAAAACTGTTTATATATGTTAATTAAATTTGACCCAAATACAATGTTAGATATGATATTCGAAACAGTAATATTAGAACAAGTTTTAATGATATTGCTTACGTATCTGTCAATTTGAACTTAATTATTAAAGACAATTTTGAGGGGGCAGAGAGGCCTCCTTGTTAAAAACTGAAAACTAATACTGTTATTTCGTTGCAGTTTATAGATAAAATTGTTAATTTTGTTTTTATTTATAATTTAAATGTGCCTAATTAATGGTTAAAAGCCTAAAAACGTTTGAAACTGAAGAACTTAAAAAAATAATTTTCTTTTTAACATATTAACCATTACAACAGTGTTCACAATACAATGCTAAACAGTAGATAAGATAGGTAAACCAGTTATTAAAAATAACCAATTATTAAAAGTATTATAACACGGAATATAAGCACTACTTTTAATTTAATTTACTTTTTTAAGTTCAAATAATAATCTCTTAAGTTTAATACATTTAATCTAGTTTGCAGTCGCGCCTTCAATATGCATAATGCAGTTTACATTAAGAACTGTTTTGCGAATATCATCATCATCTTTATGAAGGCGTTCATCGGATTCTGGAAGATTTCTTGAAATTCAATACAAAATACAGTTATTTCTCTTTCCTGTTGCAACTGAATTTTTTTATTACATAGATTGTTACTCTTTTAGTAACATGACAGTGGGTTATATTTTTCAGTTTATAGAATTAAAAACTTTGATTGTGGGGAATCATTTCTCCCATTCCTAAAATACGCTTGCCTGTCATATAAAAGTCTACAATAATACAGTAACAAGATATCGGAGCGTCTCCAGGTTTTCTACCAACCCTGTTTGAGCCAGACGTATTCACTATTTTATTTAGTGGTGTTGATTAGTCAATGTAATCAAACATTGAGTGGAGCCGACGACCCCCAGAACTCATGTAACGCACTGCGGGGCGCGACCACGACCATAAGTGTAACCAGCTGTCAGGTGTGACCATGTGTGTCTGTAATAATCGCCCACATGATGTCATCACACCCTCGCTCCCATTATACGAGCAGACATTAATGAAAATTCATTCATTCATTACAGCGGCTGATGTATTTGTTAGCGGCAACACCAGTCTACAGAAAGTTTACGTTGCCAAGAACTAAAATAACGTTACATTACGTTAGTGCTTAACAAGTGCTTAAATTCAATCATATAAAAATATCTGAGTGCCTTTTTTAATAGTTGTAATAAAATAAGATGATTGTAACAATTATTACCACAAAGTAATATAATTACGAGCCTAGAAAACGCTATAAGAAGTCAAGAATCTAACTTTTTTCTAAAAATAATTAAAATTAATGTTGAATTTAGTTGCTTCACAGAAATAAATAAGTTTTTTTATGAAAAATGTGACACTTTAGTTCCGTGTTTTAATTTAAAACGGAACTTCGTAAAACATATATTTTGTATTTTTTTTTTTGTAAAATCTCTTTGTATATTTGTTTAACTTAATTCATAAATGAATTCTAGACATTGTCAGGAGCGGGTACACATTTTTATTTATGCTCAGACTAAAAACTGTTTCACAAAATATAAGTATTTATGACGATAATAATATGACCGGTTCTATAAAATAATTGTACTAAATACTAACTATCTTGTCAGAAGACAGTCAGTTCTAGTCAGTAGTACATTTCAAAACAAGTTTTACGATGTCCAATGAACCACTTAGTAATCGAAACCACAAACAACATAAACATAAATGTTATTTTCTCTCTTCGCTGCGCTCGAAATATCTGGCGACGCCGTTCTGTGTAACATGAACTTCCAGGGGCCTTCCCCGTCAAGGGAGTGGAGGTCAGGGAACTTGCTTGTTTTATAAATCTTCTTAATCCCTAAATCTACGAAGAGATAAATTATTTTGTACTTTCGTTTATCTTTTAATCTGTTATATGTACTTAGTTATAAAGAAGGCATTATTGTTTTTTAAGAATGCGTAGTCTTTAAACATATTACTGTGTATACAAGTAAGGCACACAGGAAAGTTGTATATACACACATTGTGTGTGACTCTGAGGAGTGCTTTCTACGGATAACAGTTGTAACGTGTCACTTGTCTTTAAACATATTACTGTGTATACAAGTAAGGCACACAGGAAAGTTGTATATACACACATTGTGTGTGACTCTGAGGAGTGCTTTCTACGGATAACAGTTGTAACGTGTCACTTGTCTTTAAACATATTACTGTGTATACAAGTAAGGCACACAGGAAAGTTGTATATACACACATTGTGTGTGACTCTGAGGAGTGCTTTCTACGGATAACAGTTGTAACGTGTCACTTGTCTTTAAACATATTACTGTGTATACAAGTAAGGCACACAGGAAAGTTGTATATACACACATTGTGTGTGACTCTGAGGAGTGCTTTCTACGGATAACAGTTGTAACGTGTAACTTGTCTTTAAACATATATTACTGTGTATACAAGTAAGGCACACAGGAAAGTTGTATATACACACATTGTGTGTGACTCTGAGAAGTGCTTTCTACGGATAACAGTTGTAACGTGTCACTTGTCTTTAAACATATTACTGTGTATACAAGTAAGGCACACAGGAAAGTTGTATATACACACATTGTGTGTGACTCTGAGGAGTGCTTTCTACGGATAACAGTTGTAACGTGTCACTTGTCTTTAAACATATTACTGTGTATACAAGTAAGGCACACAGGAAAGTTGTATATACACACATTGTGTGTGACTCTGAGAAGTGCTTTCTACGGATAACAGTTGTAACGTGTCACTTGTCTTTAAACATATTACTGTGTATACAAGTAAGGCACACAGGAAAGTTGTATATACACACATTGTGTGTGACTCTGAGGAGTGCTTTCTACGGATAACAGTTGTAACGTGTCACTTGTCTTTAAACATATTACTGTGTATACAAGTAAGGCACACAGGAAAGTTGTATATACACACATTGTGTGTGACTCTGAGGAGTGCTTTCTACGGATAACAGTTGTAACGTGTCACTTGTCTTTAAACATATTACTGTGTATACAAGTAAGGCACACAGGAAAGTTGTATATACACACATTGTGTGTGACTCTGAGGAGTGCTTTCTACGGATAACAGTTGTAACGTGTCACTTGTCTTTAAACATATTACTGTGTATACAAGTAAGGCACACAGGAAAGTTGTATATACACACATTGTGTGTGACTCTGAGGAGTGCTTTCTACGGATAACAGTTGTAACGTGTCACTTGTCTTTAAACATATTACTGTGTATACAAGTAAGGCACACAGGAAAGTTGTATATACACACATTGTGTGTGACTCTGAGGAGTGCTTTCTACGGATAACAGTTGTAACGTGTCACTTGTATTTAAACATATTACTGTGTATACAAGTAAGGCACACAGGAAAGTTGTATATACACACATTGTGTGTGACTCTGAGGAGTGCTTTCTACGGATAACAGTTGTAACGTGTCACTTGTCTTTAAACATATTACTGTGTATACAAGTAAGGCACACAGGAAAGTTGTATATACACACATTGTGTGTGACTCTGAGGAGTGCTTTCTACGGATAACAGTTGTAACGTGTCACTTGTCTTTAAACATATTACTGTGTATACAAGTAAGGCACACAGGAAAGTTGTATATACACACATTGTGTGTGACTCTGAGGAGTGCTTTCTACGGATAACAGTTGTAACGTGTCACTTGTCTTTAAACATATTACTGTGTATACAAGTAAGGCACACAGGAAAGTTGTATATACACACATTGTGTGTGACTCTGAGGAGTGCTTTCTACGGATAACAGTTGTAACGTGTCACTTGTATTTAAACATATTACTGTGTATACAAGTAAGGCACACAGGAAAGTTGTATATACACACATTGTGTGTGACTCTGAGGAGTGCTTTCTACGGATAACAGTTGTAACGTGTCACTTGTCTTTAAACATATTACTGTGTATACAAGTAAGGCACACAGGAAAGTTGTATATACACACATTGTGTGTGACTCTGAGGAGTGCTTTCTACGGATAACAGTTGTAACGTGTCACTTGTCTTTAAACATATTACTGTGTATACAAGTAAGGCACACAGGAAAGTTGTATATACACACATTGTGTGTGACTCTGAGGAGTGCTTTCTACGGATAACAGTTGTAACGTGTCACTTGTATTTAAACATATTACTGTGTATACAAGTAAGGCACACAGGAAAGTTGTATATACACACATTGTGTGTGACTCTGAGGAGTGCTTTCTACGGATAACAGTTGTAACGTGTCACTTGTATTTAAACATATTACTGTGTATACAAGTAAGGCACACAGGAAAGTTGTATATACACACATTGTGTGTGACTCTGAGGAGTGCTTTCTACGGATAACAGTTGTAACGTGTCACTTGTATTTAAACATATTACTGTGTATACAAGTAAGGCACACAGGAAAGTTGTATATACACACATTGTGTGTGACTCTGAGGAGTGCTTTCTACGGATAACAGTTGTAACGTGTCACTTGTCTTTAAACATATTACTGTGTATACAAGTAAGGCACACAGGAAAGTTGTATATACACACATTGTGTGTGACTCTGAGGAGTGCTTTCTACGGATAACAGTTGTAACGTGTCACTTGTCTTTAAACATATTACTGTGTATACAAGTAAGGCACACAGGAAAAGTTGTATATACACACATTGTATGTGACTCTGAGGAGTGCTTTCTACGGATAACAGTTGTAACGTGTCACTTGTCTTTAAACATATTACTGTGTATACAAGTAAGGCACACAGGAAAGTTGTATATACACACATTGTGTGTGACTCTGAGGAGTGCTTTCTACGGGTAACAGTTGTAACGTGTCACTTGTCTTTAAACATATTACTGTGTATACAAGTAAGGCACACAGGAAAGTTGTATATACACACATTGTGTGTGACTCTGAGGAGTGCTTTCTACGGATAACAGTTGTAACGTGTCACTTGTCTTTCAAGTATTAATCATTTAGAAATTAAAAAAGTGTAGAACAACTAAACATAGTCTTATGGGAAATGGGTTTAAAGGAGAAGAGAAAGTTCATCTTGAAATGTGTCTTGGTGGAGGAAATAGATATAATTTAACTAGTTGGTGTATTGGAGGGAAACCGTTTTTGCACACAAAAAAAGTAAAGAATGTCTTATTTTACCAGGCGAAGTTAGGGCTAAGAAGCCCTCTCTAACACTTAACCTGGGGACCAACGGCTTATAGGTGACTTCCGAACCACCACCAATGGCCGAGCAGGCGGGCCGCTTGCAAGGACAGGATCGCAACACAATTTTAAAACAACAACTCTATTTTGCATTCATCTTTAAAAATTTAAAATATTAAAACTAGCTTATTTCTGCACAAACGTTAAAACACCGAGAGGAGGTGACCACCACGGTCTAAGGCATCAGCCATTGGATCAGAGATAGAGATAGCGCAGATTCAAATCCTGTCTGTGACCGTTGCACTTTTTGTCAGTTTTGTCCACCTCACAAAGTACCGGCTCCCCTGCCATATGTTCCCTGGGCAGATCTTTAGTTTTCGGGCAATTTAAAAATGAATACAGCCTCACCTTAAAACAACTAAGATGAGTAATTGTAACAACGTATATTAATTATATACTTTTGAAAATATAGTTTTCCTAGTGTAAAAAATTTTAAAGTAAACGATATTTTGTTATTTTTTAGATTAGGACTAGTCTAGCTTTAAGATTTAACTGGTTGTGCGTTAGGACGAATTAGACTTAGTAAATAAATAGTCAAACTACGGGATTGATTAAAAGGAAATACACATAACGTAGCTATGATGGGAGGGATTGAATTAAAGTGAATTTGAGTTCAGCTCCATTCGACCTTCCACTTAGTGCAGCGTTTGAATTCTGACAGTCACAGACTTGATTCCGGGAATCTAGAGTCGTGTTCGTCAGAAGAGATCCTAAAAAAACTGGCGACGAAAAAGCTCAAAATTAACTCTTTACACAGTTTCGACATCAGGGACATCTGGACTACGAAATAGTAGTGTACAAAAGATATGTAACTTAAGAGCTCTTGTGTAAAACATCGCACCGAACTGTGCACCTGACGAGACAATCTCAATACATTTTCACCTAGAACACTATATTTTCTACCACCGAAAATGCCGATTTAGTTTATAATCTCTCCACACGAAAATAACTCCAGATTCCAGGAGTCAAGTCTGTGACAGCGTGTGATTCCAGACGCTGTATTAAGAGGAAGGTGAACTGGAGCTAAACTCACATTCACACTGAAAGGAAATAGTTTTGCTGATTATATCCAATATACTGTAGATGAATATTTTTACATCAAATGCAATAACTATCAGCTGTAGTAAACTAATTATGAAATATGTAAATAAATGGATAACCACGAAGGCCATACTAGACTTTGGACATACTACAAAGTAATGTGCATAGTCAATAGCTAGGTACCAGTAGGCTATAACACGTATTTATACGACGTTTAAAGAAATTTGTGTTTCAATACGTCTCTAATACGTTGTATCTTGGAAGACGATCTTCGTTTATTTCATTATAAAAATATTTTACAATAAAATCGCAAGGACAATGATTTTGCATACTACAAAGTAATGAGCATAGGCAGTAGCTAGGTACCAGTAGGCTATAACACGTATTTATACGACGTTTAAAGAAATTTGTGTTTCAATACGTCTCTAATACGTTGTATCTTGGAAGACGATCTTCGTTTATTTCATTATAAAAATATTTTACAATAAAATCGCAAGGACAATGATATTACAAAGTAATGAGCATAGGCAGTAGCTAGGTACCAGTAGGCTATAACACGTATTTATACGACGTTTAAAGAAATTTGTGTTTCAATACGTCTCTAATACGTTGTATCTTGGAAGACGATCTTCGTTTATTTCATTATAAAAATATTTTACAATAAAATCGCAAGAACAATGATTTTGCAACACACATCAAGATCGCCCTTTTGAATAAAACATTTTTTATTTTAATGAAATCCATTAAGGGGGTTCGGTAGGTTAAAAAATTAAAAAATTATACATTTTTTTGTATTTCAATTTATTTTTCTGTGTTGTTTTTCTGAACATTTTGACATAAAAATTATTTAATTCTGACAATGGGAAGTATTTAAAGAAAAATATACAACATATTGTCTGCACAGCTGCAATTTTTACCAGAATTGTATCTATGGTAACGACAGTACTATTATTTATTTGTTATAATAACTAGCATCCAGAAACAGTTGTTTTTCTTTCAATGGTTGGCTAACCTGAAGTATTGTGCCAATAAACAGCAGACAAGAGAAGTAAGAAAACATTGTTTACATTCATGAGTTTATTCTTTATTGTGAAAACTCAAAAGTAAATACACATTACAATTATTTTTCTAAAGTGTTGTGTCTAGTGTTTTAGAAGAATATATTATTCAAAATGCCTAGGAGTACTAGTGTTTTCAAGAAAAGGAAACGAGTATTTTGTAAGAAGACAGTAGAAACTGAAATTATGAAAAATAAAGATATATCCCGGCTCTAAAAAATGCTCAGCGCATGATCTCGGAAGTTGCAAAAAGAAGCAGACAATCCCGTGAAAGTGCTAAAAGGAAGTTGGAAGATGAATGGGAAGATTTGGAGGATCCTGATGATCCCAGTTATGGAGCAGGATGCCATTAAGTCTTCAGTTACATATTACCAAGTAAGACCAAATGTATATTTTAACTTTAACGTTGATTTCCCGGAATTTAATTTTTTTTCTTACTTATGTACCTTTATCTCAGGAAGTATTAGATGGATCATTATGAAAAAAAAACCACTTGTACATGCCACCAATATACACATTTTAAGCGCGTAACATTGTAAAAAAAATCTTTAATAATTACGCAAAAAAATAAATAACAACATTTTTTTAAAAAAACATGTATTTTTAAAAAAATTCTTTTTTAATGAAATTTTCTTAAAAACCAAAATGTTTTGCGCTCTTTTTCATGATAAGGACCTAAAAAATAACACATAAAAATTTTACTGTAATCGAACCAGATGTTCCTGAGAAAAAGGTACATAAAATATAGGAATATAGCATTGTAAGGATAGGGCCTACCGAACCCCCTTAAAACTAATTTGAAAAAGACGTTTTATTTTATTGTACATTAATTAGATTTAAATTTTATTGCTGAAATCTTTTATACACTGTTCAAATATTATAAGTAGTCAGAAAAATCCTAATAGACTAGCATTAAATTTATTGTATAAATGAATTCTAAGTTACAGTTTATTTTTTCTCACTTTTACGTTTTATTACTTATGTACTAATTAAAATTTACAACTCAACAATTTCGAATGCAAATTTAATACCTCAATAAAGTAGAGTTTTAAGTATCCTAAGCGATTTAACCTCACATTGAACACACAAACAACAAAATGTTTGTTTGTAGTCGGCTCGGCCCTACGGGGAAATCTGGTGGCAAAACAAAATAATAAAACGCGTTGGCAGTGTGTGTGTGTGTGTGTGTGTGTGTGTGTGTGTGTGTGTGTGTGTGTGTGTGTGTGTGTGTGTGTGTGTATGTGTGTGTGCAAGACTGGAATAAAACAAGCAGGCTGAGTGTACACTGTTACGCATCGGTATGAAAAAAGTTAAATTAGTTTGGACGTTTGAACAAAATTGAAAACGAGTATCTGAAAAAGAACATGAACTATAAGTGTTTAACTTTTTTTATTCACAGACAATATTTTTATACTTAAAAAATGTTATAGCAAAATTCCACAGCATATTCTACAATCTCCGCACAAATCATCCAAAATTAATCAAAGTTTATTTTAACATGTATTTATGATTTTTGTTTTTATAAATTAATATTTGCTTTTAAGGATGAATAATATATTGATGTATTATTTAGTTTATATAAATGTATATTCTGTCATTTGAACGTATGAATCACTAAGTCCATAAATACATTTAGAATCAGGTAGCCTCTGAAATCAGATGGCGTTTAAAAAATAAGTAATAAATGGATATTTTAAAAATATTTCGATGTTTTTGAAAGGAATACCGAAATTTAACACATCTGAAATAAAATTGTTTAATGTGTTTTAAATTTAAATAAATATTTTAATTTTTTGTTTTAATTTAATAGGTATGTTTTTAAATATATTACATCGCGTTCTAGTCAGTCCCCTTAATGAGACGTTACGAAACTTGTAAATAAATGGTAAGTTTATAAAAAGATGTGTTAAGAAAGTGAGCAAACTGCAATTATTAACAAGTCAATAACTAATTATGATTAACGTCAAAGGGCAGTACCACAAACAACATAGGTAATTACGTGTTCCAGATAATTGACTTTAAATGTGGTCATTCGTTTTCTTCAAGGCCATGGTGTATTTACAATATACAATACAAAACACAAAATTACAAAGCAAAATTCTCTCCAACATTTCTGAATTACAAGTGAACTTCTGGTCATATTTGTTATTTATATAATTCGTTTTAGAGGTCCATAAAAATAGACGAAGAGACCTTGTACTGTTACAACACGATATGTGTATGAACTTTACTGAATAATCATCTTTCCATTCTAGATTGAACAATTCAACCTGCTGACATAAATGAGGAAAAAGAGTGGACTTAATTTTGATCCTTGAGGAACACCATGCGGTATTTTCACTGTGCTTGGTAGTGCATTCACAATCTGTGCATTGCTGCCTGTCTGTAAGATAAGATGAGAGCAAATCCCGAATAGTACGTGTCCACAACTGTAGTAACAGTCTCGTATGATGCAATCAGCAATATATGCTTAGCACGTGTTCTCTCCTTTTCAGGCCATCGAAAATAATGTGAATTAGATCGATATATAATCGATAGTCGATTGGTGTTTCCTGAACCCAAATTTCTCATGAGATAGAACTTACATGAAAATTTGTATGCCACTTAATGAATAATAAAATCATACCTGTTACAGTCAAGAACATTTTCCACCGAACCGAGTGTAGTGTTGAGCAAGGTAGAGAACGTTTACATCACTAGTGACGTCATCACCAATAGATGACGTCACGGCGCTAACCGAACTCACGTGGCCATCAATAGAACACACAGCATAGCGCTAGCGCTGATAACGATAGAAACTATCGAGTGTTGCTATCAGCTGAGTGTGTTCCAAGGAGGTAGGTCGCAATAAATCTGTTGTTATATCGACAGGAAGTTAATACCTAACAGTTCCAGTGGTCTGTTATCACTAGTTACACAAACAATTGCTTCACACCATGTGCAACAATTCATTACGGGACTTTTATGTAAACTGTTAAAGTCGGTGAGATTGCGGCTGGCAGATAAAATGTTAAATAATGTGCAGTAAATTGGTTACAATCGATATTTATACAAACGTAAAACAGCGTCCACACATGCTATGTGTGTGGGAGTTAGAAACAAACACGTCTCACAAAGTTTGTACTGATAGAAATAAACACGACATTAAAGTGATGATTAATAGTTAATAAAATCTTTATTAGTAAAATTATGTAAACGTGTTTTAGTTCACAAAACGTAGAAATAAATTGAATCTCTAGATTATAAACAAATCATGTAAAGAAAGTACTTTGATTTGTAATATTTCGGTTACAAATGATAGGGGAAATGTTCACTTTTGTTGTGATCGTATCCAACCAACAACGACTCATACAATATATTAACAAACAGGTACAAACTTTATGCATGTGTTTATTCATTCGTAAGAGTTTATAACGTATACAGAATAGTGCCATATTATTTGTTACAATTACATTATATATCAATAAGACGCTCAATACAACAACGACTCATACAATATATTAACAAACAGGTACAAACTTTATGCATGTGTTTACATTCATAAGAGTTTATAACGTATACAGAATAGTGCCATATTATTTGTTACAATTACATTATATATCAATAAGACGCTCAATACAACAGACTCATACAATATACAGGTACAAACTTTATGCATGTGTTTATTCATTCATAAGAGTTTATAACGTATACAGAATAGTGCCATATTATTTGTTACAATTACATTATATATCAATAAGACGCTCAATACAACAACGACTCATACAATATACAGGTACAAACTTTATGCATGTGTTTATTCATTCGTAAGAGTTTATAACGTATACAGAATAGTGCCATATTATTTGTTACAATTACATTATATATCAATAAGACGCTCAATACAACAACGACTCATACAATATACAGGTACAAACTTTATGCATGTGTTTATTCATTCGTAAGAGTTTATAACGTATACAGAATAGTGCCATATTATTTGTTACAATTACATTATATATCAATAAGACGCTCAATACAACAACGACTCATACAATATATTAACAAACAGGTACAAACTTTATGCATGTGTTTATTCATTCGTAAGAGTTTATAACGTATACAGAATAGTGCCATATTATTTGTTACAATTACATTATATATCAATAAGACGCTCAATACAACAACGACTCATACAATATATTAACAAACAGGTACAAACTTTATGCATGTGTTTATTCATTCGTAAGAGTTTATAACGTATACAGAATAGTGCCATATTATTTGTTACAATTACATTATATATCAATAAGACGCTCAATACAACAACGAAACAGACAATAATATTTATTTGCGTTGGCATTATAACAGGACGTGCACAAGACTGTGTTAGTCTGACACACAAGACACTATGTCATAACAAACCGCGAATCCAGGCTAAGTCGCCCCGCTAGCAGCGGTTTGTCAGCGGTATTACATTATTGTGGAGGCGGTTAGAGGCAATAATATATTTGCAGTTCTGGGGAACTCGCTATTCTTGGACAGACAACAGCGGGGCACACGCAAATAAATTGTGCGTCACTTCCTTCGTCGTGGCCTATCTCGTAACTGGATACGGGACAACTGTCCTCGGTGTGTGTGTGTGTGTGTGTGTGTGTGTGTGTGTGTGTGTGTGTGTGTGTCGACAATTCGTGGAACCACACATTACCGGACATTTATATCAACCGCACTCAACAGTTCATTGAAACTCGTCCATATTCATGCGCTACGCTGTCAGTTCTCGTTATCTAATCTACAGGTAAGGTCAAGCTGAAGGGAACTGCTATCAATCCAGGTGCTTGACAGGGTCCGCCTGTTGACTCGCATTCATTACTCTCGCACCGTTTCTGAGTAATTGATTACTATCCGCTTCGACCACGATATATTGCTAGCTAAACTGTTTCCCTTATTGGAGGAGTTAGAATGCAATTCGATTTTTATAACGGTCTCTACACTTTGATCCGGTGTGTTGCGATGAAGTAAAGATGGTTTGTCTCTATCTATTGTGAGATATCACTAAAGTACAACAGTTTAAGACTGCAACCATAACAATGTAACTGCGTAGTTTTATTCGCATTGCTTTAGTATTGGTTGTCGTCTACCAAGCATCCCAGAGAGCAAGCAATGGTCTGCATTGGAACAAAAATGCTGAATTAGAAGATACAGAGGTTGAATTGCAGGAATTCCAACATTTTTGAGGTTAATAGACTTCGAAAAATGTTTTATCTACGAACCTATTTTCAATCTCTTTTCAATTTCATAGTTACAGCTGTTCTGGATGCCCCCGAAAATAAAAAAATCATGTATACAGACAACTCAATTTATAAATACAATAAGTGAACATATAATATATTATAATTCTGACGTATTACAACGCCTGATGAGATAATTACAATTAATAAGTTACCGCTAAAGAATGGAACTATTTTTTCCTTCTTCGAGTGATAAAAAGTAGAGATCTTCTCGATTGGTAGAGATCGCACTCCTAAAGAACGTCAGTATTTGCAGGAAGTTAGAAAGGAACTTGAAGAACGTAAGAAGAAAGGTGAAACTTTCCTTGACCATCAAATACACCCATGGAATCCCTGCTATCGTTAAAGGCATATCAAAAAACGAATAAACTTTAAAGACCAGACCGATCTGCATGTTTACTTTCAGAATGTCAATGGTCTTAGAAGTAAGTTAAATATTTTGAAGCTCGCCGTTTGCTGAAAGTTAATTATGATATTATTATCCTCGTAGAGACAAAACCTTGTACCCGATATAGATGATGCTGAAACTTGGCCTTACACATTATCAGATATATCGTTGCGATCGTTCAGATGAAAACCTCAAAACAAGATAAGCGGTGGCGGTGTTATTGTGGGTATTCATGACAGATTGGTCTCCCAAGAGATAGTGCATCGTGCTTGCCCTGTTGAGTGTGTTTTTGCATCGGTTAGATTTACTGGTTTTTCTATGTTTCTAAGTGCTGTTTATCTTCCACCCAGCATGCCAGCCAGCCAGTATGTGGACTTCTGTGTTGCCTGTGAGGAGGCATTACTTTCTGCAGGCACAAAGGGGCCTATTCTCTATAGTTGGAGATTTCAATTTGCCTAACAGGGACTAGACATGTTCCTTGGATGCTGAGCGGGATTCTTCCTTTCGGTTTGTTCGGTTTCTTCCTATTGGGTTTTGTTAACCTCTTTCACTTGCCAACAGTTTAATGGGGTTAAGAATGACCGGGAAGTTGTGCTGGATCTTGTATTCTCCTCATTGAAGAATGTATCGGTTGAGCTGGCTTTGGATCCGTTGATGCCTGTCGAGTCCCATCATCCTCCTTTGGACATTGAAGTTGTGTGCAATGGCAATATGAAAACAAGAAATACAGTTAATAAGTATGATTTCAAAAGATGCAACATGGAAGCGGTCTTTCAAGACTTGCAGCTCTGGCAGTACCCTATTTTTGGATGATTGTGAAGATATTGAGTATTCCTTTACACACTTTTGTACTAGCCTGAGTTCCCTAATTAAATCTCAGACTCCATGAAAGGTTTAGGGAAATCTTCCTTTCCCTGTTGGTTTCTCCCCGGAATTGAGGAGACTGGTTCTGTTGAAGAGGAAGCTTCATAGTCAGTATAAGGCTACTTCTGATATGAATATTTACACGGAATTTAGTCGCGTGAGAGGGCAGTGTAAGGAACTTTTCGTCACTCTGCTATCAGCTGTATATTGAGCGGGTGGAAGGAGCTATGGAGACCAATGTTAAGGCTTTCTGGGCTCACATAAATCATACTAAGGACTTGCTAGGTTTAATGCTTGGATGTGTTTCAATGGTAAGACTGCTGAAGGATCTCAGGACATCTGTGAACTTCGGGTCATTGGTGTACAACTTGGATTTCGTTATGCGGATGTTCCTTGGATGACCTAAGACACCATCTTGGACTTCAATCCTTGGATTTCAGACGTAAAGTCCTTGATCTAATGCTCCTAAAGGGGATCATCTCAGCCACTGTGGACTCAACTGATCTGCTTGGGAGAATCGACATTCGTGCCCACCCAGTCTCTTAGAACCAGACAACTTTTTGAAAGAAGATTCTGTCCAACCCAATATTCTTTCTTCAGTACCATACCACGTCTCCACCGTCTGGGGAACAGCCTTCCTGTTGACTTTGATTTTTTCGCAATGTCTGATGATGCTTTTAGGAGAAAACTCAGGAAACTCAGTGCTTTGTGAGCTGGCATGTCCTGCTGCAGTAACTTATGCATGTTGTATTTTATTTATGTAGTAATTGTTGGTTTGTTGAATTTTTTGTACATATATTCGCTCACCTAAATTTTGTATATCTTGTAATTATTATCTGATAGCATGTATCTGTTTACTTTTCTGTCCTCACTATAAATGAATTAAGTTTTTTGTTTTGAAGCTGATATGCATTTGGTGTATGTTGTAGCTTTTGTGTGTTAATTATTCGTTGTAATTACATACTTTTACCTTCTTGTTATGATCATTGTCAATATTTTTTTACAAGCCATGTATATTTTATCTATTGCTATGGCTTTTGCTAAAGTCATTATTATAAATTATATTGGTTCATTTTTTGCTATTTATGTATAAGATTTATATATATATATATATATATACATATATATATATATATATATATATATATATATATATATATATATATATATAAAGTCCAGTTGCATGTTTGGCTTGACCCATAGCTTGTAAGTAGTAGTTTGGTTTGAGTGATGTTGCATGTTTGGCTTGACCCTTTGTAACTGAGTTTGGATTTAGCCGTCTTGTGTAGAATTATATTTGTAATATTGTTGTATATTGATCCTTGACCGTTGGAAGTTGAAACAGAATATGTTAAGTTTCTCATACATATATATATTTATCTTTTGAATTTGTTATAATATTGATTCGTACTTTGCATGTTATGTTACAGGTTACCGTATTTAATATCATAAATTATTCTTTTATACTGAATATATTGTTGTTCATCTTGATGTTGGCTGCAAGTAAAACTACTGTATATTGTAAAAATGGTGTGTTAACCGTATATGAATAAATAAATAAAAAGTACCCCAAAACCATAAAATCTGCGCAAGGCTTTACAGAAATTAAACATTACTTAAATTCCCAGTTATTAAAGTAGATCTTGATACGGGATGTATATTACAGTATAAAATAGTATCTGAACGAAAATCAGGAAAAAACCCTTTGTGCAGATACCTTAGTTTCCCTCCAATACGATCTGAAACTTCCTAACCAAGAAAATGTGTTTTGAGCATTAATGTACGATTAGGCTGATCTGGAATTATAACAAAACCAAAATTTGAAGAAATACTAAATTTATATTCCTGTCTCTAGAGCGACTTCTCAGTAGTTGCGTACATTGCGATTGTCATTGGTGAAGCTAAAGACGAAAGGAGGAAACTTTGACGGCGAACGACCTCGGGTAAAACTGACCTTGCTCCCCCCCCCCCTTCCGTATATAAACTTCATATACGCCCTTATTTTTCATCGCGGCGGTGTTATGGCAGATGCCTAGTTTTAAACATAATAAAACTACGAATCCTTAAGATTTTTTAATTTCTGTAAAGTGTATACGTATTTGTACTTTTACGATGAAGTACAAAACAAATGAATTTTTCTGAATAAATAACAAAAATAATGAAGTGTAAAAATTCTTTAGGATTCATATTACGTATGTTTAAAGTAAGACACACCCCGTCCTGGAAATGCGTGAGTTTGATTGTTCTTATGGAGCTGCAATCAAGGTGGCCGCAAGTATAGCCTCATTAATTTCTGAAATTTATGGATATAAGCAATTCACGCTCTCGTTATTAATGAAAAATTATGTGGTTAAAATGCAAAATTTTAAAACCGTTTTTCCGTAACTATGTATCCAAGCACGATCAATTAGTAGTGTTTCAGTTGGGAATAGTTAAAAAAAATTCAAAATTTTTGATAAAATTCACTAATTTAGGTGTTTGGAATGTGTGTTTTTTCAACCGAGTTTTATCGAGTACGTAATAGAAGATATTTTGAATGAAAGTTCAAAATTACTCCATAATCCGTTTATTAGTAGATTTGTGATCATTAGAAATGACTACTATTCAAATATCACTTATATGAAGATCTAAACCCCAACACATTCCAATGACGGTTCAGTCCGCTGTTCCTTGGTCTACACTCTATCAGTGATATCAGGCCCGGCCACCTGTCCCAGTGTACACAGCACTTCAGTCTTCCTGTACTGATAACGGTGCAAATGGACTTTAAAATGGCGGCACTCCAAAGCTAATTCCCACCTCTGTCAATATTGTTTTAAATCTTCATCCAGTTATGTTTTACTTCAATTAGTAGAGGTTTGGGTAGTAATAACAAAGGTTTCCAGTTGTATAGAAGCTTTTCATTTCTTCGAGTTGTTTGGATTCGTTAATGCTAGAACATGTGAATTTCAAATTATACAGTAAAAAATAACACGGATGTACAAACAAAATGTTGCTAGCTGTTTAAAAGAGGTATTCAGGAAAACCTATAGTTTTTAAAAAGTACAAATTAAAAACCATAATATTCAATGGCTAAAGAAAGATTAGTTCTATTACGGGTTCTATTAATTATTATAGTAAATTTGCTTAAAACTGGTTAACTATCAGTGAGGTACGGATACTGTAACAATTGTAGTAACTATGAAAAGTGCCAGTCATATGAAAATAACGGTATATTTTAATAAGGCATTGGTTTAATGAAGAATATTAAAAATTATAAATTAGTCATTAGCTTGTTGGTCCCGTCTTTATTTGTTTTTGATATATGCGGGATCATAGGATTTCAGACATATTTGGCATTGTAATCTGTAGCAAAAATTAAATCGACGTTTCGTGAACTTGTATCTGTCTTCTTCTTCAGAAAAAAAAATTAAAAAAAGTCCTTTCAGATTACGAGTCAGCCATATTATTGTTTTGGACTTCCTAATTATTTTTGTACTTGTATAACAGTATGACTTGGGCTTTCATATTTGAAATAGAAGATACATGCTAGTTTTCTACCACAAAGTTTAATTTTTTTACATATACCGATGGCAAAATCTGAATATAAATAACCTGCTGTCTTTTCAAGTCATCTATCTTCACAACAGTTTCAAAGACATGGTAACATATCTTCAGTCTAAATCTTATGAAGTATGAAGATATCTGATGCTTTAATATACTCGTATGTAATGTAGCCCTCGAGTGATCCAAATCAATAAATACTTCCATGACGTCACTGTTGCTCTGCACACGTCATCACTCGACACGCCATCCTCCCATGCTCTTCCCCGTGTTCGAGTCGGCCTCCATTGAGTGACGTCCAGCAGCTGTTGCGCTCGTAACCCGTGTCGAGTGATGACATTTCGTCACACATGTGGCCGTTCTGACATATGACGTCACTGTCCGTATGGCTGTACATCTCACGGGTATTTACAGAAGCCACGATTAATTTAAAATGTATCTTAGGTGGGTAAAAACCGTTTAAGGTCCTACATATGCCGGACGGAGAAACAACGAGTTTACATTTACTGTCTATAGACTAAGCTTTTATTTTATTTAGTAAATATGTTGAACAAAAGGAAGAACTATTGAAATTTACTGAAAACTAAAAGTAAAGTAAAGTAATGTCTTACTTTACCAAATTAGAAAAGCATAGTTTGATTTGTCTCAACGCGTTTTAGCTAAAATAACGCCTTGAGTTCATCGAACTACTACGAGTAAAGTAAAGAATTTCTTATTTTACCAGGCGACGTTAGGCCTAAGAAGCCCTCTCTAACACTTAACCTGGGGACCAACAGCTTAAAGGTGACTTCCGAACCACCACCAATGGCCGGGCAGGCGGGCTGCTTGCAAGGACAGGATTGTTCAGCGGTTACCCATCCAAGCAGCAGCCACGCTCGAAGTTTCGCGATAACCGCCTAAAGCACGGCGCCCACTGTGACCGGCCCGGCCCGGCCTTTTTGTGAAGTCGAAATTACGCAATCAAATGGACACCCGCCCACTGCGACCGGCCCGGACTATCCGGCCTCAGTCGGCTCTTGGGGCGATTGGGCCGATGCTGTGTGGACCGAGTCCACCGGGGCCGGGCCGGTCACAGTGGGCGCCGTGCTTTACCCACTACACTGCACTAGCGCCATTGGCCAAACTACTTAAATGTTTCGTTTTTTATCCATAATACATTTTTTTTTCTTCTGATGGAGGTAGCTTCCACCAAAATGTTATTTGTATTTTTTTTTAAAGTAGGACTTTTTGAGATATTATACTAAATAAAATTAACGTTAATTGGGCTTTTTCACAAATAGTAAAATAGGGCTGTTGGTAGTAAAACTTTTCTACGACTTTGCAGTTTGAGCCAGCGAAGCACTGTTTTAATGAAATTACTCACCATCGTAATTGTAGTATGAAACTGGAATTTCAATATGATAACTGAAACGAAAAACTGGTTGAACTGGGAAACTGATTAGTCTCTAAATTTTAAGAAAAGAATATATATATGTATGAATATAATTTACTCTATTCAAGTTCTTTGGATATATATTGGATAAACATTGACCTCGAAATGTTTCGTACAAACCACCTTGGACAAGTCATAATCTGATCTTATTAATTCTTTTAGCGTAAGGTGATTCGAAGGCTGGTTTACAACTGTTTAATGTACATTAAGACCACAGAGAACTATCATGCTGTACAATATCGTTAGCATATGGTAAAACCGTCGACTGAAGAGTGGACAGTTGTATTACACTGTATTAGTATTACACGTGAAGAAGAAGCAGCGTATTTGCGAAAAGAGAAACATCACCAAATACAAACAAATATACTAAAAATAAACATCATAAGCACGACATTATCATCGCTTCAGCTGAGTGATATAGTGCAGATTTTAAGTCCCATTTCACTTTGAGTAGAATCCGAGATTAATAAATATTTTTAAATCAAACAGTAGAAGTTACTATTGTGACAGTGTATAGTTCAATGGGCAGAGTAAAACATGAATCAAGGTAGATATTATTCGTTGATTTTTCTACGGTGATACCACAATAAATTGGTGGTAAAATAGTTTTAATAACCGTTATTTCAAGGAAATATCTTGTTTTTTAGAACGATTCGTTTAAAAAATCGATATTAGGACGGTTTCTCCTCACGTTATCGACGAACTCTGGAACAGTGAAGACGAGATATGATGTACGACCTGTGTCTAATTAATGAAGCCATGTTACATGGTGTGGTTGTTAGCGGAGTTAGAGGCAATGTTTGAGCAACTGTTGACAATGACGTCACGACACAGGCTGGGTGGGTACAGCCTTGACAGTGAACTGAGTTATCCTGTATATTGTAAGTATCTGTTTTGAAAACAAGATTCGGATCAGATTCTCCCAACGTTATCGACGAACTCTGGAACAGTGAAGACGAGATATGATGTACGACCTGTGTCTAATTAATGAAGCCATGTTACATGGTGTGGTTGTTAGCGGAGTTAGAGGCAATGTTTGAGCAACTGTTGTCAATGACGTCACGACACAGGCTGGGTGGGTACAGCCTTGACAGTGAAACTGAGTTATCCTGTATATTGTAAGTATTATCTGTTTTGAAAACAAGATTCGGAACAGATTCTCCCAACGTTATCGACGAACTCTGGAAAACAGTGAAGACGAGATATGATGTACGGACCTGTGTCTAATTAATGAAGCCTTGTTAATGTTACATGGTGTGGTTGTTAGCGGAGTTAGAGGCAATATGTTTGAGCAACTGTTGACAATGGCGTCACGACACAGGCTGGGTGTGGTAACAGCCTTGACACTGAGTTTATAACCTGTTGTATATTGTAAGTATCTGTTTTTGGAAAATACAAGATTCGGAACAGATTTCTCCCAACGTTATCGACGAACTCTGGAACAGTGAAAGACGAGATATGATGTACGACCCTGTTTGTCTAATTAATGAAAGCCATGTTACATGGTGTGGTTGTTAGCGGAGTTAGAGGCAATGTTTGAGCAATGTTGACAATGGCGTCACGACACAGGCTGGGTGGGCGCGGCGTCTACAGCCTTGACAGTGAAACTGCGTTATCCTGTATATTGTAAGTATCTGTTTTTGAAAAACAAGATTCGGATCAGATTCTCTCCCAACGTTATCGACGAACTCTGGAACAGTGAAGGACGAGATATGATGTACGACCATGTGTCTAATTAATGAAGCCATGTTACATGGTGTGGTTGTTAGCGGAGTTAGAGGCAATGTTTGAGTCAACTGTTGACTATGACGTCACGACACAGAGTCTGGGTGGGTACAGCCTTGACAGTGACACTGAGTTATCCTGTATATTGTAAGCCATCTGTTTTGAAAACAAGATTCGGATCAGATTCTCCCAACGTTATCGACGAACTCTGGATGGGAACAGTGAAGACGAGATATGATGTACGACCTGTGTCTAATTAAATGAAGCCAATGATTACATGGTGTGGTGTTGTTAGCGGAGTTAGAGGCTTATGTTTGAGCAACTGTTGACAATGACGTCACGACACAGGCTGGGTGGGTACAGCCTTGAAAGTGAACTGAGTTATCCTGTATATTGTTAGTATCTGTTTTGAAAACACGATTCGGATCAGATTCTCCCAACGTTATCGACGAACTCTGGAACAGTGAAGACGAGATATGATGTACGACCTGTGTCTAATTAATGAAGCCATGTTACATGGGTTGTGGTTGTTAGCGGAGTTAGAAGAGGCAATGGTTTGAGCAAACTGTTGACAATGACGTCAACGACACAGGCTGGGTGGGCGCGGCGCTACAGCCTTGACAGTGAAAATTTAAAAACTGAGTTATCCTGTATATTGTAAGTATCTGTTTTGAAAACAAGATTCGGATCAGATTCTCCCAACGTTATCGACGAACTCTGGAACAGTGAAGACGAGATATGATGTACGACCTGTGTCTAATTAATGAAGCCATGTTACATGGTGTGGTTGTTAGCGGAGTTAGAGGTAATGTTTGAGCAACTGTTGACAATGACGTCACGACACAGGCTGGGTGGGTACAGCCTTGACAGTGAACTGAGTTATCCTGTATATTGTAAGTATCTGTTTTGAAAAGAAGATTCGGATCAGATTCTCCCAACGTTATCGACGAACTCTGGAACAGTGAAGACGAGATATGATGTACGACCTGTGTCTAATTAATGAAGCCATGTTACATGGTGTGGTTGTTAGCGGAGTTAGAGGCAATGTTTGAGCAACTGTTGACAATGACGTCACGACACAGGCTGGGTGGGCGCGGCGCTACAGCCTTGACAGTGAACTGAGTTATCCTGTATATTGTAAGTATCTGTTTTGAAAACAAGATTCGGATCAGATTCTCCCAACGTTATCGACGAACTCTGGAACAGTGAAGACGAGATATGATGTACGACCTGTGTCTAATTAATGAAGCCATGTTACATGGTGTGGTTGTTAGCGGAGTTAGAGGCAATGTTTGAGCAACTGTTGACAATGACGTCACGACACAGGCTGGGTGGGTACAGCCTTGACAGTGAACTGAGTTATCCTGTATATTGTAAGTATCTGTTTTGAAAACAAGATTCGGATCAGATTCTCCCAACGTTATCGACGAACTCTGGAACAGTGAAGACGAGATATGATGTACGACCTGTGTCTAATTAATGAAGCCATGTTACATGGTGTGGTTGTTAGCGGAGTTAGAGGTAATGTTTGAGCAACTGTTGACAATGACGTCACGACACAGGCTGGGTGGGCGCGGCGCTACAGCCTTGACAGTGAACTGAGTTATCCTGTATATTGTAAGTATCTGTTTTGAAAACAAGATTCGGATCAGATTCTCCCAACGTTATCGACGAACTCTGGAACAGTGAAGACGAGATATGATGTACGACCTGTGTCTAATTAATGAAGCCATGTTACATGGTGTGGTTGTTAGCGGAGTTAGAGGCAATGTTTGAGCAACTGTTGACAATGACGTCACGACACAGGCTGGGTGGGCGCGGCGCTACAGCCTTGACAGTGAACTGAGTTATCCTGTATATTGTAAGTATCTGTTTTGAAAACAAGATTCGGATCAGATTCTCCCAACGTTATCGACGAACTCTGGAACAGTGAAGACGAGATATGATGTACGACCTGTGTCTAATTAATGAAGCCATGTTACATGGTGTGGTTGTTAGCGGAGTTAGAGGCAATGTTTGAGCAACTGTTGACAATGACGTCACGACACAGGCTGGGTGGGCGCGGCGCTACAGCCTTGACAGTGAACTGAGTTGATACAGTTCATTGCAGCTGTACATGTGAATAGAACTACAATCCTGTATAACTTCAGTACTGAAACTTAGACTTTTGGACTCTTGTCATAGTTTTATATATAAATAACGAAAAATGAAATTCAACGGTTTGAGAACTTATATTGGTTTCTTTTTTTTTGGCAATAATACATAAAACACACAATTAAGCAAGCACCAAAATAATTAAAAATCGAAAAACATATTTTGACTCTTGGCCTTTCGCCTGAAAAGGTAGACGAAGAAGACAGACACGAGTTTTCGAAACATCGTCTTTAATGTTTGTGATATATAACGATGACAAATATATCTGTCATCCCTTACGTCGCAATAAATAAAATACCAATAACCCAACAGTCAATTTATAAGATTTAACCTTCTCTGGTACCACAAAATATACAATCTAATGTTAAATAGTCTATTAGATTAGATCAAACGATATTAAACGCCTTCACGTCCTTGTTTTAGTCGTATTCCAGCAGATGACGTTTTAACAATATGACTAATACTAATCCAAAACGATTTTGAGTTTGTCTTGTAATTGTTTACTTTTGAATTAATATTTGAAAAATTAAATAAAAGAGTGTTAGGTTTTATCTTGAATGATCAGTTATAACATAGAAAAACTAACAAAATATGAGAAATGAGAGTTTGAGCTGAGTTATGAGTCGGCTCTACTGGAGCCCATCTTGATTGTAGCGTCATAAGAACAATGTTAAACCTCCTCCACTTTTACGATCTTATTTGAGTCGTGGAAATATGGGAGATGTCTCATTTTTAAGATATAATTAATCCACATCCAATTTTGTTCAGAGGACAATTTCAAACTTGTTCGTACTTTACCCTTTCGAAATTTATATTAAAAATGTACACATTTTACAAAAAAACTGTAAAGCTTTTCCATGTATACTAATCGTGTATCTACAATGGGACATCTACCGTAAGGCTATAACCGTGTTGCACGCAGTTGTTATGGGGAACAGTCAAGGTTGTTTCACGACAGTCAACTCTTTATAATCACATCATCTCGAGGATCACGTTCCCTTAGGAATCCCAAATCTTAAAATAGTCCTATAGGTATACTTAACTCTAGAACTATTATATATATTTATTATTCAACTTTGCAAGAATCAGGGTAGTTTAGCGCCGTTATCAGTAGAACTATCAGTCAAACGTCTTATTGCTACTTTCAGCTGGGCAGTCGGGCTTTGAACTCCACCCTTTCTACATAAATATATCAATGTAAAGGAGTTTATATTATTTAATGCCTCTCTCAGGTATAATCAGACCCTCTAGAATATTATTGTCTTATTGTAGAAGAATGTGGCCGGAGCAATTAGACCGTGCGGGAACTATTTCAAATCGTGTTCAAAAAATAGATCCTGCTATTCTTGATTTTCATTGTTATTTACGTAGTTACAGGTATCATAGAAAAAGTTCAAGGTTTGGGGACAGCTAACTGAATTTGACCTTGATCTTTAGACAGTTTCCATAATTCTTTGAACAAAATGACACATACACGTGTTTGCATTACTACATTATTCTTATGGTTTTACGAGATGAAAGGCCAGTAAGGCTGACACATACAACTTTAAAGCAGCAGACATTGTAACATGTCATTTTAACATCTAGGTACAAATTCGAGCGAACTAGTGTTCCCATTTAGTTTTTATTTAGTTTATCGTTTCTTTTCGAGGCCGCTGGGTGGCTTGACGTACGTTGGCACCAGAGCGATCCTTATTTTCGAGCTTGAGTTGAACGTGTTAGGGAACGTTTAGGTAGGAGAACAGTCGCCTTAAGCAAATGCTGACGTCTTCATTTTATTTCCTTTCGTTTCCGAGTCGGCGATGATGAAATCGTGTTGATTCGGTGATCATCGGTGCTATTTTTGCTTCGGCTTTTATTTTTACAATAATTCGGGTCTGAGCTGAACTTGGAAACTACCTCTCCCTTTCGAACCCTGGATTTTACCCCTCTCGGCTGTTCTATCCGGTGTCTTAGGGTTATAAACTATCCCTGACCCGAGTACGCGTTATAACGTAGTTCTACATTAGTCTTAATAAGACAAAAATAATAACGACATTTTGTGCATTAAACTCAGCCCATCTAAATTTGTTGAACTTAATCCAGCATCCCTCTCTACTCTACAGCTTCTGGCAATCTAGTATCGTATAATTCCCTATATAAGTGCTTGTAATACATAATGAGGTTTCAGTCAGCGTTTATGCTAGATCGTTCACAACCGTTTACGTTCATGTTACATTGACCTTTACAGGCTGCGGAGTTCCAGGCCATACAGAACATAACCGGTACAACGGAGGATCTAAGGACCCGACAGAAGATAATGACAGTCTTACCAACTAAGTAACTTCATCACATGTGTTGTCAAATTACTGAAAAATGTCACACGGTTATAGATTAAACATGACTTATTTTATAAGGCGAAGTTAGGGCTAAGAAGCGCTCTCTAGCACTTAATCTGGGGACCAACGGCTTAAAGGTGACTTCCGAACCACCACCAATGGCCGGGCAGGCGGACTGCTTGCAAGGACAGGATCGCTCAGCGGTCACCCATCCAAGCAGCGGTCACGCTCTATGTTACTTGATCTGGTTATCTTGCAATAACTGTTGTACCCGAGACATGGCACCATTGGCATTTGCTAATGTTCAGTTTAATTAAAAATGTGTGTACTTTGCGAATTTGTGCCACCGCGGTTACCCATAAGAAGATTGTAAATCAGTTAGTTTTTGCTTTTATTTTTTATCTTAAGACTCCAAAACCAACAGAGCTCTTCCTCAGATACAGAGGAACCTACATAGGCCTACCAAGTCGTCTCCAGAACCTCTCGATAAGTACCAAGAGCTATCGCACACACAGTCAGACCACACAATTGAGCGGGAAACACAGCTGTAATGTAGGCAAGTATTTCAACACTACCCACCTTTCCATACCAAAGGAGAAGTGGGCAGCTATAGATATGAAAAAATATTGGTCACAAATACATATTAATTGTTTACTTTTGTCATAAACATTGTAAAATTGGAAATAAATACCTCTTTCCTGATAGTTGGGATGTTTATAGCCATGAAACCCACCAAAGACAGTGCTTGTGGCACAAACGCAGTACTTGTAAACTTTTAATCAATAACTGATTAAGTATAAAATTTTCAAATCGTAAAGACAGGACCCGTTGTAGTAACCAGGCTGTACCACAACGTTCGCTTTTACACTTCTTCTTTTTCACTTAACGTCAATGTCTTGAAACCTCAAGACGGCTCTAAGAATCGGTCCGTGTGGTTGATATGACGCTGCTTCTTCTTTGTGGTTGTCATAATCGAGATAGCAGTAGCCAGCCTACCACTAGCCTGACTGTACTGGGGCTCCGTAGACAGGCTGCTAATACAACTGATGTGCAGAGAACACCAGTCTCGATTTGTTACAATTTTATTCAAAGTCACCGAATTCCTGTAAAAGGTTTACAATTCAACTTTAGCGCACTTCTATAAATTATATAGAAACGATTGCGCACATACACACATACACGCGAACACATACATACACACATATACATGGTAATTTTTATTCGTATATCCAAAAACCTGTACATTTTTAATGTTCGTAATTTAAGTACCAAAGCAACAACTGCATTTTTAGACCATAAATAAGTCATTAAGACATATTTCAGTGTATTATTTTTCAACTGAAGGCTATTACTTGCAGGATTGGTGGTGGTATAAGCTAATAGTCCCTCCTCAATCGGGAACCTTATAATTTCGAGTTTGGGCCTGAAATAAAAAAATAGCCATCTTATAAGAAGCTACAACATTATTTAATAATCCATAAATTTACACCTTGCGTTATATTCCACCTGTAAAATTCTAGTCCAATGAAATAGTTTCGCCTCCAAAGAGTATTTAAAATTCATATAATTTTGACCTTTAAATGAGAAATTTGTGATAAAATGACCTGAAACTCGTTTCGATCTAATAGACGCCTCCACAAAGAGTATTTTTCTGTAAAAGTGAATTACATTTTGCTTTAACTACGACGGGTATGACACATTAACCTCAAACGTTCTTGGAACAAGGGTTATGATTCTAAAACAACACTGTAAAATAAGTCACATAATGGGCGTATAGTAAAACACAATTTCTAGTATATTAGTCTTGAGTAACGCCGATAACTTTGTTAGAGGTAGTTATATCCTGAATTGTGCATTAAATCAAAATTATACATATAACATATGGTCCATTAGTTTAAATACATCATACAATGAAATGTAAATCACATTAAAATAAGATGTAAAATAAACTGTACACAACCCGACTAAATGCTTTTAATAGTGTCTAGGAATTTCATTTTTAGTTTCTTGAATTTCATGCAAAAATTAAATTACTTATTAAAATATACGGTAAAAAGACAATATGATGCCATCGACATAGAATGATGAAGCACTCCAATAACTGTACACACTGCAAACATTGTAATAACTGGGGCGTCAGCTCGCAAGCTAGAGAGAGGCAGCTAAGCTCCGACATTGATGAGCCGACCCTTGAAATTGCCTTGACCTGCAAAAGCCATGCACAACTCGACCTGAACATTTGCTGATACTCACAAGCAGAGAAGGGCAGCTGAGCTCCTACACTGACGAGCCAGCCCTTGATATTGCCTTGACCTGCAAAAGCCATGCACAACTCGACCTGAACATTTGCTGATACTCACAAGCAGAGAAGGGCAGCTGAGCTCCTACACTGACGAGCCAGCCCTTGATATTGCCTTGACCTGCAAAAGCCATGCACAACTCGACCTGAACATTTGCTGATACTCACAAGCAGAGAAGGGCAGCTAAGCTACTACACTGACGAGCCAGCCCTTGATATTGCCTTGACCTGCAAAAGCCATGCACAACTCGACCTGAACATTTGCTGATACTCACAAGCAGAGAAGGGCAGCTAAGCTACTACACTGACGAGCCAGCCCTTGAAATTGCCTTGACCTGCAAAAGCCATGCACAACTCGACCTGAACATTTGCTGATACTCACAAGCAGAGAAGGGCAGCTAAGCTACTACACTGACGAGCCAGCCCTTGATATTGCCTTGACCTGCACAAGCCATGCACAACTCGACCTGAACATTTGCTGATACTCACAAGCAGAGAAGGGCAGCTGAGCTCCTACACTGACGAGCTAGCCCTTAAAATTTCCTCGACCTTCAAAAGTCATGCAAAACTTGACCTAAAACTTTTGCTGACACTCACAAGCACGTAGAAGCAAGTGAGCTCTAACAATAATGAGACAGCCCTTGAAATTGCCTTGACCTGCAAAAGCCATGCACAACTCGACCTGAACATTTGCTGATACTCACAAGCAGAGAAGGGCAGCTAAGCTACTACACTGACGAGCCAGCCCTTGATATTGCCTTGACCTGCAAAAGCCATGCACAACTCGACCTGAACATTTGCTGATACTCACAAGCAGAGAAGGGCAGCTAAGCTACTACACTGACGAGCCAGCCCTTGATATTGCCTTGACCTGCACAAGCCATGCACAACTCGACCTGAACATTTGCTGATACTCACAAGCAGAGAAGGGCAGCTAAGCTACTACACTGACGAGCCAGCCCTTGATATTGCCTTGACCTGCACAAGCCATGCACAACTCGACCTGAACATTTGCTGATACTCACAAGCAGAGAAGGGCAGCTGAGCTCATACACTGACGAGCTAGCCCTTAAAAATTTCCTCGACCTTCAAAAGTCATGCAAAACTTGACCTAAACTTTTGCTGACACTCACAAGCACGTAGAAGCAAGTGAGCTCTAACAATAATGAGACAGCCCTTGAAATTGCCTTGACCTGCAAAAGCCATGCACAACTCGACCTGAACATTTGCTGATACTCACAAGCAGAGAAGGGCAGCTAAGCTACTACACTGACGAGCCAGCCCTTGATATTGCCTTGACCTGCAAAAGCCATGCACAACTCGACCTGAACATTTGCTGATACTCACAAGCAGAGAAGGGCAGCTAAGCTACTACACTGACGAGCCAGCCCTTGAAATTGCCTTGACCTGCAAAAGCCATGCACAACTCGACATGAACATTTGCTGATACTCACAAGCAGAGAAGGGCAGCTAAGCTACTACACTGACGAGCCAGCCCTTGAAATTGCCTTGACCTGCAAAAGCCATGCACAACTCGACCTGAACATTTGCTGATACTCACAAGCAGAGAAGGGCAGCTAAGCTACTACACTGACGAGCCAGCCCTTGATATTGCCTTGACCTGCAAAAGCCATGCACAACTCGACCTGAACATTTGCTGATACTCACAAGCAGAGAAGGGCAGCTAAGCTACTACACTGACGAGCCAGCCCTTGATATTGCCTTGACCTGCACAAGCCATGCACAACTCGACCTGAACATTTGCTGATACTCACAAGCAAAGAAGGGCAGCTAAGCTACTACACTGACGAGCCAGCCCTTGATATTGCCTTGACCTGCACAAGCCATGCACAACTCGACCTGAACATTTGCTGATACTCACAAGCAGAGAAGGGCAGCTGAGCTCCTACACTGACGAGCTAGCCCTTAAAATTTCCTCGACCTTCAAAAGTCATGCAAAACTTGACCTAAACTTTTGCTGACACTCACAAGCACGTAGAAGCAAGTGAGCTCTAACAATAATGAGACAGCCCTTGAAATTGCCTTGACCTGCAAAAGCCATGCACAACTCGACCTGAACATTTGCTGATACTCACAAGCAGAGAAGGGCAGCTAAGCTACTACACTGACGAGCCAGCCCTTGATATTGCCTTGACCTGCAAAAGCCATGCACAACTCGACCTGAACATTTGCTGATACTCACAAGCAGAGAAGGGCAGCTAAGCTACTACACTGACGAGCCAGCCCTTGAAATTGCCTTGACCTGCAAAAGCCATGCACAACTCGACATGAACATTTGCTGATACTCACAAGCAGAGAAGGGCAGCTAAGCTACTACACTGACGAGCCAGCCCTTGAAATTGCCTTGACCTGCAAAAGCCATGCACAACTCGACCTGAACATTTGCTGATACTCACAAGCAGAGAAGGGCAGCTGAGCTCCTACACTGACGAGCCAGCCCTTGATATTGCCTTGACCTGCAAAAGCCATGCACAACTCGACCTGAACATTTGCTGATACTCACAAGCAGAGAAGGGCAGCTGAGCTCCTACACTGACGAGCTAGCCCTTAAAATTTCCTCGACCTTCAAAAGTCATGCAAAACTTGACCTAAACTTTTGCTGACACTCACAAGCACGTAGAAGCAAGTGAGCTCTAACAATAATGAGACAGCCCTTGAAATTGCCTTGACCTGCAAAAGCCATGCACAGCTCTACCTGAACATTTACTGACACTGGTAAGCAGGAAGGGAAGAACAGCTCCCACACTGTCGAGTCAGTCCTTAGAATTGCCTTCTTGAAGTTTACCCCTAATGTTTAAACAATTGTATCGTTTGCATGTTTAATAAAATTATATACATTTAAAGGAGTAAAAAATTTTATAAGACAATAGATTTATTTTATTTTCAGAAAATCTTTGTAAAGCTTTGTGTTTTTACGCAAAACCACTTTTAATATTGTACTAGTTTAGAAATTTGTTGCAGGATACTAGTTATGGTAAATTAAATTATACAGTAAGAAAATGGAAATATTTACATTTTTGTAAAAGATAGACTTGACTTTTGGACAATTCCGTTGAAAATTTGGTTATACACCTAAATAGATTACCTGATGATTATGGAAATCGGCATATGTAAAAACACGAGATTTACAACTGTTTAGGAATTTTTCGCTTTAAAATTTTAAACCATAAAATAATTATTTTTACAAAAATTGGTTAGGTTTCAAAGCAACGTTTTTACTGTTCTTAATCTTTTGATGTTTTTAATTTTAACAAACATTACAAAGATTTGGTCATGTTGTTTATAATTTTAATTAAAAAATACATTTTAAGCCGTAAGTATCCAAACAAGATCTTAACGTGCAAACGTTTTACAATTCTCTGGTGTAAAGCTACGGCAGAAACCATTGGCCAGTGAAGAGAGATGTTTGTGCCTTATTGAATAGCTAGTAAAATAGGAATGTGCAATGAATGATATCTATATTACATTATTAGAATTTCCTGTTACTCCGTCAACTGAGTCGTATAAAGGATTATTGATTAGGTGACCGTGAACTCTGCAAAGATAAATATTTCATTCCTCTTACTCAGATCATTAGCAAAAATCTAATCTATTCGGATCAAGGTTTTGTAATTTTGCCCATATTTGTCTTCGGTTATTAAAACGATATTTCATTTAGAACCCACATGTTCTTTATAAAAACTTTTCGTTATTCGTATGTCTGTATGTCCATCTATACGATGGATCGTCGTATAAACGTATAAAGGTGGCAGACACTTGAAACTAAATACATAAGGTCTCATCTTGGTCCAAGTAAGAAGATTTGTTGTTTGGTCCTACTGGGTTCGAGGTCAAACTGTTGAATTGTCAGCAAAGTTGCAATAATCCAGAAATAATTACATTCAGTTCAGTACAGATATACGTTACGTCCAGACGGGTCTCTTCGGTATTCCGTTATATCAGTTTTTTTTATACTAAACCCGCATACGATCAACAACGGGTATCGCAAGATAACCAGATCAAGCAACGTCGAGCGTGGCTGCTGCTTGGATGGGTGACCGCTGAGCGATCCAGTCCTTGCAAGCAGCCCGCCTGCCCGGCCATTGGTGGTGGTTCGGAAGTCACTTTTAAGCCGTTGGTCCCCAGGTTAAGTGTTAGAGAGGTCTTCTTAGCCTTGACTTCGCCTGGTGCAATAAGACGTGTTTACTTTACCTTACTTTATAATATTATCATACATTAACGACACAATCTGACGAGTAAATTTGTATTTAAAGTAGAGGATGTCTCTAAATCAAAATCCTTTGCAATAGGAAAACAATGGTATCAGCTTATAAAGGAAAATGACCGCGAACAAGAAAAATGAGTTTTAACTCATCTGAGCCCACCCCCAGCCAAGCTTTCTTTGTGCCGCCGCCGCTCAGCTCGTAACTCATACAGAGATTGCCGGCTTACCAGCGCAGCGCTTTAATTTGTGTTAGCTTTTATCCCCGCGGTCTTCTTGGCACCCTACCATTTCATTTATCAATTCTTAGTACGTATTATATCCGGCTATGAATTTTAATATGTTGTAAAAAACTACCACTAGCAAAAAAAACGTTTTTTTGAAACAGTAAAAATATTCCTAGATCGCTTTTATCGCTGTGCAACGCTTATAAAGAACAGTCGATTAGTGCAAACTTCTTCTCAGTCATGTTTATAAAAATAGATCATAGGATATTGTCTCTATAACAGTCTCGGTGTCTCTAAAAATAACACCACTTAGCCTTATTAAATACAGTTTTACTTGGAAAATTACTGACGTCATTTTGTCGATAAAGTCAAGCAGTCTTTCATCGAGCACCAAGCGTTTACAAAACAACCGTGCTGAAAAATGTTAAGCGACATTATAATTTTTAATCTTACTTGCATCGCTGGCGCTGGCAAAGCCAGTTTCAGTTTAATATTTTCACGGACAATGATAATTCCAACACTATGTGCAATGAATTACCAACCATGTCAGGTTTACCAACCATGCGAATAGTATAATATAAATTCCTTTCACATAACCATACAAATTTATTGAATTATTTATTAAATCATTTTATGAATTATTTGAGAAACTCACTAGGAAATTATAACATATAAGTGTTTTGAAAATCATTTAAAAGTATACTTTCTCTTGATTAAGTAAAAAAGGGTCTTTGAATTTAAAGAAACTACTTGAACCGTAAACCACCTTTTTGATAGTCTTAACATTTTCCATTATAATATTTAAAAACTAGAAAAAGCATCATGCAGATTTCATGTAAAAGCGTTCCATTATAGGTACTAATATAAAACTGTGACAGTTTCAAAATTTCAACCAAAAACAGTGTATTGAGCACAGCGAGTGAACAACGCTACCAACAATCAACTTGACCACATTGATTTGTTGGTCTTGTTATCACACAAAACTTTGTCCATTTAATTATTGCTGTATCTGTTATAGTTTCCAAGATCCCTCCAGTTTGTATAAATTTGAAACACGCTGTTTTCATAAAGGATATAATCCGAGCTCATTAACAAAGTTATCAGGCTCCAGGATATAAAGATAGTAGGTGATGTGATACTTCAGCCCCTATTATTGTAGAGTACTACTGCGGGAGTCCAGACTTAAATGGTGCTCTTCTAAACCGTCGCATGACTCAGAGGAGCCCAGAGGGTTTCGCAAGTACGTGTCGAACCAGAGTATTTGCAGACGCGCAGACCGCGACGGCCGTGGCGCCAATCTCTTCATGAGATATCCTTAGCACACTCCCACCAGTGGCGTAATTAGGGCTTCGAGAACCCTGGGGCATCAAAGATTATTAGGAGTATTTCCCACTCTAGCATGTACTTTCGAAATTTTCCAGTTTTCTTTATAATGTATTTTTTCAATCTTGCCCCCTCCCTCCCCCGACGATACGGCACTGCTCCCGACCATATGCCCCGTCCATAGACATGTCGCCACACTCACTATCGTCACTTATCTGCACAGTGTGTGCGGTTCTGTGGTTCTAGTGTGAAGAGGGTTAGGCGTTCCTAGAACCGATCTCGACTGGCCTCAGGCGCGGGTGTGACGAGGCGTTTCTGGGAACTTGTTGTGTTTTTAACACTGTCGGATTATTATTAATGCAGTACGTCTCCAGGCACTCACAAATCATATGAAGAAATAAGAACTCGTACTTAAGAACCGTGTTCTGAAAAGCTGATCAACCGAGACTTTCTTGCCTAGTAACTAGCTGAGTTTTTAACTATTTCAAAGGTAGGAATATTCTTGTTTTTTATAACTTTTTCAATTTGCACATTACTGAATGAACGTATATCTATGGTTTGAGTGCAATTAAACCAAACTATATTACTATGTTATGCAGGAGTAATCGTTATATTTGCTCAACACTCTTATACATTTATTAGTGTCAAGTACTGCTCAAAGTCACATAGAAGTTTGGTCTGTGGCCTTTATATACCAACCTGAGATGTGTCAAAATCAGCTCGGTCCGAAGTACGATTAGTTAGGAACAACAAAACGTTACAATACAAAACAGACTTGGTTATAGAAAATGTCCTCTGATACTGAAGTTAAAATAATAGTTCAGCAGCCGCTAGATAGCAGTGAGTGTTGCTTGTATTGCTCTACTGTAGATATCAGTAGGTGTCGCTTGTATTGCTCTACTGTAGATATCAGTAGGTGTTGCTTGTATTGCTCTACTGTAGATAGCAGTGGGTGTTGCTTGTATTGCTCTACTGTAGATATCAGTAGGTGTTGCTTGTATTGCTCTACTGTAGACAGCAGTGGGTGTCGCTTGTATTGCTCTACTGTAGACAGCAGTGGGTGTCGCTTGTATTGCTCTACTGTAGACAGTGGTGGGTGTCGCTTGTATTGCTCTACTGTAGACAGCAGTGGGTGTCGCTTGTATTGCTCTACTGTAGACAGCAGTGGGTGTGTCGATTGTATTGCTCTCTGTAGACAGCAGTGGGTGTCGCTTGTATTGCTCTACTGTAGATAGCAGTGGGTGTGTTACTGTATCGCTTATTGCTCTACTGTAGATAGCAGTGGGTGTCGCTTGTATAGCTCTACTGTAGACAGCAGTGGGTGTCGCTTGTATTGCTCTACTGTAGACAGCAGTGGGTGTCGCTTGTATTGCTCTACTGTAGATAGCAGTGGGTGTTGCTTGTATTGCTCTACTGTAGACAGCAGTGGGTGTCGCTTGTATTGCTCTACTGTAGACAGCAGTGAGTGTCGCTTGTATTGCTCTACTGTAGATAGCAGTGGGTGTCGCTTGTATTGCTCTACTGTAGACAGCAGTGGGTGTCGCTTGTATTGCTCTACTGTAGATAGCAGTGGGTGTCGCTTGTATTGCTCTACTGTAGACAGCAGTGGGTGTCGCTTGTATTGCTCTACTGTAGACAGCAGTGAGTGTCGCTTGTATTGCTCTACTGTAGATAGCAGTGGGTGTTGCTTGTATTGCTCTACTGTAGACAGCAGTGAGTGTCACTTGTATTGCTCTACTGTAGACAGCAGTGAGTGTCGCTTGTATTGCTCTACTGGTAATGACCTCCTACTTCTTCATATATCAAGTCTTCTGCCGTCCATGAAAACATATTTTACTTGGTTTATTTTAGCATTCCTCTGTTAGTCCTTTGACTGCAATACTGAATATGTCAAAAAGAAAACTTTCATATCACAATTACAATTAACATACTGATCGCTAATGATAGCTCTAAGTATCGGTATATTTGTATTTATTCTACTAATAATTCATTCTTATTTATTACATTTTTATACATAATTTTATTTTCATATTTACAATTTAGTTTTAATTTTCTATTTAATTATCCTCAGTTATAGAGAATATTTGTAACGTTGTGAAACGTCCAAATTGAAAACAGTTTGCACAGCATGGTTGTGGCGAGACAAATTAATAAGTCATTGATCAAGGGAATCAGTGAAGTAAAAGATTGTTAAATGGTTATAGAGACACGAAATGTTGTAAGTTTTAAAATGAATTATTATTACAAACAAAAATACAGTGTAATTCTTAAAATAAATATATTTTAGTAATTAATTCTCAAGTATTTGATAGTGTATGGCATGTTTAGTTCAAGAATGGTCGTGGAGATAGGAGTGTACATTGAATTTCATCAATTTACAATAGCTATAGTTGATAGGAAGTCACTTGTGGATTAACCTACAACATCTTTGAATAAGACGAAATTATAATTTGAAGACAGTTGACTACTACAAATTTTACAACTCTGAAATAATTTTTAATTTCATGGAAGATTTAATGAAGGTTTAATCTAAAATGCAGTTACTGAAAGAACGTGTGAAGCGTAAATGGCAGTACCTCATTAGCGGACCTCAACATGGATGGATACTGTTCAAAGAAACGTAACCGGCCAATACCGGGCGTGTACATCACTACAAGCCACGTCTGTACTACGTGCAGGTGTGGGAGAGACATATGTAGCGGACCTCAACATGGATGGATACTGTTCAAAGAAACGTAACCGGCCAATACCGGGCGTGTACATCACTACAAGCCACGTCTGTACTACGTGCAGGTGTGGGAGAGACATATGTAGCGGACCTCAACATGGATGGATACTGTTCAAAGAAACGTAACCGGCCAATATCGGGCGTGTACATCACTACAAGCCACGTCTGTACTACGTGCAGGTGTGGGAGAGACATATGTAGCGGACCTCAGCATGGATGGATACTGTTCAAAGAAACGTAACCGGCCAATACCGGGCGTGTACATCACTACAAGCCACGTCTGTACTACGTGCAGGTGTGGGAGAGACATATGTAGCGGACCTCAACATGGATGGATACTGTTCAAAGAAACGTAACCGGCCAATATCGGGCGTGTACATCACTACAAGCCACGTCTGTACTACGTGCAGGTGTGGGAGAGACATATGTAGCGGACCTCAGCATGGATGGATACTGTTCAAAGAAACGTAACCGGCCAATACCGGGCGTGTACATCACTACAAGCCACGTCTGTACTACGTGCAGGTGTGGGAGAGACATATGTAGCGGACCTCAGCATGGATGGATACTGTTCAAAGAAACGTAACCGGCCAATACCGGGCGTGTACATCACTACAAGCCACGTCTGTACTACGTGCAGGTGTGGGAGAGACATATGTAGCGGACCTCAGCATGGATGGATACTGTTCAAAGAAACGTAACCGGCCAATACCGGGCGTGTACATCACTACAAGCCACGTCTGTACTACGTGCAGGTGTGGGAGAGACATATGTAGCGGACCTCAGCATGGATGGATACTGTTCAAAGAAACGTAACCGGCCAATACCGGGCGTGTACATCACTACAAGCCACGTCTGTACTACGTGCAGGTGTGGGAGAGACATATGTAGCGGACCTCAGCATGGATGGATACTGTTCAAAGAAACGTAACCGGCCAATACCGGGCGTGTACATCACTACAAGCCACGTCTGTACTACGTGCAGGTGTGGGAGAGACATATGTAGCGGACCTCAACATGGATGGATACTGTTCAAAGAAACGTAACCGGCCAATACCGGGCGTGTACATCACTACAAGCCACGTCTGTACTACGTGCAGGTGTGGGAGAGACATATGTAGCGGACCTCAACATGGATGGATACTGTTCAAAGAAACGTAACCGGCCAATACCGGGCGTGTACATCACTACAAGCCACGTCTGTACTACGTGCAGGTGTGGGAGAGACATATGTAGCGGACCTCAACATGGATGGATACTGTTCAAAGAAACGTAACCGGCCAATACCGGGCGTGTACATCACTACAAGCCACGTCTGTACTACGTGCAGGTGTGGGAGAGACATATGTAGCGGACCTCAACATGGATGGATACTGTTCAAAGAAACGTAACCGGCCAATACCGGGCGTGTACATCACTACAAGCCACGTCTGTACTACGTGCAGGTGTGGGAGAGACACACACAACGTCACAGACGTACTGGTCTTTAACATCGCGGCAGTACTCGTCTGGTAATGTGGGCAGTGAGTGGGTTCGTCTCACAAAACAGAATATAAGAAATAATGACTGCTTCGACAGCTTTCGTGGCTTTGGAGATTCCTCCATCGCCCAAGTAAGCGATATCGAGACTCATTGATTCTTTCATGACATTTTTTAAGGAGAGCCCGATCTTCTTTTAGCCTCGTAGTGTCCATCCTGATTTGACACTTGTCCTTATGATCCTATCCATCGGAATAAGAAGGAGACCACATGGGCCTACTGGATTTGAACTTTCGTTATGTCCAAAATCCCGACTTGGTCATCGGCACTCCTAAATGATTCGTTCAGTTCGAATTCAGTCGGTTAGACTCTTTTGTTTAGTTTGATTTGTTCATTCTGTTGTGTTGGCAGTCATGTAAACAGTTAAGCAGTTTCAGACGGTTTATTTAGTTCTATCAGTTGTGTTATTTCTATGGCTCGGTGAATGAAATCAGCCTATTGCATTCTGTCGGTGTTTTAATAAAACTACTTAAGACTTTACAATAGGTAATTATCGATACATCAGTTATTTTAATTTCATCAAAATGACTGAAACATTGTAGTGTGTTGCATTTGCATCATATGGGCTTCTGCATTTAAGGTCATTAATATTGATTAATTTATGTCACAGAATGTTACGATCCATTATTAAAAGTATTTTTTTAATTGATTGGGAATATAGTTTTTATACTACACATTGTTAATTTCCTATCAAAATTAATTGACACCACAGAATGTTAAGGTCCATTACTAAAAGTATTTTTAAATTGATGGTGAGTAGTGTTTTCGTAACAAACATTTAATTTCCTATTTATTGTAATTTGCAAGTGTCATTCTCTATACCTAGTTGTCTAATGATAATATAATTATTATTATCTGCCTATGTGTCTCACGGTTGGTTGTCAAGCTAAGAGAAGTAAAAATTATTGAAAAAAAAAACTATTTTATATTTTTAACCTTTTTGAAACATTGAAATTTTGACCTCTACCAAAATTAGAACTGGTGCGATCGGTTACTTTCTTAATTCGCAATTCAGTGCAAATCGTCTCTCAGAACCGAGACTGTTGGCTACAGAAGCAGAACTTGTTCTCCCCGTATGACAATAAGTGACACTGACGCTACCTATGAGCAGGACACAGAACTAACGTCGGGGCACAGGCTAAAGCGCTCAGTTAACCTCACCTACTAGCAACCTACAAGTTTATGTAACGGCTCCCTCGACAGCGCAAAGCACTAGGCACGATTAAAGCGTAATCTACTACGCCCCGGGGACGTATGACGGACATCTGACGTACCGAGAAATATCGGACTCGGAAGTGAGAGATCTGACGCTCCCAGGTCCGCCCCCTCACCGCACCCCACACCACGCCAGGTGTCCCGCACCCCTCCCGCGGACATTGTGTACAGGGTCGCGGGGGGTCTTTGATTGAGCGCCATCCATCTATGCTGCCCGAGCTCCACGAGCTACTGAGGGTCACTGCTACAGCTGATGAAGATTTATCGGAATAATTTTTTAACACGGCAACATTGTTACTGATCGCGCCAACTTAATATGTTGGGCACTTTTACGAGCTTATGAACGAAGAACCCTGACGAAGCGTTAATTAACACTATCAAATGTAACTACTGTATTTATCCAACATTGTTACTGATCGCGCCAACTTGGGTGGTAAGGGAGCTCAAACAGATGTTGGGCACTTTTACGAGCTTATGAACGAAGAACCCTGACGAAGCGTTAATTAACACTATCAAATGTAACTACTACTATTTAGTATTTATCCAACATTGTTACTGATCGCGCCAACTTGGGTGGTAAGGGAGCTCAAACAGATGTTGGGCACTTTTACGAGCTTATGATGAACGAAGAACCCTGACGAAGCGTTAATTAACACTATCAAATGTAACTACTACTATTTAGTATTTATCCAACATTGTTACTGATCGCGCCAACTTGGGTGGTAAGGGAGCTCAAACAGATGTTGGGCACTTTTACGAGCTTATGAACGAAGAACCCTGACGAAGCGTTAATTAACACTATCAAATGTAACTACTACTATTTAGTATTTATCCAACATTGTTACTGATCGCGCCAACTTGGGTGGTAAGGGAGCTCAAACAGATGTTGGGCACTTTTACGAGCTTATGAACGAAGAAACCCTGACGAAGCGTTAATTAAACACTATCAAATGTAACTACTACTATTTAGTATTTATCCAACATTGTTACTGATCGCGCCAACTTGGGTGGTAAGGGAGGTTAAACAGATGTTGGGCACTTTTACGAGCTTAATGAACGAAGAACCCTGACGAAGCGTTAATTAACACTATCAAATGTAACTACTACTATTTAGTATTTATCCAACATTGTTACTGATCGCGCCAACTTGGGTGGTAAGGGAGGTTAAACAGATGTTGGGCACTTTTACGAGCTTAATGAACGAAGAACCCTGACGAAGCGTTAATTAACACTATCAAATGTAACTACTACTATTTAGTATTTATCCAACATTGTTACTGATCGCGCCAACTTGGGTGGTAAGGGAGGTCAAACAGATGTTGGGCACTTTTACGAGCTTAATGAACGAAGAACCCTGACGAAGCGTTAATTAACACTATCAAATGTAACTACTACTATTTAGTATTTATCCAACATTGTTACTGATCGCGCCAACTTGGGTGGTAAGGGAGGTTAAACAGATGTTGGGCACTTTTACGAGCTTAATGAACGAAGAACCCTGACGAAGCGTTAATTAACACTATCAAATGTAACTACTACTATTTAGTATTTATCCAACATTGTTACTGATCGCGCCAACTTGGGTGGTAAGGGAGGTTAAACAGATGTTGGGCACTTTTACGAGCTTAATGAACGAAGAACCCTGACGAAGCGTTAATTAACACTATCAAATGTAACTACTACTATTTAGTATTTATCCAACATATGTGTATGTATTGTATGCAATAACTCATGTATAGTTTAATCAAACATTAATAAATAGTTTAACTGGTAGGCTACCGTAAAAGTGAATGTTTGTACAGTAATCGTCCAGTAGGCAAATGATTACAAATTTGTTACTAGGACGACACTTGCAAAGTATGTTATTGAATTTTAATATATTTGTAAAACTACTACACGACATTGATTTTTGTACTTTACAAAAATACATACAGAGAGAGAAAGAGAGCCTAAATAAAATTGAAAGAATGGTGATGGTGTTCATGTGGAATTTAATTATACTGTACTGTATTTAAAAACGGTTTAAGTTCAATTAATTAGTATAGTAAAAATCTTTACCGCAAAATGTTAGTTTGCGTAGTTTTTAACAAGAACAATTTTTCAAAATGCCTCGTATTTAATATTTTGGGAGTGAACTTAATTTTTTTCTGGAAATATAATGCTGTATCATACTATGTTCTATTGTATTACTGCAACATTATTCTATAACATATATTATGATCCATCAAAAAGCATTATTATGCATAAGGATATTAATGATCTTCGTTATCAAGGAACAGATATTTAAAACATAAAAACATGAAAGTATTTAAACTTGAAAACACATTATCTACGTTTTAAAAGGAACCCGTTGAAAATAGATAAAGGAATTGAAAATGTCCGTTGAAAATGGAACGTATTGTTGCAGTAGTACAAGCGGAATTTTCTTGTATTTTGAGCAATGTTGAACAGTCAGTTTTTTTATAATAATATTTGATTTTTTTAAATTTATAAATGCATAATTTTTGTTAACTTTTCTTATGCTTACAATAGTGTAAATACACGAATTTGTGAAGTACTTTAAACACCTTTCATTTGAGACCAAAACCATCCAGTAACTGATGAGTAGCTTTTAGGGAATTACATATTTAGAAAAATTACCAGTTAATTCAAAAAAGTTTGGTTTGTGGTAATACAAAAGTAAAAAAATGTTAACCCTTTTTTATCCTTGATCTTGATAGGTGTTTAAAAGTAGAAAAAAACATATACGGAAACAAAATAAATGTGTTACGCGTAGCAATTCCCCGCGTTGGTAGGGCTCCTCGCTATTGATGTACATTAAGCCAAACTGTAGTTTGAAAGGTGTGATATAACTCACCTTGGTGTCGTGGGCTAAGTGGTGTCTGGGAGATACTTGGTGGGGGGGGGGGAGTAGTGGTATTTGTGTACTGGCCGGGGTGAGTAAACACGCGCCTTTATTTGTGTCGAGGGCGGAGAAATTGTGTTTTTTATTTGTGTACTGTCACATTAGCACGTGTCGGGTTGGATAACTGTGTCTGCAGCCCTTCCTCGATAAAACACAACTGAAGAAAAATCTACTAATGGTTGAGCGCGAACGCATCGAGAGATAAAAATGAAGGGGCCTCGCCACATTATGGAGGGGCAGTTTTATACGATTGCTGTATGGTTACATCTGTTGTCTCGATCACATTTCTGTTCATTGCAGAGATAAAATAAACACACAGCCTTGATCACGTTACGTTCGTAAAGAACTATTAAAATATTATTTATCTCTATCATTATTTTTTTTAAATGAAAACAAAGTCACTATATAACAATTTATTGTACTTTTTATTTACCAATACAAGAGATCTATATGGTTTGCTCCGAACGGATTAAAATTTGTAAGTGTACGAACCCATATAAACAACACGCGAAAACAGGTAGAATCTATGATATTGACCGTCTGTTATAAAATAGGAATCTGTAATGTGGACCGACAATCCAAAACGAAATAAAGCTAGGAATGTTTAAGCAATCTGTTAAACTGGATAATATAGAATAGAAGAGAATATACTTTATTCCCGAAATTATAGACTAACAAAAATTTACATCGGTACTGATAGTAATTACTAGCCACAGCATCCAGTAAGCGTGGCTATCTCAACTGTAAGTTGTACTTAATTGTATAGTGTTCAGTGGAATCTTAACAAGTAAATCATGCGGTTAATCCACAGAGCACACACCTCAATATTAACAGTTATCCTAAACAATATTTTAAAGTTATAAATTAAAAACGTTTAATATAAAACTGTACAAATTGAATTTGAACAGTTATCAATATTAACAAAATTTGAAAGTCAATTTTTCAATTTAATCTCAAGTTATTACTATTTTTACAATTTTTTATTTGAAAAGGCAAAAGATGAATAAACCTATTTACATTACATGAAAATTGACATATTTACCTTCGGTCTTATGAACAGCCCCAGTATGTCGCCTCTTGTTCTTTGGTAAACTCTATCTTTCCTGTTTCCACTTTTACAAAGCAAATTTTTAATTCTTTAAATAAAAATAAATATTTTAGTAGTCATATTTTTAAATGTTTATAAATAGGTAATGCAGATTCATATCTTTTCTTTTCTTTAAATTTCAAAATAAAGTGAATTTGAGTAGAAAATACTATTCAATAATTCTACAGTACTACTACTGATATGATATATTAAATATGAACCTTGTTTAAATTATACATTTTGTATTATAAATTATAAACTTAAATTTTAAAACCATCTATACATTTCTAATTAAAACTACTTATAAACCATAGAATTTTGGTTTTACCACTTTTCTATTGACTTGTCATGTTATGTAAGGAGTTTATATTTAGACATTTGGAGACCCTGCCCTCCCCCAGAATGGTGACCCATGGCACCCTACCGGTGTGTACGCCCCTGGTGCCATGTAAGTGGTGGCGCCAGGGGAGGAGTGACGTGCTATCTTCAGCTGATTAAACACCAGGTCCGTGTTCTGGCGTCACAGCTGATACAGGTCTTTGCAGCTGCATGGAGTAAACAGCACATTAGCATATTTACATAGAGTAACAGAGATATGTACTTGCGACTTGCGGTAGCATTGTATAAAGTGTGCAGCCGTAGTATTTATAATACTACTGATAACAAACAACGTAACATTGGGTTGAAATTAACATTACTTGATTAAAATTCTATTACAAGGGAATTTAATAGTATTTAAAAATTGTTTCCAATTCCAATGTATTTCTTGTTCACTTTTTGTACTAAAATAATCCTTTTCATCGATACCTCCGAACTATCCCTTTAATGCTATTGTCGATCTTGTAAATCCAGCAGAATGTTTACATTATCCACTGACAGAGTGTTACCAAATCTTTTTTAGATTGATTATATTGGATCCGTATTTAATTCTGGAATAGAAACGATCAACTTAAAAATCTGTGAGCCACATTTCAGCTAGTAGCTACAAACGTAGCTTGAAGCATATTTTACCGTTCCTTAGTTTAGTATGTCTCAAAAGTGACTTAATTATTGCTTTACTATTTATAAGTCAATCAACACTTACGCATAGGTAGGACAGTCATATACAATTAAGCAATTATTAACTTTACATTCTTGTTGTTTATATTGATAAATTATATTAATAAATTAATACTTTGAACTCTAATACTTGTCTCAAATATTTATGACATTAATAAATAACACTTGTCTGCCACCTTCTAAGTATGTAATGGACTACATGAACTAAGGGATGGGAAGGAGAAAGTACACAAGTGATTAGGGTAAGCCAGCACAGGGTACAGAAAGAAATATATTACTAAAGTATGAGACCTTGCTTCTATAAACATGTCCATAAAATACTTTGGCACCACACCAAGCAGTGGATGTATCTGAGGAAACTTCTAGGATGAACGCACATTGTTTGTCCAAATCTTCCGTGAAATGGCGTTATCTAGATCTGATAACAACAGCCAAAAGATAATGACCTTGCTGCAGCTGGTAAGTGTTTCACTGATAAGTAATATTTGGCGCTGAATACAACTAAGACAGGATCTTATACGGTATGTACGAGTATCAATAAATACTGACTGGTAGACGGGCAAATAACATATAAGAATACGTTGCGTGCCTTGTATTGTGAGATTGATTATAAATATCAATCTGAATGAGTGGATTAATTTTAAAATTAGGCGGAATGAAAAATCTTCCTATATTGCTTGCAACTTTCGTTCCTAGTAAAAACCAATGACGATATAACTAAATATAATTCACAAATAAAAGGATTATGTGTTAATTTCGTATAGGGTTTTATTTTGATTCAAAATCAAATAAATTTGAAGGAGAATTGTTTTTGGCTGATGCTTCACTTTTGTACAAGATGATGGATTGACTTTATTAGTAACACCATAGCACATAGAGTATCTACTAATTTTTTAGATACCTTGTATATAACAGAAGAACAACAGAGGCCTCAAGATGGATCCTTGACGATCTCCTAAAGATGTTTTTAATGCGGACTAAGTGTATTTTACAGGGAATTGTATCTTCTATTTAGATGAATGTATTTTATACATTATTGTCTACTTGTCACAGGATTTCATACTGGCAGATTTTTAGGTAATTAAAAAGAAGATTACAAATTCTTGTAATTTGATTTTAATTTATACAGGTGGGATTCTACCGATCCTGTACTCTATATAAATAAAGTTAATATTTTTGCCTGGATATAAACGATAAAGAAAAAAGAAACCATAAAAGCACCAGAACAAATGTTATAATCAATGAATTTACAATTACTCAAGGTCACGTTTTAATGACTCACATTTCGATAATCAGCAGCTGACGATTACACCGTGATACAACACTCAGATTAAACACAATCCCCAGAGCTTCACCGGCCTGCTGTAATATTAGAGTTGATGTTTGCCGAGCTGGACAGTGGAATGTTCCATCACAATCTATCGCGAACATTTCTGACACTGATATTTGTCTGCGAAGATAATTTTACTGTAGGCCTACATGTCACGGTAATGAAACAAATTAAAATTGACCAAATTCCGTTACATGTCCTCAAGTCTTAAACGTATTCTTAAAGGCTATACAGCGATAAAACAGTTTAAAATATAATTTTCAAGATAATGACTTCTAAGGATCGGTTTTATGATGTTATCAATGAAACATCTTATCCCTATAAAGATAACGAACGCTACCTGCAGCTGAGCAGTTGGACTTTGAACTCCAACCTTTCTATATAAATACATCTATGCAAAGGAGTTTATAATACTTTAAACCTCTCTTAGGTATTTATATTCAGACCTTCTAGAATTTCCTTGTCTTACGTGAAAGGCACTATCTCGAGGGATTATTTCGTCCGCCACCGTCAGAGCGGACTGAAGGTCCAGCCGCAACCCTACTGATAGCTGGAGGCATTACTCTTAGACCGTTCGGGATTTAGAAATACTACTTAATGTCATTCAAACAATCTTAAAAAAAACTGTTTTTCTTGGTTTGCATTAGTTAAAGGATCATAGAACAAATGTAAGATTTGAAGTTCGACTTTAAATCAATCGTGTTTTAGGAATTGAAACAAAGGTACAACACTTCCCCACAAATTTCATAGAGCATCATTTATGCACAAAATGTTGTAGTCTTGCAGTATTCATATTTATTAGTCTTCATTTCAATCCTAAATTCTACTGAGATGTTAGAAAATTCAAAGGACAGAATTTTAGTTACCTTAATATTTATTTTGGTGGTACCTGGGCGATTCTTTTACGACTGACTACTGTAAGGGTTGTTAAAACAATGACAGGTAACTTGGATATCCAGCCTTTCAACCTTAAAGTCTCTTCAGAATAATTTGGGGGAGCCATAACATTCAAAACAGGGCAGTTTTTATATTTTGAAACTAAAACGTAGGTGTTTCTTTTCTGACAAACCTCAGTCCATAGCGCAGAGCGTTTCCTAGTAAGTTTCACCTTTTTAAATACTCGTATCTATTATTTACAAGATTACAGGATTTGCATTCTATTACTTGTGACAAATCTAAGATTAAGTATTTATCATTCTTGTTGGGTAAGATAGAGAAGCCTTGATATATTCATTAACAACTAAATTTTATCCCAATTTAAATTTGACAAAACGTTTAATGGCACTTCAAAGCATTTCTATAAAAACGTATTAAAATCATATTTATAACTAAAGCAATAAGTTGTCCAGAACATGTATGATTTTGAATATCAAAATGTAGTTAACAAAACAGTATGTACAGTTTCGAATATTTGTGTTGTACAAAGAGCTGACAGAGTTTAACAAGTCACGTGATGTCGTGAAGTGAAACTGGGTGTAACGTCCTTATACAGGGAAACCCAGGGGCCAGGTGTCAATAGTGACTCAGTTCACACTACCTTTCTAATTATACCTTGATAATTTAAATTTTACTGTTGATGCATAATTTGTTTAAGAAATTCAAGGTGAGATAGTGGCTTAAATGGGAAGAAAGATATTATAGTCTAAGAGCGGAGATCCAATATACTGATTCTTATCACTGAACGATGGAAAATGTCCGGATAATCCCGTTTCCTTTGCAATCCTTCCATTGTTAAAAAACTCCAAACAGAAAAAAATAATATATATACTAAATAAAGTTGAAAAAAGGACCATTTAAAATTCTGCCCAAGTAAGATGCCAAGTTTAAATAGATGTAGGGTTTTTAAATTCAGTTTCAGTTAGTGGTTTAAATATGTAACCCTCGATGGCAAAAACGCTAAAAATAGTATTTTAGGGGGAGGATATAATATGTAAAATATTTACGTAATTCATAGTAAACTTCCAAATTAAAAAAGCGTGGCTAAAACTGTCCAAAAATTCAAAACGTCGATTGCTATGAAATATTTTTAATACTCATACTTTCAATGACACTCGTACTAAAGAGATTATTGTCATGAATCCTAATATACCTTTGCAGTATGCGGGATCAGAGAGCATCCAGTGTCTGCAGTGTCCGAGGCCAAATGTCGAGGGAATAGTGAGTGAGCGCACTGAGCAAGAATTTCATAATTGAAAGGAAAAACTGTATTGGCCGACTGGCTTAGATATCTTCTCAGTTTTTCGGCTCTCACAGCATAAAACTTTGTCCACATTGCCTTGTACTTGTAAACGCATCGTGGCTCAACCAGAATCTTTCCTTGTTCAAACCGAAATCGAAATGTATCAGAATCGAACAATTAAGATAACCTTGGCTAAGTTCGAGTATATTAGGGAGAGAGAGGGTCAAGTCAAGTAAGAACCGTAAGCCGCTTTTTACCCTCGAAGCGGAAAGCGCTATCCTAATTAACTAATGAAAACAGAACTGTTGCACTACGCACACCCATCGATAACTGTCGGTTAACAAGAATAACTTAATATTGACGCAACAGGGAAACGTCCTGTTGTCTAACGATTGTTATGTAAGGTTTAAGGTCGAAGGAGGAAAACGATAACGAGGAAATTAAATTTTGTAGTCTGCTAGGTAATATATGTGACGGTTATTAATTACTGTTAGCTAAGTGAACATAACTTTACGAATGAAGTAATAACCTATGACATGTATGACGTACACCAAAGCCTGTATAGAATGTTGCCAAAGGCGCAGTGAAGCGAATACGGCGGTTGTCACGAGGTAACCGTGTCAAGCAACGTCGAGCGTGGCTGCTGCTTGGATGGGTGACCGCTGAGCGTCTTTGTCCCCATACATGGTATCGTTATATGCTACAAAAAGCACAACACTACGTTTCGATTATTGAAATCTTATAGGTATTCTTGGAGCGCGGCCATGAACAACTGTGTGCGTGTGTGTGTGTGTGTGTGTGTGTGTGTGTGTGTGTGTGTGTGTGTGTGTGTGCGTGCGTGTAACTGTGTTTCACCTTCGTCAGTTCGTGCGTCACGTGTTGTGTGTGTTCTTGGCTCCTATGCAGGGAAATCACCGGGTTCATTGCTGTTCCTCTACCAGTCAGAGCTCTTTTATACCTTTAAGTGGCAGCCTATGGCTGAACTTTTTAGTTCAAAGTTCTTAATGTATTACGGATTTTAACACCTGAGGAAGAGGCTAGATTCCAATACTCGAAACGTAATGTTATAAACTTTTAAAATATATAACGATGGTAAATGTGCGAAATCCTACTGTCCTTTCCCATTATCCATCGCGATGGATAATTGGATGCATCGTTAGAAACAAACGTTAAACAAAGTACTTAGAGACGATGAGTATATGCAATGTAATATAAACTTAAATTATTTTAACTATGTTCAATATAATAAATACACTTGACATTTTATACTGACACCAATGCTTCCTGAACCTACACTACTAGAGTACATAGCGCACTACACAAATGGTGTCTAAGAATCCCTCAAGAGAAACAAATTCTAGGGATCAGATCACGAACAATAAACTGATCTCCATAAATCCAAAAACGAAAGATTTATTATCTTTAGAAGATACCGGAATCAACTCACAATTGCCTATAATTTATAGTTTGAATACGTATATGAATTCTCCTTGAACGATCAAGAAATATTCTATGTTCTTGCCCTCTGAGAAGTGATCGGCAAGTCTTGTAACTCTAAATAACAAACCACAACCAAAACCCGAAGATGCCACAGTGCTCTGGACAAGATATCGGAGAGAGACAAGGAAAACTGGCATGCACTCTTGCGGGAACGGAACCAGGTGGAAATTTCCAACTGATAAGGGACACGAAGGTCAATGTCATAATCAGTAACGGTGCACTACTCCGAGGTCATCAGAACTACTGTATTTGTTCTACATAGATATATAGTACATTACAAATTTCAACTAAGTGAACAGGAAAAGCGTACGAAATATATTAACAACCTTGTGTATACATTGTGTTCACAGGTTTGATAGTGGTAGTGATTACATATGTCTGACTGTTCTTATTTGTATTAATTGTTTAAATTACTATTCTAGTTAACCTTTTTTGTAATGTATAGTTCTCAAAAATTAACAGTAGCAACACTAATAAAAAAGTTTTATGAATATTTAAAAATGAAAACTACATAGTCCAATAATAATTTCATAACACGTTATTAACTATGTTAGTCTTTAATATTTGTTGCATAATGTTGAAAATGCACAATGTTAACTGGATTAGCTACAGGAAGTTCGATAAGATAAGCTAGCCAGTGTTGTCTGTGTCATCTACACACTCTTGCACTCTCCACATCTCGTACAGTACAGAAACATTGTACAGAATGAATGGATATAAATCAAAGATGTGGAAAGCAAAGCATTTTTCAACTACTTCAAAGATATGAATATGTTTTTATCAGAATCTTAAATTATCTTAAATAAACTGATAACAATTAACAGTCACAACATCCAACAAATTAAAATTACCTATGGTAAAAAATGTTTCAATCTTTCAATTCAGCAATAAATGTTAAATATTTATTTAAAAAATTTATATTAAATGTTACATATTTATAACTGTAGCTGTTACCGGTGACTTCACTCACATTTTTTATTTCCGGTTAGAGAATCTACAGGAGCTATTGTCATATGAACGTGACAACGTCCAAAGGCATCTTCTACCAGATATAAGGAGCCTGTAAACTCAGGCAACACTGTCATTAGAAAAATAGGTGGGAATTCAGTAATGACAATCGAGAGAAAGATTTATCTCCCTACCCAAGCTTGTCTCATTCCACAGCGCCCAATAGTCCAATGCGCCTATCAGATATGAGAGTGTGAAGTCTTCCTTATCTCTAGAAATAATCCTGTCTCTTTCCACAACTCCCGATAGTCCAATACGCCTATCACATATCTGAGTGTGAAATCTTCCTTATCTCCAGAAATAATCCTGCCTCTATCCACAACTCCCGATAGTCCAATACGCCTATCACATATCTGAGTGTGAAATCTTCCTTATCTCCAGAAATAACCCTGCCTCTATCCACAACTCCCGATAGTCCAATTCGTCTATCAGATATGTAATTGTGAAGTCTTCCTTGTCAAGCTTTTCAAGTGGTTTTATAAAGACACTGATAAGACAAAATGTTCATAGGGGCTGTGCGAAATAGTATCTATTTGTTAAAGTTTTGAATAGTCCATCCGTTGTGAAAAAAATTACACTTTCAACTACTCAGGAAATAAAACTATCTAAATTTAAATCACAATTAAGTATTGTTAATAAAAACTACATTAACCGTGTTAGTAGTACATAATAAAAATGCGAATAATTAAATTGACAAGTCTAAATTACGAATGCTTTGGTATAGTTTTTAAGTTCAAAAGTAAAATTATTATTATGTTAAAATACTAAAAACCATAAACTACGAGTTATCTACATTATCAAACACTATTTCTCCTTACATTACTTAAAATTCAGCCAATATTGATATTTTACATATGTAAAACCTGCAGAAAAAAAATATAAAATTGGGAATTTTAAATTAAATAATGTACAAAGAGAGATTATAACTACCACAAGCTCTCATACAAGACATTATCAAATGATAAGAATGATAACCGTCGCCACCACTCTTGTACAATGTATCTTATCAACACGTAACAACTATAAACAGTTCACTGCAGTTAATTTACGATTTCTTAGAATAGCTGACTTATATCCAACGACACATTCACATTAACATCTCGGAGCCAGAGACAAAATTGATACAAGGCTGATATTATTCACAAATTCATAATATATTCTTAAAGAATAGTTTTAAGGAGAGTTTTTTAATATACCTTTTAAAACGTTAACCTTTAAAATCACTAAATATTACTGCTTAAGGAAACCATAAATGCCTGAGACTTTTAACGTTTACTTTTACTGTTACCAATATTTTAATTTTCATGCATTTTTGCATAAATCCACATTTAGGAATAGAACAATACTTAAATGTGTAGTAACTTTATATTTGTTTCATCTTATTACAAATCAATCGACCAATTTCAACAGAAATTTATATTTACGTAAAAATTTACAAATATTCGTTGTACTTGGTTACGGAATTGTGGAGTGCAACTTACGAATAAATATTTCCTTGGTTCTTACAATCAAGGGCCTTTATTGCCATTGAAAAACTGTTTAATGACATTGTCTATGTAAATAGATTAACAATTTAAATAGAAACAAAGGCTTATAACCAATTCATGGAAATGAACTGACACCATGCAATTTTCAAATATTATATTAGGCTGTTAACATTGTGATTTGAATCTCATTATCAAGAAATTCCCTTATTGTATATAACATATTGTTCAGAGGATATTCATACAATTGATGCTTAGGAATCTTAATACAAATTTCGCTAGGTTTATTTTGAGTGAATTACCAGTAATTGCCAATCTATGATTTTGAATATTTTGCCAATCTAAGACAATTTTTATTACGTTTATATACGAATGAAAATCGTGTGGAAGGTTAAACACATTTACATTCATTTTTGTGTGAGTCGTGACATGAAAAATGAACAAATGAACAGCTTTACATGTCTTTAGATAAACATATATGTATTCACAATAGTTTTAAACTGTGAATTTCAACCCAGATGGTGCACATTTTAAAGCACAAAATAAATTTCGTACAGAATATTTATCATACTTCAAACCTGAAACTGACATTTATTTGCATAACTTTGAACAAGTACAAGGTTTCCGGTCAAAGAGAAAACAAACAGCACAGAGGCGAGTGCGAAACCCTGAGTGACACCTCGGCCGGCAATGAGAACCGAACAGTTCCATTTTCCCAGAAGAGTAACAAACTCGGCGACTTCCAGCATACAGATGAACACAAACACTGACAGACAGACAGACAGACAGGACACTTGCCTGTGTTAGCAAACAATTGGCAGTCCATGTAAGTGGGGCACCACGTCACGCTGCTGCTCAGTGTAAGGTAACCCGCTGTGTGTAAAGCAGGTCATGAGTTCTCGGCTTTCACCCTGGCATTTGTCAATCTGAAAAGGAAGGTTTCCACCGATATGGAATAGGTGAGTAGGCTAGTCAGGAGTGTGTGTGTATCCTGTAAGTCTGATGAAATCGTATTTCTTTGTCGGGTTTTCGTCGATGTTTATGAATTATCAACATTTTATGAATCAAGCTCCTTATTACCCTAATATTTTTCATCAAAACGTTCTTCCTGTGGGAAATTCACATATGATTGGTCCCAGGGTGTGCTACAGTGCATATAAAGATGAATCGCCGTTCTGTGAGGTATAGGATTTAACGTTCGTAGAATTAAGACACTTGCCACTTGCGTGACTCAAGGACTCCGCTAAAGTTGCAAATCTTGACCAGGTGATGGTTTTTAAATGAGGACCCTATTGGTATCCCCAATCTTCCTGAACAACCAGGTTAGAGTGACTGATGACAATCCTGTTGCTAGTCTTGACCTTCCGGACAAGGTGTAGGAACGAGGAGTTGCCTCAGTAGCCATTACTAAAGTAAGGGATGTCTTGGAACGTTCGTCATATTTTAAACGAAGAAGTTTCCTGGCCTAGTGCAGCACAGTGTGATGGGGTGCGGAGGTGAGAATATGACTAGTGATCTCGAGTAAAGGATAAGGGGATTTCACAATTATCTATCCTGTAAAATCCTTCCCCTTGTTCGAGCGCAATAATCTCCAGATTAGACAAAGCAAGCCGGGTTTGTTGTGGAGATGGATATTCCCAGACTAGCGGACGTTCCAACAACGTATAAATTTGTCGGATAACATATATGATCAACTTTCGGATAGGGAGATGAGATGTGCTTCAGATATGTATCACTGACTTTACGGACGGTTGGAGAATTCTTAGCTCTAAGTAAGACTTCTACAACTCAGGAGATTCAAGTACACTCTAAAAAATAGAAGGAAATCAGGATGGGTAATTGGCATAATGATAGTTCATGAATTTTTTCAGAAAAACTAAAAAGTACTTTATGTAACTAAATTAATATTTTGCTAAATAATATAAATTATAAATTATATAAACGGAAAATTTATAACAAGGAGGATATAATTTTTAAATTATTAATATAACTTATCTGGTAATTATTAAATAATCAGACTACTCTTGTCAGACATAACGATAAGCATGAGATTAACTGAGTATGGCCGAACGAAATATTCAATGAACAATGTAAAACGGTAAAAGGTACAAGTAAGATCTAACAATAGTAAATTTTCCAAGAAATCCTAAAAACACGTGTTGCCATTGTGTTCACGACCCTACATGAAATATTTAAATACCATTGTATAGTGAGACACACTCCTGCTATAGACTACGAGGAAGTGAGCGAAGCAAGGCGAGCGGAAGTTGGTAAGTAATGAATAGTGAGATTAGCTTGAGTTGAACGTCCTCACGTAAGGCTAGGTCAGGGTCTCATTCACAACATGGGCGGTGAGCATGGACTCAGCGGACTGCGGTCTACATCTTACTGAACCGTCCATACAAGCGGTTCATGATGTGCAGTGGGATTACCTTGAGTCGAACGTTCTCCCGTAAGGTTAGCACTGGGCCTCATCCATAACACAGCTGACTGCGGTCTACATCTTACTGAACCGTCCATACAAGCGGTTCATTATGTGCAGTGGGATTGCCTTGAGTCGAACGTTCTCCCGTAAGGTTAGCACTGGGCCTCATCCATAACACAGCTGACTGCGGTCTACATCTTACTGAACCGTCCATACAAGCGGTTCATGATGTGCAGTGGGATTACCTTGAGTCGAACGTTCTCCCGTAAGGTTAGCACTGGGCCTCATCTATAACACAGCTGACTTGCGGTCTACATCTTACTGACTGTCCATACCATACAAGCGGTTTCATTATGTGCAGTGAGATTGCCTTGAGTCGAACGTTCTCCCGTAAGGTTAGCACTGGGCCTCATCCATAACACAGCTGACTTGCGGTCTACATCTTACTGAACCGTCCATACAAGCGGTTCATTATGTGCAGTGGGATTACCTTGAGTCGAACGTTCTCCCGTAAGGTTAGCACTGGGCCTCATCCATAACACAGCTGATTGCGGTCTACATCTTACTGAAACCGTCCATACAAGCGGTTCATGATGTGCAGTGGGATTACCTTAGTCGAACGTTCTCCCGTAAGGTTAGCACTGGGCCTCATCCATAACACAGCTGATTGCGGTCTACATCTTACTGAACCGTCCATACAAGCGGTTCATTATGTGCAGTGGGATTGATTACCTTGAGTCGAACGTTCTCCCGTAAGGTTAGCACTGGGCCTCATCCATAACACAGCTGGACTCAGCGGACTGCGGTCTACATCTTACTGAACCGTCCATACAAGCGGTTCATTATGTGCAGTGGGATTACCTTGAGTCGAACGTTCTCCCGTAAGGTTAGCACTGGGCCTCATCCATAACACAGCTGACTGCGGTCTACATCTTACTGAACCGTCCATACAAGCGGTTCATTATGTGCAGTGGGTTTGATTACCTTGAGTCGAACGTTCTCCCGTAAGGTTAGGTCAGGGTCTCATTCACAACATGGACGGAGAGCATGGACTCAGCGGACTGCGGTCTACATCTTACTGAACCGTCCATACAAGCGGTTCATTATGTGCAGTGGGAGATTACCTTGAGTCGAACGTTCTCCCGTAAGGTTAGCACTGGGCCTCATCCATAACACAGCTGGACTGCGGTCTACATCTTACTGAACCGTCCATACAAGCGGTTCATTATGTGCAGTGGGATTGACTACCTTGAGTCGAACGTTCTCCCGTAAGGTTAGCACTGGGCCTCATCCATAACACAGCTGACTGCGGTCTACATCTTACTGAACCGTCCATACAAGCGGTTCATGCTGTGCAGTGCCACTTAGCCAGAAGTGGCTAACTTGAGCAAAATTGCCGTAATATAAGTTTTAATACATGAATTATGAAATATTTTATAAACTTCATTAGTATAGTTCTAGCTGGGAAGATCTAGAACTGATTTATGTTATCTAAATTAAAATGGAGGAAATTGACTGTTTCATGGCGTAGGTCATCTACAAGAAAATTACATCATTCAGTTAGATTTCAGTCCACATCTTTCACCACTTTTGAGGTGGAATCGTAACTATATCAACAGTCCTCCTGCCAGCATCATATACCACTGTGTTTTCCTCCATATTTTTGGTTATCACAATCCACAAAAGCCCAAAAATATTTCTTTCGCTCTAATAGATAGGTGAATACTACCCAAGTAGTAAAAACTGTTTCCGATATAACATAGGTGTATATTGTAATGTGGTAGACGTTTGAAGTGAGATGTTTAGCGTGTGAGAGAGGTCGCCACGGGACCCGGGGTCGTCAGGGGTCTTTTTTTAGAAAAACAAACTATAGTATAGTAAATGGAAAGGATGCCTCTGGAGAGTGCAATAGGTGGGGTCGGGATTGTTACAATATAAGTGTTGTTTCAAATTATATAAGAAAATGTATTTAAATTTGAAGTTAAATCTGATAACTCGACATAACCCAAATTATGGTTTAAGTGCAAACATCCGCATATGCTTAACGCTATCCTGGTACTCGTAGCAGAACCAACGGCAGGCTCCTTGACTAGTTTTGGAACTCTTTGATCATTACATGACACGTGTTAATATTATCTTATTGCGCATGACGATATAACACGACCTCATATGTGCTACTAACTAGTACATAACCAAACATATTCTGATGGTATAAGAACAGCGGTTTCCCCAAGGACACGTCAAATTTATTAAATTAACGTCTTTTACGATTGCATTTTTATAGATTTGTATAATTATAATTGATATTTTTATGGTAGGAGTTCTTGACGAATAATAAAAATATAAACCTAAGAGTTTAAGTTGCAAGCAATCTGCTCATAAGTGGACCGGCACCATTAATGTTGATGTATTTTTTTGAACACGCATTATGTTATTTAACGAATAATTGTTAGGTTGATTACGTGTGATTAAATATCTACAGCACAGGTCGTAATCAATCCCTGTGATCAAGGGTTGTAATCTACAACATTCCATCGTAGGGATATTCCAGATATCTGCTTGCACAGGAAGATGGGCGTAAGGGTGGGAAGGATGAGCGCAGTATTTGAATTCCTGGAGGAGGGGAACAAGTTACTGAATATTGTAATGTCTTTGTCTTTCCATTCTGCAGACATATTTTAGCAACTGTTTGAAGGTTTTCACCAATTTTTATATAAAACATACCCTTGAGGTTAACGAACGATAAAGTATTGTTAATGTCAAAAGATGTGTCACGATGAATTTAACTTCGACCGTTAAGAGCTTTTAGCACGAATAAGAAATTTCATGATCTTTGACAGAGTTTGTTCTTATAAAATACGGGAGCAGTCACGCAGATGTTTCTTGGAAAACTATCACCGCTACTAGATGAACTGTGTACCTGATGAGACAATTACAATACCACTTCATCTTGATAACACTTGTTTGTAGTCCAGGTGTCTCTGATGTCGAAACGATGTAGAGTTCGTTTTGAGCTTCTTCGTCGCCGACCGTTTTGGACCTCTTCAGATGGATGTCGATTTCAGATTTCTGTTACAGCGTTAAACTTCAGACGCTGCACTAAGTGGAAGGTAAACTGGAGCTGAACTTAACGTTCTTATTGAATCAACCCTTCCCACCATTGCTCTACGTTATGTGCACTAACTAGAGTTAAAAGATTTGAATACATAACGTAGCTAGGCTGGGAAGGGTTGATCCAATGCGAATATTGATTAAAGCTCCATTTCACCTTCACTTAATGCATCGTCTAAAATCTGACACTGAGAGTGGTACAGATTCAACCCTACAATTTAAAATCTACTGAAGATAACCATAAAACGTCGGCGACGAATATGTTCAAAACGAACTTCTAAGCTAAAGATGAAATGGAGCTTAACTCAGTATTCGTATCTGCATGTAGTTCGGCGTACCGTCCCATATTTGGGAGTACCGTCCCACATTTGGGAGTACCGTCCCACGGTTGGGAGTTCCGTCCCCCGTTTGGGAGCTCCGTCTTACGTTTGGGAGTATCGCTCTACGTTTGGGGGTACCGTCCCACATTTGGAGTACCGTCCTACGTTTGGGAGTACCGTCCTTCGTTTGAGAGTACCGTCCCACGGTTGGGAGTTCCGACCCTCGTTTGGGAGCTCCGTCTTACGTTTAGGAGTATCGCTCTACGTTTGGGGGTACCGTCCCACATTTGGAGTACCGTCCTACGTTTGGGAGTACCGTCCCACATTTGGAGTACCGTCCTTCGTTTGGGAGTACCGTCCTACGTTTGGTAGTACCGTCCTTCGTTTGGGAGTACCGTCCCACGGTTGGGAGTTCCGTCCCACGTTTGGGAGCTCCGTCTTACGTTTGGGAGTATCGCTCTACGTTTGGGGGTACCGTCCCACATTTGGAGTACCGTCCTACGTTTGGGAGTACCGTCCCACATTTGGAGTACCGTCCTTCGTTTGGGAGTACCGTCCCACATTGGAGTACCGTCCTACGTTTGGGAGTACCGTCCCACATTTGGAGTACCGTCCTTCGTTTGGGAGTACCGTCCCACGGTTGGGAGTTCCATCCCTTGTTTGGGAGATCCGTCTTACGTTTGGGAGTACCGTCCCACATTTGGAGTACCGTCTTACGTTTGGCAGTACCGTCCCACATTTGGAGTACCGTCCTACGTTTGGGAGTTCCGTCCCTCGTTTAGGAGTTGGGTGATTTAAATGGGCCAGTCAGTATTGTGAACCCTCCTACATTCCTTTTCTCTCTTATTCCTATTCTCCTGTTTGTTCCCATTTTTGTCGCTTGCTATATAACATAAAGTGGGAATAGTGTGAGTGTGATGTTTAACCTGATCCTTTTAAAAGAATTACATCTATTTTAAGCAGTTTTAGTAGAACTTTAGTAAATAACAACGTAGTTATAACTGTAATAAAATATAACATGGTATATAGCAAATAATGTATATCCCATAATGATTTAGAAATTCTTCAATGTCATAAACATAGTGTTTCAGCATTTGTTCAATTGATAACAATTGAACGACATATTCTGGCATATTCTGGTACAATGTCCTTGAAATACAAGACTTGAACTAATCCACTAGATGTTTCTTCATATTCTTGAAACACAATGTAATTTCAATTCATAATTCAAAAAAGGTTGATACCTCTTCATAAAATACGAGACGATGAATATTTTATGATAGCCTCCCATTGACATTACCGTAACCTAATGCATCAGTTCTCTTCTTAAAATACATACAGGCATGCCGAATAAATATTAAGCAATAAACACCTATTGTCATGTATGGGCAGATTTGTTCTTATAGGCTATAATAACATTCCACAGCAATAAACGTTCCACCCTGTATTTCCTAGACATAACTAACCAACGTTACATTTCATAACTGTAGGCCCTAATTATTTTAGCGGTCATTAATTAATAAGATAGTTTCACTGAGTATTTGTCTATTTAATAGTCCGCTACATTGCTCTACATTGACATTACAAACTACAACAAATACAAGCCAAATTAAGACAAGCTGTAGTCTACAGTTACAAACGAGTTCACCGTGGAATATAACAATGTCAGTAACTGACCAACAATCCTGCACTACATACTTTTGATCTTTTAGTTTGACAGAAATCTTTAAAAGAATTAATCATGTAGATGTATACTTAATTACAGTGCATGTAATAAAACACATTTTTACAGAACTCTTAAAGATAAGATATTTACGAGGAAAGTTCAAAAGATATTACAGTTGGCAAGCGTGAATATATTTGTAAAACATAACTGCATTATGTGCGAACATTTCAACAGACTCCCCCACTGTCAGATATGTTTGGCATATAATCCATTATCCCGAGTCGGTGTTCCTTCGTTCCTGTCCGAGAAGGGGAATGCTGGGATGGATGCCAGCGTATCGGTCGGAGCTTGTACGCTCACACACGTACGCACGCGCCCCCTCCCCTCCTCTCGCTCGCACACACTCGCAGATTACCCTATTTTCTGAAGGCCTCGAAGGGACACAACTTGCCGTCAGCACTCCACCAACAATAGGCACTAAATTTCCCGAACTGGCTCACTGACTCTCCCTTATTGTATTCATCCCTCATCTCTTCCTTATCGACAATTCCAAACGTATAGTTAGTTGAAGTTCTCTTTGCTATCACGTTTAATGGAGCTGAAACTTAGGAACGAAGTATACTTTAAACGTAATCCTTTCAAATATATGTATCGATATAACGAAGTATTAATGCAATTAAAATAATATATTATCATAGAATTTAGATTGCTCTGGAGGGAGGTGACAGAGGTTTCAAGGGTTATTCAGGGTCTGCCCGTCAGATTACTTCTTCTCTGTCCGTCCGTCCATCCTCCCCCGTCGTTTTACTTCTTCGTCCGTCCATCCATCCGTCGGTTTACTTCTCCGTCCGTCAGTCTACTTCTTCTCTATCCGTCAGCCCCCGTCGTTTACTTCTTCTTCTCCGTCCGTCCGTCCATCTAATTCTTCTCTGTCCGTCAGTCCCCCCGTCGTTTTACTTCTTCTCCGTCCGTCCGTCCATCTAATTCTTATCTGTCCGTCAGTCCCCCCGTCGGTTTACTTCTTCTCCGTCCGTCCGTCCATCTAATTCTTATCTGTCCGTCAGTCCGACGGGGGCGTTTTACTTCTTCTCCGTCCGTCCGACCGACCGTCGGTTCAATTCTCTATCCGTCCATCCACCGTTTTATTCCTTCTCTATTCAACCGTTCGTCGGTTTCCTTCTTCCCTGTCCGTCCATCCCTCTGTATACTTCTCTTTATTACCTACGTCCACCGATAAGAATATTAGCTTATTGCGCCATTCTTATAAATTATGTCGTTTTTTTCCTACTTGACCACTACGATCTTTATCTTTATTTATACGTTTTTTTAGCAAAGTTATGATTTACTTTTATGTGTTCTTTTTTACAAAAGACATTTTTAAACATCATATTTCACTGAGAAACGTATTTTGAATTATGGGATTCATTTCTCACGCACAAGTGCGGTGAACCTATACAAGGAGATATTTCTATACACAGGATGGTTGAAAGGAAACTCTGTTTTTATTTACTACCAGTTATGCCAGTCAGTTTTACCCAAATACATTGAATCTAATTTCGTTTTTTGGACAGTATCACCTCAAGAGCGATCGCAAATCGCTTTCCGTTACGAAGTCTGGCAGTTAGTAATGGAAATGCAAAGGTGATGCGCACGCAGTGTCGGACCTCAAGCTGTGTTGGATTCAAAAACAATAAAAAACTGTTATTCAAAATTAATGACTACTATATCAGTGAAAGACAGTAGAAAAACCGGCCGTCCGACTACATCCAGATTAGAAGAAAACATTCAAATCGTTGAGGAGATGTTCACGAGAAGTGCCGGAAAGTCAACTTAACAAGCAGCTCGAGAGAGTAGCCTTACACGATACACTGTTATGTCAGTACTGAAGTCTCTCAGCTTTCGTCCTTGGAAACCACGTTACTGCCAAGAAACATTTTCTGAGGACTATGATCGCCGTATGGAATACGGAGGACGTATGCTTGAGTGCCATTAAGATTGGCCAGAACTCTTTGGTAACGTTTTCTGGACTGACGAAGCAGTTTTCATGATAGAGGCTTTGTTAATCACCACAAGTCACATTAAAAGACAGAGTTTGACCTAAAGTTACCACAAAGAAAATGCAAACCCGCCCCAAGGCCACCGTTTGGTACGGTAAGACATCCGAGGCAAATTATTTGCCCTATCCGCTTTCAAGAAACAATGATGGTACCTCAACATGCTCGAAAACTGAGTTTGGCCAATTTGGACAGCATTTGATAACATTGAGATATTCGTGCAAAATGAGGCTCCACCACTTCGCAATGAATTTTCGAGGGTGCCTTGACAACCGCCCCCCCCCCCCCAGGACGTTGATTAAGTCGTTGAGGACACAAGAATGGCCCGTAGTCCGGATCTCCTGTGACTTTTTCCTCTGGGGTTTGGCAAAGGACAAAACTAAGGAATCTTAATGAACTGGAAGAAAGGATTCAGCAAGTGCCTAAAACGTCAACAATTCCTGCAAAAGTCCATAACAGATAGGCTATTCCAAGATTTTTGCAAAAACTGGTAGAAAATACGGACGCTTACATTACATTTTGAGAGGTTTCATACGTAAACTTTATGAAATACCTTGTTTGAGTGAAAATATATAGGCTACTCCATTCATACAGGGTGTACATAAAGTCCTGCACGGGTATAATATTTTCTGAACGATAACAGATAAATAAACAAGATTTGGTACATCAATACTACACCTAAAAATCTACTTTTAGAAGGAACTATCAGTTTTCTGTAATATCATGGGGACGTCCCGCAAGGAGTCATCAGAAGGAAATCTTAAATAGGAGCATAGGTCAATATGGACGTCATTTTAAAGGGCTTATCTAGCAGAGTTTAATGCCGCAAACCGCACTCAAAAAGATTGATCCAGTACAAAATGGCGGCTGTTCAAAGATTTTACTTGGTTACATTTTATTAGTAGCCATAGCCCCAGTAAAGCAAAGCTGGAACCAAACAAATACTGCAGCTAACTACTACATTATGCTTGTCAGTTGAACAGAAGTGAATTATGACATTAGTTATCCTCAAGGGTTACAAATTTGGTCCTAATATATTGATAACGGGAAAAAACCTGATAACAGTAACAATTAGAAATCTCAGCGACCTATGACGATCGGAAACACTTCCTGTATTCATAAAGTGTTGAACAGTTCTCCCTACAGTTGTTCTAGAAATTGGCTGCCTCTCGTGAAAGTAGTCATTAAATAAATGGCATGCTTCCTCGTGTGATCGTCTGTTATTTCCCCAACCAACCATCATAAGAAGTGTTATACGTTCACGTTCGTCAAGCGACATAGTGTAGTTGAAGAACTACAAGCAATGCGACAAACTCTTTTGTACTAAAGCGCACTGATAAAATGGATGGACAGCACTACTAAAACAAGAAAACTAGAATAGCCTACTATGAATAGACTGGCTAATAGGAAAGTCCTAACTGCGACCCAAAGATGAGAGATTTCTAATTGTTACTGTTATCAGGTTTTCCCCGTTAACAATATATTAGGACCAAAATTTGTAATCCTTGAGGATAACTAATGTCATAATTCACTTCTGTACAACTGACAAGCATAATGTAGTAGTTAGCTGCAGTATTTGTTTGGTTGCAGTTTTGCTTTACTGGGGTTATGGCTACTAATAAAATGTAACCAAGTAAAATCTTTGAACAGCCGCCATTTTGTACTGGATCAATCTTTTTGAGTGCGGTTTGCGGCATTAAACTCTGCTAGATAAGCCCTTTAAAATGACGTCCATATTGACCTATGCTCCTATTTAAGATTTCCTTCTGACTCCTTGCGGGACGTCCCCATGATATTACAGAAAACTGATAGTTCCTTCTAAAAGTAGATTTTTAGGTGTAGTATTGATGTACCAAATCTTGTTTATTTATCTGTTATCGTTCAGAAAAATATTATACCCGTGCAGGACTTTATGTACACCCTGTATATATACATCTGTAAAATGATGATGGCAATGAATATGTTTTTGATTGATAAGATTGATTGCTCTTATAAATACCCTCCTGAGGTCCTGAGTGTAAGACAGCCCTAAATGCTGATTTAATATCAACCACTCGTCGCGAAATTATCTAAATATTGTTTTATTTTTCCAGTCTTAAAAAATTAAATCTTAAAAGGCTGAGTCCAAACTTTTCTTTGAAAAATACACAATCGTAGTCCCTGCTTGTTAGGGGTACCAGGATAGCGTTAAAACAGACAAACACATCATGTCGGCACTTCAACCATTGTTGGCCGAATTTCTTTTTAGATTTTAAATTCTGAATACATTATATTCCCTGGTTTGAAGTAATACACTTAAATTGTTGTGGGTGGTCCCGATCCCACTTCTCGCACTATGCGTCAACCAGTGACATGTGACCGGAAGTGCCAGCGTTTCGTGCAACAGGAAATGCAGGAATGCAACCACACACCACAGTTGACAGTTTTTCAGCACTTTTTTACCGACATGACGTGCGAAAGTCGCCGTTTAATGGTGATATTCCGTGATGCAGCGGGCGGAGGTGTTTATTGACGTACGCGACGTAACGTGGCCCACTCTGCCATGTCATCGTTTTGGATTTGAAATAATGGAAGCGTCGAGCCCCATTATCTTCCGATGCGGGAGGAGTGCGAATGAATAAATCGAGCCTTCTTCAAATCCAAATCACACAACTTTGTTATATAAGGTGTTTTACACATTCCTTAACGCTTCGCCTATCACTGGAAAGGTTGAAAAAATATAATTTCTGTCTGAAGTCTGTCTCGAAAACGAAATTACCTACCGACTTGAAATTTTGCAGGAAGCTCCATTCATTCTACATAGTCAACACCGAGTGCAAGGACGGTGCATGTCACTCCATGAGATTTGGCTGAGTGTTAGCGAATATTTTTAGATTGGTCCTCTGGGTTAACATGATGACAACGGAAAAATAACAGAGCAGAGAAATTTTATAAACAGACTGTAACAACTGTTTTAACATGTAACATTTTTATTCATTGAATAAAAGAAATAATTGAGTAGGAAGTCAACGTAAAAAGTCACTATCACGAATTGATGGCAACACTCTATTGCTATGTAATACCCTCACTAGCTCACTGTACCTTTGACTATTTGAACATTGCTATAAAACCTTATTTATTGAATAAAAATATGAATATATCATGTGACAATATACTCGAGAAACATTTCATTTGTATACTTAAATTTGTTACAGAAACTTAATTTCTAGATAGGCAAGAATGAGTTTTATAAGGGCCATGTCCAAACATGGAATTTGGCTGTGCGTCATTGAGAAGCCTATCGCTCAGTAAGCTTACAGAACTTCTCTATTGTTTACCGTGCGTATGTAAAAATTTATTTTCTCTATGATTTTCTGCCTGTCTGTCTGCCTACAGGACATATCAGAATGAAATGGACTACAGATTCAAAATTTTGCAATCTGCAGGTTAAACTGACAGGAGGAAACAGATGACGGGGCCATCTGGATTATTTTTAGACAATATTTTAAACGAAAACTTATATGTTCGTGTTTCAATTTGTTTAATCAGTTAAATGTATTAAAATATACATATGGTACAGTGCAACATGTTTAGAAAAGGGTAATACATGACCAACTCATTCAAACTTCACAATAAGCTAAGATAGTAAAAAATTAACATTCGTTATGAACTACAGTAATAAGTAGGTCACAACATATGGAATTAGTCATAAAATTTAATGGCTTTTGGTACAATTGATAGAATTTTTGAACAATTATTAGATTAAGGCCGCTTCTTTTCATATTACATCATTGATATTATTTCCCCCTATGTAGGTAAAATATTTCAAAAATAATTATTTTAGTCGACTCGTAACATACTTTTATATACAAAAAAAAAACAAAAACGAAACAATCGTGTCATTAGCACATTGCACTGCAATCCATCTATGAACATAAATTACAAATACAAGAGACCTAAGTAGAGCACTAAGAGACTCCATTGGTCTTTACGTATACCTTTTAGGAACGATTTTCGAAATCAACAATGATGTCATTAGCCACAATAGTGAGAACTCTGAGGTCCTAACCAGTACTTTACTGTACTGTGCTGTGCTGTACTGTACTGTGCTGTGCTGTACTGTGGTGTGCTGTACTGTACGTTATGTGCTGTATCTATGTCAACCGATACTTGACATAGATACGTTGTCACATATTCTTTCCCAGTTCAGTCTGTACCCACTATCTCCTCCTCCAGCACGGGAGCCAACTCCAAGGATGCAATGACATGGAAGGAATTCCCATTTATAATATGACTGCCCTGAAGTAGTTAATATATAGATATACCTTGTTGGTGTTTCATAGTTACAACAAATCAAATATAGACTTAGGCGAAGGTACTCTAAATAAAAATGTTGAAATATAATAAAACATGTTATTTACATATGTTATTAACATATGTTATAACATATGTTATTTTATTATTAATTATTTTAGTTTTTTTTTAGGATATTGTACTTAATTGTTTAGAATAATTATGCTGTGCTTAATTTTCTTTTAGTATTAGTTACTTTACTGTTATTTGTTTGTATTATGTAAAAAAAGTGAAATAAATTTCTTTTTGAATTGAATTGAAACTTACAAAACTAATATTGCTTTTAAACATTAACAACTAATGAGTAGTATTCACTTAAGTATGTATGACAAACTTGATCGTAAAGAGTTGAGGAAATCAAATTCTTTTGTTTGCAAAGCGCATTTCCTACTGATTATGTTTGTTGTATTCCAACACAGGTCGCAAGAGAAATCAACATAACAATCTCACGAAAATCCTTTCCCTTCCTTTAACAAAACCAATAACAAATCCCTGCCGATGTTTTATTAATCGAAGACCGTTTACGAACCCTGTAGGGCCCAGTGCACCTTGTAATGTTGTTTACAGTAGGGCGTAAGTCACTGTGCCCTCCGCCGCGCCCTGTGGTTTATCCCATTACACGCTATAATCGAGTGTTAAAGCGCCCTTTGTATTCCCTACACGCGCCCTTTCTTCATTTTACAAAGCGGTTCACATTTTTAATCGAAGACAGCAATTGACAGCAGCTACCGACTTCCTGTGGTCTTATCTACGCTCTTTTTGTGTTCGTTATTATTGGGGTTCCATTACGTATTAATTTTATTTAATTGAACTGGAGATCAAGGATCGCACCTCGTCGTCCACTATTGGCGGTGCATCTTTAGAAAGAATATTCAAAACCAGAACGCTTGTACATTTTTTAGATTTTCATTTTTAATTTGTATTTGTTGTATAAAAGATGTGAAATTCATGTTTATTACAATGTTCAAATAGAAATCAACTATGGGTAAAAGTGATTAGCATTTCAAACTCCGATGTCCGTTCCCAGCCGCTGGAGGTTTTTCCAAAATTTGTCCAGTGGATGGATGGACGTTCGGTTTGAGGCGACCTTTTAGCTTCACAGTTTTGCTACACTTTTGCAGAAAACAATTTTGCAGAAGCCAGAGCATTTGCTAAAATTCCAAAATTATCAACACTAAAAATAGTCAAGAAAGAATCTAACCTCAACAAAGAAGACAGCATTAGACTATCAAAAAGGCGGCAGCTTGTGATAAAGAAACTATTTCGACGATTGGACTAGTGGTTGGTTGAGCTTTAACCGATCACGATAAACACAGGTCCCCACCAGTTTTGGTTTAGGATTTGTTGACTGAAGATGGCTCTTCAAAGCTTCAATAATGTCTCAGGATTTTAATTGTGTCATACAGATTTTGGGGTGGTATGAATCGAAAAATGTATATGATAGACATAATATTTACTTCGTGAACCTGAGGACGTAAAGGGAATAATTTCACTGCTACAATACACTGTTTCGAGTTCGCACTGTCAACATGCCTAATTTTAGGAGGTTAAAAAAAGACATAAGGATGGTGTTTTATTAAAAAAACCTTGACTGCACAAAATTGCAATTCTTCAATACAGTGCTGGAAACTGGACAAAAAGGACATATCGACATGTAGACGCATGAAGCAACAATGTTAGACTGGGCCGTAACATTACTGAGCCTTATAAGCCGTTATGACACCGCTAAGCTCGCACGATAGTGTGTTGATAAGCGCAGGTGTACAGGTGAACTTCCTTGACACGTCGGAGACAACAAACAACAACAAACTGCGTCACGACACGGCACACACATGTCGTCTCGGCACAAGGCATGGCCGCTTAATAAATGTATGCCTGAAACTTCTTGCGACTTGAGTGAGACGGATTATGACTTTAAGCTTCTTACTTGTATGGAGAGTTTTAGATGAGAATAAAGACGAGGATTTATTTTGCGTGCTGACCAAAAATATGATAGTCGAAAATATGTTACTTATATCGAGAAATGGTGTTAAAAAGCAATGTTACCTGTAGAACTGTCGAAGTAGGAATACTCTCATAAAAAAATTGTTCTTGGAACATAAAACAAAAGGTAAATCCCACTCGCGTACTTCCCAATATAGATTTGCAGAAATTGGTTCGAGGAACCTATAAATATGGTCGACGGTTGGCACGAATGTAATGCTGATTATGTTTACGAGGAATGCATAATTAATAACGTTTCTCCGAAAACAAGGACGCCTATTAGTTGGCAACACTGGTGAAAAACAGGCTCTACTCTGCTGAGAACAGTTTAGTAGATCATTCACTTTTATAATAGTCTGCGGTTATAATGACAAGACATTGCAAAGAAGAACACTTAATAGTTATACACGTTTAGTGGCACTTTTCTATCAAACGGATTATTTAATTTTTTTAATGGTATACACCTGTAATACCTGTATACAAATATTTTAATTAAAGATTACCGCAACCTAAACATTGAGGAGATGTGCAAACCAAATTATATTACACTGATTTCTTCAATCGTGTATAATACAGGTTTTTGTAAAAAAAAAAATCATATTTGGTATTAAGCAATTCTTGTACAACAAGAAAACTCTTCACAACTCAGCAAACTAATCCTATATAAGCTTTGTGGGGCAAACAGAAGAAAATGTATATTTACCTGCTACAGGAGACAACCTCCGCATCACACACCATCTGCTTTTCCACTGAAACAGAAATATAATTACTGTTACAACTGAAAATCAACACAGTGCAACAAGTTGTTGAGGCTTCTACTTTTATTGAGTTGTAATGAAATCCAATTTAACGAACCCATCTGACTTATTCGACCTAAGTGTGTCTTGGTAGGTGCCATGTCTTCTCCACCTTTGGCCCAACATCGGACTAGAATTCCGTTTCTTATTTGTTTGGAACCCTTTGATTCATGATTATTTCTACTTTGCCCCGGCCAGTCCCCCTTCCCCCGGACTTCCAGCGTGTCGCTCTGTAGTGAAGACCAATTACATTATTGTTCCAGGAATTGCGGTCGCCACTGTCCCCCAGCCAGCCACAGTGCGTCGACTGCAAGGCTGCAAGGTCGTTGGACACGCCTACCAGCGTTACGGCGGCTGCGCACTACGGAAGAGGCAGTCGACCTCTGCGCAGCCGCGGAGCTATCCTCATTACCTTACCGCAGTTCCACTGCAGCTCCGTAGCCTCTATCTCAGAGATGGGTAATACCGTTATTTGTCAATAACTATTATCAAGATAACGCGGTTAGTAGGTATTACGTTCCAGTAACCTGTTACCGTGGTAACATGTTAACAGCCGACCCACGCTTGTCATTAGTACTCGTATCATGCTGTTACTGAACTTACGTTATTAATACATTCTAGAAGATCTTTTCTTATTGGAATTAGTTATTAATTTAAGACAAATACTCCAATAATATATTTTTTTTTATATTTCCGTGAGGCCTTTTGTACTCAATGAGCACATCATCATACCCACATAAACCATGAACCACTGCTATTCTGTTATATGGGTTTGATGATGTGCTCATTGAGTACAAAAGGCCGCACATAAAAATAAAAAAAAGTATATTATTGGAGTGTTTGTCTTGTATTAATGACGTTATTAAGTTGCAAGTATGAGTCAGCCTAAATCATATAGACAAATTATACGAACATTTAACTAAGTCAGTAAAATTTAATCTTAGACTACTTTGAAAAATACTAATTATAAACCGGTTATTTAAATTTTTTACTGCCCAGTACAATTATTGTTTAGGATGCAAAAACTTAACTAACTCACTACAATGTAGTATTTAGACTAGTAGACTATTTTTCAATAGACTACATATAATTAATGTGAAAGGAGAACGAACAATTGAATGAGAATAAGTTAGGTTTGTTTTAATTTAATCCAGAAACAAGCCTACGTTTCTATTTTGATAATTATATTTGATTTATTTATTTCAATCTGATATTTTATCTCCTGTTCTCCCCCTTGTACTATCTACCTGACTCCACTGATCTCAGTAACGTAATACCAGAAAAGCGTTACCAGAACTCCGTCCCTAGCCTAATTGCTTGCACGGTAATAGCCTCGAATGTTACTCAATAACTCCGTTACTGGTAACACGTTATCCTGGTAATAGGTTACCACTGAATAACGATGTTACTGACACTAATACGTTATATACCACCCATCTCTACTCTATCTCCACCACTAACTTCTCAAACCGCGGACACTGCTGACTCTGTTATTGGTAGAGGCGGTCAGAGGTGGATGTTAGAGGACATTCCATGATGTTCGGGATAGGAAGGCACAAGGACCGGTTTGGGGTAAACATGAATGACGAAAACCATCACTAGAACTCCGTAAACTGGCAACCAACCACCCCTGCGTCAGAAGAACAAAATTGTCTGGTGAAAAAACATCAATCGGCGACTTACTAAACCTAATTTAAATTCTTTATTTAATCCACCCATGCGAAAAGATGTCTACCAACACTTTTTCTTCTATTTTCAACCGCCCAACTTCCAAAAAAATCTCCATCGTAACAAAGTAACTGAATGAAAATCGTATTATAGTAAGTGCCATGTAACTGTATATGAGAAATTTGTGAAAAATATTAACACCTGCTCTGCACAAGAAATGTTACTTTGTTTCTGAATCAACGGTCGAATGTTTTCTAAATAATACAGTTCAGGATCGCTTGTTCTAGCGGTGTTATTGATTTTAATTCTATAAGAACTTGTTTTTACGTTCAACTTGTTCTGTTGCCTTTTTGACTTTGGCGAGTTCATATTAGGAATTGTTATTTCAGTGTCACAAGGGCAGTTAATTGTTAAATTACCACATTTCAATGTGGATACAAAAGTTTGACTGCACTTTGCCAGTTTTTGTCTCAAGTCTGTAGTTTTAGTGAACCCGACGCGTGTCAACACTTTGCCCAGTAGTCCTGAGCGGTGTCACACTGTACACTGTACTGTACGTGTCAGACTCATCATCACATCTGTACAGTTCACACAGTCATGTCCTATCACTTCCCGACCATATGGTTCTTACTTGCTGATGCAAGGTCACCATGGTGAGAACAGCGTCTTAGTTATATTGCTCTTACGCTTCATTTACACCTTCGGCGTCCTTTACCTACGTATGTATCGGTAAGTCATAATGGTTATAAGCCATATTATTGTCATAACCGCTTGACTTTATTCCTGCTTGGATATTTTATATTTCCACTTGTTAGTGTGACATGGAGATTATAGTGTTTACTTTTGTTAGTGTATCGTGGAGATTGCAGTGTTTCCTTTTGTAGTATATCATGGAGATTACAGTGTTTCCTCTTGTTAGTGTGTCATGGAGATTACAGTGTTTCCTTCTGTTAGTATATAATGGAGATTACAGTGTTTCCTTTTGTTAGTATATCATGGAGATTACAGTGTTTCCTCTTGTTTGTGTGTCATGGAGATTACAGTGTTTCCTTCTGTTAGTATATAATGGAGATTACAGTGTTTCCTTTTGTTAGTATATCATGTAGATTACAGTGTTTCCTCCTGTTAGTATATCATGGGGATTATAATGTTTTCTTTTGTTAGTTAGCCATGGGGATTACAAGGTTTTCCTTCAGTTAGGGTATATGAAGGTTACAGTTTACCCACCTGTTAGCATATCATGGAGATTACAGTGTTTCCTTTTGAAGAGTGTCATGGAGATTACAGTGTTTACTTCCGTTCGTGTATCATGGAGATTACAGTGTTTCCTCCTGTGAGTATATCATGGAGATTACAGTGTTTCCTCCTGTTAATATTATGGAGATTACAGTGTTTCCTTTTGTTAGTGTGTCATGGAGATTACAGTGTTTCCTCCTGTTAGTGTGTCATGGAGATTACAGTGTTTCCTTTTGTGAATGTGTCATGGAGATTACAGTGTTTAATTTTGTTAGTGTATCATGGAGATTCCAGTGTTTCCTCCTGTTAGTATATCATGGCGATTACAGTGTTTTCTTTTGTTAGTTAGCCATGGGGATTAACAAGGTATCCTCCAGTTACGGTATATATAGGTTACAGTTTTCCCACCTGTTGGCATATCATGGAGATTGTAGTGTTACTTTTATTAGTGTATTACGGGGATTAACAATGATTCCTCCCGTTAGGGTATATGAAGGTTACAGTTTCCCCTCCTGTTAGCATATCTTGGAGATTATAGTGTTGCCTTCTATTAGTGTATCACGGGGGTTAACAAGGTTTCCTCCCGTTAGGGTATATGAAGGTTACAGTTTCCCCTCCTGTTAGCATATCATGGAGATTATAGTGTTGCCTTCTATTAGTGTATCACGGGGGTTAACAAGGTTTCCTCCCGTTAGGGTATATGAAGGTTACAGTTTCCCCTCCTGTTAGCATATCATGGAGATTATAGTGTTGCCTTCTATTAGTGTATCACGGGGGTTAACAAGGTTACAGTTTTCCCACCTGTTAGCATATCATGGGGATTATAGTGTTACTTTTATTAGTGTATCACGGGGATTAACAATGTTTCCTCCCGTTAGGGTATATGAAGGTTACAGTTTCCCCTCCTGTTAGCATATCATGGAGATTATAGTGTTGCCTTCTATTAGTGTATCACGGGGGTTAACAAGGTTACAGTTTTCCCACCTGTTAGCATATCATGGGGATTATAGTGTTACTTTTATTAGTGTATCACGGGGATTAACAATGTTTCCTCCCGTTAGGGTATATGAAGGTTACAGTTTCCCCTCCTGTTAGCATATCATGGAGATTATAGTGTTGCCTTCTATTAGTGTATCACGGGGGTTAACAAGGTTTCCCCCCGTTGTTACCAAGGTTGCAGTGTTTTCTCCTGTTAGTATATTACGGAGATTACAGTCTTTCCTTGTATTAGTGTGTCATTGGGGTTATTAGTGTTCCTTGCACAAAAATAAAAGAACATGACCAAGCCAAATCAGATGCTCAGATTTATGTACCTGACTACACAATTAACTATGTTAGTATTATTTAAATAAAATATTTACAACAGTTGCATATGTAGTCATTTTTAATTTAGTAATTGTAAAAAAGTATATTTCACGGAAATTTGAGAGTAGTCTCATAACATATAGGTATTAACTTGCGGTAAAATACATCAGTAGAGTTCTATACGTTATTTACTTCGTTTTAATTATTATTTCACAATATTGAAAATGTACGATTACATTTTTAATTAAAAAGGGAAGTTTACAAATTAATTTTATTGAGATATTCAGCAAGCGTACCAGAATTAATTTGAACCCTTTCAGGATTTCCAGGATAGCCAGCGTGAAGCGGACAGAAACAGATGACAGGTATTACTATCAGCATTTCTGCCGCATGGCTGCAGCCAAGTCCGCCTCGCCTCGCCCTTTGTGGGGCACGGGGCCGTTCACACAGTCTCATCTGGATTAAGCCAAACACACGTGTGCATCATTGGAAAGCAATAAAGCTGTCCAAACAAAGACGGACTCTGAGGAGAATCGCATTAGAGATAAAAGTGGCAAAGGAAGCGTGAAATGTGGGGGGGGGAGGGTGTCCCTGTTTGGCCAGGGTGGTTCGGGGTGGAAGACATGTCCCCATTGGGGTTATTATGGGGTCTGATGGTAATAACAGATTTTATTGCAGATTTGTTAAGGAAACAGGATTTTTCTGGACACATGCCATCGTTCAGTGATACAAATCGGTTGTATTGTATTGTAAAAAGTGTTGCTGATTTTTTTTGTATCACAAACGATACCAAATGTTTGGAAAGATACTTTTTCCTTCACAATCCTTTCATCGTCTTTCTGTTAATTAAAATTAAAAGACTTTTATACGGAGCTGAAGAGGATTATTAGTTATATACGATGCATTATTCTAAGTAAATTCTACCACAAAGGTTACGGAGAGCTATAGCAGAATGTCGCAAGGAGTTAAATAATTATGAAAACGTGGTTGTACAGCACTTCCAGCCAGATAACATTACGATTTTTTAGTTGTTTAAAGAAATAAATACAATCATATATAAACAATTTTTATAAACTATTAAAATCATAATGTTTTTGTTTGTCGATTGCATTTAACAAACTTTATGAAATGAAAATACATCGAGGAGCTATCATCATTTGATACTCCAATTCAGCTATTTATGTTCAGTTTGAAGAAATTACGAATGCGTCAAGTCATCTTTAATATCGTGTCGTTATCTGTGGAATATCTTTTGATAGAAGGTACCTAGACACTTGACACTTGTACAAAATTTCCATTTGGTCCGAGCAAAACTCTATTGATTTTGGGATAAACAGGTCAAAGGGCAGGAAAGTTGCAGCCCGGGAAAGTACCCAGTCGGATAAAAGACAAGTTACAGACCGGAAAAGTACATAGTCAGAGAAAAGACAAGTTACAAACCAGGAAAGTACCTATTCGGAGAAAAGACATGCTTAGTTCGATAAAGACTTCCATTCAGTCAGATCCTTTGGGACTGTGTTATACTGATGTAATGTCCATTAGTCTAACAGGGATAGTTCCAAAGTTGTATGATACTGTCGTTTTAAATAACTTGAGGTGTCCCTCGACCGTTCTCCACATTTCAGTTTTCAATCCGTGTTTTGAGACCGAGTGAGTAATTTCGGAATCCGTAACAATCCCTTCAGTTAAGGTTAAACTATCTTAAACAATACTGTAAAAGGTTCCAAAAGGGTCGGAAGATTTTTTTATACATCGCCGTTATCAGAGACATACGATGAAAGATGAAGGTACGCGTTATCAACAATATGTTAAGGACTATTGTGCCCTTAGCGATTCTTATTTCTACTGTCAGACCTTAGAACTACAGTAACTGCATTACTCTAGTTCCCTCTGAAGAAGAAAAGACGATTTAGGATCGCATTGTCAGAAGTGATTGAAGTCGGTATCAGCATATAAGCCAAATCCTTTCCCCCGCCAACGAGAAGGTAAAAGCTAGGTTTAAATCAAGTGTTTTGATCATCTTAGTCTTCCTAGCAGATAATGTGTGTGTACTATAATGTGTTTAACGGTATTTGCAAATATTTATCAAAGAAATTTTCAAATGTGAGTAACATATTTTAAAATCTACTCCTTGTCATGATTTCTCAATAATATTGCTTTGTTTCGATAGTGACTACTAAAACAAACGGATGTAATTTACTAATTTAATGGTGATGTAAATTACACAATTTTATAACTTGACACTTTTGGCACATGAAATGTATGTAGTGGATGAAACAATCACACCACGGAATGGATAAACTCACAATCAAACAAAAACAAATTACTTCATTAAAATTATGTACATTTATAAGTATATAGTTCTGATATTACCACTCAGCATGGAAAAGTATTATTTTGATGGTTGTAAACGATAACATGAAATAATTATTTATCTCCCAGTAAATATTTACAATGACATTACAAAATACTTATTTGAAAATACTAAACCATCTATGACCAGTTACGATGGTTTAGCAATATATTTTTTACAGAACTTAGAGTGTACCTTAACAATAAACAGTGCGATGAGCCTATGCAGCATCTTAACCAAAACAGTATATGTACATCTCCCAAACCAATAAACAACATAATACAGAATAATGTTTATTTCACAACTAAACAAAAGCAAAACTTCATTCATAATAAATAAGGGTGTGACATAAAATCACAAAACACTCCACTTAGACAGCTAAAACTAAAATTAAACTAACATCTTAAAATTTTTTGAAAAATAAATAATAATATAACAATAATAAATCAACTAGTATATTATTTTAACAAATATCTTAAATAATAATAATAACAAGATCAACATCATCTAAATCGTATCATACATACTTCTAATATTACACAAAATAACTTAAAACTAATTTTTAAATAACTTAATTCGGTAAGTTTTATTAACTTATAATTTGTTGTGAGCTACATTGAAGTAGCCTAATTATATTAATATGAAGACTACATAAACATACACAACACAATGTGGTAACTTACGGAGAATGCCGCAAATAATAACATCACGTCTGCAGGCCGGGTAGTCCCACCTAAGCTCGTGAAATATCCGCGAGCGATTCGCCCAAACAAACGCAATTCACGGAGCTTTGTTCTGCCGGCAGCTTATCGCAGAAACGGGAACTTCCCGAATTTATTGGCCCAGTTTCGGTGATAAATCGCGGAGTCGGTGAGTGCGGTCCCGTCTACGTCTGATAACGCTCGGACCCGGTGCTTACGCAGCACTGTTCGGGTAATTAACCGTGGCCGTGGTCCCATTACCGGTTCCGGTCCCGGTCACTCTGCCCGGGAATCCCGGCTCTGTGTACTTTGCTGCAATCATCCCGGCGACAATCGCGTCTACTCGCTCTGGTAGCAGATAATCAATCAGCACCAGGTATTACTGACAATGACGGATCGTGTGCGAACCTTCTCTGCGTGTATTACAGCTCAAATCTGCAGTGAGATCGCTTCAATACAGTATCCTTTGATCATTTCATCAAAAGTGAACACATTGAAACCGTCACGTTTTATAAATTAGAGTATATTTCGTTTTATGATCTTATAAGGCGTGTAACAGGAACATAATTCTTTGTTGAAGGTTGATTTTGACGATGAAAGGATTGTGAAGGAAACCGGATTTATTCGTAGGGAGTTGGTCGACGAATGCAGACCTATTGAAACCTGTAATATGTAGTTCAGTTTTAATAATTAGAGTTATGTTTAGTATTTTTATTTAGTGCATGTTTTAGAGTTTGTGAAGTTGACACAACATGGTGGTTGTGATTCATGACTTACGCGTGTCACAATGCACTGGTATGATTTGTTTATTTTAACCTAGTTTGTAATTATGTGTTAGGTTAGTTATTTTCCAGAAGAAGAGATCAGATTGCAGATCTCGTTACTGATTTTTTGTATCACTGAACGATGGCAAATGTTCGGAAAAATCCTGTGTAACATAATATTAATAATATAATATTATTAATATTATATTTCCCCCCCCTTCCCATATTATAAATAACAATAAATCATAACACAACAACAATCGTAATGAATAAAAACGAAATTTTAATTTCAATTTAGACTTTTGTGATATATTCTAGAATACACAATGATAATACCAGCTAAGTATAACGTCATACCACGTATCGCCTGACACGACTCACTGAGGTTGCATGCTAATCTCAACTCTATAACTCATTTAATTAGGCTACATATTAGAATATCATACGATTTTACGATTCCGTGTTTTGTTATAAATTCAGTTATTCTGCTATGTTCTCGTTGTCATCACAGTTACGGATAAGACCAATGTAAAATGTTTGTATCACTCAACTAAATACCGTGTTACATCATCGTAATCGACGTGAATTTCAAATTCGCGGACAGAGATATAAATTTGTTCAGCCCCTCCAGTGATATTACGCTAACGCTCAGGCAATTATCAAGATCATCGCGTTTTCACCTGCAGCGTGTAGAAAGCACAGATTTAGACAGAGTAATGTTGTTAATCAGATCAAAATAATTACAGAATCACAGCCACGGCCATTGAGGGTGACAGGGAACAACCGATTGTTGTCGGAGATAATTTTGTTATATGGATTCAATAGCTGGGGTGACACCCAGCGTAACTGTCACAATCATTTACGGTCGTCATGACAGTGTATAAAGGCCTACTGCGGCACTGTCACGGCACTCGATATACTGTAACTAACTGCCGCGGCACCTGCTCTCTTGTCCCGGAAACGGTACTATTTAATCTGACACTATTTGTTTGCGTGATTGTGTTACCCACACGAGTTCCCTTTGATGATGATCGACTCTGTGAGTTACGATTAACCTAGTTGACCTGTTTTATTCGGATCGGGCGAAAGTCCGTGCAAACCGTAAGAGCAGGTTATAATTAATTATTTACTCCTACTAATCACCGGTAGCTCCCCAGGAGAGTTCACTTCTAGCTGGTTTATACCTTCCAGTTGAACCCACACTGGGCACAGCAAAAACCGATGTGTTACTTAAATCTGGGCAACATTATGGATGTCCAGGAGTGGCACATCACTGACCGCAAATATCGAAATTCTGGGGTGCAAGGGTTGTTCGATATGTCTAGTCTACTGCGGAGATAGAGATTGTTGGATTTTGTGAGGTTCCCTAAGGGTCAAAGATTCTTGTTAGCCTACACTGAAAGGTGTACCACTTCCTGTCTGCTTTGACTGGACGCGCTGGTTCAGAGCTGGCATCCCCTTCTTCCAAAGGGAATTGGATGAGATTAGTGTATTCTTCTTCATAGATCTCGACAGGTGGCGGCCCCTACCACAAACCTAACTCATCCAGAATATCCTGTTACTCCGGAAGCACCTTTTAGGACTAGGTGCAATTTCTAAGCTTTTAAGCGAACAAAAGAGACTTACCGACAGCAACCTCTTGTACCAGTTGCACCATTCCCTTCGCAAGTCAAGAACGATCGTAGATGTCGTGTACGAGACACGTTCAGATTGGATGACGTCGAAAATCCAACTTTAAAGGATATTCATTAAATTTCCTTTACAGCTGTAAAATACTGCAATGTAATCAGCGGCGAAGGTAATGCATTGTTTTGGCTTGCAGTCTTCCTTTCATTGTGGTTATAATTATAAGCTCTTAATGCCGAGCGAGTTTCACTTGTTCCTTGGCGTTAAACACTTCGCCAGAGAATGGCAAGGTGAAAGTAGACGATGAAAACCTTTCTCATATCCTCATAGACCCTGTGAGATTTTAAAAATTAATTGGATATTATTTAATGATAAATATTTGAATTTATTAGATCAGCGTGATCAATGCCTCCATTTAGTGAGCTGGTGTAATTTATGTCCTATCCGTCTGTCTACAGGACATCTCGAGAATGGATTAAACTATATTTAAAACCTTTTGGACGAAGCTTCACTTCTATACAGGCAATTTAGAGTTTGATGGCGTTGGTTATACCTACATAGGATTCTACTTGGCGTTTATCAACTCAGGGTATCTCCAGAACAATCAATCTATTCACTTGAAACTATGTATAAAACTTCGTTTCTAATACATCGTAAACGATGATGGTGTATGTTCCTCCGTGGGACTTGTTTGGACATCAACGATACGTACTACTTAGGGTCCAGCAAAGTGTCTCTGTTGGTCTATCTGTTTAAGGTTTGACAGTGTAGCATGAAAATTAAGCGAAAACTGTTACTCTCGAGCCTTTCTCTAGGTGTTGTGACATTCGGTCTTATGATACAACGGTTAGGGGGTGTTTCACACGAATACATGTTTAGGTGCTGTGGGATTATGTACTGTGAGACTCCACCGTTTAATATATATATATATATTTACATATTTATTTCATAACAAAAATACATTCAATATTTTAAATGTATAATTTTGTACGGGGTTTTTATAATAACAGGCGTTTAATTTTGTACTAACGTGAGGAGCCTCTGCTAATTTATACTTCTGAAAGGGGTACATGGAGGGTTGGATTATGCATTAATCTGCGGATAATTCGTTCGCATTTTTCTTTGGACATTAAACATATAAATTTCAAAACTATCTATTTGAAACTAAAATCATTAGAGAGGTTCAAACCTTCTCCAGGCCCTTTAAAAAATTATTGTATTGGATATACTAATTTTTCTTAAGTGTAATGAACTGGGCAATTCTAAAAAAACATCTTCTATGGGAAAGACTTTGCAGTGGCACTCGTTTCATAGAAAATACCCACACATTTTATGTACAACATTTAATTCGGGTCAACTATAGCCAACTTAAAATGTAATAAAATATATTGGCTAAATCTTAAACAAGCATTGTCATGTTAAATATACTCAGACTTGATTTCAGACTTTTAAGAGTCGAGTTTTAAATACTACCTTAGTGAGAAAAATATTGCCTATATACATTACAAACTTTACACCCTCATTGGTTGTCATAGCATTATGTAAGATGATTCATTATTAAGATGTAGGCTACAGTTAATATACATCTGGTGTACATTATTTACAAATAATAACTTTTCAAACTGCTTAGAATTACACCCTTTCTTGGAAAAAAAATCCTGCACACTTTGCTCTGGATATCATCACCCACCCCATGGAGGAATTAGTTCTGGCTACAAAATTTGTATTTATATTTACTCTTAGGAAAGCTAGGGCGGGGTGACGGTAATATAGTGGGGGGGGGGGGGTATTGGACGTATGGAAGTGTGAATGGACACGTGCTCGGGATTAGCTGAAGGACGATCGCGTCCTGAGCTGATCCTTACAGCACACGTCACAGATCCGTCTCACGCGAGTCAGTCTCTCCCACCCCCGGAAAGGCGATTTGGGATCGGTTGTTGTCGGTGCGATTTCACTCAGCATCTGGATATAAGCCGAACCCTTCCTTTGGCATCGCATCCCCAGATTCTTTAGACAGCCCGAAATCGATTCTTTGTATCGGCTTTATCTTTGCTTACAGTTGCTATCCAGTTGAGAGAACTTGACTTGATCATTTTCGGGTACTCGTGAAAGACGTTAGCTTTTTATACTGTAAATATTTAAAGAAACGTTTGCAATAGGAAAGTAAAATGTAATAAAGTGTCTTATATGTATAACGTAAATGTTTATTGTTTTGCGGTAATTTTTATGTACATCATAAAGTGTACATAAAAATTACAAACGAATGATTTAATTTTCTGATAAAGTTCAGAAGTAACTGAGATGTACTAAAATAACTGTATTAGATAAATAGAATATAAAAGATATTAAAAGGAGAACAAGTGCCGCTACTGAGGTGTAAGTGTCCACACAGGTTACCATTTGATGGCCCTGGGTGGGTGTTACCATTCTATTTTCTATATTTACAGGTAGAGAATTGAATCTCTTTCGACACCTAGTAGCATCGGTCCTCCCGCCTGCAGTCCCCGCGGCCTGTGTATATATGGCGACACTACACGCTCGCACTCCACCGAGAACTGTAAACTTCAACGTTTTAGAAAACAATAACAACGTGAAAATTACCATAGTCTTGTTTAATCGTATTTATCCTGTTAAATAGAACAATGTATTTATAAACATGCTATCTTTCATAAATTACCATATTTTTTGAATTAATGCCTTATTTAATTGTTTTAATGATACGTTTAAATCTTAAGAGTGTGGTTCCTTCTGAATAGAAATAGTCTGAATAGTTTTTTGTGTAACTCAATGTATGTTGTATGTTTAATCGATAAGAATTATATTTTGCATCGAGATCTCTTGTACGAAAGTTTATGCTTCAGTGTGCAATATAATCTCTAAAATGTGTGTATAAGCCCATACCCACATCGATCTTTGTGAAATAGGTGTGTATGATAGTAAGTAGTACATTCATCCAATAGTGTCCAATACCTGAAAAATATTTCGATGAAGGAGTTTCCAAATTGTATTATTCTCGTTGTTGCAATAATTATATCTGGATACAACAATAGGGGTGCTTGCAGTAACTTGGGGGAGGGGGAGGGGGAGGGGTTAATGCAACAATTAGCCTCTGAATGAATGAAACTATTATGTGAAGCACAATAACAACGGGTAAATGACATTACTATGGGAGAGTACATTCAACTGGAGTAGATCGTTCTCCTTAGTGCTCTAAATTAGGCCGGCGGCCTCGTACAACATCCTCCTGTATAATTGTTTTACATATTCTCACTGCCCATTACGTCTTCCCCTCCACTTCTCTTATCGTTTGAATAAGAATGCAATTGAAATTTGTGCCGCCTAAAACGATGCTTTCTGATCATTGGGTAACCTTGTCAAAACATTGGCTGAAAAGAAAATGTGTCTAGTCGATCGTGATTGAAATACTAAATTATCCATTAGGATTTACTTCAATTTTATTGTAATTGTTAAGTAACTTACTTAAAATTGCTCATCGCTTACAGGCTCTCTAAACGTATTTTAAATTTTAATTATTAATAATAATACATTAAATCAATCAGATATCTAAAGTGGCCTCCCTGTACTTCTTTGCAAAAGTATTAACTCAAAGCACTGACGCCATAATAACAATGTCTGTTTGAAATAAATAAGGATATTATACTAGAAATATTTCAATTTAAAATTATTTTTGGGTTGCCCCAGGACCAAGGTTTGGGAAGAAGGCAAAATTTTCCAAAATAAAAATCACTATTATAGGCTTTATAATGTAAATTGAACAAGCGTTTATACCTCCATTCTTTCATAGGTTAGGTGAGCGTAGGATAACGAAAGACTTTCATGAGACCCAGAGGGTCTTTATACGCGAATTTGAACAGTGGAATCCATACATATAAAATTTTAAATCATTATTTTGCGTGAAAGACCCGTTCTTTAGAAATAATTTACATGTTATTCTTAATTGCAAAAGTTTATTTAAACCAAAGTTGTGTGCTGTAACGGTTCAATTGAAGATAACAATAGGTCGAATTGAACAGTAACAGATCGTGTCCCAGTGGCGGTAAAGTTGGCGGTAGTTAGTTATCTACCGTGACAGTGCCGCATTCACTGCTGTATATCGACACGATGTCCGACAAATAACCAGTGAGACAGTTACAGCGCTACAATCATTGATTGCATTCACTGCTGTATATCGACACGATGTCCGACAAATAACCAGTGAGACAGTTACAGCGCTACAATCATTGATTGCATTCACTGCTGTATATCGACACGATGTCCGACAAATAACCAGTGAGACAGTTACAGCGCTACAATCATTGATTGCATTCACTGCTGTATATCGACACGATGTCCGACAAATAACCAGTGAGACAGTTACAGCGCTACAATCATTGATTGCATTCACTGCTGTATATCGACACGATGTCCGACAAATAACCAGTGAGACAGTTACAGCGCTACAATCATTGATTGCATTCACTGCTGTATATCGACACGATGTCCGACAAATAACCAGTGAGACAGTTACAGCGCTACAATCATTGATTGCATTCACTGCTGTATATCGACACGATGTCCGACAAATAACCAGTGAGACAGTTACAGCGCTACAATCATTGATTGCATTCACTGCTGTATATCGACACGATGTCCGACAAATAACCAGTGAGACAGTTACAGCGCTACAATCATTGATTGCATTCACTGCTGTATATCGACACGATGTCCGACAAATAACCAGTGAGACAGTTACAGCGCTACAATCATTGATTGCATTCACTGCTGTATATCGACACGATGTCCGACAAATAACCAGTGAGACAGTTACAGCGCTACAATCATTGATTGCATTCACTGCTGTATATCGACACGATGTCCGACAAATAACCAGTGAGACAGTTACAGCGCTACAATCATTGATTGCATTCACTGCTGTATATCGACACGATGTCCGACAAATAACCAGTGAGACAGTTACAGCGCTACAATCATTGATTGCATTCACTGCTGTATATCGACACGATGTCCGACAAATAACCAGTGAGACAGTTACAGCGCTACAATCATTGATTGCATTCACTGCTGTATATCGACACGATGTCCGACAAATAACCAGTGAGACAGTTACAGCGCTACAATCATTGATTGCATTCACTGCTGTATATCGACACGATGTCCGACAAATAACCAGTGAGACAGTTACAGCGCTACAATCATTGATTGCATTCACTGCTGTATATCGACACGATGTCCGACAAATAACCAGTGAGACAGTTACAGCGCTACAATCATTGATTGCATTCACTGCTGTATATCGACACGATGTCCGACAAATAACCAGTGAGACAGTTACAGCGCTACAATCATTGATTGCATTCACTGCTGTATATCGACACGATGTCCGACAAATAACCAGTGAGACAGTTACAGCGCTACAATCATTGATTGCATTCACTGCTGTATATCGACACGGTGTCCGACAAATAACCAGTGAGACAGTTACAGCGCTACAATCATTGATTGCATTCACTGCTGTATATCGACACGATGTCCGACAAATAACCAGTGAGACAGTTACAGCGCTACAATCATTGATTGCATTCACTGCTGTATATCGACACGATGTCCGACAAATAACCAGTGAGACAGTTACAGCGCTACAATCATTGATTGCATTCACTGCTGTATATCGACACGATGTCCGACAAATAACCAGTGAGACAGTTACAGCGCTACAATCATTGATTGCATTCACTACTGAAATGTGCCGAAGGCTCATAATATTATTTACATTTGCTTTTATAGTTGTTGAATCTAAATAATTCATGAATTAAAATAAGATGAATTTAATACTCAAACACACATTTTAGCCTTTCTCATCGTTAACCTTATTTTCCCATCGCGGAGCTTCACGATAACGGTACTGGTATCCGCCATAACACTGGACACTGTTTACATTGACTCGCGAGTTTGAGGTTATGTCACAGACCTCGCCGCACCTCCGCCAGTTGACGCGAGATGATATAGGGGTTGCTATTAGACAAATCGAAAGGTGAATGGACACGTGCTCTGGATTATCTCAAGAACGATCGCGTCCTGAGCTGATCCTTACAGCACACGTCACAGATCTTTCTCACGCGAGTCAGTCAATTCCACTCCTGAAATCGATTTGGGATCGGTTTGTCGGTATGATTTTGCTCAGCGTCGGGATATAAACAGAATATTTCATTCTGAGATTTAGTCTCATGATTCTGTTCTAGTCTTAAATATATATCAATAAATAAAAATGCTTTGATTCATTCGAGCGTTTATCACATACTCTGATTTTATTAACAACCCATGCTACATTTAAATATTACAAATTCTATATTTAAATAAACTATAACTACAATCCATAATCTAAAATGTATTTAGTTAAACTATACAAGAGAATAATAAATAATAATAATACCAGCACGTACGCAAAATCTTGATTTATAATAAAAAGACTACAGAGGCAAGGTTTCGTAAATGTTTTAGGTATATGTCCTCTTTGAGATATGCAGGTAGGAAATTGCACACCGTCGGGCCAAAAAACGAAAATTTCTTCCTCTCCATTGTCACTCTAATCCTGTCAGTCCCATGGACCGATTATATCTGAGCAGGTTAGGTTAGGTTAGTCAGTACATTCTGTGTAAATAAACATTGTTAAGTCGAAATAAGACGTATTTAAAATTTAAACGAATAAAAAAATACAATCACATATTTTAGTAGCTCTTGTAGTTTTAAAATTATCTACACATTTAATAGGACATTGGAATGTCTCTGGGGTGAACCTCCACTTCCGGAATTCTTTTTAAAACATAAGTAGCCTTGCTGTAGATGGAGCTTATATTGGTCACTGTTAAATTACATGAAAAACATAAAACCATAAGTAGCCTTACACGTGAGCCATAGTTTAAACTAAGTTGACATAAATATGTTAGCTAGATTGATTCGAGTTCTGGTACGATTTACGTTTTTGTGAAGTTACTTTCATAATATCATTCATTGGCTCTTCAGATCTACATCTCATTTGAGTAAAAACAGATACTGATTTTCTGAGCAGTACATACAGCAAGTGCATGCGTCGTTACTGTTTTCATTTTTATTCTAGAGTAAAACTGATAGAAGTACAGTAAAACTTCCAATACAGGCATACTGATCCCAAAATAGGTCAAAATAATCCAAAATCGGGTCCATATGGGAGAATCCGTTCAATATGTAGGCTACACGAATAGCTACTTAAAACTAAAGCGTAAAATAACGATAAATATTGTAATTTACGCACCCCTCCCCCCTTAAATTCGGCTATACAAAGGACTTGTTTGTTAGACGGTGTATAGGTTGTGAGCATATACGAAAAGCCGCAATTGTAAAAGCAAAAAATACTTAAGAATGCAGGCGACGCATGACTTACAATACAACAATGTACTGACACGAGATTCCAAGTAAATTAATGACCAGAAAGTAGAACATAGCTTCATTACTTAGAGCTTTATTAGCCTTGGCATACCCTCACATATTCCGAGAAGCCTATTTTTGAAAAGTACTTTCACAGTGATGTAGTCAAAGAGGGTCCCGAGCCCCTTCCCAAAAAAATCTGTCTGGGAAAAATGATAAAGTGTTCAAAAATACATTTTACTAATAAACTCAGTACGCTATTACAATACATTGTACATTTCACGAAGTTTCAGTTGTGCATCACTGAAAAAAGTATTTAAGATTAATTAATTTGGTTGAACTGGTTATTTCTATCTAGCCATAAAATCGGGACGAAAATCCTAGGCGTGGTTATCAGACGCTCTTATTGGGACTTGCACGTTTAGTTATTCGTACTCAACCCATGCTTTGTATCAATAAATATGAATACTCTCAGTGAGATATGTGGAAATGAAATAATAAAAAATAGGCGATATTTGCAATCTGAAGTTCTCTATTGCTTCTTGATTATTGCATCTTACATCCTTTCAGTTGAGGTATTTTTACAGCTGTAACTCGATTGGTATGTATTTTCAGAGATGACTACAACTGATAAGAGAAAGTAAATACATTGGTTAGTTCAGACTGTTCTTCACTACTCGATAGACAGTGACATACGCGTTTGTAGATAACGAGGACATTCATGGTGTTGTCTAAATTCCATGAAAGTTATAATATAAATTTTAGAATTTTTGTATCTTTCACGTATTATGTTAAAAAGAAGACTTCGTTCGAACTCCAACCATCTCCAAACAAATATGACATTGGGATTGGACTCCTCCTCTACAAACTCAAAATCTTGATATGCCACTGACCTCGCTACACAATTAAGACCTATGTACCCTACAAATTAAAAATTATGGAACAAATTTTATTTTCATATGGCTAAGCAAAACTCTTCAATAATACATAGTCTAATAGGCACAATAAACCAAGACCATGTCATTCTACGATTATGAAGCGTAAATTTGCAATTCTCGTGCGGTAAAAAATTCGGGTTCAAATTAGTTTAACTTTTTAGCCTCAAGATCCGTAACGGCAAAAGGACAACTATGAATTTTTTAAAATTCTGAGCAAAAATAATCTTGTGCGAAAAGTTGTTAAATTAAATTAAAAATTACAGAATCCAAAAATAGAATTAGTGTTTGTTTTTAATAGGGATTATTCATAATTTACATAATCTAAAATAAAAAATGTTGTGTGATTTAAATTAAACAAAGGCCTTCTATACATCGAGCCCATCAATTAATGAGGTAGCCTGCCTCTACATATGACGAGAATAAGGAATCTCTTCGTAAAAGGAAAAATCTCGTCTGGGGTGCTCCACTTGTTAATTCATTCCTTAAACAGGTAAAAATAATACAGGCTACGGACCTTTTGATACGATATGAACTAACTACTCTTTCTATCGATAGTGATCGATAACCATAGACCGCAATGATGTACTAAGTGCAGTGCACTTACAAACTGACTCAAAAACCATCCTAATTTGGGTAGGATAATAATTAGTTCTATTTACAAAAGTCGATCACAATATTACTATTTGATTTTACAAAAAAAACTGGGTTCCACTAAGTATAGCAATGGGATTTATAGCTGAGCTATCTATTCTTCTATATACTGCAGATACAAGATAGAAGCTTCGAATTAACTTTCTTCTTCTAGTTACATTTATGAATTAATTTAGTGTACATTGTTTAATATAACCCTAACTTAAGCAAAAAATTGCTAAGTTTTAAAGTTACTTAACAGTGTCATTTTGAGTCTTCAATAAGTATAAGATAAGAAATTTTACCTTTTTCCCATCGCGGAACTTCACGCTGCCCTCGATAACGGTACTGGTATCCGCCATAACACTGGACACTGTTTACATTGACTCGCGAGTTTGAGGTTATCTTACACACCTCGCCGCACCTCCGCCAGCTGACGAGTTCGCGGGAAACTGAGCTCGGAAGGAAAGCGGATTGCCGCCTCCCGCCGCGCCGCGCCGTCATGCGACAACAATGGTACAGCAGCGCTCCCCGTGGCTGTCACCGGAACTGCGCCACTGTCACGGCCAGCCGCCAAATAAAAACATAACCTCAATCTCGCTGCAACTTGGTAAAGCACGTCAATTTACTTTATTACAGCTGTTTAATTTGCAATATTGACGTATTTCTTACAACTCATGCGTCAAAGTATAAATTTTAACCAACTGTCAGGTAAGAGTAAATAATTTTTCAAATAGGTAATGTAGCTTTATATTATTTATTAGTATAGATATTACTCAAACTTTTGAGTAATTTAAGTGAACACTTACATCCTGAGTAGCGGCATTTGTTCTCTTTTTGTTTCTGGTTTTTATGGTAAATGGTTTCTTGTACAGTACTTAACCTGATGTTATATCGATTAATCTAGTGTTGTTTCACTTACCGATTTGTTAATAACACACCGATCAGTACCGACTGTATATTCATATATACGATAAAACCTGATGTTATATCGATTAATCTAGTGTTGTTTCACTTACCGATTTGTTAATAACACACCCATCAGTACCGACTGTATATCCATATATACGATAAAACCTGATGTTATATCGATTAATCTAGTGTTGTTTCACTTACCGATTTGTTAATAACACACCGATCAGTACCGACTGTATATTCATATATACGATAAAACCTGATGTTATATCGATTAATCTAGTGTTGTTTCACTTACCGATTTGTTAATAACACACCGATCAGTACCGACTGTATATTCATATATACGATAAAACCTGATGTTATATCGATTAATCTAGTGTTGTTTCACTTACCGATTTGTTAATAACACACCGATCAGTACCGACTGTATATTCATATATACGATAAAACCTGATGTTATATCGATTAATCTAGTGTTGTTTCACTTACCGATTTGTTAATAACACACCGATCAGTACCGACTGTATATTCATATAGACGATAAAACCTGATGTTATATCGATTAATCTAGTGTTGTTTCACTTACCGATTTGTTAATAACACACCGATCAGTACCGACTGTATATTCATATAGACGATAAAACCTGATGTTATATCGATTAATCTAGTGTTGTTTCACTTACCGATTTGTTAATAACACACCGATCAGTACCGACTGTATATTCATATAGACGATAAAACCTGATGTTATATCGATTAATCTAGTGTTGTTTCACTTACCGATTTGTTAATAACACACCGATCAGTACCGACTGTATATTCATATAGACGATAAAACCTGATGTTATATCGATTAATCTAGTGTTGTTTCACTTACCGATTTGTTAATAACACACCGATCAGTACCGACTGTATATTCATATAGACGATAAAACCTGATGTTATATCGATTAATCTAGTGTTGTTTCACTTACCGATTTGTTAATAATACACCGATCAGTACCGACTGTATATTCATATAGACGATAAAACCTGATGTTATATCGATTAATCTAGTGTTGTTTCACTTACCGATTTGTTAATAACACACCGATCAGTACCGACTGTATATTCATATAGACGATAAAACCTGATGTTATATCGATTAATCTAGTGTTGTTTCACACTTACCGATTTGTTAATAACACACCGATCAGTACCGACTGTATATTCATATAGACGATAAAACCTGATGTTATATCGATTAATCTAGTGTTGTTTCACTTACCGATTTGTTAATAATACACCGATCAGTACCGACTGTATATTCATATATACGATAAAACCTGATGTTATATCGATTAATCTAGTGTTGTTTCACTTACCGATTTGTTAATAACACACCGATCAGTACCGACTGTATATTCATATATACGATAAAACCTGATGTTATATCGATTAATCTAGTGTTGTTTCACTTACCGATTTGTTAATAACACACCGATCAGTACCGACTGTATATTCATATAGACGATAAAACCTGATGTTATATCGATTAATCTAGTGTTGTTTCACTTACCGATTTGTTAATAACACACCGATCAGTACCGACTGTATATTCATATAGACGATAAAACCTGATGTTATATCGATTAATCTAGTGTTGTTTCACTTACTGATTTGTTAATAACACACCGATCAGTACCGACTGTATATTCATATAGACGATAAAACCTGATGTTATATCGATTAATCTAGTGTTGTTTCACTTACCGATTTGTTAATAACACACCGATCAGTACCGACTGTATATTCATATAGACGATAAAACCTGATGTTATATCGATTAATCTAGTGTTGTTTCACTTACCGATTTGTTAATAACACACCGATCAGTACCGACTGTATATTCATATATACGATAAAACTTAGCATTATTAATAAAGAGTGCTTTATGTATAACGATTATTTTGATTGTTCCAGAGAGATACTTGTAAAAGCGTACACAAAATTACACGACAATTTTACTATAAAATAACACTCCAAATTCAGAGGTATAGTGCTCTAGGAGAATTGAAAACAGGAGTTATCTGAATTCTTGAAACATACGTAACTGATGTGATGTACTAAAATGACTATTTTTAACGCTATTGCTTTGTGTTTCTGTGGCGTGAATATAAAACATATCAAAAGGAGAACAAGTGCCGCTACTGAGGTGTAAGTGTCCTCACAGGTTACCATTAAACGGTCCTGGGTGGGTGACAAACTTCCTATTATATATGTACAGGTCTTCTGTGGTGACGTTATTATTACAGAGACCTCAAAACGCGTTTTTCTGAACTTTCTTTAAATTTATTTAAATCAGTTAATTTAGAAGAATACAATCACTACTGTTTAGTACTTGAGAAAGTATCGATTCTTATCGATTAAACATACACCGTACATTGAGTTTTACAAATAAACATTTATATTCAGAAGGAAAACACATTTAACATTGATACGTATCATCCAAACAATAAAATAACGCATTAATTCAAAGGTATGAACAATTATGAAAAAGATATTGTTTAACAAAATACTTTGTTCTGGTTAACAGGATAAATACGATTAAACCAGACTATGGTAATGTTCGCTCTATTAAAACATAGAAGTTTACAGTTCTCGGTGGAGTGCGAGCGTGTAGTGTCGCCATATATACACAGGCCGCGGGGACTGTAGGCGGGGAGGACCGATGCTACTAGGTGTCGAGAGAGATTCACTTCTCTACTTGTTAAAGGTCCGATAATTCTAAATATATTAACCACAACAGGCAATCTGTGTGGCCACCTCAGTAGCGGCACTTGTTCTCCTTTTGTTTTTGTTGTTACAGTAGTTTGTTACATGGTTTATTAATGAACTACTTTTTTTTATTTGTCTATTTGTACAGAAGAAAACAAATCAGAAACTACTGGGTATTTATATTTTATTAAGCAATGAAGCCAAACAAATTCCAACATAAAAACGAAAGTTATATTCCTTGTATAACAAGTTTTCCATAAAAAAATTATTGTTGACAACTTACAATGAAGCCTTAGAGAAATATAATTATTCATTCATAATCGGCTATAAAATAAATTAAAACATTGTGTAAATTTAACGCACAAACAAATAATAAATTGTTATATAATGGTTCGCATTTAAAACATTTGTATGATTATTTTAAATTAATAATTAAAAATGGTTGTTCAGAATTAATTTATTATTCGTGTATCACTTGAATGATTCAAATCCCTCGTAAAGTTAACAGTGTACTAATAATTACAACAAATTAACTATATTAGTTATCTTCACATAATGCAGCTATGGTAGAAAGGGATAGTTCACTGTGAATGTGTAGCTTCAGATCACCTTCCTCGTAGTGCACTCAATTGTGAACCTCAACATAGAACGAGAATGCCTCTTCACCTAGATTACAATATACGTTTATACTCGTTTTTGGATCTCATACGAACATGACTCCAGACTCCAGTCGCTTCACTCAGAGGAGGGTGAAGCGGAGTTAAACTCAACATTTACATTACTTAACTGACTACTAATTAGTGACTAAGTAAACTACCCGCTAGTCTTCGGCATAGTTCGTTAAATTTGTATAGTTCGGTGAAAATTTGTATATTTAAGTTTACCTGTGATTAAACCGTACCTGGGATTTGCTAATAAACCCAACGAATTAAAGTAGCTCTGCTTACAACTTATTGATAAATACAGGCCGTACATAAATGTTAAAATAAGCTTGAATGATTTAAACACTTGAGGGTTTTAGACACACTGTGAAGTTACAATAAACACGGTTTCATTTCCACAATGTATTTCACCCATTGGATATTTTACGTCATATAATTATTCCAAATCAGTTTATTCATTATATATAGATATAGCATGATAGAATTAAGAGTTAATATTAAGTCTAAGTTTTAATATTATATGGTTCAACACCAGCACAGAAAAAGTGATAAAGACTTTCCTTGAGTTGAAGTGTCCAGAATCTATAAATACGAGTATCAAAGGATCTAATTTTGTAACTACAAAAGCTATTACAATATAGAACAAATTCATTTCTCGAACAAAGTGTGGGTTTTGAAATTTTCAGGTCACGATTGGTGATTGTAATGGGACTCTACTAAATACGTGTTATATGTATATATATATATATATATATATATATATATATATTGTTATAGAGTGAGATACGTCATAAAGTGTATATAAATATTTCACGTCAATGAAAGATTTGATATTGCGATGAAGTAACACTCCACTTCAGTGGTCTCTCGCTGTGGGAAAATTGGAAACCGGAGCTGTCTCAATTCTTCTGAAGATATATGTATCTGGCATCTAATAAAAAAGCATTTTTTTTTAAATTTATATTTCTATGGCGTAATTATAAAACATATCAAAAAGGAGAACAAGTTCCGCTACTGAGGTGTAAGTGTACCCATGGATTACTTCACTTGAATAACCATGGGGTGCAGGCAATCTATCTATATTTACAAGTAGAGATGTGAATCTCTTTCGACACCTAGAAGCATCGGTCCTCCCCGCCTGCAGTCCCCGCGGTCTGTGTATATATGGCGACACTACACGCTCGCACTCCACCGAGAACTGAAGATTTCAACGTTTTAACAAACGACAACAAAGTATATATTACTGTAGTCGAAAATTAAATCTGGTTTAATATGTTTTATTCTGATAAACAGAACAATATATTTGTGAAATATCTCTTATTTCGTAAATTGTCATACTTTTTAATTAATGCCTTATTTAATTGCATTAATGATATGTAGCAATCTTTAAAGTGCGATTCCTTCTGAATATATATGTTTGCTTATGAAAGTCAATGTACGGTTGATGTTTAATCACAAAAATTATCTTTCACATCGAGATATCATATTTTGTATGAAAGTTTATGCTTTAACATACGTAAAACATCTGGAATCATAGGTTTGTTGAAGTAGTCCATCAACCTGTCACTGGAATCTGCTTTTGTAGCCGATATGACAGCCATTGTCTAAATATACCGGTTCAGTTTTGCTTTCAAAATGTGGATATTTACTGAACATGTTTTTCAGAGATAGAAAAAAGTCTTTTATCGGCTTAGCAATATTTGAACATATGTTCTAATAAGCTTTGTTATAATTAAAACGGCATTAACCAGATTGAATGTCACACAACATATTGAGTGGTTTGTTGCTTATATTGTTGTACAACATTCCATGAAAAATATGATATGTTTAGTAATGATGTTTTAGGTTTAGTAATACCTCCCTAAATCGAAAGTCCATACTGTAGTTTAGAATGAACGAGAAAAAAATATATTTGGCGGAGAAATTGCTACTGGACAAAACTTTTTAAGAGTATACCATTTGCGTAAGACAAAATATAGCTCATTTTAAAGTGTTTCTACATGATATTTCCAAGATATCCTATCACCAAGTTTGACACCTAAATATTTAATAATAAAATATTTAATATTAATTCTTTGCCTAGTATTAAGTTACTCTTTTCAATTATATTGCAATTACAATTAATTAAAATTTATGATAACGTAGCGGAATTTCAAAATAAAAATAATTTGACAGCGAGAAATTTAAATAAATTTAATTCAAGTCATGTTGCAGATGTAAATACAACTCATCCATGAATATCGCATAATAGACAGAAGTATCATCTGCAAAAGCTGTAATCCTTCGTTTACAGGCCTATAAATACATAATTAATACAGATTAGAAATAAAATTGGGCCTGTTACTGAGTCTTACAGTGTTATGGTACGCAATAACCTGGTTGACTGACCTATTTTTACAAACTGTTGTCGATTTTTAAGGTACGATACGAACCACTCCAATACCATACTACGGAAATATCCAGGAAGAGGCTATATAAATTAACGGACTTGTTATTATTTAATTTGCTGGAAATATTAGATATAAATTTAAGTAAAGCAATTTCAGTATTTATATTTTGACGGGATCCAAGCTAGGAGTCGGAAAAAAACAATACTCCTTTCCTAACTGCTTTTTCTAATAATTTAGAAAATAAAGATAATTATGAAACGGTTATATAATTATTAACTGAATGAATTAATCATATTTTGAAAATTGGAATAACGTATGACATTTTTAATTTATTAAGGGGTACTGTTGAGGATAACCTTTTGTTGAATACTTTCAACAAGAAAAAGTTTAATGAGATTACTATATATATATATATATATATATATATATATATATATATATATATATATATAAACCATTGAGGAATTGATATAACAACTATTCTCTTCACCTACTGATTTTCCTACTTTAAAAATTGTGTATTAGATCAATTTTATTTCTTGATTTAAAAAATGTAATTAATAGAAGGTTTTATTTTTGAAAATATGATTATATATTCCATTGTTGTCATCATTAAGACTGTCAATTGAAAGTAATACATGTTTTTAGAGTTTTATAAAAAAAGAACTTCACTGCTTTGCAATCACGGTTTATTTTACTCAATTTTAGATTTTTATTAATTTTTACTTGCAATATTATTGATAATTTTTTACATCTTACGAAAATCCTGTGACTTATTATTAAAAACGTGAATATAACACTTTTGTGTAGTTTCCTTGATCCAATTATTCAAGTTGTTATTAAATGTATTACATTTTTGCTTTAAGTTTTATTACTATTAACTTGGTTTTTTTAGTTTTTATATGATTTTCTTTTTTTAAAGCAAGGCACAGGCCATTTGTGGTTAAAGGTTTTAGTTTCTTGTCTCCATTTTATTTTACTGTTCTAGTTTTACGTTTTGATGAATTTTTAATACTTTCCGTTAAAATGGCCAAGAAAATATAAAAGGCAACATTTACATATTTGATCAATAAAATACTGTTCCAATTACCTGCGTTACAAATTTACACAGTAGATCGTGATTAATTATTGTATATTGTATTTGTTTTTTTTTATTTTACAAAAAATGGCTGGGCAATCATCACACTGGAAACACGCCTCTAGAACCAGCTGGCAAAAATAGATACTAAATGGTTACACGTACTTTCTCGTTTAAAGTTCAATTTCATTTAAAGATTAACACGCTGATTAGAGTCGCTGATCGAAATAATCAATTAGGAATGTTTAGAACCCTAAATATTTCTGACCAAACTTGACGTTGCTGATGATAGCCAATGTTAATAGTTTCTTGACTGTGTACGTGATAACCGCCCTTTTTTTTACCAACTTATGTAATCATCTCTGTTATAGAACGAGGAAGAAAGAATGGGAAATATCGTAATCATCTGTATCAGAAATTATACACGAATTGTTAAAGTTAAATTAATTTAAAGCAATATATTTTCCTCTCGGGAAAATAATATTTGAGGTTATATTAAATAAATCCATTTTATGTAGTAGAGTTTTGATCATTGCTCCTGTACCTTTACTAGCTAACTGCTTGTTGAATAACGAATATTTTTATTCTAGGTTAACTTCGCCAGGTGCCAGGCTATAATATTGTGTAGACAATAGACAATTTTATTGACCGTTTAACAAGTAGTTTACATGCAATAGGTTTAGTCAGTAGAGGCTAAAAACAAACGTGGCTTAAAACTAAAAACCAAAAGGCCGTGTACAAACCATGTAGGGTTAATAAATACTAAAAGCAAAGACTCCATACATGGAAACAAAGGTTCAAATCACGAAATCAAGAGATAAAACAAGAAACTCGCTTTGACTGTAGTATGGGGTTGCCTATAAAAAACATACTGTTTTTTTTATAAATTTTGATGTCTCCAAGGTCCAAGCTGAGCCTGGAAGTTTATTAAAAAATATAATACCTTGGTGATGCAGATTAGATTTTGATTCAGTGAGCCTTTTATATGGAATATCAATAAGACTTCTATTCCTAGTATTATATCTATAGACATCGCTTCTTAATATTAAGCTCTCATAATCTTCCTTAATGGTTACAATGACAGTCAAAATATATAGATTAATCACAGTCGTGATATTCTGGATTATAAACAACGGCCTTCAGCTAGTTCTTGTGTTACCTTTACATATGATTCTAAGATTTTTATGTTGAAGTAGTAAAACACTATTTACACTAGATCTGCCTCTCCATAACTGAGTCCAAACAGGATAAGGCTATGAAAAAATGCAAAGTATGCTGCATTAACATATTCAATAGGGCGTCCCTTAGTTTTCTCAAGAGATAAGTTACTCTAGATAGCTTACTACATAAAATATGTACATGTTTATGTCATACCAACTTACTATCTAGGGTTATGCCCAGTAAGTTAACACTATCTTTAAAAATATTTACATTACTCAAGCTAAATATCATTCTCTGTTTTTTTTTTTATTTATGTTATGCATAAAAAGGTTGGCTCGTAACCAACTCGAGACAGAGTCAAGTGAGTTCTGCATCGATATGACCAAGTCATGTAGCCTATATCAGCATTAACATAAATCAGAATGGTGTCATCAGCGTAACAAATTACATCAGAGTCGGTGTTACAAGATAAGTCAGTTACCATAACAAGAAAGAGTAAGGGTCCAAGGATGGATCCCTGCGGGACTCCGTGCACAACAGCACCTACACGCGAGCTACGACCATTTACTGTAACAATCTGCTCTCGGCCGCCCAAATAAAACCTGAACAATTCCAATTTATTGTGATTTACACCGTAATGCCTTAATTTTTCAAGCAATATACCATGGGATACACAATCAAGTGTCTTACTGAGTTCACAGAGTGTTACCCCCGTATTTAGCCTATGCTCAAAACCAGCTAGTACGCCACTGACCAGGTGAGAGAATGCACTTACTGTGGAGAGACCATTCCTTATGCCGTACTGGGCATCCGAGACCTTCCAAAAAATCGAAACATAAAAAGTATTCCTGTAGTTCTCGGGCTATCTTCCTTCTTAAAAATTAGAGTGACCCGAGTAACTTTTAGCTTACTGGGAAAGACACCTTAATTTAGACATGCATCGAAACATGCTATTACGGGTAACGAGATATAATTTTATACTGATTTTATTAAGCTATTCGATATAATGTCCTTACTTTTACTGTCCTTCGTCCGTCCAACCGTGTGCAGAATCTGATCCCCTGTAGTAGATGTCCATTCCATTTTCTCCATTGGAGCATCAGCTCTTCTGACCATGTCCATCGGATTGATAAACCAAGGAAATATTCATTAAATTTATCCAGGGTAACCGAAACTGTCATTATAATTGCACCAGACCTTTTCTGACTACCTTCCAGGCCGCTGAACTACACCTTCAATAAAAGCAGCATTAGTCTTCAGTTTTGCTTGTATAATTTCATATTGATACACTTTTCTAGCAGCACAAAAGACTTGCATAGCCTCCAAAACTTCCTGTTATATTGGCAATGTCCCGATAAGACATTAGTCTCTCCCGCATCACTTAGAGTTCAGGGGTGAACCATTTAGGCCATGAACCATGTCCAGTAGGCCTATTTAACCTACATAATTACCCCACACTCTTGTTATTATTAACGGGAATTATCACCTAATCAAAGACGAAACATTATCCAAACCTTAAAGACTTATTAATGCACTAGTGAATACGGTTTTTATTTACGAAAATATTCCCATTATCTCACAAAGTATATTGGTTTTGTTACTTAAGTTGTATTACCATTAAACGACTAATGCGCAGAAAAAAGTATTTGTGTGACCCCTGCCCGCTATGATTAATAATTTTGAACAGTCAAAAGGACTTGACTCGTAATCTACTATATACATGAATTACCTAAGGGACATCGACATAACCCCTAGAAACTGTTCTATTATCATCACAATCTTTTCCGGTACACACCTAGACGATAAATAGCTAATACATTTAAATCTTCACTGTGGAAAATCGTTTTCAACAGATGTTTTTGGTTCAAACTGGCAATGCATATCCGCTTATAAAGTGAAGGAGGTGGAGGTGTATCGCGATTGGCCGAAGCTTAACGAATCAGTGACCAACATAGCTTACTTATCAGACTGCCAGCTTTTTGATAACGTCTCATCAGTTAAATTTATTTTCTTTCTCGATTAGTGGTAAAAATATTCTTATTCTTCTTTGATAACAAAGCAAGGTAGGAGTACGCCACATAACGTATTACGTACCAGGCTACGCTGTGGTTTAATGCAACATTTCAAGACTATAGTTAGTTTCATTATTGACAGATGATCATACGGAAAAAGAAATTTCTCCATCCTCGGCCAAGAAAGGGTACTCCTACAAGTGACAGGCTTCAACGACGCTCAGACGAACTCCATGGTGTGACATGCACTACCATTATATAGAACTCAATTCTTGTCTATTTAAAAATGAAGATTCATGCAAAATTCCAATTCTACAAATGAAATTTTTCTCAAGATTCTAGCCACATTTGTACGTTTACACTTTATGCTCATTAAATTGGGTATTATATTAGTGTCACCTTCAATACTGTCTACTCAGCAAGAAACACAAAATTATGTATGTGTTGGGATAGTTAGGCTACATGTGTTAATATGTCCCGTTAAAATAATATATGGGTATGCTGAGTGTATTCACAAATTTTCTCGTTACCATCATGGTTACACATAAGATGAATGTAAAAATCTTCGCTAACGCTCAGCCAAATCCCATGGAGTGACATGCATCATCATGGAACTCAGTGTTCTTCGTATATAAATAAAGCTTCATACGCTTCAAGTCTATAGGTAAATTCGTTAATGACATTTTTCTAGAAATGAGATTTCCACAGCTCCCACGAGTGATAGGCTTCGCTAAAGCTCAGCTAATCATAGAATACAAATTTTTAAGTTATTATAAATGCTATTGCATTTTGGAAAGAATTAATTTCTCAAATAAAGCATGGGTTTGGACACTTTGAGGTCACGATTGGCAGTTTTAATTATTAAATTAATTGTTTTTTTTTAAACAAGTGTTTTATTTAATAACGACTATTTTTATTCTTTTAGAATCTTATATATCATAAAGTTGTACAAAAATGTGATATTGCGCTCTTAAAAGAAATGTAACTAAGATGTAATTAAAAAGCAATTTTTTAAATACTTTTTGTTTCTATGGCGTTAATATAAAACATATTAAAAGGAGAACAAGGGCCGCTACTGAGGTGTAAGTGTCCTCAAGGATAGTCATTTGATGAGTCCTTGAGGGAGACGCTTAAACTAAGGTAGAGATGTCATTTTCTAGATAGAGATATGAATCTCTAAGTAGAGAAGTGAATCTCTTTCGACACCTAGTCGCATCGGTCCTCCCGCCTGCAGTCCCCGCGGTCTGTGTATATATGGCGACACTACACGCTCGCACTCCACCGAGAACTGTAAAACTCGTTTTACGAAAATAAACAAAACGTTTTACGAAATGATAAAAAAGTGAATATTACCATAGTCGACTTATGTTTGTTTTAATTGGCTTTAACCTATAGCCCAGAATGATTTATTTGTCAATTATGCTATTTTTTCACAAAATATATTTTTTAATTTATACCTTATTTTGTTGATTAATGATAATCTTGAATATATTCCTTTAGAATATTCCTTTGTTTTTTATTATTCCTTTAGAATACATACGTTTGCTTCTGAAAGTCAATGAACGGATTATGTTTAATAGATGAAAATTATCTTTTACGCCAAGATCTCATATAATGTCTATAAGAATATGCTTTAGTGTACGTAAAACGCCTGGAATCATAGATTTGTTGAAGTAGGCCATTAACCTGTCGCGAAAATATATGGCTTTTGTAGCCGAAGTGCCGATTGTTGTCAAAAGTTACCGGTTCAGTTTTGAATATAATCTGTGAATGTATATTAAACATATTTACAGAAAGAGCAAAATTTCAAGCTTTTAATCGGTTTAGCAACATTTCGTTATATGTTCCAATTAAGATATCGTAAAAATAATAAGAAAATTTAATGACAATTAATTGAGCCTCTCAAACATCGCTAGGGGGCTACCAGGACTATCCACTCTTGGGTCTGCATGGCTTACTGCGGCAAGTTTTGCATCCTCCTCCTACTCAGAGTCTGTCAAACGCCAGTTAGGCGGGATCCTGACATTCTGCATGTTTATTACCAGGCCGTAAACTGTTGACCCTGGGTACCTCATGGTTCGGGAACCTCCCACACATCACTAGGCGGCTAACCAGAACTATCCCACTTTTGGGTCTGCATGGCTTACTGCGGCAAGTTTTGCATCCTCCTCCCACTCAGAGTCTGTCAAACACCAGTTAGGCGGGATCCTGACATTCTGCATGTTTATTACCAGGCCGTAAACTGTTGACCCCGGGTGACTCAAGGTTCGGGAACCTCCCACACATCATTAGGCGGATATCCAGGACTATCCACTCTTGTGTCTGCCTGGCTTACTGCGGCAAGTTTTGCATCCTCCTCCCACCCAGAGTCTGTCAAACACCAGTTAGGCGGGATCCTGACATTCTGCATGTTTATTACCAGGCCGTAAACTGTTGACCCCCGGGTACCTCATGGTTCGGGAACCTCCCACACATCACTAGGCGGCTAACCAGAACTATCCCACTTTTGGGTCTGCATGGCTTACTGCGGCAAGTTTTGCATCCTCCTCCCACTCAGACTGTCAAACACCAGTTAGGCGGATCCTGACATTCTGCATGTTTATTTACCAGGCCGTAAACTGTTGACCCCGGGTGACTCATGGTCCGGGAACCTCCCACACATCGCTAGACGACTTCTCCGAACTATTCCACTCTTGGATCGGTTTGCCTTATTGCGGCAAGTTTTGCATCTCTGAGATTCTGTAAATATTGTCGGATGACCAATACGATCAAAGTTAGTCATGTGTGCTCGTGTTAACATATACGATATATTCTACATATATAGCCATACTTATTGCCTACAATCTCATTATTAACTGGATGACGGAGGAAAGTTTATCCCAAATATTTAACATTATCATCATTTAAAACATATTGTGCATAAAGATTTTCCTATTGAATTCTGTTGTACCTGCAGTCACGTTCGACTACACATGTAATAAAAGAGGGCAGAGAACACTTGAATACGAGATACATTTATTTCCTTAATTAGGACAATAAAAATCTGCAAATTTCAGGAATGAGATATTTTACCTGTGAGATGTTCTTGGACTAGTAGTTAAACAAACAGTAAGGCAAACATTTTTCAAGAAAGATAATTAATTTTTGTTATTAACGATATTGAATGATATTATTTTTTTTGCTGACTTTAACAGCAGCTGGTTACCAAGATTCTGTCGCTGAATTCGACACCTTCTATTTTCCAGATAAAAATACGAGAATAAAGCTTGAAATTCACCAGGGGCCCGAAACGGCTAAAGATTTTGAATCCCATCATTCCAAAATTGTCCACAAAGCGTTTCTTTAGATTTAGGTGCCATCAGTATATTTGTATAATTAATGTTAACGCAAGTATAAATAATTCATGAGGTGTGGCTAAACATTTTTAAATAATCTGTAGTAAATACGAATATTTGTTCAGCGCTTGAGTCTTTATTTTTTCTACTTAATGTAAATTCTCTTGATTAGCCTTCTAAATACAGATTACTGTCAATTATATCGAAAGGGGAATTTCGGAATTGCAATGGTGAATACAAGTCATGTGAGGGGAATGTACATTTTCATTTTTGTAAAGAATGCTGTATAATTAAGCTGGCTGCATAAATTCCTAAGGTGAGTAGTGCAGGAAGCACTAAAAAACACTGTCAGTCATTAAAATGTTTAGTAATTTTAAGCATACAAAGTGATACTTAGAAACTTGACAACTTGATTATTGCATGGTGCTCATACCACCATCGCAGCGGAGTTACTTTACAATATAATCTTTGACGTAAGACAAAACATTCAGGACTGTAAAAACTAGGAATACCAAACCGAGACCAAACTGTTTCATTACCGTGTCATCACCCTTAATGAAAGTGACACATTTTTAACAAAACCTTAATTATTAGTCTACTTGATATGTGACTGTTTTATCAGGATTAAAACAATTCAAATAAAACGAAATTTAAAATTTCCAAACTTTAGTTTGTTACATATCATTTTGTATCATACAGGTTTCTGAAAGGATATTCAACGAAAATAGCAAAAAACTGCTACTTGCATTATAAATAACGTAACCTTGGTAACCATTATATGTTCTTAGAGTTGGCATTCCATCGAATTAGATTTACAACATTTTTTGTATATAAAAGCACTCTAACATAGTGAAAAATGCCTTTAAACTTTGGAGAATGTGAGTTTTGTATTCTCAAACTGGAGAATGTTAGTTTTGCAATAATCCGATATGGAGATTGTTACTTTTGACACCAAACATTGTAGGCTTTCAAAGACAAGAAAATAGTAATAAATTAATATGCTTAGACATAATTACTGGGGATTTATAAGGTACGGTATTAAAACTCATAAAAATGAAAGAAATCAGAGAACCAAAGTTTTATTGCCTATTCATTTAGGACTTCTGTACAGTATTTTAAATTTGGTAACAAGGCATCTCTTCGGCTCGTTGGCAACCTTCCTCATCGTCACCAATTACTTCGACTTCAGGTCATCTAATACATGTCTAAAAAAACTCCAGGGATTCATTCTGTCGCCATTCATTTCCATAATGTTTTAGTAGAAGAGTGTTTACATCAGCCTTTTTTTCTTCCTTTCCAACACTGTTACCTTTAACAATAGTCACTGGTCTTATGTTGTTAAGGCTTCTCCCTCTTTTAACTATACTTCTTGCTGCTTGTTCAGGATTTGCTTTTAGGCGATAGGTACATTCTCCTCGTACCAAAACCGTTTTCATTGTTACCATTACCTCTCCTTAGTAAAGTAGACCCGCCTACAAGACTGGATACCAAAATGCCATGTACTTGTCTTGCGTATGTGTTGCTCCACCTCAGATTTCCAATCAAGGTTCACAGTATCAACGCCAAGTTTTTTCACTGTAGCAAAATTTCCTATGATGTCAATGTACTCCTGTGGGCTTACAATTACTTCACATCGCTTTATATCTCCTTCTCGACATTGCCAAACACCCTATCTGGGGGGATAAAACTATGACCTGTCATTGGGAAAACTAACTGTACCTCCATGATGTTATCAGGTGCATTGACAAACCATGAGCACACCATAGTGATTAAAATTGAAATTTTTATTTTGACCCCCACACCCGTCGCTAATAAGTCGAACAGTCATGTAGGGGGTCAGATCAATAGAATTCAAAGTGTCATATAACACAGGATGAAATCTCATTGGATCCCTTAGAAAACTCATTCTCTGTCCACGTGTAAGCTGTTACATTATCTTTGTCAAGTTTGGATTTTGAATGGCCCTTTACAACACAAAAATTATTTAAATATAGCTGACGGGTGTAGTAGGAGGACTGATCCGGAAGTTTAGGTAGAGGTTGATTTTTTTTGGCAAATCGAAAGATAATATTAGGAGATCTTCACGGTCTTCTTGTAACAAACCGTAAAATGCTTGTGATCGTAGCTTGTGGACCCGTTTCTTAACAAGAAGCATGTTTCGTTCGGCATCACTCTTTGTCGACTTTATTTTTTCTGCCAATTCTAGGCAAGTAGAACATACGTCCACCCTAGGTGATCCGAATCCCAAGTTGTATTTTCTATTAAAAATATATCTAAAATAACTGTCTTTCACTTTAAGGTGATCTTCCGCATTGGTCTGATACATTCGCCAGAGCTTCTTTATATTTAGTTCTGCAGGCAAATATTTCCGGCCACTTCTGTTTGTACAGTAATGAGTTTCACCTGCTCTTTAAACTATTAATAAACGTCATAATACTTTCTTTTTTAGCCACAAATCTGTTACCAGTAGTGTCACCGCCTCTCCTCTCCTTCGGCATTTCATGTTTGTAATAAAACCGGTCAGCAATTTTTATTAATTCTAAATCTGGAAATATTTAAGGCCCTCAGAAAAGTACCCAAACACACCGGAACCATATTTCTTCTCACGGTTTGTTATGAAATATTTTGCTCTAGCTTGTTTTTTAATATTTTTTTGGTTTTTGGGTCTTCTTCGCTTTATCACGTTCATTGTTATATGCTTTAGAACAAAGTTGTCTTGGTATATTTTATCATGTTCCTTATAAAAAGCAGAATGAAATCTTCTTATGTCCTGGGCTGTCAATGATCGGCAAAGTAGGGCGCCTTTGGTGTGGTTACACGTAGGAAAATCCGGAAAACCCTTCGGAGCATATCTGAAAACAAAAAAATAAAAATAATATGCTGATTCTAACATTTTATTCAGCAATTATTTCTATTTTCTTGTCTCAGAGAACCACAATGATATATTAGCATTTCGTGTCAAAAGTAACAAAGGCCTAAGTCCTATTTGCTAAAATTGCATACGCCTAGAGAATGACAAGCATCCAAAAGCTATGCCTCAGACCGGTACGTAAGTTATAATATAGTTAAATAAGTAAATATTTATGCAATAAAAAGTTTTATTTCTTAATTAACCCGGTCTTTGAAACATGGCAAATAGGTTTATGAACATAGAGGTTATGTATGAAGGTTTTGGTTACCTTTTCTTTTTTGCCTGGGCTCTTTTCCAGTGGTTTGGTGCTCGAACCTTCTTCCTGGGTGTTTCTCCTTTACTTTTTATCACTTGGTCTTACACTAATATCCATTTTTAAGCTATTTAAAAACGCATAAAACAGAAACAGTACACCACTACACTGACTTCCTACTTACAAAACATTAGCAAAACAGACGATACAGGGTGCAGTGTCACGTGACTCAAACAAGCCTTCCTATTGGCTGAAATGGAGAATGTGAATTTTGCATTCAAAGACTTTGGAGAATGTGAGTTTTGAAAACAAACGTAAATTTCACCGTTAAAATAAAGTGGGATACTGTTAGTTTTGCTTTAAAACTCTTAGATTCAATATGTGCAAAGCTATGAATATAATTAGAATATACCCAAAAGTCAATTTCGAAAAAAAATTGGAGAATGTGACTTTTGCAGTTAGAGCCCTCACATATCATTTTGTATCATACAGGTTTCTGAAAGGATATTCAACTTAAGCTATGCCGATATTGAAAAGTTTCTTTCGACCCCCATGAAGAATGTCGCCATCAAAATGGCAACAAATAATTCAATAACGGTTTACTTAACCCATTATCAAGTTGCACCTTTTTTCAAGTTTTTAACCCAATCAAATAACATTGTTTTACGTATTGAAGACCCTAAGGCCTATTTCCGTATCCTATGAGTATTCATTACTTGTTAAACTTTGTCTATCAGTATTAATATTTACGTATTTCCTTTAGTTTTCACAAGTAAAGTTTTGTAGTTTGTTTACTAGTACTAATTTGAATTTTTGCAGGTGGATTGAACTAATCGCCAGACTTACAATCGAAACGTTATTTTTATAATTCTCAGTTTTTACTCCTATGAGGCCCGAGGCCACGCAGTGTAGCCTGTAAAGCCTCTCCAGGAAAAGGAGTCGTCAAGGAGAAGGTCACAAGGTTAACGTGGCTACTACCAATTATAACAATTAAAAATTGTCCGAGCACAAAATTAAGGGATTGTCTTCACTTCCGTAAGACAGTTTCAAGGAACCGTAGTCACGGAACAGAGTAATGGACATCAACTGTACGTATTTTACTGTAATAATATTGACGTTGACTCTGAGAATGCAGTTTTCTACTTACGTCTTGTGCCGCGTACAGATACACACCTTACCTGAAAAAAAAAACAATAGGTAAGAACTTAGGTTATAGTATTGCGTTTACGTGTCATTCAACAGATTAAAATAATATTCCAATATGATATTGACACGTGATATAAATTTTGTACCAACACCCTCCTACATTTAATATAACAATTCGTTCTGAAAATCACCCAATTTTCATACACTTTTGCACAGAAAATATACACTATTCTTGAGAAAAAAATAATATTATTGTCGTGCTTAAACGTTGTCAAAGGGAATTTTGTAATACTGAAAAATTTTATTTTACTTTTAACTACCTAATTAATAATAATAATAATATATATTGTTATTAATTAGAATTCCCAATTACATGATTACATCGAAACTGGTTTCATAGAATTTTTATTTGATTGCATGCAATGTAGAAATAACGTATCTGTACTGCATACATTTTGTGATTTAAATTAGCCAGGAAATTAGAATGCTATCAATTTACGTATTGCAAATGTATGACATGAACATTAATTAATATTATTCATCTTGACACGATACTTCACTTTGTTCAGCTAATTTATTGTGACAAGTTTGTTACTTTTTTATTTCATGAGTTTTTTTAATAATATATTATTTTCTTCATCAATTTTTAATATTTTTGAGTGCTAATAATAATAATAATAATGTATTAAACTTCCTGTTCGTTCCAGTATTAAATTAGTTATCATATTAAGTACTGTCTATTTGTTGTTTAAATTTTCTACTGTAAAATGGCTGCACCGTAGGTCAATAAATAAATAATAAAAATCAACGCTATTACAGAGTTTATGATTTATTAAGAAACATCACACCTTATTCTGCTTCAACACAATCGGTGCTGTCGAACTGCGGCTCTACAAAGATGGTTGAATGACCGAGGTCCAGCTGTCATCACTTCTTGTACTCCAGGTTGGTAGACCTGACACTGCAGCAGCTGTACACCTGGGCCCTTATACCGCTGCTAGAAGTAAAGAGTGACTCTACAACCACAGGAACATTCGCGGAACCTTTGCCGACACCTGCCGGAGCCTTGGAGTCTTCGACCCCTGCCAAGGACACGGGAAGACTGTGGAGGAAGATTAGCTATACAGACAATCTCTACCTAACCTAACCCAAACCCAACCCACCTAACCTAACCCAACCCAACTCAACCCAACCTAACCTAACCTAACATAACTCTACAGACAATTAGCTTTCAACTTTAGTTGGAATTGCATTGATATTGCACGAAGTCGAATCATGCATGATGAATACAATGTATGAATGGTTTTGTCTGAATGCTGTATCGTGAATAGACCCATTCAGTTTATCCATGTGTGGATAAAGGATGAAAATTAATCTGATTTAAGAGCTGGTTTTCAACAAACTTGCATTTTTACCTCTTCTTGATTTGCTGTTGACATAAAATTTGCAATAGAAGAGCCGATGGCGGGTTCAGTTCATGTCTGTGACTGTAACACTTTTATCAGTACCATCGATCTGGAACTGTACCAACCCTCCTCCTTATTATATTACTGATTGCTCTTGAGAATAACGCTTAAAAAGGGATCGGCATCTACTTTAAAAAAGAAGTAGTATTTGATTATTGGCCACTGATTAGTTGTAGTATCTTTGAAATTTCCACCTCATACTGGTCAACAAGTCTACTACATCCTCTACATTTAACAATTTGAAATCTATAACTAGTGAAAGGAACCTCTCAGTATATGAATGCAACAGAACTTTCAACGTCATTCAACTGCCAGAAATTCTGACTTATGCAGAGGTTGAAACAAAAATATTAATTAACAGATTGAAACAAAGTTTGTTTATTTTCATCGATCATTTACATCAAACGATTTTTGCACGTTTGTTTATTTTTTGACACGATTACGGTAACAAATTGTCGTACTGTATGCGTTATGTTCCCTTTGTGTGGCGTATTGGTCACGATTGTGTGATTGCGATCAAAGATTGTGTAAGGTTTGTGAAACGTTTTGCCTTGATATACATGTTTGATATAAACAATTATAATTACGTAATAAAAATGTTTCAAAACAGTTGTGGAAATTTTGATTACAAGTTCGGTGATTTAAGATTCAGTTTTATTAACCGATTAACATGTAATAGTGTGAGAGTCTAATGAGCTTTAATTTTAAATAAAAAAAAACGTTTTTAATCTGCTGCAATAATTTTCCTAATACTTCTACTGATTAGATCCCAAAAACACACATATAGGATACTGGACTTTGGTTTTACATGTAAACCAATCTAAAACATTTCCTTTCCGTGATGTTATTGAAACAAAAATTATAGCCTATGACCTGAATTTCATACTTTTCACTTACACCATTAAGAGTAACAATGTAATCATTATAGTTAATGATTATCTTTCATCGAAATTGCTGTTAACTCTTAACGAATGAACCTAATCTTTGAAGTAATAATACGGGTGAAGTCTACAGAACACGAACATAGGTTCTACAGCACGAGAGGAGCCTGTCCTAGAGTAGATAATCGAAATCGCGATGCCTTGGAATGATGGCCACCCACATGTTCCTTACTTGTAAACAATTCCCGCTATCAACACCCAGCTGAATGTAGAAGATAAGATAACATCGGATTCTTGTTGTTTGTCCGCTGTAGCAGCGAGTGTGGGACGATTGCTCGGCTGTGTCGCCTAACTCGGACAATGTGTAAGCAGTCTGGTATGTCCACATAGCCGTAACTACTGACATTGGTGGCTTCGACACCCTCGCCTTACTGACCCATACATCGCCTTACTTTTTTGCTTCAGCAAAAGTAATCATTGATTTTACTACCAACTGCCAGCTTAAATCAGGTAAAACGACCACATAAGAGTTTATAGTGGCAGGACCTTGTATTAGGCTACCTCGTTGTTTTTTTCAGAATTGGCTACTTTCTTTTGGGTTTTTTTCTATATAGTAGACTCTTAAAATGAATAATGTGATCGCTTAATAAATTACCCCACACGCCTTGAGTAGATTTTTAAATCTCGAATGGAATTTAGGCCAAATTCAAAACTTAGCTTAATTTCTGCATTTGCTTATGTATCTATTCAACGGTTCCTGAAATGAGATTTGAAATGAAGGTCTGTGGCTTTAAAACCAACGCGTAAACCAAATATTCGGACCATCTCCACGAGGACTCAAGCAATCCAAATGTACCTATCCACTTTTTTGAAGTGCTTTACAATAGTACTTTTTGCAAAGTAATCTACCTTCGGCACTTAAGCCTCCTCAAGATGTCTTCAGCTGTAAATTACGGAACGTTTAGTATCTTCTATTTTTTTGGATTGAAATAAAATTTAAATAGTCATTAAAATTTTTAACTGCTGTTCTGCAGGTAGTACCGAATTCAAAAATTCAATTTTTCCTTGGAAAGGGAGGCGTTGAGGAGAGCAATATTTCCTGGCCTTGTGTCTTTTATGGTTTATGAAATTGTTGTTTCTTTTTGACTAGTTTAACTCTGATAATAGCCTCTAAACTATAGTGGTCATAGATTGCTGTATTGATACTTTTTATGTACATCCTTAAGTAAGCCTGATGGAGGGATCAGATAACAGCACAATACTTCAGACTCTCGGATTTATATCACAAACTTCGGTCTAAAACACAATTGCACACCGAAGAAAACCACTTTTGCTCCCAGAGATGGAAACTGCTACATATGTTATAATTCGAACAGTTTTAACTTGACAGCCGTACACAGGTCTGCAGTTTACACCAACAAAGAGTAAAATGATTGCATACGAGCACTGCCATAATTTCCGATTGATTGCAATCAAACCTGCCATGATTGCATTTAATCTGCCCCGAACGAGGTTGATTAAGAGTGCAATTCAATTAAGAGTTTCACTACGACCGCCATTTATTTGTCAGATACATTTCCTCGATAATGTCAGTGTGTAGATTATCGATTTGATTCTTTATTTGATTTTGCCGATGGATGGATTGTGAAAGAAATATGATTTCCGAACATTTCAGTGATACAATACAATCAGTAACATTACGTTTCGAGATCTGCAATCTGATATCTTCTTTTGTCTATTCTTCTGGTCCGTTATATGTGGTTGGCTGGTGCGTGCAGACCTACTGTGACCTGTATTCTGTAGTCCAGTTTAATAATTAGTAATTAGTTTTTATTTTTGTAAGTTCATGTTTTAAAGTTAGTGCGCATTCAATGGCTGTTGTGGTTCCTGACTTATGCGTGTCACAACGCTCTGGTATGTTTTGTTTACTTTAATCTAGATTGTTTCCATGCACTAGTTTAGTCATTTACCTGAAGAAAAGATCAGATAGCAGATCTAAAAATGTACTGTTACTGGTCGTATTGTATCACTGAGCAATGGCTAATGTTAGGAAAAAAATCATATCGATTTGAACTGTGTGCTTTTATGTTGATAAATCATTTAGTCAATCCTCGTATCCAAGTTATGATTCATCGCAGGGCAAAATTAGTGTTATGAAACTCACTTTTATGAAAACTATTGTATGCCAGCTTATTGTTATTTAAAGGTTTAAGTTTCAAGATGACAGAGATCTAAATATTTAAAAACAACGTAGTAACTTGTCAGACACGGTATTTACAAACATTTAATATCACAACTTTCTCTTGTACATCGCGCACTACTTTTACATATTAAAAATGACAATAGTTCATTAAACCAACACAACTATTTACTTTTATGGCAACTAAGCCAGAAATATTTTTTTTGTCTGCACGTGTTTCTGCTATAGAAGAGAAATTTCCAAAGCAATTAAAGTAATATAAATGTTGGTTAGTAGGTTTTAATATTAACCCTCCTGTTATTAATAAGTGGAAAAGTTTACTTGGACGTTATGTTGTTGCGATTGTCCTTGCATAACGCACAATATGGTAACTAAATCGTTTGAGTTTGAAACATTGCATAGACTTACTTTAAACTCTTCAATAACATGGAACGTTTTGCGTTTCTAAATTACCGCAAAGTTCCACTCTACAGGAATTTAACAGTCGCATTTACTTCTATTGAAATATGCAACATGTTGAAAGCCTGAAGCATTTGTTTACATTTAAAACCTTAAAAGCAATTAAACCTCTTACTCGACTATTCCGTAAGTATTCGTTTTACTTTTAGGAAAATTGGAGTTTTTTTTTCAAATATACTTTTATGTGAAGGTTTTACAGAACATTAATACAATGATAGATCACTAGAGAATAGAAAATACAAGTGACAAATGTACTCTATGGGGCTTACTACAGATTTAAAAACATATTAGTACAGCATTTTCGGATGTCCATCTAGAATATTATTTTGCTCCTATACATTGTACTCGTATATGAGATTATTGAGGTCTAGATCCTCTAATCAAAAACATACCTTGTATAATGTTATCGGTATTTCGAATGAAATTAGTTTGGACATTAAAATAGTGTTTACGTCATATATAGACCCAAAATCGTGTTAGTGCCTCACACCTAGGTCGTCAGGGTTCCTTCTCACTGGTATTATCAGTTTCAAGTAGATAAGCTCGAGATATCTTATCGGTAAAAAGACAGATTCACTCTCTGATTTCAAGAATCCGACACACAGCCCTTTAAACTTAAATTCCAGTTATTGTAAATAAGATTCGGAGATAAATATATTATCCTGGAATGACCATCGCTAATCCCTGGAGTACTTGGGATGCCTATTAGAAGGGATACCCACCCAGGTGTAAAGAAGGAACTTCGGTGCGAAGCCACTACGGTGGTAACATCTGTACAAGTTGAAAGCATAACTTTGAATACAGCTAACTGATACGTTATATTTCAACGATGGATAACAAAACTATTACTATTAAATGAAAAATTAAAAGATAGCTCTGTGTAAATGCACTGATGAAGGTCTGAAGAAGCGACGCTCAAAGTAACATTTCATTTATCAGATTTGCCTGGCTGTGCACTGATTATTATCATACTTTCATTATGTGGCTAGCATATGCAAGCATGAGTCACTATCTGGTTCACTGACTCATTTCAAAGTGTTCTGCTTTATAATTCAACATTTTGTGCAATAGAATTCTTTATACGTTACTTCCCATCCATGTATATGCAAATATCAATTTGTTTAGTGTGCATATTTAAAGAAAACATTACAATTTTGATTCCATAATAAAATTATATTACATACCTACATACAATGCACGATTAAAAATGTGTTTTGATTATTTTATCCTAAACAAATTCCAAAGGGTTAAAGGATTGTACTTACTATATTTTCAGGGTTAGTAGATTTAATTTGAAGCAGGTGGAAAAGATGCCTTTTATTTGGTAACCTATTCAGGGCTGTTTAAAATGTAATATACGATTTGTCTTAAAATCATAAACAAATTTGGAACATGATGGTCCTAAATTTGTAATCATAAACACATTTTTAGATCTCTGAGGATATTATTTAAGGAAATTTTTATAAATATTCTGATTGTAATTCATGAATATTATAAAGGAGGGTTATAAACAAATTATGTATAAAATATTTTTTTTAATAAGAAGCATTTGGGAAACTTTCTTCCTTCCAAACACGCTAAAAAGAATTTAGATATTTTCCGGTCTCATGATATAAATAACCATTATGTCATAAATTGTACGATGTAAAAGGAATGTGCATCCTCCGATGCATCCGCTTGATGCAAAAGATGCACATTCCTCCGATGCATCCGCTTGATGCAAAAAATGCACATTCCTCCGATGCATCCGCTTGATGCAAAAGATGCCCATTCCTCAGATGCATCCGCTTGATGCAAAAGATGCCCATTCCTCCGATGCATCCGCTTGATGCAAAAGATGCACATTCCTCAGATGCATCCGCTTGATGCAAAAGATGCACATTCCTCAGATGCATCCGCTTGATGCAAAAGATGCACATTCCTCAGATGCATCCGCTTGATGCAAAAGATGCCCATTCCTCAGATGCATCCGCTTGATGCAAAAGATGCACATTCCTCAGATGCATCCGCTTGATGCAAAAGATGTACATTCCTCAGATGCATCCGCTTGATGCAAAAGATGCCCATTCCTCCGATGCATCCGCTTGATGCAAAAGATGCCCATTCCTCCGATGCATCCGCTTGATGCAAAAGATGCACATTCCTCAGATGCATCCGCTTGATGCAAAAGATGTACATTCCTCAGATGCATCCGCTTGATGCAAAAGATGCACATTCCTCCGATGCATCCGCTTGATGCAAAAGATGTATATACTATAGATGCAGTGTTTGAATAAGTAATTTTGGAGTTTGGACGCAATCTATGATTGTAAGGGAGGTGATTGTACTTGCTGAAATAACGTGACGGGATTGTTACCCCACACATCGGTGTCACCTGTACATTCTCCCACGTCACCTGTACCCGCATAACGGTGTGGGTGAACGTCCTCAGATACTCGCACAACATTGCTCAGCCTTTATTTTGGTTTTTTTTTTTACTTAACATACTATATACTAAAAATACAACACACATTCTTTTAATTTTACAATACTTCTTTATTACGGAGTCCAATTAGTCAATATTATCAATTCGAGTGTTACATGGTTCGTGCTCTACATGGTTGAGCTATGTATCTCTTCGCTGTTATCCTCAATTATTTTGGACTGTTAAATCAAACTAGAAATATTCAAAACAACTGCATATGTGAAATATTTTCCTTACTGAATGTTCGTTAAAATAAAATTTATTAGTATGGTCAAAAACGATACTTGTGTTGCAATCGTACCAATTAATTAAACTCAGTTATTTTATTTTTAAAGATTAAAAAACTCTGGAAAATCACAATGTGATTTTAGATTGAATAGACTTAATTATCAAACATCTTTATGCATAAGCTATACGATATGTTTCGGTGTGGTTTATGCCCGTTCCGTTAATTTCTGCTAACAGTTATTAACATCGATATAGATAATTCTTTCACATTACATTATACGATATATGTATCATACACTGTTTTCATTGCTTATCTCTTTGTGAAATTATTATTAAATAAAACTAGAAAGAATCAATTTTTAATTTTTAACAGATTAAAACATATGTAAGCAATTATCAATGTTCTATAGTAGGCTAATTCGTGTTCTGAATATAACTAAAATATAAGTGTGTTCTGGAATAAAATCCTTGAAAAAACTTTAACTAAGTAAAAATACTTATTACTTATAATAACCATTACGTATTATAAAAATACTGATGGCTTATTTTTATTTATCTAATATAATTGTTACCTTGAAAAATATATGCTATTTAACATAATGTTATAGTGTGAATTACATATTCAATAGCACTTGCCCAAGGCTTGGCCCACAATTTCCTGCTTAATAATAATGACGTGATAGGCATATATTTAAGTGGTGTACAGAACGCCCTAGCGATAAAGTGATGGCATCTGGAAAATATTCCAAACCCCTGAGCCATAACTGAAAAATATTTTACAAATACCTTCCAAACAAATACTGTTTCGCATTTCTCTACGTTACATTTATTGAATTAGATAGTCCCAACGATTTCAGTAATACCTGAATGTTTTAAACCAACCTGGAAGAATTATAAAGTCGCTGTCCGTAGCATTCTTAGTGAAATCCCTTAAAATGTTACACAAGGAGTCTATGATCTATAAAACGGAAGTAGGCATGTATCGGACACACATTTTCAGTAAAACTCACTTTAGTAAAAAGTATGTTATTAATAACAAACTTAATATAAATTTATCCTTATGATTTCAGACGAGTTTTATGTGGCTGATGATGATTTTTTTAGTTATATCTTAGTCAACAAAGCAAGTTTCACATCCTGGAAATGCTTATTTATTAACTTCAAGGAAGAATTCTGTAAGCTGAATTAAACTACTGGAATAATATACTGCAGTGCTCAATAATTATAAAATAATATACATATTTTTTACTAATGCTAGACTAAAGGAACATATAAAATAATAGAAAGCAGCTACAGTTGTATTTAAACGTGGAGTAAATCAATGTAACAGTACACTGCGTGCACTCTGTCGGAGAAAGAATGAACTAGACGAGTTCACGAAATCGCCGCATGGTTGCAGCACTTGTCTATACAAACATGTTCGGCTCTGACGTTACCATAAAACTGAGTATTATCTGAAACTGATACACACTTTAAGTAAATACTAGTTTATGTTTTAAATAAGTGAAGTAACTAAAGCTTTTTTTATGATTACAAATTTATGATTTTTGTTATCTACCAGTATTAGTTTGTGGAATAAAATATAAATGAAATACGCTGGAAAAATGATGTATCAGTCTGTAAGAGTAACCTACTTTGGAAATGTAGGCTGTATTAAAATTATCTTAGGATAAAATTCAAACTTGTTTTATTAGAACACAGAATTACTAATCAAGAGGTTCATGGAGTGAAGTACATTGTAATGATTTGTTAAAAGTTTGTTTTTGTCGATGGAAAGATAGTGAATTCCTAATCACTTAGTCATTCAAAATATTGCGATTTTGTTTCGCTGACTGATGGCAAATGTTCGGAGAAATCCTTTAAATTGTAATATTTAGAAAGTTTTTAAAATATTTGCAGATTTAATCTGTTGAATGTTTTATTTTAATTATGTTGACAATTATAAAAGAATAGAACATTTTCGTAACTTGTTTTGTTGAAATTTGTTCGTATAAAACATTGTTACTGATTCCGAAATAAATAATTTGATATAAGTAACATGAAAACCAGTACAGAAAAATCAATTTAATTCAATTAGCAAATTTATTTAGTGAATTGTTAAATACCAAAAATAAAGTAATAAATAATTTTATTCCACCGTTTCCACAAGCAAAGACTGAAAAATAACCAATCTTTATTGAAATTATTCTCAATGGATATAAATGTAGTGCAGATTTGTAATACTGGTGTATTACGGTTGTATTAATTACTATATAACTAAACTTATAAGTATAAATCTGAGTCACAGAATATATCGGACTTAAATATTCCACTCGTTATACTCCTATATGTTTCTGTATAAAAGAGTAATGTTTCTAATGTAACAGAAAATAACAAACACAGTAGTGCTCCTTTTTCTGAACTAATTTTTAGAAAAAAAAGTGTTAACATGTTATTCTCTGTCTTGGGGGAAAGATTTAATTCTTACTATACGCTATGTGGCGTACAAGTATATACGCAACAGGTTGAGCGCTGATTTAAGCGTATCTTGGTGGATAATATAATATTCTGTAGATAAATTCTCGATACTTCCTGCGTATTCAGTACGAAACGATTGAAGATATTTCCAACGATTTTGAATAATATTAAAACATATTTTAAACACGTAGAACTTTAAGACACCTTTCCTGGGGACAGAAAAGTAGGAGAACAGAGTGTTATCGCTATCGGCATTTGATGTATACAATGTAGGCAGTTTTGAAAGAATGCCGAACTATAAAAGGGGGGGGGGAAAACGAAACGAGTAACACGTTTGTAATTAATTTATGACTTGAAACTTAATTAATTAGTAACGTGTTATTGAAGGAAATAGTATTTTTTAAATAGATACAAATTAAGAAATTAAAAAAATAAATATACGTCATTTCCTCTTGGCATATTTTATACCGAAACAGCAAATAATTCATATCCTTATCTAAGTACTGGGTCACTAAGTAAAATTTTAAATGTCTACATGCACGTGGAATGCTAACAATTCTTTTTCATTCTCCTTTATTCAGAAAAAGTATCTTAAATGGTTGTAATAAAATATGTTTTAAAATTATAAAAAAAGAATTATCGTAACCGGAAATTGCATTACCTCAAGTCATTGATATCAGATTTACGTAACCTAATATATTGAAGAATACGTCTTCTATCACAACAGCAACAACAAAGTGTTGGCACTTGGTGCTTGTGTTCCTTCTGACACCAAAGGAGTTTTACAGATGTGTCCGAGTAAGACATTCTTATAATGTTCCTGTTAGCATATATCAGTGACACGGGATATGGTTTAGACAATTCTCTCCAGCGACCATGATGGGTTTACACATGTTTGGCGTACGTTAAGGGGTAGACTGGGAGGGGGGGGGGGGGTTGGAGGAGTATGGGAGTCTCATGGTGCACAATCAAGGTGAAGACGCACCTCTACGGTGTCGTTATGACTCCAAGTACCGCAGTATAAGTAGAGTAAATTCAGCAACCAGAGTTAATTACCATTTCAACATAATTACATTCACACATTCTACTATTACGTTTAATAAAATTAACGGTCAAGTTCCGTTATTTCACCCCATGTTTTTAAATCGCTACTATAGCCACGGAATTGATTGTTTGAGGTGAACTAATGCCTAACCTAACCTAACCTTTATTGTGGAGGCCAGTAGGCGGCGATGTCACGGAGGATCGCTTGGAACGGGTTGTCCATACGTTGTAATGATTTCCTCCACATGAACTCACATAAGTAACTGTCCAACAACTTTGATTGGGTTCCGCGTTTTCGTCTGAAAGAAGATTTAGCCGTCCCCCACAAACGTTCAATGGCGTTTGTTTGAGCTTGCGTTATTGGGTCGACGAAATTTCTGCTGTGATTCACCGTTAAATGTTGGTAATTTTGGTTTGCATTTCGAATACCGTTGTAGGAAGCCCATTGATCAGACATGATTGCAGTTCCAGGAGCAATATGTTGGACAATTATTGGCAACAGTGTAGCAGCAGACCCTATCTTCAACGGCTTACAGGAAGCAATCGCGTGTTTCTCGACAAATGCCACCAAACACCCATTGTTGCGGGATAACACAGCCTACATTGTACTTACTTTTAGCAAACAGTGACTCGTCTATTTCTACTGTTAAGCCGGGACCACCAATAACTTTTGGATTAGCAAGCAGTTTCGACGCACATACCTCCCGCAAATAGTTGTTCCAGTCAACTGTTGTGTTGTGGTTAATTTCCAACTCGCGTTCACAAAACTTAACACTTGTCAGTTAGTTCAAAGCTCCAAGAATACAAAAACAGAAGGATTTTGTCGAAAGGAAGTTTCGAGCTCTGTAACCATGTATTACTACGCAGTGGAATGTCATTGTTGTCTCGGCAGCCGGCTTTCCTGCAACGCCAACGATCGCTACGGTCGGAAACACTCAAAACCATTACGTGTCCCGCTGGACATAGTTTTTCAGTGGGCAATATAAGTGCTCTTTGCAAAAACGAAATGCAATCATTTTTCGACTTCGCAAGATCGTAAACTTGGAAAATGTTGCTAGGTACGTCCATATTACAGTGACAAGTATGCAGAACTGATAGCTTGAGCGACAGCGGAAACCGATGAGCAAGCGATAACAGCGCCAGTCTGGGCATGCCTGATGCCGATAAGATAAGACGTCGTCAAGGAAAACAAACAGTGTCTATCTAGTTTAGTACCTCCGTACTCATCTATGATCATAAATAGTTAAAACAATCAATTCTGTGGCTATAGTAGCGATTTAAAAACATGGGGTGAAATAACGGAACCTGACCAAATTAACAAGTTTTAAAAATAGTGTTACCTGATAGAACTGTAATAACTGCAGTATGATAACTTACCAAGGCAGAATGATGTGAGCAACCGGGTAAAGACTGGCATCAGAAGATCGACCAGACACAATATGTACCGGTAATCCGCATCGTCTGAGCTCCGCCATTCTTTGCTTTATTGCGGATTACGCATCTGTACAGCATTAATGCTTTCTTATCACAACAGCAATATAAACAATCTTATATTTTTGAATTCTTATGTAATTAGAGTAGATTCTGATACATAGAATACAAAATTGCGGTACTCGAAATAATAATTGCCCTATAACTATTTATTTTAATATAATTATGTTAATTTATATGAAAATAAAAAAATTGTGCATGGTTTAAAATAAGTCACTGTCGTAGTATATTGATGGAGACTGTTCAAAAATAGATCCAAAAAAGTCGGCGACTAAGCTCAAAACGAAGCCTTTACATCTTTTCGACCTCATATGTGTAGAAAACTCCCCCCGCCGTTTTCCCCGGGCCTTGAGATCGTATCATAGCAATCTCAATACACTCAATTGTGCACTGATGAGACAATGAGAATACCACTTCACAAGGTACACTATATAGTGAAGTCTAGGTATATCTGATGTCGAAGCGATGTAAAGAGTTCGTTATGAGCTTCTTTGTCGCCGAATTTTTGAATTTTAACCGCTCTTTATGCAAGCAGTTTACAGAACGGTTGAATGTTTGAAACTGTAAACAATAACTTTTTTTATTTATTATTTATTACTTGGTGATAAAGAAAAGACATACGTCTTCATTATTTTAATTTTGCATCTACTTCCATACTTATCTTTGGTGAATTGTTTCCTTCGAATTTTATTGACTTTTTAGTTTAAATGAAGTATACTGTTATATTTATGAAATATTTGATTGAAACCAGAAATTCTCAAAGACCAGCAAAACAAATAAATTTGCCGGGCCTGTAAATCGTGTGAAAGAGGCGTGAGTGATACAATGTATGTCTGAATGGTGTATTGTTAGAATGAATGATTAGGTTAGGTAGTACGATTGAGATAAATGTGTGCATTGTCTGTTCGCAATAAAGTTTATTATTATTGTTATTATTTGACGAACGTTTCATTTCAGTACACTAGATTGAAACCGTTAGCTATTAATGGGGACACTTAAGTTTTGGAAATTGTACACTATGAATTCTTCAGTGTTTTGAAATATTGTTTTAATTTTGAATTTAATTTGTACGCTTTTGATTGAATTATATATTATTTGTAGTAACACGAATAAGGAACGAGTTTTGAACATATTTTCATAATTATGATATCAAAGTATGTCTATTTTATAAAGGTTACATTTTAAATAGGTGATGAAACTTTATTCACCAAATATTCTTATGAAAATTAGAGGCATTAATTTCCAGTAATTTGGTTTGGTGATGTATAATTTCACGTGTTTTTGTATAAGATTCTAGACAATCGCATACCGAGTACATTTCTTGCAGCTTGTGTATTTACGATGTCAGTCATAACCTTCCGGTTTAATCTCGATCTCTCTTGGATCTCAAACTCTTGGAGACATTTGGAAAAACGTTATCTATTCGGTGGCAAGTGTAGCCTACTCTCATAATAAAGGGTCTGAGGGAACGAGCCCTTAAATGTATAAAGTGCCACTTGTAGAAGGGAAGGGACATTAGAACATTAGGTAAAGGACGCAGGAGAGACAGGATAGCCACAAATATGAGCACTTACTGGTAGGTAATTACTTGTCAGAGAATGGAAATACTTCTGGGCCGCGAGAGAAAGCTTATTTTCTGCTCAATTAATCATAAAGTACACATAACTTTTGTGGAATAGCTCGACTCGTGGCTCTGGATTCCCCCTCCCTATAAAGACCACTTCTGTACATTACTTACGCACAGGAAATACAAAAGCATATCGTTTAATTAATACGCGTTTTAAACTATCTAATTATTTTCGCCTTGAAATCTGTACGAAAATTATATTTACATTAAATAATACAATAAATTTAGTATTAGATTGTGTTGCCTGTACGATGTATTGTGGATAGTTTTCATTAACAATATGTAACGTAACCTTAGTAACGTAATGTGTGTGTGTGTTTGGGTAGCGTAAGTAGACTGTTAGTGACAAGTAAGTACGAGTAAGTACAGCACGTCATCCTCGGTAGCTGAGTGGAATGTCAGACTGTTGCCCCGGGGACCCGAGATCGAATCTTGGTATGGGCTAGTATTTTTTCGGGAAAGCAAACATATGACATAGCAAACATATGACATAGCAAACATATGACATAGCAAACATATGACATAGCAAACATATGACATAGCAAAACATGACATAGCAAACATATGACATAGCAAACATGACATAGCAAACATATGACATAGCAAATATCTTGAGGTAAATGTGATAATCAGTTCAAAATTAGAGCTTCGAATCATTTACAAAAATGTCGTAGCTAAAATTGTAGACGTCCTGGAAAGAAAACAGATGTTGAATAGTTGACAATTTCGAATTCTCAAGAAACCGGATTGAAATCAAGTGCAAAATAACTTTATCTTAATTTTTAATGCTCTAAAACAATAAAAATTTGATATCTACCAATCAAGCCGAAGCTCTAACATCAATGAAAGTCATGTAAATAATTATGTAGGTCGGGGAATTATTACAACTAAATATTTTGTAATTTTGTAAATTTTGTATGACACTGAAAGGAAACAAATGAATGGACGACGTAAGTAATACAGTAGTACTAACGTTTACGCTTGCTACATCTCGCCGTTGAGTTAAAACACTAGTTGATATTAAATCGTCCTAGTTATGTAATGTTGATACTGTCCTCAAATCGACGAATCTACTGAACGTTAATTGCAATCGAGTCGAGGAGGACTGGAAGATTCAATGCACTGAAGAAATCACGATTAAAAGCAACAAAAATATATGCTCAACAGTACATGGTGGTTGTGGGGGGGGGGGGGGTTCGCTCGGCTGGGCGGGGATAAAGCACGTGTTTGCTAACATCAGGTGAACACTGGCGATGCTCTCAGTTAGAGTGAATGGCTACAGAAGAGGTTTCATTCAAAGGCAAATACTAAATATTAGAGAAATCTTTATCCGTCAAAGCTAAAATACGAATATTGAGTCTGTCTGTTATCACAGCCGTGTGAAGGCTCAGTTACAGTAACCTTTAGCTGTAGAAACATACGGAGTACGTGTTAGAAGTTAAAGTAAATAAACTTTTATGTTCTTGCCAGAAAATAAATTATTATATTAAAAAACATTTTTGTAGATCTAAATTAATTGTAGTAGGATATTAGATTCCTTCAATATTGAATATCCCTCTTATTTGAATAAAATATTTATATAGTCATACATTTCGGTTTTTGAAGGATTCACATGTGTACCTTCAATATTGAATATCCATACATTTCGGTGAATATCCCTCTTATTTGAATAAAATATTTATATAGTCATACATTCATTTGAATATCATACATTTCGTTTTTGAAGGATTCACATGTGTATTCAATATTGAATATCCCTCTTATTTGACATACATTTCGGTTTTTTGAAGGATTCACATGTGTACCTTCAATATTGAATATCCCTCTTATTTGAATAAAATATTTATATAGTCATACATTTCGGTTTTTGAAGGATTCACATGTGTACCTTCAATATTGAATATCCCTCTTATTTGAATAAAATATTTATATAGTCATACATTTCGGTTTTTGAAGGATTCACATGTGTACCTTCAATATTGAATATCCCTCTTATTTGAATAAAATATTTATATAGTCATACATTTCGGTTTTTGAAGGATTCACATGTGTACCTTCAATATTGAATATCCCTCTTATTTGAATAAAATATTTATATAGTCATACATTTCGGTTTTTGAAGGATTCACATGTGTACCTTCAATATTGAATATCCCTCTTATTTGAATAAAATATTTATATAGTCATACATTTCGGTTTTTGAAGGATTCACATGTGTGTACATTTCACTCTTCGTGTAACAGTTTAACAGCTTATTAAGGCAACCATCTTAAATTGCTTTACACTGCAGATAATGACTCAGTTATCTTGCCATAACAAATTGTAAAAATTACTATTGTAAAGGTATCAATTTCCCTCTATATTTCCTGAGAGAAAATAGGTGCAATAAATGGGTCCTATCTTTTTAATGTTATACAGTCCTTTAAGGTATCTTCCGTAAATACAGGAAACTAGAAACCCATTTTTATCGACATGGGACCAGACTATTCAAGGTAGTCATTTTGGGCAATTCTGTAACCGGGCCCAGTGAAAAACGACTGAATATAAGCATATGATTGTTTTTAAGTCTGCAAATGAATTAAAACTTGAGGTTAATACATTTTTATTATAGAAAAATATCATCACCCTGATTCATGATTCAAATACCTACTGTATACACCCGTACTTCGTTACTTGGGATTCAGCAGTTTTTCCCGTGAGCATGAATTCAGGATGCGCTAATTCCTAAAAAAACAAAATATGGATAGTTATTTCTAAATATAATACGAAAAATGTAAGGGACAACATTAACGATTTCGTATTGTTCTTATTGAACACAACTCAATGTTGTATCAGTATAGCCGTCTCTTAATATTGTTGAGTTTTTTTTAATCGATGATTGTTATTTTTTTAACTAAACCAAATTACCCAAAGATTTTGTGGTATAAAATGCAACTGTCCCTAATTTTTAACTCCAAACACATTACTTTAAATTAAATGCATTAATGAATAAGTGTAACTTAAATAAATTAAAGAAAGTTAAAGTGTGTCTGTGTATATCACAACAACAAAATAAGGAATATGTCTGTATCCTCGAGTAAACACAAAGAAGCTGCAGTGCACGGCTAGCACGCTTCTACAAAGTCATACTAGTTTACAACGCATAATGACAAGTCTGTGTATTCTGTCACAACAAAATAAGGAATGACTGTCTGTATCCTGGAGTAAACACGAGCAGCATGCTTGCACGGTAAGCACGCTTCCACAAAGTCCATACTAGTTTACAACGCATAATGAAAAGTCTGTGTATTCTGTCACAACAAAATAAGGAATGACTGTCTGTATCCTGGAGTAAACACAAGCAGCATGCTTGCACGTTAAGCACGCTTCCACAAAGTCATACTAGTTTACAAACGCATAATGAAAAGTCTGTGTATTCTGTCACAACAAAATAAGGAATGACTGTCTGTATCCTGGAGTAAACACAAGCAGCATGCTTGCACGGTAAGCACGCTTTCACAAAGTCATACTAGTTTACAAACGCATAATGAAAAGTCTGTGTATTCTGTCACAACAAAATAAGGAATGACTGTCTGTATCCTGGAGTAAACACAAGCAGCATGCGTGCACGGCAAGCACGCTTTCCACAAAGTCATACTAGTTTACAACGCATAATGAAAAGTCTGTGTATTCTGTCACAACAAAATAAGGAATGACTGTCTGTATCCTGGAGTAAACACAAGCAGCATGCGTGCACGGCAAGCACGCTTCTACAAAGTCATACCAGTTTACAATGCATAATGAAAGGATCACAAGAACAACCACGCGATATTTTCTCTTCATAACTTTTTTTGTTTGTGCCTACTTCCTGAAATTGTTTTGAAATCATGCGATAAGTGCAGTCATTGACCTCACATGCAGAGCTTACTACGAGCCTGGTTCATTATTTTACAAACATTTTAACTATGGCAATTGTTTTTTTACGTACTTCCAGACGAGGTTTGGAATAGGCGCTTTGATAAAATATTCGCAGTCAATCAATGTTCTGAACGTTATCGCGCTTCGTAAACAATTATAAACAGTAAATAAAGTAATAAATAAAAGGTATTTTGGTAAGAGCATTTAGTAATCGCTTACACAAAACAGTTGAGAAGTGTTGAATTTTAATCTAAAGAATTGTTCTTTGGCCTTTTTAAGGAAATGTAATAGAAATATTTCTACAGGGAATGTAAATACTTTATACATATAATAAAGGTATGCAAATAATTGTGAATTAACATGACAAACCATGCAAAACAAGTTAAAAAAAAAGTATAAACTACACGGATTTTTTTGTTGGACTTTTTATGTTCCCCATTTCAAAATGAAACAAAGTACACTTTGTTAATTGCTACAACATTCAATTGCTTGGATAATTTGCTACAAACGTATTATTGATGACGAAAGATTTGAAGGGATAAAAAGTTTTCTGTCGTTTTCTATCATTAATGTTATAAAAATACAACACTGCGTTTCAAGGATTGGTATCCAGTCCCTTCATCAGGTATAAGATTAAGAATACACAAACAGTTGTCATGGAGAAGAACAATTTGTAAATATATGCGCAATAGTGTGGAGATATGGCTATTAACGATGTACTTACTTATACACGTGATTAAACATTCATACACAAAGCAGGAATAATGGAGCAGGTGGGCGAGTTCCCCTAAGTCAGATACACTCGCAGTATGGGATATAGAGGGCCACAATGGACGTAGTGATGAAGGGCTGGGAAGGGCTGCGTCTGAGCTTTTGCATTAAGAGTTTCCTTTAATCGAGCAAAGAGGAACAAACAGAGAAAAGAAATGCGAATGGAGCTTCACCACGGAGTATGCAGCAAGGATGTACAACTCGCTGTTTAACTTATTTAAATTTACCTTTGCATAAGTAAATAATTTATTTTATATTCCTATAACTGTACTTAATTTTATATTTTAGTAATTTGTAATAACTTGTTGAAGAGCGTTGTTTTACATGGTCCATTGTTTTCATGAGAGAAACGAAAAGTTTATATTGTATAAAATATTATTTCATGGAATATTATTTTGATTTTAAGAATTTGACCACAGACATATTTAAAAACAGTAACACTATATTAAATTTTTTTATATAGAAATCTTGCTCTCATATAATCTACAGTTGTTATTCTTTCATAATTTTACATGTTTTAGGCAACATTAAAACATATTTTTTGCATATGTGTTTGTTTTCAAATTTTAACTAATAACTACCATTGCCGGAGCAAAGTACAACATTAATTTTAAAATAAATTATACCCTTACACACTCTGTTTTCATTTTGTGACTTAGCAGAATTCTTTTGTGTCACAATCAATTTGATTTAAGACGCAAAATGTAACTTATTATAAGTAAGTTTATTGGAAAATTTAATAAAATATTACGAAGGCGATTGGAAACTTGCAACACACACACTCTCTCTCTTTCTCTCTCTCCCTCCCCCTCTCTTTCAACCCTCCTCTCCTTCTCACTCCCCCATGATTTTAAAGCAAAACGTAACAGGTATATTTAGACAATAGTCGTCACATTGGCTACAAAAGCCAAAGATTTCCATGACAGGTTGAACAACAAACCTATGATTCAGATGTTTCACGTACACTAATGAACTCTCGATGTAAAAGATAATTATTATAAATTAAAAATCAACCGTACATTGACTTTCATAAGGAAATATATATTCAGAAGGAATCGCACTTTACAGATTGGTACATATCATTAAATAAGGCATTAATTAAAAAGTATGGAAATTAATGAAAGATTGCATATTTCACAAATACATGGTTATCAGGATAAATCCGGTTAAGCTAGATGTAATTTTCGAATGTAGTAATATTCGCTTTATTATCATTTCTTAAAACGTTTAAATGTTCAGTTCTCGGTGGAGTGCGAGCGTGTAGTGTCGCCATATATACGCAGGCCGCGGGGACTGTAGCCGGGGAGGACCGATGCAACTAGGTGTCGAAAGAGATTCACTTCTCTACCTGTAAATATATAATAAATAACATGCTCGATCACCACACAGACCCATCTAATGGTAACCTGTGTGGACACTTACACCTCAGTTGCGGCATTTGTTCTCCTTTTGATATGTTTTATATTCACGCCATATAGTCCGGTAAAATAAGGATGCAACCTAGGAATGAAAGATAATAAGCTGAAAATTTGCATACGTCTCTATTGTGATGGTATAACACTTACCTCAAAAGTCTCATATAATCACGTGTACGCGACTAAGATATTTAAGGTCAAAGGTCACGAAAATCAGTTTTTTTGCAAATATCTCGTTTCCCTTACGCTAAATGACTTTGAAGGTGGTTAGAGAAATTGTACAAAGAAAAATTCTCTTCAACTTTTGTATGAAGTAATTTTATGTACGTTCAACCCTTTTTGAGATACAGCGCAAAGAGTAGGGGGACCGCTTACCTGTATATACGATAATGCGGGGTCAGCCAGTAGAATATAATAAATAAATAAGTTATGTTGTTAATTATTCACTTGCTATTATTATTATTACTTAATACTAATATTATTATTACATTTTTATTATTGTTTATTATTTAATATACCATATTTATAGATATTAATTGTAAATTATATATTCTCTAAATAATACTTATTTAATTTTTACCAAACATACAATATTAAAAGAAATATTTATATATTTATTTATTTAAATAAATAAATATATATAAATACTCTCTCTCTCTCTATCTATATTATATTATATATATATATATATATATATATATATATATATATATATTTCTATATATATATTTCTATATATATATATATATATTTCTATTATATATATATAGAAATATATATATCTGTATCTCCTATGAAGAAATACAGACAGACCTAATAGTAGCTGTGATGAAAATTATCGTTCCGTAGTGAAGCCATTATAGCATGGCTTATTGATGTGCATTTTGTCTTCAAATGATAAAATTTTTTATCTGTCCGTACCATACCTTGAAAATGACCTGACCTACAATTGTGGAATTGTTCATGATGCCTCATTTCTGTTTGAGTAACACTGAGTTAGATTATGTTGCATGTAACACCACGGGATTTAGCTGAGCGTCTGCGAATATTTTTACATTGGTCTTATGAGTAACGATGAAGGCAACGGAATAATAATAGTAGAATAAATAAAGTTGTAAACTAACTCAGTATTTTCTCATCGTTTGACATATTTAACAACTATAGCCTAATTAATTGTCCCAACACATCCAACATCATTTTTCGCCAAGTGCAGACTTTCATAATCTAAACACTGATACGGAACCCAACTTAACAAGTATGTGTATTATGTGTCAAGATACCTCGAGATCTATTTCAACTGTAGACTTAAATAGACTATGATTTAAATATTAAATACAAATGATAGTAAATCGGGAATTTATGAAATTGGATGTGATGACTGTGACAAAATTTATATTGGACAAACAAAAAGAACAATAAAAACACGATTTAAAGAGCATTTATCACACACAAAATATGGAAGAGGCGACAAATCTGCTGCAGCCAAGCACTGCATTGAATCAGGACACAGAACATCAATTACAAATCTAAAATTAATAAAAGAAATAACAAAACCAATAAACTTGAATGCTTGGGAAACACTATACATAAACAAAAATAAAGAAAAACTCATGAACAATGAAGAGGGCCCTATTGAAAATTCCAATCTTCTAATAAAAATTAACTCTAGTCAAATCTAATTTTTCATACTAGCTGAAATATTTCCAAAATTTTTGTATTTACATTTTTTACACCATATGTTATTTTAATATTAATTATAACAAACAATGTGTAAATATTTATTTGTGGAGTTGCCTGAAGATGAAACCTTTGGTTTCGAAAGGCCTCGTCCAAAAAATAAACAATTTGGAAAAAGTAGTGTTTTTATTAACATTTAGTAATATGTAGACTTAAACTTTTGCATAAAATCTCAATTTATAAATAGACTAGAATGAGGTACGTGTCTAACCAAGGAATTTCCTGAACGTTATTGATGCGTAATTTATCTTTGCCGGGATATGTAGAACATTATTTGTCGTATGATCGTCTGTCATTCCATCTGTCAATAATCAAATGTTACATTGAACCTCAGAGATGCCTGTTACGTAACAAGTAATGTAAGAGTGATATATGATATACTCACACGTGATATATAGTCGATCCTATGGCATCAAGTAAGGTGAAGTGTTGGCACACTGGAGTGATTTTTTATTCTATTACAATCACTCTGTTCAGCGTGTGGAAACGACCAGTAAGGAACGGCAACATGTTATCGGACTATTCATTAGTCAAGGCGGGTGTACCTCAAGGTTGAGTACTGAGGCTGTTTTAGAGGTTCTTGAGGTGTTGTCCGGACAAGCAGATAGACAGACAGGCAAATGAAAATTTTTGTCAGCCCCATAAGTGATAGGCTTCGCAAAGGCTCAGCCAATTTGCACTTGGTTTCTGTTTGTGTTATACAATAATATATTATATATAATACTACATATAACCCACATTTGCCCAAACTATTTAATATCCATTGTAAGTAGTTCGTCATCGTATGTGATGTTATAATGTCGTATATGACGAATCTTCTATATTTATCCGTATTGAATAATAAATGAGTTGAAATGTTTATGGGTAATGACTTAATTTAAAAACACATATGGGATTACTTATGGTAATCTCATTCTGAAAAAAAAAAAACAATTAATTCACGTTCGGACTAATTAAATTACTATTTTCAATAAAATATAACTTTACTTTATTTATCTTATTTGCAAAACAGATTATTCACTGCCAAACGGGTCTTTTCCTATCTAGCCGAGTAAGCATCCACCCCCGCCTCCTCCCCCACCCACAACGAACAATCCTTCAGCCACCCTCTACCTTCCTCTCCCACTTCATCTACCCTTGTGCATATATTTTTGTTCCTTTCAATACCGACTTCTCAGCCTGTTTTTCAATACGCAGCACATTCTGAAGTAATTTATCTATGAAACGTGATATTTTAATTTGACTGAGATCCTTGATATCGTTCCCTTCCAACCGTACATAATTAATTGCGTGACGTTGCACACACAACCCACATTACGTATCGGTAGTGTAGCCGTAGTCGTATTGTGCATTGCGTTCGCATTACCATACCAGGAACTGAAGCGAACGAAATTCATCAATTATTAACTAAAAGTTAATTAGTACGTAAAAACAAAAAATAGCTCTACCTTGTTTGAATAGAGAAAGCTTGAATAGGCATATGTTTCTGATATCACCATATAATTTGTAATTTTAATTTAGAATAAACTATTGAATTCGCTTGACAAATTGGAATGTTTTTTAACTTAACTTAGACACATGGCGGACAATGTCAAGGACACATGAACACACATCGCGGGTTGAGCGTCACACCCTCGTGTGTGGCGGGAATATTCCTGCTTGAAGACGGTGACAAAGAAATGAGGGTCTCAATGTATTTCGCTTCATCCCTACCACCAATACGTAACTTCTAATTGTTTAAGGATACTTCTGGTATTTTATTTTTTTTTGTTTTATCCTAACTTTTAACAGCTTTTCTGTCTCGCCTAGGTCTTCCTACAATACATTTGATACTGTAGACACAGCTTTCCAACTCCTGTGTGTGAGTTTTGGTTTTGTGTTTACGAAAATTGTTGTCTACGAGTGTTGTGTGTTTTAAACACGGTTCTAATGTAGTACTTTCTACCTTATCTTCTAAGTGTCTCCAATAGTTTCGGCACATACTTTATATAAACGCAAATATTTCTTTATTGTGATTTACTGAATCAGGAATAATTGACTGCTTCGTTTGCACTTATTTTATTACTAATTAAGGGTATCAACTCGCATAAATTCTAACAACAGATCCAACTGTCTTAAATTGCTCTAGTTAGTTCAATGAGTGCTCTGTTATGATTTGCTTATACTAACATAGACTGTAGTTGTTTATTAGGTTAGCTATCCACCTGAAGCAGAGGCCAGATTGGAAATCTCATAACATAATCGTATTACATTTTTTTATTACTGAACGATGCGATGGCAAGTATCAGGAAAAGGCCTTTTTCTTAAACATAAGTAGTAAAGGAACGTACTCAGGGATGTGTTACCACATTGCGGGCAGTGTAAGGGTGCCAGTTGTAGGCTGTCGACACGTAGTGGACATATATCGCGGCTTAAACACCACACACTCTAGGGTGGCGGGAATATTCCTGCTAGGAACTGAACATAAGTAGTAAAGGAACGTACTCAGGGATGTGTTACCACACTGCGGGCAGTGTAAGGGTGCCAGTTGTAGACTGTCGACACGTAGTGGACATATATCGCGGCTTGAACACCACACACTCTAGGGTGGCGGAAATATTCCTGCTAGGAACTGAACATAAGCAGTAAAGGAACGTACTCAGGGATGTGTTACCACACTGCGGGCAGTGTAAGGGTGCCAGTTGTAGGCTGTCGACACGTAGTGGACATATATCGCGGCTTGAACACCACACACTCTAGGGTGGCGGAAATATTCCTGCTAGGAACTGAACATAAGTAGTAAAGGAACGTACTTAGGGATGTGTTATCACACTGCGGGCAGTGTAAGGGTGCCAGTTGTAGGCTGTCGACACGTAGTGGACATATATCGCGGCTTGAACACCACACACTCTAGGGTGGCGGGAATATTCCTGCTAGGAACTGAACATAAGTAGTAAAGGAACGTACTTAGGGATGTGTTATCACACTGCGGGCAGTGTAAGGGTGCCAGTTGTAGGCTGTCGACACGTAGTGGACATATATCGCGGCTTGAACACCACACACTCTAGGGTGGCGGGAATATTCCTGCTAGGAACTGAACATAAGTAGTAAAGGAACGTAATTAGGGATGTGTTATCACATTGCGGGCAGTGTAAGGTTGCCAGTTGTAGGCTGTCGACACGTAGTGGACATATATCGCGGCTTGAACACCACACACTCTAAGGTGGCGGAAATATTCCTGCTAGGAACTGAACATAAGCAGTAAAGGAACGTACTTAGGGATGTGTTATCACACTGCGGGCAGTGTAAGGGTGCCAGTTGTAGGCTGTCGACACGTAGTGGACATATATCGCGGCTTGAACACCACAGTCTCTAGGGTGGCGGAAATATTCCTGCTAGGAACTGAACATAAGCAGTAAAGGAACGTACTTAGAGATGTGTTATCACACTGCGGGCAGTGTAAGGGTGCCAGTTGTAGACTGTCGACACGTAGTGGACATATATCGCGGCTTAAACACCACATACTCTAGGGTGGCGGAAATATTCCTGCTAGGAACTGAACATAAGCAGTAAAGGAACGTACTTAGAGATGTGTTATCACACTGCGGGCAGTGTAAGGGTGCCAGTTGTAGACTGTCGACACGTAGTGGACATATATCGCGGCTTGAACACCACACACTCTAGGGTGGCGGGAATATTCCTGCTAGGAACTGAACATAAGTAGTAAGGGAACGTACTCAGGGATGTGTTATCACATTGCGGGCAGTGTAAGGGTGCCAGTTGTAGACTGTCGACACGTAGTGGACATATATCGCGGCTTGAACACCACAGTCTCTAGGGTGGCGGGAATATTCCTGCTAGGAACTGAACATAAGTAGTAAGGGAACGTACTTAGAGATTTGTTATCACACTGCGGGCAGTGTAAGGGTGCCAGTTGTAGGCTGTCGACACGTAGTGGACATATATCGCGGCTTGAACACCACAGTCTCTAGGGTGGCGGGAATATTCCTGCTAGGAACTGAACATAAGTAGTAAAGGAACGTACTCAGGGATGTGTTATCACATTGCGGGCAGTGTAAGGGTGCCAGTTGTAGGCTGTCGACACGTAGTGGACATATATCGCGGCTTGAACACCACAGTCTCTAGGGTGGCGGGAATATTCCTGCTAGGAACTGAATATAAGCAGTAAGGGAACGTACTTAGGCATGTGTTATCACATTGCGGGCAGTGTAAGGGTGCCAGTTGTAGACTGTCGACACGTAGTGGACATATATCGCGGCTTGAACACCACACCCTCTAGGGTGGCGGGAATATTCCTGCTAGGAACTGAACATAAGCAGTAAAGGAACGTACTCAGGGATGTGTTATCACACTGCGGGCAGTGTAAGGGTGCCAGTTGTATGCTGTCGACACGTAGTGGACATATATCGCGGCTTGAACACCACATACTCTAGGGTGGCGGGAATATTCCTGCTAGGAACTGAACATAAGCAGTAAAGGAACGTACTCAGGGATGTGTTATCACATTGCGGGCAGTGTAAGGGTGCCAGTTGCAGGCTGTCGACACGTAGTGGACATATATCGCGGCTTGAACACCACAGTCTCTAGGGTGGCGTGAATATTCCTGCTAGGAACTGAACATAAGTAGTAAAGGAACGTACTCAGGGATGTGTTATCACACTGCGGGCAGTGTAATGGTGCCAGTTGTAGGCTGTCGACACGTAGTGGACATATATCGCGGCTTGAACACCACACACTCTAGGGTGGCGGGAATATTCCTGCTAGGAACTGAACATAAGCAGTAAAGGAACGTACTCAGGGATGTGTTATCACATTGCGGGCAGTGTAACGGTGCCAGTTGTAGACTGTCGACACGTAGTGGACATATATCGCGGCTTGAACACCACAGTCTCTAGGGTGGCGGAAATATTCCTACTAGGAACTGAACATAAGCAGTAAAGGAACGTACTCAGGGATGTGTTACCATATTGCGGGCAGTGTAAGGGTGCCAGTTGTAGACTGTCGACACGTAGTGGACATATATCGCGGCTTGAACACCACAGTCTCTAGGGTGGCGTGAATATTCCTGCTAGGAACTGAACATAAGCAGTAAAGGAACGTACTCAGGGATGTGTTATCACACTGCGGGCAGTGTAAGGGTGCCAGTTGTAGGCTGTCGACACGTAGTGGACATATATCGCGGCTTGAACACCACAGTCTCTAGGGTGGCGTGAATATTCCTGCTAGGAACTGAAACATAAGCAGTAAAGGAACGTACTCAGGGATGTGTTATCACACTGCGGGCAGTGTAATGGTGCCAGTTGTAGGCTGTCGACACGTAGTGGACATATAACGCGGCTTGAACACCACAGTCTCTAGGGTGGCGGGAATATTCCTGCTAGGAACTGAACATAAGCAGTAAAGGAACGTACTTATGCATGTGTTATCACATTGCGGGCAGTGTAAGGGTGCCAGTTGTAGACTGTCGACACGTAGTAGACATATATCGCGGCTTGAACACCACAGTCTCTAGGGTGGCGGAAATATTCCTGCTAGGAACTGAACATAAGCAGTAAAGGAACGTACTTAGAGATGTGTTATCACACTGCGGGCAGTGTAAGGGTGCCAGTTGTAGGCTGTCGACACGTAGTGGACATATATCGCGGCTTGAACACCACACCCTGTAGGGTGGCGGGAATATTCCTGCTGGAAACTTTTACATTCGGCAGTTCGTCGAGATGTTTCAATGTTAGAAGATTATGACTGGGTGAAGATAATCCCAATTTGAATCTCGGACTGTGTTCCGAAAAACCGTCAATTTATCTCTTTGTTATGGTATAGAGGAGACATATCGGTTTGAGAAGTAAAACTAATTGAACAGAAGTTATAAAATATAGAATTATTTTAAGATATCTAAAACAAAACATCTCATATAAGAAAATAAAATACTCTTATAAAACCACTCTTAATGCTCTGGATCTACAGTTAAAATTTCTTTAGATACATTTCTTCTTTAATTTCTTGAAGTGAGTTTCGTTTCATATAGATAAAGTTGTAGCCAATAATATTTAAAATAAGGAACAAGTTTGAACTACCTGCATTACTGTCAGGCATGCCAATCACAAGACAGTGGTAGTACTAATAGTTCAACATCTTTGTGTTATTGTTAACCTTAACTCTAGAGCTCAACATCTTTGTGTTATTGTTAACCTTAACTCTAGAGCTCAACATCTTTGTGTTATTGTTGACCTTAACTCTGCAGCTCAACATTCTGTAAAGTGAATAATCGTAACATTTTCTGGGACTAATGTTTTTGTAGGCAACAGCGAAGATTTATATGACAAACATTGGTTCACACCAATTAGGTCTGTTTTAACGCTTGTCTTTCAGTTCACTTCGTCAGTAGAAGTATGAACTTTATTATTCAACTCAAAATCATTTGAACATATACTCCCCCCCCCCTTGGGGTGGCCTACTGCCGTGCACTTAAGCCTCAAGGGCTTTTTGTGCACCCGGAAACACACCATGAGGCCTACCAGTCTACAATTTCAGCAGTTCCACAAACCGCCGAAAACAACCTATCAGGTTCTCCTGGGAAAATTCACCACCCCTGTCCAAAGTACCAAAGATGGCATACTGCTCTCTTTCTATTGAAGGACAGTCAAAGAGCAAGTGCTCAGCAGTTTCATCCTGCTCATTACACCTTCTACATAGTGGATCCTCCTGAAGGATGCCGAGTCTGTGAAGATGCTTCCTCAGGTGACCATGCCCCGTGATAAGACCATTAACCCGAGAAGACATTGATCTATTTAATGAGAGAAGGTCCGAAGCCACCTTGGAGGAAGGCGACTGTAATACCATTCTGCTCATTCTCAAGCCCGAATGAAATCTCCACCTCTTCTCATGCTCCGCGCGAACCCATTTCGAGACATCCCTAAAAGATTCACACCTTGGAACACTGCAGAACGGTTGAGGGTCCGACATAATTGTCGCTGAGACCCGGTTGGCCAGGTCTTTCGTTCCCAGGGATCCCCCCATGACCAGGAACCCAAAAAACGGTCACATTGTTGATTCTGGTAAGGGAGGGAAACGGCTTGATAGCAATCCCAGACAAGTTTAGATTTGATCACACAATAGTCCAGCGCCATCAGTGCTGCCTGACTATCTGTGAAAATATTAATCGTCTTGCTCCTATATCGCAGACGAAGATTCTCTCGAGCACATTCCATAATGGCTGCGACCTCCGCCTGAATAACTGTCGGATACGGACCCATAGGGAGAACATATACTTAAATCTTGACCAAATCAGTTTCAAATTTAAAATAATTAACTTTTTATTCCTTACGAATTTTACTAGATATTCCAAATTTAATAGTGAATGAAAAATTAATATTTTTTATTTAATATAACATGATAGCATTATTGTTTGCTAACCCATGTTTTAAATTTCATTTTAGAACTCCTTTCAGGCGTGAGAAACGTAATTAACTGTACTACCTCCGACCGCTTTAAATCTATGAAAATAATTTGGTATTATTTCTAAAAATAAAAATAATTATTTCCTGTTACAGTTGATAGTCAATGTCATAGATCGCAAGAAATCTAAAGAGTATTAACGGCAATCAGAGTAAGTGAGATGTAGTGTCGCCGAGCCCAGAGGCTGGCTGGTAGTAACAAGGTTAGGGCGAGTAGCGAGGGTCACAGCTTGACAACAGCGTCGATCATCTGGGGTTGGGGTGGTTCTGGGTTTGTTGCAGTTTAAATACAGTTTACAATCATTAAATTAATAGTATATAATTAATTAATTAAATATTTTTGCAGATTTTTTATAAAATACGAGTATAATCTTTCAACAACTTGAAGGAAAATTATATGTTAGGATCTTCCATTTTTTATTAATTTGATAAGGTCACAATAGTAACCCAAAATTTAATTACTAACATGTATGATCAAATTTTAATGTCGTTTGTCGTTTAGATATTCATTAATCTTGTGTAGTAAAGAACCATATTTACAATACAAATGTTACTATAATTCATTTCGAAATGTGATAGGATGATTTATTTTCTTTCCCAAGCAAAGGATGTATAAAATGTACGCCAAACAAGGACTGGAAGTCCTTGGCGATATGTCACATTGACAGAACCCTCAGGCTAAGATAAAGAGACGAGTTGTAACATCAATGTATGTCTTATGTATTCAAACATGTGATACATTCATCTGGTAGTACAAGTAGTAATGATTGTAAATATCACGTTGTTTGTATCTTATGAGAAAGTAATTAAAGAGAGTCACATTCTTTTGCGGTTTTTTTATTCATAACCTTTTTAAAACCTTTTGTAAACCATTTTTAGTTCTACAGGGTTTGTCCGGAAAGTAATAGGACTGATTTTCTTTCGCTGAGACTGTACTTTGGAGCGTGCGCTCAACGACTGGATTCGGTAGAGGGCGTTCCTAGCTAACGAACAAGTGGCTGGTCAGTTGTCTCCGAGCACCTGAATAGTCAGAACAGGCATTTTCACGTGACGTGTTTCTGTGAGTGGTGCAAGCTGAAAATGCAGCGTTCGTTAGAGAAGAGGTACACGATTAGATTCAGTGTGAAACTAGGTAAATCTGCGACAGAGACATTTTGATATAATCAAGCAGGCTTACCCAGATGTTGCTTTAGCAAGAAGTGGTGTGTTTCGGTGGCACCAGGCCTTTTTGGAGGGCCGGGAAGAGGTCGCTGATGAAGACCGTGCTGGAAGACCTTCGACTTTGACAAACACCGACCATGTGACTCGTGTGCGCAAAGTTTTGAACTCAGACCGTCGAGTAAGTATTCGTTTAATTGCCCAGATGTTACATTTACCGAAATCTGTCGTTCATGAAATCGTGACGGAGCATTTGAACATGCGCAAAGTAGTGTGTGCGAAGATGGTCCCAAAAGTGCTCACTGGCGACCAGAAATTGCGGCTCACATCGCCTCTCTTGTGAACAGCTACCTGACCAAGGCCAGCATCCCAACTCTTCCACAGCCGCCCTACAGCCCAGATGTGGCCCCCCCAGACTTTTTTTGTTTTCTCGCCTGAAAAGGCAAGCATGTTGAGACGATAGAGGAGATCCAAGCAGCTTGTACCGCGGCTCTCAAGGCTATTCCGGAGAATGGCTTTTGTGACGCCTTCAATGCTTGGAAATCGAGCTGGCAGCGCTGCATCGACGCAGAAGGAGCCTATCTTGAAAGTTTTTAAAGAATTGTAACGATTTGCTCAATACATTTTTTTTAATTGACTCAGTCCTATTACTTTCCGGACAAACCCTGTATGTTCCTTTCACTACGTTAAGATCTTATAGATCATTGGTTGCTGCCTTTATATTTTCAGATTTTTACTATAAAACAGGGAACCTAAATGCGTTTATTTCAACCATAAATTGGAGTTCTAAAAAACGAAACATTCCTGAGTCCAATCATTGACCTCATTAGAGGTTATTCGTAAACATCTGAAAATTCTAGCGAGGAGACTTTTAACACTTTTTTGCAATATGAAATCAATAAAATAAAGTTGTGATATCAACTCGCTATGTTCGCAAAATATGTCAAACGTACTAGTTGAACCTTTTAATAACTTGTAACGAAATTGCACCTTAACAGTCTTGCACCTTTGTTAGTAGTAGGTTGATAATAGTCATCTATAATATGGGCAGGTATAATCGAATTACAATTTCCTTTATTGCTTTGTGTTTCACTAAACTTGTTTCATAAATGGCTACGTTACAGTAATTATAATGTACTTCTTTCACAAATCTGATTTTATCTTTTACGAATAACAGGCTTATACAATTTACGCCAAAGAAGGGCTAGGAGTCCTTGGTGATATGTCACATTGATATATCCCTCAGGCTAAGATAAAGAGACGAATTGTTTCTAACGTCAATAGAAGTCTCTAGTATTCGAACATCTCAAACCTATGACTGGCCATTTTAGTAGTAATTTTGTTACCATTATAAAAGTATGACATTCTTATTTGTAGATTGTTATTCATAACCTGATTAAAACCTTTTGTGGACCACTGGTCGAAGTCCCCAGTTCATTTCTACATGTTTAGATGTTCTATGCCACATAGTGTTTTCTTTTAGGGATCGGATTTAAAAAATAATTTAATGAACAGAATTAACAATATATGGATTAGTTTATATAATATCTTATTGTTACTAAAATTAATTGAGTACAAGTGATTCGGCTTTGCAACGCTACTTTTTCAGTATCAGTATCTTTTTGAAAATTAGTTATACGCTTTAGTAATTAGTAGTTTTATAATTAAATATTTCCTAACCAGTCGATGCTAATTAGTTGTTATAAAAATGACACCTGTTTAAGACATCTGTAGAATAGTTAACTGACAGCAACATCGTGTTTGGGGATTAAAACCGGACAGTGTTACGTTGACTTTTACAAATTTGAAATCGGGAAGGATTACTGGAAGATGATCCCAAGGAAGGTGAAAGTGACAATATGGCCAATAAAGATAAAGAGTACAGGGAAGTGTTAGAGTACAGGGAAGTGTTGAGTATGGGAAGGTTACAAGATAACGTAAGAGATGGTCTGGGAGACACCGTCCTTTCTGAAAAACATTGTAAATTCGGAAGAGTTAGATAAGAAGCAGTCTTCCTTTGTATTCTGTAAACTATTTTGAACCGTAAAACCGAGAAACATTTTCTCTCTCACCGTAAAATATTTTTTGTATCGTACTTGCGTGAAATATAGTATCTTCTGCACAGCGTAAATAGAACTCACCTTTAAAAGCTGAAAAATCATAACAAAAGGAGAATTTTGGAAAAATACCAGTTTTAAATAGTGTAGTATTTAAAATCACTTTAACAATATCATTAATTTTAGGAATCATATATTGAAAAAAAAAACGATTACATTGATCACATTTTCAACTGTTATTTTGATATCAGCAGTGGTTAATTTGAGGTGTGAAATCACTAACGAATGACGTCACTCAATAAGATAATTAAGTTCATATTTCCATAAATAAACATCACATTTAATATTAATTACAGACCTAAAATGAAGTAGGCAATTAGGATATTTCAAGGTTAGAGAAGACTAAGGGAAGGAAACACGGGGTTTCCGGACATTTGCCATCGTTCAGTGATACAAAAAAATCAGTAATCACTACGTTTCGAGATCTGCAATCTGATCTCTTCTTCATGTAAATAACTAACCTAACACATAATTACAAACTAGTTTAAAATAAACAAATCATCTTTGGTATGTGTTAGGTTAATTATTTACCTGAAGAAGAGATCAGATTGCAGATCTCGAAACGTAGTGTTACTGATTTTATGTATCACTGAACGATGGCAAATATCCGGGAAAATCCTGTTTCCTTCACAATCCTTCATCGTCAAAAACACACCAAACAAAAAAAGACTAAAGGGATATATTGCATCACTTTATATTACAAAATGATCAGTGTTATCTAATATCTTAATGATACCTTATAATTACTATAGTAAATAATGAATATAACCTTAAAACAAAGCAAAATAACGACAAACATATTTAATACAATATATTTAAATATAATGAATGGATGGACGTGTTTGTACGAGTGTGTCACCGTGTTGAGTGGCAACCCCTCTCCCTACAGCCGACGCTGCCTCGCGCGCCTCGACATTGATGGACTCCTCCATCGTGACAAATCTTGACTGAGAACCTTGTCGCGGAGAGAAATTGCCCGATTCTCTTTCTCCAATTCTGGAGGAGAAAGATTTAAGAATGTATTTAGGCCTGACATCCCCCAACCGTGTAGAAGACACCCCCTGTGTGACACGTCTGCTCTGTGTTGATAATTATCGAGAGAGGGTTTCAATAACAAGTACTCGGAGGTGTACTTCAGTGTCAGCGTGAAATGTTCATTTATTTTGAGGTGAACGCCTCCAAACACAGCAGAGAGGGCACACCACTGTGGTGACAACACAATATTCTATGACTTTTCTCTAATGTTGGATTGCCAAACCGGTTTGCCATATAATTAATACTTTTCAACAATCATGTAAATTAAGAGTCTTTCCTCAGTCCATGACGCGACAATGTGACATAAGGAAGACTGAATGTGACCTCTTTTGACTTCTATGTCGTTGTGGGTTAAATTGGGTAGTTTATTACTACTTATTGTAACACTTTTTTAAGTTAACTGTTCCTCTCTTAGTCATAAATTAAAGGAAGAGCTTTTGTGTCATTATTATAAGGTTAAAGCAGTAACCAATTTTATCATATAAAACTTAAGCACCCATCACAAGGAACTCCTATGTTATTCTGTTTGTTTCTTTCTATGTGGAGATCTTTGTGATTTTTTTGGCAGGATGGAAAAGAAAAATAAATTACTGTTTGTCTTAAGATAAAAAAACAGTAAATTTGATGAATAATTAATTTTAATTACCTTTTTAAGTATGTTGCTACTATTTCTGTTACTTTTTGTTTAAACTGCCGAGCTCAAACCAAATGGTCTCATTAAATCAAATTATGGTATTACTATGTTGTCATATACTTAAGATATAGCTTATAAGTACTGTATAACATGAAAAACATTAATATATTGAACTTAACCCAATAGCGGTCAACTTCCCACAACTGCCAACATTAGTTCATGTAATATGACGTCATTGAGCTCAACTCGTGTATTATACTAACATGTCAGTATGTCAACTGTTTTTACTATTCTGAAAACATTTTTTCTCTTGCATGCTATTTTAAACTTAACAAACACTGAACACCTGTTACTATGCAGTTGATGTTGATTGCGTAATGCTAAAAATATATGCTCTGGTAGTATTTTACCTTTCTTAGTTTTTTTGACATTTTCAATTTTTCGTTATCGTCCCATTTCAACGTCACCAAAACTAGCGCGACTGATGGTCGATTTCTTTCTTCCGGGAAACTTCTCCTAAGGTAGCGCAATTATACAAAGCACATTAGAAAATGTAGTTACCAAATGTAAAATAAAACGCTATATTTAACGCATTTTCAAAGAGATTCGCCCGATAGAGTCGGTTAGTTGGAAAGATAAAGTTAAATGCAACTAATAGCGTGGAGACGGTCTCAGCCAAAACTTTGATACTTTTAAGTACTTCCGGCCAATGATCCGAGAGCTTTAACTTTGTAAGCTTCTCTGAAGATCCTTTTTATATTTCCAGGCAAGATTAGTGATTTTCTTCCTCTTATTGTTGTTGATCCTGTATTTGTTGCTGACGTTTCTAGTTGTACAATTTATTCTTGGGTGTTTGACAGTTTCAACTATTTCTATCGTACATGCTGTTAAAGCACTAATTAGGTTTTAATCAACCTCATTCGCTTCGTAGGTAAAGATACTAGCTGAAAATATCCGTGCTTCGTGACGGAATAACAGCGCAACAGTTACGAGTATGGCAATAGCTTTGGTCGCTTGGTTTTGCATTTTTTCTGCGAGCACCTGAGAGTAAGAAGAACTCTCGAAAAGGGCCTTATATAAAGTCCTTCAGTGGTTTAAGTTATATAATTAAAATCATCAGATATTGCAAAGTTATCAAAATAACAGCTTTGCGATCACCTCAGAAGTGTAATTAATTTGAGTAAAAGATTTCTGTAGAACTTATTTGTGAAGCTAACTCTATAATGATAGTGAGCGCTTCAAATCTTAGTAATACTAATTTGCATTAAAAGTCTCACAGAATTATTACTCGCAACTTATTATGGATAGGCTGCAATACTTAAAAGAACAATTTGAAGGGAACACCTAAAAGACGAACTTTGTACAAAATTTAACTTTAATGCTTTATGAGGTTTTAGAGATTGCAAATCAGTTAGTGGATCCGCCTTGTGTGTGTATATATACATCTTTCTCTCTCTCTCTCTCTCATCTACCAAAAAAGGAAAAGAAAAGAAGATGTATAACCCCTTATATTATCGTACATAATGCCCTCACTCACTAAGTCTCTAACTTCCCGATGTTACAAAAAATTTAAATTTTTCTCACGTATCCTCATTTTTTAGATAGAAAAGCTAAAACATTGTCATAAAAAACAAACATATATAGGGTTGAAATGGGATTGCACCTCCTAGAAGAACTATATTTTGCTTTTCAGTTTGTCTATGTCCTTAAAATATAAAATTTAATATACTTGTCTTATGGTTTAACAAAGAAATAGTACCCAATGTTGAAAAAATATTCAAACGTGAACAAATTTCATTGAGTTTTACCCGCAGTATTTTAATTCCGATCCACTATAATAACAGTTTTACGAAATAGTTTTTTGGCGCAAAGTATTAAGTGTTCGTAACACCTTAAAGACCGTAAGATAAACCTGAGATAAATTTTGTTCACGAACTGTGGAAGAGTGTTGCATAAAATAAACGTTATGTGGTACCAGCTGCAGCAGTAACTTAATGTGTTCATGTAAGTTCATGTAACTGTTACATTTATGGCAGTGATCTTTGCCAAGAACGTGATCAGCCCAACAAGTTACACATTACTCGATATTCTGCGTATTTGTGTACTGAACGTACATTTGCTGCCCGGAAATATGTTCCAATCGTTTTAAACTCATCCCAAATAAATATAGGTGATCCAGATTCCTTAAGGGAGAAATACAATACACAAATTCTCAGAAATTGAGTTTTTGTTTGTTTATATTTTAGTTAATCTACCGAACACTTTTTATTCTGCATTTATTGTCTGTACATACATTTGCTACTCAATAAATCATCGAGCCAAAGATTATGAATTGCTACACTTCACATTCAACACTTTAAAAGTTTTAGAATGCGCGTGGTTTAAAAAAGTGTACAGTTGATTACAAATTTACAAGATTACCGGAATGTAGTCGATAAGGGTAATTTAAATCGGAACAATTCTGACCTAGAATTTTTTTTAGTACTATGTTACATGACCAAATCTTCTCAATCGAATACAATTAATTTTTTAATTTTGATTTGTTCAGTGGTGATTATTAATTATAATTGGTGTATTAAAATGTAACAAGTATTCAAAGCCAAGACGTTTAAGATAATCCAGGGTTTTAATAGTAGTAAGTGATGATTTTGCTAGAACAATCCATTTAAACATCTGTTTGATTGGTCAGTTCAAACGCCACTAGGATAATACACATGTGTGGTACAATTAACTTGTTTAGGGAGGTGGAGGATCCGACGTAATTTAATTGCTTCTAATAATTTTATATTACCGTTTTGCTATATAATTAGAATTTTTATGGTAGACCACTTCCACTTAGTCAACAATTCAGAATATTGGTTTGTCTATGGTTACAGATGTTTCGAAGGATTTCTTCCTTCATCATCAGAACTACATATGTGGATGGCTTCGTAATTTTTTAATGATGTAATTAAATAAATTACACTTCAAAAAACAAAACACAAATCCTATTGATAAAATAATGTCAAAACTATACAAACTTAAAAACACGATTGCGCGTGAACACCAGAAGAAATTTGTGTGACACTCTATGTACGTATTTCAAACATTGATTTAAAATTTTAAAATTGGGTAAATGTTTAGCATCTTTTATGAATAAAATGCTTTGGGGGGGGGTGGCAGAATTACCGCTGACAGCAGTCACTATCATTTTCGAGGGTTCACCACTCATGACACACATCCCATGAGACACATCTCATGAGACAAACCATACTAAACACAACCCATGAGACACCTACAATGAGTCACATCCCACGAGGCACATCATATGACACCTCCCATCAGACACATTCAAGACACACATGACACGAGCCACATGGTACGAGACACATGCCACGAGAGACATCCCACGAGACACATCATATAAGACACATGCCACGAGACACATCATATAAGACACATGACACGAGACACATCTCACGAGACACATCACACGAGACACATCATATAAGACACATGCCACGAGACACATCATATAAGACACATGACACGAGACACATCTCACGAGACACATCCCACGAGACACATCATATAAGACACATGATACGAGACACATCCCACGAGACACATGCCACGAGACACATCCCACGAGACACTTCCCACGAGACACATGCCACGAGACACATGGTACGAGACACATGCCACGAGACACTTGCCACGAGACACACGCCAAGATTTACATGCCACGAGACACATGGCCACGAGACACATCCCACGAGACACATCCCACGAGACACATCCCACGAGACACTTCCCACGAGACACATGACACGAGACACATCCCACGAGACACATGCCACGAGACACATCACACGAGACACATCCCACGAGACACATGACACGAGACACATCCCACGAGACACATGACACGAGACACATCCCACGAGACACATCCCACGAGACACATCCTACGAAACACATCCCACGAGACACATGACACGAGACACATCCCACGAGACACATCTCATGAGACACATGCCATGAGACTGAGTTACCGGACCTATATAAATAGATAGTGTGGGGTTTTAAAGGGATAAAACAGATAGTCTGACCTCAGATTTTAATCGGGGATACTTTCAGAAAAGAGTCCTTGAAGGAGCATCGTTACCGGTCACAAGGAGGACGAGTCAGTTGTACTCTCTTCTGAAGCGAAAATGTAAGAGATATTGAGAACGAAAATGATACTTTTGGAAACCCTGTACATCCAAACTTAGTGTTGCAATAAGAGATGGTAAGGCTGTGTTAAATTATTTGAATTTAATCTATAGACCATCACTACAGTAATGCATCTCGTTGTCCACGACAAGGGGTTTACTTTGTGAGCCTACAACAACCTTTCAAAGTCACATATCAAACCGTCAGACTGTAATCGTCGTCGAAAGGTTTTATATTCTGCGGAAATGTTTTTTACTTTGTTTTACAAGAATGTGGGTTGAGTAAAGTTTTAACTATTGTACTATTTAGTAATACTTCCGGCCATCAGTGTGGCAAGTAGCAACACATGCTGCTTCACACTGATGGCAACGAAACAAAACAATCCACAACACAGCGCTTATCACATAACAGAATACAATTCTGGAGGCTCTGATCGTTAACGCACGAGAGATTAATCAAATATAAATTATATTAAGGCGGTTTGTTAAGCCATTTACATGAGTGAAACCGTAAACAATTGGTCATTACAGAAGAAAATTCAACATTTAAATAGTGCATTATTTTGACGAAAATCTGTGAAACAAAACTTATTGCAGCTATCTCAAAGCCTATAGTAGGACATAAATACAAGACTAGTTACTGGAAAGTGACATCAAAGAAATTAAGAACAGTAAGAGACGAGTGTCACGTGTCAGCAGGAGGGACACCGATGAGGATTTACTGTACAAGACAATCTACTGGCCCAGGGGTGAATTATTGATGGTTCTGATACAGGAGGGTGGCGCCTCTAACCAAGACTTCTGTACCACTCGAACTTGTCTTGAGGCGTTGATAACAAATATACAAACATTTCTGACCTAAACCAAATTAACTAAACCTTGCAAAAGTAAAATAAGAATGCAAAGAGTGACTTGTACTGTCAAGAAAACTCTTCAGCCATTAACTTGAGGTATAAAGATTACAACAAAATATCGGTAACTGTTTAATTCAAGTCAATGATAAAGAAAGAAGGAAACATGATCGTTATGTACACAGTATTTTATTAAACAGCAGAATCAAGGTAATAGAAGCAAAGTCAGACATGACAGCTGTATAAACCCGTCACTACATCTTGGTTGAAAACACGCGTCCATCAAGTCTAGGACTCTGGATGCTCGAGGTTTATAACCAGTTATAACAAGAATTTCAACAAGAAAAGAATGTTTGGATAATAATTGGCCTGTTGTCGCCCCCATTCTCACAGAATGAGCCAAATGCCTCGGTTAAAATCAATATAATCTGTACCATACTAGAAAGTCATTTAACAACCTTAAGAACTAATTCAATAAATTCACTAATTTAAAAACTAATTCACTAAAAATATCATCAGGATTCATTCAAGACCCTCGAGAATCGTTGTGCAGAAGGTTGATAAAGTCACATAGCTGTGGTTTTACTTATAACAACACCGCATATAAGAACAACAAAAAATAAAATATTTTTGAAGGAGCTTTTAGCCTTTAAATTGGTCATAAATGTCATAACTTTCATTGGCACTAAACGGTTACGGCCTTGGGCTGATGAAGTCGACTTTTTATGGCTGCTCTTGGGTCCTTTATGGTAAAAACACTTTGACGGTAGAGCCTGGCGTTGGGAAAAGAGTTGTTTGAAATCGAAATATAATTGAAGCAAGTGTTAAATGGTACCTAACTAATATCAATATATTTATAATATATATTGATATTATCAAACATTATATATATATATATATATATATATATATATATATTATGTCTAATATATATTATATACTGTGTCCACTATTAGTGGAACTGTACGTAAGCACATTTAACTGTTCAAAATTCCACAAGAATTTATTTAGGAACTCAAGAAGTGGCCAATATTGCGGGGAAGTTATGCCAAGTTTGTGTCCAATATTACACCATCTGTCGCTTTGGCGGCGTACAGCATCTCAAAGCCAAGCGGGCGGCTTCTCCATCTGATCACTAAACAGGCTTTTAATTATTTAAAAAATCTTTAAATTTGTTCATAATACGGAACATTTATTTTAAGAAAAAATATTGGATTTTAATATGTCTAAAATGTAGACTTTCTCCGCAATTTTATTGTACCAGCTGATATACTGTTTCGATTAATTTTCAGAAATTCTTCACTAAGGTACAGATAGTGAAGGAATATAGTGAAACATGAGTAATTATGCCGTTAAACAACCGAGAAAAACGTGTTTATAATATGTACATAAAGTGCTGTTATAACGAATATTTCAGTAAAATTTATAATGGGTTTACAAATAGAAGATGTTCGGAAGACATAAATGCAAACATACCAGCTTTGGTTGAAATGAGTTAAGAAACAAACAGGGAAGAAAAAAGAAAGAGTCAAAATTGTGACATTTTAGTTGAATAATTTTCTATAATCAGCCGTTGTTATATATATATATATATATATATATATATATATTATATATATATATATATATGAACGCTTATAAAAATAACGCTCGCAGTTTGTAGAGAAATACTTACAAAATACTTACGTGTCACAACGCTATATTGTATGAGTTGATTATTTTTAACCTGCTTTGTAAATGTTTGTTAGGTTACTTATTTACCTGAAGAGGAGATTAGATTGTAGATCTCGAAACGTAGTTACTGAGTTTTTGTATCACTGAACGGTGGAAAATGTCCGGAAAAATCCTGTTTCCTTCACAATCCTTCCATCGTCAAAAACATACTTCAAACAAAGGACTTACAAAATATGTGAACCAGATAAATAAAGCACTGAGTCACTCGCCCCAGACAAGGCTGATGAGAGTCGAGACAAGCTCGGACATGTCAGATTCCTGAGCGGTGCCTCGGACTTTCGGTTAGTGATCAGATCGAGAGTGAAACTTAGGCGTCAAAACTTTACATGGAGTAATCCATTGCCGTGCAGTTTCTCATGAGAAAAGGTTTTTTGTTCCACTCTTCTTATCAAGGAGCTAAGAACTGACTCAGAAGGAAACCAGAACAATCAAGCAGCTTGACTCCTACAATGGAGCATCCTTTTCAAGAAAAAAAATAAAGTCCTTGTCCACCAAGAAAAGGAGAAGAAAGGACCTAAAAGTTGTTTCCACTCATCACAAACCTCTGTTACCACAGAACCATAAAACTCCACGGTTACTCGAAGGTGGTAAAATCTATCCTACAATCACCAAGGAGAAATACAATGATCTGCAAGTGTTGAAACCATTCCGCTGGCGTGATGCACCAGATTTCTTTGGCGGTCTTTTCTAGACTTAAAGATCTCTTGACTCTACGTGGAGGAGATTCCGTGAGTTAAGTAGCTGAGTATCTAACAGCTGATCGAATTTAGTATCTAGACCTGCATATAATTAAGAAGCTACTATTGAGAGAATTTTGGAGTAAAGCTACTGCTGAGAGAATTTTGGAGTAAAACTACTGCTGAGAGAATTTTGGAGTAAAGCTACTGCTGAGAGACGTTATCTTATGGGAAACTTTAGAGGCCAGTGGCTCAATCCCCCGGAGTTCTATAGAAAATTCCCTCCTGAGTGCGCCTATGTACCTAATTTCATATAGTTTTGCCGGCCGTTGATTAATTAATGAGTCAGTCAGGACTTCTCCTAATATATATTCCAATCAAATGAATCACAATCGGTTTGCTTTAAAGCTTTCGAGTAGAACTCACACTTATAGCACAGCTTGACCAAACCGGTAAATTAGTACATATTAAATTTGTTGCATACTTCTCTCATAGCCATTTAAAAAACGTCTATGTGTCAAGTTTTCCTATATACACATGACAGTAACAATATCCATTAATAAAATAGCATTTCAAGGACAATTACAGTGTGTTGCACTAAGTGAGATGTAGTGTCGCCGACCCTGAGACTGGGGTAGTAACAAGGTTAGGGCGAGTAGCGAGGGTCACAGCTTGACAACAGCGTCGATCATCTGGGGATGGGGTGGTGCTGGGGGTGAGTGGAGGAGAATTACTGAGGAACTCTCGCTTCTCCGAGATTACTAGTAATACTGCGTAAAGGATAAATAGCATAACCACTTTTGAGGTAGAGGACTAGAATAAAGATTTTGAGTTGTAGAAAATAGAAGCTGGAAATCGACGCAATTGTTAATTGATACCATAAATTGAACTTTAAAAAAATCAAACATACATGTGACATACACGAACCAATGTATAGCTAATGTAAGCCGATTGGAATCAACATTCAATTGTGTATACCAATGTCTTAATAACTGGGGTTGGAATGTTTTGTATAAGCGACAAGAGCATGTAATTTTTCTTCGTAAGCTTGTCTAAGATATCAAAACAGGGTGAATTGGATAAAATGACAAAATGTATTAGCTTAACAACATGAAAAGTTATTTGAAACGTTTTCCTTGAAAAGTTTCCAAACTATAGCCTACTTAATTCTTACAAAAATTATCTCTGATATTTTTGTAAAGAAACTCTACGAAACCATTTTAGTTTATTAGGCCCAATCACCTCATCTCTTTTTGGTTTGATGTCCTATGTTAGATTTAAAAAAAGTAATACACATATGTTATTCAGTCCCTTTTTATACGAAATATAAATATTTGTTTATTTAGCGAATGGATTGCTTTTATAAAATCTATTCATTTTACAATTTTTAATTTAAAATGGATGTAATCCATGTATTTATTTATGACAGAAAGAAATTGTATTTCGTAAATAAAATAATAATACATCATTTTCTATTATTTTACAGTCAAATTAAAAAAATATCCTTCTCTTAGAAAATTACAATGAAATCTTGAATAAAATAAAATATAATAAATCCTTTCTCATGCTTGGTCTGGTCTTTAGACTCAATCCACATAAAACTAGTTAAAATACAGCTTATTATAATTATATTGTAATAAAATATAAACATTATTAATATACATCTAACTTTCTATAATAAAAACACGGGGCTTATGAGGCAGAGCTTGTAATGAGGTCCCATTTTCGAATTTCAAAAAAATTACAAATTGGTTGTATTATCTTTTTTAGGATTTCTTCACAATCTTAAGTTCAATTTACATTACAAAATTCATAATTTGTATAAAGTAAATAGTCAAAGGTAGAAACAAAACAATAAAAATACATACGTTTTCAGAGTGTTACGTAAATGTTCCTGTTTTATTTTACTCATCCAATGAATAATCTTCCGAAATATAACTTAGGAGTTATTCATTCATTATTATTATTATTTTATTCATCCATAACAAAACTTTTGAATACAATGCGGTATGAGTCAACACAACACTTACTATTTGATTGCCTGACTACCAGATTTTGTTTCCGCAGTTTGATACCAGTAGTTCAGTAATGATATTTTTTACATAACTGACGGGATAGAGTGGTGTAAAATATTATAAAACCAAATATTTAAAGTCCGATATGCAGTAGTAATCTATTTTAGTGTAGTGAATACTTAATTAACAATGGTTCCTCAGATTTAAGAGAATAAAGCCACATAATAAAACAAAGAAGTTGTGTGAAAGTGGACATCTGGATGAATTACAGTGAAAGATGGCCACGGCGGAAGTGAAGTTAGACAATGGAGTAGAAATATACAGCGAAGCCTAGAGCGGGAGGTAACCAGATAACATAAGGGATGGTCTGGGAAACGCAGGCTTTTGTGAAAAACACTGTAAATCCGAAAGAGTTAGATAAGGGAAGACTTCCTTTGTATTCGTCACAAATATTTTTAAAACTTAAGTACAGTACCACACAAGTTTTTCTTACACATACTGTCCTGAAAGTTTTTCAATTTCTTACTTAGCTCATTTGAATATTGGGATATAGAAGATTTGAGAATTTGAACATTATTGAATACATATGTGAGCGGCAATGCAGAATTAAAAATAACAAGAGTGTTACTTATGATAGTAAAATTATGCAGACATTGTTAACGATGATAAAGTACAGATTAAATTATGTTTGCCAAAGTTTAAAGCATAAATATGAGACAATATAGTTTGTACTTTTTTACATTATCAGAAAGGCAGTACATATTGTATAGTAACCAACCAGCATATCCTAGAACTCTTTTTATTTTAAAATAGGAAAACTCATTAATTTAGTTTGATTGAAACATTTGTCGGGCTTTTCAATTTACTTGTTTAATCAATATATATTAATATTTAAAGAATTCTAATATATAACAAAATAATTCAAACGTGTAAAATTTACTTTACCCTTTGTTTTGTCGAAATTCAAAAAAAGTAAATTAGCCTGCATCGTGTTTACAAACTGATTTAAAACTTCTATGGCATATCTTTAAATTAGCAACTAACAAAACTTACAATAAAAAATTAAATGGAACTAATATTTGTAATATGTACAATATTACAGCTTATGCACATTGAAAATCTACATTATAACAGTTTAAGACACGTTAATTTTATAAATTTAATTACATCCCATATTATAGTCTACGCGTTATGTATGAAAAACTTGGTAAATACAATTTATTAAACTCCATTTTCAGGCAATATCGGAAACAAGTATAAAGTTATGTAAATACTCTGTAACCTTCTCGCTACGATATGTCATACAATCGTTTACACTTTCGTTTCTGAAAAAAAACTTTATATTAGCTAGTTTAAACATTTCATATAATAGCAACTTGAAACAACTGATATACTAGTTAGATTAAATTCTATCAGTGTATTGAAGCTATAACTAATTTCTCATTCACTTGAAAAACTGTAAACTTTATGAGCTATCTTTGCTCCGTTATTAATAATAAACCATCTAAAATTAAAATTATTTATTAGTAAATATGTTTGGCAGTTATGATAATAATTTTCCGTTAAACGTCTCACTGAAAAGCCCCTGCATGTTAATTTCAACTCTAACATAATGTCTTCTGTTTAATTTTAAGATAATAAGATATACTTAATTAATTTTAATTTTTATAATTGTTAGTCATTATAATTTGTGTTTAATATATCACTTGCATTTTAAATGTAGCTCTAGTTCACCTTCCGGTACCAGACTTGACTCCTGGAATCTATTTCGCCTCTTTGTAGGAAGGTGAACTGGGGCTAAAATCAACGTTCAAGTTGAATCAATCCTTCCTACTACAGCTAAGTTGTGTAGAAAACTCAGTTGCTCCGCCGTGTTTAGAGATCGTGTCAGAAACATTGTAGTGCAATCAATTATGTATCTGATGAGACAATGAGAATAGTCTTCACTTATTTATAGGTTTCTCTGATTTTGAAACGATGTAATGTTTCGTTTAGAGCTTTTTCATCGTCGACTTTCTTTGGATCTCTTTAGATGAATATGACGCCAGATTGCAGGAGGAATGTAAACCAAATATCACTTGGTTTAAATGTACATTATAACTACGCGCCGTACATCGCAAAATAGTTATTTTAATCACCAAAAACTTCTTTTCCTTATTTTAAAATTTCATGCCTTTATTCCCAAATCCCTATCCTTTTTTAATACATTACAAATTACTATTGTGTTTGAATGTGATTTAAATTCTTTCTTCAACAATGGAATTTATAAAACAAAATAACTAAATTTTACCACGTATTTTTGCGTAACCATACATCTTAACAAAATGTAGGTTTTCACGGTTTGAGGCGAAAGTTACACAAATCGAGAATTTTCCCCTCTAATTCCCTTAGTTTTGTGAAATGCTTAAATACAAGTAAGCCACTAGACACTGAGGATGCTTCTGTAATATGAGGAGTATAAAGTGCCACTTGTAGAAGGAAAGGGACATTAGAACATTAGGTAAAGGACGCAGGAGAGACAGGATAGCCACAAATATGAGCACTTACTGGTAGGTAATTACTTGTCAGAGAATGGAAATACTTCTGGGCCGCGAGAGAAAGCTTATTTTCTGCTCAATTAATCGTAAAGTACACATAACTTTTGTGGAATGGGTTCTAACAGTGTGTCTGGTACTAATTTTAGATGCTATTGTCTATGGCAGATGTTTTTGGTTTCTACTATTCAAATTTCCCTGTGGTAACAAAAAGGTAGTAACATCCCCATATGGACTCCGTTCTAAGAATAAGAATAATTTATTCACACAACAGAATTCACACAACAGAAAAAGTTATCTGTAAAAATATCAGTATCAAAAGTAATGATAAAAAGCAACAGAACAACTGTTGACTATAGAGCATACAATTTAAAGGTAAAACACAGTACATCCTTGTAACAATTTTAAGTTATTCCTACTACAAACAAATCGGTCTAATCAATACATGGGTATCACGAGAGCCTCGTGGAGACTGTAGAAAGCCTTCCCGATCAAGTAAGTCTTTAAATAATTTTAGAAAATGTTTACATTTGTTTGAATTTTGATTAAATTTGGAATTAAATTGTAGAGTATAGGACCAAAATAAAAAATTGAGCTTTTGAAAAGGTTGAGTCTGAAACTGTCTGAAATTAGGTAATTTCTGTGCCTTGTGTTATGATCTTGATTTCAGTCTTTTAGTTATAAGTCCTACAACATAACATTGCACAACCTAAGGTTATTTATCTGTCTATGTGTTTGTGAACAAATATTGGTGCCCATTTCCCTCAGAAGAGATGAGACATAATTAATAAGAGGACAAAACTTAGGTTACATTAGGTCGCCTAATGGTCGGAGAGTGGGATGTTTGCTTTGGTGGTTGAGGGAAGGTGCTTGCTCAGATGGTTTTGGACAAACATGTGTGGCAATTCAATTTGAGAGTTTAGAGGACTAGAAACCATTTATTTTGTTGTATGTTTGAGTGACTTGTGATATGCCAAATGAAGATAGCCTTGCTATCGAAAAGCCTCACAAAAATAAAAAGTTATTAGTATTGGTTTGTGTGTTCTCAATGTAGTGAATAAATTAGGAATAGACAATACATGCTCTATCTTCAACATATTGCTTTTAATTAATTCCAGTGCAGATGTTTTAAGCTGTCACAAAAACGATATAAATAATAAAAATAAGAAACTTGTACTAATTTAGTACTTTGTCTTTCCTTACTTTATCGATTGCACGTACTTCAGTATCCATCGAGATAAATTGCTACATCTTGAGGTAGGATCTATCCTTAAAGTCAGATACACTCACAATATACAGTAAGAGTTCTAATGCAGAAGGGATACAGAGAGCCACAATGGACGTAGTGATGAAGGGCTGGAAAGGGCTGCGTCTGAGCTTTTGCATTAAGAGCCTCCTTTAATCGAGCAAAGAGGAACAAAACAATGAACAAAGACGTGAATGCGTCGTTCCCACATTACATAGAGCAGGTATTGACTACAGTATGACACTGCTCTTTTGTTTATTAGTCCTCCTCAGGAATTCAGAAATCTCCCTCCCTTGTTGAACATAGAGTTATGAGTCTTTTAAAAAATACCTAAATGATCTGTGTGATGGATTTCTACTTCAAATCCGCAAAATTTCAACACAACTGTCAAAATCTAAGTGCTTAAAGTCACTTAAGAGCATAAAGAATCTAAAGTTCCCCCCCTCCCCCCATCTCTCTCTCTCTCTCTCTCTCTCTCTCTCTCTCTCTCTCTCTCTCTCTCTTTCTCTCTCTCCCACCCCCCTCTCTCTCTCTCTCCCACCCCTCTCCCTCCCTCTCAATAACTCTCTCTCCCTCCCTCCCTCCACCCCTCTCTCACCATCACTTTCCCTCCCACCCTCTCCCGCTCTATCCCTCTGAATGAATACTCAATAATCCTATTTATCCAGTCTATTACAAACAACCGATCGTTACACGCATCCTGAATTAAATTGATTCAAATATTTAAATTTGTGCTTCAGTGTATTAGTAATCATCCTATTTACCTTGAATTTTCCTCTACTTATTGATGAAATAGAAAAACTTAAAATAAACAAATTTTTCCAAATGTTCACGAATATAACTTAACCTAACCAAACCTTACCTAAAATGTTCACGTGTTCACGAAGCTTGTAAATCCAGTAGCCATGGTGATATAGGAGTGCCTTACTAAATCCGTTTAGGAAACACAACTGAAACCTCAACGAAAGATGTTATATTACTGAGAGTTTGGCAATTATAAGCGTGTGGTAAATATTATGAATTACCAAACGGTCGGGTTGTAAACAAATATATTGGTTTGGAAATGCCACGTCTACATTGGTTACTAAATCCGGAGAATAACGTTTGTTCTCAGGTCGGTTTTATCCAAAGTCGGCAGCCTACTATAAACAAGCCGTGTTTGATCTCTCCTTCAAATTCAAAATATAATCTGTTACTTTACTTTGTATACTGGAGGACCAGGGGTTGTAGTTGTCAGCCGTCAGACGTCAGGATAATGAGGCGCAGTTAAATCCTCTGGCAGTCGTTAAGGAGCTCCCGACTGTCTCGACTTGACACCTCTTGATTACACAACTTGACAGAGCCGGCTCAAGTGTCACTAATCCATCTAATGTCCTTATACTTGTACAAATACTAGGTATGATCAAGCTGATGAATGAAGATGATCATGAGGCAGAGGACCAGGGGTTGTAGTTGTCAGCCGTCAGACGTCAGGATAATGAGGCGCAGTTAAATCCTCTGGCAGTCGTTAAGGAGCTCCCGACTGTCTCGACTTGACACCTCTTGATTACACAACTTGACAGAGCCGGCTCAAGTGTCACTAATCCATCTAAAGTCCTTATACTTGTACAAATACTAGGTATGATCAAGCTGATGAATGAAGATGATCATAAGGCGGAGGACCAGGGTTGTAGTTGTCAGCCGTCAGACGTCAGGATAATGAGGAGCAGTTAAATCCTCTGGCAGTCGTTAAGGAGCTCCCGACTGTCTCGACTTGACACCTCTTGATTACACAACTTGACAGAGCCGGCTCAAGTGTCACTAATCCATCTAATGTCCTTATTCTTGTACAAATACTAGGTGCGATCAAGCTGATGAATGAAGATGATCATGAGGCGGAGGACCAGGGGTTGTAGTTGTCAGCCGTCAGACGTCAGGATAATGAGGCGCAGTTAAATCCTCTGGCAGTCGTTAAGGAGCTCTCGACTGTCTCGACTTGACACCTCTTGATTACACAACTTGACAGAGCCGGCTCAAGTGTCACTAATCCATCTAATGTCCTTATACTTGTACAAATACTAGGTATGATCATGCTGATGAATGAAGATGATCATGAGGCGGAGGACCAGGGTTGTAGTTGTCAGCCGTCAGACGTCAGGATAATGAGGCGCAGTTAAATCCTCTGGCAGTCGTTAAGGAGCTCTCGACTGTCTCGACTTGACACCTCTTGATTACACAACTTGACAGAGCCGGCTCAAGTGTCACTAATCCATCTAATGTCCTTATACTTGTACAAATACTAGGTATGATCAAGCTGATGAATGAAGATGATCATGAGGCGGAGGACCAGGGGTTGTAGTTGTCAGCCGTCAAGACGTCAGGATAATGAGGCGCAGTTAAATCCTCTGGCAGTCGTTAAGGAGCTCCCGACTGTCTCGACTTGACACCTCTTGATTACACAACTTTGACAGAGCCGGCTCAAGTGTCACTAATCCATCTAATGTCCTTATACTTGTACAAATACTAGGTGCGATCATGCTGATGAATGAAGATGATCATGAGGCAGAGGACCAGGGGTTGTAGTTGTCAGCCGTCAAACGTCAGGATAATGAGGAGCAGTTAAATCCTCTGGCAGTCGTTAAGGAGCTCTCGACTGTCTCGACTTGACACCTCTTGATTACACAACTTTGACAGAGCCGGCTCAAGTGTCACTAATCCATCTAAAGTCCTTATACTTGTACAAATACTAGGTGCGATCAAGCTGATGAATGAAGATGATCATGAGGCGGAGGACCAGGGGTTGTAGTTGTCAGCCGTCAGACGTCAGGATAATGAGGAGCAGTTAAATCCTCTGGCAGTCGTTAAGGAGCTCTCGACTGTCTCGACTTGACACCTCTTGATTACACAACTTGACAGAGCCGGCTCAAGTGTCACTAATCCATCTAATGTCCTTATACTTGTACAAATACTAGGTATGATCGTGTTGATGAATGAAGATGATCATGAGGCGGAGGACCAGGGGTTGTAGTTGTCAGCCGTCAGACGTCAGGATAATGAGGAGCAGTTAAATCCTCTGGCAGTCGTTAAGGAGCTCCCGACTGTCTCGACTTGACACCTCTTGATTACACAACTTGACAGAGCCGGCTCAAGTGTCACTAATCCATCTAAAGTCCTTGAGGAAAGAGTGCAGCTTTATTGTTAATACTCTGTTCAGTGTAATGGCCTACCCTTACTAACGAGCCCTAGAGTGTAGAGTGTCTCTTGCTGGTGTTAAATGTGCTTGATTGATTTCAAAATTACACCCCATTTCCCTTAAATAGGGGTTAATAGAATATCAATAATTTAAATAAAAATTTCCCATTGAGTGATAGATAGCTCAAATTAAGAGTAAAAATCAGTTATCGAAACTATGTAACAAATAGGTGCCGTTCGAATGAACAAACAATTAAATGTTGAGGTGAAAGCTAATATTCTTCTTATATCGTGACTTTCCCAGTAAGGATGGGGACGGTTACTGTTACTGTTAAATTATCTTCCTCTCTCAAAAATTAAGTTTTGTAGAGTGAAGCACCAAATATTGTGACTTGTTTTAAGAGCACACAGAAAAAATCTCACATTTTTAAAACTACATGACATCTTATGGCAAGGGTAACTGACTGTGTGTACGTATTTACCAAAGCTGTGACAAAGCGAAAATAGAGATAGCCGTTAAGAGAATATTGGTCCACAATCACAATAACTCATCTTTGTTCGATATGAGGATTGCTGCGTGTATAAATAGGCATATCTTACCTTAAGAAACGAGCTGAAATAAATACACTACCCTCCTCTACTTGGAACATCAAGAACTGTAAAATTATCAAGTTTAAAGAGATTTAATTGAATTAATAAACTACATAATTGAATTAATATACATATATATATATATATATATATATATATATATATATTTGGAATCACTGAAATTGTCAAATTTTTAAATTTCTAAATATAGTGTGTTTCAAATATTTATAGAGAAGCGTCGCTCACTAAAAATTAAATTATAAGTAAATCTTGATGTTTTGGTACGTAGGTGAAAAATCACGTCACGATTTTTACGACTCCATGTCCAAAAATCAGCCTGGATTTTTCACGGCAATAAACAATTTTGGTCTTGTAACCAATAAAGACATGTCACTTCTGAAACAGCATATTTTTTATTATTGTTTTCAAATATTTATCTAGAATTTTCACTAACTGAAAGTTCAATTGCATTTCAAGATTTTCTACTTCTTCAATAAAGTAAATGAAATTTAAACTCAATAAGTTGAATACTGATGCACTAAGAAATAAATCGAAATATCAAAATCAATTTAAATCAGCACTTTACGTCATAATTTCAATTGAACGTGGGTAATGACAGTGAGAGCGGGGGGGGAGGGTATTGAAAGGAGCAAACATGAATGCATGCACCTAGTCAGATGAAGTGGATGTTTGAAAGAATGTTGCGGTGGTTGTGAGTGGAGTTGTGGGGGGAGGGGTGGGTGCACTGCACGGTGTAAGTCGCATGTATGGGAGTTACGCGCGATCGGATTTGGCAACAGTAGGTGTACAGGATTCGTGAGTTGTTGTTGGCCTTCAACAGAAATCCTTGTCAAGAAAGACATTTACATATCAACACAATATAATTTACTACAATCCTTGTGTAAGCGATGTGTAATTTACTGAATTTACAAATAGGTTATAATATCTCACTTGAAAAAGATTCCCTAAATTTTCAATTTAAAACATTAAAACAAAATTTGACCAAACTCAAATGGGTTTTTTTTATTGCTAATATTTTGAATACTGTTATAATGAACAATGGCCTATCTTAATTACGCATTTTACAGTAAATATCTTCCACAATAAACCGTGATAGAACTGATACCTTATTTAAATACTTTGTTTAAATATGCGTTCTGGGTGAGAGACGCTGGAACTTCCCCCCACATCAAGATTCCCAGTCAAGATCTGTTACATCAGGGATACTCGTAATACATCAATGTCGAAGCGTCCCAGGTGACATCGACCCTGTGAGGGGAACGTCAATGTTTACATGTGTTTAAACGATTAGATGTTAATTTTTATACATGATGTCATTTAGGAAAACAAATAGTGATTTTTATCATTTTTTTAGCTTCTTCAGTTGAGTATTTAATAAACGTATTAATTTTAAACGTGTAACAATTCCTTTTATCAAATGACATTTGATTAAGATTTAAGGTATTACCAACTGTATTGCACATTAGGTCCACCGTAGGAAGTGAAATAAATGAATTGTCTTTACATAGGAAAATAAAATAAATAAATATAGATCTTTGAAGGTCTTTCGTAAACAATTATTAGAATTTTTTATTTTTACGAGAAAAAAAGGTTTTGTGATTTTCTGTGCGTTTGTGAAAATGATAGTTTTAACTATCACTTTATTACAAAATTTAAAAAAGGAAAAATTTGGTGTAAGCTCTCTTTACCGTCATCCTTGTTGCATTATTGTGAAATCATGTGCTTGACGAAATGAAAACTTACAGGTACTTCATTCAGGTTGATTCGATAGGACCGAATCCGCCTGTGTCGAAAGCTATTTTGGACGATAACACCGACAATGAAGTCATCCTATAGAACCGAAAATATTCCACCAAGTTCGTTGCAAAGAACTAGGAAAATCAATTAAATAGTCAATACGTTTGATGGTTTTTAACACTGTAAACTAATAGGAAACATATACCACTCCCTCAAAAATGTAAATGGCTATAAAGTGGAAATTTGGAAAATTTTCTTTTCCGCTATGTATTTTCAGTACGGTAACTTATAGTCACTTATAGTCCGATTCGCACAGAGAAAGATTATGCTGTACTCTTAGAAACAAAACATATTCTCAGATGTATGATTTCATTTTGAAATTATATTAATAAAATTAACAAAAAAACCCCATTTCATGTGTTCATTGTCCTAGGTGCATCTTGTTACTTCCCCTACCGATTAAAATACTACAGAGTATATTTTTGGGAACGAGTCACCTTGTTTCATGACTGTGTTTTTCAATTAAATATTTATTTTAATTAATTTATTTAAAATAACAAAAAACAAATACTTGTACGTAGTACGGAAAAACAATAGCCAATACGTGTAGTTAATCCTGAGTTAATTGTTCTGCTGCAAACGTTAGCAGTATATAGATTGAATATAGAGCACTGTAGTACTAGAAGCAATGAGTCGCTATAATCGACTGTCTACTGTCAACATCGGTTCATGTGACGTGCTGACATTGCTGACATTGAGCTCAACTCCGTGTATTACTGACATGTCAATATGTCAGGTGTAGTATTGACAATAACCTAACTACCTCCACAACTAACATTAGATATCCTGTCTGGTAATACCTATGCGCAATATCCATACAAATCACTTCTTGTAGCTATCTTGGAACAATACAATTTAAAACTGCAATTCACAGTCAATATAATCGCTAAGTGTGTGGAAACAATGTTTAATTATATATGGATTGTCTTAAACAAAACAAAAAAACTTGTTCACTTCTAATTTCAGATAGGTTTCTATGAATTTATATATATTTTCAGTGGGCTATCGAATGAAATCAAAGGACATCTATTTTTATACCCATCCAAACAGAGAACCCTTTGAGAGTAAATATAAATAACATTTCATAAAACTGATGAACAAAATGTGCTTGATGATACATGTAGGGAAAGATGTAGGTTTGTGTCCCGACGGTGTGGCGTGATTATTTAAGTTGGTATAACTTCACCAACAGGTCCAAAGATGGAACGCCGACTAAATATGCCTTCATGAAATTTTATCATTTCCAGTAAATACCTTTTATAAGAGATGAATCTTGAAAAATTACAATACTGTGGTGGTTACAAAATCGACAACATCAGTATATCCATTTCATACTTAGATGTAAGAAAATATTAGATAGTTCAAACTTATAGTATAGTATTAAACTTTTTACTAAATATCTCCAGGTTTTGAGATAAAATACGATCATACATTTTAAATATGTTTGATAGACGGAAACTGTTTTGAAAAGTAACACAAGAAATGAGTAAATGAACATGATTACTTGGTTAATTCTTAATTCAATTAACCCGAAGACGCTAAAAATGTTCTTGCATTTGCGCATTAAACAAGATTGTGGGCCAGCATGGTTTTACAAATAGTTTTAAATAACACCCATTTTCGTTTATGCGCTGTCGCAGATTGACTCCCTGGTATCTGGAGTCATGTTCGTCTGAAGAGATAAAGAAAATCGGTGACGAAGAAGCTCAAAACTAAATATTTTCGGACGCTGCACTAAGAGGAAGGTGAACTGGAGCTAAACTCAACATTCACGGAGAATCTATATTATTCTGTTGTTGAATGAAAGAAGGCTTAATACATCTTCATATTATGAATCAGAAAAATAAAAATCGAATGATTCTTGGAGTAGGAAGCTGTAGAGAGATATTAACTGGAAAAATGTTACCCATCTAACTGCAGTTTTAATATGATTCAAAAGAATTTTTTGATTGATACAACCGTATCATAACAGTTTAGGGGAAATATCTCATTGTCGTACATGTTTAATTAAATAAACACCTATTAAGATAGGGTCAGTACAGTGACTAACAGTTGCGTCAGGTAAAACAGGTTTGTAACCACTTGTACCTTATAATTGAAGAAATCGAAGAACTAAATTCAGTTGTTATATATTTTAATCGGATAGAAGGATAAAGTTAAACGCAACTAATAGAGTGGATACGCTATCAGCCAAAACTTTGATACTTTTAAGTACTTCCGGCCAATGATCCGAGAGCTTTAACTTTGTAAGCTCCTCTGAAGATCCTTTTCTGTACTTCGAGAGAAGATCAGCGATTTCATACCACTGCCCGTTAGTCAGTGCCGTATCGATTGTTCTTCTCTTACTGGTCGTGTCGTAATTATAGCTAAAATATAAATATAGTACCCGTTGAAAAATTTCTTTACTTTACGTTAACTGTTTAAATTATTGTTTACTAATGGAAACTATTGTTTAAAAATGGAAACTAGTGTTTACTAATGGAAACCATCGTGTAATAATGGAAACTATTGTTTAAAAAATGGAAACTAGTGTTTACTAATGGAAACTATTGCTTACTAATGGAAACAATTGTTTACTAACGGAAACTATTGTTTACTAATAGAAACTATTATTTGAAAATTGAAACTATTGTTTACTGATGGAAACTATTGTTTAATAATGGAAACTATTGTTTACTATTAGATACTATTGTTTATTAAATAAAAGTATTGTGTACTAAGTGAAACTATTGTTTTACTATTAGATACTATTGTTTATTAAATAAAAGTATTGTGCACTAAGTGAAACTATTGTTTACTATTAGATACTATTGTTTATTAAATAAAAGTATTGTGCACTAAGTGAAACTATTGTTTACTATTCGATACTATTGTTTATTAAATAAAAGTATTGTGTACTAAGTGAAACTATTGTTTACTATTCGATACTATTGTTTATTAAATAAAAGTATTGTGTTACTAAGTGAAACTATTGTTTACTATTAGATACTATTGTTTATTAAATAAAAGTATTGTGTATTAAGTGAAACTATTGTTTTACTATAAATTACCAGTTGGAATGAATGTTTACTGTACGTTATGTTTTTTCCATTAAACCCATCCATTAGTTTTGGTTAATTATAGTTTGTATAATCTTTAAACAAGGTAGTGAATGTTTTGTAATTCTTTTCCTAACTATACATAATTTATATGCAATAGTTTTTCGAAATAGCATTAATAAAAATGAGGGCAACTCCTTTAATTTAAATTATACTATTAAAATTTGAATACTACGCTCCAATTTTAAATAGTAATCACGATTTTGCTATGGTATATATAGGGCGAGTTGAAATAATATAACAATAAAAGCTATTTTATCAATTTCTTTTTCATCGGTGTCGCCTCCTTGGACACCAACATATGTCATTCACACACACACATGTATTGTGTTTCGTATTCTTAAACTACCATTATTAACATAACAATATTGTAAATACACAGCAGATGGTTACAAATATACATTGCGTGTAAGAGTCACGTTTTCTTTTGTTTTATCACTGAAGCCTGATATGCATGAGCATAAAGGTATTTGGAATACTTATAATTTAATGCCTTTAATTTTGTAACATTCAAACTCCTTAAAAGTGTACACAAAGTTCACGATAAAAATGTAACTTGTAAAATCCGATTAATTTATAACTGATAAGAAAGTCGGATTTGACAAATTAAGGATCGGACCATTAATAAATGAAATTTACCGAAGGGAACAGAATGTAAGAATTAACAAACTCTACTAGACTGACACTGCTGTAAGAGAGGAAATGATGAGGATTAAGGGTGCAGAACACTCAGCAAGACACGGAGAGAGTTATTGAAGCTCAGAGAGGGGTGGAGACTGAAACCAAGATGTATTATAGAAGACAGGAACTTGTCTGAGCTTTGGGGTAATAGTTGATCACCTAGAGATGGGATGAATCTTACAAGTTATTGAAGCTCAGAGAGGGGTGGAGACTGAAACCAAGATGTATTATAGAAGACAGGAACTTGTCTGAGCTTTGGGGTAATGGTTGATCATCTAGAGATGGGATGAATCTTACAAGTTATTGAAGCTCAGAGAGTGGTGGAGACTGAAACCAAGATGTATTATAGAAGACAGGAACTTGTCTGAGCTTTGGGGTAATGGTTGATCATCTAGAGATGGGATGAATCTTACAAGTTATTGAAGCTCAGAGAGGGGTGGAGACTGAAACCAAGATGTATTATAGAAGACAGGAACTTGTCTGAGCTTTGGGGTAATGGTTGATCACCTAGAGATGGGATGAATCTTACAAGTTATTGAAGCTCAGAGAGTGGTGGAGACTGAAACCAAGATGTATTATAGAAGACAGGAACTTGTCTGAGCTTTGGGGTAATGGTTGATCACCTAGAGATGGGATGAATCTTACAAGTTATTGAAGCTCAGTCAGGGGTGGAGACTGAAACCAAGATGTATTATAGAAGACAGGAACTTGCCTGAGCTCTGGGGTAATGGTTGATCACCTAGAGATGGGATGAATCTTACAAGTTATTGAAGCTCAGAGAGTGGTGGAGACTGAAACCAAGATGTATTATAGAAGACAGGAACTTGTCTGAGCTTTGGGGTAATGGTTGATCATCTAGAGATGGGATGAATCTTACAAGTTATTGAAGCTCAGTCAGGGGTGGAGACTGAAACCAAGATGTATTATAGAAGACAGGAACTTGTCTGAGCTTTGGGGTAATGGTTGATCATCTAGAGATGGGATGAATCTTACAAGTTATTGAAGCTCAGAGAGTGGTGGAGACTGAAACCAAGATGTATTATAGAAGACAGGAACTTGTCTGAGCTCTGGGGTAATGGTTGATCACCTAGAGATGGGATGAACCTTACAAGTTATTGAAGCTCAGAGAGGGGTGGAGACTGAAACCAAGATGTATTATAGAAGACAGGAACTTGTCTGAGCTCTGGGGTAATGGTTGATCACCTAGAAATAATATTAGCAAGCTATCCAAAACATGGAACACTCTAGTTTTGGTAAAAATTTAGAGATGGTTAGAGATAATGATTTCTGCGGACATGTGTGATCAGTATAACTTCTTCAGTGCTATTCTACTTAGCTCAAATAAACCTTTTTGACGTACCCGTTATGGGAAAACGTGTTCAATTACATTTCCTTGTTTTTCTTAGGTGTAATTATTCATATATAATTAGCAGTTTTCTGCAGCTTTGCACTCAATTTTCTGCTGGCTCTAAAATAATATGGCAATGTGAATGGAAACCAATTTCGATGTCATTATCAAATTTCACCATTACGTAAAAACCTATAATAAACTAAATGGTTTGAACTAGTTCATTGATGCTATCTATAAAATGCAAGTTAGACAGTACAACTTGACCTTAATATTTACAAATGCAACATTCTGGCATACAAAGTGTGTGGCACGTCCCGTCCTGTGACTTTATCACCTGTTATAAGTTATATCTATCTACAGTAAATACACTGTTATTTAAATTACTTTTAAAAGTATTTGTGGGTAGTATTTTGGATTTAAAATATGGCTTATATTTTATCTTTATATTTAAGTACTCTACATACCAAATTTTGTACAAATATGTTTACCAGATTCATTCAAGTGATTGAGTATCAAACATGTAAATATCTTCATGAATTGTTTACTCCAGCCGCGCACTTGAGACAAACTAAACTATCAAAAATCAACTTAATTTAAATTGTGCTAGGAAAGATAAATCACCTTAAAGACGATCGGATGAAAACGCTTGTTATGTGATCTATAGAGATTCTTAACTTATAAAGATTACTGTCTAAAAAGATAAATGACTCAACTGATCACCTAATCAATTATGGTGAATGTTAAAAAAACATGGCCGACATAAGAGGGAGACAAATTTGTAAAACTGAAATAGGGAGATGACTTCGTGTAATCAGTTTAGGCTTAAAGTTGTTTCTTGGGGTTCTCTGGACGTTAAATTCATTAAAAGTCACAGCTACGAGATGAGCAGTTTTTTTACAAAGCTCGACAAAACACGAAACAAGTTTTAAATTCTAATCAAAGGAAAGCAAAGACTGTTAATTCGATCATCAAGCAGAAAGAATTTCAATCTAATTTACTAAAACTGAGTTAAAAAATAAAAATAATAAAGTAAAATCATAGATTTGTACAAAACAAATGTGTAAAGATGTTGGACAATGTTTTATTTGCCAAATCTAATATTTATATTTTGAAGGATGGCCACGTAATTTGGCTTGATTAAGTTACGGAGATTTGTTATAGTGGTTACACCACCACCATCTAACAAATCTATCACCTGAAGAACAAACGTTTTATCCGTTTACCTTTCTTCTGGATTAGCCAGGCAAATTCTAAGAAAGGACCTTGCATCATTTCAAATGGCCTTAAAATTTGTTTGTATAAAATCGTTTCTTTATTTTGTCAAAACGTTTTTTAAACGTATTATATTTTTACTTTAAAGTCAAAATTTTAATTAAAGTTTTGAAGTGTATAGGGTTTTGAATTTCAATATTTGTACAAACTTTTGGCCACTGCTTTGTAGCCGTGATAGGTTTCTATGGTTTTATTCTCAGTGACATAAAGAAACCTATCACGGCTACAAAGCAGTGGCCAAAAGTTTGAACAAATATTGAAATTCAAAACCCAATACACTTTAAAATTGTATTAATATATATATATATATATATATATATATATATATATATATATATATATATAGTATACTTTATGCAGAAAATAAATGCGCAGAAGCTTCTTTAAACAATGAAAGAAAAAGACTTCGTATAATCCTTTAATATTTCGACTAATTGTCGTGTTCAATCGAAATATTAAAGGATTATATGAAGTCTTTTACTTTGATATATGTATGTATGTATGTATGTCTCTAAATCACAAAGAAACCTGTATAACGATTCAGTCCTGCATGAGTAGTTACTGTAGATTGTTTCCTTTATCGCCGGTAGCAATGTAATACACTTTACTGTCACATAGAATAGAAGCATAAATTCCTATTCCCTTTTTGGTCTAAGAAAACAGCCAAATATATTTGTTACAAACGGAAATTAATATTAATATTTTTTTTTGGTTTGCTAATGGACGGTGTCATGATGCCATTCAAAGCCCCTGTATCGTGTAGTCACGTGGGTACGACTTATGGTGACCGCTATGGACAGATGTACGCTTGCATTTGTATGACATACAGGGTAGACTAGGTAGGGTTGTTAAAGTAGACTTGGTGGGTTTACCGTTACACTTTTTGCTTGTCTTGCTTAACTTTCAAGTTTGAGACGCCTGAAGAAGAGGGTGGATTCTAATCCTGAAAACGTTGTGTTATGTTTTTTTTAATATACAACTATGCCAAGCATCTAAAATGCTGTCGTTCTTTCAAAATGATTAGCTATTTTGCAACAGCACAGTAATATTTATTGTATTCTAGAAATGAATGAGCGAAATGCAAACTCTGTTAAAAAGAAATGTTGGAAAAACATATTTATCATATCATACTTTATTAAACACTGTAAACTTCATTCATTTTTTGTTCGAAATAATAAAAACCCAAAATTATTCTAAAGTCATACGGATAATTCATATAACATGTAGGTCGTGATTATTGACCGTGGAGAAGCCAGCGAGATATGGCAGTGTGGCCGTTGTCTTTTTCAAAAAAAATAAACAAAACATAACTTTTAGAACGATGGATCAGTCTTAAAGACTACTGAAAAATGTTTTAAACGTTCATTATACTTTTCGTAATTGAAAACGTTTTTATTAAACAGCTTTTACGCACAGGAAATTTTGGAGTTATTTTAATTCGAAACACAAAAAAGAACATAATGAAATATGTGAGCAATAAATCACAAAATACAATGACGTGGGCGACGAAGTCGGGAGTGGACCTTCCCACTCGGCGTAAATCATGTGTGACTTAATCTCGCGAAGAGGAGAGCGTGGATTAGATTTAGGGATAAAACATTATTTTGTGACGTCAACGCAATTTTAAAATTTTCTACCTGTCGAGCAACTAAACTGTTAACGCATTTTTTTGTATTAAAGTGTGTAATAACTATTTTCATAATAGTTCTAATTAATTCGAATGAATGTACGAAAACTTTGAACCAACGGTGTTTTACGAACTAAAGGGATTTGTTTAATACTTAATACAAAGAATATTGTAACTGCTGATATTCTCGAGTGCACAAATAATAATCGATACTCGAGTTTAAAAGTTAACCACAAACCAACGTTTTCTATTAAGGCTCTACTTAGCTACAATAACGGGAGTTGTATTATAATTTAGCTTGCTTGTGTTTATGTTTTAGGATTATAATTGTTTCAATAGCTCATAAAAATTATCACCAAAAATATTTCATTCGTGCATTAAACGTAATAAACGTTAAATTAGTTAATTTTATTACTAAGAAAACTGCTAGTGATAAAAAAATCATTCCATTTGATTTTCAATAGGTTTATTACTAATTAATTACAATTAAAGATCAGTTTATCAGTTTAATTCGCTGTGGGCTACAATGGAATATAAACATAATGCCTATGAAACCTGAAAAACTATCTTTTTTCTATGAATCTTCTAAAAATAATGTGAACAAGCCATATTTACTTTTATTAATATTGATTAGGTTTAAATTTTCACAACAAGTTATTTACAAATCTGGTCTGCTCTGTTAGTTCACAAGAAGTGTCCAATATTGCGGGAAAGTTCTAAAGTTTGGGCCCAATATAGACCATCTGCCGCAGTGACAGGCGTCGGCCTAGAGCCTAGTAGCACCTTGGTCTTGAGCCATTTACGTAAATCTGTCAATGATCTTATCCAATGTTGTTTATAGTTGAGCACTTTCGTATGTTTATGTTATAGTAGAAATCTGAAGGAAACAGAATTTTCCATACATTTGCTATCGTTCAGTGATAAAAGATTTCAGTAACACTACGTACATAATTACAAACTAGGTTAAAATAAAAAAAATCACACTAGAGGTGATACGCGTAAGTCAGGAATCGCAACCACCATGTTGTGTGTCAACTTCAATAACTCTAAAACATGCAATTAATAAAAAAAAAACTAAACAAAACTCTAATTATTGAAACTGAACTACATAATACAGTACAGGTTCAATATGTCTGCATTCGCTGACCATGTATTATGTATGTGTTAGATTAGTTATTTACCTGAAGAACAGATCAGATTGGAGATCTAGAAATGTGGTTTTACTGATTTTTGATCAATGAACGATGGCAAATGTCCGGAAAAATCCTGTTTCCTCCACAATCCTTCCATCGTCAAAAACAAACTTCAAACAAAAAGTTGAAATATAGATATCTTCCCTAAGAAAGATGTTGATAAACAGCCGAACTAGGTCGAAATGGAAGGGTATGAAAAGGGTTAAATTTATTAAATTATATTTTTTCTCAGATAATATTTTTTGGTATGACCCAATTAAAAACAACCATTAGACACGTAAATAAATGTTACACCAGCGTCAGCCAACTATATACAGATCCTTAGAGGTGCGACCTTCAGTCTCTTTGTCTGATTGACTGTTATTTACGTGTCTCTTAGATAATGTAAGTGTGTCATGCTAGAAAAAAATATTTTTTATATTTCCTTTTAATATCCTTCAAAAATACAACGAATAAATAACAGATAGCGAAAAACAACATGTCGTGGCATTTTAAATGTATTCCAGTATATACAACTATAAAATGTTTTACTCCAGATGTATAATCCTCCTATAACCTATAGCAGTGTACACTAGTACTGATTGTACTGTGATTGTTGTGCAACAGTTGCACTCAGTTGTGTACCTGATGAGACAATGGGAACTCCTCCTATAACCTATAGCAGTGTACACTAGTACTGATTGTACTGTGATTGTTGTGCAACAGTTGCACTCAGTTGTGTACCTGATGAGACAATGGGAACACCTCCTATAACCTATAGCAGTGTACACTAGTACTGATTGTACTGTGATTGTTGTGCACAGTTGCACTCAGTTGTGTACCTGATGAGACAATGCGAACTCCTCCTATAACCTATAGCAGTGTACACTAGTACTGATTGGACTGTGATTGTTGTGCACAGTTGCACTCAGTTGTGTACCTGATGAGACAATGGGAACACCTTCTATAACCTATAGCAGTGTACACTAGTACTGATTGTACTGTGATTGTTGTGCAACAGTTGCACTCAGTTGTGTACCTGATGAGACAATGGGAACACCTTCTATAACCTATAGCAGTGTACACTAGTACTGATTGTACTGTGATTGTTGTGCACAGTTGCACTCAGTTGTGTACCTGATGAGACAATGCGAACTCCTCCTATAACCTATAGCAGTGTACACTAGTACTGATTGTACTGTGATTGTTGTGCAACAGTTGCACTCAGTTGTGTACCTGATGAGACAATGGGAACACCTTCTATAACCTATAGCAGTGTACACTAGTACTGATTGTACTGTGATTGTTGTGCAACAGTTGCACTCAGTTGTGTACCTGATGAGACAATGGGAACTCCTCCTATAACCTATAGCAGTGTACACTAGTACTGATTGTATTGCGATTGTTGTTGTGCACAGTTGCACTCAGTTGTGTACCTGATGAGACAATGCGAACTCCTCCTATAACCTATAGCAGTGTACACTAGTACTGATTGTACTGCGATTGTTGTGCACAGTTGCACTCAGTTGTGTACCTGATGAGACAATGCGAACACCTCCTATAACCTATAGCAGTGTACACTAGTACTGATTGGACTGAGATTGTTGTGCAACAGTTGCACTCAGTTGTGTACCTGATGAGACAATGGGAACACCTCTTCATGTAGATTACACTTGATATTGTAGTCTAGGAGTTTATAATATCGAAACAACGCAAACATTTCGTTAAGCTTCTTCGTCGCCGACTGTTTTTGGATCCATTCAGACGAACATGATTCCAGATTTCAGGAGTCGAATCTGTAACAGCGTCAGATACCAGACGCTGCACTAAGAGGAAGTTGAACTGACGCTAAACTCAACATTCACATTGAATCAACCCTTTCCACCATAGTTACAGTATTTGAACTGACGATGGTATGTGTATCAATTGTCTATGGGCAGATGAGGGCTTTACTAGTATGGAAAATAGTTAGTTTCATTAATAGTCTCGAAAGTCACCTATCCCAGGCCGAGATTGCATTTGTACGAGGTGAAACCGAACGTGGAAAACACTTTAGAGCACCGCAATAGAACTTTGCAGACAAATATTGAACGATACTTTTCAATACGATGCAAAAAAGCACACATCGCCTTTCAAAAGACTGTCTGATATTTTATAGTGTAGTTATTTTTCTACGTTACACGTTATTACATTATTTCGTTGTTTATTTTGGTGTTAAAATCAGCTGTTTGGACATAGGGACTATCAAAACAAATAAAGGAACAACACTGATGTAATTTTATATTATTTAAATTTTGTACTTTGTTTACATTGGGAATTTATTGTTTGGGAGAGGGAAAATCAGCTGTTGGCTTATCAGTGAGGAAAACGATGACTTCCGCAGACCTCAGCTGTATTTGAAATTAGTCCATGTATACATCGTGATGAAACAGAAATTTTATTGTATTAGGACATTTAATTTAGGAAAAATTATGTATTTTTTCATAATGTATCATAATAATTTTAGAGGAACCAACCTTTCAAATGCATCTTACGATATACAATATACAATTATTTATTGTTAAGGTAAAGTTGTACCTACACAGTAACTGATTGATAAGATCATTCTTTTCTTATTGCCGATAACATAGAGTATGTATCCCTCACGTAATATCCGACGTAAACGAAGAAGTACAACAAAGAGGGGGTGAAGAAAGTAACGAGATTAACACGAGCAATCTGAGGGCAACCCTCAATAAGGGCATAAATCATCGACGTTGGGTGAGGGGTGTTAGGAAGGACAAGGACAAGGGCGTTACTTGACTTTCTTACTTAGTGAAGTATAGTAGATCTTGTCAAAGAGAGGTAAGATGAAATTGTAAATCATGTAAAACTAATTTGTAAATTTTTGTATGATAAATATTTATTGACGTGACAACGTCTTAAATTAGGTTGCGGCTCGGAGTCACTCATGAAAAAGTGTAACGCCCGGTAACGTTACGATGCCCGTCCAGTGGGTCCGCCGTACGGGATCCGCACGGGATAAAGCAGATAACTGTGGGTCCGCCGCACGGGATAAAGCAGATAACTATGTTTATTCGTGAAAATGTGGAGTGCTTAGATTCGTCATTTACAACAACTACAACAATAAAGGTAAATAATTGTACACTGATATTTCATTATCGTAAACTATGATTGATTGATTAATTGTTAGATTGACACAAAAGTTGAGAAACTGAGTTTATAGGTTATGTCATACTATTGACAAATGTTGATAGTGTTAAGTAAATTATTAGTTTAAATCACTCTGCAATCAATCGTAATTCAGTCGATTGAGAAGAAACAGCGCGTATTGCTAGTCAAACATTTAAAATGACAAATTATAACCTCTAACCTGTCATAACAGTGCGACCAAACAAACGAACTAAACCGACCAATCACCACGCGCGGAGTTAGAATTTAACTGTGTTTAGCAAGAATTTCAAATTCCAATTTTAGTAAATGTTTTATTCAACTTTACCATTTACAATAACAAATTTTAATTAATTTCAAATTATGTACAATGTTTTAGTAAACAAAATATATTTCTATAGTTAAAATTTGTGCAATTCTTATTTTCATTCAATTCCTTGTTTCTATTGTGCAATTTAATAATATTCATATCGATAAATATTCTACCGAGAAAAAGACGTTGTCACGTAAAATCTTCGCCCGTAAAACCGACTTTACAGGCAACCATAATTTTTTTATGGATATAATGGCGTTGTACGGTAGGTTGACTCAATTTCAGTAAATGAAAGTAGATAGAAAAACAAGTAGAAGAAATCATATGATTTATAAATATAATTTCGTTCACGTCTGCCCTATGCCATATTTCTATTTTAAAACTGCAACTCTAAAATGTTCAATGCAAATGACATGAAACCTTAAACTAAATAATTTTCAAAAATAGTGTTTCTTTTTAGAAATATTAGAACAGATTAACTCTATTATTGGTTTAAAAATTAAAAAATACGGCTCTGTTAGTTACAAGGTGGATGTAAGAGTTCTCCTTCCACGCTTAATAAAGCATAAACGCCGAAACAATAATATTGCTTACGTTTTAATTTTTCATGCAATTTACACAAACAGGATATTTTTGGATATGTCATTAATTTTCAATAAACCACTATTCTAAAAACATTTGTTAGGATTAATGGGTTCAACATATTTAATTTAATTTTGAAAACTTTCGAATACTTTCAATTTGCAAAATAAAGTGTTATTATTATGTTCCTTTGATTAGCCGTAAATGCAACATTTAAATCCATTTGCATTAACAGTTTTATTTAGATATTGTGAATTTTTAGTTGTAAACTGATATGGATTGACGGAACCTTTTGCTTTTTTATGTTTACCAACCATTTTCTGAAGTTTTACGAAATTGGATAAAAAAATTGTCATAAAGATATCCTTTTTTCTACGAAGAGGATTGAAAGAAAAACAAGACAGAGAAATCCAAGGAATCAAATGTTTCCAATGTAGTAAATATTCATAAATATAAATTTGTTTTTCATTTTCAAGAACTACGGAGGTGCAGTTATGTTAAACTTGATGTGATTTAATAACATTTCATGCATACATAAAATTTTGTTAAATTTTATGCAAGTCTTGCACCCTTCAAGGTGCAACCTTTATAACCTTTATAAGGGTTAGTTCCTGTTTATAATTAGAAAAACTATTAAGGAACAATAAATGATTAGCTAAAATTATCAAATTCTTATTGTTTGACTTTCAGTTTACTCGGAACTGCAATGCGCAGCTCCCCACATCAGACACATTACGATATTAGACCTACTTGTTTGTATCTTTGACGATATTGCCATTTCCTAAGGCGCCACTATTATTGTCACCAAGCAACTCACCGGAAATACCACTGACTCAATTTACAATCTCTACTACCGCTTCAGAATTATCAGAAAATAAGCAATCTCATAATTAGAAAAATTATTATATTAGCAGTTAATAAGAATATCACAAAATAACTTATAAATAATTGTTTACTGTCTGAGCTCCAAGAATTTTTCGGGTATGTTTGACCTATTTTATTTCTTTCCTTTATTTTATATGCAGTAATTATCTTCCTGCCTGACAAAGAGAGTAGATTTAAACTCTCGAAACGTTGTGTTATACATTGTGTTAACGCTTAAGGATGGCAATTGTCCGTATTTCTAATTATCTGATAAACTGAATTTTTATGATAAAGATAGGCAATCAGAGGCAGGCCTTTCAATTATAAAAGTTAATCTTTTGTGTACATCATGTGATATTTTGCACTATTAACATTGTTAAGGCGCTAATTCTTCGTAGTGAAAATTTGATAGCCAGATTTATTGTATCAACATCTTTAGTATATCAGTACAGCATTTGTAAGCCAAACCCTATCTTACCTTGAAAACGTGTATTAAAATTCCTTATAATTCTTGTAATGATTTTGTTATTACGATAACATAATTCACACTGAAGGTCAGCGTACTTTCAGCCCCCAAACTACGTAATATTTAAGTACAGCTAAGATTAATTTCCTTTACTTCTAAACCCATTTTGTCCCTTGTGTGTGTTTTTGTCGCAGGTTTTGATTTACGCCGCTGGGAAGTCCCCTTCACAATTGGCCGGACCTGCGACATTGTGTAGCGTGAAAAATTACATGTACGTTTCCTTTTATTTACTTTATTCCCCACTCCGCTATGTCCTCCATTCACTAAAGCAAAGAAATGCTTCGATACTTTCCGAACGTTACGGTTCTTTTACCAATACGTATATTTTGTAACTATGTTCATGTATATGTACTTTTACCACTAATGGTGATTCTCGTCGTCGTCGCGTAGTTTGATCTTTTAAGAATTACTGATCCGGATATAACTGTTATCTTTGGCCAGTTTCATGCTCTGGAACTTCAAAACCCAACCACACGTATTATACAAGGTAAAAGTACGCCAAACGATTTGTCACGTAACACAATTCGCCGAACACCAGTTACATTAGGATACGTGTGACACTGTGTCACATGGTAAAATGTCATATCTCGTTTGTTTACAAACTCTGCTACTTTCTCGTTGCCATCATCGTTACCCGTAAAGACCAATAGAAAAGTGTTCGTTTTCGCTCAGCCAAATCTACAAGGGTTTGTTATTATAACCAAAACTATGTGACAGATAATAGTGTGAATAAACTCATTCACGCTGTTATTGTGGTTAGTAGTGTAGCCAGCAGTTTCCATGAGTTTAGTTATTTTTACTATTTACTAACTCCTTTACTGTTGTATTATTGTTAACAGTTTGTACTATATAATTTATCATTAACTGATAGAACAGTTTTTACTGTATAATTTATCATTAACTGATACAACAGTTTTTACTGTATAATTTATCATTAACTGATAAAACAGTTTTTACTGTATAATTTATCATTAACTGATAAAACAGTTTTTACTGTATAATTTATCATTAACTGATAAAACAGTTTTTACTGTATAATTTATCATTAACTGATAAAACAGTTTTTACTGTATAATTTATCATTAACTGATAAAACAGTTTTTACTGTATAATTTATCATTAACTGATAAAACAGATTTTACTGTACTATTAAACTGCTAGAGTATGTTGTACTGTATTTTTTCTCTTATCATTAATGTTATCAGATCTCAAACGGTGAAAATTGAAAATACATTTGGAAATTTGTTAATATGCAAGCCATTATTTGACTATTATTATTTGATTATTATTTTGGCCATTTTGACTGTTGTTGTTATTGTAGTCTAATAATGGCTTGCATATTAACAATTTCCAAATGTATTTTCAATGTTCACCGTTTGAGATCTGATAACAGTTACTGTTGTTTTACTGTATATAGTACAAACTCTTCTAGCAGTTAATAATACTGTACAACATGTTCTAGCAGTTAATAATACAGTAAAATCTGTTATATCAGTTAATAAACACTGTACAAATTGTTCTAGCAGTTAATAATCAGTCAAAACTGTTCTATCAGTTAAAATACAGTACTCGTGTTCTGTGTGTATAATGAACAATCCGATAAATTAGCTATTGAATCCAATATTGTAAGTTATATAAACGTCATAATAATAATTCTTCACTTGCCAAAACGAAAGCTATAGCTGGAATATTTAGAACACTCTCATACGTTCAATAACACTAAGTTTTGATATCTACATCTCGATATCTACCATTCGATATCTAACATTCGATATCTAACATTCGATATCTACCATTCGATATCTAACATTCGATATCTACCATTCGATCTACCATTCGATCTCTTCCTGTTCACCTGTAGTGGATTTCTTACCTAAACACATACAATATACACTATAATGGTCATACAAGGGTTTTATCACTTTAAACAGTTAACAATGAATGCGTTCGGAAAGGTTTCGATATCTTCAGAAACTTTCCATCGTCACAAGTAAAATTTAAAGAAGGAAAGATTGGCTACATTGTCGGCTCTTAGATTCGATAACATCCAATTGATGACTCCTATTGAACTTAGACAAACAGACGTGTTAGTAGATGACCGAGGGGTACAGATATTACCACAGTCATACACTATCGCAACCAACTGTTAGACAATAATGTTACGTCACGACTCGCCTACTTACCCCACACACGACCCAACATTTATTGACCTGTATCCTTCCACATTTACCGGCTCATTTATCGCCTACTTTACTGCGCCTCCTTTATTAAAGATCTTATCGGCCTTGTTCTTGTCCTGCCCTCCCGCTTTTACTACCCTCTAGTGAGCGCAGTAAACCGCCCGGGTCGCTTGATGGTCGAACTGAGTAACACTTTGTTGAGCGGCCGGTTGCAATTATATTTATATTTATATATATCTACTAAAAACGATTGACTTGCGTTAGAGCTGTTTGTTGGATATGAATTGCTCATAAAATTATCGGAATTTGCTTTAAATAGTAAGCATTGTGACATAGTCAACTTTCATTATCCACTGTCAAATAAAGATTAATCTTATCTTCACTATCCACACACAGAAATCTTGACTATAACGTTAGTATCATAGGTAATTATTATTAGGTAATTGTACTGTAATGAATAATTTAAATGCTTCTAAAGAGCAACGTATTGTTGTAGATTATACTTTAGTCGGTCTCTTCAGAAATGGCATTCCTGCCCAAATTCGCAGCTACAACAGGAGCTTACAGCTGTTTTGTATTCTATAACAAAAATCTGAGACATCGATGGACACTTTAGGAACACAATGGACCGTAAGCCGCTCCAACTTTGGGGTTAAAATGAGACAGCATGGCCTTAAAAAGGGTTGAAAACCCCGAATAATAAATATTTTCGCAGCTTATATTTACTTTAGTTTTGTAAACGTGTAATCGTGAAACAGCTCATTAACAGTTACATCACTATCGGTCTCCCAGATAAGCATATTGAAAGTCACAATTTCCAGTAAAATATCTGGTCTTTATCTCATTAACTAATGCTAATTTCACTGATGTCAGTTGACAATTAATTTACATAGAAAAGGTTAAATATATGTGATCTGTACAAATTTATGATTTGTAATTTTAACCCTTTTGGTACTCCCCCATATCGCCCTCCTCCCCCCCCCCCAGTCGGCATTAGATTTCATTGCATGTTTCGGCCCTCACATGCTTGACTATTACTAGTGAATAATTCGGCCGTTAAGGTAGTAAATCAGGCATACAGACGAAATAGTGTTGCAAGCCACTTTCTTGTAGGTACTTACTCGTATTATTAACATACAAACAATATTATATTATGCTAATAGTAATCTAGTGGTACACGATCATTACTCAGTTAACTATGGGACAAAAGAAATATTTCACCCTTCAGCACCACTATGGAGCATTTTCCTTTTTAAAAGTAACAGATTACACAATTTAATTTAGGAATGTACTTCATAACACACAACAAAACAAAATGGACATAATTGGGACACGTGTGACAAAAAAAACATACAAGAAAATTAATTACGGCGTTATGAGGAGTGATGCATAAATTTATGTCACCAAGGTAACTTTGCTAGAAATATTTGGGGATTTCAAAAGAAATCAACTTTGGATCCAAGTGAGAAAAAGAGGAAACAGCCATTTTCATTTTGTGTTTTTTTTGGTGGCGTTTATTCCTTATCACTGCAGTAATGATGTCAAAAGTAGGGCAGAATACAGCATGAGACTCTATACGGAAGTTTGGAACACATTGTTCTACAAGATAAAACAAGCCGAGGCAGGTCCGGTCTGAGATGCTGTGGGCGTGACACTGACAGAGGGGTGAATGTGAGATTGGACTGAGTTAAAGGACTCATTACCAATAACTACTTTAGTTTTATGTATACATTAACAGTATAATTTTATTTTATATGTTTTAAGAATTACATAAGTAGTGAACTTATTCATTTCTTGAATTTTAATTTTATCATGTCAAAATATTATATTTATCCACCACATCGTTTGAATGTAATCATTTCTTTAATTTTTTTATTCTTAAGGTAATACTTAGTTAATGTTTTAAATTTTACGTTGTCGCATGTTAAGTGTAAGAAAGGGCCATGCGGCCCTAACTTTGCTTTTATAAATAAAGAATTTTTAATTTCATTTCTTTTTCAGGTAATTCTATACAGGTATTTTGTAAGATTGTAATCTTCGTGGCGGACCTTGACTTGGTGTAGCTTATCGTGATGGCGGTTGTAATGGTCTACAGCTGTCTGGAAATATCAACGCCCTTGACATCCTGAAAAAAGGTGATTAAAATCTTCAACAGGATGTAATAGATGTGTTATGCGCATTAATCCTCACTATAACATCAGTTATGTTCAACGATGTGTTGATAACACAAGTTGTAATAAAGCCCACATCACGTCGGTATCCTGTATTCCACTCCAGTCCGTGTTCTTCTCTGAGTCTTCTCATTTCCTTCACTACACCAAAGTCCATTAGATTAGAGTATTACCATAATTTTCAGGACCGTAAATGACAGGATAAAGGAGGAAGTAATCAGAAACAGGTTATATCAGGGTTGTATCGAGTATCATAGTAGCACGTCCACCAGCAAGGTCCCTCGCGTGCAGGGTCTGGGTGATGTGTCATGAGACCAACTGCTACTATAGGGACCAGTCATAGTCTGTCTTCAGCAGCTCCTTATCCATACCACGCTCTGTCTCTACCAATTCTTCTGCAGTGACACATTGGCCATCGCTGTCACCGGAATTAGAGTCATCACCCACACTGCACACTTAGTTCTGTTGGTCCTGCAGAGTACACAGGTGAACTGGCCAATGACGTGGCTCCGACGATCTGCAAGTTGTCCAACATTGATTCAGATCCATTTATGTTGAGATTCCTTGAAGAGTTTTGGCTCCAGATGGGAAAGTGCAAACATAAATTTTATTGTATTGTTAAAAGTTCACAGGCCACCATGACAGGGATGGCAGGGGCAGAGGCTACCTATCTGGTCGGACCGATCCAATTCTTTTGAAATGCTTTGAAGACGTTTTGTTGCAGTTACAAAACTGGGTACTTGGATTTCCAAAAGAAGGCTATACAAGAACATACAGAAAAGGATGCTGTTGTAGTGACCAGGTCCTGCTGACACAGTTTTGGTGACATGTCTTGGAAGTCTTTTTAGTTAGAGAATTAAACACAGAGATTTTCAACTCTTGGATTTTTAAAAGTTCAAAAAGGAAAAGTGAGAGAGGAAGGTGGGGCAGATACTACCTATTTTTATCGTGCTAATTCAGTTCTGGTGACATGCTATCCACTTATATACCACAAAAAATAGAATATTTTAAATTAGGAATGATATCATTTAGTAAAAAAAAAATTATGGTTGCCTGTAAAGTCGGTTTTACGGGCGAAGATTTTACGTGACAACGTCTTTTTCTCGGTAGAATATTTATTGATATGAATATTATTAAATTGCACAATAGGAACAAGGAATTGAATGAAAATAAGAATTGCACAAATTTTAACTATAGAAATATATTTTGTTTACTAAAACGTTGTACATAATTTGAAATTAATTAAAATTTGTTATTGTAAATGGTAAAGTTGAATAAAACATTTACTAAAATTGGAATTTGAAATTCTTGCTAAACGCAGTTAAATTCTAACTCCGCGCGTGGTGATTGGTCGGTTTAGTTCGTTTGTTTGGTCGCACTGTTATGACAGGTTAGAGGTTATAATTTGTTATTTTAAATGTTTGACTAGCAATACGCGCTGTTTCTTCTCAATCGACTGAATTACGATTGATTGCAGAGTGATTTAAACTAATAATTTACTTAACACTATCAACATTTGTCAATAGTATGACATAACCTATAAACTCAGTTTCTCAACTTTTGTGTCAATCTAACAATTAATCAATCAATCATAGTTTACGATAATGAAATATCAGTGTACAATTATTTACCTTTATTGTTGTAGTTGTTGTAAATGACGAATCTAAGCACTCCACATTTTTACGAATAAACATAGTTATCTGCTTTATCCCGTGCGGCGGACCCACAGTTATCTGCTTTATCCCGTGCGGATCCCGTGCGGCGGACCCACTGGACGGGCATCGTAACGTTACCGGGCGTTACACTTTTTCATGAGTGACTCCGAGCCGCAACCTAATTTAAGACGTTGTCACGTCAAAATCATTTATGAGAAGAAAGATGAATTCTTTTTATTAAATTGCTCCCTCACCATTTTTGTTTTTGTTTATTGTAGTAACATAAATAATTGGAACATTCATTAAACAGGCTGGTTTACTTAATTAGCCTACTCTTTTGTATTTTCCAGTGATCACTATAGTTAAATTCTAGAACACTGCTGCAACATTTCTTGTTTTATTTATTGTTAAGAGTAACGTGTGGATATTACTATTATCGTGGACGAGTTGTGCGATACGACAAAACATGAAGATATAAAGAAAAGTAGGCGGTGGGAAAGTACACGTGGAACAGACAGCAAGAATTGATCGTGAAAGAGAGAGGAAAACATAGGTTCCACACTTCAGTTCATGTAGTGGAGAATGGGTTAGAGAATTGACAACTTCATATTATTGTTAGTTATATAAATTAAACTCAACGTGACTTAAATTCAATTTTCACATAATGGCTTATCACTTGTTCAAACCTTATCACTCGTTTCTTTAAGTAAACTGCAGTGTTTATGAAGAAATTGGCTTCCAGTTTTTAGTATTTTTAAAAGTTTTTACGCTTTACTCTATATTATTCTCCGATTTTGATATGAAAAGAAAACGAGAGGGGTATTAGTTACTATAAGAGCTTGCCTTAAATATCATATACATTTACAAACGGTTAACCCTTTGATTTTTTATCCGATCCATCGTTTATTGGCGTTGTTGTAGAGAGCAAATTTAACATAAATAACTTAAACACATCCATTTGTGACCATCTAGTGAAGACTTTATAGAAATATTTTAAATCATATTAGATCAATTATGTAATTATATTGAAAAATACTCATTATTAATGAATAGTAAATACAGTTAATTTTAATTCCGAGTAACAAAAGTCATGAAAAATAATAATAATAATATTGGAATTTATACTATATTGGAAAGTTTTGTTTTAATAACATTTAATACTATTTAAAAGGAATAATAGTGTACAAATAGATTTAATACACATTAATTTGTATGGTGGGTGTTGTTGGTTACAGTTCTGGTGTCAATAATCAGTTTTACCATAATGACAGATTCCAAGGAACCGTTAAAGATCTGAATAGAAGAAACACAAAAATAAATACACATTAATACTATATTACCTAGAAAGTATTTTTTTTATTTATATTACGCTCTATAGGAATAAAAGAGCCATACAAAGGCTGTTATCACCATCATCTACAGTTTCGATTCACACCGAGTCGAAACTTTTTTGATGTTAAACAAAATCTATCAATAATACACACCCACCTATACAGTTGGCTTTGAAGATATATCGTGATTGGCTCCAGCTTAACTGATCAACGACCAATAGGACGACCTATATATTAGTTGTTGACCGGTTTAACCTGCAGCCAATCAAATACATAGCCACCACTTCAACTTATTTGTAAAAGCAGGCGGGTATTATAGGCAGTTTCGGTTAAAACTCTGTTGAGCACTCTCCGCAGTGAGGAAGAAACATTTCAAGAATTTAATTACTTCTTAAGTTAAATCTCTCGTTAGCGAGAATCGCCCCACACATTGTTGAGGCACCATAACCGTAAATCCGGCCAGTAGTGCTACAATAAACGTCGATAGCAGTAACAGTTTCCCGGTACATCAACATGCAACAACCCGCGCGGTATTACAGACCTGATAATGAGACTGTACGATCGTGCCCCGCCTCCTAACATACATACTGTATATCGTGTAGGAGGTGTAATATACACGACACAACGTCTATTGTACATTCAAGGGATGAGGAGACACGAACATGTATTGGCTGACAATTATCGGCCACTATTTCTACAATTATTGTTTATAAGCAACAAGGTGTATATTTATACTTACACTTAATAAATAACCAGTGAAATAAAGCATTATAACGAAATATCGAGTATAAAGAGTAATCACATGACTAATAAACACAAGCGTACTGTACTGGTCTTTTCTCTTTCACTCTAAAAATCAAAATCAATAGAATTCTTTCTTGGCCCAACAGAAAAGTACGAACCCTAAGAGCATGTGACATTGTTATTAAGTGATATCGCATATACGAGCATACGGATAATAGACGGACGAACGCTCTTTGACTATTTCTTGGAATAGGTCTTCAGAACTTTTTACAAGGTTACTAGAACACAGACGTAACTGCAACGACACGATTATTTGCACTGTCGATTCTTGAACAAAATGAGAGGAGAAGGGGATGGAAACTCCCTTTTCAGAACAAACGTTGTCGGCTCTTTATGAAATGATTCAGCAGGGTCTCCGAGGCATCCATAGCGATCTTCTGCCTACAAGAACTGCAGCTGTTGTCAGGAAAATGTCCTTCCTTCGAGGGTGGGAGTGAATTAAAATTGGTATTACGGTCTATGGGAGACTTCCCGCCAATGTTATTCTCTACTCTACTCTGTCCAGAAAACCGCCGACAATGGTTCCCAGATAGCCGCCACTAACTAACCTAACTACTCGCCTGGCGTGACGTAGAACCTGCCTGACAAACAGAAAGGAACGTTGTTTGTAATATTTTTAAATTATTTATTTCAGTCAGTGTGCAATCCATTTTCAAAAACACGCTACACGATATGCATTTGTTTCAACATTATTAGTACTAACAAAATCCTATATAAAATAATCAAACAAACAAGACGAATACAATTATGCAACAGCAAAGCAAAACGAGTAAAACATTGATATTAACACTTATATTTAAAATCACAATTACAGATAATAACAATAATATCAGGTAACAACTACAAGATAAGTATAATCGATAAATAAGGAAAAACAACAACACTAATAGAATAACAAGAACATATAACAACGTAAATAATATAATAGCGTACAATAGTAATGACACACTGTACTATAATTGTATATAAGCACGCTTTCAGAGTAAAACAATATACAAAAATTGTCTTCACACGCCGTAAACTGTATACGGTGTTAATGTTGTGGAATAAATACGAATAAAATAAGTTTGGAATGAAATGTATGATTGTCATACAATCACATATCAAATATACAATAAGTACATCGTATTTGGACACACTTTTTTATTTTGTTATTACACATGCAATACAGTTAGAATTAACTTCATTACATAAAAATTAATAAAACTAACACACTGAGAACATAGTCAATGATTAATTGCCATCCCGACGTGATGACGTCACTTAACGATGACGTCGCTTAGGTTGACGAGAGTAAACTCGCAGACCCAAGGCCCTTCTGATCGTTTGTTTGTGGCGTTGCTTAATAAGTATTTCCTTGCTGTACTTGACTGCTTATCCACTAGAATATCTAAGAATTAAATTGAACTTAATTCTAATATGAAGGCTTGCGAAATTTTATTAACTCGGATCTTTAATCCTGAAATCTCCTAGTTAACCATAAAACCATTTCGTCACCGTGGTTCCGGTAACGAAGCACGGGCAGGAAAGATGGCAGCAACTCACTAACGATGGGGAACTGGTGACTGAATGGGTAACTAACTGTCAGACTGACTATAAATGTGTTTTCCCGTAGTAAGTGCTGGATTTAATATTAATGATTGCTCGGTAAAAGGCGTGAAAGTGTTGTTATAAGTGTGTTGATCTGATGATATCTTGATCGAGTAGAATTAATGGGGTTTTGATGTAAACAAGACAAATAACACTCTCTCTCACTCTCTCTCGGCACGTGGTAAGGGAGGGAGGGTAGAGGGTTGTGGTACGGTGGTAGAGGGGGAGGGTTGTAGCGACAGAAATGGAACTCGGCACTAAATCATTGTTGGCAGTTAATAAGTGGTTTGGCGGTATAGCCTCTGAAGTCACAGCCACATCGATGTGGCAGCGAGGAGACAATGGTTCAACCCTAATTTGGGGGGAAATGTATCTACATTAAGTCAAAAAATCCTTAAGAAATGTACTATATATCATTATTTCTTTTTTCAACAGTCCCTGCTACCCCCAATGGTGAATCTAACGGTAATCCAGTTAACAATGGTACAAATAGTTTACGAAATAATTTGTTTTGCTGCATAATAGTTTACGTGGAAATTTATAAAATAATTCTCGATCTATTTATTCATTGCAACGGTAAAAACCATTAAAAATGTAAAAACAGTGATTAGTGAAGCAACAACAAATAAGAACCCGTATAAACAACAATTACAATAAATTAACAATAATATATAGTTGAATTGTAGTAAACCGATGATGCAGCTAGCTCAAAATAAGCGACGAATTAAAAAAGCAAAGAAGAGTTAACAATCCAGTCCATAACACGATGAACAAAGAAAGTAAAATGTAACAATAGGGTTAAAAAGGAATATACATAATATAATTTTGGAGTCGAATAGTAGTCCGTCTGTGCTATAACAAGACTCGATAGAAACTAGAGACCTAGTGGACTTAGTGCATAGGTTTGTCTTGTTCCGACGAAGAATTCCATTGATTAGACCTCAAGCTGTCTGTGCGTCACGTTCTGTCAGGTCTTAAGATACGTCACTGTATCGGTTTTTACTCTGAATTTGACATCCATTGGTAGCATTAAAGCTAAATCAGTAACAGTAGCGAATCATCTCTGAGACTCGGATTCGAATCCCAGAATTGGGAATGAAATTGTGTATATAAAACATAATCTTCTGAGCCTATCCTGAAGTAGGGCTAAATTTAAACAGTTCGAGGCAGAGCTACAGTATCCAGAAAACTCTTTGCATGACATTATTGGATTATGTAAGAAAGTTTACACCCTCGCCCCAAGCATTTACTTGCCTTATAGCAGCCGTTACGTGCTGGGGGGACGTGACACCACAACTGAGTGATATCTTCCACACCATTACACCATGGGGGGACACTGATTACGACTTCTCATACGAGAGATAACGTGGGGGAATCATGTTTTAGTCTAAGGGTATTTTTGAACGAAATGGTGAATCTTTGCCCAGAATATAAAGCAATACAACAGAGTGTCGAAGGACCCCGGTGAAAATATCAGAAGAGATAAGTTATCGAATTAATTTTGGCCAAAAAACAATTGATTGTTCCATCGACGAAGAAAAACCTATGTACCGATATACCTCTTGGTCAAGTTCTAAGACCTTCCTGTCAAGAGTTATCGAAATGATGGACAGACAAACTGACGGATGGATTGTCCTTTGGCCTTTTGACACCAAATTCAATAAAGTCCTTCAATGAGCGAAGAGAAGCCTATGCAAATTATCTACCAGGACTAACGATTGAGCAGCAACGTCGAGCGTGGCTGCTGCTTGGATGGGTGATCGTTGAGTGACCCTGTCCTTGCAAGCAGCCCGCCTGCCCGGCCGTTAGTGGTTGTTCCGAAGTCGCCCTCAAGCCGTGGGTCCCCATGTTAATGTTAGAGAGGGCTGAAGTCCTAACTTCGCCTGGTAAAATGAGACATATTTACTTTACTTTACTTTGAGACTCAAGCCCTCAAGACCTTTATGTTAAGAATTCTTGCACAGATGGCCAGACGGGCGACATAAAGAAGGACGGATTGCCTTTTGACTTTTTGACCCATTGGATCAAGATAAATCTATGCTCCAAGTTTCTAAGTTTCTATCGCACAGAAGAACAATGGAACGATGGAAGGACAATGACACTATTTTAATAAGGCCTTGTAGGTTACTTAATAATGAGGAAGTTGGATCAAGACAACCTGGATAACACTGATAAAAATTAGTTACATCAAGACAGATCTCAAACTTGCTGTCTCTATTCCCTACCTGGAAACCCTTGCAATAGTCGCTCTCGATCTCTGAGCCACCGACTGCTACGGAATGAAGTGTGAAACACTCAGTTGTCTGTAATTGTACTCGTAGTTAAATCCCCTTAGAACAACTTACTACCCTTACAAGTATGGTCGAAGGAAGGGTGACAATTTGAGGGGAAATCAAAGCAAGGGCAGTAGCTGAAGACAATAGCCGAGTTTAACTTCTCACTCAACCTTGACATCGTGTCTCGTTAAATGGTCTGACCGCTGCTCCAACTCCAGAAGTCCCTTGTTGTCAACTTGGTGGTAAATCTCGTATTCCGTCTTTCTTGACAATAGTGAATTTATACTAGGGGATAGCTAATAGAATAATTAATTTCATGTACTACATAAGCTTTTTGCACGGGCTAATGAAATAGTAAAAACGTAAAATATACAATTACAACAACCTACAAGAACCTTAAAGTATCTATAATATTGATAAATATAACGTATTGAAATATACGAGTGGACAAAAAATGTAGTATATGTGAATTGAAAAATATTGGTACTTTGGATAATAAAAGTTTATAACTCCAATAAAATGTATAAGTAAAATATAAAGTAAACTAACATTCTAATTCTAAGGAGACTTTTATTTAAATGTGTAGCGTATTCATAAGGATTCGGTAAATTATAAGGATCTTAATAAGGATAAGATAAATTATTAGAAATTTTTTATTGTTGACTTCGAAAATTTTATGATACTTACACATTTTTTTAGAATAGCATTGTAAAATCATAAAATTGCAGTTGCCAAACATGTTAAGGAAAGGCTAAATCAATGTTCTGAAACCAAATCATACAGCTAGTAGTTTCGTATGGCACCACATGAACAAATGCTAAGAATCGTTATTGAAACTGAATTATTCAATGTTGAAACATGAAATATATACAGAACGTTGGAATTACGACTTGTGTAACTTATATTAAATGTTATAAAAAATTAATATCAATCTCTAATTTTCTATATATCTTTAGAGACTGCATACAGGCCAAAATATGAACCTACGCAATCAATAATTAATACAAGCACTAAGTCACATGTGAGATGGCCAGTTTACATTCAATAATATACTGAAGACATCGTTGGGCGGTGAAAGTTGACTCGCTAAATATTCAAGAAAAGAACGCCAAGTATTCTCCCTCAATTTTACTCAACTTGACTGGAAGATGTGGCGACGCTCCGGTGGCGATCACGTGATCGATAAGGGATTCCTGATCGACTGATATCCCCCAGCTCATTACGCAGCTGAGGAATACAGATTACCAGGGGATTCACCAGTGGTGCGGGAGTGCGTACTTACGGTATTATGGAAAAAATATACGCTTACGATGTACAAGGTTCATAGAACTTTAAATATCACGTAGAGCTTTTAAAACTGTCCTGACTGGACTCAAAATCAAGATAATTCGCAGAACAATCATTCACATTTATTACGTACAATATGTAAAAATTCATCTCAAATTAAGACTGCAATCAAACTTTCAACATTCAAACATTCATTTTCCTTTCATCATCCTGAAATTACAACCCACTTCTAGCGCTGGATTCAAAGCGCTTACACCTGTATAGATATTGTACTCCACTCACTTTCAGCGCTGGATGAAAGCGCTTACATATATTTATATATTTTACTCCATTCACTTCCAGCACTGGATTAAAGCGATTACATCTGTTTAGATATTGTACTCCAACCACTTCCAGCACTGGATTAAAGCGATTACATCTGTTTAGATATTGTACTCCAACCACTTCCAGCACTGGAATAAAGCACTTACATATGTTTATATATTGTACTCCATCCACTTCCAGCGCTGGATGAAAGCGCTTACATCTGTTTGGATATTGTACTCCAACCACTTCCAGCACTGGATGAAAGCGCTTACACGTGTTTATATATTGTACTCCACCCACTTCCAGCGCTAGATGGAAGCGCTTACATCTGTTTATATATTATACTCCACCCACTTCCAGCGCTAGATGGAAGCGCTTACATCTGTTTAGATATTGTACTCCAACCACTTCCAGCACTGGATTAAAGCGATTACATCTGTTTAGATATTGTACTCCAACCACTTCCAGCACTGGAATAAAGCACTTACATATGTTTATATATTGTACTCCAACCACTTCCAGCACTGGATGAAAGCGCTTACACGTGTTTATATATTGTACTCCAACCACTTCCAGCACTGGATGAAAGCGCTTACACGTGTTTATATATTGTACTCCACCCACTTCCATCGCTAGATGGAAGCGCTTACATCTGTTTATATATTGTACTCCACCCACTTCCAGCGCTGGATGGAATCGCTTACATCTGTTTGGATATTGTACTCAACCCACTTCCAGCGCTAGATGGAAGCGCTTACATCTGTTTATATATTCTACTCCATCCACTTCTAGCGCTGGATGAAAGCGCTTACATCTGTTTGGACATTGTACTCCAACCACTTCCAGCACTGGATTAAAGCAAAATTCAAGTCAAGTCTTTTATTGCCGTTGATAATATTACAATTATGTGGCAAAAGTCATACCAAATAAATCTATAATTTTTACATTCGTTCACAATACCACATTCAGACATACAATCGTTACATTCATCCATACCACTTACTCGCCAATTCTCTCCACTGCCAACGCCAGTGTCAGTCTTCTAGATTGGAGGTCTCCCAACTATAATTCAAAAACTCGTCGACGCTATAGAATGCTTTAGACGCTAAAAAGCGCTTCAGACGAGTTTTTAACGCCTTGGGCGTTTTTACGTTTTTCATGGAATCCGGCAAACTGTTGATGAAACGGACACCTGCCTGCGAGGGTGATTTGTAGTTTATTTGTAAATTTGTAGGTGATTTGTAATTTGGACAGTCTGTGTTCTATGGCTTAGAAATGATTTAATCCACAGCAGGGGCACACCTCGAATGCCATGAGATTCAAGTTTGTCAAGAAGTGTATTATGGTCAACACAGTCGAATGCTTTGGATAAGTCGAGAAACACACTTATGGTGGGATTCCGACACTCTAACCCCTCTACAACCATTTCGACCAGACTCACCACAGCGTCTACCGTCGATTTTCCCGTTCTGAAGCCAAATTGGTCTTCAGAGAGCTGGTTGTGTTTGCTAAGAAAACAAAGCATTCTTGTCAAAAATAGTTTTTCGAAAATCTTGCTCACAGTTGGCAAAATAGAGACAGGCCGATAATTGTTAAGGGGGCATGGGTCATCTTTTTTTGAAAATGGGGTGTACTTTAGCATTTTTCAGGAGGGAGGGGAAAACTCCTGTTTGAAAAGACAGATTTACCAATTGAGTCAGAGGGCTCACAATATGCTTGGCACATTTTTTTCAAAATCCACATGGACAATAAATTTAGATCGGTTGATTTTTTGGCCGGGAGCTGCTGAATAATTTTTTCCAACTCTTCCTTAAGTACCGGTGCCACTATCATTGATTCTACTGGACTACGTCTTCGCGCGTGAGTAACCTGGGGCTCTGACGGTCGAGGACCTCGCCCACAAGCAACAGACGCAAAAAATCTATTAAACTCATGGGCGATCCCAGCTTCATCCTGCACCAAGGTATCTCCAATTTTAATTTTGATCTGTTTGTGAGCTTTATTTTTATTGTTAATAATGTCCCAAACAGTTTTAGAAACATTTTTAGAAGAAAGAATTTTTTTTTGAGACATCATATGATTTCGCGGCTTGGATCACTTTTCGGTAAATTGTTCGGTAAAGCGCTTACATATGTTTATATATATTGTACTCCATCCACTTCCAGCGCTGGATGAAAGCGCTTACACGTGTTTATATATTGTACTCCACCCACTTCCAGCGCTAGATGGAAGCGCTTACATCTGTTTATATATTGTACTCCACCCACTTCCAGCGCTAGATGGAAGCGCTTACATCTGTTTATATATTGTACTCCACCCACTTCTAGCGCTGGATGAAAGCGCTTACAGCTGTTTGGATATTGTACTCCACCCACTTCCAGCGCTGGGTGGAAGTGCTTACATATGTTTATATATTGTACTCCACAAACTTCCAGCGCTGGATGAAAGCGCTTTTACACTATACTTTATAATGTTTACATTCATTCTTTCGAAAAACGAATACCGAGGGTAAAAAAAAGGCAGCTAACAGGGTGACCCGCAAAGTAGGCATCAATATCCTTTGATGTGTGATAAGTTGTCCACACATTATCTCGTAATCAATTTGACTTACAGTCAAAAGATTTAGCATCAATGTACGCCTATTAAAAGCAGAAGGGATAGCCGGAAGTTTGAAGTTTTATTCTGTTCCTTACAGCCTAAATGGCCGGAAGAAGGCTATACACTTGCACCTTTTGACTGCAATAGGCTTCTCATTGCAACGTTTACATACGTAACAATATAAATATTGTCTTAAAGATATATCAACGAAACAGTAATTGTTTAAAGAGTTCTTATGTAATCGTTGGTTTGATATTGTTCTGAGAGACCTTCATACCATGTTATTCAAGAAGTCTGAAATCATTTCGAAAATCGCTTCAAACTATATATTTTGAACCAATTCATTAACATATTTTAAATGTATTAAATTTAAAGAATTTTGGGTGGTTTATATATTCTTAATAAACATTTGAAACGATCAAGTGTAAAACTCTATCCAGAAAATATTAAATTTCATTTTTTAATAAGCTTTAAACGTATTACAATTAAATTTCCAGGTATGTTACAAAAACACACAATTAAATGATATATTACTCATATGCTTTAACAATATTGTAAAAACTAAAATCTTTTTAAAATTTAGTGAAATCAATGCCAAAAATGTATCAAAAGCTTTATTTTTTAGCTAGTTATATAAACATTTAATGCACAATCTAACCTTCAAAATGATTTGGTTAAAAAGTGTTACCCCTTAATATACACGATTTCTAGTCAAAGCTCGCAAAAATTAACAATAAGGCTAGGCACCTCTCAGTACACACATCAACAAGAGCGGATCGGAAAACACAGCCTCTCATTTCTGTGAATTCCACCCTCACAAAAGTCTTGCACCCAAGGGGTTAAGTAACCTTACTTTTGTTTTAAGAAATCATCAAAGTTTTACGAGCTGTCATATTCTAAAAACATTCTGAGACAAAGAACCGACCAGAATTTAAAGCTGAAATGTTAAAAAATGTAATGAACATACAAGTCTTCAAAGACAACATTTTGTGATTTCTAAAAACTTGTAAGTGTGCCCCAGTACTGAGCATTCGGGATCCGTTACAATGAAGACTATCTGTGGATATCCCGGCACACGTCGCTGCTACTATGCGTACAGATAACGGGGTTAACTTGGTGAATATTACAGGGGTGGGCGCCACTCCGATCTCCGCCCTCTACCTCTCTGTCAGGTACTCCTTACACCCCTTCAGGATGATCGTTAGACCAATTATTTTATGACACGATTTAGTCACTGGGGGAGTTCCGCTTAGCTGTTAATATGCGCTAAGTGGGACAATGGAGCAATATAACTCACGTGCATTGAAGTGTCAGGACTGGAACTCTACTGGTTTCGTCAGATATAGTGATACAACTCTAAACTTTGAACATTTTTCAATCACAACATTTACAATGGGGTTTTCCGAATAGAACTAAAGATATCATGATACAGGATACTGAATGGTTAATGAAATAACCGACTCATTCTGTTACTAACGCTTACTTCTTCCATATCTACGAGTAGTACCGTACCGAATATCATATACCTGTAGAGATTTCTGAACTTTGCTTTATAGTTGTTTTTACATAGCTTATTGACGTAGAAAGATCGATATGTTCTGTGGGTGGATCTGATGGTATTGGCCTCACATAATGGAGGAGTTCCCTGCATTAGGTTGTTTGTACGACTTTCATTACAATAGTTGGTTTTTTGCATGACCGTTAATTAAGAAAAAAATACGTAGCTTCTCTAAAGGATATTTACTTATACTAAAGTTAAAGTTTCTTACCTTCGAATTACCTTCTCCGCGAAGTAAAATGGAACCCTAAGCAGGGTTTACTTCTGGTTTACACCTTTCCAGTTCATTCTACACTGGGTACAACAAAAACAAATGTGTGTCTCTTAAATCTAGGCAACCTTGTGGATGTCCAAGAGTGGCACAGCATTAACCATGAGTGTCGAGATATTGGGATGTAAGGGTAGATCGATAGGTCTTGTGTGACTGTGGGATATGACTGTTGGAGTTGGTGGGGCTCCCTAAGTGTTAATGGATGTTGCTAGTCTAGACATAACCGCAGAACTGGCTTCCCTCCTTCTAAGGAGACATGGCTGAGATTAATGCCCAAAATCATTCCTCATGGATCTCGTCAGGAGGCGGCTCCTACCCTCTATCCTTACCCATCCAGAATATCCTGTCACACCGGAAGCAACGCAAAGGTCCTTAAAGGATTAAGTGCAATTTCTCAACTCCTAAAAATAAATAAAATGGAGGAAGTAAAACAAGAGTATGTAGTAACAACTCAGTGAGTCAGAGGTATCCGGACTAAAGACTAAGTCAGAAGGCGAAACTCGAGTATCACGTAGCTTTAACGGGCGAGTTGCCGATAATGGGGTTAACTTGTTAAATATTTCAGGTCGGGCGCCACATGTTCACCTTCCTGCCCTCTCTATCTCCCTCACTTTAGCTCACCTTCCCTCTCTCACCACAGGTCAGTCTGAGTGATTGACTGCTAACATATGTATGGATCTCGAGTCAAATCAAGGCCGGGTTCTACAACTAGGAATTCATTCCAAATTTACATGTAACGACAACTACGTCCAGTCAGTTATTTAGTATACTAGAGGAATAAGCTTATCCTGGCATGAAGGAAGATACCGAAAATAAACAGTAATGAACACAGGTATGAAATGAACTAAACATAAAAATCTACCGCGTCGTACAAATGACTGGAATAAACAACAGAAAACTAACTTTATGTTCTGTTCTATTATGTTTGAAGAAACATAGTTTTTAAAGTCTCCACTACTAAAATTTACAGAAAATGTTATTACCTAAGAACAATTTAGAATCGCCACAGCACATGTCGTAACAGGCTTCGCTGAGGTTACATGCAAAATTTCCAATATATAGTAAGTTCATTCCATTGTCAAGATGTCCTGGGGCCAGACAGGCGGTCAATCATTGAAGTTGATTCGAAAATATCGCATCATATAACTCGTTCTTGTAGAATTGAGTTTTAAACCAAAATTTAAAGTTTTTATTGACAAATCTTGCCACATGATAAATGCAAATATTCGCTAATTAGAATGGGTTACATATAAGTGTTATATAATAAGGGGACACAAACAAAACCACCATATAATTAAATTGTATGTGTTTGGAGCAATGTTTACCCATAAGACCAATATAAAAATATTCGCTAACGCTCGGCCAAATTCCATGGAGTGACTTGGACATCATCGAATTCAGTATTCCACATACACAAATGGACCTTCATTCACAATTTCAAGTGTCTAGATCACTTAATTTTTGAGATATCGTGCGGACAGACAGACAGACAGAAATTAAATATTTCCAGCCTCGTGACTGATAGGCTTCGCTAAAGGCCAGGCAATAAATGGAAACGTAGTTTGTTTATGGTTTATGTGGGGTTGCTGTAACAGATGTCTGCAGAGTAGAGAGTGAGATATTACGATTATCGTCAACAATTCTTTAAAGTTTTTTTTCTAATGGTATATTAATGAGATTGAGTAAAACTGGATAAAGGTGATAGAAAACAGCGTAGCTCATCCTCGTGTACATCTAAGACGAACATGTTGTAAATAAAAAACCCAGATGTCAATAAATCGGACATTCAATGCTATATGCGATTGAGCATTGTCATTGTAAAATGCGTAAAATATTATATTTGTATATCGTTGTGAGGTAAACTACTCACATCGGTTTATAACATACACACAGTGTGTGATGCTCTCATTCTTGATAACATGCCGTAATGACAAGTGTGCCAAATTGTATAAGCTATTTAATATTAATTTGTTATAAATTAAAAGAATTTGAGTTGATTTAATAAAACTCATTTATCATTTATCAAGAGTCATTTGACGAAATATTGCTCCATGGAATATTTTTTTATACAGTCTTGCAACTTTTACAATTATAAATCTCGTATTAGTAAAAACTACATATTTTCATAAAGTTTAACGACAGATATTTGAACTGCCGCCATTAGGCAACTATCATAATAACAAGTGTATCAAATTATGTTTCAAACAAGTAATAAAGACATGCAGAAAGAAAATAAAAGCTTTTTCGGATAGTTCGCTCATCGCATAATGTTTTATTTCTTCCTCTCATGAAGTTTTACAATAATTTTCCAACACATGTGATAAAGTTACTTTGTTAGATGATTAATCTGCAGTAATCATTATAACTGGCTAAACGGGAAAGAGGCTTTATACTCTACTGTGTTGACTGGGATTATGGATCTCAAGTTCAAAAGTGTCTATTAAATCATTTGTAGTACAAATGTTTCATGAACTTTAAACTAAATTTGCGAAGGCAGTCTTGAAATGTGGAACATAGCTCAAATTTGGATGGCAGTACGGTAATAAGCAATGTTTATGCTTTGCAGAAACTCTCGTATGTACAGAAATACGGGTGTTTGCCTATTCCTAGGATAAAACCATTAAAATAATTCTGCCACTTGAACATCAATTCATGTTCGTTATTGGATCATTTATATTTGATGTACAGGTATTCTTATGGTTTTGCTGACACAAGTAAAGTCTGTGTCTAATTGTGAACGGAATGTGTACTAGGAATTTCCACTGTAAATGTATTCATTGTTTACATTATATAGATTTTAACCTAGATTTGTTCCACTAAAAAGTATACGTTCACAGGCTTTATTTGCAATATCCAATTGGCATATTTAATTGGTTGATCGTTTCGCGTTTGACCTTAATGTTCAGTATCATAGTGTGTGTACGAATGTTATTGTTAAGGTTTGTTAGGATTTTAAAATCAAAGTGGCCGACCACAAGAGGTTGGTTAACTTAATAACGGTTGGTGTGAAAATTTTATGCAGGAAGCCTCAATCAGTTAGCGTTTTAAAATTTTCGGCTTCGGGTATATTATGTTGGCTTCACTCTATTTCACGTGATAATTTTCAGAGTACCGGTGTAGAGAATTTTATACTTTCCCATTAGACCTTTTTTCGTATTTTCTTTACGTTCTCTAATTCTTACATTTAGATCATATGTTCACGATTTCTAAAACTGTACAATATACAGTCCTTGAAAACTACAGCAATTTATCTAAAGTCCTCCTTGCCTTTACTATTCTAGGAAATGCAAACACATGGAACGATATCAATTTGTCAACTTTTCCTTTGTTCTTGAGTGTAATACGTTTTATTGTCTGAAGCCAATGCTTGCACGCAATGGCAACATTATGCGCAGCTCTGACAGACCGAGACCATTAAATGCAATGTTTACCATTACATTACATATCTCGTGGTCCCCTATGCTTTAATATTTAACTCAGAATAGTGTTTTATCATATTATAAAATCTGTTTGAGAATATTATTTAGTAAAATTGTATGAAATTAAGTTTTTCATTATTTATATGCTCCATTAAAATTGGTCTGATTAAATAAAAATGTACTTATCGTTTCTTGTTTAATTGATAAGAATTATTTACCTTATTTCTGATGTAGCTTTAGATAACATATGAATTGTCATTGTTGTATTTAGCGTACTACAGACTGAGAGACATAGTTGAAACGTTACACACATTAGATTTGTTACTTTCAATTTAGTTTCTCGAGAGGACATTTTAGTATTATTGTCTTTATGTCAGCAGAAATTTACTTTAAAACAGCACTTTTCTTTGTTTAAAGTTTGTTAGTGACGATTTCTCTGCACAGGATGATGTACAGCGCCTGGACTGGACTCCAAGCAGCTTTTGGGTATGTTTAAACCCTTTTCTTTCCCTTCTTTACTTCTTTGTGTTCGTTATTTTTGTATGTACTCCCCCACCTGACGCAGAGAATAGATTCCAATCCTCGAAACTTTGTGTTATAACTTTCATAACCTATAACGATGGCAAATGTCCGAAATCCTGTTTCCTTACAACACTTTCAGTAAAATCCAAAACCAATTCGCATTTAGATAAAGTGAGTAAAAGTCGCCAACTGCAGGGTCTGTATATGATTAGTTGAAAATATTATCGTGTCATATTTCTAACCCATTTGATACTCTACCATCTCGCCCTCGATAATCAGCGCAACTGACGATAGATTTTCTTACGAAAATATTGCTCTATGGTTTAAGGGTAACCCAGGTTGTGTACTTATACACTGCTAATTTCCTGACGGTTCCTGGAATAGTAGGTTTAAAATTAAATGTTTTTACCAATACTTACTTTTTACATTCCTTACAAGTCAAATCCTCATTTCACTCTGAGATTCTATTTATTAACCGTTCTTTGAGAAAGATTATCTGAAAACTGGAACAATATAAGAGATGTTTTGATCATTCCATGAGGAGTTGTAGGCATTTAAAATACTAGCCTATTTACGAGTATTTCATAATTAGGCAAATACTGTAAAGTAAAGTAAAGAATGTCTTATTTTCACCAGGCGAAGTTAGGGCTAAGAAGCCCTCTCTAACACTTAACCTGGGGACTAACGGCTTAAAGGTGATTTCCGAACCACCACCAATGGCCGGGCAGACGGGCTGCTTGCAAGGACAGGATCGCTTAGCGGTCACCCATCCAAGCAGCAGCCACGCTCGACGTTGCTTGATCCAGTTACCTCGCGATAACCACCGTACCCGCTACACTACGTCACTGGCATACTGTTACAGATAAGGATATGAATATCTTGCAGTATTTATATGAAGGAAATTAAATATGTGAATTGGTACAAATATTTTATTTCACAAGTAATATTTTACTGAAAAATTAATGTAAATTTTCTTAATTCACGTTTAATTTGAAAAATATAATTTCAGTATATCATAAATCATTAAAACCATGGCAATCCCTGAGTTTATAACTCATGTAGCCTACATTCTCTAACATATTCAAATTTGTACTTCAGCCGTTTCTATTTAGAGATGATTATAAAATACCTGTTATTTATCGTGAAGTTATAAACAGTTGTTTGATGCTAGTATTTTTTTCAGGGAAATCATATTAATGTCTATGACATTGAAATTTATATATATATATATATATATATATATATATATATATATATATATATTCCAAAAAAAGCAATTGCACTGACGGTACAATCGATTTCCGGTTTTGAAATTATTTTTTGTGTTAAGCCCTCGTTGTTTTATTATCTTTTTGGAGTATAAAAAATACAAATTTTATTGATCAATCCACATGAAATTAGCCAAGTATGAAACTTATATAATTTTGTAATCAGGTTCAAATTTGTACACTATGTACATAACTTATAGTTACAGCGATTGACATGTATTTGTTATAAATTTATGACTTTAGAAATTATATTCGTTTTAATAAGAGAACATGACGTATTTTTAACATTTTTCATGATTAAATCCCATTTTCCATAACATTTTTACGAACACTCGATAAAAATTTTACATTTTTGTTTTCAGCATTTTTAATATAGACCTGATAACAAAATGGGCCAAAATGTCTGTAACTTCACGTAAATAATCAAAATAATGTTGTCTCCTTTTTTTGTATTCACAGAAATCATCTTAACATCTTATGAAAATTGACAAACCACCTTAATGGAGACAGTCCGATGAGAGTTGCGCCACTCATGAGATTAAGGATCGTTACAACCTGATTTCAGGAATCTTATATATTTCTCAGTTGTCGCATGTTTTGTTAAAATCTTGAAGAGTCTTTGGATGGATTATTCAAATTTTGCATTATAACCACCACTGAGAGACTACAAAGGCGTGACAGCTACTGCCGCTTCCGAGTACACAGCAAGCAAGGCCTCTTACCTTTTTCATATCCCTGTACTTGAGCCGACCTTCGATGACGGTTCGTTCTCGGTCCTCCGGGTCGATGTCCAGTTCGGGCTCCACCCCATCGTCAGAGTCGGTGTCCGAGTCCGCCAAGGAGCTCGGCTCTCCCACACTCCTCGCCGGTGACCCCTGACACTGGCACCTCTCCCCCATCACACCCCTTGTCAGGTCACTTTGCCACTCAGAGAACACGTGTCACACGACCCGCGCGGGCCCGGGCTTGGCGGAGATCACACTGTTGACGATGCGAAGTCGCGCGCGGATCTGCGGCTGTCCGTTGTTACCCCCCAACACCACCCCCGGGGCACCCCTCACTCCACACTGCTCTCACCTCGGCGCAACAATCGTACTGATACCGTGCGCGCTCTCTCAGTCGATTGTAATTTTATCATCACGTATTTACCTTTCTATTTTTTAAAATTGTGTTTCGACTCTAAATATACTTAATTTATAAATAAACACTCCAATAATGATGAAATTTTGTTTTTGTGAATATCATCAGACCCACAAAACTGAAATAAAAGTGGTTAAAGTAATAATACAAACAATTTATACTTAAATAAAACACATGTCTTTAAAAATACAAAGAGATCAATTTTAAAGGCTAGGAAGTATGTCTACTTTATGTGTAAAATTTAATATTTAATTAGATGAAAGGCAGTAACGGTGAATTTTGGAAAGGTCCAGACTCATTATTTACTAAATATTTAGGATCTTCTGTATAAAAATCGTTTCGTAACCTCCGAGGGGTTTTGTATTTTGGATTTCTTTTAATAATTTTACTTGTGAAAAGCAGTGTCCAGAATGAAGTGCAAGTTTTGCCATTACAGCTGAACTGCATTACTTCCAATATTTCCCGAGGTTCCCAATCTCGTACTTACATGAATCACGAGTTTCTTGAATTGTAACCTTCCATTTGAATGGAAAATGTAATGTAGCGTAGTTACAAGGTAACCTGTGTGGAGTACCACGTAGAGTGATTACTGTATGACCCAATTTTATTTCTATGTCGTCGTTTTTTTTCTTATCTAGAGGGAAGGAGGCAACGTTTAGAGTATAACGACAGTAAATATGAACATCGTGGGTCTTCTTCAGAGGTCAATTATTAGGTATCAAATACGTATATGTCATAATCAAGAGATAAATGCACTGAAAGTCTCCATTTCCAGCCAAAGATTCGGTTTTCGTACAGTTGACCAACGTTGATTTTATTTTCGTGTCTGCCGTTGATTGTAAGTGTGTCAATCTACAAAATATGGTTAAAAAATTATAGTTTGGTTATTTTTAAACCTTTCGATACAGTCTCATTTCAAACTACCCCTAAAACTAACCGCTCACGATCAATTTCTTTCTTAGAGGAATTTTATGTGTGGATATACGTTGTGTGCTTAAACAATGAAAAATGGGTTTGCAAGACCATAAATGAAATGAAAAATATATTTATTGAATACAAAGAAAAACATTCAATTGGCGAGGGTAGGACTATTAAGCCCTCTCTTACACCTAACCATAATGTATAAACTATACTATTAGTGTAAAACAAGTGCCACAGCATAGTCTGATGTAACTGATTGATGAAGGGTGTTACTTGGTCATATCGTCTAAGGTTGAAGATAAAGCGAACAGAATGATTTTGAGCACGTTGTAATCTGTCCGAAACCTAAGACTATAATCTTTTTATGAAGAACGAAAAAGTTGAAAAGGAACCATCCGCATCGTTTTGAAATCAGAGACACCCAGACTACAAAAAGTAGTGCAATGTAGGTGAAGAGGTGTTCCCCTTGTCTCATCAGGTGCACAATTCTTCGACTGCCAAATTTTTGGATCCCTTCAGACGAACATGACTCCAGATTTTAGAACGAAAGAGGAAGGTGAACTAGTGGTAAACTCAAAATTCGCATAAGATGGTTATAACCAATTCGCATAACCGGAATTGAAAAACTGACACTCTTATACCGATAGGGCAGTACACAAGTATTCCACGCGCGAATACACGAGAACACACGCATCCGCAGCAAATTGCCGTTTTTCTACAATATTATATCTGCAGGAGTTTAGTGTGTCATCTAATAGACTGGGAAATCCTCAGTGAGAAACCTTCCGCGTGACCTTGAACCGGATGTCGCTGTACAGTTCCTTCCTAAACTAAAACACTACTTCGACTGTGAACAATTTGCCGTGCGTGCCGTCTACTCATGTACGTACTATTGCTTAATTTATTTTTATAGTCAACGTCATTCGATATGACATGGTTCATAAATCTGTTGTAGGGCGCGCATCTTATTGTCTGTTTCAAAATGGTAAAAATATTCTCTTGCCAACAGTAAGAATTCAAAGAGATCTGCAAATTTGCATGTTGCGCCGTACTTAAATAAAACTACAATTTCTTCTAGTGTTGGTAGGATAAAATTTATAAAATAATTTTTAATGAATACTACTGAAGAAAATCAAATAGTTTGTTAAATTAAGATACCAAACAATACTATAAATATTGTATTCAACGGATTGGTATTATGAGGGTGAGAGACAATCTTACAAGAGGTGAGCAAATCTCCACAGAGCGTAAATAACAAACCGCGTGTGCTCACGTGTTGATTAATATAAACATATCTAACTTTTGTTTATAAATTTGTTAAGGGGGTTCGGTATGCCCTATCCTTCCCATGTTAATTTGACCAATTTTATGTACCTTTTTCTCAGAAACCTTTAAAGCTATCATCATCAAACTTTAGGACACTACTATTTAGACCTTTGTTAACATTTAGAGCGGAACAAAGTTAAAAAAAAGAAGTTTTTATTTAATTTGTTGTAAATAAAAAATTTATTAATTTTTTGTAAAATAATTTATAATTAGGGCCTATAATTTTTTTAATAATAAATTTAAAATAGATTTTTATAATGTCTTCCGCTCTAAATGTTAACAAAGGTCTAAATAGTAGTGTCCTAAAGTTTGATAATGATAGCTTTAAAGGTTTCTGAGAAAAAGGTACATAAAATTGGCCAAATTAACATGGGAAGGATAGGGCATACCGAACCCCCTTAAGCGTTGCTTGAGGAACTGAAAGTATAGTCTACCTCAATAACAATTTGCTTAATGAAAAATACAAAGAAATATTTTCTGAAACTGTTTATTATGTTTGAATTAAAAGTATAGAATTTAATACGGTTTTAAAGTTACCTAATTGACTTGGTTAGGTTGTATTAGGTTTGGTATATAACTTTATTTAACATATTCCTTTTCAGAATTAATACAGTCTTCAGTAATCCATATTTATAGATGAACCACGATGAAAATCTTCTTTAACAACTTATTTTCCACCACTAACTTGCTAGTAACCCCTTCCCTCTACCATGTCAGTTGGCCAATTATACTGCAACAGGAGCGGGAAGGGCCCCTTGTCCGACAAGAGACCCCCCTCCACCCCCCGCAGTGTTTGGAAGTATGTGAGATCAAGTGCTGTCTGCAGCGACCACATCAAAGCTGTGGAGGACACAAAGGTAAACTCGGGACCACAGCTCTAGACTGGGCTGAGAGACGGATTTTGTCTACATATAACTACACCCGTTTGTAAAAATTTTAAATAAATTATTTTAAATAAATTTAGCTTTAAAAATATTTGGTTAGTATAACTATTACCTTCAACCCGCACCGTAAAATCATGCATATTACAAAATACGACGTAAATTTTATTTATTGTATATATGGTATAGCCAAATTTATCGACAAACTACTTACTAATAGCCTTATAATTGTATTAATAACAAATTTGACTCTTTGCTTTGGAATTTACATTTAAATTTCAGACTATGTTCGTTACTAGTTACTAGTAAATTTCATTCTTCGAGAGTTTACCACATTTTTTTGAACTGCATGGCTATCTGTTGTTACCTTTCTCATTCTCTTAGGACCAGAGGGTGAGAAATTTTACTTAGTCCTAAAAAGACATCTTCTTCTAGAGCAATAGGATATTTTGGATGGCTAAGGTGGAGAATATGCGCCGCATCCTGTCAAGATACACGGTGGAGAGTTTTGGGTAATAATCTCCGTTATTTCTACTTGGAAGGGGAAACCAGTTCTGCACCAGCCTCTCCAGTCAAAGGAGACTGGGGGGTTGATCGCCCTTGTGTCAAATGTAGCAACAGCTCTTAACACTTAATGAGGCCCTACCAACTCCAGCAGTCATCTCCCGCAGCACAAGACCTATCGATCTACCCTTACATCCCAATACACCCCAATATGTCGACACCTGCGGTTACCGCTCTTGGACATAAGGTCGCCCAGTTTTAAGTGACACCAAAAATTTTGTACCCGGTATCGGTTAAACCAGAAAGTATAAACCAGCCAGAAGTGAACCCTCCTGGGTTGAATTGTTACTTGGTTCGCTACCTCTTTCCTTTAATTTAGAGGACGCGCTGCATTTATGCAGACAGTGTCCATATGGATTATTCCTCCGTCTCTCGCTTACTCTGGTGAAGGCGTACGCGTTGTTCAGTGCACCCATGTCGCGGTTGGTGATTATTCAAACCATTCTGGATCACCAGACACATGAAACTTCTATAAATATAGTCGCTATTGCCAACCTTGACGTTAGCAATTTCAATACCATATATTGATTGTTTTAAATTTCCTGGGTATTCCTAATCTATGGTTCAAGATTGTTTACATCTGACGACGAGGATATATTCCGATCCTCATAACGTAGTGCTCTATTTTGGTAAAATATCACGATGGGCAAATATCCAAAAACCGGTTACCCATTCAAATGATCTATTTTCCATACACAAATTTTTGTATACAACAGAGCCACAAGGGATTACACTGGCAGTAGAACGTCGCGAAATGCAAAAATTAGTCGAATGAGCTACTGAATAGTAAAAAATATGTATATATTACTTTATTAAATTGCTCGTTTTCTAAATTTTTAAGCACATTAATTGTTAAACCGAAAGGGATGGCTTTAGCAAACTTTGAGCGGATCGAATAGGAGGCACGAGACTCATGACTATCCGTGAATACGACTAAGTGCACTTTTTTGACTCTTGTATCTGATGGTAAAGAGAAAAAAAGTAAAAGTTCCCATACAGCATTGGAAGAAGGAGCTTTTGTACGCTTGTTTCGACACACTTCGAACAAATGGCGATACTTCGGTGTTGATATTAAGGTCGAGTCTTAATCTAATTACGAATTGTCTTTTGCAATGTCAGAAGGCATTGAAAATGTAGTTTATTCAAATCATTTAGTCTTTATCATAGTTTTGCCTTCGGTAAAGATTGCCTGATCGCGCTCTACCGGTATTGGTTCAGAGAAGGTGGTGAATGCAATGACAACATCTTGAAGAATATACCAAAAATATACAAAATAGCAGTTATAATAAATTTTGCCAGAATATTAGTAATTGGATGTACCAAACGTTTTAAGGGTAAACAGTCCAAATAATTTGCAAATATTTATCGACCTACACAGGATTCGAACCCGGGAACACTCGGGTAGAAAGCCACAACTTTAGCTTTAAGTTGAGGAGAAAGTTTTCCCTCAAGCTTCTTACTTGAACAGAGGTTGGTATTGCTATCGGTCATTATAGTCTAGGTGTTGAGTACCAATCTATATTTCATAAGCACACATAACTTTGTATTTCTTTAAATTTATAGAGTAATTTACTCCATTCTTTAACTTCTGTTCAATCTACAGGTTACAGTAGCCAAATATCCGCTCCAAATTATATTGTTAATTTTTAACAACTTAGTCTACCACAAACATTGGGAATAAAGATAAATCAGTATAGTTAATTAATTTTATAAAACAAACATAGATTTTTTAAGAGTTAAAATTGCTGAAATAAGTACACTAAAGTATTATAGGCTACTTTGTCCTTGAATGCAATTTGAAACATCGATCTTAAAACAGAAAACAGAAATTTATTTGACATGACAACCTTATTGATTTCGTGTTAGGTACAAATCTTGTTTTGATAGTTATCTTTTTTACTCGCAGGCAAATTTTAAGAGTTACTCCAAATAATTGTAGAACAATGGTGAATGTAATTTTGCCGAAAATCTACAACTTTTAATGAAAGGAATTACGATCGTATTTGTTTTCATTACATTTATGGAAGCAGCCAGAAAACTCAAGGATTCATGAGCGACGTGAGCTTATGATAGATAGCGTTAACAAGACCCATAGAGCCAATAAATAATACATGAAATCGACATAAGGTGTAAATTTGTGCCCCCACTTGCAAAGTTCGCCGGCCCCTGAAATCAATGCAAATCCTCGCCTGATTACTTCCGCGCGCTAACCGTTACTCACCGTTTGTACCTGTGACACGGTGAACTCTGTACCAGATTACCTGTACCTGTTACTTGTTGAGACGTTCTCAGACACCGATTACTTCAGCGCGTTAACCGTTACTCACCGTTTGTACCTGTGACACGGTGAACTCTGTACCAGATTACCTGTACATGTTACTTGTTGAGACGTTCTCAGACACCGATTACTTCAGCGCGTTAACCGTTACTCACCGTTTGTACCTGTGACACGGTGAACTCTGTACCAGATTATTCTGTTACTTGTTGGGACGTTCTCAGACACCGATTAACGTTTCATTTACTTCCGCGCGTTAACCGTTACTCACCGTTTGTACCTGTGACACGGTGAACTCTGTACCAGATTATTCTGTTACTTGTTGAGACGTTCTCAGACACCGATTAACGTTTCATTTACTTCCGCGCGTTAACCGTTACTCACCGTTTGTACCTGTGACACGGTGAACTCTGTACCAGATTATTCTGTTACTTGTTGAGACGTTCTCAGACACCGATTAACGTTTCATTTACTTCCGCGCGTTAACCGTTACTCACCGTTTGTACCTGTGACACGGTGAACTCTGTACCAGATTATTCTGTTACTTGTTGGGACGTTCTCAGACACCGATTAACGTTTCATTTACTTCCGCGCGTTAACCGTTACTCACCGTTTGTACCTGTGACACGGTGAACTCTGTACCAGATTATTCTGTTACTTGTTGAGACGTTCTCAGACACCGATTAACGTTTCATTTACTTCCGCGCGTTAAACCGTTACTCACCGTTTGTACCTGTGACACACGGTGAACTCTGTACCAGATTATTCTGTTACTTGTTGAGACGTTCTCAGGACACCGATTAACCGTTTCATTTACTTCCGCGCGTTAACCGTTACTCACCGTTTGTACCTGTGACACGGTGAACTCTGTACCAGATTATTCTGTTACTTGTTGAGACGTTCTCAGACACCGATTACCGTTTCATTTACTTCCGCGCGTTAACCGTTACTCACCGTTTGTACCTGTGACACGGTGAACTCTGTACCAGATTAATCTGTTACTTGTTGGGACGTTCTCAGACACCGATTAACGTTTCATTTACTTCCGCGCGTTAACCGTTACTCACCGTTTGTACCTGTGACACGGTGAACTCTGTACCAGATTATTCTGTTACTTGTTGAGACGTTCTCAGACACCGATTAACGTTTCATTTACTTCCGCGCGTTAACCGTTACTCACCGTTTGTACCTGTGACACGGTGAACTCTGTACCAGATTATTCTGTTACTTGTTGGGACGTTCTCAGACACCGATTAACGTTTCATTACTTCCGCGCGTTAACCGTTACTCACCGTTTGTACCTGTGACACGGTGAACTCTGTACCAGATTATTCTGTTACTTGTTGAGACGTTCTCAGACACCGATTACCGTTTCATTTACTTCCGCGCGTTAACCGTTACTCACCGTTTGTACCTGTGACACGGTGAACTCTGTACCAGATTATTCTGTTACTTGTTGGGACGTTCTCAGACACCGATTAACGTTTCATTTACTTCCGCGCGTTAACCGTTACTCACCGTTTGTACCTGTGACACGGTGAACTCTGTACCAGATTATTCTGTTACTTGTTGAGACGTTCTCAGACACCGATTAACGTTTCATTTACTTCCGCGCGTTAACCGTTACTCACCGTTTGTACCTGTGACACGGTGAACTCTGTACCAGATTATTCTGTTACTTGTTGGGACGTTCTCAGACACCGATTAACGTTTCATTTACTTCCGCGCGTTAACCGTTACTCACCGTTTGTACCTGTGACACGGTGAACTCTGTACCAGATTATTCTGTTACTTGTTGAGACGTTCTCAGACACCGATTAACGTTTCATTTACTTCCGCGCGTTAACCGTTACTCACCGTTTGTACCTGTGACACGGTGAACTCTGTACCAGATTATTCTGTTACTTGTTGAGACGTTCTCAGACACCGATTAACGTTTCATTTACTTCCGCGCGTTAACCGTTACTCACCGTTTGTACCTGTGACACGGTGAACTCTGTACCAGATTATTCTGTTACTTGTTGGGACGTTCTCAGACACCGATTAACGTTTCATTTACCGATTAAACGTGGAAAAAGCATTTTTTTTTATTGCAACCTCTCTGATGATACGATTGATTTAGTATTTCTCCATTTCACCTTAGTTACAACTTTTTAAATAATTTTTGTGAAGATAATAAAAATTATTATTTTTTATACTTCATTAGGAATTATTGGTATTTTATTAGTAATTCAAGTAGTTCTGTAATCGGGCAAATGAAAGCGACTTTAGGCAATGATAGAATGTGTTTGTGCGTTTTACATAAAGAGAGTTGTTTCAAATAAATTATGATTTAAGAAAATTTCACATTGTAATACCAGGTAATAAAAAATTACACTAATGAAGTAAAAGGGAAGATATATTATTATAACAAATAAGTCATTCCAGCCCGTCATCTTTCATAAGCAGGGTGTCAAAGTTATTTCCTTGCCTAGCTAGTTAGTCATCTTTACTATTTGTCTGACTTTGAGACTCCAAAATATTGCTTTAAATGTCAACAATTCCTTTTGGAAATATAAAAAAGAAAAACATTTTCTGTCTTCTGTGTTACTGATGATAGAGAAACAGATCGAGTGGTGAATATGTTACAGGGACTATTAAACAACCAGGTTTTAGTACAGCATCGAGTAGATTGTTTAGCAAATTAATCCACGAGTAATCCATATGTCTCCCAATCCTTACACAAACTTGAGTACGAAACTAATTATGGCGGACAAAATATTCAAGATCAAATAAAACATCAATAAACCTTGCTTAAAGCCGTTTTTCTTTTTATTTGTTTTTACGATTTCAAGGTGTTTTGGATTTGGTTTCAATGAAAGGCCGCAATGCAAGGGCAATTCTATTTATGGCCAGGTCGTTTCCTACTGCGAGCTTAGGAAAATGAGTGACTTTTCACAGAGAGAATTGGAAGGAATAATTTAGAGAAGATTGAGTTTTGCAACTTGTCCGCCAAACCGGGTGGGCTTCGAGTTTTATCCGGCGAGAAGTTAAAGTTATAACTTGAAGGGAAGAACTGGAGGGCAAAAGTTGAGAAGAAGGCCAATTCAAAAACCATTTACCGAGTTGCGGCTGTTTCTCTCTCGGCGAGAACAGTACTGCAGATACTAGGAACATCAGTGCACAGTACTGTACTGTACTACACTGTACGGTAGTCCCCTTTCATCTTATTCCGAATTTATACAGATGTTGATTCCTAACGGTCGACTAACAGTAAGGCGTAATTCATGACATAGTTGAAATTTTTGGCCGCCATCCTGGATCCAGCATTTTTTAATTAATTTGTGTTTTTATATTAAGTGTTATTAGACTAACTTCGATGTTTTAACACGTTATTCAGGACTAATATTATATAATGAAAACATTTCTTACACCAATATTTTGTTTGAGTTATTTTATTTCTCAAAGTATTAAGTTTTTTGTAGCACTCAAAACCGAATTTAACGCATAATTTGGTTATTTATCATAAAATTGAACTTTTGAATTATATAACAAATGGATATATTTATTTGAAAAGTGGTGGAGGGCAGCAATAAACGTAGTCCTGAGTGCTGAGAGAACTATTCAACACAGATATAAAGTACCGAGTTTTGGCTACTGTAATGTATAACACTCATTGTGTACTAATCTTCTTTTTAAACGCAGTGAACTTTTGTATTTGCAAATCTGGATTTCAATTTTTTTTATTATTAATATTTTGAAATAGAAACAATGAGTAAAAGAGAATAACGGAAACACGTTCATATAGGAATATAATAGTCCTATCGCGTGTTAAAATAATAATGGATTCTTGAGGGAGGCCGAAAATGTCTAATGTTTTAAAATGAAGCATTTACCACTGAATAACAATTTGTGTAGACATCTGAAAGACATTTTAGGCATTTGGTAGCATTGACATTTAGTTTGCCGATAAAGCCGTACCTCAGCTACAATACATCATTGCCATAGTGTACTCATGATAATTACTTTTCCAGACGGCTAATATTGGGGGAGGGAAGAGGTGCAAACGACAAATCCATGTCTTCCGAAACAAATCTGGTAAGAGCACACTTAATTAACGCCAGTTACCATCACATCTACCCAGGACTCATACCCCTGTGAAAATCACATTATTTTTATACAGTATTAGTAACGCCGTATACTTACAACGCGAAATAGACATGTTCACTGTCCCTTAACGTTTACAGCCGGCTAATATTGGGGAGGGAAGAGGTGCAAACGACAAATCCATGTCTTCCGAAACAAATCTGGTAAGAGCACACTTAATTAACGCCAGTTACCATCACATCTACCCAGGACTCATACCCCTGTGAAAATCACATTATTTTTATACAGTATTTGTAACGCCGTATACTTACAACGCGAAATAGACATGTTCACTGTCCCTTAACGCGTTAAGGGCACTCTCATTCGGTCATTGAAAGAAAACACTCTCTATTCGACGGCCAGGCCTATGACTACCATTGACTGTACATAGCGCAAAGCAAGTAAATTATTATGACTGAATAGTAATTACTACTTGAACCAATGAGACATTTAGGTCTGCTTTTCGAGATTTTTATTTCCTTCCGTATATTAAAATCGGATATTTTAATAAAAGTACGGTTATTCCACGTTTTTTGTATAGATCTTTAAAATGATATACATGTAATCAAATGATAATTTCTTGAAACAATTGTGTAGGTATGTGATAAATACACTAAACCTAACTTCATGCATACCAATGTCGGTACTCCCATTGTAATCTAAAGGCTTTACCGAAACCAATGAATAAATTATTTATTTTTCATATCGATCATGAATTAATGTATGAACACTTTCTTCAAGCTGTTAGCCAAGCAACATTATATTCAGTATAGTTACTGTTACTGACAGTTCTAGGATCAACATTGACGACTTGAAATTATATTTCCTTCTTATCATACGTAAAGACCACAAAATTATTTATCCTTTGTCCTAATTAAGTGTGTATAGAATTTTGAAAAAATGCACGTTGGGCGATTGTTGGGTATGCCCTAGTTCTTGTTTCTGTTTCTTCATTTGCTATTGGCCTCTGATCAGTCGTAAATAGTTGGTTGACGAATGCAGACGTATCGTGACCTTTATTCTTTAGTTCAGTTTTAATAATTAGTGTTGCGTTTATTTTTTTAAGTGCATGTTTTAGAGTTAGTGAAGTTGACATACAACATGGTGGTTTTGATTCCTGACTTAGGCGTGTCACAACGCTCTGATATGATTTGTTTATTTTAACATAGTTTTTTAATTATGTGTTAGCTTAATTTTTACCTGAAGAATAGTTCAGATTGCAGATCTCGAAACGTAGTGTTACTAATTGTTTGTTTCATTTAACGATGGCAAATTACCTGAAAAATCCTGTTTCCTCAACATGCTCTAGTTGTTCTAGTCTAAAATCTCAAGAATATTATTATAATCCGGTTGATATGTGGCACCTTTAGTAAAATTACTCCAAGATGAACGGTTCATTAAAGGGTAACTCAACAGTTCATTACAGCGTGAACCGGAAAGTTGTAATGATTCAGTACATGTTCCACTGTTTCCATTCCAATAAGATAGTTATCCTCTGCAGCGGACGTGCTGGAGAGCCTTGCCGCTCCCTGTCGATCATTACCGTAACTAAACAAATCAACAGTTCATTACAGCGTGATCCGGAAAGTTGTAATGATTCAGTACATGTTCCACTGTTTCCATTCCAATAAGATAGTTATCCTCTGCAGCGGACGTGCTGGAGAGCCTTGCCGCTCCTGTCGATCATTACCGTAACTAAACAAATCAACAGTTCATTACAGCGTGATCCGGAAAGTTGTAATGATTCAGTACATGTTCCACTGTTTCCATTCCAATAAGATAGTTATCCTCTGCAGACGTGCTGGAGAGCCTTGCCGCTCCCTGTCGATCATTACCGTAACTAAACAAATCAACAGTTCATTACAGCGTGATCCGGAAAGTTGTAATGATTCAGTACATGTTCCACTGTTTCCATTCCAATAAGATAGTTATCCTCTGCAGCGGACGTGCTGGAGAGCCTTGCCGCTCCCTGTCGATCATTACCGTAACTAAACAAATCAACAGTTCATTACAGCGTGATCCGGAAAGTTGTAATGATTCAGTACATGTTCCACTGTTTCCATTCCAATAAGATAGTTATCCTCTGCAGCGGACGTGCTGGAGAGCCTTGCCGCTCCCTGTCGATCATTACCGTAACTAAACAAATCAACAGTTCATTACAGCGTGATCCGGAAAGTTGTAATGATTCAGTACATGTTCCACTGTTTCCATTCCAATAAGATAGTTATCCTCTGCAGCGGACGTGCTGGAGAGCCTTGCCGCTCCCTGTCGATCATTACCGTAACTTAAACAAATCAACAGTTCATTACAGCGTGATCCGGAAAGTTGTAATGATTCAGTACATGTTCCACTGTTTCCATTCCAATAAGATAGTTATCCTCTGCAGCGGACGTGCTGGAGAGCCTTGCCGCTCCCTGTCGATCATTACCGTAACTAAACAAATCAACAGTTCATTACAGCGTGATCCGGAAAGTTGTAATGATTCAGTACATGTTCCACTGTTTCCATTCCAATAAGATAGTTATCCTCTGCAGCGGACGTGCTGGAGAGCCTTGCCGCTCCCTGTCGATCATTACCGTAACTAAACAAATCAACAGTTCATTACAGCGTGATCCGGAAAGTTGTAATGATTCAGTACATGTTCCACTGTTTCCATTCCAATAAGATAGTTATCCTCTGCAGCGGACGTGCTGGAGAGCCTTGCCGCTCCCTGTCGATCATTAATGTAACTAAACAAATCAACAGTTAAATCGTCAACTTCTGATCATCGATTTACCTGTCAAATCGGTGGGGAAAATATCACCAATATCAGTGTACGCCTATATCACCGTATTATAATTGTCTTTTACACAGACAGAAAACGTTTCAACAGTTTAATTCAATTAATTTAATTTAATTAACATTCAACTCAATGACCAATATTTCAGGTAAGAAAAATACTAGATCCATTTTTAAGCGGAGATATATTTATTTCTAGAAGTGCGGCTGGATCGATTCGTAATACACTTTTACAACCGATCACTTCTCAATAAATCTCTTATTCTTCACCTGGCCGTTTACAAAACACAACGAACACATCACAATTAATTGATGGCTGTGCTTTGATATAAGTTTACCGATAAAGTAGTGATCAAAATTCACTAAATTAATTTGTCCTATGTTACAAAATAATATGTATAACAATAAAAATTGAAGTTAAAAAATGTTTAAATTTGGAAAACGTGTACTCATATAAAATTATTCGAAAACATAAAAATAAATAACAACATCTGACTGTTAACTCACAAAGTTGGACTCAATATTAATTCACTTTGATTTAGAACACCCATTTTATCATTCTAGAGAATTCCTGGTGATTATTCCGGGGCAACTTGAGTAGCAAGTTATGCTTCTGTTATATAGAATCTATCATGCGGCAATGTTTTAAAGCGTATACCAGTATTTATAGACAATAAAGATTCAGATTAATAACGTATTTCGTATTTTCTTTATTGCACCTTAAATCTTAAAGATAGTAGAAGTAGGCCTTCGTTAACTATGTACAGAATGATTATGTGCTGCTAAATTGTGATTCAACTTTGTAAGCTCGTGAAACCATCAACAGAATATTTCAGTGGACAAATTACTTAATTTATTTAGACCCATCCTCGCCCAGGCGACACCACGAGGTCAGAGTGGGGAATCTCAGAGGGCGACATCACGTTAAGGGGAATTATGTAAAACAAAATGCCGGAAGTGAAGAGGATTATGGGGCAGAGGGGAACTTAAGCGAAATTACAAACTCAATAACGGTATTGCTATTAAGCCGAAGGGGGCGTAAATGGCTTTAGCCCTGTTTGTTAAAGTACAACTTGTGCGACATTTTATACGGTTTTACTTCCTAGCAGCTGGATTCTCTAGAGGTTCAGTTTATTTCTATGTAACGCGTTTTGGATTAATTAGTAATGGTCTATTAATACACGAGTCATCAAGATAAAATAATTTGGTGATATGGGAAAATGCAGACAGGCACAGGTTGGATATATTTTTATTAGATATTAATCTTCCAAAATTGTGCATTGGTGTTTATTGTGTATTCTCAAAAAATTGTCTTCGTGTACACTCTAATTAAAACATTTTGTTCGTTAACAAAGTTGGGGAATGCAAAATGATGACTGCCTATGAGAAGTTTAAATCCACTTTCTAAGACTATGAGAATCTAATACACCTAAAGATGTAAAATTTGTTTTTTGAACAAATATCTATAACTTAGCAAGTCACAATGACGCAGCCAGAAAGGGGGTCCGGAGGCCCGAACCCCCCAAATTTTGATTTTTAAAAAATATATTTTTAGTAGACGATTAATAGTATTAAAATAATTAAGTATTACTTACATGTACTGCTGAAAGATCTTTCTCAACAAAGAAACAGGTCAAGAACTTTTGAAGGAACAAAATGGAGCCCGGGGAAACATCAGTAGTCTGGACGCCCCCCCCCCCAACTTTTTCCTGGCTACGTTCTTGCCAAGAAAGTCCGATCTTAAGGAGGAAGAGTCTCCGGAAACATTAATTGATACGAATCTGTTGCAGAAAAAACTGCAATCCATTTGCTTGAATTCCCTGGGAAGTTGTGTCAATATAAATTAAAAACACAACCTATGACGTATTTTATAAGGCGCGAAATGTATAAGTGAAGTTAAAGTTAATAAAAAAATTACCTTTTAGAGATATTACCACACGATAGAGCACAAACAGAAAATAGAACAAGGGTAGTTCCTTCTTTTTATTAAAAGAAGGTTTTTGAAGAAAATGGATTAATATCGATCATACCGAAGCATTAGTATCCAAAATCATAAAAATTAAGGCATATATATAATCAATTACATAAAAACAAGATAAATACTACATAGGTACAGGAAACGCATTGTTTTGGTTAACGTTCTGCAATGGTTGTTCATTTAAGTGACCTCTTAGTTAACCTCTTTCTGAGGTCATTATTTTTCTTGAAGCATCTCACCAACACAGACACTGCATCTACGCCGAGACCACACAGCGGTAGCTGTCGCAGGGATCCAGAATCATAGCTGCCTAGGTAAAGTTTAAATCTACTTTCCACAATGATGATCAAATAGAGGCTTATCACATTTCTTTCATACAGCTTACAAAAAAAAGGGGGTAACGTGTTCAGATCGTGTCAGTAAATAAAAAAACAACGGTCCTCCATTTGTTTTCCTAAAAGGATGATCATCGAGGGTGTATTTTCTCGTGTTACTTAACTCATAACAAAAATGACGGAACAACGAACGCCCAGAAAATCTCAAATCTGTCGCCGTGAAAGTTTTCATTTCCGCTAAATTTCGAGATCCTTTTAATAGAATTCACTTGTACCCAAATACACGTTTTCACACAACAATCGGGAAAATAAAGCAGACTTACAAGTGGACGCTTGGGTTTCCTCCATTGCTAGAATGGAACACTCTCGAAAAGATCGGTAAAGACTAATGGTCGTTCGGTGACGGTCTTTGATTGATAACAGCATCTTACCCTTTAAGCAAACACTCTCAAAGAGATTATCGACGAATGATGATCAGTCAGTGGTGGTCGCTGACCAGTAATCGATACATCTGCTCGAAGAAAAAACTCGCATAGAGCTTATCACTGATTATATAATCGTTCGATGATAGTTACAGATTTTTCAATTTCACGGAACGGATATGTTGCAACTAATCTAACGAAGGTGTTTGAACTTTCTAGAATAGTCTAGTTTCCTAACAGAATATTATTTTCATTACATTAAAATTAAACAACTAAAAAACATGATTTGTGAAGATATTCATGATACAAACAAAAGCGCCTTCATTTCTAGGATTACTAATTACGTACTGCTGTGTAGACAAATAGACGCTAGTAATTGCAGGCACTCTCTCATGGTTTTGTGTTCACCTTTTTATTGATCTATTATAAACGCTAAAAGAAACTGCTATATGCGGGATGAAATTTTTTTAATTTTTATTCTTAATATATAATCGGAAAAAATAATAAAAAAGCTATTCCTAATACTTAATTTTTACGAATAAAAATTCTAGTATTTAAAGCTCTGCACCAAATTAAAGCCCTACTTCTAGTATAGTTTGTTCTTGTAAAGACTTCTACATGTATTTTACAGCTCAATGTCTCTCTCCACTACCTCTCCCTTTTTGAGTGGGAAGGTCATTTTGAAATCCAACAAACAGATGAAGTAAAGTGTTTGGAACCGCATTTAAAAATTATCATCGTTTAAAAAGTTAAGATGTAGAGAAGTTATGTGGATTTTTCATCATCCATTATATTATCTTAACACTCGGAAGTTAAATACTAGACTCCAAAATTTCCTTTTGAATAGAGAAATTGTTCATTTAATTCCACCAAACAAAGTTTCAAGCAATATTTTTGTCTTATTTGTGAAAGAGAACAGAAACGGTTCAGATGAAGAACAAAGATGGCAATTCTATTGAGTTGTTGGTTCCGCAGCTTTGCCGGAAGCGTGCGGCCATTCGACTGCAAATGAAGTATTGTTGGGCCATTGTGTCGGAAACGTCAATTATAACTTCTTTTGTTTGTTGCCTTAGGACGTCCTGGGACAGCGGACCCGGTATACGGTCACATGTGTGGTGGAGTAGATAACGTGTGAATGTGTCCAACAGCGTTAGCTTTATCTTCCAGGAGGTGAGCGTCAACAACAACCATTGCATTACACTTTGTTGTCTCTGCAACAAGTACTAGAGTTGTTTAATGAGAAGATTTAAACATTTCTTTTCGATAATTCCGAGTAAATAAAGTAATGAGACAGATATTTCTACCAAACCAGCAACACTATAACCCTTTGAAGTACTCATATGTTTAACCAAACAGCTGAATACCACTCAATTTTAATTTAATTAGTATATTATTGTCATTTGAGTTGTAAAAAAACTTCTAACAAAACAAAAGAAGTATTTGATGAGGGTTCCAAAAACTGAGAAAGAACAGAATTGGAGTTTGTCGAGATATTTTAGGACGAACTGAAAAGAGATGCTGATTTTCTACAAGACGATATCCCCGGTGACGACTCTTGGAATTTTCAGTATGACTCGCGAAAAACATAAGAGTAAGGAATGGCACAATTTCAATTCTCATCGTCCGAAGAAGGCAAGAATAAGCAAATCTAAAGTCACAACCATGCTGCTTTCTTTCTTTGATTCCATTGGCATTGTCCATAATGAGCTTTTGCCTGCAGGATACTGTGAAGCGATACGTTTATTGTAAAATCCTTGAAAGGCTGCGGAAAAGAGTCATGCTCATGAGACCATCAAGAGCAACTGGATGCTGCATCATGGCCATGCAACAGCAACTGGATGCTGCATCATGGCCGTGCAACAGCAACTGGTGCTGCATCATGGCCGTGCAACAGCAACTGGTGCTGCATCATGGCCATGCAACAGCAACTGGTGCTGCATCATGGCCATGCAACAGCAACTGGTGCTGCATCATGGCCATGCAACAGCAACTGGATGCTGCATCATGGCCGTGCAACAGCAACTGGATGCTGCATCATGGCCGTGCAACAGCAACTGGTGCTGCATCATGGCCGTGCAACAGCAACTGGTGCTGCATCATGGCCGTGCAACAGCAACTGGTGCTGCATCATGGCCGTGCAACAGCAGCAACTGGATGCTGCATCATGTCCGTGCAACAGCAACTGGTGCTGCATCATGACCGTGCAACAGCAACTGGTGCTGCATCATGGCCGTGCAACAGCAACTGGTGCTGCATCATGGCCGTGCAACAGCAACTGGTGCTGCATCATGGCCATGCAACAGCAACTGGATGCCGCATCATGGCCATGCGCCTTGCCACACTTCACTCTCAATTACTGTGCTCTTGACCAGAAAAAAAAAAAACATTCATATCGTTGCTATTCTCCTGACTTAAGTCCTTTTACCGTTTTCATTTTCCCTAAGTTAAAAAGTCACCTCAAAGAAAATAATTTTGGAATAACAGAAAACATAAAGAAAATGTGTCCGACCAGCTGAAGGACATTCCAGTCTCGAATTTCCAGCACTACTACGAGAGTGGAAAAACCGAGTGGTTTCCCAAGGGAACAAATTTGAAGAAACTAGAGTTCATATATTGTACATACAACATATCTTCGGACCAGTCTCATTTCTTTATTTATATACCTCGTACGCCGAAAAATATGAGATGATGATAATAACTTCTCGTTCAAAATTTTTATTACGACTTTTTAAATTATTTTTTACTTACAAACGAAGACTAATAAAGAATGTTACATCTGGAGAGAATTCATGAAACTAGCAAGTTATTTAAAAATATAGAGAGGCTTTTAAACGTACGGTAGCCTGTTTAAAACAATTAAGTTACAAAATTGTCATTTTCATCAGAATATAGAATAACAGTGTTACAGATATTTTTAAATTAAATATTTCATTCTGACTAGAGATTCAACTCCAGTTACAGAATGAGCTTGTTGCTAACTTTTTGTGATCAACTTTGTAGGAGAACATTTCCAAAATTCTAATTGAAATATTCATTAGTAACCAAGACCAAACCCAAACTCGTTTGCGAGGCGATAAGTTATGTAAATAAGTTGCAAGTAAAAATAGTTAATTCGTGAGGGAAATATATACGTTACAAATCTTGAATAGAATAATTTTTCTTTGCCGGAAATCATATAAATGTTCTATTACACTCCGTGCTATATTACTGAATAGATTTTGGTCATATTGGTTTTCTTGTTTGAGTAATATCCCGTTACACTACTATTAAATATTTTTAATGTTGAAAAATGATAATAAAATGTATACTCGTGTATTGTTTCAATTAAAAGTAAAAAATCTGTTTTGATGTTATCAAATCAAATAAAAGTGCCCTATTTCCAGCGTTTCTCTAGTAAATCAGTTTTTCAAAACTACTGCTGTCTTGTCACTAAATTATTTTAACATAATTGGGAAGTTAAAGCATTAACATTTTGCTTACATTAACTTTAAAGGTACTGTTTGACAATGTTCTGAGTTTATCGGGGAGCTCGTTGTAAAGTTTGGGGCCGAAGCTTTTCAAACTCTTCCTCCCCAATTCTAAGCAAACCTTAAGAAAGTGAAGCCTCCCAGCATGGCGAGATCTGCGCTCAGACACCTCGTCACGGGAAGAGAGCCTCTATGTGTTATCAGTAAGTTCACTTCCTGCATACAGCGTCTACGGGCAACATACGAGTATTAAGTTTCCTGGTACGGGGGTACATGGTTGAACCTTCTTAAGTAAGTGAAGCCTCCCAGCATGGCGAGATCTGCGCTCAGACACCTCGTCACGGGAAGAGAGTCTCTATGTGTCATCAGTAAGTTCACTTCCTGCATACAGCGTCTACGGGCAACATACGAGTATTAAGTTTCCTGGTACGGGGGTACATGGTTGAACCTTCTTAAGTAAGTGAAGTAGTTCGCATAATTTATATTTCCGACACCAACGTTGAGATTTCTTTGTTCCTACGATCCAGGAAATATGCCTAAAAGTGTATACTTATAGTGATTGTAATTTATTCCTGGCTAAATATATTTTGTGCCTTAGTTCGCTTTGTTACTTTGTTTCCTCGACCAAGTTTGCGTTTTTGAACAGTCTTTAAATTTATAGTAAATGCTTCTTTGATATCAGCTTTACAGTACTCACCAAACACTGAATACTTAATATTTGCTAAAGTGTACAATTAAAAGTAGATTTGTATTAGGTACCAAAACTTTTAATTTTCTTATCTGAATATTTTTCTTACTATGTGTTCAACAATGGTTGCATAAAAGGTTAAATAAGTAGTGGTTAATCAAGCTAATTCTATGCTTTCAACACTAAATATAAATAAATAGAAAATAATGGTAAAATTATTACACATATGATTGTGCTATCATAAAATAACATTTAAACAGAACAGTTTAACAGACTCGCATTATATAACATTCTTGTTCTAATTACCTGATTTTTTCCGTGCATTTTACGATACTTTAATAGTTGTTTTAAAAGACCATTATAATCGTTACAGCAATTCTTAAGTTATAAATAGTGTATTACTTAACAATATACTTAAAAAAATAAACCCGACTTTCATTTATGCATTTAGCTTTTTGTTTCATTCTTTCTGTAGCTGTATACTGCAGCTAGTTAGAAAGAACTAGTAAAAACACAGTAGCCTAATGAATAATATTTAAAAGATATAGAGTATAGATCTCGAAACATCCGTTCAAGGACAGTAGAGTGAGTACGGCGATCCCCTGTCAAACCCTCGTCAAAAGAAACCCGTGAGTCGGACAGTAGGGTCCACGGTCCCGGGCCTGGGACCCACTGTCCACCCCTTAAGAAGTAGGTAAGAAATGCTTCCGGCAGTTTTACGACGTGGACCTACAGTCCGTTTACCGTGTCATCAGTAAGTTCACTTCCTGCATACAGCGTCTACGGGCAACATACGAGTATTAAGTTTCCTGGTACGGGGGTACATGGTTGAACCTTCTTAAGTAAGTGAAGCCTCCCAGCATGGCGAGATCTGCGCTCAGACACCTCGTCACGGGAAGAGAGCCTCTATGTGTCATCAGTAAGTTCACTTCCTGCATACAGCGTCTACGGGCAACATACGAGTATTAAGTTTCCTGGTACGGGGGTACATGGTTGAACCTTCTTAAGTAAGTGAAGCCTCCCAGCATGGCGAGATCTGCGCTCAGACACCTCGTCACGGGAAGAGAGTCTCTATGTGTCATCAGTAAGTTCACTTCCTGCATACAGCGTCTACGGGCAACATACGAGTATTAAGTTTCCTGGTACGGGGGTACATGGTTGAACCTTCTTAAGTAAGTGAAGCCTCCCAGCATGGCGAGATCTGCGCTCAGACACCTCGTCACGGGAAGAGAGTCTCTATGTGTCATCAGTAAGTTCACTTCCTGCATACAGCGTCTACGGGCAACATACGAGTATTAAGTTTCCTGGTACGGGGGTACATGGTTGAACCTTCTTAAGTAAGTGAAGCCTCCCAGCATGGCGAGATCTGCGCTCAGACACCTCGTCACGGGAAGAGAGTCTCTATGTGTCATCAGTAAGTTCACTTCCTGCATACAGCGTCTACGGGCAACATACGAGTATTAAGTTTCCTGGTACGGGGGTACATGGTTGAACCTTCTTAAGTAAGTGAAGCCTCCCAGCATGGCGAGATCTGCGCTCAGACACCTCGTCACGGGAAGAGAGTCTCTATGTGTCATCAGTAAGTTCACTTCCTGCATACAGCGTCTACGGGCAACATACGAGTATTAAGTTTCCTGGTACGGGGGTACATGGTTGAACCTTCTTAAGCAAAACTGAAAGCGAACGGCTGAGTTTTCAAACCTCTGGATACGATCCATGGCCTCCCTAGAAATACTATTGCCACATACAGGGAAGCAGTAATAAAATACTGAAAGTATTAGTGGCTGCACTAAATGAAGTTATTGACAATAACCTGTATTTATGGTTTTTTAAACAGTATAATTAAAGATTATATTTTAAATGCATTTCTCGTTATCGCAGGTTTTTATTATAGTTTGTAATGTGGTTTTATGGACACGAAGTGGTGATGGCGACAATTACAATACGTGAGTCGGAAGTTTATTTATTGCAGTAATAATTGTATTAATAGAATTCATAGTCCTTCACTTATTACCTCACCACCTATACCTTCCTTCAACATTTTACTGCATTACAGGCTTTATTTTTAGATTCCAATATATTAATTCAGATTTTAATGTTTTATTATATACCTACTACAAAATATATACCGTAATAATAACTTTTATAATGTTTAGAATTAATTATTTTTAGCACTATTATTTCTCTTAAATAGCTTCAGTCGACTCGCCAAGTACGGAATTAAAGAATATATCAACGCTTATGTTGACACTGATATAGCTTGTTTATGTTTCCCAATTAAAAAGTTTGATTTATTATTTATTTCTTCAACTAACCCTATTTACCATGATTTTCCAAAGGCTCTAAAAATTATTTAAAAATAATCTGCATTTCAAAATAATGTCCTGACTTGAACGCGCAGAGCTCAGTTAGTAAAAAATGTGATGCCTCCCTGACACCATACACAGCAATTTCCACTGTATTTCTCTTAATTGGGAAATTTTACTGTTGATGTATAACGCCTGCCTGCTGATCAATGGCCAAGATAAAGTCGCACCCTCGGATAAGGAACAAACTGGGAACATCTACACACTCGCTGGACCTCAGACCTCAGACCTCAGATGCGTTATATTACTCGTGTCCCGATAGACAACTGATCCTCACATCTCCACCGCGAGGTCGGACCAAACCGCCGCCAGAATATATTACACCGAGTATTTTATTTCTGTCTGCTAGATTACTACCTATCAAATTACACAATAAACCGCTCTACCGCCTGTCTGGTCGGAAATGTTCCTTCGGCTGTCAAAGTCTGGCTGGCTTGGTTGTGTGTATTTTCCCAGTTCACACGCCCATTACAACTGAGAATTAATACTGTCAATAAGTCTAACCACTGTAATAATAATAAATATGATACTGTATTAACAGTTCTACATTGAAAGGTAATCGTCATTTAGACTACTTATAATTATTATAAATCAGAAACTTTCCTTTCTAACACACAACGTATACATCCACACATCCGTCATACAAATTACTCCACTCTGGAATCCAATCAGTCTACTGACCCTGTGGGCTCCCAATGGAGTGCCATGAACTCGTCTGTACTATTAAATGTTGTTGTAGTTAAGGCAGATTTCGATACCTTAAGCACTGGGGCACTTTTAATCAAATTTGGAAATCTGTTGTCCCTGCACTCAGGGGCTAGCCGGAGCAGTATTGGACTGGAAAATATGTTTCCTCAAAATCCCTTAAAAATAAACAACTTCAATTGTCACAACTTCATCAAAAAAGTAAATAAAATATTAGATATTTTATAAATCGATACGTTTTTAAGCTTTACATTAACTTATTGTACATTCATAATACAAAATAAAGTTAATAAAAACATTCAAGAAAACTGTTAACAAGTAGCCTAGTCATTTGGAAAAAGGCAAAACTCGCTTGATAACAAAGTGTCGATGTCATTTAATTGGCAGAGAGACACAATGGAAACGTTACACCGCTGTGATATGTTTATCTATGTTTGTTGTTGTCTACGTTCTGTATGTTCTGTATCGACAGAAACGTTCTATTTACAGAACAAAGAGAGACACATTGAGTTAAATATAATTTTGTTGGGGATGATCAGGCCGGTTACAAATTCGAGTATGTTGACAACAAATTTGTTTTAATTAATTTCCTTATATAAATTCATTATGTAACTACATACTGTACGGTAATTTGAAGTCGGTATATTAATGACTAGCGTGTTTGTCGCGGTGCCGCGGGTAACAACTTGCTACTGCAAAGTGCGGTACAAGGTCAAGGCAGCAGGCTCACCGCGCCTGGGCCAGACCGGCCAGTCCCGCGCTACCATCGGCTCCGACAGTACGCTGGAGAGCAGTACGCATACGCTGGCTCCTGTACGATACACTACGCCACGCCACACCGCTCTCCTTGTTGTGTGAGTACAGCCCCCATTATCTTGTTAACAGAACTGAGCTGATTGTCACTGCGCAGTCGTCCGGCATAGTAATCTGTTAGTTGCGTCTGAAAACCGGAATTGTGCATTCATCTGTTATAAACTATGAGAAGTGCGTAAATTGTAACTATTATAACGGATTCTATTGATGTTCGTATAACAATTTCTATGTCCTTTATGAAACAGACTTTAGTCATTCCTCTCTGTCACTTCGTTCAAAAATAAATAATTCAAAAAAATGAAAAATGTGCTCAATAGTAGTTACTACTTAAAAATCGCTTAGTCGGCATATCTGTCTTCATATTATACCATAAAACTGTAAATGCAAGTATATTTTTTTACATCTGTAGTAATGCTAATAATCTGATTTTTTGGCTGACATCATAATTTTCACTCGCCCGGTTCTCAAAACAGTCTTGATAGTTAATTTCTTAAAATATTTCGGCCTCATTGTGGAGAACCATTTCCAGCCAATATGTGTTAAAGTGAAACCGCCAATAATACATATCCGCTTATATAGGTCATTCCCTGACGTCAGAATATGAATAAATCTGCCGAAGTGAAACATAGTTATAACAAAAATATGCAGCAGAACTCCACGTAAAAAAATCACTTGTCAGAATTCCATAGTATTATACAAGAATACTATCAGAAGGTTTAGAAATAATATTTAGATAAAAGAACTCTAATAAAAAGATATTGTAAAATTAAACAAAAAATACTTACAGGCTGGAGAAAAAGAAGCCAACTTGTTTTTTCATATCAGTTGTGTGGTTGGTCTTCAGCCAGTCACGGCACAGCTTCACTCATTTCAACTGTAAAAGCAGATATTTATTATTGGTAGGCTCGGTTAGAACCCCTTTACATTGTTTTATCATCCAACTACTCCCACGGCGAGGCCGAAATAAATTCGAGAATTTAATTATTTTGCTAGCTATGATACATGTGTGAAGTAGGAAAACTTAAATTGTGTTTTTTATATATTTTGAATTGCTATATACATATGTTTATTAGATTTGGGTCGAGTTACTGTCAGTGTGGAGTACCAAAATCTATGTAACAGTTCACAACACAGTATGTAGACACATCCTTCATATTGAATTAATTTTCATTATGCACGTAATGTTTTTAATAATAAATGGCCAATAACCTAATTGCTTGATTTCACTTCTGCCACCTGTAAATTATTAGTAGTAAATCAACAAATTTACTTAAATTTGCATACATTGAAAAGGACATTAAATAAAATATGAGGTATAATAATTGGAAAACAAAAAATCTCAATAAAGTTGCTCTTTTAAAATCACTCATATCCGACATGCGAAATGTTTTGACGAACTACAGGTTCAGCCGTCAGACACTGCCGCTGAAGTGCTCATCTTGATCAGCCCAGAACAGTTAGTATTTCACCGTTCAAACCTTTTACGAGTACATTAAAATCATTGTAAATGTAATTGATATGTACATAAAATTAATTTTTATGACGATATGATAACGTATCTCCTTATTTTGAGGAATTATTCCTGTTAAAATCGAAAGAACTTCGCGACCTTCATCTGTAGTCTGTTGCACGCAGTAATTGAAGTAATTAAGGCACACATTTCGTCTCCATGTCTGACATTAGTGTACTGAGGTAACTCGTAGGGGTGCATCTTTATTATCAATACGAATTAATTAATTGGACAGCCCTGCATAATAAATCTTTCATAGTTTCCGTAAGTCGTTTGTGGAACTCCTCCAAGATAACATCAAAAATATTGATAAGCCCAATCACTTTAGGGCTGAAGTCTCTCGGTCCTCTCTGCTACGGACTCGGCGGGAGTGACGGTTAGCGGTTCATGTGGTCGCACTCTGGGTAACTGCATTTAAGCTGAGTGAATGGAGAATGAAGAACTAGAGTAGGATAGGATATTTGTTGACTATAGTAAAAGAAAAATGTTTGTACTTAATTTAATTTAGGCTATAGTGAAATTTATCTTTAAATATATTTTGGTTATGCATGGCAGATCACTTTTGTAGCAGGAATGATTATATTTTATGTTCTATGTTTGCGTATAGAGGTGACACAAGTTCTAACTTCCCCTCTATGATAAAGACATTATCCATTTCACTTCAGCCACACAGTCCACACTTGATCGCTACACTCCACAAACGCACCTAAATATCGTGCACGATGAAAACTATGCTACAAGCGTTGTATCGGGATAGTCTCAAAGACCGTTTAGGTGCAACATCTCTGTGGTGACACTGGGCCACATTCGTGACGTGTCAACAATCAACTCAGGCCGCAGAGCCTCACCACTTCTGATTGCCTATTTTGTGCACACCATTCCTAATCAGTGTTGAACAATTGCCGTTGTGTTATCGTGTCGATAATAGCGTCAGGCTCGACTACCCGATGCGTCACGGCACGTCACAAGTTTACGTCCTTCCTCAAAGTCCATATGCTTGTAAGTGAAGTGGAACCACATGCTGAGGACTATTCGACCACATATCGTGGCGATGTTCAGCACAGCCTCTGTTTAAATATAAGCGTTCTCCTGTACCAATAGTGGTGCGCAAAGGCGATTGCTCGGCGCACGCTCGCTAGTTTCCGAGTGCGGCGACGAAAGGTACGAAGGGTTCAAACATTGCTCCGAACATTTTATTCCAAACCATGGCCGTACTAACCAGCGTCACTTCGTGGGAGATATGAAGGGCTCCCCCTCCATAAGTAGCTAAATCCTCTGACAAGAGTATTAATTACTGATAACTTAACAAATACATAAAATCGTAAATTTATAATTTAGAAGTGATAAATCTGTCCAACTCTGAGACCGGATAACCTTCCGATCGGTTCAGTGAATTTTCATTCAGTTGTAATTATGAAACTTTAATAGTGATATACAAACTGACTAGATCGAAGTCATCTGAATATCAGGCCTCCCGCTTTCAAATCCGCTACTTATTCTATCATAGATCTGAGTTGTATTTAATCCTATTTCAATGTAATAACATATGGTTTTTGCTTCACTTCTAAGAATTAATGTGCAAATTTTGTTAGCTATCCCCAAAATCAAAAACTTTTTCCATTATACCTAAATAGTTTTCTATAAACTACTAAAATTGTTATGCAAACCAAGAAAAACAGCATTAAAAATTATTTCTTAAGATTAGAAAGTATATCTGTTTTCGAATGGTCTGGCACTAATGCCTCCAGCATCATTGCTGTCCCGCACTGAAACGGCAAACACCTTTGTGTGAAGTTTATTTTTAACGATGGAAGGATTGTGAAGGAAACGGGATTTTCCGGACATTTGCCATCGTTCAGAGATACAAAATAATCAGTAACACTACGTTTCGAGATCTGCAATCCGATGTCTTCTTCAGGTAAATAAATAATTAACCTAACACATCTCTCTAAACAATGCCTTTTACAAAATAGAATAAAACTCTATAGAGTCTGATCACAGATCACAGAGAAAGCTACTTACTGGACAGATGTATATTTCTATAGAAAGTTTGAAAAGAGTCCCAGGCCCAGCTGACTAATTGCAAGTCCGTTATCTTCATAGCGATAAGACTTTTGACCCAGATAGTACCATTGATAACGCAGCAAAACTGATTCGTCAACAATCTAAAATACTGTATCAATTATTGTTTAACCTTTAATAATTGTACAGTACATAAAATAGTTTAATATGTGGGTAAGTTAATGTCTTTACATTGAATAATATTTGTAGGTGACGAGTTACGATCATGTTCAATACACTATCAGAGACATTGTATCAGTAGACTCATTAGTCACTATCTGTTGTGGGCGTCGTCAAACAGTCGAACATTTATACATTATTCTTTGTCATAGTCCAGTTACCTATTACATTACATCACAGTTAACTAAACAAGTGTATGTTTAATGGTTATTAATTAGACACAACGTGTGTCAACACTTCTTCAATGCTAACATAAAAGTTCTATTCTTAATAATAAATAAAATAGTTAGGTTTTTATCTATTTTCAGCCATCTCCGCTCTGTATTAATAAAGTACAGTATGTGTAACGACATAATTGATATCTAAACAATTGGACGAACCTAGTAGAAATAACATATAAAAGAACTAAAAATAATGTAACAAATGTAATTACAATTGTTCATTACATAAGAAATAAAAAAGTAGCGGACATTGAACTCACTAAAGGAGGGCAAATGACTCAGTCGCACAGGCAAAGCTGTTATTAGCCTGGGAATTGTACAGACTTCGGGAAACAAACACAGTACAACCTTCATACAGACAGAGATTGAATTATACACATCTGCAGAATGATTGCGCTGGCCATGGCTGCGCGCGCATCCACTTCCAGCTGATCTTCGACCAACATAACCTTAACATTTAAATATCCAAAACTTTACTTTGTGACGCGCCACATTTTAATCTTACAGTTTCCGACACACTACTGTCATTGACAACTAAAATTTGTTGTAGTAAAGTATCTCTAAAAATCAGGATGTTCTAAAAAGTATGTAAAGTATGTAAAAATCTCTAAAATATTGAATATATATTATGTAGAAAAGAATTCGGCATCATAAAATACAAAAATATCTTGAACCTAACTTTTAACATTGTTACGGCATTTTAAACGAACACATAATTATTTTCATTAAACTGTGATTGAATTTAATCAATCACAAAGATTGAAGACAAAGAGAACCATTAAAAAATTTAAAGAACACGAAAGATATTATAAATACGGACACATTCTAAAATCAACTATTGCCAAACATGCATTAGAAACAGAAACAGAAAGACTTTATTTGTTAATCAATCACACATTACAATATGAATAAAGAGCCACATGGGACGAATCATGTGCGTGGCTCTGAGTTCCATTAAAAAAAAACTGTGCGCTTACTACGTAATATATAAAAAAACAGAAAGAAAGATAAAAAAGAAACACATTACACTAAAGAACTAAATAAATTTAGAAATATATGTACAGTTTACGTTAATAAAAAACAGATGACACCTTTAAAAACTTCCCATTATTAAAACAAGTCCATAAACAACATCAATGCTTATGAAACATTATACGTAAAAAACATAAAGAATAAATATTAAACAATGATTTTGTACCGATAAAAATTCACCTTTCTTTTAAAATATAAATAAATTCTTTTGACCCACACTTTTTTACATATAATAATATTTATTTTATTTTACTTTACTTTTAAATAAAAATATTGGTAATGTAAAATATTGGTATTAAGCTTTATTCAAGTGATAATTTTTTTAAATTGTAAGATACTTCAAATTGTTGATTCACACCTGACAATGGCATATTTGATTGTCAAAAGGCCTCGTGTGAAAAAATAAAATTATTGTATAATTTTGAGTTTTTCTTTTATGAAATAATAGAAAATGTGATTGAATTGTTTCTCATTCATAACCATTAAAATGATGCAAAAATGTGACAGGTCATCCGCATGAAACTTCTCTTATAGACATATTTAGTGTTTATTTTGTGTAATAAGAAACCAATAAAACCGAGAGGATGCAATAGCGTCTGACTCTTCATTCTTTGAACCCTAACGACAGCATCGGGAACTACGTAATACCGTCTCGTATATAACGTGAGAACATTTCTGCCATTATTTTGCACTATTCATGTTCAACACGGTGATATTTTGGACATTACGGCACGCGACCGCTAGGTGGTAGACCCTACTATCTACCCCAGCATCTACAAAATATCCCAACTGGACTACTAATCACTCTCTTCTGTATACAGCGCGTTGTGTGTAAACAGTCGCGTTTGCGTCACAGGCTCTTTCATTTCTTTGCCGTTCTTTTTGCCATTTTTGGTTTTAAACGTTAGGCCTATGTGATAGTACCTATGTAATCATTGAGGTACTATATATATTTCAATCTCAGTTATATTTCAGAGATATTTGGGTATAAAACAGATATTGAACTCTATTTTATACAAGAACTCGACAAAGTTCTATTGCTACAAATTGTATATGGGTTTCTCTTCTTGGCAGAACGTGAAATAAAATGAAATGAAAATGTCTTTATTTACAGAGGCGAAGTTAGGACTTAAAAGTCCTCTCTACCACTTAACCTCCAAACAAAACAAACAAAGTAAAATATAATCATACCTATTACAACATTGTAACTGACACGTAAACTAAATCACTTTAATAATTAAAATTACAAATTGGATGTAACATAATAATGTGTATATATATATATATATATATATATATATATATATATATATATATATATAAATTATAATTAAAACTAACCATTTCGATTAAACTCTAACATAAATCTCTTTAATACAACAGGCAACTAATACAACTATCCTATCCTAATCAGCTTTCATTCCCCATCCACGCAACTTACATACAGTTACCACAAGTGTGACCACAAGAACCACCAACCGTCACTCCCGCCGAGTCCGCAGCAGAAAGACTCTAACCTCCGCCGCAAAGCGATCGCGCTTGTCAATATAATTTCACACAATTTCGTGTGATGTGTGATTAGTAAATTGATTTATAACTTTCGTTTTGATAAATGATTATGACCACGCGTACCTTTACATTTATGTTAAACACTTAAAAGATAATAAAAACCGTTACTGTGGTTAAAAAAGTCCTTAAGGAAAATCTGAAATTGAGTGCCCTCACAAGAGTGTTCTTTGTTTGGAGTTTGTTTTTGACGATGGAAGGATTATGAAGGACCTGAGGCCAATAGAGAGAGAGGCAATTGTCACGGCAGAAACAAGGTGGCGGCAAAATAGGAAGGAAGTTGGCCTGTTATTATTATCATTATTATTGGTTAATGCTCGATGAAGTCCTTCAAATCATATTGTGACTGGAGGTGTCTAGAGACGTGTTTACAACAACAAAATTTGAGTATTATGACAAAACTGGTACTTTTCTCGTGGAACATTATCACAATTAATTATCCTTATCTTCTAAGTAATCTTACGTAATATGCAATATAAATCGTAATCATTCATTGTTTCAATGTAATCAATTTATTTCAATGCAAACAATTCCACACAGTTTTGTGATTTTTATAGAATGTGTAACATAAATGACGTTCGTTTCCCATTCCGACACCCTCACACGCACACGCACTAGCAACAGTGATTGCGGCAACATTATTGTACAAGCTTATAAAACTGTTACATTTCTGCTATCGCTTCTCTGTATCAACATTGCAAATATGTAGGTTTGTTCAGAGATATTGTTCACTTTTACGTAAGTTGAAATTGTAACGTTATTTCCGCACAGCGTATTGTTCAATTCCCATGTCAACATTTGTACTTTAAATCCTTGTAGAAAAATCAGTAACATAGAATGAATTTCGATTCGATTTCAACTATACCTATCGATGGATTTTTATCTCAATTAACAAAATGTGAGCCAAATAAATAATACCTGTCCTGCCCGAATTCGGTTTAGAACCCGTGACATTACAGTGATAAGCTTACCATTCAGGTACAAGGAACAGCGAAGTCTTAGTTAATAACTTACTTTTTCAGAATGGATAAACATATTTTAGATGGCTAGGTGGGATATCTTGAACATACTTTATGATATATTACATATTTTACTTGTAACTCCTTAATTTTAATTATTATGCTACGGTTATAAACTGTGAAAGATATCTGATTTAGATTATTGATACTATGGCTATTATGGGTATAGTATACACTGTGATAGAGCTGGTGAATTTTCATGTGTTTCTATTTTGTTTTGTCTGGAACATAAGTGTCAGTAAGTTAGTAGATCATTGTTATGGCTTTCAATAACACCTCCGCAGGGGTCTGCTGACTTCAATAGGCTTGTGCAGCAATATGGGATGAAAGTAAAAAATGGAGGCAACTTCACTAACTCTAAAAACATGGTCTAACACCAGTCGTAGGTGGTTGGTCGACGGACGATGGCAAATATCCGGAAAATCCTGTTTACTTCACATCTCTAGAGTTATTTCAGACAATCGAGAATGTCCCAAGTCCCTAAACAATTCTTAGTTAAAAAATCACGACTGGTCCAAATTAAATATTCAAATAAGAAGCAAATGCTTCTTTTGACGTATAACCTTGTTTATTATAGTTAATTAAATTAAAAATTAATTAAGCTTAAAGCCCAATTTAATAGCTTTACAACTTTTTAAGATCGGCTGCACTGGCGGCCATATTGATTTAACGACCTTTGTTTTGTCTTAGAATTATATGAGAAGTCTCATAAAAAATGAATGCGCGGCCAAATGACTTTTTTGTTTTGCAATACTTTTAAAGGTTATCAAAAATCTCAAATTTAACTCTTTACAAAAAACCTTAATAATAGTTTGGATTTGTATTAACAACCATATCGTTAAATTAAGGCATCTGCCATAACGCTTCGATCAGAAATGAGGACGTTAAACTGCATGTTTAGCATTGTTCTTATTGGGAAAAACTCTAGATCGTGTCACTAGAGCGGGATCTTTCTGAGATGTGTTACTTAAATTATGTTTGACTCATCTGTCTCTCATATACAGTAAACTGTGTCAAGTAATGAACGCGTTGCTGTAACATAGCACGAGGTGTATTGTATCAATGGAATCTAAATATACATAAAACTATTTCTTTCACTCTAAATTTGGTCAAACGAAATAAAAAAAGTGTAATAAATTGTTTTAATTAGTATTGGGGAAAAATAAAGCAATAAGTTATATAATGTGGAAATATTTTTATTGGAGGCATGTAACACAACAACGATGTGTTGGCTTGGAAAACCAACAAAAGGTGAACAAATGGGGTCTTTTCTAGTATGTCCCCGCATTCTCTATTTTAATTTCTATAAGTTAGATTACGTTACTAGAGCTACAAATGTAATTTCTAAAGGTAATTGAGGTTAGGTTAAGCTAGGTTTTTGACAATAATTTGAAAAAAACAATTGAAAAACGAGTTTATTAATTTGTACGAAAAAACACAAATTAGTAATGAAAGATGTCTAAAATAATATACTATTCTGGTGGCCAGAACGCTTTAATGTCCTCCAGGATTTGTTCGAACAAATCTGTGTTTTGGTGGCGATGTTTCCACAGAAACTCACACAAGTATGAGTCTAGCAAGTTGCGACTTGTACCGCATTCGTTCCTATTACGCCGTTTTGCCGACGCCCAGAGCGATTCGATTCTCTGTGTGTGTCCTCCTGTTGTAGGATCAACAAAATTTTCAGAATGGGTTAGATCACGCGATGCTTGCTCTTTAAAAAAAATTAACTCGAGCTCCAGATTAAAAAATTAAGTCCAAGCCCAGATCAAGCGGCGCGCGTTTATCACTGATAAGATAAGACGAGTTTATACCAGAAATAGTACCTGGACTACTGCCCTACGAACAGAAAAAAACGATTAAATGCCCTACCAAAAATTTCTTTCAAACACAATGATCGATTTCCTTTTTATCCTTAAAATAATACCGTATCCCCGTAAAAAATAAAGCACTTTATTTCTTCTTCAAGTTTTATTTATGTATTTTTCTCGCCAATTTCCCGATAAATCCTATCGTTTCTGTATTCCGATTGGTCCATCTGTAGAAATTTCCTCTTTGCGCATGTGCGTGGAGATAGTATATATTGAGCTGAGTGGAAAACGCACCTTATATAAGGTGACCAACCAGAGTTTCAGGATTTCCCGCTTTTCAATTGACAATGAATTAACCGCTTTAATTACGATCTTTGTGAATGCGGGGACATATTAGAAAATACCCAACAAATGATAACCAGACATTATGTTCTTTATACAACGTTAGATATATTAAGCAAATGCATTTACCAAAGCTTTAATCTATCATATTCTCCACTACTACTGTCCATTTCATATTCCGTACATGAGTTTAAGAATTTATTTCTATCATAACTATCTCTTTTCGTCAAATAAGACTCTAAAGTTAGTTACTGAAGAAGTACGGACAAGACTACAGCAAATTCTGACTCTCTACCACATGCTCATTTGTAATCGAATAGGTAAGTTAGTATGGGTTGTCTAATCCTGGAAGTTACCATTTCCGTCTTGAACACGATCTGGACGAAGACAAGAGCAGATGAAGGATTAGGTACAAAAGTTGCGCCTGCTGGTTCCGTTGGTGGTACGATCACCCCAAGAGATAGAAGATAAGCTTTGCTTCACCTCAGGTAAATGGTCTGATGATGCAATGCTGCGTGTTGATGCAACAAAGGACGCGCACAGGAAAGAAACTCTTCTGCGTGGATATGATGGATGTCCCTTCATATGTTATCTAGTTACCAGGTAAACAAGGACAGGAGAGACAAGTGCGTGCGTCATCGCGTCCTCTCCTCCTACACTTCCGGCGTCCGTGCTCACTTCCGTTCGGCCACCTCCGGAGCGGTGGGAAACACTCCCGAATGGTGCGGTGCTCACCTTGTGTGAAGTAGGTTGCGGTTGATTTGCGGTTTTATGATTTTAAATATCTCTTCCGGTACTGTCGAAAGAAAAGTAGACCTTGGTGCAGTTCTTGGTGCCAAACTGATTGTCCGAAGTTGTGTTAGTTACAAAAATTACAGGAAAAATCAGAAAATTAAGACTTTTTAAATAAAAACATGTTTCCTTTAGTGAGCAAAGAGATTTTAAGGGGACCAGGTAGTGGCAATCTCGCCCATGTAAAATTTACCTTTTTTAGGTACACTTTTCTCAAAAACTAAAAGAGATATTGCAATGAAACTTTCACACTATTTTGTTTGTTGCTCTGTTAACAATAATAAGGATTTTCAAACATATATTTTTTACAACCATTTTTTTATTGATTTTTGAATTTTAAAACATTTTTTAAACATTCTTTTTTTGCATAAAAGTGTTATAATTTTTTTTATTTTTTTATTTTCATGTAATAATACATCTTATTATTGTTTATTGTGATAATACAAAGAATGTGTGCAAGTTTGGTCAAATTTGGTTCAATAGTTTGCAAAATAATGGTACCAAATGACAAAAAAAAAAACAAACTTTCGGAAAACCAACATTTAATTTTACTCTGCCCTAAAACTAACAAATGTGTATAGGCCTACCTACTTGAACATAATTAGTGTGCACCATAGCCATAGGCTGGGTCATCTGGGTCTTCCTCATTCTCAAGTATTCTACGTTTCACTGTTTTTCTGACTTCTTTTGCTTTTTTTTCTATATCTTTCATGGCTTTTTCAGCTTCAAATATGCGGAGTTCATCTTGTCGCTTGAGTCGTACAACACAATTAGTTCCTGCTTGGCCACATAACTTATCAAGAACTTTTATCTTCCCAAGAGCTCCATCATTGTAACACAATATTGCATCTTGCACTCCAATTGTCAAAGTGGAAAGTCCAACAAAGTTGTTTTTGGAAATCCTTGTCCAAATCATATTATTGAAGTACTCGTTTTGGTTTTGTGTCTTTCCGTGAACACATTTTTTTAATAAATTTGGGTCTGCTAAGTCTTTATATATTGGTTTTATGTGCTCCGTCACAGCAATTGGTAAATTGTTAGTGGGTGTGGGGGAAACTTTAGGGGAAACAAATGGGAAATCCTACTGATATCAGCTCAGTGCGTTCCCGCACAAAAAAATTAAAATTAATATGAATTAGTGCTTAGATTTGCATATATTTGGTATCAAATTGTTCAGAAAAAGATTGGCAACAATAATAAATAATAAAAAAAATTTTTTTTAATTAAAATATTTCACTACCTGGTTCCCTCATAGAGAACTAAATTTAAGTGGGCTAAATTAGACAATATACAGTGGATAACGATACGTTGCATAACGGACGACGGTCACTTTTATTTCCCTCCCACATCTTGAAGGACAGGTTCCTATCAGGTGAGCACAAACATGAATAAACAATACAATATTTCGGACAAAAGAGGATTTGGTCACGACTGGCATCAAAATAGCGCAGGATGAAAACCCCAACTATGTGAAAATTGTTAGGTTAATACTAATTGAGAAAAGTTCCGATGTAACGCCATAGCTTACATATAAATGCACTGAATTACAAAAGATCGTTATTTATGTCACACCGGATCGGTTTGAAATATTGTTTGCATAATGATCGCCAGAAATCAATGGCGTAACTAAAGTTGGGGAATGAGGGGATAAAACTTATCGTTATCGTTGTTTTTTGTAAACTAATAACTTGTTAGAAATCTGAACAGCTACTGTAAAGGTATTGATTGCGCTTGATTGCGTAGCTTTACTTTTTAAAACAATAACAAAATGGTTGTTTTCCTCGCATTTGAAAATTTTCCTTGAAAACATTTAGCAAACACTAGTAAATTAACTAAATTAAGCATTGGTGTCAGTACTACGAGCGATGACCAGAAGAAACTGGAAAATGTGTGAAACAATCAGGTTATCATTAAAGACATCTTGTTCAAATCAAATCAAATCTTTTTTATTGCGAAGACAATATTTACATTGTATGGCAAACGTCATGGGGTTTTTTAAAATTTCTAACATTCATACAACAATACACACTCACACATACAATTTTGCAGTTACGCCTCTTTCATCCATCGCCAATGCTACCCACTTAGTACAGCGGAGTCAGTCTTCTAATTGGGCGGTCCCAGTCGAATGCCAAAACTCACCTGCATTATAGAATGCTTGTGACACCAATAGGCGTTTAAGGCGAGTCTTAACGCCTTAGGCGTTGGGGCATCTTCTAATTGAATTGGGCAGTCTGTTGAGGAAATGAACACCCGCCTGCGAGGGCAGGCGCTCATAAACTCACCGTTCTGCATTCGGTAGTTAGCACTCCCATGTCTCATACATGTGATGTCTCGGCCTCTGGTTAAGGCACATTTTACTCACACAAAAAAAAGTTGTTTCCAAAATGTAGAGGCACGGCAGAGTCAACAGCTGCAATTTCTTGAAAGCTTCCTGCACGACTCTCTAAATTTGATTTTGGCGATTATTCGAATTGCTTTTTTTTTGAAGTCTGAATACTCTTTGAAACTGTGTGTTTGCGCAAGCTCCCCAAAGGAACACACCGCCTAAGACAGAGGGTAAATCAGTCCATAATACGCCGTAATCAGTACCTGTCTCGGGCAGTATTTGGCTAAAGATCTCAGAACACTCCAGAGCAGACTTTTGGCGCAAACATAGTGTATGCTCATTCCAAGTCAGCCTCGATCAAGGTGCATTCCTAGGAATTTTGAAGAGCTGACTTCTTCCAGTGTGGAGTCATCTAACAAAATGGCAGGCCCACACTGGTTGCCTGCGGTGCGCAAGGCAAAATTCAAAACGTTGGTTTTTGAAGAGTTTGTTGTAAGATTGAGGCTGTGAAAGTATTGGACACAGTTGTTGATATCAACATAAGCCTGTTGTTCCAACACTTCACTTGATGTTGCATTGAAAAAGAGAGTCGTATCATCGGCAAACTGCCTAATTTTTCCATGCAGAAGCGATGATTTAAGATCATTGACGTAAAGCAGGAAAAGCACAGGATGAGGATGGATCGCCTGTGGGACTCCATAACTCAGTTCTATTTGTTTGGACGACTTGCTAAAGATATCTGAACAACTTGGGATCTGTGAGTTAAAAACGAACAAAGCCATTTAAGAGGCACGCCTCGAATACCGTGCTCAAGTTTGTCCAAGCAGCGTACCGTGGTCACGCAGTCGAATGCTTTGGACAGAGCTGACTTCATTCCAGTGGTTAACGACATTCATCCCCTCTAACAAAATCGACAGACCCACGACTGGTCTGTTGTCGATTTGCGCAAGAATTCCAAATTGGTTTTTGAAGAGTGATTGTTTGTCCAAAAACCGAAGCATTGAGGCTGTATAAGAAAACAGCTTGTTGATATCAACATAAGCCTGTTGTTCCAACACTTCAAAATTTGATGTTGCATTGAAAAAGAGAGTCGTATCATCGGCAAACTGAACACTAATTTTCCATGCAGAAGCGATGATTTAAGATCATTGACGTAAAGCAGGAAAAGCTGAGGATGGATCCCTGTGGGACTCCATTAGACTCATTCTGATTTTTTGAACACGAGTGAGTTACCAATTGTGAGTTAACAAAGCCATTTAAGAGGCTTGCAGCAATCCAATCATATGACAAGACTCATGAAGACGTATTGTGACCTGTATTCCGTAGTTCAGTTTTAATGATTAGTGTTTTGTATAGTTTTTTATTAAGTGCATGTTTATAGAGTTAGTGAAGTTGACAAACAACATGTAGGTTGTGATTCCTGACTTAGGCGTGCCACAACGCTTTAGTAAGATTTGTTTATTTTAACCTAGTTTTTAATTATGTATTAGGTTAGTTCTTTACCTGAAGAAGAGATCAGATTGCAAATCTCGAAACGTAGTGTTACTGATTTTTTGTTTCACTGAACGATGGCAAATGTCCGGAAAAATCCTGTTTCCTTCAAAGGCATCTTGTTACACTTAAGCTACCAGGAGACCATGGAATTAGAATCTAATGGATCACGAATCTAGAACACAACACTGCTCTGATTTATAGGCTACCAGGAGACCATGGCGTGGAAGTAGAATCTAATGGATCACAAATCTAGAACACAACACTGCTCTGATTTATAGGGTACCAGGAGACCATGGCGTGGAATTAGAATCTAATGGATCACGAATCTAGAACACAACATGGCTCTGATTTATAGGGGTACCAGGAGACCATGGCGTGGATTTAGAATCTAATGGATCAGGAAATTAGAAGACAACAAGTCTCTGATTCATATGGATAAATAAAATGTTGAAGGAAAGAGATTTCGCAAATAAAAAAAATGATTACCCACCTCGCAAGGCTAAAGAAACAGGTCATTTGATTAGCCTTTACCCACTTACCCACACTGACTATCCCAGACGGACTCGATGAATTTCGATCAACCCATGCAATTGTCCCTCTACAAAGACTCAGGACACCAGGATATTATACACAAGTTGAATAGGTAGTGTAACCTCGGATGGCTCATGTATATTACAACGCATTCGGTAATATTAAAATCCAGTTAAGGTGAAAGAAGTGAAGCTCGAGCACGAGCACCAGTTCCAGGATGCGGACCACGTACAGCTCTGTCACCACAGACTCGTGGCCAGGCAGGATGTCTGTCCCGGCGACAAGGTAGAGGTTTACACAAGGCTGCCCCCAAGGATACACTAGTATGTAGCCTAATGGCTGTGCTAATTCCCGTAATAAGGCAATTCCTGGGAACTCACGATAAGAGTGATTCTACTGACGTGTGTTTTGTGCTCAATTACGAGCACATTTGTGTTTTGTAACAGTACATACGTAACTGTAGATAATATTGTTTGGATGCCATAACACCGAGATACAGTAAGGGCATCCAGTTACATACATACTGTATACGGTTACCTTCAATACGTTACACAAGCTAACGTTAGAGTGCTAATTGTTATGGGTCCCGTGGGCAAGGTCTGTTATCTCATTTGTACGATGAAGAAGGTGTTTTGAAGCTATCTTCGTCTAAGGCAGGTATTACACACAGGCGGGCAGGCTGGCTATCACATAAACCATTATCACATGTATATTTATATATACACAATACAATATTGCAATTTAATTTAATAAACATTGAATCACAAAAAGTACTTGCTCCGCCAGGACTCGAACCCGGATCTCTTACTTTCCGGGTGAGTGTGCTACCATTACACCACAGACCCCTTACTTTTTACGATTCAATTATTTTGTATTTGGCCTTTTCTGTCATATACGTGTTTAAATAACAAAACTAACATACGGTCGGAAGACCATATACCTGTCAAACGACTTTTATTTACATTAATTAAATTTGTATGAATGGCAATAGCCGAATCTAATTTCAATAAACGTTGAATCACAAAAAGTACTTGCTCCGCCGGGACTCGAACCCGGATCCTCTCACTTGCCGGGTGAGTGCGCTACCACTACACGACAGAGCCATTAAATTAAATTATTGCAATTTATACACATTTAATGAATATATACATACATATATTCATGATATATGTATACATGATATGTGTACATAGATCTATGATGGTGTAATATCAGACTAAGGGTGCTGTTTTTACATTAACTTATAAAACTGCTAACAAACCATACATTTAGAGCTAAATGTAGATTACCTGTAGACCTATCTGTGACTTATAAATTTCGTAAAACAATCATTCGGCCTGGAATTCTTGTATATAGGCTAATTAACTAACCAGAAACTGCGGAGTGGTTTATACAAATCGATCCACACAAGTATAATTATGCAGAATGCCCAATGCAACACGATATTTAGACTCTAGATACTATATGAACTGGTCGGTACTGAACAAGTTTATTTGTACCTAGCTGTATCACATCAGAATCTTTACCTAATTGCATTGCTATTACAGTTGGGATTTTGAAATTACAGTAATTAATAAAAAACGGCGCTCCTTTAGGACAAGTCATCAATGTTTGACAAATTTACTAAATAGTCATAATCTAAATATTTGCAAATATGTCACATTCGGAATAACTTTTCTTATAGTAAAAATTGAAATACAGCACAAGGCACGCATGATTACGTAAATATGCCACAAGATGTGCGTTAATAAATTAAATGTAGCTTTCACCATAGCGCCGTTATCTCTGATCTGTGTGTTTACTAGCGTGATCTTAGCGATGGATTATATGGCCATCGTATTGTGAAAGTCTGCTGCACGCTACACGATGTGGAGCACATCGCCTAATGAAATGGTTTATTTACATTTACAATACTCGTAGTTTACAGTTATATGCTGTTTTATCGACCCTTCAATGATCGTGGTGGTGTACAGTTTTTAAAATTCAGAATTTTTAACAAGCCGTATCATTCAGCCTTGCAGTAATTTACAAATAAGGTATTTTGTCCCTAGAGCGACTGTCTCGATAGGTTATATTGACCCTGATAGGGATAGTTAGTTCTTCAAGCCGTAACGGTGGCGTTGTCGCTTCTAACAAATTTTCACCTTCTTCAGGTACAAACATCAGTTTCGTATTCTTTGAAGACATTTTCCCAAAGTAAGTAAACCCTCGACACAAACCGCTCAGCAAATGCGACTGAGTCCGCCCTCAAACCAGACTCGCGCTACAGTCGCTAGCCGCTTCACTCGCAGTCGCGTCAACTACAGTGGTACCATTTGTGTAAAAAATGTAATAAAAATGTAACAAAAGTTATGAGTATTATTGGCAGAACGTATGATCCAGTAAAAAATGTATATCTCAGGAATTCTCGATATTCAGTTACGAAAGAATCCCATAAATCCATGAAACACTATGGGAAAATCTGTGCAATTCAATAAATCACTAAACAATTGTTGTATACCATTGTTCAGTTTTGTTTTATAGGTTTACTACTTGTACTACTAGGTGTACCGTCTACGTTTTAGCTAGATTTTATAGTAATCTGCTATTCCCACTAGATATTTTGGATTTCCTTTGATCACGACCCCCCCAAAATTCCAAGTACGGTATTCAAAACCACCACAATCCAACAATTTTTAAGAAGTTTCTGTAATGTTTAATAAATTGTTTTGATAAATCCTGATATTTACAAAGAGCCTTAAATAAATAATTCATATGGTGTCATACACTCGTTTCTTCTAAATTCTTTTAGATTTAAAACAGATTACGAAGAATGTATACACAAATGTAAGTTCTAGAAGTTTATTAAAGTCATTATAATTGTTTTCTTTTATATGGGGTTTAACCTTAAGAGATTTTACAGTTTTAAATTATATTTATATAATATTATAGTACGAATTTGGGTATTATAGTATAATATATTTCATTTAAGAATTGTTTCTCATCATGTTGTTTAATAGTTTTCAAGATTCGTTAAATTCAAACGATTTTTCATAGATTTTTTAATTTGACTTTTTAAATTTTGTTAAATTTTATTTAGTGATTTTCTTATTTCTGTTACTTTAAAATAAGATAAAGATGAAATTTATTTGTTGTATTTAAACACGAAATTTTATAGATTTTTGGACACTTTTCTGTTTGAAAGATTAATTTTTAATAAATTGTAGTCGTATATAGATTTTTCATTCTTATATTGATAGCTCGTAAAAAGTCGTAGGAACATTTACTATATGATTATACATATATCTGTTTATGTTACTTAAAACAGTGCTCACATACGAATGTTAAACGGCTCCGAAAGTGGACTAGAAATTAAAATATATCTACTTGTATGTATTGGGTTATGCAGTATAACGCGATCTTGTAAACACTGTAGCTTGGTCCAAGGCAGCTTAGTATGATTTCTTAAGTCGGTCTTAACTAATGAAAAGTTTCAAAATGGCGGCCATTAACATTCGTGTAAAGTTTTTAACTCTACTAATTACTAACATATACCCAAATCTATGATTTTTTTACATATATTACGTAATTATTAAAAAGTGTTATTCTTTAACTTTTTCGATATCTCTTATGTTTGTACCTACGTGTTTTTAATGTTTTAATTAATTTTTTTAATATCACGTATGGTAGCACACAACATCATTGGGGGGGGGGGGGGTAATTGATAACACGATAATTAGCGTAGTTCTGAATAGATTCAGACCATACTTGATATAAGTATAGACAGTATTTGCACATAGCTTGAATGAGCTCGTTAGACTTAATCAATGAAAAGTTTTAAGACGGTGGCCAGTCACTTTCGAGCCTTCGAGATTTTTTTTATCTGGAGTATTGCACAAGATAATCAAAATTGACACTTTCTACGGACATTTTGAAATTGTAAAATAATTCCAGGAAACTTTTATCCTAATTATTTTTCGATAACTTCTAATGGTTTTAAGATAGTGGCCGTTTAAACACATATATAGAAGTGTACAATTAAACCGTTATGAACAAAAAAATATGTTTGCAAACATAATGTCAGATTAATTCTGAATAAATTAAGTCAACGTTTTTACAACTATAATTCTTTGGTCACAACCATTGTCTTGTAGAGTTTCAAAATCATTAAGTTTGTAATTGTTTGAAAGCGCTAAGGTTATAATATTAACATACCAACACTGAGATATTTCTCCCACAAGTGTTGTACGAATCAAACATCTAAACCAATAATACATCTTCAAGAGGATGGCTCCATGTGAAATCTGCCCTTCGCTCGACTGAGCCGGAAACGATATATTGAAACAAAGTTTGTTTCCAGATCCATAGAATTAACACTACCAAATTTAGCAAAAGGGTGAAACGCACAGTTAAAAAAACAATTTAAGGAGCACACGCTAAAATCAGTGGTAGAATCTCGAAAGCTGAAAAGGTAATCAAGCGAGTGCTCTGCGGAATTAAAAGACTTAGACATCGAGACCAGAAGAAGCGTGCCTGATGATCGCTGCCAGAGCCTCTCTCGCAGATTAGTCGTACGTAAGAACATGTAAGTAGTGTACGTACCGCGTAAAAACTCTGAATACAGTAAGCTGATTGGTGTAGCGAAAGAGGCGACCTTGGATCCATTGAGGGCGGACTCAATGCTCGAGTCCGAAGGCCACAGAAGATTACCATCCGGGAGAAACGTGATGGTCTCGAGCAGACGGTGTCGGGGGGTGCCTTCATCGTCTTTGATCCCTTTCTCAACAGACGAAGTTTCACCCGCCACAGGTAATTCACTAAACAACTCGTGAGATAAAAACTAACAGCTCGAAATGTAATTGTTGTATTCGGAACGACAACCGTGTAGCGACCCCATTGGTGCGGCAGTAAGATGATAATCGTCCCCATCAGACTGTCTGATGCCCTAATTGATGTATGGAACTGGCCGAATATGGTAATCTGGAGGTAAACAGGGTGTAATTGTTAGTTATGTGTCGGAGGGGGGACATAATCCCCGCAACGGCATTGGTGACACATCCCTGGGAAGGACCGACATACCAGGAAGATACGAATAACATTTCATGTTCATAACGATGCAGCACAAGTACAACAGAAACTATTCTACAAGTTCAAGTACACAACTAACTATTATGTTATTTTTCTGGACTAATGGACAATACCCGCAATTATATTCTCTTCCATATAGGATTTATTTATAATTTTTGTAGCAACATAATATAAAAACTATACTGTTGTTGTGCATTTTTTGTAATATTCAAACAATATATTATTTGTAATTTGTACCAACAATTAAATAATTTTTTATTCGCATCGATTTAGAACAATTACATAAGTAGACGGCTGGTGTTTGTTGAATTGTAATTATTATCATTCCTATTTTTTAAAGATTTTACTTAGTATTCTTTTATATTTTTATTGATCAGAAAGAGGAAAGTGTTATTTAAGCAGAATTACCTTTGGGTGATATTCTTATCGAAGAAAACTGCATTTCATAAACCACTGCAATACAATAACAAGTACAATTAATTTGCTTGGTTGTACGTACTTGTTGGGTAGGTGCTTGTTGGGTAGGTTCTAATTGGGTAGGTTCTTGTGGAGTAGGTGCTTGGTCCCTAGGTGTTTGTTGGGTAGGTGCTTGTTGGGTGGGAGCTTGTTGGGTAAGTTCTTGTTGGGTAGGTTATTGTTGGGTAGGTACTTAGTGCCTAGGTGTTTGTGCTTTTTGGGTAGGTGCTTGTTGGGTAGGTGATTGTTGGGCAGGTGCTTGTTGGGTGGGTGATTGTTGGGTAGGTGCATGTTGGGATGGTGCTTGTTGAGCAGGTTCTTGTTAGGTAGCTTCTTTTTGGGTAGGTGCTTGTTGGGTGGGTGATTGTTGGGCAGGTGCTTGTTGGGTGGGTGATTGTTGGGTAGGTGCATTTTGGGATGGTGCTTGTTGAGCAGGTTCTTGTTAGGTAGCTTCTTTTTGGGTAGGTGCTTGTTGGGTAGGTGCTTGCTGGGTGGGTGCTTGTTGGGTAGGTGCTTGTTGGGTAGGTTCTTGGTGTCTAAATTTTTTTTGGGTAGGTGCTTGTTGGGTGGGTGCTTTTTGGGTAGGTGCTCGGTGGTTAGGTTCTTGTTGGGTAGGTGCTTTTTGGGTAGGTTCTTGTTGGGTAGTTTCTTGTTGGGTAGGTGCTTGGTGCCTAGGTGTTTGTTGGGTTGGTGCTTGTTGGGTAGGTGCTTGTTGGGTAGTTGCTCGGTGGGTAGGTACTTGGTGGGTAGGTGTTTGGTGAGTAGGTACTTGTGGATAGGTGCTTGTGGGTAGGTGCTTAAAATCACAGTTCCTTGCTTTTAGTCATACGTCAAAACATTATCAAAACAATAGTGTATCATAATATTAAAAAGAGCCATTTACCTTATATAGGCCTAGTTAAATTTAAGAGCTAAGTCCAGGTTTATGAAAGTAAAAAATATCATAGTTTTAGTTATGAAGAATTTTATCTTAATGATGTTAGTAACAAAGTTATATTATAGTAGGGCTAGACTTCTACATCGACATTACAAACCTATGATAATTTTCCTATAATATATGAATTTGATTGTTAGAAAATCTGTCTACATTGTCGAACATAAGTTTCTCGTTACTACGGACACATTTACTTAGTCCTACTGAACACATCTCTTCTGCAGACCGGAATTTCGCCCTCATTGAGAAAGATCGTAAACCATCCTGCAAAGACCTCAGCACGCATCTAGAGGCTATTTCGTGTAATGGAAACGAATAAAAACTCATACATAGTAAATAGGAAGAATAATTCATATAGTCATCAAGATGTGTGGGAAAATCGTAAAGTACTAAATAAAGCCTGGAACAACAATGGATGATATTAATTCTGTGCCTTCACTTGTCAAAAAGAGAAAAATATATGTGAACATAAAAATGCCAATGTCTTAAAAATGCTCGAATATATTCGAAAACACCTTTTTCAAAAGACTATCTATTGGATAGGAGGTTAATTGTACCGCAAGACTACCCAGATAGTAGCGGGTGTCGGGTGAATTCAGACTGCAGTAAATTACCAAAACCTGCTCAACTAAACCTGTGTTAATACATATAATAGATAGGATAAAAACTTACCTTAGCTTCTAATGAGTTCGTTTCCCTTATAAATATTCCCACACTAATAACTGACGCGACACAAACTTGTACCAGATCATGTTTTCGCACGAACTATAAATATAAATAAACAAGGTTATGTTTGAATCAGCTGCAGTCAGCTGTGACAATGGATCATCACAAGACGTGCATCTGGGCGCGTGTAGACGGACACTACTAACTCGGTCAAGGTCACGACATCTCACCACCATCATATTGTATCAACTGTGATCTTCTTGATGAACAGCTTAATGACGCGGATTGGCGGGATGTTTACTTGATTTAATTCTGCAGTCACCATGTTTCATTAAACCTGTTGGAAAGTATAGTTTCAGTTATAATAACATTCTGATTGTTAATAGTTTTCTGTATTCAAACGATTAAGTAGTCTACAAAAACGTTTCAGATTGTGTTTCTGAATTCAAATAAAAACATTAAAAAAATAAAAAGAGTTTGGACGTGTATAATTATATACTTTGGTTAACAATATTCAATCATTTTGGAATAAAAAAGAGTGTACGAGTGTTTGAGCGTACGAGTGTAATCAAGATGGCCGCCGGTGTGATTGACCTATTGTCGATCTTATCTGAAATTTTTATAGAGGAAGGTCTGTACCAAAAGAAAAACAATTGGTTTAACAAACGTGTAGTGCCAAGAAACACATCATGTTCATGTAAAGTTTGGGAAATCAACTCAAAATGTGTTCTAAGGACTATGATCGGTACATGATTTACTCTCCTTGCACAAGGTGTTAATTAATAACAAATTTTCCTTGGGAAAAGTATTATTTTACTCTACACTTTTAAATTGAGAGTAATTAAAATACACAGTACTCAAACATTTCTAACAATAACATGAGTTACAATAAAATGGGGCTCATTTCAGCCTTAAGGGGACCAGGTAGTGGCAATCTCGCCCATGTAAAATTTACCTTTTTTAGGTACACTTTTCTCAAAAACTAAAAGAGATATTGCAATGAAACTTTCACACTATTTTGTTTGTTGCTCTGTTAACAATAATAAGGATTTTCAAATACATATATTTTTTACAACTTTTTTTTATTGATTTTTGAATTTTAAAACATTTTTTAAACATTTTTTTTGCATGAAAGTGTTATAATTTTTTAATTTTTTATTTTCATGTAATAATACATCTTATTATTGTTTATTGTGATAATACAAAGAATGTGTGCAAGTTTGGTCAAATTTGGTTCAATAGTTTGCAAAATAATGGTACCAAATGACAAAAAAAAACAACAAACTTTCGGAAAACCAACATTTAATTTTACTCTGCCCTAAAACTAACAAATGTGTATAGGCCTACCTACTTGAACATAATTAGCGTGCACCATAGCCATAGGCTGGGTCATCTGGGTCTTCCTCATTCTCAAGTATTCTACGTTTCACTGTTTTTCTGACTTCTTTTGCTTTTTTTTCTATATTTTTCATGGCTTTTTCAGCTTCAAATATGCGGAGTTCATCTTGTCGCTTGAGTCCTTCAACACAATTAGTTCCTGCTTGGCCACATAACTTATCAAGAACTTTTATCTTCCCAAGAGCTCCATCATTGTAACACAATATTGCATCTTGCACTCCAATTGTCAAAGTAGAAAGTCCAACAAAATTGTTTTTGGAAATCCTTGTCCAAATCATATTATTGAAGGACTCGTTTTGGTTTTGTGTCTTTCCGTGAACACATTTTTTTAATAAATTTGGGTCTGCTAAGTCTTTATATATTGGTTTTATGTGCTCCATCACAGCAATTGGTAAATTGTTAGTGGGTGTAGGGGAAACTTAAGGGGAAACAAATGGGAAATCCTACTGATATGTGTATCAGCTCAGTGCGTTCCCGCACAAAAAAATTAAAATTAATATGAATTAGTGCTTAGATTTGCATATATTTGGTATCAAATTGTTCAGAAAAAGATTGGCAACAATAATAAATAATAAAAAAAAAATTTTTTAATTAAAATATTTCACTACCTGGTTCCCGTAATCTTACAACCGATAAGAGAAAACCCCCAAAATCAATAACAGGTCAATAACCTCTTATTGTATAGCCTGGAACGACTGGTCCAAGATATTTATAAACATTGTTGCAGCCTGTTGGAACAGACGCGGTATCTGTGTCGGTAGCTGCAATCACTGTACTGTTACAAGTACACTCACTACTCATCTTCCTGGACCTTCTCTGGGTACAGTCTCGGTTCCGATGTGCCCTGCTGAATAGCAATTATCTCGTTTTGGTTTCCCATCGCTGGTCATTTGGGCGTGGTGATGGTTCTTTGGATATAAAAATAATAATAATTTATATAAGTATGACATAATACAAGAATTCTTTCAATAATAGTTATTGTAGTCTACGTTTTAAGAGAACTATTGACCTAAAGAATTTCTCGATTTTTGTTTCGCGATTTTAGGTATCCAAAACTATATTATTTTATATACATACTAGGATCACTGATCCAGGTCTTCCAAAGTTCCACTGATAATATTATGAAGTATTTCTTTTAGTTCAAACAGCTGATTACTATAACATACGTTGCTCAGGCAGTGGTTGTCAGTCCACTAACAAACATAACTCTGGAACTAGCGGTCATATTTCCCTCAGTGGCAGAGTATTTTTAGTACTTCATACATTGCCTTATATTTATTTTATTATTACATGTTTACTATAAAGTACCTATGTCATATTATATATTTCTTTATTCAGCATTGTTCAAGGAACATTTTTCACATAATATAATTAAAACCAAAAAAATACCCTTACTCTACATCTTCAGGAAAAAACATTTTTTTAGAAAAAAGAAAAGTTACTTCAAAGTTTTTGATTTGTAAAATTGTTGTTAGTGATACGCAAAATCCAAAATATAAAAAAGGAAGAGCATTTAATTCTGAGTAAAAATAAAAAAAACACATAGTTTATAATGTATTTATTTTTACATGTGGTAAACGATACAAAATTCATACACTGACATGAAATTATTCTTATTTAACCAATAATGGTTAATAATAATTTGTATGTATCTTAAAACAATACACTGTATAAATTCGCAGCAAAAACCAATTGCAATACAAATTTCGACACCTTCGGTAATTAGAAATCCATTATTCGCGTTTTTAGTCGCAGTAGCATGCGTTCCTATAAAAATTAATTATGATTTAATTTATTGTCAGTACTTATCAACCACTAATAATACTAATCGTAAATGGGGCAACGCAGACTCTTCCACAGAGTCAAATACTTCAAACTCAAAAATCCATCTACCTAGTATTGTAATCGAGCTTTCGAATCCTTGCTTATCTTTGATCCTGGCATGGAGCTTATTAATTCTTTCCTGCAAATATTTAAATGCCATATAATATGTGAAGGAAACAGGATTTCCGGACATTTGCCATCGTTCAGTGAAACAAGACATCAGTAACACCTGATAATTACATGAAGAAGAGATCAGATTGCATATCGAAACGTAGTGTTACTGATTTCTTGTTTCACTGAACAATGGCAAATGTCCGGAAAAATCCTGTTCCTTCATAATCCTTCCATCGTCAAATATAACCTTCAAACAAAGAATACAATATGTGTATGGATATTGTTTGTATAGTTGTATTTAAATGTTTTACAGTGCACGTGGATTTATAAGTATCATGTAACATTATATTTGTTTTATTTCTTCACCTCAAACCAACTAAAAAGCACTTTTTTAAGCAATATTATTTAAGTTAGTTAAGAACAAGTAGTTGCTTATCTTAATGTACGAGAGTCTGCACGTTACAGATATCTCTTGTTTACACTATCTCACGACGATCCCCGTAAAAGAGTAACACTGAGAGAGGAAGACGGATGGATAGTAAACAACTAATTATTTTTACGTATGAGTTACGTGCTAAAGCATTATCAAAAGATTATTCTTTTATAATCTTTTTTAAATTTGGGATACATTCCGTTATATATCTAGAAATTTTAAACTTTTTTCTGTAAATAAAAGCTATTTAAAACAATTTCACCATTAATCTACAATGTTTATGGCTATTAAGATAATGTTCACTGCGTTATCAGTGAAACTATCAAACTTCTTATCGCTATAGATAAGAGTCTTGCAACAGGTGGGCTTGATTTCTTCTAATAGTTAAAAATAATGCAAATTAGTTTGTATTTTTTATAGGTCTTATACATTGTTTATGATAACCTTTGGAATTTAATTCTGTTATTAAAATTCTGTCCGGAAGCTGCAGCAGTCTGAACTGGCAGATGGGGTAAACGGACTGTAGGTCCACGTCATAAAACTGCCGGAAGCATTTCTTACCTACTTCTTAAGGGGTGGACAGTAGGTCCACGGTCCCGGCCTGGGACCCACTGTCCGACTCACGGGTTTCTTTTGACGAGAGGTTGATAAGGGATCGTCGTACTCACACTGCAGCACTTGAATGGATGTTTCGAGATCTAAACTCTATATCTGCTAAATAATTTTCAGTACACTACATAAGAAATTATATACATAAAATAAAGTCAGGTTAGTTACGCCATTTCTAACTTAAGAATGTCTGTAACGATTAGTGTCTACTGGTATGTACAGTATTATACAAACGATGGTCCAATATAAGGAATAACTAATACAAACTTACTGTAGATGTTTATAATTCATTAGGACAATGCCAACCAAATTAATCAGATAGTAATATAATGCTATATGGAATTCGTTAAGATATAATCCCTATTAGTAATCCACTTCATATGTGATAGCTTGAGTAAACTGTTGTTAATATTTGCTGCTTTAGCAGTACGCTGTGCGAATGTAGTGGAAGCATCACTGACCAAAATAAAGAATAAATGCAGGTAGAAAAATTAATGCACGGCCATATCAGTTTTGAAAGGTAGGACAGTTAGTCCACAGGTGTCGACGTGGACTAACTGTCCTACCCTGCAGAAAAGTGACGTCAGCCACCCTCGTCAAACTAGGCGTGGACCTACAGTCCTACAATCGGCAGCTGGAGGCATTAGTGTTAGACCTCTCGGACACTATAAATACTTTTTTATCTTGTCCGAATAATCAATAAAATTGTTTTCTGGGTTTAATATACTGTTTCAATATTTTAGTTTGTTACTTGTCCATATAAAAGTGTAATATTTTGGGGATACTACTGAATTTTACCGAAATATGAAATAATAAAATTATTAATAACATTTCAACTTTAATCTGCGTTGTCCTTAACAGGTGCTTGTATTGAACTTATATTGTAGTAACTCTGTTTAGTCATCATAATAGCAATACTCTAAAGGCAGATGTGAGTTAAATGAAAATGTAACTGTTTACAGGGAGGCCACCGTGCTTGCTAGCCTGTTTCTTCCGTTCCGCCATTCCGTCCGCTGTTCCGCAGTTCCTTCTGTCAGGCGGCTGCTGTCCGTTCCTGGAAGTAACGCTTCAAGGTTGGTATGACTGTGTCGTCATGTATCAGCTGTTTTTACCGCTCCGAGGTTTCTTTACACAGCTATGCCGCAGGACCGGCTTGCGGTCAGGAAATAATTAACGCTATTCTGACTTTGACTGTTTCTGCTCCTGTTATGAGGAATTTGAGTTCCTTATTTCTTATTGTCACGCTCATTATGCAAAACAAAACGCATTCGTGACGTTTTTTTAATATCCACGTAAACAAATTATTTACAATTTTTTATTTATTTTTTACCCTTTTTTTAACCTGTTACCCTATTTTTGTCCACATTTTCATTACTTACGACAAGGTTTGTGTTTGTCTATAGCTACTATCAGGTACCCGCGGCTTGACGAAATGTTCTGCTAGATAAGAGGGACATTCTTTTTAAATGGCATGCCCTACAGTTGGGGAGCAGTGCCATACGGTTTTAAGGTCGGAAAGTGACAGTCATCTTACCCCTCGATGATGTGACTCGAATTTCTATGATGTGATAATTTCATGGAAGATTCTAACAATTTTAGTGATAGGCTGCGGTAAAGCTTAACCAATGAAGACTAAGTAAACAATCCATGTTAGTGCATGTCCGTGTATGGCTCCTGGCATGTTTTAGCCTAGAATTCCTGTGTGAACCGGGGCACTTGGCCCGCTCTCGATAATTGGGAGGTCAGTGATGTGAGGGAGGGAGGGGGGGGGTGATAACAACGTTAACACGGGTTTCTCACGGTCACCCCCCCCCCTCTGGTTGATGATACCTTAGCGTAAACATTATAGTAATTATCTTTACCTTAGTCTTCGTTAGGAATGTGCGTAGCCGTGGTCTTACAATCAGAATATCCGGAATTTTCACAGACCTATATTCCATAAGATTATCGCAGCGCACTATTGTCAGAGCTTAGGCGGAGAGTTTTACAAAGTGGTGTATGAATATTGATCATCTGATCATGTCATAAGGTTGACTCAAAGAAGATACATAAGTCTAAAAGGCGATTGCTGTAATAGCCATGGGCAAATCGACAGGGGAATTTTTCTTAAGAAAGGAATGGATTGTCAGCCATGCACGTGTTTGGTAGAGGTCGAAGTGGGATGGCACCTACTTAAAATATCTAATAAGCAAGCATCTAAAGGAGCATTCATAGGCATAGGCCTAACACAAGAAAACGTGATTTATCCAGAACAACACAATAAAGACTCTATAATCAAGAACTTCTGCTATCTCAGGCTATACCAATCGCCAATCGACTTCCTGAGTCATGCGGTTGCCAAAGCATTTAAATCATCCTGAGACGTGGATTAGTTCATGGTCATTTGTGCCGGATCCCAGCAGTCACGATCACCCACTTCTCAGCCCGTGTTGAATATTGTTTAGATTGTTATATCAGTGCGTAGTATTGTTTAGCTTTGTGTTTCTTTATTGATCTGCTTAAAACGTATTTTCTAAAATATTAATGCTCTCACATCACGTTATGTACCGTTTAAAGCAGTAAAAGTTTATGGAAACTTATTTGAAAAAGACTATAATCAAACCTAAATATTTATTGTGCAGGGTCTTTCTCTATTATATTTGTGAACCGATCATAACAAGTTCAGGTATCAAACGTGTTATCGCTGAACGAGCAGTTTTTGAGATTTCTTATAATTTTGTCTTATCTACTGTGGTCATCATGAAATTTAGCATCAACAATTATTTTAAACGGCTGCTATTTTGAATCTGTAAAGAAAGATATTTAACTGTTTCAAAATATATCCGTACCGTAACTTATTTTATTCGTATTTTTCAAACTGTTACGTCTAAAATAGAGAAATATTCATGCAAAATTACACTCCTATAGCTCAAGAACTCATATTGAGATATGAGTTTTACTACGAAACCCCCATTAACATGCATACAAACCGAAAACGAAGCATTTTAGAACACGTGTTTATAGAAACATTTGTCTTTGTTATAGAATGATCAATCATTTCGTAAAACCTTTTAACGTAACTTTGCAACACCCTGTATACAAAAATTGTATAGCCAAGGAATCATTGCGGAACCAAAAGTCCGTTATGTATTGTTCAATTTCTTACTGATTTTTGCCGTATTATTCATAGATTTTACATACATACGATATTGGATATAGATCTCTCCTGCAAGAACCAGGAGCAACGTACCAGTGACTAAAGCAACACAACAGTGAGACAGGTGACAACAATTGGAATGTCCAGACGACTGTTTTCCTACTCCGAGGAGGACATGTATAAACATGACGTGATGACCTGATCCTTCGCGGAACTGGTGACACAGAAGCGGACTATGTAGAAGGTGGTGAACAGTCAAACCTGACTCTGACTCTGACTCTATCCCGGGAATATCAGTATGCTCAGAAGATACAAATATCGTTAGCGTGTGGCGTGCACGCTTACTGATGATTCGGTCATCGTTAGTGACAATGTCCCAATTATGAATGTTCAAGAATAACTCGAGTGTCCGAGTGTGCTTTAAATTCTTTATTTGTGACTCATAATTAAATTCTAGGGACTCTTAGACAATGATTCATTGGAGGGTTATTCCATCAGGAGTGAACATTAGCACCTCCCAAGGAGTAGTGCGAATTTGGGGTGGTGGGGGGAGGGAACGGTACACAATTTAGATATGGTACGCCACATCACGTGATGTGTCTCACACACACGCGCGCGCGCACGCAGAGGTTGCTTGCAAAACTTTGGATCCATAGCTCGTTCCATTTTCGGGATGACCTGTGGACACAGATACACAGATAGACAATCGTTCCAGGCATCCAAGAAAAGCTGTGTCAGCCTACTGAGTGATAGGCTTCAATAGTTCCAGTTTAAGCTTGCACCATCACAGAACTCATTCTTGTCTGTACAGACAAGTGTCTGTTTTTAATGCAAAATTTGGTCTAAAGATGAAATTATTCTCGAGATATCTTGCCACATGACACAATAGTTCCAGTTTAAGCTTGCACCATCACAGAACTCATTCTTGTCTGTACAGACAAGTGTCTGTTTTTAATGCAAAATTTGGTCTAAAGATGAAATTATTCTCGACATATCTTGCCACATGACACAATAGTTCCAGTTTAAGCTTGCACCATCACAGAACTCATTCTTGTCTGTACAGACAAGTGTCTGTTTTTAATGCAAAATTTGGTCTAAAGATGAAGTTATTCTCGACATATCTTGCCACATGACACAATAGTTCCAGTTTAAGCTTGCACCATCACAGAACTCATTCTTGTCTGTACAGACAAGTGTCTGTTTTTAATGCAAAATTTGGTCTAAAGATGAAATTATTCTCGACATATCTTGCCACATGACACAATAGTTCCAGTTTAAGCTTGCACCATCACAGAACTCATTCTTGTCTGTACAGACAAGTGTCTGTTTTTAATGCAAAATTTGGTCTAAAGATGAAATTATTCTCGACATATCTTGCCACATGACAGTTAGTTACAGTTTAAGCTTGCACCATCACAGAACTCATTCTTGTCTGTACAGACAAGTGTCTGTTTTTAATGCAAAATTTGGTCTAAAGATGAAATTATTCTCGAGATATCTTGCCACATGACACAATAGTTCCAGTTTAAGCTTGCACCATCACAGAACTCATTCTTGTCTGTACAGACAAGTGTCTGTTTTTAATGCAAAATTTGGTCTAAAGATGAAATTATTCTCGAGATATCTTGCCACATGACACAATAGTTCCAGTTTAAGCTTGCACCATCACAGAACTCATTCTTGTCTGTACAGACAAGTGTCTGTTTTTAATGCAAAATTTGGTCTAAAGATGAAATTATTCTCGAGATATCTTGCCACATGACACAATAGTTCCAGTTTAAGCTTGCACCATCACAGAACTCATTCTTGTCTGTACAGACAAGTGTCTGTTTTTAATGCAAAATTTGGTCTAAAGATGAAATTATTCTCGACATATCTTGCCACATGACACAATAGTTCCAGTTTAAGCTTGCACCATCACAGAACTCATTCTTGTCTGTACAGACAAGTGTCTGTTTTTAATGCAAAATTTGGTCTAAAGATGAAATTATTCTCGACATATCTTGCCACATGACACAATAGTTCCAGTTTAAGCTTGCACCATCACAGAACTCATTCTTGTCTGTACAGACAAGTGTCTGTTTTTAATGCAAAATTTGGTCTAAAGATGAAATTATTCTCGACATATCTTGCCACATGACACAATAGTTCCAGTTTAAGCTTGCACCATCACAGAACTCATTCTTGTCTGTACAGACAAGTGTCTGTTTTTAATGCAAAATTTGGTCTAAAGATGAAATTATTCTCGACATATCTTGCCACATGACACAATAGTTCCAGTTTAAGCTTGCACCATCACAGAACTCATTCTTGTCTGTACAGACAAGTGTCTGTTTTTAATGCAAAATTTGGTCTAAAGATGAAATTATTCTCGACATATCTTGCCACATGACACAATAGTTCCAGTTTAAGCTTGCACCATCACAGAACTCATTCTTGTCTGTACAGACAAGTGTCTGTTTTTAATGCAAAATTTGGTCTAAAGATGAAATTATTCTCGACATATCTTGCCACATGACACAATAGTTCCAGTTTAAGCTTGCACCATCACAGAACTCATTCTTGTCTGTACAGACAAGTGTCTGTTTTTAATGCAAAATTTGGTCTAAAGATGAAATTATTCTCGACATATCTTGCCACATGACACAATAGTTCCAGTTTAAGCTTGCACCATCACAGAACTCATTCTTGTCTGTACAGACAAGTGTCTGTTTTTAATGCAAAATTTGGTCTAAAGATGAAATTATTCTCGACATATCTTGCCACATGACACAATAGTTCCAGTTTAAGCTTGCACCATCACAGAACTCATTCTTGTCTGTACAGACAAGTGTCTGTTTTTAATGCAAAATTTGGTCTAAAGATGAAATTATTCTCGACATATCTTGCCACATGACACAATAGTTCCAGTTTAAGCTTGCACCATCACAGAACTCATTCTTGTCTGTACAGACAAGTGTCTGTTTTTAATGCAAAATTTGGTCTAAAGATGAAATTATTCTCGACATATCTTGCCACATGACACAATAGTTCCAGTTTAAGCTTGCACCATCACAGAACTCATTCTTGTCTGTACAGACAAGTGTCTGTTTTTAATGCAAAATTTGGTCTAAAGATGAAATTATTCTCGAGATATCTTGCCACATGACACAATAGTTCCAGTTTAAGCTTGCACCATCACAGAACTCATTCTTGTCTGTACAGACAAGTGTCTGTTTTTAATGCAAAATTTGGTCTAAAGATGAAATTATTCTCGACATATCTTGCCACATGACACAATAGTTCCAGTTTAAGCTTGCACCATCACAGAACTCATTCTTGTCTGTACAGACAAGTGTCTGTTTTTAATGCAAAATTTGGTCTAAAGATGAAATTATTCTCGACATATCTTGCCACATGACACAATAGTTCCAGTTTAAGCTTGCACCATCACAGAACTCATTCTTGTCTGTACAGACAAGTGTCTGTTTTTAATGCAAAATTTGGTCTAAAGATGAAATTATTCTCGACATATCTTGCCACATGACACAATAGTTCCAGTTTAAGCTTGCACCATCACAGAACTCATTCTTGTCTGTACAGACAAGTGTCTGTTTTTAATGCAAAATTTGGTCTAAAGATGAAATTATTCTCGACATATCTTGCCACATGACACAATAGTTCCAGTTTAAGCTTGCACCATCACAGAACTCATTCTTGTCTGTACAGACAAGTGTCTGTTTTTAATGCAAAATTTGGTCTAAAGATGAAATTATTCTCGACATATCTTGCCACATGACACAATAGTTCCAGTTTAAGCTTGCACCATCACAGAACTCATTCTTGTCTGTACAGACAAGTGTCTGTTTTTAATGCAAAATTTGGTCTAAAGATGAAATTATTCTCGACATATCTTGCCACATGACACAATAGTTCCAGTTTAAGCTTGCACCATCACAGAACTCATTCTTGTCTGTACAGACAAGTGTCTGTTTTTAATGCAAAATTTGGTCTAAAGATGAAATTATTCTCGACATATCTTGCCACATGACACAATAGTTCCAGTTTAAGCTTGCACCATCACAGAACTCATTCTTGTCTGTACAGACAAGTGTCTGTTTTTAATGCAAAATTTGGTCTAAAGATGAAATTATTCTCGACATATCTTGCCACATGACACAATAGTTCCAGTTTAAGCTTGCACCATCACAGAACTCATTCTTGTCTGTACAGACAAGTGTCTGTTTTTAATGCAAAATTTGGTCTAAAGATGAAATTATTCTCGACATATCTTGCCACATGACACAATAGTTCCAGTTTAAGCTTGCACCATCACAGAACTCATTCTTGTCTGTACAGACAAGTGTCTGTTTTTAATGCAAAATTTGGTCTAAAGATGAAATTATTCTCGACATATCTTGCCACATGACACAATAGTTCCAGTTTAAGCTTGCACCATCACAGAACTCATTCTTGTCTGTACAGACAAGTGTCTGTTTTTAATGCAAAATTTGGTCTAAAGATGAAATTATTCTCGACATATCTTGCCACATGACACAATAGTTCCAGTTTAAGCTTGCACCATCACAGAACTCATTCTTGTCTGTACAGACAAGTGTCTGTTTTTAATGCAAAATTTGGTCTAAAGATGAAATTATTCTCGAGATATCTTGCCACATGACACAATAGTTCCAGTTTAAGCTTGCACCATCACAGAACTCATTCTTGTCTGTACAGACAAGTGTCTGTTTTTAATGCAAAATTTGGTCTAAAGATGAAATTATTCTCGACATATCTTGCCACATGACACAATAGTTCCAGTTTAAGCTTGCACCATCACAGAACTCATTCTTGTCTGTACAGACAAGTGTCTGTTTTTAATGCAAAATTTGGTCTAAAGATGAAATTATTCTCGACATATCTTGCCACATGACACAATAGTTCCAGTTTAAGCTTGCACCATCACAGAACTCATTCTTGTCTGTACAGACAAGTGTCTGTTTGTAATGCAAAATTTGGTCTAAAGATGAAATTATTCTCGAGATATCTTGCCACATGACACATTCACTTAGGTCTCATAACAGTGTTAAAATAATAATGTCTTGGTGAACTAAGGGAGGATACTACAACGCATGATTGTGTTAAAATAAAATATTTTCACTTCCTTTTTACATTGACTTTTCGCTCTATTACTTTTCTTTTTAATATATGAATTAAAAAAGTCATGGTTATGTTAAAATCTTAAATGCAGTGTTGCTCATGTAGAAATAAAGCTAAATCCAAAATTAAGTCTACATATCAGTTTGTTTTCTACATACCATATGGATAGGCAGACAGATATGCAGATAGACAGAAATGAATTTTGTTCAGCCCTTGAAGTAATAGTCGTTGCTAACGCTCAGCCAACTGGAGCCAGAGATCCGCCTTGACGAAGATTATAAGATTCAAAATCCAATTATTGTAGATTCAGTTCTTTGTATTTGGAATCCACTGGACTAGCAAGACAATTGATGGTATATTAAAATACTGTTAAGTTTCTTATAAATAAAATCTAATAAAAGAATAAATTTTAACCCCTGAGAGGATTGGTGCAAAGGAATAAATCATAATTTTATAATCTATTATTAATATTTTCTTAATTTATGGTCGGTGGGATTTGCCAATCTTGCAGATGGCGCATACCTAGACAAAACATGGGGTTTCTGACACATATTCTAAAACTCAGTTTGCAATAAGGGAAATAAGATCCATACTACAAATTTAATTGTTTTTGCTACCTAGTGAAAGGATATTCTACAAAATATCTGGTTTTTGTTTACGTTGATTAGCGATAAATTGAAATGTAGAAGCACCAATGTAATTTTTATTTGTTTAAAAGACAACTTTATGGAGGAAATACTGTCAAACTTATATATTATTTTATTTGTTGTAAAACATCTTTAAAGTGCACATTTACGTATTTGTAATTCATTCATGAGCATTTGGTAAACACAGTACTAAAAGCGTTCTGAAATCGGCACAGTTTCAATGAGTGTTGATTAGTAAAGGTGATATATTTAAAGACATGCGATATTTCTAAGCGATAGGTTGGTTTTTATTTGTCTATTAACGAAAAACCACAGTTCTGAGTAACGCGGATGTTGATGGACACCGCTCTACCGCCACCGCAAACTCAAGGCCGATTGGTCCAATCTGGTTTGAGGAGTTACTAACAATAACACGTTTTTACCTCCAGGTGATATCATCTGGTTTACTGGACTTTATTACTCGGGTATTAGGCCTAAATTAAGCGATACAATATAATTGGCTGAGCGTTAGCGAAGCCAAACACTCGTAGGGGCTGGACAAATTTAATTTCTGTCTGTCTGTCCGCACGATGTCTAGAAAACGAACTGATCTCATGAAACTTGTTTCTACATGAGGAACACTGAGTTCGCTATGGTGCATGTCACTCCATGGGATTTGGCGGAGCGTTAGCAAACTTTTTAGGTTAGTCTTATGGGTAACCGTGTTGGCAACGAGAAAATGTCAGAATAAATATATTTTCAAACAAACAGTATATTCATAAGAGATTTTAACAGGTGATATATTATTACATGTAGCATAATTATCCCAAGACATCCAACATCGTTTTATGGTGACTTGGTTTTAGTATTTAAACACCGATAGAACCCCGCATTTAATGAATAAAACTGTGAAAGTGTCATGTGGATATCAGAGATGTAGATCTGACAAATGTGAAATTTTTATTTAGAGACTAATATAAAATAATAGAGTTAGAAAATGTGAGTTCTATTATACACTTAAGTCAACACAAGGATGAGTTCTTATACTATTTTCGCACTCAGTAGCAATTCGTAACGCTAATCAATGTCTGGATAAGATTAGATTACTATGTAATGATATGTTCAGTGATCCGGTATTCTTCTATTATTTATCACTGCCGCAAAACGTCTAATCCATACGCTTCCTAAACTTATGCTCGATAATTTAAGCCATAGAAGTCTTTAAAATAAATACAGTAAGTACTGTAAAGTAAAATATTGAAGTGTGTATTCGGATCTTATTTCCTTCAATTAACAAGATACTGTCATTGAACATTTCAGAGTTGCAGCTTGCGGTTCTTTTATTGTAGGTACAAACTTTAAAAATATTTAACTACCGATATTGTTAATAATATTTTGGTACGTATTAATAACATTGAAACCATTAAAATACAGAGTGGAACAATTCCAAATATTGTATGGTTGAAGTTAATCTTACAATAATTTAGTAGTTTACTTGAATAAATAATGTGAGTGGTTGAATATCAAATTGTGTTATTCTGTATATATTATAAATCATATTTTATGTTTAGTTTGTTAATAACTCTAAACTCATGTTCAGATTGTCTTTACAATCTTTATACTGGTTTTCAATTTACTGTAGTCCACGCTTAATATGGCTGCTGCCTTGCTTTTAAAATGTATTATTTAATAAACTTAAATACACCTCAATTATAAAATTGTGATACACCTTTCATAAGCAATTGTGATTAGTATAAAATTCAAACTGTTGTGTCAAAACCAATATTTCAATAGAAATCAAAACTAGTGGATAATAAAAACGTTGGATGTTGGTTTAAGAAAATGTATTAAATAATCTGGTATGATCAATTGTAACGGTAAACAGAAATTACTTTAAATAATGAACGGAGCATTTTTAAAAGGGAGACATGAGTGGTTAATTTAATTACATTGTACAACAAATGAGTTAAAACTTCTTGGTAAATATTTATTTTAGTATAGTAACATTTGATAGTGTTTAGTCTTCATTAGTTGCAATAAACCACCTACTTTCCTAAGAGGAAAAGGGGTTATCACTACCCGAAGTAAAAACTACTAATAAGTAACAAGTACAAGAGTGATTATACAGATAAATATTGTAATCACTTCAAGAGAGCAATCACTGGGTCCACCACTAATAGTGATAATGGCTTAATATATATCAAAATATAATACAGTGGTGAAACACGCTCTAATACTTGAAAATTATGTGAAATGCATGACAAGAGTAACTTACGCCTTTGGCGCCTAAGTACTCGTATACAGGAAACGTGGTAAGATGGCGCCTCCTCGGCTTCCGGGTCTGAGACGAGAAGAGAGGGTGAGGGTGCACTTAGCTGTACTCTTCACTGTAACCGCGACAACTGCGGTGATATGCTAGATCTTCAAGGTTAAAGAAGAGATAGTTCAATTTGACACTGGTCGTGGAAGATCAAAACAAAATTACGATGTCATAAATAGTCTAATACCAAAGTACGGTTCAACTTTTCACGAATTGTAATTATTTATATTCGAAATCAAAGTCACGTGTATTTTAAGAGAAATGTTAATGCTGTGACGCAAACAGTACTATAATCTAAAAGTATAATATAATTTCGGACAATTTCCATCGTCATATGTTTACAAAAAGTAAAACGGTACATTTTGAGTATTAAAATCTACCCTCTTCTTCACTTGTCAAAAAACGGTAATACGTAAAAGATGCACAACAACTGAAAACTAAAAATTGGAATGGTATGTCAGTAAAAATATCACGCAATACCTGACTGGTACATCAAAAGATGAATTCTTTGTTTCAAGTTTATTATTGACGATGGATGGGAGGTTTGAATGGACAATAGGATTTCGGTAATTTGCTATCGCTATAGGTTACAAAAGGTATAACATAACGTTTCGAATATTAGTATATATCCTCTTTGTCAGGTGGGGGAGGTCTTAATATATACAACAATAAAGAGCAAAAGAATTAAAGAAGGGAAAGAAAAGGTTTCAAACATACCCAAAAGCTGCTTGGAGTCCAGTCCAGGCGTTGTCACTGCACAGGATGCAAGTCCCGAGCACAAATCACAAGTACGAGGATCACAATCACACATCACACTAGCACAAGCAACAGTGGGATACTAACAAGAATGTCGATGTCGGCTCTTTCATCGGCACCGCGTAGGGTCATCTGAAACAATGGGACAGGAGAGAATGAACACAAGCGATGTCACTACACAGAAGCAAGATCACAAACAACACGTCACACGCATCAACGAAGGTGCAAGACTGCCGAAAATCAGTGTCGACTTTTCCTGTGGTATCGCGGCGTGTCATCTGAAATGAACAGAACAGGAAGGTGATGGTCATAAGGGGAAGGGGTAAAGGGCTTCTTACACACACCGTAACATTGAGGTCCAGAATCTTACGGAGGTAGTAAGGAGGCCGAAGGCGTATTCCCTTTACCCAAAGTTTGGATTGTCCAGGGTACCCGACTAGTGTTGCCACGTATTGCAATCTATCAATCAAGTGCAATCTTTGAATAACTGTGGTACCTCTGTGGAATTACTACTATTGGCAAATTGTGACATAACTACGTTTTATTCATAATAAAATGCTCACTATTAAAACTAAATAACGGAAGGCAATGTATTAAGCCTTAAAAAATCCTGTATTGATATTAGCCTCTACAATTTGACTAAGGCCATTTTGTTTGTTATAACTCTTGTACACGTAAAACATGCATGGCTCCCTATCAGTATAGATGAGTTTTAAAATCAACTAAAACTGTCAAATTAATTGGAGTTTCTGTTGTTCCAGTTTTTTATTTGCATTGTCAGCAATTGTTTGTATTTAGGTGTTTTAACGTTATAAACTAATTCACCTCAAATTAAATTAAAGATTGAACTTTTTATTATTTTGTTACCAAAAATAAAAAATATTTATTTCAAAATTAACGTTTGTTTCTATTGGTTTACAAAACAAATCAAAACTTTACGATCCAATAATCGTTTTTATAGTTGTATTACTACTTACGCACCTAATTAATTTACTTTTAAACAACAGATAACAACATAAAAATGTATAAAGTTAACACAGTATAAATCAAAACACAATTTTCATACACTTTGAAACACATACCGAAGTTATGATAGGAAGGTTGAATGATTGCTCTAGTTCACCTTTCTTCTAGTGCAGCATCAGGTGCACATTGAGTGCACTACGATATCGCTGACACGATCTCTAAGCACGGTGGAGCAACCGAGCTTTCTACACATGAGTGTCTTCTTCTGACGAGACAACGAGACTACCACTTCACCTATTCGTAGGTGTCTGATGTTGGAATGATGTAAAGGTTCGTTTAGAGCTTCTTCGTCGGCGACTTTCTTTGGATCTCTTCAGACTAACGTGACTCCAGATTCCAGGAGTCAAGTCTGAGACAGCGTCAGATACCAGACGCTGCAATAAAAGGAAGGTGAACTGGAGCAAAATTCAACATTCAATCATATTGTAAATTATGAACTTTAATTCCAGCTGATAAAAAATATTCATCTGTTTAAATTATTATTATTTCATGGATCTAAACATTAGCTAGACGATTTAGTTGGATTTAGTTTTCTGATTAAAGTTGGATAGCGATCCTTTCTAAATGGTTACTTTTTACACATTCGTCGTTCATAGATCACCGAAGTTCAAAATTTCATAAAGACTTAAATATTAAAACGATTTCGCGATTTATGGGATTTACGTTTTGTGTTGATTTTAAAGTAGATTTTTAACATTTTCAAAACCAATTATCATTTGAGCACTTATCTTTCGAAGATTAAGGAAATCTAAAACCCATCTATAGGAATGTACATTCTGAAACTGCCCATGTCCTGTACATTCTGTAGTACAACAGAGTAGGCCTAGGTCAAGGTGCAAGTGCGTCATATTGCCAACCTTGGCGGTTTCCTTGTTTAACATTAGTCAATTAATCAATTAAAGATGAAGGAGGAAACACTAATTGAGGACAAGCGCTGATAACAATTCCAGAGGAACTTGACTGCCCATGTCCTGTACATTCTGTAGTACAACAGAGTAGGCCTAGGTCAAGGTGCAAGTGCGTCATATTGCCAACCTTGGCGGTTTCCTTGTTTAACATTAGTCAATTAATCAATTAAAGATGAAGGAGGAAACACTAATTGAGGACAAGCGCTGATAACAATTCCAGAGGAACTTGACTGCCCATGTCCTGTACATTCTGTAGTACAACAGAGTAGGCCTAGGTCAAGGTGCAAGTGAGTCATATTGCCAACCTTGGCGGTTTCCTTGTTTAACATTAGTCAATTAATCAATTAAAGATGAAGGAGGAAACACTAATTGAGGACAAGCGCTGATAACAATTCCAGAGGAACTTGACTGCCCATGTCCTGTACATTCTGTAGTACAACAGAGTAGGCCTAGGTCAAGGTGCAAGTGCGTCATATTGCCAACCTTGGCGGTTTCCTTGTTTAACATTAGTCAATTAATCAATTAAAGATGAAGGAGGAAACACTAATTGAGGACAAGCGCTGATAACAATTCCAGAGGAACTTAACTGGCCTGGTCCGAGGCACGCTTGTTGGCCATTAATTAACAGAATCACATGGGTTTTAATTATCAGAGGAGGGGAAGGGGGCATGTGAAGATGTACAGTATATCATATAAACGATTTATTTTTAACCGCAGTAAATATGTTGTGTTAATTTTATAATAAATATACAATATGAAATAACCAAAGCGGATATTTCAATTTCAATCAGAAACAACTGTGTGTTATTGCATTTTCGTTTAAAAAATTTAAAATTATTTAAATATCCAAGGAACAGGGCTAGGATTACTATAAAGAAAGCAATTTTTGCAATTCGATATCTAAACAAAATTAATATTATTTCCAGAATAAATTACATTATTATTTCTACAAATAAGTGGCTAAGACAGTTATTAAACACGTTCTATTAATCATATGTAATTGTAAACTTACATAGTGAAATAATTTAATATTGGACAAATCATTCCAAATTCTATATTTTTATGTTTTTGGCTTCATAATCCAAGCAAGTAACAGAGCTATTTTGATAACATAAATAGCCTCCTACAGGTTTTACATTACAGCTGATTATTGTTTGTGCAGGAACGTTATAAAGAGAATCGAGTATGTATACACTCGAGTTTGTAAGTGGGAACACAAATTATTGTGGAATACAATAAACGCGATTTGCAATTTTTCGAGTAATTAGTAGTTTGTATCAATATTAGAATATTTTTTCTCTAATAATACGGAATGATTTTACATTTATTTATATTCGATATATTTTATTAGAATAATTTTAAATCTCAGATAAATTGAGCTGAGTACGAGTAATAAATTAGGAAATGTTGACTTGATGTTTCTTAACATGCAGCAGGTGCTGTCCCAGACGTGATATATACGGCCGGTATATCAGTGGTTCTGAACCCTCGTGAAACAGTCTATCCTTATTCACTGGAATATTAGTTAATGAGTTAGTGAATTTGCAAAATAACAAGACTTCACAGCCCATCTCACTCATTCTTCCTCACACTCATAATCTCATATTCGCCCTTGACTTGATGTTGGCATATAGAATAAATAAACACTCCCCATCCTCTAGTAAATCTCATTAAATCTCATGCAGGTTGGTAGGGATGAACCTGTACTTTTGGGTGGCCAATATAACAAAAAACGGATTGCAAGCTTTTTGTTAATTCGATGCTACCTTCTATAAGAGAACCCTTAAGTATAGTTAATAAAATAACACTAATAAATATGACGCCGTCAACCACAATCAAAACGCTAGACGCCCGTAATAAAACCCGTATTAATAGTATAACAGGGTAATGTTCTTGAAGTTAATAGTTAGAGATGAATTTGCCCATTACTCATGATAGTTTTAGTTTATAATATGATAGTTTAAAAACCATAAACTTTTCCCTGATACGTCTGACGTTTTTTTAATTAATCCTTTCCTTATCCTCCAAACGTCTCCAAATTATAATTACTCAAAGTTATTCTAACTTTAACTTTCAAAATTAGCTTTGGAAAATTTTCTAGGAGCTCACACGGAATATTGCTCAGAGGTTAATCGTTAACATCCGGGAACTCGAAATATTAACGTTACTTCATGAAGATGCTCGTAAGATTAACGTTACTAGATGAAGATGCTCGAAAGATTATAGTTACCTAGATGAAGATGCGAATCATAGAACTCTGGCATTTTCCTCTGTTACAGCCGCAGAACTTCGGATTATGGATGCTGATAACAGTTCGTTTTACTATCAAATTCCTTCCTCCCAGTATCGCCTTGTCCTAATGGCTTCTAAGCGCAGCAATGCAGAAATGCCAAATCATTGACTAAAAGGCGGTACACGTGTTTATCCATCGTGTTCATCCATCGTTAAGGAAACTGTCTAAGATAATCTTGACAATACCTTACTCAAGCGACTTGACTGACGGGACAATACAAACATCCTTGTAAACACACGGAGTGGTTGGTCTTTTCTTGGATATTTCCATGACTTCAACACTTTACTGATGAGTGTATTTTTTATTTTAAGCTAACTCATCTCAGAAAAATATTAAAATTTATTTTCAGAGTCATATTATTCTAATACCAGTACTATAGTTATATTATTTAGGTACATAAGGAAAGTCTAAGTATATTTTTTTATTATAAACGTAAAAATAACAATCTTCCACCAGACTAAAGATAATGTTTAGATTTGATGGTATTACTAGTGTAAATATTGGATGTAGGGTAATTTAAAACAACAAGCTGCCCATTTACATTTTTCCGAGTTTAACAATTCTTAAACAAGTTTTATTAACAAAAAAATAAGAAACGTAAAAATGTTACTTTTTATACAAACATTTTAGTACTGTATCAGATGTTCTACGATAAGCGGCTACGGAAATAATAATTGTTCAACAAGGTTGAGGTTAAGATTCTTACAGTTGTAATCGAAATATATATATATATATATTTTTTTTTTTTATATATTTGCTTTAAAGTAAATAAAGTAATACATCATTATGGAACTATTGTCCGGTTTAAATTTGATTCAACTTTAAAATCAAAACTTGTTCTTTTATCAAAACTAATATATATATATATATATATATATATATATATATATATATGTGATATAATTTATGATACTTTAACTAAGACAGATCCGTGTATTACACCTTGTTTGATTTTAAATACTGTTTCAAAACTTCTAAATAACTTTTCTAACCAAGCTGTAATTTTAATAAACAAGCTTCGAATTGTAAATTTAGACTCTTAATTGATAAATAAATAACTTTCTACAATAAACGCATTATTGGCATACAACAGTGGCATAGTTCCTGTTGAAATTACCAAATAAAGAAATAGAATGACCGTATGGTGCTCCTGGCAAGTAGAGACCGTTAGAGAAATGTATCGCAATTTCAGTATAGGATAAAAATAAACAAAATCAAGAAAGATTGAAGGGCTTAGGCAAGAGCCTTGAGGGACACCAATACAAAAAAAGTTCTAAAAACCCTCCAAACCCAACCCCGCTCGGCCAGTTTACTCCGGAAGCGGATGGTGGTTGTGGCTGTGAACTGGTTGATCGGCGGCGACAGAGGCATCAGACCAGTTCTGCACAGTCCAAGGTCAGGGAGGTAGGAAGGACCGGTCCTCTCGGCGAAGCGACGTGAGGAGGAGGCAGTGACAGTGGTACCCGGTACCGGTACCTCACCTCCCAGTGTCAGGGGTCAGTGTCGGGAGAGGCCCCGGAGAAGTAACAGTGAAGCGTCTTTGGAGGAATTCAGGATATTTTGCGTTGTGGTGAAAGGTGGGTACTGTTTACTCTTAGTTTGTCGATGATTCCTAGTATTTCTAGTTCAGTGTTCTTTATTCGGTTCCGGGTCGAAATGTTGAAAGAGCTGCAAAACGTATTAGCGTTAATAAATACACTAGAAATAAATTGTACTAATTGATCGCCAATTTTTAAAAATAGGGTAAGTAGATCAACAAACATTTCAATATAGACATAAGTATGTCATTTTCATTTTAGGATCCCTATCGATAATAAGAGCTAAATAAGCTACTTTTAAGTGTTTTAAAGTTAAACATCAGTGCAGTGGTAGCTCTTACATGCTACAGACACTGGTGCAGAAATACAGTAAATTTACTAATCTAAGCTCTGCCTATTCTGCAAAGGCATATAGCGACGGTTTTAATGCATTCAAACTAAATTCAGTTTAAATTAATTTTTCAAAAATCACACAAACATTTACACACAAAATTACTAAGGAATTAATCCGCTCATATAATTCCAGTTTAAATTAATTGATAGTAGTCATAAATTTAGATTGTGTCTAAATTCTTATCAATATCAAAAGAATACTGAGGAATTCAAGTTAATGGTCCATGTCTTTCATTTGACCATAAACGCTGTAGAGAGCGTTTCAGATCTAGTGGGATCCTAACCTTGGTCTCCCTTCTTATTTTTCATACGACAATTTTTATGCTCAAAATAAAAAATCTTTTTTCACATTTAAATCATGATCATAACACACGACAATTACAAATAATCAATTTCAGACTGTTTTAGACTCAACCTGTTTAAAAACTCAATTTTGTTATTTTGGTCCTAAACTCTACCATTTACTTCCAAATGTAATCAAAATTCAAACAAATGTTAACAGTTTCCAAAATTATTTAAAGGCTTACTTAATCAGGGAGGCTTTCTACAGTTTCTGCGAGGCTCTTGTGATACCCATGTCTTGATGAGATGTTTTTGTAGTAGGAATAATTTTAAAATTGTTACAAGAGTGTACTGTGTTTTACATTTAGATTGTAGGCTATGTTGTAAACAGTTATGTTCTTTTGCTTTTCTCTAATTACATTTTATACTGATTTTTTTACTTGCACATAATATATCCTTTTTTGTTCTATTGTGTGAATAAATTATTCTTATTCTTATTTACTATGTGATCTCTTTTAAAACTATGGATTGTATGTTATAGATCTTTTATATTTGTGATTGTTATATCCCTGATTCTGAGTAATCAGGAAAGATATTGAAGAGGCATTATAAAATATATTTTATATCTTTTATTCTATATATTGAAGATCTCCAGCTTTTAAGGGGTGATAAGTCACGATTAATTCACAGAGCACTGTTATTTAGAAATTTTTAGGTCACTGCGTTACATTATGTTTTGTAAAATTCAAAGTAAACAATTCTGCAAAAGATAATGCACGATAATGTGGCTTCAATTCCAAAATATTTATTTTAAATGAAAATTTCTGTATAATTTTCCAAACTAACATTGTAACACTCAAATTATCTGTTATTTTTCTTAGTTTTGTATTTGATTAAATCGTTTATAAATACACCTTAATTCATAGGATAAAACTATAGAAATATTTCTATACAACAGACTTCTAGGAAATTTAATCGAAGACGAGATCATATTGGGAATGTTATCAATTTGTTTGTTCCATCTATTTTGGCCCAAGCATGATTAAAATATAGAAATATTCATACAACAGACTTCTAGGAAATTTAATCGAAGACGAGATCGTATTGGGAATGTTATCAATTGTTTGTTCCATCTATTTTGGCCCAAGCATGATTAAAATATAGAAATATTTCTATACAACAGACTTCTAGGAAATTTAATCGAAGACGAGATCATATTGGAAATGTTATCAATTTGTTTGTTCCATCTATTTTGGCCCAAGCATGATTAAAATGATCTGTTATATTTTCTTTGTTTTGTATTTGGCTAAAACTTTAATAAATACACCTTAATTAATTTTACTTGCTAGTAAGTTCATTTACTTTGTCAGAATAGCGTGTTACGTAAATAGTATTCTCAAGGGTTGTAGTTCCAACATCACAAGATAATGTGTAACAAACCGTACATAAACAGCTGATGGAGAATCCCGATCACCTTCAGAACAAGTGACTTGCTTCACACTCCTTGACATTATCGATTACGACTATTATAATTTCTGCCTTTATGTAATTTAGTCGTTTACGTCAAGGTCGATTACAAAAAATCGTAGAATCAAATGTGTTGTATAATGTGACATTGATATGTGACCAGAATGTACAAATACACACTGTGTTCACTGAACTGGTCTTAATTTCCTTTCATTGAGTGAATGCATTTAAAAGGATTTCGTCATTTGTTTGTTTATCGGTATTACCAAGGCCATTCCAAACGCAGATGTCTTCCTTAAGTTAGTACTTTTATCCAGCCCACAGAATGCGCTAGTGTAGCACAAGGCTCCGTCAGTGATAGCACTAGGCTTAGGCGTCATAATGGCTGTTAACATAATACTATCTCGAAGTGCAGTAATCTTTATCATGCTTCAACATCTAAAATTGTATACTGAACATCACAGATGAAGCAACCAAGAACCTCGTAAGGAGGTGAACTGGAGGAAACTTAATATTCACATTGAATCAACCCTTCCCACCACAGCTACGTTATGTGTAGAAAACTCGGTTGCTGTACCGTGGTTAGAAATCGTATTTAAAACATCTTAGTGCACTGAATTGTACATCTTGATGAGACAAGGAGAACACCTCTTCACCTAGATTACACTATATTTTGTACTCTATGTGTCTCTGATGTCGAAACGATATAACTGTTAATTAGGAGTTGCTTCGTCGTCGCCTTTATTTCGATGTCATCAGACGAACATAACTCAAGATTCCAGGAGTCAAGTCTGTGCAGTGTCAGATTCCAGACGCTGCATTAAAGAGGAAGGTGAACTGAGGCTAAAATAAACATTCATATTCAAACTGTCAAGTTTACGTATCAAAAACTACTGAGTTTTGTGCATTTACTTCTACTAAAACAAAAACAAAGTTAGGTTAGCGCATTGAAAAAATTTGAATTGTGCGCCAAATGATTTTTTCAGATTTATCACAAAGGTAGCGAAAAACTATCACTTAAGGGACCACGACCAACTTAAGCATCAATGCAGCACAATACCAGCTATTAATAAAATTATGTAGTATGATAAAAAAGTTATTCCTTTAACATCTGTTCATGCCAAAATGTTGACATTTTTACACGAGATTATCCAGGGTTCATCAATAATTCATCGTTTTCGATTGGCTGCCAAAATTTCAAATGGAACCAGTAGACGTGAATATGCAAATGCTGGCGAAACCAGTCCAGACCTAGGCTTGTCAGGAATGCTACTTGACTCTGCTATTATTGTAGCTACAAGGTCATCCGCCCAACAATGCGGTCCACTTGAACCACAAAGTAACCACTTATTTACAACCAATACAATTAGTGGGCAACTTTGCAACATTGCTAATTCTGTTGTAAACCTACGCTACTTCTGTTACAAAATCACACCACTTTGACAACTTAACTACCTCTTATTTAATGTGTGCTTGTAATGTTGTCATTTTATATTGCTTTAATTCCTTGTGTTGTTTTAATCCTTTCTTTAAAATATAACTAAATTCATTTTGAACCAAACTTTAATACATATATTAATATTTATTTCATTTTATTTTTATTATAGAAACCTTGTATTAAGCTTTATGCACCTGATAAATGTTTTAAATTGTAAAATATTTATACTATTTCAAATTGTTGATTCACACCTGACGATGGCATCTTAGATATAAAAAGGCCTTATGTGAAAAAATTAAAAGTAAGGGACAATTATTTGTGGGTTTTTTACAGAAAATAATAGATAATTCGTTATAATTTTTCTTGCTTTTTGCTTCATACAGCAAAAATGTTAGTTTACCTCTACAAAATTAGTAGATGTACTAGACACTGATTATAATATTAAGCAAAATGTTACATTTATAAGTTCAAAAGTTACAATTTTGGTTGTACAGTACTTTCCGTTTCACTATTCGGGACAGGGTTAACGAAAATGTAGTTACCTCTACAAAATTAGTAGATTAAGACACTGATTATAATATTAAGCAAAATGTTACATTTATAAGTTCAAAAGTTACAATTTGGTTTGTACATACTTTTCGTTTTCACTATTCTGGGACAGGGGTTCAGCGAAAATGTCGTTACCCACTACAAAATTAGTAAGAATGTATAGACACTGATTATAATATTTAGCAAAATGTTACATTTATAAGTCAAAAGTTAACAATTTGGTTGTACAGTACTTTTCTGTTTTCACACTATTCTGGCTGGACAGGTTAACGCGAAAATTATAGTATTACCTCTAAACAAAAATTAGTAGATGTATAGACACTGTATTATAAATATTAAGCAAAATGTGTACATTTATAAGTCAAAAGTTACAATTTGGTTGTTACAGATACGTTTCGTTTTTCACTATTCTTGGGAACAAGGGTTAACGAAAATGTAGTTACCCTTCTACAAAATTAGTAGATGTATAGACACTGATTTATAATATTTAAGCTAAAAATGTTTTTACATTTATAAGCTCAACAAGTTACAATTTTGGGTTGTACAGTACGGTTTTCGTTTTCACTATTCTGGGACAGGGTTAACGAAAATGTAGTTTACCTTCTACAAAATTAGTAAGATGTATAGACACTGATTATAATATTAAGTCAAAATTGTTACATTTATAAAGTCAAAAGTTTACAAATTTGGTTGTACAGTACTTTGTCGTTTCATCACTATTCCTGTGACAGGGGTTCTAACGAAAATGTTAGTTTACCCTCTACAAAATTAGTAGATGTATAGACACTGCTTATTAATATAGTAAGCAAAATGTTTACATTTATAAGTCAAAAAGTTACAATTTGGTTTGTACAGTAACGTTTTTCGATTTTCACTATTCTGGGACAAGGGGTTTAACGAAAATGTAGTTACCTCTACAAAATTAGTAGATGTATAGACACTGATTATAATATTAAGCAAAATGATACATTTATAAGTCTAAAGTTACAAATTTGGTTGTACAGTACTTTTGCGTTTTCACTATTCTGGGACAGGGTTAACGAAAATGTAGTTTACCTCTACAAAAATTAGTAGATGTTTAGTCACTGAATTATAATAATTAAGCAAAATGTTTAACATTTATAAGTCAAAAGTTTACAATTTGGTTGTAACAGTACTTTTTCGTTTTCACTATATCTGGGACAAGGGTTAAACGAAAATGTAGTTTTAACCTCCTACAAAATTAGTAGATGTAATAGACAACTGATTATAATATTAAGCAAAATGTTACATTTTATAAGTCATAAAGTTACCAACTTTGGTTGTTACAGTACTTTTCGGTTTTCCACTAGTCTGGGACAGGGTTAACGAAAATGTATTCTTACCTTCTACAAAAAATATAGTAGATGTATAAGACACTGATTATAATTATTAAGCAAAAATGTTACATTTTATATAGTCCCAAAAAGTTACCAACTTGGGTTGTACAGGTACTTTTCGATTTCACTATATCTGGGAACAGGGTTAACGAAAATGTAGTTACACTCTACAAAAAATATAGTAGATGTATAGACACTGATTTATAATTATTAAAGCAAAAAATGTTACATTTAATAAGTCAAAAGTTACCAACTTGGTTGTCACAGTACTTTTTCGTTTTCACTATTCTGGGACAGGGTTGTAACCGAAAATGTAGTTTACCTCTACAAAATTAGTTAGATGTATAGACCACTGATTATAATATTAAGTAACAAAATGTGTACATTTATAAGTCAAAAGTTACCAACTTGGTTGTACAGGTACTCTTTCAGTTTATCACTAATTCTGGGACAGGGTTAACGAAAATGTAGTTACCTCTATCAAAATTATGTAGATGATATAGACACCTGATTATAAAATATTAAGCAAAAATGTTACATTTATAAGCTCCAAAAGTTTACCAACTTGGTTGTAACAGTACTTTTTCGTTTTCACTATTCCTGGGACAGGGTTAACGGAAAATGGTAGTTACCTCTACAAAATTTAGTAGATGTAATAGAGCACTGATTATAATATTAAGCAAAAATGTTACATTTATAAGTCAAAAGTTTACCAACTTGGTTGTACAGTACTTTTCGTTTTCACTATTCTGGGGACAAAGGGTTTAACGAAAATGGTAGTTTACCCTCTACAAAATTAGTAGATGTAATAGACACTGATTATAATATTTAAGGCAAAAATGTTACATTTATATAAGTCAAAAGTTACCAACATTTGGTTGTACGAGTACTTTTACGTTTGTCAACTATTTATTCTGGGACAGGGTTTAACGAAAATGTAGTTACCCTCCTCACAAAATTAAGTAGATGTATAGACACTGAATTATAATATTAAAGCAAAATGTTAACACAATTTAAGTAAGTCAAAAGTTACCCAACTTGTTGTAACAGTACTTTCGTACAGTACTTTACGATTTCACTATTCTGGGACAGGACAGGGTTAACGAAAAATGTAAAGTTTACCGTCTACAAAATTAGTAGATGTAATAGACACTGATTAAAATATTAAGCAAAATGTTTACATTTATAAGTCCAAAGGTTACAACTTGGTTGTAACAAGTATCTTTTCGTTTTCACTATTCCTGGGACACAGGGTTTACACGAAAATGGTAGTTCACCATCTACAAAATTAGTAGTATGTATAGACACTGATTATAATATTAAGCAAAATGTTACTTTTTATTTATAAGTCAAAAGTTACCAACTTGGTTGTACAGTACTTTTCGTTTTCACTATTCTGGGACAAGGGTTTAACGAAAAGGTAGTTACCTCTACAAAAATTAGTAGATGTATAGGACACTGATTATAAAATTAAGCAAAATGTTAACATTTAAATAAGTCAAAAGTACCAACGATTTGGTATGTACAGTACTTTTTCGTTTTCACTATTTCTGGACAGGGTTAACGAAAATGATAGTTACCTTTCTACAAAAATTAGTAGATTATAGACACTGATTATAATATAACAAAATGTTACATTTATAAGTCAAGAAGTTTACCAACTTGGTTGTACAGTATCTTTTCGTATTTCACATTATTCTGGGACAGGGTTTAGACGAAAATGTAGTTACCTCTACACAAATTAGTAGATTGTATAGAACACTGATTATAATATTGAAGCAAAATTGTTACATTATTATAGTCAAAAGTAACCAACTTTGGTTGTACAGTAACTTTTCGTTTTCACTATTCTGGGACAAGGGTTAACGCAAAATGTAGTTACCTCTACAAAATTAAGTAGATGTATAGACACTGATTATAATATTAAGCCAAAATGTTACATTTATAAGTCAAAAGTTACCAATTTGGTTGTACAGTACTTTTCGTTTTCACTATTCTGGGACAGGGTTTAACGAAAAGTTTGTTTATTTTATTTATACACGTTACGCCAGGAACAGACATTTCGTTAAACTTGTAGAATGAGTAATTAATCGATTTGGATTAAGTTTCCGATTGTTTCATTAGACATGCTATCGCCATCGGATTCATGTAGAGATACTGAGATTTGAGCAAGTTTTAGGTTCTAATTTCGGAAAGTATTTTCTAGCACCTTGCCATATTACAGAACGTTTTGAGTTCTTGCTTCTGTACGGGTATGTACTATGTGGAACAAGCAGGGCTTTTCAATTTGAATTTTTTATTCATTTTATTCGCTAAGTGCAAAGTGTTTTAAATGTATATAGCCTAAATGTACGATTGTAAGTTTATGTTAATAGTTTATATAAAATATTACAAATATAAATAATTGCAGTTTTAATTTATTTTTGAATTGAGAGATTTTATAATTACTCGTAATACGACTGTTAAGTAAGGTTAAAAGTTGTACTTGATTATGTAGTTTCTTCTAAATACACCGCATTTAAGCCCTTTAATTATATTATTAAGTTTCAGTTCCTCCTACTTTTAAATATCTATATTTTATTAAAAGTGTGATCCACTTATTTTAAAAAAATAATGACAATAAATAGTCAATAAAATTATGGAGGAAGTTCTCTCAAACCCAATGATGCATTATTTTGATTTGTAATGGTTGTTAGAATATTTTATTACACCATAATATCAGCTACGTAAGAAGGAAATGTTGAGAAAAAGTATAATGGAATAGATAAGTAGGAGGTAGTATGATAGAGAAAGGTTTCACAAGTTTACTGGCAGACTAGAACCAGAAAAATAATACCCTAAAGATACGGTTGGTTTATACTAGTTTTTCATATAGAAACTTTTATTATTAGTGAATTGTATTTGGTAACTTTCAGTTTAAAAGTACATGAGTTCTGAAAACGCAGTGTTTGGATAGTTCAGGGTTCACACTTTAGGCCTCTCGTCCTTCTACTAAATAGGCCAAGACAAGAGGCCAGCCTCTGTGAAAACAATGTCGGGGCTGTCAATTATTCCCGCTAGGACAATACACTTGACCACCAGCCGAACTTGACTCAATCTTCACAAGTGAAGGAGTTTCATCAGTGATCACGGTGTTTTGGTCAGGGTCTCGTCGTGTGGGTCCGCAGACAGTGAGTGGAATACCCCTACCGGCTTATACAGAAGAAATGTCAAAATGTAGGTTCTTACAATGTTACTATTACATAAAATAGACATTTTACTTCCCCACTGAAGTATAATCGTGTTATTTTATCAGCCCATATGAACCACCCAAACGTTTCTATAGATGTGTACACATTCTAATATTTCATTACTCTCTCGATAATTGTGATCAGACTCTCTACAATGTTACTATTACATAAAATAGACATTTTACTTCCCCACTGAAGTATAATAGTGTTATTTTATCAGCCCATATGAACCACCCAAACGTTTCTATAGATGTGTACACATTCTAATATTTCATTACTCTCTCGATAATTGTGATCAGACTCTCTACAATGTTACTATTACATAAAATAGACATTTTACTTCCCCACTGAAGTATAATAGTGTTATTTTATCAGCCCATATGAACCACCCAAACGTTTCTATAGATGTGTACACATTCTAATATTTCATTACTCTCTCGATAATTGTGATCAGACTCTCTACAATGTTACTATTACATAAAATAGACATTTTACTTCCCCACTGAAGTATAATAGTGTTATTTTATCAGCCCATATGAACCACCCAAACGTTTCTATAGATGTGTACACATTCTAATATTTCATTACTCTCTCGATAATTGTGATCAGACTCTCTACAATGTTACTATTACATAAAATAGACATTTTACTTCCCCACTGAAGTATAATAGTGTTATTTTATCAGCCCATATGAACCACCCAAACGTTTCTATAGATGTGTACACATTCTAATATTTCATTACTCTCTCGATAATTGTGATCAGACTCTCTACAATGTTACTATTACATAAAATAGACATTTTACTTCCCCACTGAAGTATAATCGTGTTATTTTATCAGCCCATATGAACCACCCAAACGTTTCTATAGATGTGTACACATTCTAATATTTCATTACTCTCTCGATAATTGTGATCAGACTCTCTACAATGTTACTATTACATAAAATAGACATTTTACTTCCCCACTGGAGTATAATAGTGTTATTTTATCAGCCCATATGAACCACCCAAACGTTTCTATAGATGTGTACACATTCTAATATTTCATTACTCTCTCGATAATTGTGATCAGACTCTCTACAATGTTACTATTACATAAAATAGACATTTTACTTCCCCACTGAAGTATAATCGTGTTATTTTATCAGCCCATATGAACCACCCAAACGTTTCTATAGATGTGTACACATTCTAATATTTCATTACTCTCTCGATAATTGTGATCAGACTCTCTACAATGTTACTATTACATAAAATAGACATTTTACTTCCCCACTGGAGTATAATAGTGTTATTTTATCAGCCCATATGAACCACCCAAACGTTTCTATAGATGTGTACACATTCTAATATTTCATTACTCTCTCGATAATTGTGATCAGACTCTCTACAATGTTACTATTACATAAAATAGACATTTTACTTCCCCACTGGAAGTATAATAGTGTTATTTTATCAGCCCATATGAACCACCCAAACGTTTCTATAGATGTGTACACATTCTAATATTTCATTACTCTCTCGATAATTGTGATCAGACTCTCTACAATGTTACTATTACATAAAATAGACATTTTACTTCCCCACTGAAGTATAATCGTGTTATTTTATCAGCCCATATGAACCACCCAAACGTTTCTATAGATGTGTACACATTCTAATATTTCATTACTCTCTCGATAATTGTGATCAGACTCTCTACAATGTTACTATTACATAAAATAGACATTTTACTTCCCCACTGAAGTATAATAGTGTTATTTTATCAGCCCATATGAACCACCCAAACGTTTCTATAGATGTGTACACATTCTAATATTTCATTACTCTCTCGATAATTGTGATCAGACTCTCTACAATGTTACTATTACATAAAATAGACATTTTACTTCCCCACTGAAGTATAATAGTGTTATTTTATCAGCCCATATGAACCACCCAAACGTTTCTATAGATGTGTACACATTCTAATATTTCATTACTCTCTCGATAATTGTGATCAGACTCTCTACAATGTTACTATTACATAAAATAGACATTTTACTTCCCCACTGAAGTATAATCGTGTTATTTTATCAGCCCATATGAACCACCCAAACGTTTCTATAGATGTGTACACATTCTAATATTTCATTACTCTCTCGATAATTGTGATCAGACTCTCTACAATGTTACTATTACATAAAATAGACATTTTACTTCCCCACTGAAGTATAATAGTGTTATTTTATCAGCCCATATGAACCACCCAAACGTTTCTATAGATGTGTACACATTCTAATATTTCATTACTCTCTCGATAATTGTGATCAGACTCTCTACAATGTTACTATTACATAAAATAGACATTTTACTTCCCCACTGAAGTATAATAGTGTTATTTTATCAGCCCATATGAACCACCCAAACGTTTCTATAGATGTGTACACATTCTAATATTTCATTACTCTCTCGATAATTGTGATCAGACTCTCTACAATGTTACTATTACATAAAATAGACATTTTACTTCCCCACTGAAGTATAATAGTGTTATTTTATCAGCCCATATGAACCACCCAAACGTTTCTATAGATGTGTACACATTCTAATATTTCATTACTCTCTCGATAATTGTGATCAGACTCTCTACAATGTTACTATTACATAAAATAGACATTTTACTTCCCCACTGAAGTATAATAGTGTTATTTTATCAGCCCATATGAACCACCCAAACGTTTTCTATAGATGTGTACACATTCTAATATTTCATTACTCTCTCGATAATTGTGATCAGACTCTCTACAATGTTACTATTACATAAAATAGACATTTTACTTCCCCACTGAAGTATAATCGTGTCATTTTATCAGCCCATATGAACCACCCAAACGTTTCTATAGATGTGTACACATTCTAATATTTCATTACTCTCTCGATAATTGTGATCAGACTCTCTACAATGTTACTATTACATAAAATAGACATTTTACTTCCCCACTGAAGTATAATCGTGTTATTTTATCAGCCCATATGAACCACCCAAACGTTTCTATAGATGTGTACACATTCTAATATTTCATTACTCTCTCGATAATTGTGATCAGACTCTCTACAATGTTACTATTACATAAAATAGACATTTTACTTCCCCACTGAAGTATAATAGTGTTATTTTATCAGCCCATATGAACCACCCAAACGTTTCTATAGATGTGTACACATTCTAATATTTCATTACTCTCTCGATAATTGTGATCAGACTCTCTACAATGTTACTATTACATAAAATAGACATTTTACTTCCCCACTGAAGTATAATAGTGTTATTTTATCAGCCCATATGAACCACCCAAACGTTTCTATAGATGTGTACACATTCTAATATTTCATTACTCTCTCGATAATTGTGATCAGACTCTCTACAATGTTACTATTACATAAAATAGACATTTTACTTCCCCACTGAAGTATAATAGTGTTATTTTATCAGCCCATATGAACCACCCAAACGTTTCTATAGATGTGTACAACACATTCTAATATTTCATTACTCTCTCGATAATTGTGATCAGACTCTCTACAATGTTACTATTACATAAAATAGACATTTTACTTCCCCACTGGAGTATAATAGTGTTATTTTATCAGCCCATATGAACCACCCAAACGTTTCTATAGATGTGTACACATTCTAATATTTCATTACTCTCTCGATAATTGTGATCAGACTCTCTACAATGTTACTATTACATAAAATAGACATTTTACTTCCCCACTGGAGTATAATAGTGTTATTTTATCAGCCCATATGAACCACCCAAACGTTTCTATAGATGTGTACACATTCTAATATTTCATTACTCTCTCGATAATTGTGATCAGACTCTCTACAATGTTACTATTACATAAAATAGACATTTTACTTCCCCACTGGAGTATAATCGTGTCATTTTATCAGCCCATATGAACCACCCAAACGTTTCTATAGATGTGTACACATTCTAATATTTCATTACTCTCTCGATAATTGTGATCAGACTCTCTACAATGTTATTCTGTTAAGTGATGGAAACTATCTCGAGGGGTATTTTTATTCCGTCGCAATTGTTTTGCCACGCAATGATAGCGGGAGGCATTAGTAGATAAGATAAGATAAGATAGGGACGTTACCCAACTCCCTTTCTTGTAAAACAAGGTAAATTATACTTCCGCAGAATATAAAACCTCAATAATAACGATGAAAGTGTGTTGGTTTCATATGTTCAGTAGGCCCTTATACTTAAAGTCTAGTTTTGTGTGATGGATATCGATAATTACTGTAAGTTTAAACTTATAAGACAAGACTTTGAACAATGTTATAGCGACGTGTCTGAAGGGAGACTTACACATAACAATTTTGTTTGTAATTCAATATACTGTAGTACTGCGATAAAACGCCCAATTCCTTTGCCCTTCCTCCATGTCCTCGGGTCGTGGCGAGGGAGACCTCGACACTGCCTGGATAATGCACCTCTCACCTCACGGTGGAAAGTTGCTGTCGTGATATCACTGATATACAGGGTGTTCATTTGAAAACTTCAAACTCGTATTAAAAGGCTTATAGCCCAAGTATCAAAATTCTGTAAACGGGTGTGTAGTACTAATTGGGGAACAAAAAGTTTTAAAAATAAAACATATGCAGTTTTTAAAACACACCCACTGGTGTCCAAGACTTGAAAAACAGGATCACTGCTGAGTGCAGATGCTTAACCAGAGAAACTTTTAGAAAGGTTAGGCAAGAATTTCAAAATCGGTTATATTTTTGCTTGAACAACAATGGCTACGAATTTGAACATTTGATTTGAAGTTTACAAAGGACAGTATTCAGTGAGTAATTTTGTTGTTATTAGCAGTAGTACAGTAGTTTGTAGACTAATAATTGTTGTGTTAGAAATTACATAATTGGGTGCTGATAACCAAACGGCTTGGCCGATTTAAATTTTTATTACCAAAATACAGCATTTTATGAGCATAAATTTGAGGTGTCACAAGGTATTAGTTGCCATTTCAAAATTTTGGCTTTGGTTACGGAGGCATGGAGGTGAGCACCCCCATTTTGAAAATAATTTTTTTGTTCCCCCAATTAGTACTATACACTCCCGTTTACAGAATTTTGATACTCGGGCTATAAAGTATTTTAATACGAGTTTGAAGTTTCAAATAAAACACCCTGTATGTACAGTAATGCGGCCGGCAAGCGGCTGCAGGAGAGACGCTTTGATGAGACATTACAGAGATCGGGATCTGATACACAACTGTAAATGACGTGGGAATAACACAATAACACGGTTTTGATGAGGTAATTGGCTAACGGCTGGACGTGAAAGTTTGAATTGAAGCACTGTTCAGTCGCGTTTAATTAAGTGTGAAAATTATGTCAGGAGGACAATCCCAATAATTGTAACATGTCGGACTGCGAGAATTGCTGTACATTTACGGCCTTATTCTTGTCGTAGTATTATGGGAGATATCGCGTTTTAAAGAAATTATTAAACACGCTTCAAACGGTTTTTAGTTTTCGATATTTTTAAGGGTTAATCAGTAGAAAATTTGAAAATTTCTTGTACTTTGTCGTTTAAATGTTCAAAACTCACACGCGGCTTCTCTCGTAATTCTCAAGATCAAGAGCATAGCCTTCTAAGCGTTTATTATGCAATAAGATGAAGCTCTATGCCATTTTCAAACAGAAGTAGTATTTCAGTATCCATGGTAGATAGATTCAAAAGTTAAATATAATTTGGACTGGTCTATTTTAGGTATTTTTTATGATTAAATTCAAATATGTACAAATAAATCTCTAAAAAACCTAATTTGTTCAAAAATTGTCAACTGCCATCTGTTTAAATTCACTTTCTGTCTAAGGTATTTCCAGTGCCATAGTTGGGTTTGTCTTGTACCCTGATCAAGCAACATATACCAACTAAGACCAACTTTGATAAAAAAGCGGCTCTTTTAATTTACTCTCTATCTAAGATACTTCAAGTTGCACCTTGCCTTTTTGTCTCAATGATGAAAATATATCGTTAGAGTAAAAAGTTACTGAGATCAAAAAGTCACAGTTCCTCCCGTTTAAATTCACTCCTGGTCTAATCTATTTACGATTCCTCAGTTGTGTTTATGTTGCACTGACCAAGAAAATAAATAAATGTGGATTGCAAAATGCAACTTAAATTAAAAAGCGTCTATTTCTACTCTACGATATTTCTGGTACTATAATTTATTTTGAATTTTTACCCCAGTCAAGACAATATGTGCATACGCAATCTAAAGCCTACTATTTTCAAAAGAATATGTTACCGTCACTTGTGTTCTGCTTTCGGTGTAAGGATAAGAGCACTTTACAACATGTTTTTCTGACTTATTTTTTTAAAATATTGAAAAACTGAAAAGAATTTGTACGCGTAACGAGAACTTCAAAACGAGACATCTTTCATAAAGCTATGATCAAAATTAAGGTTGAAAATGTGCATAAGGTTTAATTATTCTTAAGATAAAAACTCAAGATGGTTTCACTACAGTTTGGTCCTTACCTTACAATAATATTAATTCACTTTTAAGTTAAAATAATAAAATTATACTTGTTAATTTACCTTTAAATTAATTACTAATTGTGTAAAACAATTGTAGTAAAACTTCGAATAAACACTGCTAATTAAATTAAAAGAAGAAAGCGAAGTTTATGAGGACAGTAGAAGCATGTATAAACATAACCTCAACCTTGTTTTAACACAGTCATACCACAATCCAACGAGCTGTGGCTTTCAACTAGTGCTGCGACCTAGATGAGAAACGCTTAACCACAACACGTTTCCTTGTGATTATTGTTATATGAAGTTCGTTGTAATATAGGATGCACTGTCAAGATACAGATAATGAAGCCTAAATATTAATGTTGCTTATTGTTTTAATTATAAATCATTTTGTAGTAGAAACAACGTTCTTCTAAAACACAACATTAATGTTTATTAAATCATCTAAAATGTAATAATGTTCACACGATTATTGTTATTACAACACTTTACCTGATTTAAATTATTCCAAATAAGGTTTTTTTGTATTCGTATATATTTTAATAAGTCTAATAATCACCATATCAAAATATATATGCAGCACCAGGATAAGTATTTTTCAATTAAACTGGAGTAATAAGTAACCAACATTTGAAATCAAAATAAGAGTATTTGTGAAAATAAAATAAAAAGAGTTACTGTGCGAATAAATGCACATATTTTACAATGTTTTCACAATTTAGTGTTTTTATTTGAAACTATTTTGTATACAGTTTACTCGCATCTGTTTCCTTAACTCTCCTTTAATTTTTCAGAAAAAAAAAAAATACAAACTTGATAGAATCCATTCAGTAGTGTTTTAAACCAAGGTACAAACTAAGGTATGAGTAACTCCTTGGATAAAGTAATTTTTTTGATGTTTTCCAAATAGACCTTGTTTTGCATTACTTGAGGATAGGATCAAATGATAACTTCTTAGTATGCAAAAACGTTCTGCCCGAACCGAGATTCAAACCCGAGTCCCTGGGATAGTAAGCCGAGACATTCACTACTCAATTACAGGGACGATGCATCGGACTGCAAAGCTATATATCTCTGGTACATAATTGAATGCTTCATCCTGCAAGCATTTCTCTTATACTCAAAGCTTAGTTACAATATGAAAGTTTGAGTATGGAATTCTTTAGATCAGAGCTCAAGTCTGAGATGATGAGAGTATTGATGACATTCAGCTGTCATCAGCAACTTACCTTCCTGTCACAATTAGCACTCTACTGTTAGTTTATGATAATGTCAATGGACAAACAACTCCAAGTAGCTAATCCAAGGAGGAAGAAAGAATACTCATGAAGAAAGAAGACCACACACTAAAAACAATTTGAAATGTGTATGCCCTTTATGAACCATGCACTCAGTTACTGGTCAGGCTTATTTTAGTCACTGGATCTCTGACTTGGATATTTTGTGATCACAATAAAAAAAATAATGTTTATACATTGTTGTGTTTTATTTCTGACCTTAAAGTTTATATTATATTATAACTGGTAGCTGTGCTTGTAATTATTTGAACAATGTTTTCCTGCAATAAGCTTAGCCTTGGGGGTTACTTATTTAGAAAAATATTACTGTTCCTTGTACAGAATATTTAAGTTTGTTTGTTTTTTTTTCTTTTCAAGATTAGACGATATCTTAACATTTATATTTGCTGTATACTATGTAGAATAAGTTTAAAAACAGGAAGAAACAAAATGATAAAAAAGAATATGTAATGACCTGCCAGAACATAATGAATATCATATCAAACAATCGTCAAATAACTTCATCACATTTTGTGTTACTATGTCACATGATAAGTGTCACATGACAGACATTTTGTTTAATCTGTGAAACTCTTGTTGCCATCATGTTTATGTATAGGACCAATGTAAAAATGTTACAATATTTTGTACTTTTAATCTTTTGACGCAGTTTGAAATCAATAGTTTTTCAAGAGAAGAACCTATTTACTAAGTTTCAAGTCTTTAGGATCTGTCTGTCAACAGTTATCGCACGGATGGACAGTCAACGGCAAGATTTAAAGTTACAAAGTTGAAGTCTGTTTGTTGTTACCAGATGTGGGGGAGACTAGCGAAGTGGGTGGTGTGGTTGTTGGTGTGGAGTATGCGGCTGACGGTGTGGCCTTACTCCCGCATCCTCAGCTTCTTCCGTAAGAAAACTCCACTGCCGGCCATAGACAACAACTTGCTGCTCCACAGTGCCACCTCCCTGGCCGAGAAAATCAGGAACAGAGAGGTACGAGTGCTCAAGGTGTCTTTATATAACTATTATTAACTCTTATTTCACTTAAAACACATACATTGGTTGTTCTTCAATCGCAAAACCACTGTACGATATAAGGACATAACCTTGCTTAACAACCCGGTTTGAAAGAGTGACCTATTGATCGAAACTATAATAAGTAATTAACATCAAAGTTTTCAGTACACACCGCACCGAAACATAGCTTACAGTATTACATTTTTTAAATATTCTATCTACAGTCAACATTTAATAGACCAGAATCATCATTGGTAATACACGTGTCCCCTCAACTTATAATAATAATAAATTCATTTATTTGTCATAAAACATTACATGCATTGACAAAGTCTAATAATTCAGCTACAGACTAAATAGCATTGTCTCTAAATAATATTTAATGAGTATAATCCAAAAATAGTATGTATATAATAATATAAGACATTAATTGTCTAGTTGAGAATAACACTGATTATATCATCAGTTTGTCTTGAAACAATCATTAAAAGACTATTTTGTTAATATAAAAAACTCATCAATATTATAGAAAGGGTTTTGTAACAGCCATTCATAAAAGTTTATTTTTATAAAATTTAAAAGAGTATTTTTCAATCAGATGTTTCAATTTGTTGTGCACTTTTCAGCCAATTACAACATGAATATTCAAAGATTTGCTTTGTTACCTTGCCTGTTTAACCTGAAAATTATGTAAACAGTTAAAGTGCTTTATTCTGGGCTGTAAACCATTTCAAGTAACGCTCCTAATTAATTAACATGCAATTAAAATATTACTCTGTCTATTATAATGGATCAACACTTCTGTTATAGATGTAATATCGAACATTATACAGTAAAGTTAATTATTATACAAAATAAATGTTTAGCTAACATGCAATTTTGTATATTGGTGGGATATACTATAGCAATGTAGGCTTGGTAATGGAACGGGTTTACCCAATACAAAAAAGGTTAAAGAATATCTTTTTACCAGATGAAGATAGGGCAAAGAAGCCCTCTCTAACACTTAACCTGGGGACCAATGGCTTAAGGTGATTTCCGAACCACCACCAACGGCCGGGCAGGCGGGCTGCTTGCAAGGACAGGATCGCTCAGCGGTCACCCATCCAAGCAGCAGCCACGCTCGACGTTGCTTGACTTGGTCATGACAAGATAACCGCTGTATCTACTAGACTGTGCCATTGTACAATGTCTCTGTAAAGCTGAGATAGAGTTGGCAGTGTCAGTGTTGTATACAGAAAATAATTTGGGGGGGGGGAGTTGGCACACTGGGTGGTTTAGGAAGTATAAATTACCCCCTAAAAATAGGGGCTCAGGAATCTTTCCCAGGGAAATTATTGAGCTTTAATACCTCGTAAATGTGTTCTAGCTTAAAAATCCTGGGTGCGATTTTAATTTTCATCTTTCAACATTTTGTGAGATCTTGAGCTCCTCAGCCCCCCTTTATATACGCCCATGGGCGATGATAATAATATGCTGTAAATCCTGGCATGTAGTTGGTGGCTGATGAAGCCAGTCGGCTTTGAGACTAATGTGATGGTTTGTCTCAAAGGCTGGTTAAATTTAGAAGATTCAATATCGCTTTGTCATTGGTATTAGTTGTGGAATTGATATGCTAATCAACTTAGATAATATACCAATTAGTATGAGGTATGGTGAAGAAAATAACTAGATTAGTATTGGTGGAACTGCAGAATGCATGAAATAAGGCTAAATATCGTACGGCCAGTCATGTGAACCACTCGCACTCTTCTTCGAGTTTCGTCGGGCTCCCATATTTTTCTGCCCATAGCAGCAATTATAAGCAGTTAACCTTTTGTTTCTGCATCGGAACAATGGTGAGTTTCCACAAAGAGCCACGTGTAAACATCAAATTTCTTTTCAAACTTGGACAATCTGTAACTGAATCATAAAATGTAATGTTGTAACAAGTGTACGGTGACAAATGTTTATGACGTACACAAGTGTTTGAGTGGTTTAAATGATTTAATGATAGGTACTAAGAAACGAGTGACGACACACGCAGTGGCATACCATTGTTATAAAAAACTGATGCTAACATTGAAAAGATCGGAAACCTTGTTCGACAAGATCGTTCATTAAGTATTAGAGCATCCTGACTACCCCACATGAGCATATACAGAGAAATCCGAACAATTTTTGGTAAAAATAATCGTTGACCATCCATCAGAACGATGCTCCAGCTCACAAAACTACGTCAGTGAAGATGTTTTTGGCCAAACACAAAATCCTGTCTAAGTTCATCCACCCTACTCACCCGACTTGGCCTCCTATGACTTTTTGACACCCTAAGGTCAAATCAGCTTTGCGATGAATGAGATTTGAGATTACTGACGCAGTAAAAGAAAAAGGGATAGAAGTCATGAATAGCGTTAGGGAAAATGATCTATAGCATTGTTATGGACAGTGGAGAATTCATGTGGAGAGTTAAAGAGATTGAGGAGGGGAGTACATTGAAGGGAGTAGCATAAAATAGTAAATATCTCTAAATAAAGTTTGTTTTCAGCCTCAGTTTGGTTATTTCCTAGCCACACCTCATACATTTGTAACATGTAAAAACCTGTCTGTAGATAGGAGTTGCAGAAAAAAATACTTATCAAATCTTTTAATATAGATGACTGGTCACACAGTTGTACCTAATACAATTAATGTGTAGTAGAATAGAACTGATGTCAAATTCATGAACAATAATGTAAATTCAAAATTTAAATTGGATTGGAAACATTAAATTGTGGTGCTAGAAATCCTGAAAGTAAAATTTGATGATGTTCAAACAAATTTGCTCCAATGAAGATTAAGGGCAGTCATTTAAACTCTTTAAAATTGCATTCTGTAACAAAAGGTACAAAATCCTGTTTTCCCTTCAAATCAGCCATTGTCAGTAAGTAATTAGGTTTAGACATAGAATGTATATTCTATCAAGGAAACAACTTTTGCAGATAGGGTGTGAGGATGTGGTGCAAGCGTACATAGCTCGGATCAAAGCGGTGAATCCGGAACTGAACTGCGTGGTGCAGGACAGGTTCGAGCAAGCCCTGCAGGAGGCGAGGAAGGTGGACTTGCAGTTAGCAGCTGGGACTATGACAGAGGAGAGGATGAGAGAGGAGCGACCGTTGCTGGGGGTGCCTATCACAGTCAAGGAGAGCATAGCACTCAAAGGCAAGTACGACAGTCAACTTGGACACATATAACTGCTCAACAACTATAAATTAAAAGCCTGATCTTCTGACCTGAATTTTACAATTTATCATCCTACACAGTATACTTCTATCCTTTGAAGGATCCTCTTTCTTCCTTTATATGTATAATTTTCCTTTCACATCCCATACATTTAAATATAATTTTTTAGTATTTTACTCTTTATTCTAAAATATGGCTACTAGGAAATAATTCCAAAAGGGCTGTAAATACATGAATATTCATATCAAAACCACATAGATTTTTATACCTTATTTTTGGCATCAACTAAAATATTGTAGTAATTTTCTTTGATTTGGTTGAATTTTGTGCTCAGGCATGAGTCACAACAGCGGCAGAGTAAAGCCAAAGCAGCGAGTAGCGACAGAGGACGCCAGCTTCGTCAGACGACTGAAGGAGGCAGGGTGTATCCCCTTACTGGTCAGCAACACTCCTGAAGTCTGCATGTGCTGGGAGACCTTCAACAACGTCACTGGTCGTACCAACAACCCCTACGATGCTAGGAGAACCCCAGGTGGTTCTTCGGGTGGAGAGGTTAGCTTTTCTGATGCAATATTATAATAGTAAAATCTTTTCTTGGAGAAAAGGAATGTTTGGGGAAAAGGAAGAAGAAAGTAATTTATTTTTTTGATTTAGAAGGAATATTGGTGAGGAATGACCGTTCTGAGCAATATTTTTGTTATAGGCTGCTCTACTAGGAGCTGGTGCGTCAGTGATAGGGTTGGCTTCTGACATCGGAGGCTCAGGAAGATTGCCTGCTCTCTACTGTGGAGTATACGGTCACAAACCCACCCCAGGTACTAGGCCAATGTCATATTTAATTTTTCATACTGGCTGAAATATTTCCTAAATTTTTGTAATTGCATATTTACACCATACGTTATTTTAATATTAGTTGTAACAAAAATAATGTAAATATTTATTTGTGGAGTCCCCTGATGATGAAACCTTTGGTTTCAAAAGGCCTTGTTCAAAAAATAAACAATTTGGAAAAGTAATGTTTTTATTAACATTTAGTAATATTTAAAAATGTTCCAATTGCTCCATGAGTCCATACTGTTCTTAATATATATATAATTACTATTTCTAAGAAGTCTGATTAGAGTTTGATTAGGTACTTGGTATGTCAAACCTTAACCATAATTAGTACTGCTTAAGTGTTTTAATTTTGTCTGATTAAAATTTGATTTTAATTCTGATAAAATTGTATACGTAATCACAGTGTTACCAGGAAATCTCATTTACACAATTTCATTACATTATCATAAAAAATTATTTTATCTCTATAAAATTTATTTACGTATCAGCTACAGCTACTATATTTAGTTATGGTTAATATAAATAATTATTCTGTAATTTAAAGTATTTGCTCTAGAAACCAATTTCCAATTTTACTAGAAGTATTGTTTTGTTCGCCGCAGGTTATATTGGGATAGATGGTCACATTCCAGTGTCAGAGGACGAGTCGTGGGGAAACTTCTTCTCCATAGCTCCGATGTGCAGGTACGCTGAAGACCTGCCTCTGTATCTCCACTCCATCAGCGATCCCTCCAAGAGAGAAAACCTCAGGCTCAAGCAACCGGTGAGTTGTCATTTTCAGTTTTAAATGGATCAGTAAAGGTACAAAAGTTATGAAAGTTTGTTATTTACGATGGAAAGTATGAATAAAGAACAAGAAGAAGATCAGAAGAGCAAAAATTAATTTTTGTATGTATTAATAATACCTCCTCCACCTGATGAAGAGGATAGATTCCAATCCCTGAAACGTTGTGTTATACCTTCTGTATCATATAACGATTTTAGATGGCAAATATCCTAAATCTTTTTATGAAGACTATAACTATTTATAGGAAGTGTTGTACATATATATATATATATATATATATATATATATATATATATATATATATATACAAAACCATGATGAATTGGCTAAGAACTTCCAAATTAGTTCAGTAAAAGCAAATGTCAAAGCAGTTGTCAACAGATATAAAAATCAGGTCAGATAAGGCTACTGAAAAGAAAACAGGGTTTAGAAAAAAATTGCATAGTGCTCAGTGGAGCAGAAAATGGTTTTGACTAAAGGCTGCTAAATGGTTGTTAAAATGAGAAACAAACCCCTTGGGTAGAGACACACTTGCAACTATTTATAGCAGCTAAACAATAATTTATCAAATCAGATATTGTATACAATTTCATCAAAACCCATTTCTAAATTAAAGCTTTTACATATCATATAAGTTAAACACATTGTACATTGAGTACAATAGCTGCGAACAAAAATATGAAACTGTTAAGTAGTATTCCACATGTCAAACTATTCTGGCCATACTGATTTGAAAATTGAAAACAAATCAAAATGTAAATATGGAAGATCCGCCCATCTTTGCTGATAGAGTTGACCCTGATATATCTTTACCTTTAATAAACTCTGTGCTGCAGGTAGATCTGAAGACGATCAAGATATTCTACATAGAGGAAGACCCCTCCATCCTTGCTGATAGAGTTCACCCTGAGATAAAGACGTCGATGAGGAAAGCTGTGGCACACTTTGCCAACAAGTTCAATATTATTGCTCAAGAGGTTGGTTGGTTCATTTTTTTTTACTAAGAAACTGATTATTGCTATTTAACTTCCTAACAAGTCGTGTTTTTGCTTTGTGTTAGTTTAAAAAATAAAATATCTTACAAGAATAGTTTATGTTTGTGAAGAGCAGGTATAAAGAAACTACCTTGAGTTTAACCTCATAATGACCATTTTATTTTTCAAGAACGTTAAGGTCCTTACTTTTAATCTTAGAATAACGGGAGATATGTGATTTGAAAGGTATGATAAATAATATGCACCCACTTGCTTCTTAGTTTTTCTTGTAAAGATTTATTGAGCATTTAAATGATGAAATTTTAAAATGTTTGGGATTTTGTTCAAAATATTTAATTAATACATTATATGTGTATTAATTATATGTTTGAAATGAGATGTCTATGTATTCTACAACTAAACAAGGGGTTTAACGTGTTTGCAGTATAATATTGTTTTTATTGGGCTAAAATTAAGATTGTCTCTAGAAAGAAAGAATTTTGTTTTGCAGATAAAAATAAAAGAATTGGAAGAAGTCTACCAGGTGGCCGGAGTGGTTATGTTACGTATGAAGTCCTGCAACTCAGTCTACCAGAAGACCGAAGACAATCCTGCAGTAAGTAGCCTATACAAGTTGCAACTTCTTGGTTTAACATGAAATATAAGTTATTAGTGATAGGGGCTGATTTTTCTAAACACTTTTAGAACTTTGTATTATTCTAAATAAAGTTGAATAACAAGTCCATAAACAAGAAGAACTCAATGCTTATGAAACATTATACATAAGAAAACACACAGATAACATATTAAACAATGATTTTGGACCAATTCAAAGTTCATCCTTTCTTTAAAATATAACTAAATTCTTTTTGACCCAAACTATTATACATATAGTAATATTTATTTTATTTTACTTTTAATTATCTAAATCTTGTATTAAGCTTCATTCAGCTAATAATTGTTTAAAATTGTAAAATATTTATATTATTTCAAATTGTTGATTCACACCTGACGATGGCATCTTTGATTTCAAAAGGTCTCGTGCAAAAACTAAAACTATTGGATAATTGTGAGTTTTCTTTTATTAAAATTGATAGAAAATAGTTTTTCCAATAAGAAGAGCTCCTTCAATAAAAAATATGTTTTTGGAAAATATTTTTGTGAGGGATCATGACCTCTAGAGAACCCCTTAAATCCGCCACTGATGAGAGATCATACATCAGCCTTAATACTAAAAATTACTGTTAACCAACAAAATTGAATCTTTGCTTACAGGAGTGGAACAGCGTACTGTGGACCTACATCAAGTACATCTTTGGATTCACAGAGCACACTCATCCTCCGCTCATCTATGGACCCATCAAGAAGTATGCAGACTCCATCTCGGATAAGGAATTCTCAGAGATGCTGGAGCTCAAGAGAACGTTGATGCAGAAGTTTGACGTGAGCAAAACTGTTTCTCTAATTTTACTTTTGAACCTTAAACATTTTATTTTATCAAGGGCCCCTATCCTCAATCTTGCCCACCCAGAATATCCTGTCATGCCACAAGCAGAACAAAAATTGTTTTAGGACTGGTGCAATTTCTCAGCTTCTTGTCCTAATAGAACACTAAAATTGATGGTCAGATTGATTGTGGGAGAGGAGATAAGAAGTTGATGAACTTTGACCCCAATCTTGGACATCAAGACATGGGTGAATTAGACATGGCAATGAGATCAAGTAATACATATTTAACTCTTCAATGGGAACAAGCACTTCTGGTCCTAGTTCCTCAAGATGGACAAAGCACCTTCAGTTGAGTGTGCACCATTGCCTACCATTGCAGTCCATTTGTGACCAGTTACAAAAACTCTTTAAAGGAATAGCTCCAGCTTCACTGAAGAGCACCAGATTTGAGTTTCCAGTTCTCAAGCTCAATAGAGTCCTTCCAAGTGTTTGAAACTAGTAGTCATAACAGGTATAATGTGTCAAATGATGCCATATGTTTTATTGAAGAGGTTAAAAGAGGTTAGTTTTCTGTGGAGGATATTTAAGGTTTCCTGCTTTACATTCATAAATCATTCATTAGAAAACTTAATCAGAAGCTCATTCGATCATGGATGACGAAAGGATATCATAACATTATTTTTGAACATGATGATGGCAAATGTTCGAAATTATGTTATCCAATAAGAGACCTGGGCATAATTACTACTTTGTTCACAAACCTAAAATGGGGGATTTCTGAGATTTCTCAAAAATTTCAAATTACAAGCCCCATCAAGAGACCTCTCTTTTAAAAGATCCTGATAAAAGAAAACTAGCAAACTAGAGGTATATATCTTAACCTAGAACAAAATGGCAGCCAATTGAAAATTCGAAAAGTCTGAATTAAATACTTACAACCTAAGCATAATTAACCTTTTAGGGCTTTAGGGCAGCTAAAGTTTTTTAATTTTAAGCTCCACTCAGTGACTTTTGATTTTTAAGATATTAAAAGGGAAACCCAAAGCAAGCAATGGTTTTAAATATCAAACATAGCAAATAACAAAAGTTAAAAGAATTATTGTGAATTTATAACTGCAGGAGAACTACATTATACAATCTATGGACTTTATCCAGTGTAATCAGTTGTTTTTACTTATCTTATCAGAGGCTAGTTTTGCCAGTGTGAGCCAGGACAATATTATCAGAGGTTCCCCAGACTTTCTATTAACATTCTATAAATGTAACAATTTTAGAACACTTTTAATTCTATTCTTCAGTAATTCAAAACATTTTCAATTTATTGTTTAAAATGTTGACAGGAACATTTAGATGTTTTCATTTTGTACATGTTGTGCTCATGTATAATTTAATACAAAGTCCAATTTTGACTATAAAAACTGAGAAATGTTCTGACAAGGTTTCCAATTGGCCTTGTATTGTTTAAAATACTACATGTTGCCAAGTAAAGAATTTCAGAAATTTATTACTCCTTGAAATCGACTATTTCTCACAATCTGGTCTGTATATTTTCCCCTTAGTCATGTTTTCTTTTAAGAAATCTACTTTAAGAAAATTCTGCTTGTTCCCATAATTATGTTTCCTCCTATCCAAATTTTTATTCAGGCTTGGAACTAACTCAGCCAGTTTAAATGGTTTGTAAAGCAAAAGGTTCTCTTGTAAAATAAAAATGATCCAAATTTTTTAGGTGATCCAAAATCTCAACTAAACACCTGTTTAAAAATGGATTTGGGTCAGCAGGTTTCACGTTCAGCTAAGTCCTTAAAAATGACTAAAATGAAAGTCAAAGAGTGATAGTGTCACCTAACAAGTGTGTATCTATAAATAATTATAATAACCCCAATTCTTGTATTTTTAAACTGTACTTATCAGATTTGAAAAAGTAATATAGCCCAAAATGGCTATTGAAAAGCATAATTTTATAGGATGAAAAAGACAATCCCTCCAAGAATCAGGAAACTCAGTAATTAGTTGAAGTGTTTTTATTGTCTTTGAAGTTGATAATGAATCGACCTTAAATAAGTGTTTAAGTAGTACATGAAAATAATGACAATACAACTGATACTATTCACGTTGCCAATCATCAAATATTGTGTAGGAGATGTTGGGCGATGACGGGGTATTTCTGTATCCGACTTTCAACGATCTGGCAAACTACCACCAGCAGTTCTACTACAAGTTACTCAACACCAGTTACTTCACCCTCTTCAACCTGATAGAGCTGCCAGCCTGCTCCTGCCCTACAGGGCTGGCCAAGGATGGACGTCCCGTCGGCTTTCAGGTACCGTACACACGTTACGTTGAAAATTGTAAAGTCCTATGTTAATTTGTAGTTCATTGTAGATGGATTTGAGTTACAAAAATTTAAACAACATCTTGAATACTGTTTCACCTTAGCGTGCGGAAAAGGCTGTGGTCCTCTAATCGAGAGGTCATAGGTTCATTTCCTGGAGGGCCAATAAAAATTGCAAATGGCGTTGTACCGTTTTTCTTCAAAAACAAATTTTTTAAAACTAATACAACATAATAGCAACTGATTCAAATGCATTTGGTATAGTAAGAGCCTCTTTACTAAAAAATAAGAAACCCAAATTGAGAAATTGTTGGAATATCATTACGTTATTTGTCTTGTGACGCACTTTAAATTCTTAACTGTCATCTAATCTTTTCAGTTCAATCGACTTTAAAAACTTTTTAACACAGTTAATAAATATATTGAAGTAATTTATCTTTGGTTTTGGGAGTGATCTTCAGGCAACTGATTTAAAATCAAACCTATCGTTGATAGAGAGAGTTGAGTGGCAGGAACTGACAACCAATATGCTTCTTTATTCCTAACTGCCAACTATTTGATAATTTGATGCTGCTTCTGTAATAAATACTTCTGTTAATCTAGTTTGATATTATGAGTATGTTTTACTATTTTGAGTATTTGTGAGGTTTCTCTTATTACTCTTGGATAATAGTAAGGAATTTATACTACTCCTACATGGGGAGAAAACTGTTCAACCAACTCCCAGAAGATCTGAAGAGACGTAGAGAAGACAAGAACTTCAAGACATCACTCAAGACCTGGCTGCTACAGAAATCTTTTTACACCCTAGAAGAATTTTTCAATGCCTGACTATTTATGGTAACATTTCTGTACCATATATAAACTTAGCTTCATCATCTCTTTTTAACTCTAACTGTTACCTATTTATATCTTCTTGACTGATTTCAACTAAGCTATTATTGTAAACACAATTTTAAGATATGAAATGTACACATCTTTAATAACGACGCCATTACTGTACTCTATGTTCATGTAAATATAAATTTTGATTTGATTTGATATACAAGTAATTTTGTATTGTTGAATTCAATTGCATGTTTTGTTTTGTAACTGTGTCAGATTGCAGCTGTTTATTGTGTATCCTAACACTTAGTGTGCCTAATGTGTTCACCATGGGTTTAAATATTAAATATTTTTTTTACCCAATGTAGACTGAGCCAAACTACATGAAATTGTAGACTCCAGGCATACACATGATATCATACTATTATAAATAGTTATTATACCCCCATTAAGAACCTGCTGTTACTGGTGACCATCTTGAAGTTAATCTATAAGGATAATGTTACATCTCATGACATCTAAGCCTTATTTTTCATCATTCTTTGATATTTTAAAAGGTTATTCAGAAAAAAGTTAAAATATTTTGTACTTAAATATTAAAAAGTATGCACTTTACAGAAAAAATGTGGAAAAAATGAAGGTTGTTTCCTTATAGCCGGCTGTTAAAGCCTAAAAGATAAGATTAAATTTATAAACCACTCAGACTAGTTAAGATTCAATCAGCCGCATTTGAATTAGCTGTTCTTGCAGAACCAGTCATTCCTTTTAATCAGTTAAAAAAATAAGAAATTGATTTAACCAGCCCTGTTAACAGGAAATGGATGACAGTGAACTATTTCTTATGGAACAGTTTAGCTTTACTTCAGTAAATAATATAAAAACCTATAATTGAGAATTACAGCTCATCAGTTTAAAGACCAAATTGTATCTTTATCTGTCAGTCTTGTCAGTCCTGTAGGGGGGTGTATATTGTACAGACAATTTCAAGGTCATATGAACTATAGAGTCAGCAAATGACAGCCAAAGAAAAGACATGATTTATGAGTGCTGTTTCTTACATTTATTCATTTACTATTGAAGCATTTTGTGAAAGTGATTTCTGTATGAATTACCAGTGTTGTGGCATTTTTCTCAAAATAATCTTTAGTCAATATAATATTTTTATAATCATAAATTTATTGCTTGTATGTTAAAATATGTAACCGTACACACCACTACTTAATTAAAATTATTTTATGCTTTTTCAATTTTAGCCGTTCAATCCCTTCTTCTCTTATGCATACCATCACTCCTCTTCAGTAAATGTATAGAATTATTTTTTAAACTTGAAAAAATTCTATCAATAATAATCTTTTGTGTAACTCCTTTGGTTAACCCAGCTAGGATTAATTCTGGCTAGTTTATAGCTTCCAGTTGAACCCACCAGTGGACACAGCAAAAGCTGATGTCCGGGAGCTGCTGCAATCACTAAATCACTAACCGCAAATGTTGAGATTCTGGGTTGCAAGGGTAATTCGATAGGTCTACTGCAGGAGATGACTGTTAGAATTGGTGGGGTTCGTTCCCTAAGTATCAGAGGTTCAACAAGGGTATGCCACCCCTTGCCTGCTTTGACTGGAGAGGCTGGTTCAGAGCTGGCCTCCCATTCTTCCTAAGGGACTTGACTTTGAGATTAGTGCCCTAATCCTTCCTCATGGATCTCAATATGAGGCGGCCCCTACACCCTAACCTTACCTATCCTGAATATCCTGTCACTCCACAGCAGTGCTAAGGTCCTTATAGGACTAAGTGCAATTTATAAGCTTCTTGTCCTAAGAAAAAAAAAACTTCTTTGATGCACTTTCTTGAATGTTTCTAACTGATTCTAGGTGGCAGCCAACAAGCATCAGGATAGGTTAGTGTTTGCTGTGGCGAAGGAGCTGGAGTCTGCCTTCGGAGGGTGGGTTCCACCCCCATCTATCCCCACTCAGGAGAAGGAGACTGCCCCCAACCCCAAGCAGACCTTGGATAAAGTGACCATCCAAGGTTGAGAAGAACCCTTCTACCTCCTGGTCGTACAGAGGGGCACTATTTCATGATCAAGGTCGACATTTGATCATTCTGACTCGAGGATCGAGGGTGCTGCCGCTCTATATGGGACCAGTACTTACGATGATGGTGATATTTAGGCTGTGCAGGATGTTTTTGTTACCTTTTTATACTCTGAAGGAATTTGATACAGATGTTTTGTGAATAAATGTTTATTATAGGTTGTGAACCATTGGGACATTTAGAATAATGAACAGTTGAGAAACATAATTCCCAAAATTATTTGATTTTAAAATTGTTTGACAGTCCCAAAGAAGGTGTTTATTTTCAATTCCTATGTATTACATATCTGTCTGAGCAAACCATTATGTGGAGTAATATGTTCTTCTCTTCGCTAAAATAATAAATTATATCATATAAACATTTATGTAGCAAAAGACACCAAGCATTAAAAAATGATTGCATTATTAATATTATTATAAATTAATATTCATATATATATGAATATTATATAATTGAGAGATCCGGGTTCGATTCTCGGCGGAACAATTACTTTTTGTGATTCAATGTTTATTGAAATTATATATATACATATTTTGAGAATTACATATAGGAACTATTGATAAATTAAAGTAGTGGGAGAAGAAAACTAATTTCATTTAGTTATATTCTTTATCAAAATTATAAAACAACCAAAATATTCTCATGTAATCGATACTGAATACATATTAAAAAAAAACACACATGTAAACAAATAAAGGTCAGGTACGCTCTAGTTGTAAACAATGTATTTATCTTGTACATATTGTTGTATTATATAAGGTAAGCTAAGAACAATCTATTGTATGCTGATGATATTACCTATTAAATATAAACTAGGTTAATTACTTTTAATTAAGTTAATTTTACACTTTTATATAATTGTTGGAAAAATAAAACACTTAAATTATACTTATGTTGTTTTCTCTTCAATTATTTAAATATAAAATTCATGTACTATATATTCTGAACTGAATGGCTCTGGTGAACAGTTTGGTTATGATTATATATTTATTTAATTATTATATCAAGATTTCTTTAAACTTGTTAAAACCTTAAGTTTGTAATTGCATAATTTATGACTATCACAGATTGCGAAAGGGAATTAATTTAATTGCAAGTTTGTCGCATCAAAATAATATTTTACTGGTGAGAAATATTTTTCAGTAGTGTAAATAAAATTATCAATTTTTAAAGAATCTATTAGTTTACTATATATAATTGGTGAAAATTATTTAGACTTATTGTAACTATTCCCATGACTTTGGGAAACATGTTATCTATGGTGACGTCACTTTTTGACCTATGAAGAATGTAAACATTAATACAAGACAATTAAGTACAATTTAAAAAAATTCTTACCTCATTATTGAACACAGTGGTGTAACCAAGGGGGGAGATGAGGGGTATGGAGCTCCCCAAAATCCTTATTTATTTTAAATTTAAATGTAAAAGAAATCCGGCTTGTTTAGAAAACAGAGTTGTAATGTAACTTCAAATTAGGCCTATCTAATTGACTTAACTCTAGTTTTATTCAGATTTAATCCATACCCCCCGGTGTCATGTGTCCTTCGATCACTTTCACCCCCCCCCCCTCATAGCCAAGTCCTAGTTACGCCACTGATAGAACAAATTTGTGGAGTTAAGAGTACTCCATGACAGGGTACGGAGCACAGGTCATGAAGTCTTGACCTCCAGTAGGCTAGTGCCTGTGGGAGGTACCCAGCCTCCGAAAGCTCTCTCCATCTCTCTGGCAACTGCGAGAGTTAAGCGGTCCTGCCCTCTGCTCGCTATCACCTGACAGAGAAACAAAAAAAGGTAAATAAAGGTAAGCATATTTATCCCTGAAGAATGGAGTGCCATTTTGTGGTGCTGGATTTAATTTGTTGCCGATCATATTATAATATCAGGATTCCCCATATATCTCTACAGTGCTTTTGTAAGCTATGGAAAAGTTCTCTTAGTTTTATAATTCATGCAATTTACTCCAATATACCATTTGTATATTTTCTTGAAATTAATCGCCTAATTTTTATTTCACGACAAACACAAGGCCTTCAGTCAGAAACCAGAAACCTGGTCTAAACCTTAAACACAACTTGTGAAGATCTGTGAACAATAAAAGATCTCTTTACTTAACTACATTGATTAGAATTTTTCAATATTTACAGTAATATAGAAATAATTCTTGTAGCTCCTGCATTAGTTAAACATGTTTTCAGAAAGTTCACTGAGGCAATAGCAAATTTTGTTTAAATACCTTATTTTATTTAATAATAAATACTGATAAATTAATTCAGTACGTATCATAAAAATGCAATATCATCGACTTCACACCGGACAGCTGATAACCTTCACACAAGGTTACATGTAACCATATTTGAAACGAGTGGAATTACTGTGTTTGATTGCTTTTTGAAACAACGCTCATGTGTTTTGAGTTTTTTGCGTTCAATCAACATGCCTGCTTAATGACCTCCAAAACACTGTAAAGACGTTAAATAACAAAAATTTATAAAAATCATGCCAATGAAATGGACATGATCAAACAGGCCCCTCTACTTCTGATGTTTATATTAATAATTTATTTTTATGTTTATAATTATTATTCTGAATAAGTGTATTCTAAGACATTTACTGAAATTCACTCTGTCTCCTGGCACTAAAACTAAATGGTGGATATTGTGAAAAGTTATTAAACTTAACACATAAAGGACACCTGTAGTGTCATGTCTTAAGAAATATTTACTGATAAAATACAGAAGATATATACCTGGATACCGACAGGGAGGCCCTTGCTGTTGATGAGGATGGGACACGCTGTGGCCGGCAAGTCCACCAGGTTGAACAGTGACAGATACCCTGCATTCATCTGTCGGTAGTAGATCTGCATGTGGAGGTGAGCAGGGTCAGGGAATGTAGGGTACAGCAGGACACCGTTGTCACCGAGATATCCCTGCGCATGTTGGTCAGTGCAAAACCCAGAGAAATATCATGGGAACTGTCATTAGACTTAACAAAGAATCATGAACAGTAATAAAAGAATGAAGATTAGAAATTATCATTCAAAAGCAGTAATAGGAACAATTAGAAAATAAATAGGGCAACTAAGTCTAATACAAGTAAATCATGTTATAAGGCAACAAAACAATTGATTGTCTTAAATTGTGGATATTTATGGTAAAATAAACTTTTCCAGTTAAAAAACACAGAGAACATTGAACTTTGAGTGATTTTATTTTAATGCTGAAGAATCTTTTCTTTACTTGCTTTCACACACTTATAATTCCAAGTTTTTTGAAAAGACATTTTGATCAAGACATTTGTTATACTATATTATAGATCCATAAATCCAGTCCCTGCCATGAGAAAATATTGAGATTTGTGGATAGTAAAAGTTTTCCGTTCAATTTAATTTTGATATATTGTTGTTGTATAATAATAATAAAATCGGTCCGAGCACACTTCCTCGGATCACTTGAAAGTCCACGGGCAACTCATCAGTCTCCAAACCACAAATTGAAACACTTTAATCTACCAAACATAAATGCTGAAACATGCAAGGACAATTCTTATATCCTGATCAGTTCCATATTGTTTAATAAATTATTTATTATCACCAAATTAAATGCTTTCCTGAATTCTAGGAAGACTAGCATTGCACATTTATTGTCAGGAATAGATTAATTAATTTCTTTATTGATACTGAACATAGCGTTTTATATGTTTTTGCCCTTCCTGAACCTAAATTGACACTCGCTCAGAAAATTATTTATTACAGAAAATAATAATAGTTGTTCTTTGATCATTTTCTCAATTATTTTGGAGAAAACACTAAGCAGAGAAATAGGAAGATGGCTATTGTTGCTGTTGGTTTGTCAGATGTTAAAAGTGGAAGTGCTTTTGCTAGTTTATATTGTCAGAAAAAATACCATTTTTGATACTCAAATCGTTTAAATATCACAGAGATTTGAATATGAATACAATATTTTTTGAGAATATCAGCCAAGACCAGCAATATAAATGGTTATATTTCCATTATCTAACTTTAAGAGTAGGCCTACTGATTGTTGACGTGTATATAGTAGCTTTAAAAAAGAACATTAGCTTATTAAACAATATGAATTAATGATTTAACAACTCAAAAAATCCTATTTAACATATTTTTATACATAAATGCTATATTAAGATTTCATATCAAGAATGGTACTTATAGCTAATTTAATTGTACAATAATACTGTATTTAAATTAATTGACAGTTAAAAACTCATTGATACAGATGCTATAAATTAAAACAGATTTAATAATTTCATTCAATAAATTGTCTTGATAAAGTATTGATTAAATGTATAAAAATGGAAAACAAATATTACAATTTATATCATACTATTCGTAAGAAAAGTTAAAAGATTTCTTCAAGAACTTAAAACAGAATAAATATAATAAATCGCAAACAAAAAAACAATACTTATTTAACAGATTACCATTTACAGAAATTTGGTAAATCTTCCATTTCGTGCACGTCACTGTCAAGTCAGAATCTTTGGCCTTCATAAGGATTTTACCTTCCACATAGGTAAGTTTTCACGCAGCAGTGCCTTACCTATGTTGTGTCCTGTTGATGTAAATCCAGCCAGGTTGCAGCCTCGCAGATAGCTCTCTGGCGATGATCTGTATTTCTCCCTTGCTTCACCTAACCAGTCCTTTTTTAACCACTTCAACACAAACTGCACAACAATACAAGGGTGTAAAAGTTTTCGGAGTAAGACGTAGACGATGGACCATCGAGATGTGACCTCTCCTGTAGTCCACCAGCCCAATCAACACTGCCAGTTGTCCAGGATTGTGTGGATATTGTCACCTTATGTCGACAGCATTCCCACCATCTTGATACTCACACATCATGGATGTTGGTCCATGTCGTGATGCTGCCTGTGGAGCTAGTGCACTTCACCAGGATTTTTCATTCTTCTCTGTAGCTGTTCGACACCACCGATGTGGCTGTTTGTCTTCAAGTAGATGTGTTCATTTTCAACCAAAATTTACATTGAATATGCATCATGTTTTGCAAAATCTTATGGTATTGAAACTAGAGATAACTGGATGGAAGAAAACTTCCCATCCGTATTGCTTTTAATGCTTGCAAAATGGTCTTTTTTCCATCTGCTCATCGTTACTACTGCGAATACAGAAGTTATCATCCTTACAGTTGTCACACCTGAATGACATACTCTTGCCATTTGTGGAGTTGTTTGTAGCACCATAAACTGTACAGACGGGATGAAACAAGATTTTACACTCTTTACATTTGGTGATAACGTCACTTCTGACCAGTGGGGTATCGCACTTTGTGGAGTTTTCTTATATAGTTAAATTTGTAATTCGTAAGCAATTAAAGTTAAATATTGAATATTAAAGTAAGAAATACAATTTGCAAACAGGTTGCTGTTTGTTAGCAGTCGACCAAGGCCAGGACAGATAAGAGCTCTACACTCACAGGGGGTCCGATAACAACAGAACAATTGTAATGATCAACAAATTTGCATGTTCCAATAGCAATTACTTATGGTATGAAATCTTGGTGCAATCTCTCTCTCCAATAATGTGGTAAACCATAATTTTTATGAATATATATGAACATAATGTACCTAAAATATTTTCAGCTTTTTAGTAAAATTATTTTACATTTACATTTTACAATTATTTGTTACAACGTCTGTCCACGTACATGAATATCTTTAATCAAAAACTAATTATATACTCACATGAAGTTTCTGTATGATGATTTTTTTACATTCCTCCATTTTGAAGATTTCCTCGTCAGAATAGGTGTCAGCGAACCACTTCATAGAGCCGAAGATGATAGCATGGAGAGCATGACGGGAGAGTCCCAACAGCCACAGGATCCACTGCCACGTTACGCTCTTCCATTCCTGCAGCAGTAACAATACAAAATGTAAAATATCGTCATAGGCATTAGCTTACTAGATAAAGGCATTTATTTTCCAATAGATATTGTATGCAATTTCATTAATTAAAGGAAGCAGAGGAAATAAACTACTGGTTCTGGAAATATTAGCCTCAAAGCATTGATTTACGCTTTACTGAGGTGCGAAGGAAAGATTCCCACATAAACCAAAAGTCATTATTCCAGAAAAAGGTTTTGGAACATTGACTTAATAAATAAAGACAAAATCAATTTTGTATCCGAAAAAAAGCTCATAAAGTATGGCGTACCACAAGGTTCAATTTTGGGTCCCTTACTATTTATTTGCTATATAACAGGAGTTTCTACAGTAGCAGAGGAAAACAAAATGTGTTTATACGCTGATGATGCAAGCGTAATTGTCAAAGGAAAGGATCCTAAGGTAATTGAAACATCATCTCTTAATTGTTTGAATAATATTAACTCTTTTTTAACTAAAAAAAATTTGTTACTTAACCCCGGCAAAACACATTTTATACCCTTTAAAACACACCAATCGAAGTTTAATTTTCAATATGACATTAAGATAAATAACCAAAATATAATGGAGGTAGAGGAAACTTGTTTCCTAGGTCTAATAATAGATCAAAATTTAAGCTGGAATCAACATGTACAAACCATAATAAAAAAAAGCATCATCTGGCCTGTACGCCCTTAGGCAGATGGCAAACCTTTGTAACCAGGATACTTTAAAACAAATTCATTTTTCTTTAATACATTCCCATATAAGCTACGGGATCAGTGTATATGGAGCTACTTCAAATAAAAACCTTGAAAAAATTCTTATACTACAAAAAAAATCAATACGGTTAATTCTAAATTTACCATGGCAAGCAACCGTTAAACATTTATTTGCACAATTAAGAATTTTAACTGTTTACAGTCAATACATATACAATACAATAACTTACACAAAATTTAAAAATATACCTAACTATACCACTCATAGATATAATACTAGGAGTGGTATAATTATTGAAAATCATAAATTAGAGCTGTTTAAAAAGAAAACTGAATACGCCGGTACACGATTTATTCAATACATTCCTATTGACATAAAAAAAATTGAAGGAATCAATCCGTTTAGAAATAAATTAAAAAATTATCTCATATCACGATCATTTTATTCTTTTGAAGAATTTTTTGAGGGCTTGGGCCATTAAACAAGAATAAAAATTGAGTTTATTTTAGTTGAATAAATTAACAATATTTATGTTAAGTTAACATAAGGTTTTAGATAGGTTAACCTGTATCTGTGATGATATTAGTCTATCTGTATTTGTGACACTATTCTGACTGTATTTATAATATTACAGCTTTGAATAAAGATCTATGACTATGACTAACACTGTTCTGTCTCAAATCGAGCACTGCTTATAATGGAGTATATTTTTACAAATATTAATCTCTTTGTTTTAAAGGCTATTTTAAGGACATAATGTCCTATCTAGCTTAAAAACTTTTGTAAATTATTATGAATTAATTACATTTCACTAGTTATATTTTAATTCTCCTTCCTCTTACAATTGTATAACTTTCAAAATTAGTGAAAAGACAAAAATCTGTGGGTTGTAGAGTCATATTTCAGTAATACTAGAATACTCCCCCTTTGACGTCTTTTAAAGAGAGAATTAAGTTGCTTTTTCCATCTATTACGATTGTTGCCAAAGGCAAAATATATATTTTACTAATTTATCTATTTGTATAAGTGCACACCTTCGGGATTTTTCAAAGTAAGACAAATTGCAACCATTTTTGGAACAGAAACAGTAGCTTGTCATTACAGAGAACAAGCTGATCAGGACTCTCAGTGTTTCTGTAGCTGACAAATAATCTATCAATGTCAATAGAGGAAGGACTTAGTGTTTCATACGTGTGGTAAAGATCAAATAGGTGATGGAACAGTCTTCATTAGTAATACTAAAAATTTGATGTGAATGTTTTATTCTCCGTCTGGTGAATCAGCATAAATCCAGGACAGAGGAAATAAATCCTCATTTGTCAGATACAGTATTAATCCTGTGTGATAATAATGAAACAACTTTATTTGTCAGAAACAGTGTTAAATTTTTTGATAACAATGAAACATCCATATTTGTCAGATACAATATAAAATCCTTTCTGATAACAACGAAACATCCTTATTTGTCAGATATAGATTTAAATACTTTCTGATAACAATGAAACATCTTTATTTATCATATACAGTGTAAGATACTGTGTGATAACAATGAAACTTCTTATTTGTCAGATACAGTGTAAAATCCTTTCTGATAAACTATGACACAGTTTTATTTGTCAGGTTATAGTGTAAAATCCTTTTTTGGTAACAATGAAACATCTTTACTTGCATGATACACTGTTAAATACTTTGGGATTACAATGATACATCCTTATTTGTCAGTTACAGTGTAAAATCCTTTCTGATAAACTATGACACAACTTTTATTTGTCAGGTACAGTGTAAAATCCTTTCTGGTAACAATGAAACATCCTTACTTGCACGATACACTGTTAAATACTTTGTGATTACAATGATACATCCTTATTTGTTAGATATAGTGTAAAATCCTTTCCGTAACAATGAAAACATCCTTACTTGCACGATACACTGTTAAATACTTTGTGATTACAATGATACATCCTTATTTGTCAGGTATAGTGTAAAATCCTTTTTGGTAACAATGAAACATCTTTACTTGCACGATACACTGTTAAATACTTTGGGATTACAATGATACATCCTTATTTGTCAGTTACAGTGTAAAATCCTTTCTGATAAACTATGACACTACTTTATTTGTCAGGTACAGTGTAAAATCCTTTCTGGTAACAATGAAACATCCTTACTTGCACGATACACTGTTAAATACTTTGTGATTACAATGATACATCCTTATTTGTTAGATATAGTGTAAAATCCTTTCCGTAACAATGAAACATCCTTACTTGTACGATACACTGTTAAATACTTTGTGATTACAATGAAATATCCTTATTTGTCAGATATAGTTGTTTGTGAGATTGCTATGTCCTGCACAGTACTGCACTATTTGAAGAACTATTTTTTCCAAATAATACTGAAAGAAACTGTGAGTATTAGAGATGTTATTTTTATACTCAGTGTAATACAGAATTAAAGAATACTTAAAGGTACGTAGAGTTTAAATCATGTGAAGTGATATGTTTCCGCAAATCTTGAGACTTAAATGTTTTCATACATTATGCAGGAATGCTCTCAAACAGTGCTTAAGAAGGAAGTAGTGAAAGGTTTAAATGCATACACAAATTCAAAGAGGTAGGTTTCTTGCAATAAGTACTCAATTTATTTGAATAGTTTCACTAATAACAAATAAACCACTTGCATAAATCTTGCCTATGCATATCGAGCAAAAATGTTTCTTACAAGCACAATTTAGAACATTCAAAAATAAATTGATCTGGAAAAACTGCCACTCACCGTCAAGTTATCATCAGACTTCTGGAAGATTGTGTGGCAGGGTTTCATCCTCAACATCAACATGCAAGACAACTGGGCTGCGTGTTTCATCTCATCTATATCTATCTGTATATTGAAACAAAACATTATATTCAACATATTAGAGACTCATATACATTCAAGATTAATAATTTTGCGGGAATGTTACTTAAAGTCAATGAAAATACTAGTTGAGAATGATGGCAGAGAGAGCAACAATATGAAGATGAATACCAGATTCTGGTACTTAAACAAAAGAAGAGTTTTAAAATTATGTATGTATATTGATTAAATGCCAAATTTATACCGTAAGAGGAGAAATGCCAAAGGAGAATTTTCAAATTTTCAAAAAAGAATTCCCAGTAAAGAAAACCCGGTATACCTACTGGGTAGTTGTGAAACAATTTAGTCATTTATCCTTGATTTATATCCATATAAACTACAATTTCTAAAGCTTTGCTAACACTCACCTTCTCAACAGGAACTTTAAAGGTTGTCTCTAGGTGAGTCACAGCCTTACTCATGGCCAGTTTGACATCTCCATGGACTCGACTGGTCACCTTAGAGATGTCTCTGTCCAAGTAGAAGAATTTAACTTTACTTAGGTCTACCTGGAACAGATCTTCTTAGAAATCATCAAAAGATATCATAAGTACAAATCATGACATATTTACTGAAACAAATATTGTGGCTAATTACAATAAGTTAATAAATAATTAAGAATAAGTTATAGGCTTTAGAAAGTTTGTTTTTATTTATAATTTTACACAATTTTGAACTTTTATCCTGGATAATATTAGGTTTCAGTGTTAGAATTACATATAAAATATTACAATAATTAATAAACTGCAGTTGTCATTTACGTAACCAAAATCTTATTTAGGCTTCATGCCAAGCCTCCAGCCTTGGATTAATCCATCTTCTTCATTGGTGTTTGATTGAAAAATACCATTGTACATCTTAAGTAGTAATTAAAATTTTTATCTCTCAGTCCCGTATTTCTTTGAATAAATCTGACACTCAAATCTGTAATCTGAAGACATATTCAAAGAGTAAGAAAGACAATTTACCAATTTTGATAGTCAAACAAAGGGACGATATACTTACAGGCTCATCAAGCCGCAGCTCCTTCAGTTTCTCCTCATCGTCTATGCAGGAAGAAAAGAGCAGTGGGAGGTCTTCAGCGTATCGTGCCATCGGAGCGTACACGAACACCTGAGTCCACATCGGGTCTTCCGACGTCGGCATGTGTCCCTGAACACTGATGTACCCTGCAGCATGTTATGAAAAAGGTCAATATAAAGTTGTCAAATTGTTTTGTAACATACAAGTGAAATTTTTTTTTATCAAATTAAATTGTTCATAAACCCAAAAACCCGTTTTCTGGTACAATGAACAATTTTACATTGAATTTGAAGGTTTTTTTTCCAGTTCTTTGTCTATATACTAAGGTAAACTATTCTTTACTAACCTTGTTTTACCTATGTTTTTCTCATCTCCTTTACAGTGATTTAATTAAGGGGGAGGGATGAGAAGGATAGAACCCCCCAAAAGGTCTAAAAATTTTAAAAGTTATATGTATAACAGCAATCCAAGTTTTTTTTTAATATCATGGGCTCATGCATATAAAAGGAGCTGCTCACACTCGCTAAAAATTTGAAAGACAAACATTAAAATTTCACGCAGTAGTTTGTTTTAAACTAGAACATATTAATTTATAAAGTCTTAAAGCTTATAAATTTCCCAGTGAAATATTGCTAAGCTCTTGTGTTTAAAGAGTATTTTATACTTCTAAACCAACAGATTGTAAGCCCCCTTCCCGAAATAATTGTCTATTTATAACATTGTTAAATATAAATTTTGAATATTGTACTTTGAATTAGGTTGTTCTAATTTATTTATATTTAGATTTAATCCAATCTCCCCTGTGTGGTGTACTCTTCAGTAAGATTATACGTAGCTGTGACAGATTAAGTACAAGACTGGTTAATGTTAAAGATTTTCCAGTATTTTTGGGGATTTCCGACACTAACTCTTCAAACATTTTGCTGTATCGATGAGCTGAAATTTAGTGAATTATATTTTTGAAATTATTGAATGGGCATTATTTTGTAGTGTAATGCAATTATCAAATAAGTTGTCAAGGAATAAAGTTATGTATATTATTAAAGCTTCTAAGACCACTTATGAGTTTGATACGTATTTAATCTTATCAATGGTATTGATCTTGAAAATGTCAGCGCTCACCTACAGATTTTTTAAAGGGTTTACATTTTTTTGGTTTAAATTTAGAAATTAATTACTGTAATTATTTTGCTTATCACCCAAATTAAATATACAAACCATTGAGCTTGCATAGTTTAAATCTGAATTTTAAAATCAGCTAAAAGATTATAAAAGTATTGGGAAATTGTAATCAAAGAAAGTTATAAAACATGATTTTTTAAATATTAGCCTACATTTAGTCAACATTTGTACTATTAAATAAACAACAAAAGCCCTTAAACAGAATTGTGTCAGTAAACAAAATTTTAACTATCACACAAAACAGAAAATTATGGGTTTAGTTAGGTAATACTAAACATCAACATAGTTTTTATTAATTCCATTGTCATCCAAACAATGGAGTTCAGTCAGTCGTATTAATTACACTGAAGAAGAAGAGTTGCAAAACAAACAGTACAGTGTGTAAAATGTTGGAGGCCAGATAGTTACTTGTAAAGGTGCAAAAACCTGTCATTGTTTGTACAAAAAAAGTACCTTACTCAACACTTCAGACCTATGCAAGAGTTGTAATTTGATTCCCCACACAGGTGCTAGGTATCACAAATAGATGAAAAGATTTCAAGGTCACCTGGCTCTGGGGCCTGAACTAAAGAGTGGTCTGTTTTAAAATACCACATTTTCCTCCTTTGATGAACTACAACAAAGTTTGAGTTGTTTTTCCGAATAACCTAAAAAATTTATAAAAAATTAAATACAGCTTGGATGTGTATTAATTATATTTTTTAAATGAGACCTCACCCATAATTATAAGACTGAAAATAATGATGTAAAACATTGTTCTTGTGGAGGATGAAACTCAAGGTTATTTCATTACAGCTGGCTTTTAAGATGTCGACCTTGAGTATGAGTATGAGTATTACTCATACATTTTTCAAATTTTGGTTTAAATCTCTTATTTTGCTCAATTTTTTTTTATAAATCTAGTTCATTACATATAGGTACCTACTATTAATTAAAAATTGTCAGAGCATCTTTAGAGAATATTTAAGTTTTCTTTTTTGGTTTAAGAATCAAAACTTAGAGAGCAGAATAAAATGAATGTATCTGAATGTTTAAACCTGCAAGATCAGGTATGATCAAAATCTTGATTATGCAAATGTTTTAATTTGTACAGATTTCCACAAAAGTTTTAATTTCCACAAAATGCACCAACATTTTTTTTCCTCATTCTATAGAAAAATTAAATTACACTGTAAATATATAAAATATAGTAGAAATAAGATCTGTCAAAAAATGAAATCAGTTTCACCTTGGAGACTGGATAAATAATGGCTCTCATCTATACTGGTTCACTGTGACCACTGTGAAAACCCATTCCACCATCAAACATTCAAAAATATGACAATAATTAGGTAAATCATGGACTAAAGCATGTGTGGTCATTTTGTTATCAGATTCCTGCCTTCAAGGGATCCAATAACATATTGTATATTTTTGATTTGGTAGTGTACATTATGAAAAACCCAGATAAATTAGACTTCAGATCCAATATTTATAGCTACAATACCAGGAATCGAAATAATTTGGAAATTGAATTTAACCCTCTTAGTAAAAAATCATGAACAGTCACAAAGTAATTTCATCAAAAATTTTCAATAAATTAATACCATTGGTTGATAAATATCCTGACTGAATTTTCAGAAGAAGCTTTATAGATGGTTACTGTTTAATCCTTTTTACAGCCTTCAGGAGTTTTTTGGAGTTAGTCAAATTGCCTTTGAGAATTGTTTACTGGTTGATGTTGTTTGTCTCAACTCTTTACAGTAGCTTTTTCCTTGTTATTTTAATTAGTCTATAACCTCTTGTTGTTATTTACGTGTACTTGTTGTTATTGTTAGTTTATTTATACATATTTTATTAATTGTTTAATTTTAGTTTTGTTGATTAATTCCATTGTTTTAAATTGTTTAGTTGTCATTTAATTAAGGTAATTTATTTTAATTGATGGTGTTATTCTAACAACTCTTTTTATACATTAACATAAAAAAATTATCAAAGTATAAAGAAGTATGAATTTGAAATGTAATATAGTTATAAGTATATCTAGACTTGGCATTGTGCTTCAATACTGACATTGTTAATACTTGTAAAAAGTCTTAAAACAATAAATTGATTGATTGATTCTAGAGACAGTCCTCTTTACAATAAAAACAGCGAAAGCAAGGGCTGGTGTTACACTAGACACTGGAGCAACTTCCTCCTACATCAACATCATCTCAGCCTATTGGAGAAGAAACCTTCGTATTGAGGAGCAACGTTCAACATTCTACCAAAATCCTTCCTTGAGAAACTGGTTACTGGAGCGTACAACCTACATTATCAAAGAGTTGCTTAATGGAGGACACACAACTTATAACAATAGTACACAAATAGTAAAGTACAAATTGTATGACCTTTTCTCTGTTCTCCAAGAATACGTGGAATAAAGATATTTTCTATTCTATGCAAAATTCTACAAGAATTGTGAAAAATGACTTTTGTTTTCCATTTATCTATATAAATAAATGAATGTTCTGTATGTCCTTTATAGAATTGTAAACTACTTGATTGATCATTATGAAAATTTGTATGTATGTCTATTTTTCCACATAGAACGTTTATACGCTATTGCCCATTGATATAACTCACCACCAGACGGCGCTGCAAAATATAAAGTTTTCAAAGCCCCTGCATATTATAAACTGCAGTTACGAGACAGTTACGTATATTGAATAGCCAAACACTGTTTGAAGGCGCTAAGTTATGATGTATATTTGTCTTTAAAAGGAATTTCTGGTTGAACTTAAAGCTTAAGTGTTTCTTGATCGTAGCAACAAGGCAAACTCTACATCGGCGTTGGAAATATAATTTCACTTGAACCAGAAGTGCGCGGGCAAAGCTTACAAAAAGCGTGAGAAAGCCGCGGGAAACAGCTAGTTTTAAATATAAAAGAAAAGTAGTAGGTGCAGAGATGTTTGTACCTGAGGAAGGTTTGTGTCCGAAGACCCCACAGAAGCTGGCAGGAATGCGGCCAGAGCCCCCGATGTCCGAGCCCAGACTTATCACTGAGGCTCCTGAGCCCAGCAGGGCTGCCTACAGGCAGATAAGATAGTTAATGTTATATCTATAAGCAGAAGATTATAAACTGTGGTTCTGTATCTCTAGATGTCATAGTCTTGCACATCGTACATCTATTTACTTGTAAATATATACCAAAAATAAACTTAACTTGTAGAAATCCTGTGGTTGGCTAGACAACATCAATCATAGCATGGGAAGGCTTACACTGATTATAAATACGAGCTCGTACAATATTCTACGAGCAATAATCAATTTTTATTGTATGAGTAAACAATACTAGTTGTTAATATGAAGATTGATAGAGAAATTTCCTATAAGAAAGAAATTGATTGTAAGCGTCAATAGTTTTGATGTTTGTCTAAACAAGAAGTTATGAAAAGGGTTAACAACATTGAACAATAATACCAGATCATATTTTTCTTAGTATAACAAATTCAAAAGCAATCGTAAGACAACTATGAATAATAGTTTAATCACCATTGACAAAAAGATACAGATACTTAAAGTTATTCATACAGTTGGTTTTCGTATGGTTGTATATTCTTTGTTTATCTTTTGTATAAATGTCTCACTGTTAGTTTTAATAGTGTCTAATTAATTAAAAGAAACATGATCTGAGAAGAAATTATTATTTTATATTTTTAACCCTTTTAATAACCACATATTTTAACCCCCCACAAAATTTAGCATGTCTGATGATTGACTTCTTTCTCGGAGAAAATTATTCTACTGATTTAATGAAAAACTAGGTTATGTGCCTATACAATGACGTAGCCAGCGAGTAGCTCCGGACCCCCCTAAATTTACAATTTTTTCAATTACTTTTTTAGTAAATGACTATTATTATTTAAATAATTCAGTGTCACTGACATGTACTGCTGAAATATCATTCTAAACAAAGAAAAGGGCCAAGAACTTTTTAAGGAACAAATTTGGGCCTTACCTCTGTCCACTACGGGAAAATTGTAGTTGTCTGGACCCCCCAATTTTTATTTCTCGCTACGATATTGTGCCTATACAATTAATAGCAATATTGGTTCTCAGCTCCTAGACTTCAATAAGATATATAGAGTCCATATTAAACTTAAGATCCTTACTCCCATTGGCCATCTGAATGCATATCATTCGTAAAGATCTATTGATCTGAGATATTTGACAAAGACTACACGGGATATTCACAGTTATTCAGCTTATAAATCATCAGTCACTTAGTGGTTGGACCGTCTCCTGGATAAAAATTTTAAAATTGCTTCTGGAGTTTAAAAAAATACAATTTGTCAAGGAAAGACCAAATCGAAAAAATATGGAACCTTTCAAAGAAAACGTGTGTATAATACTGATGCATTTATTGAAAATGATTTTAGTTGAAGGTTGTTGTCTCTGCCTGGTTAGAAAATGCTCAGTGTTGTACTTGCCAACATAACATTTTGCATCTTTCAGGAACCGTCTTTTAATTTTACGCCATCTAATTTATTTCCTCTGAATATATAAGTTGCTCTTTACAAGTATTGCGTAAGTTTTTCTTTTTCACATTTTTACACAGTATTTCTATAACGAACTTGAACCCTTTATGTGAAGTTCATATCTTTCATGTTCAACTTTTCAATTTCTTATTTCTATCACCTCAATTCAAACTTTGAAAAACCCACATAGGAAAAATTACACTTCCTTCTTAAACAATCTTTCTCTAGTTGGCACATGTCTAAATATTTTGACGAGCCATTAAGACATAAAACGAATCTGATTAAATCTCTCTAAAAATTCTTAAAAGTTTGCATAATGCGATATAAAAGTCTTATATTTGCAATGGGACAACTTATGTTTATATTTATTCATATAAAGGGTGTAACTGACCATTTTGAGCCTTTCCCTCTGTAAAAACTTTCTACTATAAATAGCATTTCTCGTTACCTCTCCACCGGAAGAGCCTCCAGACGTCCTGAGGGGATTGTAGGGGTTGTTGGTACGCCCTGTAACCGGGTTGTAGGTCTCCCAGCTGAGGCACAACTCCGGGGTGTTGCTGACCAGGAGGGGTATTGCTCCCCGGGCCTTCAGTGCAGCTACAGCTTCCCCATCCTTCTCTGCTATCCTGGTCTTGTTGGGCACCCCAGCGTTGTTACTCAGACCTGGACATACAAGCAAGATTATGTGCATCTCCTGTACAGTACCCACAAATGTATTATGTTGTTCTTCAGTACACTCTATTGTCTCAAGGGAGTGCTGCTGGAATACCAGAGGAAGGACAAGCTAACACAAGTTAAGGGACATTATCATTTTAAATCTTTCAATAAAACCAGGGCAATGCCAAAACCAAACACATTAAGCCGGTTTTGTTTATTATTTCCATTACTGATATCATACAAATTCTCACCACTAAAAGTTTCTTTTTTATTTTATTTACATGCTATAAAACAGGATTTTCCCTAATAATATTACAAAAGTTCACAAAAATTCCATAATACATCAATGGCTTGAGTTGTAGCTTAAGTCCATAGTGCACTATTTTCACTTTTGGCACACAAATAATAATAAAGATAACCTTTGAAAACTTGTCAACAAGAATAAATGTTTACACAAAATATATAAATAAACAATATAAATAATATAATAGTAATGAGTGTAATATAATATATTTAATATAACAGTAATAAATAAATAAACACTAACCCACATAGAGAACAAAACAAACCAGGGAGCAACAAAAATGAAGAACGTTGACCTACGGATCTCATGACAACAATGGCTTAATCTTTTTTTTTGAAAAATATTCAAGCTGTCATGTCTTCCGCAGTAGACTAAACCTATCGAATTACCCTTGCACCCCAGAATATCGACATTTGCGGTTAGTGATGCCGCTCCTGGACATCCGTAAGGTTACCCAGATTGAAGTGACACATCGGTTTTTTGCTGTGCCCAGTGTGGGTTCAACTGGAAGGTATAAACCAGTCATAAGTGATCCTTGCCGGGTTAACCAAAATACTTCAATGTTAGTAAATTGTATAAGTTTTTCATTCCTGATTTGTTCTAGTGTTCCTCTGTAGGTTAAGTTTTTACGAAATTTTTGAAACTTTTCAAAGATTACTTCTTCAAGTGAACCATCAACTCTCACCGGATTACTGAGCAATAAAAGTTCCCTCACCTCTGACTGGAATACTCTCCTTGACCGTGACTGGGACTCCCAGCAGAGGAGTCTCCCTTGCCAGCTCCTCCTCGGTCCTGTCGTTCACCAGAAGGCTCTTGTCAATCAGCCTGGCCTCCTCCAAGGCTTGGTCGAAGCGGCTCTGGACTACAGCATTGATAATCGGGTTCACCTCCTTCACCCGTGCTATGTACGCTTTGATCACCTCCTCGCATCCGATCTGCAGAGTACAGTAAGTTGTTGGATAATCAGTAGCTTTTAGATCTCAGAGCACAAATACACAAGTACAATAAGGTTTAGTGTAATACCACAAACTACTAAAGCATTAATGAATAACATGTAAATAATATCTAAATATAATAATAATATATCTTGTATATCTCTCGTATTCACAAGTGTCAATGTTTATTTTTTATTTTTTTAAGATTGTTGTTGATTATTGTTTATGTTTACGCATGTTTTTGACTATTTATCTTTTCTTGCATGGTGCTGGTTAAATATTGTTATTTTTGCATATAGTTATTTGTCAAATTATCACTTTATTTATTTCAACGGTTCCACCACCATTTTGACAGTATTTTATGACAAAGTAATACAGTCAAGATGACAAATATGTTTCAATGTAACTTATTATAACCCGCTGTTTAATACTTAACACGAGAAAGACAAAAAAAGCCTATGGAATACATTTTAACAATTATTGATTAGTATTATAATATTGTGACACTGCAAAACAGAAAAACTAACAATTCAATAAAACTTCAATAGAATAACAAATAACTAACATAACCAACAATAAATTAGTAACAATAGATTAACAATAACGATAATAATAGTATGTGCAGTAACAATGCAACAATTTAGTACATGCTAAAACCAACAAAAATTATAATAAATTAGTAACAATAGTAATGCTGAGAAGAACTTTAACTTAAGTGAACTTTGTTATTATTTATTTCTTATCACACCTCGCAAATTATATTAATACTGTTGCTCGTTTTGATATTTAACTATCTATCATTGTCTTTGTCTTTTTTACTTTTTGTTGATTGTTTGTTAACTTACTCATATTTCTTATTTATTCATTGTTTTGATGATTATTTATTTTTAACACGGTTTGTCATTTAATTATATAAGTTAATATTATTAGTGCTATTAATCGTTTATACTCTTTTTAACTTATTTAATTGTACTACTGGTGTAATTTCGTTCGAAGAATAAATAAATATTTTTTTTTAATTAAAAGAAAACATAATACCGTCTGTCTTCAATTTTCCCATCATTTAGACCATTTTAAAGGCCCAACAGGGTCTTCTTAAAATTGTATCTTCTGTCCGCCATTCTGTCTATTATTACAAAATTGTCACTAAATATGCTACTGATTGCAAAAAGTATGAGATGGACAGATCACTTAAATAAAATGGTCCACATCTTGTAACTGAAACATCTGAAATACTTTTCATATCTGTAAGTTTTATAAGTTTGAAAATCCCAAACAAAAGCTTATGGTAAGAGCTTGTAATCTTATAAGAATTCGTTATTTCTATATTTATTCATCTGTGCAGCAGATTTTAAACGTGTAGCCTAATATTACTGTTTGTTAGCTCATAAATACGTTTTGTTTGGCTCAAGTAAAAACTTAGTGCATAACTCAACAATAAAAAATAATATATTAAACAATAGAACAGCTCAACTGTATAAATTATGAATAACACTAAATATGCAAGACTGATTCGTAAGAAAATAAAAGACTTTCTTCAGTTCTTTGTTTGAAGTTTGTTTTTGACAATGGAAGGATTATGAAAAAACAGGTTTTCTCGGATATTTTCCATTGTTCAGTGATACAAAAAGAAATTAATCAACCAATAAAATCAACAAAATATCTCTTATAGTTGAATTGTTCGTCACTGAACAATGGCAAATGTAGGGAAAAATCATGTTTCCTTGCTTCAACTGTATCACGATTTCTGCACTCTGACCTTGACCTTGGAGTCAGCTGAACATCTGAGCCAGCGAATGTTTCACATATTTCAGTTGTTGGTAAACAAGAATCCTCGAGTCATCTTTAACATCTTATTATATGCCACTTTCAACTTTAGATAATTACTGTATGAATAAGTTTAGATTCAAATGTCATACCACAGACAGTGACGTAATTGTCAAATGTATAGCTTCACATAAAAATCACGCAAACGTATTCATGCAAATTTATTCATATAAAAACTAGAATAATTTGATTTTGATATTCCCATTGTAATCCTTGAACAGAGATTAAGAAATGAATTAAAATGAATATAACTTATCAGGTCTTCATTTGGCAAATTTATATTTTCAAAAAAATATAATTATACTCCTTAAAAAAATAAATAAAAAATAAAATCTTGTATAGCTTGAGGCCCCAAAATTATGCCTATTAGTCACGTTAAATCGAGGTTTGTTCGATGGTGTAGTCTTACTACGTTACAGTTGCATTTAGATTTTAGTTAAAATGCCGAAACAAATAAACACAGAATATGTTGTAATTGTTAATTATTACATTACAAAAGACGGGAGAAAGATTAGATCTATCAAGAAGTTTTAAATAAAGCTTTCAGTTCTAAACACTACCATCAAAAACTTTAATTTAATAATTTTAACACCTCTAAGGATTGATATTGAAAACACTTATTCTGATTTTTGTGGAGGTATCTCACCTTCCGTGTCCTGATGGAGTGAGAGAGTTCTGTAGCACTGAGCAGCAGTAAAGGGTTAGAGATTGGGGGAAGAGGAGGCTTCCCATGGAACCAGGAGAGGATATGTGATACCGTCCAGAACAAGATGGCTACAGGCCTTATCAATAGCCAGATCAGCCACTGCTGACCGGTTGACCACATCTGAAACAGAAAAATTCTACAGGTTTGTCACCAACTAGATTAGCCACTGCAGTCAAGGTAGAACACATCTACAACAGAACAGTGTGGCTCCAAGCCTGGTAACTAACCAGATCTATAGCAGAACAACAATATGACCACAGGCTATGTCATCAACCAAATCAGCCTCTGCAGTCCGGTTGATCACATCTTCAACAGAGCAAGATGACTCCAGGCCTGGTAACTAACCAGATCTATAGCAGAACAACAATATGACCACAGGTTATGCCATCAACCAAATTAGCCTCTGCAGTCCGGTTGATCACATCTTCAACAGAGCAAGATGGCTCCAGGCCTGGTAACTAACCAGATCTATAGCAGAACAACAATATGACCACAGGTTATGCCATCAACCAAATCAGCCTCTGCAGTCCGGTTGATCACATCTTCAACAGAACAAGATGGCTACAAGCCTTAAGCCGCGTTTACACCGGAGTTAATAACACGTGTTACCAACAAAAAGTTAATAACATTTTAAAAGAGTTCAAAAATTCACTGTAACATTTGTTAATAACACGCCAAAACCCATGTTAATAACACGATTTTTGTTATCCACCGAGTGTCGGTAAAGATCAAAGGAAGGGTGTAACTTTTGTTAATAACACATGTTACAGTCGCCACGGGCGTTGTAACTTTTGTTGGTAACATGACCGCGCGCACACTACCGGACTAGTTGTGAGTTTCTCAGTTGCAAGACAGGAGTAATTGTGCGCACACCGACTTGTTGAAGTGTTTTTTGGTGTACCAGACGTTATAACGGTTTTTTTTATTTGTTTTTACTGTTGCACTGTTTTGTTCTCAAAATGGAAAACTTGTTAAGTGAAGCGGAATGGCCGATGAACGAGTTTTCAAACTTATAGAACTGTACCGCGAACAAACTGTTTTGTGGGACCCTACTTGCCGAGAATTTAAGGATAAGATTTGAAGAACAGTGCTTGGACTGAAATAGCCCTTGCAATGAAACTGTCAGATCGGAGGTTTCAAAGAGAGTCTAAAAAAGGGAAAAGTGGTTCCGGGGCTATCGGGAGCAAGTGGTACGCTTTTGACGCTTTGCTATTTATCCAAGACACGTAAGGTCACTGCTAAATTTTCTTGTACTGGGATTGCTTTTCTATAATTTGTGTCTTGCTTGCCAATTACATGTTCTAACATAACTATTAAATGTTCAAAGTCACTACTGGCCATGCACAAAAAGTTCTTGATGCTTCCATCACACCGCAATTCACCTGATAGGGGGTCAATGTCATCCTCTTGCAGGTCACTCAACATATCACTGCCACTGTACACTGATCTTGCCCTTAATGATGGTTTTATCCAATATAGTTTGTTTTGACAGAATGACGCATGCAGCTGCAGCAAGAACCACGTCCTCTACACTCGACATATCCAAGACTGAGGCTGTGGCGGGGCGGGGCGTTCATAAAGTCAATAACAAATGTTACACTCAAACTGGTGACACTGTAACTTTTAGTTATTAACTTTAGTTACTGTAACCTTGTTAATAACTAAAAGTTACCAACTTTTTGTTATTAACTCCGGTGTAAACGCGGCTTTATCACCATCCTGATCAGCCACTGCTGTAGTAGACCACATCTGCAACAGAGCTACATGGGTGCAGGCCTCCTCAACAGCAATACGAACCAATGCTTGGTAGGTCAAATCTACAACAGAGCAAATGCTTTTGTGATTTTCCAATTTTTATAGTCAACTAAAATTTTGCAGTCCCACACCGCATCTCTCGTCCCCAGACATACTATTTCACAATGTACAATTCCTTTCATATTATGTAACTTTATATTTTGAGTTCACTTCAGTGCACTTAAAATACAATGATATGTTTAATATTCTGTAAAATACTATAAAATACTACCAAATATAATCTTCTCTTTCACTGAAATATTTATATCACCACTAGACATAAAACATTTTGTTCAAATTAATCTCTTTAAGTACTCCTAAAACCATTAAAGGTTTTAAATCTGGGAGACGATTTTCACTATCAGTAGGGTAAAATTGAAATGAGTTTTGACAGCAACCAGCTTCCAAAAGGCAAACATCCTTAAGCGCTGTGTAATGTCACTTATAGTAGCTATTAGATGACGCACATAAAAGCGTTGTTTATGGCCGAGCGTAACCTGTCCGGAATATTCATTGTTTACTGGATGATGGCGCAGTGACAGACGCTGACTGGAAGTGTGTTCATTCATCCGTCTTTCCGCTTCCAGTTTCAGATAAAAAACTGCTCTTTTATTCCACGGGAGTATGAAATATTTATTGTGATAGTAAACAAAATCTTGGACATCTAGAATATACGTTTCAATTATCATTTATTTCTTTTGACTGAGCAATATCCACATGCTATGTGTCAAATGCTGCGTGTGTTTATTTTGGTTTAAATTTTACTAAACTGCAAATCAATGTGCGTTTGGTTAATTATCAGTTCATTACTTTACATACCGTACTGTTAAGCTTTCTAACAAATAACTTTAGTACTGCAACATATAAAAGGATTATTTCAATATGCTTTTTGACATTTCATTAAAAAAATATACTTTACAGTGTTTATTACTTTACTTTTATTTCAGTTATGTGGGTCTGACGATGTGTTCTTTGAGCACGAAAGGCCTCACAAAATAAAACTTTTTCATTTTATTGGAGTGTTTGATCATATATTAAGCATTTAGAATTTCCAATAAGAAGACGCTGGTAAAATGTATACTTTACAGTGTTCAACAACGACTGCATTTATTATATTATGTAATAGGATGTATTAAAAATTATTGCAATTCATTATAAAGCTGGTCAGTACACAGAATCTAGGCACGAGTATAAATATTGTTCCTTATAAAATATTTTAAGAGGAAAATAAGTTTTAAATGACTTGTGGTCAACATAGTAACCTTTCGAACGTCAGTAGACTTAGAATCTGTTGATAAATAACTGTTGAGAATATGACGCATATTTACTAACTGCATGAATATAAATCGTAACAATTTGATAGCTGTGATAGCTCTATCATAGCACTGAATGGTAGAGTTAAGAACGAAAATGTAAAGACAGGTTTCAGGAAATCTCAATTATTGTTTTAATCTTCACTTACACTAAAAAAACTCATAAATATACTGCTACATATGTAACACCTTCTTCTTCCATTGGTAGCTTTATTATTTTTCAAGCCTTAACCTCCTTCAATACCGTTTAGTTCTTGATCCAAAAACTTCCAAATTTGCATTTCTGTCTGTAAATCGTTAAAACTTTTCATTGAATTTTCAAAATATACATAAGAGCAATAGAGCTTACGATATAACGTTATATACCTCATTGTAAACTATGAGGTAGCTGTGGTGAGAATGGTTGATTCAATGCGAATGTCGAGTTTAGCTCCAGTTCACCTTCCTCTTATTGCAGCGTCTGGAATCTGACACTGTCACAGACTTGACTCCTGGAATCTGGAGTCACATTGGTTTGAAGAGATAAAAGTATATATAGCTATTTAAAAGTCTGTGACAGCGTCAGATTCCAGACGCTGCAATAAGAGGAAGGTGAACTGGAGCTAAACTCGACATTAATAACGTTGCTTCATAGACAGCTATTTCGAAACTTTTTTCTCAGCAAACTCTATTTTTTAAGAACAAATGCTCCATAAAATGCTGCTATAGCTTCCATTAGAACTATAAGTTGTTATACAGGGTGTTCATTTGAAAACTTCAAACTCGTATTAAAAGACTTATAGCCCAAGTATCAAAATTCTGTAAATGGGAGTGTATAGTACTATAATTGGGGGAACAAAAAAATTCAAAATGGGGTTGCTCACTCCCATGGCCCCCCGTAGCCAAAGCCAACATTTTTGAAATAACAACTAATACCTTGTGACACCTTAAATTGAGGCACATAAAAATGCTATATTTTGGTAAAAAAAATTGAAATCGGCCAAGCCGTTTGGTATCAGCAGCCAATAATGTAATTTCTTACACAACAGTTATTAGTCTACAAACTACTGTACTACTGCTAATAACAACAAAATTACTCACTGACTAATGTTGTAAATTCTTTTTAAACTTAAAATAAAATGGTCAAATTGGTAGTCATTGTTTTTCAAGCAAAAAATAACATATTTTCAAATTCTACTAAGTTACTAAACGTTTCTCTGGTTAAGCGTCTACACTCAGCAGTGATCCTGTTTTTCAAGTCGAGCGCCTGTGGGATGTTTTTTTTAAAAACTACTGATTTCAAGTGACCCCACAAAAAAGTCTATAAAGACGCCATTATGAAACGGGTGAAAGGATTTTGTTAATATCTTATTTTCAAAAAGGTCTACCACAGGTAGGCTATACAAAATTCTCAAGTTTCATAACTTTATCTTAAATGGTACAAAATATATAATTGTTTTCATAAAAAAATACATACAGACAGATAGACGGAAAACTAAATGTTTTAGGACATACCTTAGTATGAAATTTCGGCTCATTTTTATGTATAGGACAAAATCCCAAATTATTGGAACACTTTTACTGAACATCCTGTATTCATTGCTAAACCTGAAGTCTATAAAACACTTTCCCTTGGGTTTTCCTCTTGAATAAAAACCTGTGTTGAGATAAAAATAAGAAAAATAACATTTAAAACACCTTAAACCACATTATCATGTAGCCTAAGTGTTGCAACAAAACACTATCTTAGAACACCCGTCATGTACCGTAGAAGTTGACGTACACAAATGCCAGGGTGTCCAGAAATCTAGAATTAGATAGTTTCACCTCAGGAATATAAAACGTGTTCCCCCAAGATTCACTACTTTCTCCCCGGTGGCGCTATACTTTACTCGGCTGTAACTCATGCTTTTGAATGCAGCAATTATTGTTACATCTTGACAATAAGAAATCTATTCTAATAATTTAACAGACAAAACATACTAAATAATTTTGTGCCTATTTTTATACAATGTTTAATAAAATATCTATCGTGTCACAAATATGTGAATATTTCAATATTTTATTAATGTAGTTTGTTAAGAGATGTTAAAGCTGAATTCTAAAAGTAGTCAAGCATTTAATTTCCTCACAAGAACAATGAGTGATAAATCTGCTAAAGTATTAGATGTAAACAAAAGTTTACCTTTAGGGTAATTTAGTAAGTTCGATAAGAACAATTTAATGATGACCGACACAACGTAAATAAAGCTGAGGTCACGTGGGTGAATCAGCTGACATTCGCAAGGCGATAAAACAGCTGAGAGATACGAGTAAATAATTTTGAGTTTATATTGTGATTGGTTACCTGAAAGAAAGATAATGAAAGTCCTGAGGTGAAGGTGAAACACGTGCAGCTGTGGAGTGAGTGTGTGCGTGCGGGCGAGCGAGCGGGTGGACAGGACGGCAGGGGGAGGGGACTAGTGAGGAAGTGAGAGAGGACAGTGTAGGCTATGATAAAAGTAAGAGAGAGAGGGAGAGACAATAACACTTTTTATCTTCGAACAAACTCAGCACTTACACTAGTGTTATATGCGTTACAAAGAATGAAGATTACATGAATTAGACAACTGTATGAGTTACTTTCCGAACTTTGCGAATGGCGCAGTGTAGCGGGTACAGAGGTTATCGCGAGATAACCGGATCAAGCAACGTCGAGCGTGGCTGCTGCTTGGATGGGTGACCGCTGAGCGATCTTGTCCTTGCAAGCAGTCCAGCTGCCCGGCCTTTGGTGGTGCTTCGGAAGTCACTTTTAAGCCGTTGGTCCCCACGTTAAATGTTACAGAGGGCTTCTTAGCCATAATTTTGCCTGGTAAAATAAGTCATTTATTGACTTTGGTGTTTACTTAGGTTTTAATTAAAGAAATCGGGACGTTACAAGACTTTTGTAAAGATCAGAAATTACAACTGTATAAGCTCATTACGGGGTTTCATTTATAAATAAATAAAATAAAATAAAATAAAAAGGCCTTTATTCATGAGCGATTTTCAACATTGGTGTTGTTTTACAAAATAACTCAGGTCATGTATAAACTAAACATACAATATACAACCAAACAATAAAAATAACTTCACAATATTCCTTAAGCTAACATTTTTTTAAAATTTGTCTTTAAACGCCCTCATACTTAAATATTTCATTTCAGGCGGCAGGCCGTTGTACCGCTGGGGACCGAAGTGAGAAAAGCCCTTTTTCCCTCTTTCAAGACGCACGCGCGGCACCGCCAGCAGGGCATCCTGTCTCGTCTTACGCTCCCTGATTATTGACCGGGCAACTAATTTATTTTTTAGATATGTTGGCCTACTGGTTGTCAGTACCTTGTGGACAAGAGACACAGTTTGAATTTTGCAAGTGTCCTGTATTGATGGAATTTGAGCCAATTTACGATAAGAACTGATATGGTCATATTTCCTCAAACCATACACAAATCTTATGGCTCTGTTTTCTAACTTTGTTAAAATTAATAATTTTTCTTTGGTCAAAATATTTCCAAATGCGGGGAGAGCATAATATATTAAAGGTAATATCAATGACTTGACAATCTGGAGCTTAGCTGACACCGGCAGGAACGACCTCAGCCTGCAAACAATCCTCAATCTACAAATGACCTTCTGATATATATATTTTACATGACTTGTAAACTCTAGTTGTGAGTCTATTTTAACACCCAGAATCTTAACAGTTTCACTGAGAGACAGGGGCGAGTTGTTCAACATGACGTCACCGGGAAGAGACTGGCCGGTATTATTAAATCTCAGATTTAAAATTGTACATTTATCTGGGTTTAATTCCAACCCATTTCTTTCCGACCACATTAGTACTTTTGACAAATCATTGTTAATTTTTGTTAGTGCCGTTTTTGCTTCTGAGGATGGGTAAGGAAGCAATACAACTCTTGGAGTATGCCAGTCCTGTGTGGTCTCCTTATACAGTTGGTGCCAGGACTAGACTTGAGGCCCTCCAGCGACGCTTCATTCGTCTGGTCGGTGTGAGGATTGGCTACAACTATCCTGATGTTCCCGTGGAAGCATTAACTGCAGAACTTAATATTCCAACTCTGTCTTTGCGCCGTGATGTAGCAGATGTACTCATGTTGTGGAAGTTAGTTGGCGCCCATGTGCAGTGCCCAGATCTTCTCGCTGAAATTGGTATCAGGATCCCTGTAAACACCAGATCTAGTGGGCTTTTCAGCCGCAAGTACCACTCCACGAACTACGACTTCAACAGTCCACTGGCAAGATTTGTTCGCCTGGGGAATCGTGTTGCATCAGAGTGCGATTTTTTCGCTGATGGCCTACATCAAATCAGAAAGCGGACCACTTATATTTTGTCTCAACACACACTTAAAATCCCCTGTAACTTTAAGACTGTTTCATTTTTTAGCTTTTGCTATTATGTATTTTTTATTATGTTTCTGCTCTACTGCAAGGTACATTTCATTTAATTTCGACTTTTTGCATCATTGGTGTATTTATATTATTTTGGTTGTTGTTATTTACGTGTACTTGTTGTTATACTATTCTATTTTATACATTGTTGTTAATTCTATTGTAAGTTGGTCTATTTCATAATATATTGTTGATTTTTATATGATATTAGTGTATAACTAAACTTTCTTGTTGTGATGGACAGTTATTGGGACTTGGAATCGATCATTGCCATATTGTGTTGTGTTCTGCCATTGCTAGCTCTGTATTATTTTATACTAGTTGTACTTTTTACTGCACTATATACACTGTACTGCCATCTTATTGCATATTGTATGTAAATTGGCTGCTTGCCGTTAATAATAAATAATAATAAATAAATAATAATAATAGCTGGCAATCGTCAGCATATGAGTGCAGGGAACAAAACCTTATCGTGTCTGCAAGATCAGACGTATAGATGGAAAACAAAATAGGACCGAGGCAGCTGCCCTGTGGAACTCCACCAGATCTGTGCAGTATGTTAGAGGAATCATTACCAATTTTGGTGATTTGAGATCTTCTACTTAAATAGGATGCAAAGAATCTTACAGAGGCATCATCAAACCCATAAAATTTTAGTTTTGCGATGAGCATTCGGTGATTGACAGAGTCAAACGCCTGTGAATAATCTAAAGACGTCAAGGTACAGCAGAGATTCCTATCAACTGCAGAATACATGTCATCAAGAATATCCACAAGAGCAGAGGAAGTGCTGAAATCCTTTCTGAAACCAGATTGATGTTCAGGCAAGACATGTTCTTGTTCTATAAAGGATGAAACTTGTAAAGGAAGTAACTTGATTAATTTGGAAGGTAAGTTAGTTTTAACATTTATTAAGTTTTATATATATTTTTTGTTTATTATATTTTATTACTAGACATTAAGAAACAAATGTATTTATGAGTAATTCGTTGAAAGCTCAATCGAAGTCATGATTAGCGCTTATTTATCAAACTCAAATTTTAGTAAATATATTCCAGGTTAAATTTAATAAACACATCTTGGAACGCTTTTAATATAAATACGTGGATTAGAAAGTTCGGTTATTTTTACATTACTCCAATACCTAAGTATTTTACAAACATTGTGGCTGATCAATATAGAGTAATAATATTTATTTTAGTCGGAACTTTCTTTTGGGAACTTACGGGGAAACCCAAAACTAGATTTATAAAAATGTTTGCAGTTTTATAAATAAAACTGAATTAGCCTACATAATCTGCATCGCCGGGAAAATTTACACCACAAGTTGTCATTTATACATTTTTTTATTTTGAATGTAAGTATTTTATAATGAGTCCACACGTTATAAAAAGTCTTATTTTACGAAATTTGGTGTATAAGTTAAGGATTTGAGGTTTAAATTCACCTATGTTCCCTGTTTGGATTCAACCCATGACTTAATTTAAATTATGATTTAATGCTCCCAATGTAACGTTTTTGGAATATTGGATCACTGCAGGTTATGTATCCAAAAGCAACACGTCATTAAAGATAAAAAACTTTCAAAAAACATTTCTTTCAATTTTGATTAAACTGTCACAGTCTTTGTTTGGTACAAATTGAAATTGTGTTCAATAACTTCGTCCTAAATAATTGAATCCTAATTTAATTTTGCTTCGAAAGGCTCTTGGGATTGTGGGATAGTCCCAACCTTTTCTTAAATGGTTAAGACTGACACTAACTAATCTGGATAAATAATATCTTTCTAAAAGATTGATCATCAACCTTATAAAAATTCTGCAACATCTGTGCCTCGAAGAACATCTCATTTTTAAATGTGAAAGGAGCGAAAAACATTGGTTGGACATTTCTTAGAAAATGTGAGTTTTTGAATTACTAATATTTTCTTAAGTTGTACCCAAACATCCATCACTAGAACACGTTTTGAGAGATTTTTTTTCAAACATTACCTACTGGTATGGAGACACTGTACTCGGTGGTCTTTCAACAGGTTTTCTTCAAATTTGACACAAAATATTGTTTTGGCATAGTGAAAGGGAGATTGGAAAACAACTTCATAACGAAATGTTATTTTTTATTTTGACACATTCTTTTCCAGTTACATAAAAATGAGTGGGAACAAACTTAAGTTCTCTTTTAAAAAAGGCCTACACAAACATACGTACTGTCACTCACTATCTCATTGACAGATGACATATTATCACTTGATGGGCAGTAGTATGGAAAATTAATGTTCGGTAATTTATGTCTAGTTGACATCCAGCACTTTCAACATTACAGTTTGTTCGATGAAGGGAATTGGAAAACCATATACGTATATGGGTTTAAACAAGAAAGAACGCGAAAGTTTGAATTTTTATTGGATAACCTATAGAAATATAGAAAACTGAATAAAATAAAAACTCTTGGTTGCGTATTGATTATATCTTCAAAATGAGACATCCTCCATAATTATACTACTATAAATAGGGCTGTACATGTGCATGAGGTTTAATATTGTTCTTATAGGGTCACAATCAGGATGGTCACCACTACAGCCACCAGTGTGCTTGAAGGACAATTTCCTGCGGCAACAGTTATCCCCATCAATTGTTGTTTTCGAGGATGTCGTTGCACACGGGGACAAAAACAAACAGAAGCAGACGGTGATAACAGTACCTGCCTGTGGGGAAGTCGGAAAGAATACAGAATAAGCTAAGATGCCACTACCACTTTCCTGTCTTTCTACGTCCTAACAAGTGGAAAGTTGCCGAGCATTTCCTACGTAACGTTGAAGAAATGTTGATACAATCTCCACAGAAAAACTCATGAGTTATTTTCTGATTTACAACTTCATTGCGAAAATTGAGTACAGTCAGTACTTCATAGTACATAACACGTAATGTATTACACGTATGTATTATTACGATTTTTAAGTGTCCACATCTAGATCTCTGCTATTCTCATAGAAGCAGCATTTTGTGTGAAACCAAACATGAAAAAGGTAATTCATTGAAATAAGATAATGAAGTTGAAGGTCAAAAGAACTTATATCATTTTGTGATTGGCCAGGTATGCGTTAACTGTTAAGGCTAGATTTCTCCAAACGAGCTTTTTATGAACCACTGATAAATGCTCGGTCACCACGACTATACATTTTCCCTCACAGAAGGAAAGGGAGTGTCTTCATAGTGTCAGAAGATGTATTATGCATGTACGCTACGGCCTTGACACAAAAGAACCTATTTTAATCAGTTTAATGTTTTTGGTAGATTGAACCACGGAATGTTAAAATACTAACATTTTTTAATCATTTTGAGAACTGGAATTTTCCTAAGCTGAATACTAGCCTAACACATAAATAAACTCATAGTTAAAATAAACAAATCATTCCAGTTGTCACTAGCCTAAGCCAGGAATCACAGCATTGTGGCAAATGTCAGAAACAATCCTGAAGTGAGAACAAATAGAAGTAGGAGTAAAGAAGATGGTTCATAAATTAAAAATGCATACAATCTCCATAGTACATGGCAGGTTTAACAACCTCCGTAATCATCAGTGAATGTTGTTTACGACTCGCTATATGTCCACCAAATTTTCAGAAACAAGTAATATAAATGCAAAGCTGCAAAAGCAAAAACTGTTGGTCCTACACAGATATAAAGCTAATATTTACGTGCCTACTTCTCATCGATTGCGTCAATACTAAATTTATATCGGACCGTCTGTTTAATAACCGATTCGTAGTCAAACTTCAGGTTCTTTTCGGATAAAACGACTGGGCGTCTCAGTTGGAAGAGATCGGCAAACACATATAGAGCCGTCGTTAAAGACTGAGGTATTTCTGAGCATGTGAAGAATTTTAGCCCCATTGCGTCCTTAAAGCATACATTTTAAGGACACTCTCGATTAGCCCAACGGTGTTCTCGGCCCTGAACCCACCAGGTGAGTTGTAGTCGACCTTGAGGACATGTCTCAGACGTCCTTGGGTCCTGGAGGACTCGAAGAACGCTCGAAGACGGTGGCGAGGACCTTGTAAAGAGTTCCGACGTGCGTGAGGAATAAACGAGTCGAGGACGGTTTCGTCAAGGCCGTCCCGCGCCTGATGAAATAAAACTCAATAAGGAATAAATAAACTCGCACACTCCAGGAAACCTGTGACTAAACAAGTGGAGGAACTTTCGTACTGGTTGACTCAGGACAGTGTTATGTCTTTTGTTAGAGAAGAACGTCAGGTGAAGAATATTCTCCTCATTACAATAAAATAATGAGAATAATAATTCAAACAAAAATTAATCACTAGCCCATGCAGATCGTAGGCTAATTAAACAAAAGTAGCCTATACATTTAAAAGGGTCAAAGTTATATTTGTAATATTATATAATGAACCACCGTAATTCAAATCACAATTACAAACGTAATTGCAAGTACTTTTCCGCGTAGAAACAGTAACTTTCGGCTAAGCTGACGGTAGCACATCGGCCAGCAAGTAATATTGGCAATTTTAGCTGCTTGCTTACACTAACAGCTATTGGAAATACTGATGTATTGAATCTAGAAAAAGTTAACTATTATAATTCTATGCTACATCGGTAAGTAAATGATGTAATGTGATTACAGGATGACTGGAACAAAGGACACGGATAAGTAACAGTAACTCTTCACAGAAAACATGTGAACCAACAAATCATATTGCGTCAGCTCAGTTTAACTGCAGCATCTGCTCTTGTAGCTTAATGCTATATGAATAAGTTTACTGATCAGAAGAATAAGAGAATATGACACTATTATGTGTTATTGGATCACTAACTTCTCCAGAGAGTCTGCTCTTGTAATTATATGCCACTTCCTGGTAAGATTGATAAGAACAAAGGATATGATTAGTATGTTGGACATGAGTATGATCTTGTCATTGGATCACAAGAGTCTCTGGAGAGTCTGCGCTTGTAATTTACATACCGTATGGGAATTAAAGAACCTGATAAGGAAGATAAGAACAAAGAACACGGTTATGTGTCATTGGATCACAAGATTCTCTGGAGTCTACGCTTGTAATTATATACAGTTTGGAGATTAAAGTACCTGATAAGGATGGTGAGAACAAAGGACACGGTTATGTGTCATCGGATCACATGATTCTCTAGAGAGTCTGCGCTTGTAATTATATACAGTTTGGAGATTAAAGTACCTGATAAGGATGGTGAGAACAAAGGACACGGTTATGTGTCATCGGATCACATGATTCTCTAGAGAGTCTGCGCTTGTAATTATATACCGTTTGGAGATTAAAGTACCTGATAAGGATGGTGAGAACAAAGGACACGGTTATGTGTCTTCGGATCACATGATTCTCTAGAGAGTCTGCGCTTGTAATTATATACAGTTTGGAGATTAAAGTACCTGATAAGGATGGTGAGAACAAAGAACACGGTTATGTGTCATTGGATCACAAGATTCTCTGGAGTCTACGCTTGTAATTATATACCGTTTGGAGATTAAAGTACCTGATAAGGATGGTGAGAACAAAGGACACGGTTATGTGTCATTGGATCACATGATTCTCTAGAGAGTCTGCGCTTGTAATTATATACCGTTTGGAGATTAAAGTACCTGATAAGGATGGTGAGAACAAAGGACACGGTTATGTGTCATCGGATCACATGATTCTCTAGAGAGTCTGCGCTTGTAATTATATACCGTTTGGAGATTAAAGTAACTGATAAGGATGGTGAGAACAAAGGACACGGTTATGTGTCATCGGATCACATGATTCTCTAGAGAGTCTGCGCTTGTAATTATATACCGTTTGGAGATTAAAGTACCTGATAAGGATGGTGAGAACAAAGGACACGGTTATGTGTCATCGGATCACATGATTCTCTAGAGAGTCTGCGCTTGTAATTATATACCGTTTGGAGATTAAAGTACCTGATAAGGATGGTGAGAACAAAGGACACGGTTATGTGTCTTCGGATCACATGATTCTCTAGAGAGTCTGCGCTTGTAATTATATACCGTTTGGAGATTAAAGTACCTGATAAGGATGGTGAGAACAAAGGACACGGTTATCTGTCATCGGATCACATGATTCTCTAGAGAGTCTACGTTGTAATTATATACCGTTTGGAGATTAAAGTACCTGATAAGGATGGTGAGAACAAAGGACACGGTTATGTGTCATCGGATCACATGATTCTCTAGAGAGTCTGCGCTTGTAATTATATACCGTTTGGAGATTAAAGTACCTGATAAGGATGGTGAGGACAAAGAACACGGTTATGTGTCATAGGATCACATGATTCTCTAGAGAGTCTGCGCTTGAAACCATATGCGGTATCAGGAGTGAAGTAACTGATAAAGATGATTAGAATAAAGGATACGGTTATGTGTTCTGGAATCACTTCTCTGAAGAGTTTGCTCTTGACTCTATGTTTCATTCCAAATTATCATACCGCGCACGCTTTCATCACGAAATCATGTAATTAGTGGCCATAAAACAAAACTGGTTTCGGTCACTAACCTCAAATTGAAGCCCTTCATGGATCTTCGTCGGCGAATTGTTAACCTTGAATACACGGATGTAGTGATTTTATTTTATATTTTCAAAATTCGTTGCTCTGCCATCGAGCCAAAGTTATCGACACTAGTATAGCTGTATTGTATTGAAGCATAGCCTACCCATAGAGTACGCATAGCCTACCTCAAGCGAATTATTATTTTTGATTTAGTTTAACTAATAATATAAACGTTAAATCTTCACATGAACGTGATATTCCATCATACAAATGAATAATTCTTCATCATTAAAACGATTGACACAAACAGGTTTAGTTAAAAAAAATGTTAAATGAAACTTAAAAGCTAACAAAACAAAACTAAGATATCAGAGTGTAGTTTAAGTTTTATAATGAGACTGCTTCACAACCTTGTACCTCGCAGTGAGGTACTTCGCGATCACTTGGGAATTGTTGCACATCTCACTCTCAACATTTCGATCCCAACTAAGTATCAATGTTAATTGTGGTAAAAGAAAAACATGATTTCCTGAGTAGCTGTGATTGGTCGGAGAGATGTGCCACGTGATCAGTGCAAGTACCACTTCTGTGGTCATTTATTCCCTACCCTGTTCATGTAAATACATCCTTTATCCATCCCCTTGCATTTCTGCTGACAATTTGAAATGTAACCTGTTCTTAAAACTGTTTATGAGATTAGGTGGCAGAATATTATTTTACCGTGGTGATTGTCTTATAAAATACTTGTTACTGTTGTGTTTTTATGTGGTTCCTTTTACTACGATGACATAATTCTCTCTCTCTTATCACACGATTTTTTGTGTCAAAGTTTTATTCATAAAAATATGTTTTGTAAATTAAATACCACTCATTAATTTCTTGCCATGATTCAAGACATCTTACTTTTGCACTTTGTTGTTTAATGTGTACGATTAGTTTAAGAAGCCCAATCAGTGTTGTAGAGATTTAGTGTTTATTGAACGAGGTAACACATTATTCCCTGCTTAGAATTATATATGGTGTCTTCACAGCTAAGTCGAAAGTCCCAAGATTTGTAGATGTTACATTGATATTATTTGCAAGGTGTGGACCGAAAAACGTACAGTAGATTATAATCTTGTATTGCGTTTCATGAATACGACTTTGTGTCCTTCCGCATTGAAGAGAGAACTCAAAAGCATACGGTTGTAATAGCCATGAGGAAACCCGTTTAATAGAAATTAAAACGTAAGATGCAAAGTTACTTTATTTAATTTACTTCTATTTAAATAAATAGAGAATGAGTCCACAGAACGAATTGAAGTTCAATCCGTGGTGGGAGTAGCCATCACCTCCATATGGCAAGTCAGTGGTAATAAAAGACAGGTTTTTGTGGATCAACAAACTAACAGCATGCTAACAGAGGAATGGGTTAAACCAACGGATCACCGAACCACATTTAACACTTACTGTGCTTGCAGACTGTTGCATGTAATTCATGTGTCTCTAAAAACATGTTTATAATTTTTTAATATGATAGCGTATGTTTTATTTATGATTTTGATACATATTTTCGATATATAAGTTTTGAGAATAAACTGAACGCTCTAGAACTACTAAAGCTATTTAAAAGGACAATTTATAAAATTAATATATATATATATATATATATACATATATATATATATATATATATATATATATATATATATATATATATATATATATATAATAGTAATAATACAACAATTAGTACAATGCCACCAGGTGGACAGGACCTTGAAGAAAACATATGGTAAAATGTCACAGGAGTCAATGGTATCGCAAATGTCAATAGATTTCTAGGATATAGCGGGTATTACATTTTTAATGAAGGACATTTCCTTAAATTATTTTATCCTGAAGATCTTGACACGTCACTTGCAAATATCAGGAAAGAGGTCATATTGTCAGAAGCTGGTTTGGATCATTATTTGTTGAAAACGTGAAGAAACGATCAAGTTTTTCAAATTGAATTTCCACACGGAGCCAACCCTGACGTGTGAGCAACCTTGAAACCAAAGGAGCAGAACTGATACACCCGGTTCTGTTTTTGTCTTATCGGGTCCAATGCAGAAGAGGAGAAACTAGATCACGTTCTTGAAATATGGAACGACGCGCTTGTTCTTGTCATCCGTCGTCAATTTTGTTGGATTCTGAAAATCACAAGTCGATATGCAAATTTATTTTCTTATGGAAGAGGCTTGTGAACTTTTCTCTCTTCGTTGTAGCATCCGACCACCTCTTAATGTAGTCAGTAGAATAGAATACTTTATTGTTTATTGACATATTACATGTTTCTAACATAGTTATAACGTATAAAAATACTATTTCTTAAACTACTGTTAACACAACTATTAAAATTATGAGGGACAGTGAACAATATTTGAAAAATCCTGATAAGTTGTCTTGATAATTACTTATTTATAAGGAAATGATCCTAACATGGATTTAAAGTGCGATTGTCAGGGCAGTGTTTTATAGTGTCACACAAGAAATTAAATATTGTTTGCCCTAAATATAGTAATGAAATTTTGGATGAACTTTATCTATGTTTAGTAATTATGCAACTGTTTGTGTTTTTTTATTACACTTGGTGGCAATAAGGAGGAAATATGTTTATTATTGAAACACGTTTGACAAAAAGTGAGATAAAAGAATTAAAGTGAGTTAAGATTCTCGCTCTACGAAAATATCCTCTAGAACTCCGAAGCCATAGACAATCCTATGCGGCCATTTTTGAAGCACAAAAACTCTCGCCAAAGAGAATTTAGTAGCCCCCCTCCCCACCCACAATGTGACTCCGTACATGAGAAAAGGGTAAATTTGTCAGAAATACAGTTTTTAAAATTTCTTTGTTTAAAACATGATCTAAATATACGAGAGAATCACCGATGTAATGAAATGTCTCGTGGACTTTATTCACCAGGTCAAATTTTGTAACATTACTCTTATCAACATTATTAATTGGAGATTACGTATTGATAACCATGAATGAAGTCGCTCCAAGGTACTTCATAACCAAGTTATTCCAGACAGGGTGAGTACAAGACAGCACTGGTATCGTCAATAAGATTGCCTCGTGTTTTTTAGAACTTGACCAAAGTTTCTTTAAAGAATATTTGCATCCTACCACCACTCAGAATTTAAAAGTCATGGTTTGGTTTGATTCATCAATGGGAGGGAGTGACACAAACAGATAATTTTACTCATGTAATGAGTAAAAAGAAAAAATAACATAATAATACATTTGTTTCACAATTTATTATGCATACATTATTTTACACCATAATTCTTATATATACATAAAAATACATCCCTTCGGCAGAGAAAATTGAAATTTTGTCTTTAGGCTTCAATGACGCTCAGCCGAATTCCATGGACACGCGACATAACCAAACTCGCTGTTCCACATATACAAGTGAAGCTTAAATATAGGCAAGGGTGCGACTCATGAATTGCCGTTGATTAATAGAATTAAAATTAAACTGTATATCGCCCTAAGCTATTTATGATTCTTTAATTAGAGGGGGTTATAATTAAAATTTTAATTACTGTTTGATTACTCATAAAACAAAACACACGGTTTTAATTATGTATTTGTGCTTCACAATATACACATACTCTACTTTGTCTGTATTAAAAGCATTCACAGAAATCAAAACTCGGGGAAAATCTTAATTGCTTAATGTATTGGAATAATAATTATTATCATGCAACCATTACAATTAAGACTATATCTCCAGTAAAAATATGAAAGTTACTGGAGAATCCAAACTAAATCACATTTATTTCCACAAGTTACTGAAAAAACAAAAGAAAAATATTTTATATTGAAAAAGAAAAACGCATTTGGATATCTAATGGTAATGAAATATACAATAATATTCAAGTATTACAATTCAAAATAGCATTAAATAATTTAACGCTAAACAATATTAAACGGTCTTATATCACATAGAAATATAATCCATATATTGAAATAAGATAGCAATTAAAATAAAATAATATAAACCTACAGAAAACAGCATTTATGATTTTGTTAATTTGCTACCTAATTTATATATGATGAAAAATTACATGGGGAAAGAGTGAGGGGCCTACCCATGGGCCTTAATGGCCTGTGCGTAGACTCGAGTTGAAATTTTGAGGATTAGAATTTTATCTGAACAGTGTGTAGATTAATTTTATAAAATTTTAATTGAAAGAAGTAATCTGAAGGAGAAATGGATATGAAAGATAAGAATTCTGATAATTAGCAATATTGTAGAGAAAGTAAACAAAACAAATAAAATATTGAGTGAACAAAAATTAATAAAAATAGGATAATTACTTAACGAAAACGGATTTTTCTATCTTTAGTTTGGAGAGGAAAGATAGGAAAGAATAATTAATCAGAGAAGGAGCGACTTTCTTCGAACGGCGTTGCCAGTAAAGAGCTCTGGCCGCGAGAGCAGAGAAAGTAGAAAGACTCACCTCTTGGCTTATGCTGCCTGGTTGGCTGCCACCAGTCGACTGGTTGTGGCTGCTTCAGTCAGCTGCCGGCAGACGCAACAGTGATACAGGTCTATAGTTGAAACGATCACATATTTTGATGTACATCCTTCCGTCTGTACCGAAACGACCTTGTCCCACGAAACAAGGTCGAACCCTCAACCACTTTTATTCCCATGTATTTTGGCTGCAGGTTTTGTAAAACGTCATATAATTATTGTAGTTATGATAAATTGTGTGTAGTTTTCTCCAAAATTGAGCTTAACAATTAAACAACACTTTCTCATGACTCTAAATACCAGCCGCCTCCACCCACCTCAGTTGATGAGGGTTTTTATGATGAGAAACATTACATAATTATACGATCTATTAATAGTGTTAAGATTTAAAGTGTTAAAAAAAGTATTACACAACCTTTCGAGGATTGAAATCTACCCTTATTTCAAGTGTACAATGTAGAAAGAGAGGGTGCGCATATCTCAATCTTCGAAACGTAGTATTATACTTTTTTTGTAACACACAGCGATGGGAAATGTCTGGAATTTTGTTATATTTTAAAACCTTCCACCGTCAATAAAGATGCTATAATCAAAAAAGTGGTTAGCTAGTTTTAAGTTCAATCGTTTTTGTTTGGTCACAGATCATATATAAACACATTATGAAGGCAGGGATAAATGTAAATATTATTGTAACTGCTCCACAAGGACTGGGAATTTAATTTGGTAGTTTTTGAAAATGTTTTAACCAGATTCAATTGTAATCGCTCATTTACGAAATGTAAATTTTTGCAACATGCATATAAATTATGACGCAAGACAATAACTTTTCTGTAAAGAAATACAAAAGGTTTTTCTGTAAAAACATGCAATCCCTCTAAATAGTATTTTATGTAAAAACTATACAAAATGTATTTTCAACTGATCTTCCATGGGCCTCATTTTTAAATGGTCTCTTTTGGTAGACTTTTTTACTAGTTAAAATTCTGAGAATATTCGTGGAGCCATTTTTATTCTACTACTATTTTACTCGTGGTTGTAATTTTCCGCTTATTTAAGGAGAATATCTTGAGTGGTTGTAAAAGACTAATTGTAACATTTGAAAATGTTTTTGAAATAACAATTTGGATGAATTTTCCAGAACCAGGTTTCAGTTATAACTTCCATATACTTGTTCGATTGCTCTATCGATCTACTTTTGGCTTAATATTTACAAAAACCTTAAAGCAAATCAACAACATTTATACGAAACTACTGTTCGCCAAATAGGAAGATGTCACGTCTTGTCAATACGTATAATTAGTAGTGAAGGAAATACTCTTTTGCAGCTCTGTCTAGATTGTCTGGTTACAATTTAACATTCTCGCTTAGTCGGCTGCACGGAATAACTTTTTATGTTAATAATGTGTAACAGTTTATGAGAAAATACTGTATTCAATGCTAAAACCTGTTCCCGCGTTTCCCACGTTCTCTTTGCGGACTACATAGCGGAGAACGTACACACAGTGATTAGTAATAAATCATAACAGTATATAATTTTATATCAGTACAGTTATATACCAGCACATGACGTTATATTGAGTACACTGGGACAATAATAAAAAACCAGTATTTAAAATTAGTTAACCAAAATTAGGTAATTACTATACTGTTAAAATAGATTAACATTCTAAAACAAAATATTTAGCTTGGTGCTGACCCACAGAACAAGCTTTGTGACACAAAATGTCTGCCACCTGAATATAAGTTATATTCTTAATATTCTTTTTTGAACTCAAAAGTTAAGTTTGTTTCAAATATTAAGTTTCAAAATTATAAAAGATTTAAAACAAAAAAATGACTTGTTCCACTCATAATTTTCGGTCCTAAATAAGGGGAGAAATGCAAAGAAAGTTAATGGAAAATATTCAGAGCATACATAATATTCCAAGTGAAGTATAATTTTTATTGGTTGCAAATGATTTACAAAATGTATTTTATTCTGTTTTTATGTTATTAAAATGTATTTTGATCTATTATAAATATGGCATGTGAAAATTAAAAAAAAAAAACTATTAAACTTCAAAACTCTACTTTTACAGTGTTTTCTCAATGGTATGTTCATTATTTATTTTAGGGTCCCTTCAATTATAGGCCTACTCTATAACTTTATAGCCATCCTTAATTTATTTGGGAAAAGACCACAATCTAAGAATTTGCCTGTAGGAAAAACAATAGTAAAAAATATAGGCTTTATTTAGTTAAACACATTTAAATGTTAAGTGATACAAAAATTATAGAAAGTAATTGTTTTTACGTATCAGATGTATTAAAATTATACTTACTAAGGGGCTTGTGATTGTCCAACGAATCCTCATGGAATATTCTCTTAAGTATAAAATAAGAAATGAAACAAAACTTTATATAAATAAGAAGTAAGTGGCAGGCAAATGGTAATGTCCAGAGGTTAACTTATTGCATAAATATGAAATGTAATGAAACATCTGAGCTGTACATGGAGATACGCACCTTGAGCCTTAGAAGTTCCTGGGCTAACATGACAACTACCTTGGAAGACTTTGCAATGGAAGGATTCGAAGTAAATGTTAAGTTTACCTTCCTCTCAGATCAACGTCTGCACTCTCTCACGCTGTCAAAGACTCTGGAATCATGTTCGTCTGAAGAGAGCCAATTATCGCACTGTAATTCAGGACATTACGTTGTCAAGACAAGTTAACAGACGATACGACGCCCAAGTCTAGTACTATCACAGATGGAGCCTTCTGCTACACTAGCGAATTCTGTTGACTGGATAAGAGTACTGCGTTTGGAATGTCCTTGGTAATACCTAGAAACAAAAAACATTCTTTTAAGTGCATTCATTCAATGAAAGGTAATTAAGACCAGTTCAGTGAACACAGTGTGTATATGTACAGTCAGGTCACATTATACAACTCATTTTATTCTATGACTGTTTTGAATTAACCTTGACGTAAACGACTTAATTACCTAAAGGCAGAAGTTGTAATACACGTAATCGATGATGTCAAGGAGTGTGAAGCAAGTCACTTGTAACTTCTGAAGGTAATCGGGATTCTCTATCAGCTGTTTATGTACGGTTTGTTGCACTCTATCTGTAGTTGTGCACAGCTGTTTATGTACGGTTTGTTGCACTCTATCTGTAGTTGTGCTGTTTATGTACGGTTTGTTGCACTCTATCTGTAGTTGTGCACAGCTGTTTATGTACGGTTTGTTGCACTCTATCTGTAGGTTTGCACAGCTGTTTATGTACGGTTTGTTGCACTCTATCTGTAGTTGTGCACAGCTGTTTATGTGCGGTTTGTTGCACTCTATCTGTAGTTGTGCACAGCTGTTTATGTACGGTTTGTTGCACTCTATCTGTAGGTTTGCACAGCTGTTTATGTACGGTTTGTTGCACTCTATCTGTAGTTGTGCACAGCTGTTTATGTGCGGTTTGTTGCACTCTATCTGTAGTTGTGCACAGCTGTTTATGTACGGTTTGTTGCACTCTATCTGTAGTTGTGCACAGCTGTTTATGTACGGTTTGTTACACTCTATCTGTAGGTTTGCACAGCTGTTTATGTACGGTTTGTTGCACTCTATCTGTAGTTGTGCACAGCTGTTTATGTACGGTTTGTTACACTCTATCTGTAGTTGTGCACAGCTGTTTATGTGCGGTGTGTTGCACTCTATCTGTAGTTGTGCACAGCTGTTTATGTGCGGTTTGTTGCACTCTATCTGTAGTTGTGCACAGCTGTTTATGTACGGTTTGTTGCAATCTATCTAGTAGTTGTGCACAGCACAGCTGTTTATGTACGGTTTGTTGCACTCTATCTGTAGTTGTGCACAGCTGTTTATGTACGGTTTGTTGCACTCTATCTGTAGTTGTGCACAGCTGTTTATGTACGGTTTGTTGCACTCTATCTGTAGTTGTGCACAGCTGTTTATGTACGGTTTGTTGCACTCTATCTGTAGTTGTGCACAGCTGTTTATGTACGGTTTGTTGCACTCTATCTGTAGTTGTGCACAGCTGTTTATGTACGGTTTGTTACACTCTATCTGTAGTTGTGCACAGCTGTTTATGTACGGTTTGTTGCACTCTATCTGTAGTTGTGCACAGCTGTTTATGTACGGTTTGTTGCACTCTATCTGTAGTTGTGCACAGCTGTTTATGTACGGTTTGTTACACTCTATCTGTAGTTGTGCACAGCTGTTTATGTACGGTTTGTTGCACTCTATCTGTAGTTGTGCACAGCTGTTTATGTACGGTTTGTTGCACTCTATCTGTAGTTGTGCACAGCTGTTTATGTACGGTTTGTTGCACTCTATCTGTAGTTGTGCACCTGATGAGACAATGAGAACGCTACTTCACCTAGATTACAGTACACTTTGTAGTCGAGGTGTCTCTGACGTCGGGAAAATGAAAAATGTTTATTTTTTGAGCTTCTTTGTTACTGATTTTGTTTTGAATCTCTTCAGACGAACATGACTCCAGATTCCAGGAGTCAAGTCTGTGACTACGTCAGATTCCAGATGCTGCACTTAGAGGACGTCGAACTGGAACTCAACATCCATAATGTAGAAGAGTTGCCGGGATGATAATAGGAAGGAAAAGGAGAGGAACTTAGAAAATATATAACATTTCGAATGCTGCTCTTATCTCCAATCGTAGGTAGGCGTAAATATCTCTACTGGAATCTGCGTATTATTTTAAAAGCATTTTCCTTATGTTAAACTACTAAAAAAGTGGTCTTAATAATTGTCTGTGCTATAAAATTTATTTAGATAGGGTGCTGGTAACCAAAGTCATTCCTGCAATGGATTAATGTTAAATAAAGGGTCCAATTATATATGAATTTAGGGGTTTCATATCAGTAAAATCTAAACACCAAGTCTTTATAAAATAATGTTGTATGCGTTGGAACAGTTAGTTTATATGTGTTAATATGTCACAGGTTTGAATCTCTTATGACTGTTTATTTATATTGTTATCTTTTGTTGTCATCATGGTTAACCATAATACCAATGCCCAAATGTTCACAACAAACTACAGTTAGTTTATATGTGTTAATATGTCACAGGTCTGAATCTCTTATGACTGTTTATTTATATTGTTATCTTTTGTTGTCATCATGGTTAACCATAATACCAATGCCCAAATGTTCACAACAAACTACAGTTAGTTTATATGTGTTAATATGTCACAGGTCTGAATCTCTTATGACTGTTTATTTATATTGTTATCTTTTGTTGTCATCATGGTTAACCATAATACCAATGCCCAAATGTTCACAACAAACTACAGTTAGTTTATATGTGTTAATGTGTCACAGGTTTGAATCTCTTATGACTGTTTATTTATATTGTTATCTTTTGTTGTCATCATGGTTAACCATAATACCAATGCCCAAATGTTCACAACAAACTACAGTTAGTTTATATGTGTTAATTTGTCACAGGTTTGAATCTCTTATGACTGTTTATTTATATTGTTATCTTTTGTTGTCATCATGGTTAACCATAATACCAATGCCCAAATGTTCGCTAACATTCAGCAAATTTCCATGAAGCAAAACACCACCATCTAACTCAGTGTTCCTCTTATTGACAGAATTTTAAGTATACGAGTATAGGCTAGGTAGTTTTCGAAATATTGTACAGACAGACAGACAGACAGACAGACAGAAATGAAATTTTTCCAGCCCCACGAGTGATGGTCTTCGCTAAAGGTCCTCCAATAAATATGAAGGGCAAGTAGACGGCTGATAGGAATAAATATTAAGACAATAACAACATTTGACAACAATAATAATAATGATAACAAGAGGTAACAACGCCAACGACAACAATAATTGACTAGTTTACATAGAGCAAAGAGTAACCAAGTTGATCACCAATAACACAACAACAACAATCGTCAACAATAAACAACGATCAGGCCAGAAATAGAGAATGGACAAAATCTCGCAGTGGGAACATTATGAAGGAGGCTGTACATATCAACCTTCTATTTTAGATTTTTTTGGAACGCTAAAATCTTTTTCGGGTAAAGGCAAACGTACAATCATTTGCATTAAAATATATTATCTCAGATGATGCCGAGACGTTGTTCAGACATACGAACATGCATTTTAGCTTCACCTACGCTCAGCCAACAGGTACATGCAGGTTCGACTTCACTTCGACTTCTGCTGCGGACACCTGAAATTATTATAGCTGTATTATAACAGCTGTTCTCTTCTTCAAACTGTTAACTCATAAACAGAAATTTATGCTCTTATCATGGTAAATAGATAAAAACAATGACTCCTGCGTCACTCTAGAAGTACAATACTAACAATGATATTTTAAACTACTATATTTGATCAAAGTTATTATCAATTCACTCTAGTTTCTGAGAAGTGTTTATAGATTCCCTCAAACTAATAGAGAGCAATTTTATAGCGCTTTGTTTCAACACGTTTGGTTCACTTCGTGCCTAATCTATCCATAAGCTTGTATAGCCTTGCTGATTGGCTGATCTCACTACAACCCGGTTGTGGGCGTTTCCAAGTACAGGTGTTTGATGTAATAAGGAATATGACTAATCTTGTGAGTTGGCGATTTAGTTAGGATTACAATAATTTATAGTACAGTTATAGTACAGAAATGGGAATATAGAGAGAGTAGCATAAATTATATACAATATATATAGGTAAATAAATAATGAAATAATGATTATGGGAAATGTCTTCACTCAAACTTTACACGTGAAACTAAAATGTATGTTTGTATGCAAACATACATTACAGATGATGTCCCGCCATCATCTGAGATAGTATTTTCTAATGCAAATGATTTTAGCTTGTTAATATTGAAACTCTAGTTTTTTTCCAAGGCTTAAATAAATTATCACCATATCTATTTTCTGTAGATGATATCAACAATAATAATGTTCTGCCAAATAACGTAAAATTTTAGCAAAAAAATGTTATACAATTCATACAATTTGTATAAATAGCGATAGCGGAACTTAATTTTAATAAACATTGAATCACAAAAAGTGATTATATAACTAAACGGAAGGTTATTTAAGTATGAAATAGCCAAGAATTTAATAGGTTACATTTTTAGCCTGATATATTTATAGAAATTTATACAGATCATTTAGAGAATAACTAATATAGATTAGTTATTCGTTAACATTTCTAAACTTATTGTTATTGTCAAAAGCAAACCATTATAGTTTTTATATGTAATGAAATTGCTAAGGAACAAGAACGGAGATGAGCTAAATAACAACATACAGTATACGAGTATGTTAGGATGAAATTTATCTTTTAGTATTTGTGTATATAGTACACTTTTTTAAGTTTGAATATTTGCTTAGAATTCTCTAGCATTTTAAAACCTTTAAATCGCCTTTTGAACGCTGATTGAAATTATTTCATGTAAAGCATATATTTAGTCAAGCATTTAGTACTGAATTCTATTTATTTCGACACTTCCTAGCGACGTAAAAGGAAACTAAGTTAAAAAATATAGGAAACTAAGCAGAAAACATTAAAATGGAACATATTTAGACCTAGTAGTGAAGAGCCATCTTCAGTCAAAAAGACTTTAAGTCAGCGACGTAAGACCTCTGGGGAGAGAAGTAAGGCTAAACCGTGGTTGGACGAACTATAACCAATAAGCCATCAATATATAATTGTTTTTCTTATTTAGGCCTATATTTAAGCTTTAACTTTTATAATTCCTAGATTATGGTATGTCATCGAATTTCAGAAAATCATGATTCAGTTCTACTTCTCTATCAGATTTACGTCACTGACTTTTCCAGTTTCAGTTTAAAGTCTTTTGACCGAAGATGACTCTCTGTAGATGTTCGATAGAGATCAAAGTTTTAATTGAATTAGTAATGTTTCGAAGCGGTGTGAACTGAATGCGTATATCATGGTAAGATATAAGAGAAAAGGAAAGGGCTGGTAGAAAGGGCGCTGGTAGGAAAAATACTAACGTCCCAATTGCGACAAAGGAGAATGATCTACTTGACCCTGAAAGACAGCTTTAGATGTGGGACGCAGTTCTGGTGATCATTTATTTGACCTAGCAGGTTATTGTTTATTGTACAGGTCTCTGATACCTAATTAGTAATTGTCGTAGGTACTCGATTAGAGAGACTACTTGTATTTCTCTGTTCTGTAGACGTGAGGTGCCAACTTAATAGTGGCTCTGAGAAGACCACATCTGAACTGTGTAATCGAGGATGACGAGATGAGGATGTTCCTAGAGCACGCCCCACTAAAATAAAAAAAACTTACGGTGTGGGCTTGTGGGGAGCTTGTACAAAATTTCATCGATTTTTAAAGTTTTCAAGCATCTAAAGGAAGCGATTGGCATAATTGCTAACATCAATATCAAAGAATCTTGTCGAACAGCTTTCAAAAATGTGTAACTGTTGACTATGCCGTCTATACATTTTGGAAACAGTTTTATTCTGCTTATCTAAGTGTGCCCCAACGAGGGGCCGAGACGTACACGGGTATGAGACAAGAAACAGAGACAGCTACCGAACTGGGGTACAAAACAGAACGGTAGCATATTAACACTTGCCTTCGCAAGCAGGTGTCCACTATTTCAAGCTGCCAGATTTCATTAAAAATGCATCAACGGCCACGGCGTTAAAGACTCGTTTAAAACGTTTTTTAGTGCCAAAAGCACTCTATAACGTCGACGAGTTCTTAGCATATAATTATGAGACCACCCATTTGGAAAACTGACACTGGCATTGACAGGGGAACAATTTGACGAAAGTATGATGTATTAATGAAAAAAATTAATGTGTGAATGTAGAACTGTGGAATAAATGTCGAAATTCTAATAAAACTCACGACTTTTACCATAAAATATGATATGCACTTTGATGATATTGATCTGTAACTTAAAACTGTTAAACGTGTTGGGTGCGGGGTGTACGGGGGGAGGGGATTAAAACGAAACATCCACCACCGGCATATTTAGATGTAGGCTGCTTTAGCGTCGATATTTTATTTTTTTAACAAAGCCATTTTCAAAGACCTGACATATTCGTGGCACAAAAACCAATAAGCTTACGGAGTGTATTTTAACACAAATGATTGCTTTTGGATCGTATTGGGTTTGAGGCATTTTTTTTAATAAAGGAGAAGCCGATCCCCCTTTTACTTTTACCGTTTTGAACAGTTTAATGCGCCTTTTATTTGGGTTTTATTAAGTTGACTTTTTAGCCCTTCACATTTTAATTAGTTCACACCAGTCATTTTTAAGAGCAACTAGTCGAACCTCAATTGAATACTTTTATTTAACTCCTCTAGAATCAAACCGGTGACTATTAGGTTAGAAAGCCACAGCCTTACCCTAAGGTGTGGTAAGGGTCTTGCACTTAGGTCCGGTCAACACAGAACGCAGTTGATATCTTGTAGAATAGGACCATGACTATTAATGTAATGCCTTGTGTTGTGAGTCATCTCATTGTAGTTGGTATTCTGACATAGATGATTTGAACGTGATCAAATTAGCATCCAACCACGACCTGGGATTCCCTGGGAAGAAGGGTCCATCTGGGATGTAAAACTGCAAACCCTTCTGTCTAATTCTGGACCGCTCTGCCCTCAGATGATCCTGCAGGAACTTAGTAGGCGACACCGTTAATGCGATATTTACCATATTTTAAGAATTGTAGAACTAAGTTTGAAGATTTGCGAATGTAGGTTTCACGCTGGCAGAGACAGTCTAGTATATTTACTGTCAGATTGAAAATTAGTGAAGCTCCAGTTTGAAACCTAATCACATACCGACTGACATTAACCGTGAGTAAAGTTACATATCCTAACATTGTTATTGTTTATTCATGCGTTTCCGTATAAGAAGTATAACTTTGGGACCATAATTACCTTGAAGTCTTTATTACAATACCACCAAAATGCATTTATTTATTGTGCATTTTAATCAAACTACAATTGTAAAGACTCACATAACGACAATTATAATTTGCACAGTCAGAAATGAACAGGTCTTAGTAACAAGCGTCTTATCATTACTTTTAGGTGGTTATGTCACAGAGAAATATTAAGATATAAAATAAACATTCTCCTGTACCGCGTGACAAAACTATGGGAGATTTTCCTTTTGTACAGCTCATCAATATAAACAATGTTTGTTCATAATACAGGTAGTAATAAGAAAATATGTAATACAAAATCGTGGACGGCTAAAATTAGCTCAACTAAATTAAACACATTCATAATATATTAAACAATCTTAAGAATAACATTTTCAAATACCGTTCTAAAATAATGTGAATTGTACTAGACAACAGGTTATAGAAAGTGGTTAATTAAACCCGGTGGTTGCTTTCCACCAATAGGAAGGAAAAAGCGTTTGGCATTCCACAAGGTTTGTTTCTGATTCCCCTTTTGTTCTTATTCGATATGAAAATAGAGTTCATAAATTATATAAGTTAGATAATAACATAAGTTTAATAATTTCGTATGGTGTGTCATTATAATAAAAAACAGTTATCTGTTACATTTTAAAATAACAAAATAAATCTCGTAATTGTTGTATTTTGTGCATTTATTTAGTTTATTAACAACTAAATAATAGATACACTATCGTAAATACATTTTTCCTATATATTTGGTTGAGTAATCCTAATATTAATCCTCATCGGTATCTAATTGACTATTTCAATCTAGAACAGAACTAAACACTGCTAAATTGGCTATAAAAACTACTGATTCACTACATCGCAATCAGTGCATTACCAAGAACTGGACCAAAAGAACTACGTCATACCTTGATAAGTTACACGGTGACAATAGCGGACAACTGCACTATTACTTGGTCGCACAGATTACCAGTAAGGTACCTGAGTGTTTGTACTGTACACTGACTATGGATTCTATCCGGCGCCGTATCCCCTCACTACTGAAATGTGTTTATTTTACTATCTTATCTCTATGCTTGTTATCTGTGATTGGCTGGATTTACTTTTCGGACGTAAGTATTTATTTTTAAAGTTTAATTTATTCATAGTAATAATATTTACGGATTTGGATCACTACCTAGTCAAAAGTTTTTATCTGACACATACAAATGTTCCAACGAATAAACAAACAGGTGGAGCTTGTTACAACATCAAATTATAAAAGTTCTCAAGAATGTTACAGTTAGGTCATCAAATAGAATAGGTTTTATTGCATTTATAAATACTGATGCATTTAGAGTTATGCGTTTTTAAAGATTTAGGAAATTTCAAATATAAGCCATCATTATTCAAAATAGCCTATGAAGGTGATGATCATGTGGTAGCTAGATCTTTAGAATCATCGGCCACAAAATTAAGGTAGGCTAGGAAGATCTGACATTTATATACTTACAGTCACCTGATATCTGGATGCGCCAACTGATATCTGGATGCAACGTAATTCCTGAAATTCTACAATCTACTTTAGTTATTAGAACCACACTGCATTGCTGCATGTAATCTCTATACAATTATAGCATATAGAGCCACTTACAGATTTATATATCTTACTTGGAATTTAGATTAATATATTAACTTACTAGTTTATATCACTATTAAACTGGCTATAAATATTCCACCTTCAAGGCTGTGCATCTTATTTAAGCTTTGACAGTCCTTTAGGAAGTTCCCACCCTCTTCAGCCTCTCATACCTCCAGAGCTTTCTGCCTCTGGACCTCTACAGACCTTTACTTTAAGTTTCCAGACTTCTCAGAGTATGACAGATCTCAATATCTGGAAGCTTCCCGACTCCTGGAACATAAGAAACTTTTGTTTTATGAGAACTTCCAATCTACAGGACCGAGAGAACAGCTATCTGGTCTAAAGGAACCTGCTTTTGTAAGCATCCGGATTCAGATATTCCGAATTCTGTTAGATCTTGGCCCAGTAACCTTATAGTCTGTAAAACCTCCTTGGCTTAGAAATACTGGGTCCTATTACTGCTTCTATAAATTTTGTGTCTCTGCATTTCTGCATTTCATGGAAATTCTCTGCACTTTTGCTAAAAGTCTTTTGGTCTTGAAGCTACGTTTGGTTCAAATGGCTCTCATGGATCAATATTTTGCTTATATTGCTTAAAATTTATTTCCTCATAAGTGGATTAGCTGAAAAGCAGGGTACTTAAATTTTGTCTCCCTTTAGTCACAACTTCTCCACGCTGGCCAAAAATAGTTCAATTGTTACTGAAATCATTGGATATATTCAATGAAATATCATTAAATATTGGATGGAAATTTAGATATTCTTATTAAAAACTGCTTCACTCTCCGACTTCAGGGTCCCATTTTAAACTTAAATGAACAACGAATCAAGAGATTGAAATATCTGAGTGACTATCACTTATCTCAGGATTGATTGGAATACCATTTGAAAAGAGTATGGTCATGGTGTCCCTGTGTTTCAAAATGCAATTTTGAGTGACGCCTCAGGTAACAGCTAGTAAATTATAAATGCGTTCATTAACAACCTGGTGGACTAATCTTGGCGAAATTTATATTAGTTACATATAGGAATCAAACATACATATATGTATATATATATATATATATATATATATATATATATATATATATACACACATACAAACATACATTTTTATTTCGAAATACCACTTACAAAAACTTTTAAAAGTAATTTAAAGATAATGTATTTACTGTAAAGATCAACAAAATGTTTGACAGCATAGAGTCACGGACTAGCAGTGGCACATTACTTTGTATTTCCATGAGTAAATATCAGCTGTTGTTGTGTGACGCATATAGTAAGCCTCATGTCAAATAGTGTAATCTAACACTGTTAATATATATGACAATAGAGAAAAACTCTGATCAATTAGTTTATTCTGGATTTTACTTAAGGACAAAATTGAAAATGTATAAATGTAAGGTTGCAAAAATTGGTTTCCTTTGACATTGTGGGACGGCATATTTACAGTATCTGAAGGAACAAAACGAAAGGACCAGAAATTAACATGATTCAACGAAACATTCGCTCCGTGACTACAATTTTATAAAACAACCGAGTGCAGTGAACACGTGACTATAGCAAATGAAACAACAAAGTAATACGCAAGGCATTATATGCAAATATGTATGACAGAAAATCATCGAGGGGATGTCGTATCCGTTTTCACCTACTAGCCATACTATGCTAATTAAGAATTTAAACGTTGATATAGTGCCTAGAATGTTGAAATAGTTAAACCAAAATATAAGACAACCTCTATTCCTCCTTTTTATTTTATTTCTTTGTCGAAGTTTACAGATATTCTATGTAACAGCTATTGGAAAAATTCTTTTTGAATTTTGAAATATAAACAAGTTTATATATATTTATCTTAGTATTGAATTTAAATTAATTCAGTTTACAAAATCCTTCCTGGTTGTTAATGAATATGTATTTTCAGGATGTGTAACTTACTCTGTTTTATATAAACAACAAAGATATAGAGAGGTTTTAAATTCATAAGCCATGCATGTTTTTATACTTGGTTGAAATTTAAAGAATGAATTTATACATAATTTGTTATTATTAAAGTATTTTTTTATTGAATTGAACTAAAATATGTGTTCCTGATACATGGCTACCTCCGTTTCATAGACCATAGGACCTGTGTCTACTTCAAATATCAAAGGACTCCATTATATAACATCATAAGGGAACGCTATAGACTTCGACTTTAGGATTCCTCCACGTTGGTTAAACATAGCTCAAGTATTACTGAACTCGTTGTGCTATTCAGTTAAATACATGGAATGCACAGAGTACTATTGGTATTTAGTATTTGGTTAGTAAGCTATTTACGTGTTGTCCAAGTTTTCAGTTCTTAAGCTCAGAAGATTGCGATATATTTCAGTCAACATTACTTTATCTCTAGGGCGTTCTGTATACCATTTCGAAATATATGGCTATGACGTCACTAATATTCAACACGAAGTTACGGGCAAAGCCGCAGGTTAATGATATTAGCCTATAAAGCCGTCTCACGACATACCATTACCTCATTAACTGTAACTAATAATTAACTCTGATGCGTGTTTTTTGTTTAAAGTGAATCATTTAAGGAGATGACATGAAATTTATCCGATGGATGACAACGATTCCTTGGGCAAATTTATTTTCTATGATTTTAATAGGTTTTAGTTTTGAAACCTGATTTATTAGTTATACACAGTTAAAATTTTATAATTTTACAGTTGTGGCCCGGATTAAAAAGCCTCAATTCATTTTTATTTTGATTAATAACAATACAATCATTGTACAGAAATTAACTATAAAAATAGTCATAATTAAGTAATTGTTGAAGTAATCATTATAATTTTCGAAATGGAAATGCTACTGACACGTATTATGCATCTACCTTTACATCACCGTCGGTAGTCTCACTACTGACTGTGTCTGTATACTGGATCGTAACTGTTAGCTAAGTTCGAAGTCTGAAGACTTACCTAAAAATTAAGAAACGACAATATGGAAGTATTAACTGTAAAGAGCTACAATTACTAGTGCTTTTATATATGAGTTTTATTTTTAAAATTTTGTATGCGGGGAGTCAATCTGTGCAAGTATCGCTAAATAATGGAATGTACGTTCTTGCGAGGAGGAGTACGGTAAATAGTGGAATGTACGTTCTTGCGAGGAGTACGATAAATACTGGAATGTACGTTCTTGCAAGGAGGAGTACGGTACGTTCTTGCAAGTACGAGGAATGTACGGTAAGGAGGAGTACTAGAATGTACGTTATTGCGAGGAGTACGATAAATACTGGAATGTACGTTCTTGCAAGGAGGAGTACGGTAAATACTAGAATGTACGTTCTTGCGAGGAGTACGGAAAAATACTGGAATGTACGTTCTTGCGAGGAGGAATACATGCTCAGGTTACATAAAGAATATTTTATTGTCGGGCGTGAACTAATACGCAAGTACATGGATTGCAAATAACAAGATATGAGTACGCAACTCTGAGGCTGCGTGAAAAATGTCAAGTCTAGAGCTCATTTCATATTCGAGATGTATAGAGGATAGAGATATAGACAGACAGTTCCCTACTGAGTGATTGGCTTTTATGTCACTCAGTCAAATTCCTAGGTTGGGCATGCATTGTCATAGATCTTGTTCTTGTCTGTATGGAAATAAACTTTTCATGAAAAATTAAGATCCTACAGATTATAATATTTCTAGATCAATGTATGATGTAAGATTCAATGTAATCTTAATACATTGAAATTGATATTCACATTAAGTTGGGTTTCGTATCAGTGGTTAAATAATAAAAGTCTACACACCAAGTCATCAACATGAAAGATGGTGACTTGTGTGTGTTGGGACCGTTAGGTTACATGTTACAATCTCATATAATTGTACTCCCGAATTTATTTATTCTTTTATTTTCTCATGGCCATCATTGCTAACCATTAAACCAATGTAAAAGTATTCTTTAACGCTCAGCCAAATCCCATCGAGTAACATGCACCATCATCGAACTCAGTGTTCCTCATATATACATGAGACAGTATGCAAATTTTGAAGTCTATAGATCAATTCGTCAATCATATATCGTGTGAACAGTGATAAACAAAAACATATACAGAAATGAAATTGTGTATAACCTCCGAGTGATAGGCTTCGCTAACGCTCAGTCAATGGAGCTTTAATAAATATATTATTTGCAGTGAATAAAAATGAGGTGGATGTAATGTAATAATAACTCGCGAGTTGAAATCACTTCCTACAGTATCCTGATGGGAGCGGAATTTAGTGTGTGTTGAGAGGATGGGGAGGGAATGAGAGGCGGGTGCAGTGTGATGCTACTTGTGAGAAATTTCTCATTTTGTAGCGAAAAGCGATTATGATCAAACCGTAAAACTGATCAAAATTTCAAAAAATTCAAAAAACACATTACGTACTATTTTGTGTCAACTTTGAAAAATGGAATTTGTTTATACTCAGTTTTGTATACTTACTAGAACATCTAGAACCATGGAAGTTTAATAAAATGATGCAGTAAATAAGGTTTTCCACATAAGGCTTAAGATAATTTGTGTTGTAAAGTACAGACACTGCCTTTGTAATAGACTTCACGATTCTACTTCAGTATATTTTCCTGGTATCTCTGATTATAGGCTATATTTGTTATTGCTTGATAAACAACAATTTTTTTGCCTTGGAACGAAAACTAGGAATGTAACAGTTTTCAGAGAGAAACTTTCATCGTTGTATAAGTAAAACTGTATTTTTTTATACATTTGTATCAAATCTTTCCCTCTCTTTTGATTAGTCGCATTTTCTCTAGAAAAATGGTTTTTAAATCTCAGTTGTAGTCTCAGTAATAATCTTGTGAAACTAAGTCACTTTTACTTTTTCAGGCATTCCAAACAGAGAAATACATCGTGAAAGGAAAGCTTCCATCGAGAACGAAGAGAGACGTAGAGATTCTAGCTGAATGTGACATGGAGTGTAAGGACGAAAAAGACATCGATGACTATGACGTCCTTCTTGAGTATGACTACGAGGATGAAGAACAGAGTGGCTCCTCCGCGAAATCCTGTGTCCGCACTTGCAAGATTGTAAGCGTTAACAAGACCTCGCAGTCGGGGTCATCCACTGCCATTCCTGTCGAAGAAGTAACCGAGAAGAACACTGAGGCTTCGTTGTCGACCTCAAAGGCTGAGGATGGAACACCAACCACACAGGGTAAGGAAGAAATGCACTCTACAACACAGCCAGTCACGACTTCTTCTTCGACCTCTAAACCTACAAAAGAGGTGGAAGACTCGACGCCAACAGAAGAAACCACGACCGATTCTGGGAAATCTAATTTTGAAATGGTCATATCTGGAAATGAAACCCAAGAAGATAACGAAACCACTTCTAATTTCCTTCCTGGAGGTTTAGAGGTACAGATTGAAACGCCTCCCGTGGATACTCCGGAGAACTTCTCGGAACACTCAATTGATTCTAAGGATGAAACTCCAACTGAAGAACTATCGGTCAGGTTGGTTCCGAAGGTGATAAGACTATCCGTTTTGGAAACGGAATTAGAAGATATTCGGCTGTTAAAACCATCAGATAAACCACCGTTGGTCTATTTACCAGAATATAATTCATTGTTATCATTATTAAATGGATCAATGTCAAAAATTCTGTCGGAAATTTCAGCAGTTAAAAATTTAACTAAAACAAATACTGCACCTGACGCTGAAGTACAGAATTCTAGTAATTTGTTTTCTGACGATAAGATTTCAACTTATGAAGACAGACCTGCTTTGGAAGATTCTCCGCTCGCTAATTTTAAAAGTTTACTCCAAACCCCAGCAGAAGAGGCCACAACCCCAAATTATCCAGAAACTATAAAATCCAGTGTTAACCATAGCTCAATCTTGTTTACTACTTCAAATTCAGTTGAAATCTCAACAAACACTGCTGCTACAATTGTAACTTCACTAAATGAATATTTAAAACCAAATATATCTACTCAATATGTTGAACTGAGATCCACTATTCCTACAACTCACGTTCAGAGCACCGAAGAAGATTATGACCTCAGCACATCTACTCAAAATCTAGGAGACTATACTGAGTACGCTAACAGTACTGTTACCGTGTCTGACGTAACGGAGGAGACAAACATTTCTACTTTTGGACTAAATGAGGCATCGATAACCATTGAACCACCCGTTCTTGAAAACGATAAGGACGAACTGAAAAGTTTTGGAAATATATCAACTACTTTTCTTCCATTGCTGTACAATTTGAGCTACTCTTCGTTTGATGCATCTGAAACTACGACTTTACCTACTAATTTTAGGACTGGGATATCAAATTCAACGATGAATCAAAACGAGAGAGTGGACTCTGAAACATCGATGGAGAACAATACCTTTAGTGACAACACATCAGTGAAGCCAAGTGAGATATCGATGGAGAACAATACCTTTAGTGACAACACATCAGTGAATGCAAGTGAGATATCGATGGAGAACAATACCTTTAGTGACAACACATCAGTGAATGCAAGTAAAACATATTCGCCACAACAGGATTAAAAATGTCAATTTTATTTATTTATCTTGAAAATCTCTAAGAAGAATATTATCAATGTATGTATTATTTGGGGGTGCAAATGTAATTGTACTACATAATGTTATATTATATATTTATATGTTAAAATAATAAATATGGTATTATAATTGCTTCTTTACATCATCATTACTAATATTTACACACATTACCACAATATTTTCTCATCTATACTTAGTAAGATCTAGTTACATTTTAATTCATATTTATAACCAAACGGTTTATTCATTGTTAATAGGTTTAATTAGAGTTTATTTTGATAATATAAGAGAATTTACCAAATGGTTTACAAAACAGTATAGACCACAGAAAAAGATAAAACTACTTAACCCTCCAATGGTTCACTGTATTATACCTGGTGGTTCAGCCTATTTTGTGCATTCTGCAGACGTTTTTTTAAAAAAATTCCAAAAAATATATTTTTTTATTTGGGTAAGCAGTATTATATATCATTTTTGTTCAGGAAATTCTAAAGAATTATAAAATATGGTAAAAAATTACTTACCATGTATTTGTCATTGTTCATTTCTGGAGAGAAGAAGAAGAATTGCAAAATGTAAAAAAAAAACTTTTTACTTTTCACTCTTACAAAATAAAAACTAAACACTTTTTAGTATTTCTGAAATAGCCAGTTTAACACCAGTGTATATTACTGAATAAGAAAATATATCAACTTTTATGAACTTATTTACAAAAACAAAAAATATATGTAACAAAAAAGTAAATATGTGCACGTTGTGGAAACCGTTCATTCTGACGAACTCCCACTGCCAGGTGCTGCACTTTTCTTTACCTCCCTTCTTGGGTCTCCAGAAGTGTTGTAGTTGGTGGTAGCACTCCCCTGTGGACTCCACAATTACAACCTGGACACCAGAACCTGGACCTCCCCCTTTTTTTCAGTGGTTTGCAAACCACACAAGTCCACTCTGACTTGCCGGGCAATTTATCAAGTTTATGGCTTCCATCTCCAGCAGGACCAGGAGCATGCACAGGATCTTCTTCGATTGCTGCCAAAGATTCCACTACACTAATTATAAAATCTCTGCGTTGCATAGGCTTGTCCGTGTTTAGTTTGTAAAGCACGTACGCATTGAAGAGAGCAATGTCAATGATGTTGAAAAAAAATCTTTTTCCCAATATTTTGTAGTGTGGCGGTTGCAGGAGTTATGGTACACTGCCTTATCACTGGCATCCACACCACCCATATACTGATTGTACTTGTGAATAACAATAGGCTTTACCCCTCTAATATTAGTTTTTTTTTACTCTGCACTACTTTATCTTCAGCATGGTAGCCGTAGAAATGAGAATGACAGGTTTTCGCGTTGCTGTTTGTCTAAAGTTTACAACTAACACATCTCCTTGCCTGAAATATAAACTTTCCCTAGCAGGTAACTTGGCTTTTTTCACAGTTTCTGGTAAATATTTAGACCTAATATTTATAGTTTCCTGTTAGGTAGGTATTTTTCTGTCCATGAGTTTGCGAGCTAGTGGTATTTTAGTATAAAAGTTATCAGTAAATAAGTGATGACCTTTATCTAGCAATGCACTTTTTTCCATGACCTCAAATATAACTCTTTTCTGTAAAAGGCTGGTCATTCTCAGTTGCTAAATAATCTTTTCCACTATAAAGCTCAACTGTGATGTACATAATTTGTTTGGCTGTCGCAACACTCAAATTTTTTTATGCCATATTGTTTGTGTTTTTTATTTGGCATGTACATAATAAATGGGCATCTGTTTTTCATACCTATAAGACTTTCGTCAATGCAAACATTTTGCCAAGGATGAAATAATTTTTTAAAAATACTGTTGAAATGATCCAAGAAAAATCTTACTTTGATCCAAGGATCATAGCCCGGCTCACCTTTGCGAAACTCCTTCTCTAGCTGTAAGGTGAAAGTTAGACAAAATTAATTCAAATCTGTTTACATCCATTGTTTTGGAAAAGAAGGAATTGTGTTGAGAACGCCTTGTGTCCCAAAAAGCCCTCCTAGGCTTAGTACTGTCACCATTCAAAACCCATGTTTATCAACAGAGAAAAAAAACTTTTTCATTTCAGTGTGTGACACATCAAACCATTTTTTAATCCTACTAAACCGTTTCATCATCGTGCCAGAGTTTCTTTTTCTTTCAATAATTTTATTAGCATACTTATTAGTTTGGTCAACAACAGTAATCCAAAAATTAGCAGTAAAAAATAGCAATGCATTGGAGATGGGGTGGACTGTTTCTGGGTAAGGTATGCCTAGGACCTGGTTGTCTCACTCTAAAATTTGGGCCTATATCTAATTCTGGCTCAGGTGGATATGCTCGTAACCAAGGAGTCAAAACAGGAATGTTTTGAGGGGTAGTAGGCCTAGGCATCAAAGGGGCTTGGAGGATCATTAGTCACATCTTCCCTATCTGAAGTTTCCATTTCATCAATATCCGGAACGTACTCCTCTTCACTTCCAGACGAAAAATCCAGTAAATCAAAGTCCGAAGGCACATCTTCAGCTCCAATGTCACTTTCACCATCACTCGAATCAATTAGATGATTATCTAACTCTCTGTCAATCTCACTTGTATGTAAAATTATCCATTTTCAATCACTATGAACACAATACTAACCTCAACTAGTCAACGTGACCGCGAGAGCGCATGTAAACAACGACGGCGCGAACAGCTGGTAGTTTTGTATTGTAATATTTTTGTCTAGTCACCGTCAGGAGCATAGAATGTTCACTAAATGAAGAGCGAAATCAGCTGTTTTTAACGATACCAAATACAACATGTTTAGAGAAAGAAGGACACATGAAATATTGAAAATAAACAATTGACGACGCATCCGCAATGAACCACCGCAGTTACGTTAATGCTGCCGACGCGTCGGCAATAAACCATCGGAGGGTTAAAGTTTTGTTCAGAATTTACACAGAATAAAAGAAAATAAGTGGAAAAAGGTTTTTATTGAATTATTAATGAATGAGGTAGTGATTTGGTTTTTATATAAAAGTGTTTTTGCACAAGAGGTCAATAACACTTGTTAATACAACGTGTTTTTAGATTTAAAATTTATGTCATTTTTTAATAAGCAATGTGTTCAATGTGTTTTTTTTATACCTTAGTAATAAATAAAAACTAAATTATTGCGTAATGTAATTTGGTTTCTTTGAAACAAGTACATTATTTTTATTTGTTATGATTATCTATTTTATTCCTTCACAAAAAAATGTTTTAAGATAACTAATTTCTATATGTAGTTTTTTTATTTTTACATGATCTGCCAGTGATAAACGATTGTTATTCTCCAGATAGTACCTAGTGCCATCTAGTAGGAATACAGAGTAATGCTTGTTGTGTTGTTTGGTGCTGCACTCTGGTAGCAATATGTCGAACCCAGAGTGGTGTGCTAATGCCAGAACACCTGAATTTTCACACTTCAATGACAACTTCTAACCAATAAAACAGGTCAAATAAACAATTAAACTAATTTCTTAATCAAACTTAGAACTAAGCTGTAATAAAAAATGCGTTAATGTTTAATTATTTAGAATATAGTATAACTGAACTTCTAAAATCGTAATATGTAGACTAACTTTGGAAAGTAAGAAATAGTTCTTTTTTGCTATGTAACAAGATTGAGGTACTGCCTTTAGTAATTTAATCGAAAACAACTTAAAGACAAGTTTGCGTCTATAATAAAAGTAAAAGTAAAGTAAAGATAATAAATTTAATTACGTATCCAGAATTGTTCGTGTTTGGGAATGAAACTAATCCCATAATCTCACTAATCTCTTTTTTACGTACAAAGTATTAAAAATAAAGTGTTAGGCGTCTATAAAATGGAGAATATGGTTGTATGGATAGTACTAAACAAAATAGTTAATTCTGCAACTTTATATGCCCTACTTGTCAATAACCAAACAACGCGATTAATAGTATATCAATATCTGTTTTGTTGCGATGAATAAGATAAAATTAGAATATTTAATTTACCTAATGTTATAAATAAAGTCTCAGGAAACATCTCTGACTCCAGCTTTGAAAAACTTTCTCGTTTACATGATGTATTAATCTAGTCAGATAGAATAATTCAAACATGATAAAAAACACAATTATTTTGGAAAATTATAATTTTGTTACATAAAACTAAAATTATAAAAATTGAATAGTAAGAAATGTTTTCAGTAAGGCTCATGAAAAACTTCAAACTGAAGAATTAAATAATACAGATATATTTAAAGTCATTAAATCATTTCCAAAATTGGAAAGCAATAAGGTACAATAGTAATATTAAAGGACTTTTACTTAATCTTTAATAATTAGATTTATGACATATTAAAAAAAAATAATAATAATATATTACGACATTACAAAAATCCGCTAAATACAGTAACTGTATATAAGGGGTATACAGCGTGTATACAGTGTGTGAAAATTACAGTACGATACTGACCAAGTAAATATTCACAACAGGTCTGCCGTTTTGTGTGAAACCTCCACAACTCAACCCACATCTACAGGAGCAAACGTTACCGCCTTCTCCCAGCTCTGGCGTGTCGTGCTTGTGAGTTACTGTACATTACTGTATCTAGTTAGTATTCACAACAGGTCTGCCACTTTGTGTGAAACCTCCACAACCCAACCCACATCTACAGGAGCAAACGTTACCGCCTTCTCCCAGCTCTGGCGTGTCGTGCTTGTGAGTTACTGTACATTACTGTATCTAGTTAGTATTCACAACAGGTCTGCCACTTTGTGTGAAACCTCCACAACCCAACCCACATCTACAGGAGCAAACGTTACCGCCTTCTCCCAGCTCTGGCGTGTCGTGCATGTGAGTTACTGTACATTACTGTATCTAGTTAGTATTCACAACAGGTCTGCCACTTTGTGTGAAACCTCCACAACCCAACCCACATCTACAGGAGCAAACGTTACCGCCTTCTCCCAGCTCTGGCGTGTCGTGCATGTGAGTTACTGTACATTACTGTATCTAGTTAGTATTCACAACAGGTCTGCCACTTTGTGTGAAACCTCCACAACCCAACCCACATCTACAGGAGCAAACGTTACCGCCTTCTCCCAGCTCTGGCGTGTCGTGCATGTGAGTTACTGTACATTACTGTATCTAGTTAGTATTCACAACAGGTCTGCCACTTTGTGTGAAACCTCCACAACCCAACCCACATCTACAGGAGCAAACGTTACCGCCTTCTCCCAGCTCTGGCGTGTCGTGCATGTGAGTTACTGTACATTACTGTATCTAGTTAGTATTCACAACAGGTCTGCCACTTTGTGTGAAACCTCCACAACCCAACCCACATCTACAGGAGCAAACGTTACCGCCTTCTCCCAGCTCTGGCGTGTCGTGCATGTGAGTTACTGTACATTACTGTATCTAGTTAGTATTCACAACAGGTCTGCCACTTTGTGTGAAACCTCCACAACCCAACCCATATCTATAGGAGCAAACGTTACCGCCTTCTCTCAGCTCTGGCGTGTCGTGCATGTGAGTTAGTATTCACAATAGGTCTGCCGTTTTGTGTGAAACCTCCACAACCCAACCCACATCTACAGGAGCAAACGTTACCGCCTTCTCGCAGCTCTGGCGTGTCGTGCATGTGAGTTACAGTGCATTACTGTAACTAGTTAGTATTCACAAAATGTCTGCCACTTTGTGTGAAACCTCCACAACCCAACCCACATCTACAGGAGCAAACGTTACCGCCTTCTCCCAGCTCTGGCGTGTCGTGCATGTGAGTTACTGTACATTACTGTATCTAGTTAGTATTCACAACAGGTCTGCCACTTTGTGTGAAACCTCCACAACCCAACCCACATCTACAGGAGCAAACGTTACCGCCTTCTCCCAGCTCTGGCGTGTCGTGCATGTGAGTTACAGTACATTACTGTATCTAGTTAGTATTCACAACAGGTCTGCCACTTTGTGTGAAACCTCCACAACCCAACCCACATCTACAGGAGCAAACGTTACCGCCTTCTCCCAGCTCTGGCGTGTCGTGCATGTGAGTTACTGTACATTACTGTATCTAGTTAGTATTCACAACAGGTCTGCCACTTTGTGTGAAACCTCCACAACCCAACCCACATGTACAGGAGCAAACGTTAAACGCCATTCTCGCAGCTCTGGCGTGTCGTGCATTGTGAGTTACAGTTACGATTACTGTATCTAGTTAGTATTCACAACAGGTCTGCCACTCGTGTGTGAAACCTCTCATAACCCAAACCCACATCTACAGGAGCAAAAAACGTTACGCATTCTCGCAGCTCTGGCGGTGTCGTGCATGTGAGTTTTACAGTACATTTACACTGTAATCTTGTAGTATTAACAAATCAGGTCTGCCACTTGTGTGTGAAACCTCCATAACACCCAAACCCCACATCTACAGGCAGCAAAACGTTACCGCCTGTCGCAGGCTATGCGCGTGTAGCATGCTTGTGGGTTACAGTGAATCTGTATCTAGTTCAGTATTCACTTATTGTCTGCACTTTTTGTGGTGATCGCGCTCCACATCTACTAGGAGCAAACGTTACCGCCTTCTCCCAGTCTCTGGCCGATTGTCGTGCATGTGACGTTAGTATTCACAATAGGTCTGTCGTTTTTGTTGATGGAATCACCTCCACATACCACACATCTAACTAGGAGCAAAACGTTACCGCCTCTCTCGCAGCTTCTGGCGTGTCGATGCAGTGTGATGTTACTGTACATTACTGTATCTAGTTCAGTATGCACAATAGGTGCTCTGCCCACGTTTGTGTGAAACCTCCACAAACCCAGCCACATCTACAGGGAGCAAACGTTTACCGCCTTCTCGTCAGCTCTGGCGTTGTCGTGCATGTGAGTGTTACAGTACAATTAACTGTATCTAGTTAGTATTCACAAACAGGTCTGCCTCTTTGTTGTGATAACCCTCCCACAAACCCCAAACCCACATGTACAGGAGCAAAACCGTCTACCCGCCTTCTCGCAGCCTCTGGCGTGTCGTGGGGCCCATGGGTTTGGGGGTGAGTTTACAGTACATTACTGTATTCTAGTTGAGTTTTCACAAAATGTGTTGCCTTTTTGGTGGCGAAGTGTGAACGGTCACCCTCATCTACAGGACGCAAACGTTACCGCCTTCCTACCCAGGCTTCTGGGAGTCACTAGTCGTGCATGTGAGTTACAGGCCTTACTGTTATCTAAGTTAGTATTCACTAAAATGTGTGCCTTTTTGTAGTGAACGGTCCCACATCCTACAGGAGCAAACGTTACCGCTCTTACTCCCAGCTCTGGCGTGTCGTGTATGTGAATTTACTGTACAATTACTGTATCTAGTTAGTATTCACCAACAGGTCAGGTCTGCCAACTTTGTCGTTGAAAAAATCCTCCACAACCCAACCCACATGTACAGGAGCCAAACGCGTTTACCGCTCCTTTCTCGCACGCTCTGCGTTGTCGGTAGCATGTGATGTTACAGTACTTTACTGTATCTAGTTAGTATTAAACACCCAGGTCTGCCACTTTGTTGTGAAACCCTCCACAACCCAAACTCCACATCTATAGGGAGCAGTTAAACGTTACCGCCTTCTCCCAGCTCTGGCGATTGTCGTGTATTGTGAATTAATGCTACATTTACCTGTATCTAGTTAGTCATTCTACAACACGCGTCTGCCACTCTTTTGTGTTGAAACCTTCCACAACCCAAACCCACATGTACATGAGCAAACGTTACCGCCTTCTTCGCAGCTCTGGCGTATGTCGTGCGATGTGAGTCTACTGTACATTACTGTATCTAGTTAGTATTCACAATAGGTCTGCCACTTTGTGTGATAAACCTCACCAACCAAAACACCAAACCACTCATAAAGGAGCAAACGTTATCCCGCTCTTCTAGCAGCTTCTTGGCGGAGTGTTCGTGCATGTGAGTTTACTGTGCCATTACTGTATCTAGTTAGTCATTCTACAAATAGGTCTGCCGTTTTGTTGTGAAAACCTCCCACAACCCAACATCTATAGGAGCAACACCAGTTACCGCCTTCTTCCCAGCTCTGGCTGTGTCGTCGTATGTGGACATTACTGTACATTACTGTTTCTAGTTAGTATTCACAACAGGTCTGCCACTTTGTGTGACAACCTCCACAACCCTAACCTCACATGTTACAGGGCGCAAACGTTACCGCATTCTCGCAGCTCTGGGCGGGTACGCTGTCGTTGCTTGTGAGTTACCGTACAATTTACTGTTTCTTGTTAGTATTCACAATAGCGTGTCTTTGGCCCACGTTTGTGTGAAACCTCCTCAACCCAAACCACATCTAATAGGGAGCAAAACGTTTACCCGCCTTCTCCCAGCTCTGGCGGCTGTGGAGTATCGTGAAATTACTGTACATTACTGTATATAGTTAGTATTCACAACAGGGTCTGCCCACTTTGTGTTGGAAACCTCCACACCCAAACCCAACATGTACAGGAGCAATACCGTTACCGCCTTTCTCGCAGCTCTGAGCGTGTCGTGAATGTGAGTTTACTGTACATTACTGTATATAGTTAGTATTCACAATAGGTCTAGCCACTTTGTGTGAAAACCTCCACAACCCAACCCACATCTACAGGAAGCAAACGTTTGTTACCGCCTTCTCAGCAGCTCTGGGCTGTGTCGTGCATGTGAGTTACAGTGCATTACTGTATCTCGTTAGCTTATTCACAAACAAGGTCTGCCAACTTTTGTTGTGAAACCTCCACAACCCCAACCCACCATTGTTACAGGAGCAAACGGTTACCGCCTTCTCGCTAGCTCTGGCGTGTCGTGCATGTGGAGTCTACAGCTACATTTACTGTATCTAGTTAGTATTCCACAAAACAGGGTCTGCCACTTTTGTGTTGAAACCTCCAACAACCCAACCCACATGTAACAGGAGCAAAACGTTACCAGACTTCTCGCAGGCTCTGGCGTGTCGTGCATGTGAGTTACAGTACATTACTGTATCTAGTTCAAGTATTCACAAACAGGGTCTGCCACATTGTGTGTAAAATAACCTCCAAAAACCCATACCCAATGTACAGGAGCAAACCGTATTACCGCCTTCTCGCGAGCTCTCGGCGTCATGTCGTGCATGTGAGTTACTGTGTCATTCACTGTATCTAGTTTTAGTATTTCACAATAGGTCTGCCACTTTGTGTGAAACCTCCACAACCCAACCCACATGTACAGGAGCAAAACGTTACCGCCCTTCTACCCAGCTCTGGCGTGTCGTGCATGGTGAGTTTACAGTACATTACTGTATCTAGTTAGATATGCACATAGGTTTGCCACTTTGCTGTGAAACCCTCCAACATCCCAACCCAACATGTAACAGTGAGCAAACGTTTAACCGCCTTCTCGCAGCTCTGGCGTTGTCCGATGCATGTGAGTCACCGTACAATTACTGTATTATAGTTAGTATTCACAATAGGGTCTGCCACTTTGTGTGAAACCTCCACAACCCAACCCACATCTACAGGAGCAAACGTTACCGCCTTCTCCCAGCTCTGGCGTGTCGTGCATGTGAGTTACAGTACATTACTGTATCTAGTTAGTATTCACAACAGGTCTGCCACTTTGTGTGAAACCTCCACAACCCAACCCACATCTACAGGAGCAAACGTTACCGCCTTCTCGCAGCTCTGGCGTGTCGTGCATGTGAGTTACAGTACATTACTGTATCTAGTTAGTATTCACAACAGGTCTGCCACTTTGTGTGAAACCTCCACAACCCAACCCACATCTACAGGAGCAAACGTTACCGCCTTCTCCCAGCTCTGGCGTGTCGTGCATGTGAGTTACAGTACATTACTGTATCTAGTTAGTATTCACAACAGGTCTGCCACTTTGTGTGAAACCTCCACAACCCAACCCACATCTACAGGAGCAAACGTTACCGCCTTCTCCCAGCTCTGGCGTGTCGTGCATGTGAGTTACAGTACATTACTGTATCTAGTTAGTATTCACAACAGGTCTGCCACTGTGTGTGAAACCTCCACAACCCAACCTACATCTACAGGAGCAAACGTTACCGCCTTCTCCCAGCTGGTAGTTAGTATTGTATGCGGGTGTTATATTTTCGTTATGTCTAATCAAATAGGTTAGGTGTCGAGAGGTCCATAAATGTCAACAACTAAAAAAATTCAAAATGAACTACTGTATTTGTATCGTTTCGACATCAGAGTCTCCAAGGTTACAAAGGAGGTCAGGCAGGTTATCCAGCAGATGTCCAGTGCAATCTAGATGAAGAGGTGGTCTCATTGTCTTATCATGTTTACAATATAATGCATTACGTTTTATTATACATTATCCCAAGCACAGTGGAGGAACAGGTTTTTCTACACATAACGTAGGTATTGTAGGATAGGGTGATGCATTGCGAATATTGAATCAGGAGAAGGGTGAAATGGAGCTTGACTCAATATTCGCATTGAATAACAACTTCCCGCCATAGCTACTACAAGTTTAATGTTTAAAAACTTTATGGGGAAGATAATGACGTTTCATATACGGTAATATATTCATGAGGACTGATGATCTTTATTTTTTTAATAAACGGGCGTTGAACTCAGATTTTTATGCTAAAGAATTTTTAATCAAAAAGGAGAACAAGTGCCGCTACTGAGATGTAAGTGTACCCATGGATTACTTCACTTGAATAACCATGGGGTGCAGGGCAATCTATCTATATTTACAGGTAGAGATGTGAATCTCTTTCGACACCTAGTAGCATCGGTCCTCCCGGCCTGCAGTCCCCGCGGTCTGTGTATATATGGCGACACTACACGCTCGCACTCCACCGAGAACTGCACTTTATCAACGGTTGAATATCTCTTTAGTTATATTGTAACATTTAAATGGAGTAGTTATTGTAGTATACGTACACACTTATTATGTATATATATATATATATATATATTATATATGTATGTATATATTATATATATATATATATATATATATATATATATATATATATATATATATATATATATATATATATATATTCTGTCAGCGTATTCCAAAAATCACTATTATAATAGATTTTAGAATTTATATTCCAGGTTGTAGTATATTTTTAAATATTTTAAAGAAAAAGTCAATAATCTAGAAAAATTTGTGAAAAAAATATATTTTTTGTAACATGTGGGCTTGGTGTTAGTTACTAGTTGTAATCCACCTTGAAGCCTGAAGACTGGCTAACTAACCCCAGCTATATACGGACTTTGTACCAAGTTAGGTCTGAATCTGAAATAACTAAGGTAGTTATCGTGTTCACAATTATTATTCTACATTTTTTATGAAAATTGTGGAAACTGGGGTCATACAAATGATGAAATCAGTTATTTTTACAAAATTTTATTTAATTACAAAAACTTTATAAATACGACAAGTATCTTACGCTTTCTTATTGTATACAAATACATCTATTTAAAATACTATGTTCAAAATCACCATTAAAAGTAATAACATATTTTTTATACGATACACATGTAACTTAACAAGTTGGTGTTAAGAGAGATCAAAGTAAAATTACACATTGTGGCAATGGAAATAAATATTCAGAAAAATCGTGATGTGTTGGTTCATTTGCTTTGCACCGAATTACACTTGGATGATGCTCAGACTCGTTATATTCAAACTTGGTGTAAACATATTTGTGTCTCAGTCCGGAATGGGACAAGGTGGGATCCACCCTCCGAACTCCTGCTCCAGAGCTCTGGCCACTGCGATCGTTAGCCGGTCTTGTTTCTGCCAAGCGGAGATCTGCAAACACACATTTCTCTCTATCAATGATTACGTTGAGATAGTAACCGAAAAGGTAAAGGTAAACAATGTCTTATTTCACCAGGTGAAGTCAGGGCTCGTCAGAAGCCTCTCTGAAACAACGGCTTAAAGGTGACTTCCGAACCACCACCAATGGCCGGGCAGGCGGGCTGCTTGCAAGGACAGGATCGCTCAGCGGTCACCCATCCAAGCAGCAGCGACGCTCGACGTTGCTTGATCTGGTTATCTCCCGATAACCGTCGTAACCGCTACACTGCGCCATTGACAAACACTACGATTCCCTAATAAATATTTAATCACGGAAGTGGATAGTATTTCCTCATTACAACCAAAACTTATTCAGAAAATAACAAACCATGAACGACATTCACTAAGTCAGGACAACACGCACAATATGTAACCGTTGACAAAGCTGATCAATATTGTACAACTCTCAACTTTAATTGTTGAAGGTCGATTATTATCGTCGAACAATTGAAACTTCACTTTGTTAAATGATTCAACATTTACGCCGAACTCCAGTAGATTGCAATTTTAGAAGTGACTCCTTTCTATCAGTTCAATCAAAAGCCTTTGTAAAATCAAGAAATATTAAAATATTTCGGAAGTTGTAAGAAATAGCATCATTTATTTGTCTGTTAACATCAAACAGAAAATCAGAACAGTCCTAGTCCTCTCTGAACCCGTACTGACACCCACGAAACGTTCGGTTATTACAAAAATTAAATGCTTTTTAAATATACAACTGATGAAGCGGGAATTATTTTTATCTAGCAAACATTCTCCTTGATTTAAAAGTATGTTCTAAACGATTTAAAGGTATCTGGGAATAAGCCAGAAGTGCAGAAAGAGTTTAGAAAATATATGTATTGTCTTGAAGAAATATTCTCTTTTAACGACACCATCACGTCCAAGGGCGGGCCCCCATACAGTCAGATCGCATGCCGTATTACATCGAGTTCAGTAACGTGTATAATGTGAACACGGTATTCAGCCTGTTATCCACATCACTCATTCAAAACCGGGTCTGCGATCGAATCAATGGCACTACAGACAGCATCGTAGTGCACTCAATTGTGCACCTGGTGAGACAACGAGAACACTTCTTTACCAAGATTACACTGTGTGTTGTTGTCTGAGTATCCCTAATGTCCAAGCGATATGAAAGAGTTTATTTTGAGCTTCTTCATCGTCGACAGTTTTTTGATCTCTCAGACGAACATGACTCCAAATTTCCCGCATGTCTCTGACAGAAACTGCACTCAGAGGAAGGTGAACTGGAGCTAAATTCAACATTCACATTGAACCAACCCTTTACCAGCCACGTTATATAGAGAGTGCCTGGTAAAATATTATGGATAGGGGATGAATCTCTTTTCTTAGCATTTCCTAAAAGTTCGTTTATGATAGCCCAGAACATTTTGGGATTGTTAAGATAAGTTTCAAGTTTAGTTTTTAATATTGCTTTTTGGATTTTTTAAGAGATTAGTTTCAACTGTGTCAGAATGTACAACACAATATTTCTGAAAATCATTACTGAAAGGTTGCTTTTTTAATTTTTCACTCTAATTATGAATAATTTTGTATGAGCGTGGAATAGTCTTTTTTAGGTTTTGACGGCATTTTAATAAGATTAAACATTGTATTTTAAAATTGTTTAGCGCATAGTGTGATATCTTGGCAAAACATAATAATATGAATGTTGGGTTTAGCTCCAGTTCACCTTCGTCTTAGTGCAGCGTCTGAAATCTGACGCTGTCACGGACTTGACTCCTGGAATCTGGAGTCATATTCGTCTGAAGATATTTTAAAAACCGTTGCAGTTGAAGTAGCTCAAAATGAAATTTTTACATCGTTCCGACATCAGAGATACCTGGACAGTATAGTATAGTAAATCTTGGTGAAGAGGTATTCTCATTGTCTCATCAGGTGCACAACTGAGTGAAGATGTATTCTCATTGTCTCATCAGGTGCACAGTTGAGTGAAGATGTGTTCTCATTGTCTCATCCGGTGCACAGTTGAGTGAGGATGTGTTCTCATTGTCTCATCAGGTGCACAGTTGAGTGAAGATGTGTTCTCATTGTCTCATCAGGTGCACAGTTGAGTGAAGATGTGTTCTCATTGTCTCATCAGGTGCACAGTTGAGTGAAGATGTGTTCTCATTGTCTCATCAGGTGCACAGTTGAGTGAAGATGTGTCCTCATTGTCTCATCAGGTGCACAGTTGAGTGAAGATGTGTTCTCATTGTCTCATCAGGTGCACAGTTGAGTGAAGATGTGTTCTCATTGTCTCATCCGGTGCACAGTTGAGTGAAGATGTGTTCTCATTGTCTCATCAGGTGCACAGTTGAGTGAAGATGTGTTCTCATTGTCTCATCAGGTGCACAGTTGAGTGAAGATGTGTTCTCATTGTCTCATCAGGTGCACAGTTGAGTGAAGATGTGTTCTCATTGTCTCATCAGGTGCACAGTTGAGTGAAGATGTGTTCTCATTGTCTCATGAGGTGCACAGTTGAGTGAAGATGTGTTCTCATTGTTTCATCAGGTGCACAGTTGAGTGAAGATGTGTTCTCATTGTCTCATCAGGTACACAGTGGATTGAAGATGTATTCTCATTGTTTCATCAGGTGCACAGTTGAGTGCACTACGGTGTTGACTGACACGATATCTAAGCACGGTGGAGCAACCGAGTTTTCTACACATAGATTTTCTACGGTGGGAAAGGTGATTCAATTCCAGATGGTGCACGTAAGAGGAAAGTGAACTGGAGCTAAACTCAACATTCACACTGAATCAACTCTTCCCACCATAGCTATAGGCCTATTAGGTGTAAAAAACTCGTAACTGAGTCCTGGTTGAGGTAGGCGAGATTACGGCTGAGCAGATGCATTCCATAGAGCTGTGTATTTCTGAATGGAATCCACAAATTTCCTTGGTATATTCATGGTATAAAAGTAAGCTAATAGTCTTTTTGAACTTATGTAATATCTCGCTTTATGTAGCTTTTGTACCAGTGTGTCTGTCAGTTTGGGTATTTCTATTTTAAATCTCTCAACTCATAAACGGTTTGATACAGCGTTTTAATTTTAACAGGAATTTATTACTCAAGGCTAATTACTCAAAATTGTGTAAATTTTAACACTTTGATACCGAATTTGAAAGTACTAGGGAGAATGTTTTTCAATTTATTTTCAGGTGCGTCCTACTTGGACAAATAATCATGGAAAATATAACTGTACAACCTAAACGGTTTTCTAGTTATGAATATGAAGATAGACCATATGTTTAAATTAATGATTGCGATTGTAAAGAACGTACTGTAAAATTCAGGCACAAGTATGAGATAATGAAATACTGAAGATCATACAGCACTATACTTTTTTGAAGTTTGTTTTTAACGATGGAAGAATTGTGAAGAAAACAGGATTTTCCCGGACATTTTTCCATCGTTCAGTGGTACAAAAAATCAGTAACACTACGTTTCTAAATGTGCAATTTTAAAATAAAAATTAAGTGCCTGTTTTAGAGTTAGTGAAGTTGACACACAACATGGTTGTGATTCCTGACTTAAGCGTGTCGCTCTGGTATGATTTGTTTATTTTGATCTAGTTTGTAATTATATGTTAGGTTCGTTATTTACCTGAAGAAGAGACTAGATTGCAGATTTCGAAACGTAGTGTTACTGATTTTTTGTTTCACTGAAAAATGTCCGGGAAAATCCTGTTTTCTTCACAGGACAATAGTTCTCACCTGAATACCGACGGGGAGTCCATTCTTGTCCAGTCCCATGGGACAAGCGGTGACCGGCATCTCCAGCATGTTGAAGAGGGTCAGGTAGGCGGAGTTAAGGAACTTGAAGTAGATCTGTCCATGGAAGTGTGCCCCTGTGGGGAACGCTGGGTACAGAAACACGCCGTCCTCGCCAAGCATGTCCTGGCAAAATAAGAACCTCAAGAGTTTTGAGATTGACATAATGTGTGAAATGAGTTAAATTTGTTTTATAGTGACTTTGTAATTATTATAGTAATAAACTTTAATTATTGTCTGGTGATAAAATAAGGCATGTTTGTGTGTTTGGTTTAGACACCTAATTATGAAACATTTCCTAAATCCAGGTTCGAATCATACAAATCTGGTCTAGGATCAAAACTGTAAAATATTATTACCTCAATCATCCAGTATTTAAGTAAACTGGTCCATCAACCAAAAATCCATATAATTCTTCAAAAATGTACATGTTTTTCTGTGAACGATTGAGATGCATATACGAGCATAAGAATACTAGCTGTAAATAATATTCTCCCAAGTCAATCTCAAAAATACGTTGCGAATTTTTGGTTTCATTACTTCCAGTCATTAATGTACCACCCTGTCCAAGTCAGGAAGCTACCAGCTGCTTCCAGTCATTAATGTACCATCCTGTCCAAGTCAGGAAGCTACCAGCTGCTTCTGGTCATTAAGTGATCATCCAGTCCCAGCCATTAAGTGATATTCGAGAACTAATACATTACAAAGAACAAGGAAGAAGTAGCATTTAGTTAAACTACCGCATTGTATAGATAAGACATTGGATGTAAATATTAAATATTTAATTTAACTCCCTAAGAAATATGTTAAATGTCACACTTCTACCCCTATATTTTTGGTCTAAGAGGTATTGAAGATGGCCAGTTTAGAGATATATATTATAATATCTTATATCAACCAAAAGTTTTAAGCTTAAGCTTATAAACTTTTTATGTTACTAATTTTAAAATGAAGTAAAAGGTAGAGATATTATTATTACCTAGAACAATATCAAATAAGCTAAAATAAGTTTTTGACATATATTTATCTCATATGTTTAAAATTGACACGTGCCCTACAGTTATATGACGAAAAGTTGTTTTCGTATGTGAAATGTAAATTGTTTTGTAAAGTGAACATTGTTTTATTAAGTTTAAAATTTGTAGTTTAAAATTACTACCATTAGATCTTGCACTTAAATGTTAGATTTTGAAAAAGTTAACCAAACACCTAACTCGTACTTCCTTCTGACTTATTTTCACTGATTTGTTTTCCGTATGTTTATTGGAACTGGACACTCGATCTCGCACATTCTCTCACACCCACGCGTGTGTTTTATGTATATTGTGTCTTATCATCATTTCTTTTCTTATTTCTATAATTTTCAAAACGTTACGCTCAAAATTTACGTCTAGAACAGAGTGAAACTTACCTTAAATCGGTCCATAAGTAGTTCCTTCCTCTTGAGCAGCTTACCGAACTCCTCGTCTGGTATGCTATCCACGAGAGCCTTGAGGGGAGCGTACATGAGGCACGTGGTAGAGGACGTGGTCAGACCCAGGAGTCTCTTACCGATCGTGTACAGAACGCTATTCCATTCCTACAACGTGTGCAACAAGTAAGGATATTATATATCGCTTCAAAATGTGAACAATCAAAGTCACAATCTGTAAGGAAAGTCTATACCATTGTTCCATTGTGAACAACGCAAATAATTCCATTTGGATTCTGTTTGGACAGAGATTCTGCCCGTAAAGCCAACAGCCTGCCTATATAGAAGACTACACATTATGTTGTAAACTGCTATTGTTTTTCTTTTGTTTAAAACAAAATAGTGGGCAAAATATCAGAGACAGGGATCAAGTCTTGAATCATTTAATGAATTCCTATGAAAAAATGTCAAATCTTGATGGAGGACCTAAAAACGAAACTAAGCGAATCTTAAAGGTCATGACAATCTAACAAGGATCGTTTTGTAGAAATGTCATTTATGGACTCTTATACCAATTTAGTCTGGTAACTAATAACAACTTGCTACTGACAAGGTAGACTTCTACCTACGTCAGGGTTGTCCTGGTGCCTCTGGTAAACATTGGGGATGCCATTCATACGGAGCATTATCAGCGTGGAGAGACTCACGATGTTCTCTAGTCCTTGAATTGACACCTGTAACATTCAAAAGAACTATCAAATTTCTAGGAAGGTAACACTTTATTCATAGTTTCTACTTTATGGTCAAAATAATAATAAAGTATAGTAATAATAACAATAATAAAGTATAATAATAATAATAAATATTAATAATGTTAATAATAATAATAACAATAATAATAAAGAAACCATATTTATTTCATATTTATGAATCTGGTAGGTTTCTTTACTATAAAAATACAGTAGCCACATAAAATTTATATATTCCATATTTGATTCTTTCTAGAAGATTCGGGCAGCAGGATTATTTGTAGCTACTGTTTCTATAATATTTGAACGTTTCTATAAATGACGTGATATCCCTCATATGGTTAGAGGGATGTCTGCAAGATATTCAGAAATTGGTTTTGGACACTGGCAACCCAATCCAAATTCATCCTCTTCCTGTATGGAACCACAATCACGTGTGGTTTAGAAAAATAATTGTAGAAACTAGTCTGAACTCCGCATAGTTTAAAATTTGTTTGAATTAAACTTAGGATCCATTGATAATATAAACTTTAAAGACTTTCACGAGTACACAATAACGGCATCGCCACATAAAGTAAATTATTCACATAATGAAAACATGCCCAAGAGTTCATTAGATTTCTTGGCATCTGGCACCTTTTTGCCTCGAGAAAGAGTTTCCAAGTGATAAACTGTAAAAACTGGTAGGAAAATATCAGGAAATTTGTAATTTACCAGGCAGAAGATAGATTTGGGTACAACCTAGGATACCAAGCAGTATCACAATATTGTAAAATATCACACCTTTTTAGGAAGGAACAAACAAAAACAACTGAATTTCGATCCACATAGACGATATTAACGGACAGATGGACGAACTGCACTTTGAGCTTCTGACCCAAAATGTAAAATAGTACACTATCGTGCACGATACAAGTACTTGTTCCATACTCACCTGTTTGACAGGAAGTCCGTACTTCTCGCGGAGGTAGTGCACGGCGGTTCTCATGGCGGTCTTCATGTCCGAGTTGACAGAGTCGGTGAACATCCTCTCCGGCCCGTCGTCTTCCATGTAAAACACCTTCACTTTGGTCAGGTCCACCTAACAGATACCATTATAATAGTCGTGGTAGCCTAGGAGCCGAAAGCTTTGTATGAGCACAAAACATGTCTTTTCTTGTAATAGACAAAACCTTTCGTCTAAGAATTAACTCGTTAAGGGTCTAAAATTATTTAAAAATATGAAACGATATTTTTCCCTCCGATTGTGTATATTATAGCTTGACATTTTTAAAACCAACCTTCAGGTTTATCAACATTTGCTAACGATACACAAACCTTATTGTCCTGTCTTTCAGTCTATTATCTCCTTGTTTGACGGTCACAATTAATATTTGTGTGTCTGACGGTCAGCTTTTAGTATATAAAATTGGACAAATATAATCTGAGAATAGAATTATCATCTCTTACTCTTAGTTAACCCTTTTCGATTCCCTCCCATTACGATTTTCATCACTAGCGTGGATGTCGATCGATTTATTTCTTAGGATGAGCCTTTAGTCGATTTCAAGATAAAGAAGATTTTGTGATTACAGATTGCAAAATGGCTGTCGGCGTAGACAATAGGTAATTACCAAAACGTAATTTGATAACATGAAGATAAGTTTCAACAAATTCTAATAAACTTAGGCGTTGAAGAAAGAGTCGTTAACATTACTTTGAAAGTGGTTTTTGAAATGGTACCTATAAGGAATACATCCTAGAGTATCTTTACTATCTAATAATAATAATCTCTTTATTACATTCAAACAATTTCTGACATCGCAATCGCCAAGTTTAATAAATTTTGCAAAAAAATTATGGTTGCCTGTAAAGTCGGTTTTACGGGCGAAGATTTTACGTGACAACGTCTTTTTCTCGGTAGAATATTTATTGATATGAATATTATTAAATTGCACAATAGGAACAAGAAATTGAATGAAAATAAGAATTGCACAAATTTTAACTATAGAAATATATTTTGTTTACTAAAACATTGTACATAATTTGAAATTAATTAAAATTTGTTATTGTAAATGGTAAAGTTGAATAAAAAATTTACTAAAATTGGAATTTGATATTCTTGCTAAACACAGTTAAATTCTAACTCCGCGCGTGGTGATTGGTCGGTTTAGTTCGTTTGTTTGGTCGCACTGTTATGACAGGTTAGAGGTTATAATTTGTTATTTTAAATGTTTGACTAGCAATACGCGCTGTTTCTTCTCAATCGACTGAATTACGATTGATTGCAGAGTGATTTAAACTAATAATTTACTTAACACTATCAACATTTGTCAATAGTATGACATAACCTATAAACTCAGTTTCTCAACTTTTGTGTCAATCTAACAATTAATCAATCAATCATAGTTTACGATAATGAAATATCAGTGTACAATTATTTACCTTTATTGTTGTAGTTGTTGTAAATGACGAATCTAAGCACTCCACATTTTCACGAATAAACATTGTTATCTGCTTTATCCCGTGCGGCGGGCCCATAGTTATCTGCTTTATCCCGTGCGGATCCCGTGCGGCGGACCCACTGGACGGGCATCGTAACGTTACCGGGCGTTACACTTTTTCATGAGTGACTCCGAGCCGCAACCTAATTTAAGACGTTGTCACGTCAAAAAAAAAAACCATGAACACGTTTTCTATCAGTCAGAAATTTTCATTGATATCTACGACTTGAAGGAAAGTTATTTTTCAAAGACTAAAGAAGAAATAAAATGATACATGGCTTTAAGGTGTTGCGTTTTTCATGGTGTATATATTTACCCCCAAAACTTCCTGTAGCAAAAATGTACATAAGTACCATGTAGTCACGTACGCACGGTATATAAAATAGAAACATAATGTTTAATATTTGTTTAAAGTTATATTTTATAAGTAATGTACATAACTAATATTTTGCTACGGAAAAGTAACTAAGGGATGAATTAAATGCACTTCAGAACCTCCATTATACATACTCTCGTTTTCATCTTTAGATTAATAATTAATGTACTAACAAAGAAGAAAGAACCTAATGATATCGTACGGAAGTGTAATATCGTACAGCGTTTAACATCGCTACACGTGGCGCTACCTGGAAGGAACAGCGCTAAACAGTTTTGTAGCTGAACTATGATGCGCTCTGGTAGCAATTTTCGTAACTAGCAGATTGAGAGGTTCGTAACGGTGTCTAACCATGAGCGCTATTAATATGTCACTATAGTGTGTTTAACCCATTAGTGCATAAAGTTTTTTTTGTAAATTTTTTTCTTGAAACTAATTTAAATGCATTATTTGCACTTTATAAAACATGGGAAAAATATATTAAAAAAACTTATATAGTTTACTTTTGAAATAACAGCCGTCTTATAAATAGGACGTTATGCATAATGACTACCTTGGTGAAATTTCAGCCGTCTTATAAATAGGACATCATGCACTGTGACTACATTAGTGAAATTTTAGCAGAAATTTAAGTTACGCTATGACTGTATCTTTCTCCATTATATGTGTACAATATAAAAAAAGAATTTTATGCATAAGTGTAGTTTGGATGTCAATATAAACACCATCTAAAATGAAAATATTTATTTCACAGTATTTAAAACGTCTTTCGACGAAATTTACAAATTGTATGATAAAATTCTAAAACATGAGAGGGTAAATAAAATGGAACTAAGCACAAATATAGTTAACAAATCAATATTTACAAACAGGTTTTTGTGAACTACCATGTTACTTTCTGTTATGGTAGTCCATGAAACACTTAGGATGCAGTCCCACTTTGCACTTTGAACAAATGAACTTTGCCTTTCCAGTACAGTTAGCACATCTTCTCTGTGTTTCATTCTCCAATGGCCAGTGGTCAGTGTTGTCACGTTTCACTTCTGGGAGTGGTTTTAGGAGATATCTTCCCTTGAGTAGAGGGTTTTCCATACTTTTTCAATATAAATAAAGCCAAATTTCTCCGGAATTTTTAACAGTTGGGGAATGGAGTCTTGAGAGGGAAGAAGTTTCCTGTTCAGTAACCATGCATTGGAGACTGATGCATCGAAAGGTATACAAATATAGGCCACCACCACTTCCGTTGGCGCATTCGTGTCCTATATGTTGCAATGTTTTGATCAAGGAGATCAACTCCCCCATTCCTTTGTTATAAATTGGCAAAAATACCGTAGGCTGTTGCACTTGTACCTTTGCTTTTTTCTCTCTTGACCATCTTGTTGTGGTTCCCACATTTAGATTTTTCATGGTTTGTGGCCACTGTAACGATTATTATTATCATGCCATCTTACCAACATCGTACTCTCTGTAGTTCGGAAGTCATAGGACCCTCTAGGTTCTTTTTTAAGATCTTGAGGACTTTTCAACGGACAATACTCACATTCTGTCAGCTCTCAATGTTCCAGTTACACAAATTCCAATCTCAGCCAAATGTTTTACGAGTGGAACTGAGGTAAAAAAAGTTGTCTATAAAAATCTTGTGTCCACTGTTTGTAGGAACCCTGGCTTTTTCTAATAGTTCAATAACCACATCACCCCCAAGTCCAAACTTACTCTCACACGAGTTTTGTCAACACCTGTATAAAATTGAAAAACTGACAAGGTAGCCACTGGAAGAGCATATTGCCCAATTTTTTGAAGCCAAAACGTATTGGCTTACCTCTGATGAATTGTTTAGAGTAGTTGCTTACCATAATAAGGAATCATACTCTCGTCAACTGAAAGATTTTTCATCCAGCCCCCCGTGTTGGGCAAAAGCGGTGTTCAAGATTTCTATGTATGGTCGTAGCTTGTAGAGCCTATCAGAATCAATCTTACTGTTGTCATTCAAGTGGAGGAAGCGTAAGATTTGTTCAAAGCGGTTGCAACGCATACTTTCAGACAACAAAGTGGGCACATCATTGTCCCTTGACCAGTACATTCTTTTATTGGGGTATTTTGCGTACCCCGACATAAGCAGTCCACCAAAGAACACAAGCAGTTCATCACGTGTCAAATTCAAATTTACATTTTTTTTGTGAAGCATACAAATTACTTTGCTCACAGATCAAGTCTAACAGTTCGTTATTAAAAAATAATGAAAAAAATTCAAATGGCGTTTGGCTCTCCATAGCCTCATCAGAGCAAGGCAAATGCTCACAATTAGTTTTCCATTCCAAAAATTAGGTTTAGAAGTTTTCCACTGATTTATTTTTTCCTCCTTTACTTTTGCAGCTAATTGTTTTTTTGATAAATGTTTCTTCCCTATCAATTTTTGTTCCGTTTAGTTTTCTTTTCTAGTCGGGTTCATTGTCACTTCCCTCACTATCTGAGTTTAAAGCAATGCATACTTAGTTTTTTATGGGGGCGTTTTTTGATCCCTTTACTTAACTCACTAGATGTAACTAAATTTATGCTAAGTTTACTTGGTTGTGGATCCTGAGCTGTTGCCTCACGTTCAGTCTCAATCCCTGCAGTAGATATATCATTCCTTTGAACATTACTCATGCAAGAACTATTTACTGTTAAGATAGACTCATCAGGTGAACAAGCAGTTTGAACTTCACATTCACTCAGAAGTAAATTGCGCCCAAGATTGTTAATATTTCCTACATGTTCGTCATCCGAGTTATCACTGTCACACATCGGTTTCTCCAAACTCGTTCGGGGGAACAACGTAGATTAGTCTTTCGACTCCATCATCATCATCATCTTCTAACTCCGCCAAAATATTCTCCACAGTTAGGCTGAAAACAAATTTAAATTAGGTCTACACGTAATGTTTTTACGTACATGTTTGTAGAAACTTAGCCTATATTTATTTATAACTTAATTTTCATAGGGAATGTTAATTTTAATTTTACAAAACATTATAAGAACAAAAAACAATAAATAAGTACACTAAAAATATGTTACTACAGCTGTAAAATAAAAAAAGTAGCTATGTGGTATAAAGGTCTGAAATGGTCCTCACGATTGCCCAGTTGCATAGTGTCCCAAAAAATGGGACGCTGCTGAATGAATCGCCAAAGAAAGTAAGAATACTGCAGTATTAACATTTATGATGCAACATTCATTTCATTGTATTACTAGTATGTAGGAAATATAGTTAAAGTTACAAAACTATATCTAATAAAAATATAAATAAAATAAACTTACCCTTGGTGTGTTACAACAAAATTGTTGCGAGACATTTCAACATGTATGCAAATTGAGGTTATGTTGAACTCAACTAATAATGTGCTCTGCCTCAGCTGTGGTATCTAGAGGAAGCAGTGGGGCCAACTCCAATTGCTTTTAGACTAAAATATCCCTTAAAAAAATTATTTATCAAGCGTCTTATTTTTAGGACGCTATGCACTAATGGGTTAAAGCCGTATAATTGTGTTTATAACAGTTATGTATTTATTGTAGAGGTACACAACGAAACAATAGTCATTAAATCGTGTTAAAACAGTCTACATCTTCATTGTATTGGCCTACGGAATACAAGACTTTTTATTAGTACAGCGAATTGATTCATTAAATTTGTCAACTGCTAGGTCTAATTAAAATTGGCTTACAAAAAATATCAAACTTTTAAAATTTGTCTAAAAACTGATGACGTTAGTTTTAATAACGAATGATTAAATTTGAAATATTTTAAATGAGTTACATAATTTTCATTAGGGTAAACACAAAATTAGCTATGAATAATACCTAATATTGGCATTTATAAAACAAAACGTATGTACAAAGTCGGGACATATATGACATATTGAGTTTATTAACAGCAGTTAGCTAGCGTTGAAAACACACACACACACACACACACACACACACACACACACACACACACACACACACACACACACACACACACACACACACACACACTTCATATTCATTTTGAAAATAATAAGGTGAATCAATTCAGAAAGTTATCTATTCTCTCAAACGAACTAATATTAATTTGCTTACGTTTCTTAAAATAGCATTTCTCGGAAACAATATTTCTTTGGTATGCTGCAATACTGTAAAGTCGATAAATCTTGACTTAAAATGTGCAGTTTAGGAACTTAGATTAAAGGAACGTTTAGAACAAATTGGCGGGGATACTGATCACTGTGGAAATCCTAGCAAAAACTTAAATCCAACCATTGGAGTCCTTACAGGATTAACAACAGTGGGAAGACTGACCTGCTCATCCAGCCTGAGCTCTTGGGCCCTCCTCGGGTCGGCGACTATCGTGTTGAGGATGACGGGCAGATCTCGAGCGTAACGACACATCGGGCCCAGGGTGAAGTAGTGGTCCCAGCAGCCGTCCTGCGAACTCGGTCTGTGGCCTCGGTTGCTCACGTAACCTTGATAACAGAGGAAGGATAGATTACCGTTCTGACTTCGGAGATATGGAGCCTTTCCCGGAACTGTTTATCTCATCGCTTTACGATAGTAGTCTGGCGGTTAATTTTAAGCGGAATCTGAGAAAGAAAAAGTTACCGTTCGATATTTGTAACTCTTTGATGGCTTCCCATTTCAATTACCACCAAAACCAGCATGAGTGACGATAATAGTTTTCCTACGTTCCTCTATATATTTTACGAAAACCAAGTTTGTGTGCTCATACAACACTAATTGGCCACAGGCAAAGATGGTGTTTTTTAGTCTGTGAAAAGCCACGCCCAAATCGGGATTCAAACTCGGGAAGCGGTACTACTCAGAAATGTTACTGAAGGAAAGACTTACTTTGTTCTCTAGAACATGCTCTAGAAAGTTTATACTTTCCTGGAATTACAGTAACTCTTTTGATGGACCGCATGGGTAAGATTATTGGCACGAAGTTAGCATAAGTATATTAACACTCATATTAAATTATCATAAGTAATTCATAATTGAGATTATTGGGTTGTTATGACCTCTTTTAATGGTAAAGATTTAAAAAGTCCAGATCATCCCGATGGAAGGAATGTTTCCATCACGATGTTTTCAGGACGATCATGACGATATTGGAGGTGTGGAACCAGTGAAAGGAAATTGTAGTTAGGATGTGAAGAACTACCGATGACCTAGTGGGAACACTCACCAGGCGTGGGCTTGTGGCCGTAGACCCCCGTGAACATCGCAGGTAACCTCAGCGAGCCGCCGATGTCTGAGGCGACCCCCACCACGGAGGCTGCGGACCCCAGTAGGGCTGCCTGGAATACAACAACTGTTGATGATACAATAGAACGAGCTGGGTGATACTCAATATAAACTGGAATCTTGCCATTAAAATAATAATGTTACATCATCAGATGCCAAATAAACTGGTATAAGTTTAATTGTTGTGTAGCATCTTTGATTATATATAATTATACTAGTTGAACAACTTTTTAAATTTAAATATATAAATAAAAAAAACAAAGTTTACAGAATAAAAAAAAATCATATTCATCCTCCATGTATTGAAATAAACGAAGAAAAAATAGAACACCAATTATCAGTAAAATATTTGGGACTTCAGGTGGACGATGACTTGACTTGGCGATCCCACATAAACTTTGTGTCTGCCTCTTTGTCTTCATCGTCCTTCCTGATGTCCCAGTTTGCAAAATATCGCCATGTTCAGTTGTTAAACCTAATATATTTTGGTTTGGTATAGTCACGGTTGCGGTATGGACTTCTTGTTTGGGGCTCGGCACCTCAGTACTTACTAAAACGGGTTTTCGTTTTACAGAAACGAATTGTGCGTGTTGTGGCTGGCATATCTCACAGAAGTTCATACAGAAATGCATTTAAAGAGCACAGCATTTTGACTTTCCCATCTTTGTATATCTACGAGACCATCATCTATGCCAGGTTTCATTGTGCAAATGTAGTAGATGGAGCTGCTATACATGACCACAACACGCGAGCCCGAGTAGACTTGCGACAAACCCAACATCGCTCGGCTCTGGCGGATGGACTGCCTCAAAACTCAGCTAATCCACAACACACGAGCCCGAGTAGACTTGCGACAAACCCAACATCGCTCGGCTCTGGCGGATGGACTGCCTCAAAACTCAGCTAATCCACAACACGCGAGCCCGAGTAGACTTGCGACAAACCCAACATCGCTCGGCTCTGGCGGGTGGACTGCCTCAAAACTCAGCTAATCCACAACACGCGAGCCCGAGTAGACTTGCGACAAACCCAACATCGCTCGGCTCTGGCGGATGGACTGCCTCAAAACTCAGCTAATCCACAACACACGAGCCCGAGTAGACTTGCGACAAACCCAACATCGCTCGGCTCTGGCGGATGGACTGCCTCAAAACTCAGCTAATCCACAACACGCGAGCCCGAGTAGACTTGCGACAAACCCAACATCGCTCGGCTCTGGCGGGTGGACTGCCTCAAAACTCAGCTAATCCACAACACGCGAGCCCGAGTAGACTTGCGACAAACCCAACATCGCTCGGCTGGCGGGTGGACTGCCTCAAAACTCAGCTAATCCACAACACGCGAGCCCGAGTAGACTTGCGACAAACCCAACATCGCTCGGCTCTGGCGGGTGGACTGCCTCAAAACTCAGCTAATCCACAACACGCGAGCCCGAGTAGACCTGCGACAAACCCAACATCGCTCGGCTCTGGCGGGTGGACTGCCTCAAATCTCAAGGGCTAGGGTTTTTTTGGAAACTCCCCGGTCATTTAAAAAATATAACTGAAAAAACAATTAAAAAAAAAAAACAACTAAAAGAATACCTATTAGAGGGTTGCTTTTATTCGGTTGGTGAGTTTCCGGCCTCAACTCTAGTGTATTAATCATTTTTGTTATTTTTATTATTTAATGTACGTTTACTTTCTTATTTTTCTTGAATTTCATACAAATATTGTATTTTTATATTTTAAGTTACAATAATGTACTACTGACGTTTGTCATACATGTAATAGATGTCTACGACAGTAAAAAGATTGAAATTGAGTTGTATAACTAATATATGATCAAAGTCAGAATCCAATGGCGTCTGTCCTGCTTGGAATGTCAATTCCTCATGAAAAGATAGGATATCACGGGTATCGGATGTAAAGCCAAGTAGCTCGGTCGGTAAATTTATAAAAGCTTCGCTCTTTTGTAAAATAAAATGTATTTCAAACCGACAATTTATGTAATTGGAGATGGTCGTGAGTAATCATTTGCAAGATTCAAAAGAAACGTCTAAAACTACTTCCGGTAGGAGTGAATTACCTCACCGCCAGAAGATCCTCCTGGGGTCCTCCTGGGGTCGTAGGGATTGTTGGTTCTCCCCACGCGGGGGTTGTCTGTCTCCCAGTTCATGCAGAGTTCCGGAGTGTTGCTGACCAGGAGGGGGATAGCCCCGGCCTCCCTCAGGAGTCTGACGATGTCCGCGTCCTCCCTGGCGGTGTGGGAGGGCACCAAGCTCCAGGCTCCGTTGTTACTCATTCCTGGAAGCAGTGACGCTTTAAGATAAGATAAGATATAGGATAAGATAAGATAAGATATAGAATAAGATATTTATTGACCATTAAGAAATTACCAAAATTACAATAGGTCTCGTCAACAACTATAAAAATATTAATCCTACAAACAGATGTGGTACGCAGGTCATAAAATCCAAAACAAAGAAGCAAACAACAAAAATGACATTGTATTGGCCTCTGGCAGATCCTCATAGTTCAAGTAATATTCTAAAATGTTAAACTAAAATATAAAATAACAACACAATTTCAAATAATAATAACCAATAAGACAATAACAGAAATACAATTTTGAAAGTCATACCAAAGTAACAATTAAAAGTAACAAGAATACAGGCTTTAGATAAAAACAAATTTGGTACCAAAGAACAGATAGCAAATAACTAAAATAAAATATTAAAATTAGAAATACACTAATTAAATTAAAATACAATTTTACATTCAATAAATTCGTTAACAGAATACATACGACGTATTTAAATTCAATTAAACAGTCTGTCAGAGAACATCTTATCACATGTAACGTCTACCAGGCACATTTTGTAGCTTATTATACAATTCTGCAGCAAGTGTATTGTGATATTTTTGTGTCCTTGTCAATAAATAATCTTGTTAATGTTGTTAATAATTTTTGTGATCTTGTTATATAAATTTTATTTATATACCTAGTATTATGGACATGGACATCAGACCTACACGTAAAACTATCAATATCTTTTTCCAAAATATTAATTATTTCATAAATATACAAGTAATTAAGAGATCAGGCAGTGCTGGAAATCTTAGAGTGTGCAGTGCAGAATGAGTATTTGTCTCAATGTTTGGTGAAATTTTAACTTGTGCGCACTCAGTAAAAGAGGACACAAGTAAAGTTTTTGATGATTTTTAATCATTACGAAACAATATCAAAGCGTTAATGAACCTCTATTGGGTTATTTCTGTGTTTCAAATTATTACGCTATCATATTCCATCCTTAAATAAATATGCGATTTTATATTTCAGAAACCACGATGAACCAATGACGAATGTGATACCTGATTTGTTTAAGAGAAGCAAACCCTCTTGATTAAAATAGGAAGACCCATTTTCTGGTGCAGTAAATAGAGGTTAATTAAAATAAAATTATAAAATCATAAACCAAACTTTAAAAAAGAGTTTTATTTTGTTAAAAACTCTTCATCAAATGTTTATATCTTCATTGTGTTAGTCGCAATAATCGAGTAACACTTTTGTATATAAGAGTAAATTTAAATCATTAATTGGTGTACTTAAGCAATTTCCAAGAGTATCATTAGTAATTAAATAGGTTTAATGTTAAAGCATTTTTACGATACCGCGTAATTGCTTGCATGTTAAAAATCATTGCAACGAACCTATTGCCGACCAGTTGAAACTATCTTGACAAAGAAGACTTTTTTAATGAATAAATTTTAAATTGCTGTTTCAAAGAAAACTAAACTATTATTACTACTGTCTCAGACAAAACTCTTCTACCTCTAACTGCGATGGTCTCCTTGACAGTGAGCGGAACACCGAGGAGGGGGAGGTTGTTCTCCATGTGCTCAACGCTGAGTTTACCAGAGGATAAGAGTCCATCGATCTCCTCAGCTTCTACCAGAGCTTCCTGGAACCTGTCCTGGACGATGGCATTTACCAGAGGGTTCACTTCCTTCGCCCTGGAGATGTAGGCCTCCACCACCTCCGTACATGTCACCTGGTCGGACAATCGGCAGAAATCTCAAATTTAACTTAGATGTACAATTTAAATGTTTCTGTACCCGTGAAATATTTAGAACCATACAGCTAAATTGAACTAAGTTACTCTCACTGTCTCTTGGTATATACGTTTTAGTTCTGAACCACCACTGTAGAGTAGACGAAACTGAATTTTACCAGGGGTAAAATATATTAGTCTACAAGTAAGAAAATAGGAGTGGAAAGAGATGCAGTAATTAGGAATACATGAGTCTTTGATAAAATTAGCGCTCAGGTATTACTCAATAGTAACGTATTAATTAATAATACTCGCTCGTGTACCTGACACGGTGGGACTGATACATCTTTGTGATATCAGTTTTTAGTGGACAAATACTCGAGTTTATATATGATGACGATTGAAAGAAACTCTTGTACTAAATGTAGCAAATTCTACCTAAAAGCCGAATCACAGGGGTTTTTTACTATGAAAATTCCGAGAAAACATCTTAGTACTTTTAAGCCTGCAAATTCTTCTGTACAAGTTGCCATTGGCGCAGTAAAGTGTACGGCTGTTATCGCAAGATAACCAGATCTAGCAACGTCGAGTGTGGCTGCTTTTTGGATGGGTGACCGCTGAGTGACCCTGTCCATGCAAGTAGCTCGCCTGCCCGACCATTGGTGGTGGTTCGGAAGTCACATTCAAGCCGTTGGTCCCCAGGTTGACCATCAAAAAGAGCTCCTTAGCCTAAGGCACCTGGTGAAAGAAGACATTCTTTATCTATATCTTTTTTTTATCATCTTCTGAAATGAAAGGCACCAAGAGAGAAGTGAGCCGTCTCCTGGCAGTCTCATGGTAGAGCAACTATGGTAGGGGATTGTAGGCCTTTTTCAGTCATGTCACCTTAAAGAATGAGAAGATTTCTCTGTTTCAGACTACCAGTGAAAACAGGCACGGGGCGGAACTCTCACGCGTGTAGCTTTGGAAAAACTCTTTAACACCAAGGGAGCTCATCCACTTTAACAGTCACCATCCGCAGTGGCTAGACATGCAGATAAAGTTATCTCTTTACCAACCAAAGCCATCTTGGCATTTGCGGTTAGTAATGTGTCAAACCTCGACATTCTTCCGGTTGCCCAACTGTCAGTGACACATCCGGTTTTTATCCACTCAGAATAGATTCTACTTCCAATTGTAACTCGGACAGAATTCAACCATCACCTTGTAGGATTTCATCCATTAGGAGGGATTATAAAATAATACATAAATAGAGGTGCCAAATTTCATGGAAGTTTGAAAAAACACAGGATGTTTCACAAGTATAAATGCACAGGTTGGGAAAAATCAGTCTCAATATCCTTGATAAGTTATGATTTCATCTTTCAGTGATTAAGAAAGCACAAAAGCCCCCTCCATACTGGGTAATCGTCCCTACGGAAAAGCACAATATCAGATAAATCGTAATCACATTCACACACAGTATCTAGTTCAAATATTCACAGCTAGATACAGCACTACGTCACGAGTCTCGGAAATCCGATAATAATTAATTAATGGTGTTCCGAGTATTCCACTTCACCTCGTACGTAATCTACGTATAATTTATTGGTTTGGATGATAATACATACTGCACTACAGAATACTAGCAAACATAGGCGTTTACAAAATCTCTATGTGTTGAATGTGAATGTATCATCAATGTGGCAGAATCAAACATCGGAAGGAAAATAATAAAACAACATAGCTGTATTGAATGTATTGACTACTAAAGTAACAAAACGCTTCATTGTCTAAAGTATGAGAACCACTGCTGTATGTGAAGTCGTAAAATATTGGCATGATCGAAACATGTTCTGCTTGGGAGAGATTTAACTTAAACATTTTAAGTAAACTTTGTAAATTTTTCAAGTTAAATTTCTCTGGTTGTAATAAATGGGTATTATACTTACTATACCGAGTTTCCGACGTTATATTTCACATAACGTAATATTATAACTATTGAATAATTCCGCCCGCAAAATGTTTAAAGATCTTTAACTATTTGTGTAGTTAAATAAAAACAATTACAAATAGTATTTTTCGTTCTTCCCGACTACTAACCACCAGTGTTACGGCGTTATCAGTAACATTTTCATGATCAGACCTGGACCTCACAGCAACACACTCTATTGCAGCATTAGTGTCATACAGTTCGGCAATACTATCTAATCGATTTTTCGTTTAAATTATAGACAAAGATACAAATTATTTTTAGTAAAAAGTATAAAATGTACGAATTAAAATTAAAACGAATTCGGGAAGCATAAAACTCATATGAATGGTGGAGAACAGCAGTGAACGATATTTATACGTTGAGCTGTTTTTAAAATTAATTATACAAATAACTGTAAAAATTACAAGATGGGAATTTACTTACGAACCTGTCTGGTGCGGATAATCTTTGCCAAGTCAACAGCAGGGAGCAGTAGTAGCCTGTTGGTAACCGGAGGGCAGGGGGTGCGCGGAGTGAGACTGCCGAGAGACGTCAAGGGCCACAGCAGACAACGGAGGAAGAACACGTACCATCTCAAGAAGCGCCTCACCACAGACGAGAATATCTAGACAATATTGATAAGATTATAGACTGTAGCGAGCATTATAGACCTGATTGTGACAGGATGACAGGAGGTGCGTGGTTTGAGTATGCTGAGAGACGTCAAGGGGCCACAGCAGACAATGGAGGAAGAACACGTACCAATGCTCAAAGAAGCGCCTCACCACAGACGTAGAATATCTAGACAATATTGATAAGATTACTTTAGGACTGTAGCGAGAGCTTATAGACCTGAATTGTGACAGGATGACAGGAGGTGCGGGTTTGAGTATGCTGAGAGACGTCAAGGGCCACAGGCAGAAACGGAGGAAGAACACGTACCATACAAGAGCGCCTCACCACAGTCGAGGAATATTCTGGACCAATATTGATAGATTATGACTGTACCGAGCATTATAGAACTGATTGTGACAGGATGACAGGAGTGCGTGGTTGGAGTATGCTGAGAGGACGTCAAGGGCCACAGCAGACAACGGAGGAAGAACACGTACCATCTCAAGAAGGCCTCAACCACAGGACGAGTATAATCTTGACAATATTGATAAGATTATCGACATGTAGCAGAGAATAATAGACCTGATTGGTGGACAGGATGACAGGAGGTTGCGTGGTTTGAGTATGCTTGAGAGACGGGGTCAAGGGCCACAGCAGACAACGGTGGAAGAACACGCCCAAAAAAAAAAAATAAAAAAACCCCTACCATCTCAAGAAGCGCCTCACACAGACGAGAATATCTAGACAATATTGTTAAGATTATAGACTGTACCGAGCATTACTAGACTGATTGTGACCAGGGATGAACAGGAGGTGCGTGGTTTGAGTATGCTGAGAGGACGGTCAAGGGCCACAGGCAGACAACGGAGGAAGAACACGTACCTTCTCAAGTAGCGCCTCACCACAGGGTCGAGAATATCTAGACAATATTGATAAGATTATAGGGACTGTAGCGAGCATATTGACCTGATTGTGACAGGAATGACAGGAGGTGCGTGGTTGGATGTTATGTGAAGAGAGTCAAGGGCCACAGCAGACAACGGAGGAAGAACAGTACCATCTCAAGGAAGCTGCCTCACCACAGACGAGATATCTAGACAAGATTGATAGATTATAGACTGTACCGAGCATTATTAGACCTGATTGGAACAGGATGACAGCAGGTGCGTGGTTTGAGTATGCTGAGAGACGTCCAAGGGCCACAGCAGACAAACGGTGGAAGAAACACGTACCCATCTCAAGAAGCGCCTCACCAAGAGAGAATATCTAGACAATATTGATAAGTATTATAGGACTGTACCGAGCCATTATAGACCTGATTGTGACAGGAGGACAGGAGGTGCGTGGTTTGAGTATGCTGAGAGACGTCAAGGGCCACAGCAGAAACGGAGGAAGAACAAACGTACCATCTCAAGAAGGCCTCACCAACAGACGAGAAATATTAATACACTATTGATAGATTATACGACTGTAGCGAGCATTATAGACCTGATGGTGACAGGATGACAGGAGGTGCGGTGGTTTGAGTACGCTGAGAGACGTCACGGGCCACAGCAGACAACGGAGGAAGAAACACGTACCATATCAAGAAGCGCTCACAACAGAACGAGAATATCTAGACAATATTGATAAGATTATAGACTGTACCGACATTATAGACCTGATTGTGACAGGAGACAGGAGGTTGAGTGGTTTGAGTATGCTGTGAGGACGTCAAGGGCCACAGCAGACAACGGGAGGAAGAACACGTACCAATCTCAGAAGCGCCTCACACAGACGAGCAATATCTAGAAAAATATGATAAGATTTTAGACTGTAGCGAGCATTATAGACTGGATTGTGACAGAATGACAGGAGGTGCGTGGTTGAGTATGCTGAGAGGACGTCAAGGGCCACAGCAGACAACGGAGGAAGAAACGTACCATCTCAAGGAAGGCCTCACCACAGTCGAGTATATCTAGACATTATTGATAAGATTTCGACTGTACCGAGCATTATAGACCTGTTTGTGAAGGATGACGGAGGTGCGTGGTTGAGTATGCTGAGAGACGTCAAGGGCCACAAGCAGACTACGGAGGAAGAACACTAGTACCATCTTCAAGATGCGCTCACCACAGTACGAGAAATATCTATGACAATATTGATAAGATTATTGACTGTAGCGAGCATTATAAGACCCCTGTTTGTGACAGAATGATCACAGGGAGGTGATGGTCCCTGCTTTGCGTGGTTTGAGTATGCTGAGAGACGTCAAGGGCCACAGGCAGACAACGGAGGAAGAACACGTACCATCTCAAGACGCGCCTTCACCCACAGACGAGAATATCTAGACAATATTGGGATAAGATTATAGACTGTAGCGAGCATGTAGACCTGATTGTGACAGGATGACAAGGAGGTGCGTGGTTTGAGTTTGCTGAGAGAACGTCAAGGGCCACAGCAGGACAATGGAGGAAGAACACGTTACCATCTCAAGAAGCGCTCACCACAGACTGGAATATTCTAGACAATATTGATAAGATTATAGACGTAGCGAGCATTATAGACCTGATTGTGACAGGATGAACAGGAGTGCGTGGTTTGAGGTAAGCTGATGAGACGTCAGGGCCACAGCTGACAATGAGGAAGAACACGTACAAATCTCAAGAAAGCGCTCACCAAGACGAGAATTCTAGGACAATATTGATATGATTATAGGGACTGTAGCTAGCATTATAGGACTGATTGTGGACAGGATGTCAGGAGGTGCGTGGTTTGAGTATGCATGATAGACGTCAAGGGCCACAGAGACACAGGAGGAAGAACACGTTCCATCTCAAGAAGCGCCTCACCACAGACGAGAATATCTAGACAATATGTAAGATTATAGACTGTACGAAGCTTTATAGACATGATTGTGACAGGATGACATGGGGTGGTGCGTGGTTGAGTATGCTGAGAGAGTCAAGGGCCACAGCAGACAACGGAGGAAGAAAAACACGTTACCATATCAAGAAGCCCGCCTACGCCTCACCACAGACGAGAATATCTAGACAATATTGATAGATTATAGACTTGTACCGAGGCATATAGACCTTGATTGTCGACAGAGGATGACAGGAGGTGCGTGGTTTGAGTTTGACTGGAAGAGCACGTCAAGGGCCACAGCAGACTCAAGGGTGGAAGAACACGTACATATCAAGAAGCGCCTCACACAGACGAGAATATCTAGACAAGATTGATAAGATTATAGACTGTTACCGGCATTATAGACCTGATTGTGACAGGATTACAGGAGGTGCGCTGGTTTGAGTAATGCTGTTAAGAGACGTCAAGGGCCACAGCAGACAACGAGGAAGATCACGTACCATCTCAAGAAGGCCTCACCACCAGACGAGAAATACTCTAGGAAATATTGATAAGATTATAGACTGTAGGGCAAGCATTATAGACCTGATTGTGGACAGGCGATGGACAGGAGGTGCCGTGGTTTGAGTATGCTGAGAGACTGTCAAGGGGCCACAGCAGACAACGGAGGAAGAACACGTACTCATCTCAAGAAGCGCCTAATCACAGGACGAGAATTCTAGACAATATTGATTTGATTATAGAATGTAACGAGCATATAGACCTGATTGTGACAGGATGACAGGAGGTGCGTGGTTTGAGTATGCTGAGAGACGTCAAGGCCACAGCAGCAACGGAGGAAGAACATAGTACCATCTCAAGAAGCGCCTCACCAAGACGAGAATATCTAGACAATATTGATAAGATTATAGACTGTAGCGGAGCATTTTAGACCTGAGTTGTGTCAGGATGACAGGAGGTGCGTGGTTTGAGTATGCTGAGAGACGTCAAGGGCCACAAGCAGACAACGGAGGAGAAAAACAGTACCATCTCAAGAAGCGCCTCCACCACAGACGAGAATTCTAGACAATATGTGATAAGATTATTGACTGTAGCGAGGCATTATAGACCTTGATTGTGACAGGATTGAAAGGAGGTGCGTGGTTTGAGTATGCTTGAGTGGACGTTCAAGGGCCACAGCAGTCAATCGGAGGAAGAACACGTACCATTCTCAAGTAGCGACTCACCACAGACGAGAAAATATCTATACAATTATTGATAAGATTTTAGACTGTAGCGAGCATTCTGACCAGGATTGTGCCAGGATGACAGGTGGTGCGTGGGTTTGAGTATTGCTGAGAGGGACGTCAGGCCACTGCAGGACAACGGAGGGAAGAAACACGTACCATCTCAAGAAGCGGCCTCACACAGACGAGATTATCTAGACAATATTGATAAGATTTATTGGACTGTACCGAGCATTATAGACCTGATTGTGACAGGATGACAGGAGGTGCGTGGTTTGAGTATGCTGAAGAGGACGTCAAGGGGCACAGCAGACAACGGAGGAAGAACACGTACCATCTCAAGAAGCGCCTCCACCACAGACGAGAATATCTAGACAATATGATAAGATTATAGACTGTAGCGAGCATTATAGACTGATTGTGACAGGATGAATGGAGTGCGTGGTGGTTGAGTATGCTGAAGAGACGTCAAGGGACACAAGCAGACAACGGAGGAAGAACACGTACCATCTCAAGAAGCGCTCACCACAGGACGAGATATTCTAGACAATATTGATAAGATATAGACTGTAGCGAGCATTATAGACCGATGTGACAGGATGACAGGAGGTGCGTGGTTTGAGTATGCTGAAGAGACGTCAACGGGCCACAGTATAGACAAACGAGGAAGAACACGTACCATTAGAAGCGCCTCACCACAGACGAGAATATCTAGACAATAATTGATAAGATTATGGGACTGTAGCGAGGCATTATAAGACCTGATTGTGAAAGAATGATAGGGAGGTGCGTGGTTTGAGTATGCTGAGAGACGTCAAGAGGCCTCAGCAGGACAACGGAGGAAGAAACACGTCCATCTCAAGAAGCACCTCACCACAGACGAGAACTATCCTATACAATATTGATTAAGATTAATAGACTGTAGCGGCATTTTAGGTAACTGATTTGTGAACAGGATGTCAGGAGGTGCGTGGTTTGGAGTATGCTGAAGAGACGTCAGGGCCACAGCAGGACAATGGAGGAAGACACACGTTACCATCTCCAGAAGCGCCTCACCACAGACGAGAATATTAGAACAATATTGATAAGATTATAGACTGTAACGAGCATTATAGACATGATTGTGACAGGATGACAAGGAGGGCGTGAGTTTGAGTCTGATGAGAGACGTCAAGGGCCTCAGCAGACAACGGAGGAAGAACACCGTTACCATCTCAAGAAGCGCCCCCTCAACACAGACGGAGATATATCTATTACAATATTGATAAGATTATAGACTGTAGCGGAGCATTATAGACTGATTGTGACAGGATGGACAGGAGGTGGTGGTTTGAGTAATGCTGAGAGGGAAGTCAAGGGCACACAGCCGACAACGGGGGAAGAACACGTACATCTCAAGGAAGCGCCTCACACAGACGGAATATCTTTGACAATATTGATAAGATTATAGACTGTAGGCAGAGCATTATTGACCTGATTGTTAAGGATGACAGGGGGGTGCGTGGTTTGAGTATGCTGAGAGACGTTCAAGGGCACAGCAGGAACAACGGAGGAAGAACACGTACCATATCAAGAAGCGCCTCACACAGACGGAGAATATCTAGACAATATTGATAAGATTATAGACTGTAGCGAGCATTATAGACCTGATTGTGGACAGAATGATAGGAGGTGCGTGGTTTGGCGTATGATGTAGAGACGGTCAAGGGCAACAGCAGACAACGGAGGAAGAAACACGTACCATCTCAGAAGAGCCTCACCTCTGACGAGAATATCTATTACAAATATTGATAATTATAGACTGTAGCGAGCATTATAGACCTGATTTGTGACAGGATGAAAGAGGTGCGTGGTTTGTGTATGCTGAGAGGACGTCAAGGGCCACAGCCAGTCATGGAGGAAGAACCACGTACCAATCTCAAGAATTGTCTTAACAACAGACGAGAATATCAGATATAATAAAATATAAGTTTAGACTGTAACGACCAGTAAAAGTGTGTTATCTCTAGAGACTGCTAGTTTAGACTATTATAAATTCTATGAATATGATAAATTTTATTACAAATTATAAGTTTTTTGGACAAACAGCAGAATAAACTTTCAGCATATAAGTTTACATGGAGTTAATAATAGATTACTTGTATATTGTTAATAGTTTGAAATTCTAGGAAGCAAAAATCCCAATACTAATCGGAAATACAACTAAACGGTGTTTAATTGTTTGTACTCAGTATCAACACCTGAACCACACACATCCATGGCTCATGCCCTGGTTGGGGAGATGAGATAGCCAATGTTCGTATTGATTACCTGCTAATTAATTATTCTGTCCGGAGAGAAGCAGAGCACTATGCACAATTCACATGCAAACCGGCTAAATACATGTTACATGCATTACCACCACGTGTAGTCAACATATTTAATTTATTTTCATTTCACTAACCTTTCATTCACCTTGCTTGATTTATTATACACTATCTCAATAAAGATCTTTCTCTAACTGATATAAAACTCTGTCAAAGTGTAAATGTTTCGGATACTCATGAAACAATAGTGTCATTTGTAGTGAAATTTTTATGCCGACTATGGAGAAACGACCTCCAGTTTAACCCCATAAGAACAATGTTATAATTCTAACTCTGTTATGACCTTAATTTACTTTATGAATTAAGGTCAGTGCATTGACCCATTTCAAAGGTATTATTTAAAGCTTACGCATCCAAACGATTCTTCGTATTTTTTTAAGGTATTTAAACCTTGATAAAGAGAAAGGTTTGATACTTTCAGAATAAGCAATACAAATATCGAAAAGCTACAAAAAAGCTTCGATGGGTAATCATACCTTATAATTTAGATATCTCATATAATCTTAATATTACAACTAAGGGCGTACATTTTTTTTTAAAGTATAACAGAGCGAAAACCAAGATGGCCACCGCTATACCCGAAACTGTCCACTTTAAATCAGAATAGTATAAACCAGTCTTCTACAAATTTCCAATCTACTCCAAACTACACCACCCTGTGGTAGAAGGTTGCCATTACAGCCTACAGGGTTGGTGTACAAGACATTATCAATTGAAGAGTTAAGGGTGAAAGTAAATAAAGTAAATCAATATTTGACGAAACGATTCCTTGATCAGTTGTGGCCTGCGTAGGTTCTAATTCTTGACAATTATTACTAAATTAAATTAGCCCAATTCTGTTAGCTTAAAGAACGCGTTGAGTGTTCTATATGCAGCAATGACCATGGGTTTACTAGCGGAAGCCACAATGACTGCTGACGAACGGCCTTGCTGGAGCGGCTCATAGCGGTTATCGATTGGCCATTTATTATTTGCAACAAACTACATTACATTAGCCCAGTTCTGTCTGCAGATAGAACGTGGTGAGTGTTCTATATGCAGCAATGACCATGGGTTTACTAGCGGAAGCCACAATGAGCTGCTGACGAACGGCCTTGCTGGAGCGGCTCATAGCGGTTATCGATTGGCCATTTATTATTTGCAACAAACTACATTACATTAGCCCAGTTCTGTCTGCAGATAGAACGTAGTGAGTGTTCTATATGCAGCAATGACCATGGGTTTACTAGCGGAAGCCACAATGACTGCTGACGAACGGCCTTGCTGAAGCGGCTCATAGCGGTTATCGATTGGCCATTTATTATTTGCAACAAACTACATTACATTAGCCCAGTTCTGTCTGCAGATAGAACGTGGTGAGTGTTCTATATGCAGCAATGACCATGGGTTTACTAGCGGAAGCCACAATGAGCTGCTGACGAATGGCCTTGCTGGAGCGGCTCATAGCGGTTATCGATTGGCCATTTATTATTTGCAACAAACTACATTACATTAGCCCAGTTCTGTCTGCAGATAGAACGTGTGAGTGTGTACTCCAGAGTGTGCCAGTCCAAACACGTTTATTGGCAGTTTTCCACTCACTTTAAAGGATTGGAAAATTAAAGTTACGTACTTTAGACGAGACCACGATACAGCTAAAACGGTTAAACAGGTTACATAATTGGAATTTATGAAACAATTATTTTTTCGTAATTTATACCCGAAAACCTTATGGGGGATACGTTGTATTCAGATTTCAAGCTTTATACGAGACTGAGCATGAAGTTTTGGTAATAAAGCAAGAAATATGGTGCTAAATATGCTAAAATTAAATTGAAATAAATAAAATAAAACAACAAGCAGGTTCGTTCTGTCCAAAACTCTTAAATCCCATATTATGTAGGTGTAGGCGTACATATTTTTAAGTTTAAATGCATCTGTTTGGGCCGGATAATTAATGAATTAATTAATAATTAATGAATTTTAATGATTTTTTAGCCTTTAAAGTCACAGTCCTTCTCTAAAGACACTAAATATAGAAATGAAACGTTTAGATCATTGCAAGATAAATTATATGAATTTAAGTTGCTAACTTGGAGTATTTCTTAACACGATCAAGGAAAAAATGCTGAAAAGGAAATATGATATGGTTTATGTAAGGTTACATAAAAGGTAGAAATTCACACAACACGTGTTGCATAGCAGGCTTCGTTGATGTTGCATGCAACATAGCCTACAGTTCATGTAATTCTCGTGAAGTTATGCGAACAGACATACAGAGGGGCAAACATAAAAAAAAGAAATTGTTTAGACTTTCCAAGAAGACAAAAGAGAAATTATGCCAGCCTATTCTGTGGTAGGCTTCAATGACGACCAACAAAATGTAATGGTTAAACATGGATCATTATAAAACTGTATAATATATAGTATACTATATATTATATAGTAGCCAGTTTCTTATAATTGTTATAATTGTGGTTGATGTAATCCATAGTAACTACATCAAATTATAAACTAACTATTTAATGATTTTAATTTTAATTATACATTTTTGATCGGAATTAATAATTAAATATTCATACTAATTAAATGATGATTCGTATACATTTCTTATTTACAATTTGAAGTATACATATCTTGACATCTTGCGCTGTAGTTATGTTAGACGTGTTACTACGTTAAAATACTTCATAATGCCATATAATTGTACTCAATCTGCACACACATTAATTTACACTGTGATTTTCTCGTTGCTATTATGTTATGTTAACCACAACACCAATGTAATAATACTCGCTAACGCTCAGCCAAAGTACATAGACTAACACGCTCCATCATCGCACTAGATGTAGGCCTGCTAGAAATGAGGCTTGATGACAAATTTCAAGTCTGCATGTCAGTTCTTGTCGAGATGACGTGTGGACAAACAGACAGTCAGACTGACAGAAATGACATTTACAAGCCCCTCGTGTGATATCGCCTAAATGACATTATGAAATGACGCGCTTTTTAAATATTTATGACATAATAAAATTAATTATCTGATATATAAAAACATATGAAGATTCAAGTTATGCGCACGATGTAAAAATCTCATATCCTTAAATTCAGCCAAATGTTTGTGGCCATTAATTAAAATGCTCGCTAATAACGAGGGAGGGACGAGTAACTTAATCGAGCCGATGTTGAGTACGTAGAAATGAAGTTACATGTAAATTGCTGATATTTTGCGGTAAACAGACATACAGACAGACATACATATACACAGCCACACACAAAGAAGAATTTTAACAACCAACTCTTCTAGTGGTGGCATAATATGTATAAAAAAGTTAGAAGCCTCTATACATTTCTTCTCGATATATCCTGTGGAAGTTAGACTTCGATAACGCTCAGCCTAATTCCATAGGTGGCATTTTACGCAAAAATGTGTTCATTTAATGATATGTATTGCTTATTATGAATTGAAATGTTATCAAAATTTTGAGTTGATACTCTCAACTCGATATCGTAACATTTCCCTGAGCAATAGGCTTCGCTAACGCTCAGCCATCGCACATGGGTGGAAGTAAGTTACAATTGAACTCGATTTTGCCTATGTAGAAGTAAAGATTCATGCACATTTTTCAAGTTATAATCAATCCATTATTGATATATATACAGGCGGTTTTTAAAATAGCTTCTCGGTGGAGTGCGAGCTTGTAGTGTCGCCATATATACACAGACCGCGGGGACTGCAGGCGGGAGGACCATGTTACTAGTTGTCGAAAGAGATTCACTTCTCTACCTGTAAATATCTCACAGTTTCCTTAGCCAGCACGTAACCGTAAAATTCAAATGGCCCACTTACACCTCAGTAACAGCACTTGTTCTCCTTCTTTTAGTGTTTTTTGTATACACGAACTGGATTACAGATTACTTTTTACAATCAGGAATTATCCAATCACTTATATTTTGAAACCACAAAAATAGTTTTATAACAACACGCAGAGTACAAAATATTATTGTTTGGTAAATAATTTGTATTTATTGATAAATACAATGTGAGCAGGCGACATTCAAGCTGGGTCTGGTTGTCGCCGTAGTCAACGAGTTGGTACAGGCTCATGGTCTGTCTCTGGCGATCAGTGAGACAGAAGTAGTGCTCCTTACGAAGAGGCGAATTCCCACCGTGTTCCCTCTGCATATGGGCAACGTCCGACTGGAGACCGAGCCTGCTGCCGAGTACCTCGGGTTGAGGATTGACAGCAAACCTTCCTCCGACAAAGCCGCCAAGGCTGTTGCAGCCCAGGGCAGGCTCATGCCCGACATCGGAGACCCGCTTCCTTGCAAACGCCGCTTGTTGATGTCATCACTTCAATCAGTCCTCCTGAGCTGAAGTCTGGGCCCACGTCTTGCAGAAACATGAGCCCAAACCGGCTCTCCCGAGACCAGCGCCGAAGAGCCCTGCTGGTCGCACCAGCTTACCGCACGGTTTCCGAACCAGCTGTGGTGGTGATCACTGGTGTCTTTCCCATCTACCGTCTTGCGATGGAGAGACAGGCGATCTACCGCCGCAGGACCGAAGTGGACAGATATACTGTTGCCCAAGAAGAGCGCGACTGCAGCTTTGACCGCTGGCAACGCGATTGGTAAGCCGAGTCGAGAGACCAGGGTGACCAGACGCAAATTTCTAAAAGGAGTACTTTTGGGGATAAAAAGCAGAACATTAGACAAAAAAGGAATATATTATTAAATATTATATTTATACATTTATTATACATTATTATAAAAACACGCATTATAAATTAGTACTGTGTTGCTTGAATGCAAATAAAAAAACTCAAATTCGATTTGTTTTGACATATAAATCGAAAAATAAAAGGAATTCATATTATTAAAGTGTATATTGATGGGTAAAATTATTATTTGAGACTAATATTTTCTTGGGCATAATATTAAATTAATCATTGTTAAAATGTATCTCTTTAAAAATTATAACTGATTTTAATCCAAATTTTTAGAATTATATTAAAAATAAATGTTATAAAATAATTGAAAAACTATCAATTTATTGTATCGATTCATTACATTATTAGCAAGCAATTCTAATACACGTCAGTAATTATCACTACAGCAGAAAAATATATAATGTATTATATAGAAATTATCGTATAATTCATAATACATAAATAGAGAATCAAGGGGTAGTAGCGCCAGTGCAGCTGAGCGGATATAAACAACAGTGAGTCAGTGACACTATACAACACTCAACATACAACTGAATATAACAGTTCACATGCCATGGCATTACGTGTGCGCTGCTATAACTTTTAATGGTATATCTTTGAGACTTCGGAAATCGGAAGAATTTTTTAACGTGTTGGTAGTATTTTTGAACATTTAAAGCGTTCACCAAAAAAGCCGGACATTCTACATAATTTACAAAATCCGGGAAGACAGGAGGACATGGCCTCCTAAAGCAGGACGTCTGCCCACGCTGCTTCAGACTCATCCCGGACATTTGACCATCTGTGGAACGGCAGCACGGTGAGGTCGATTACTTTATGACCCAATTTCTCTCGTGTATTTTCGGACCTATTTGTTCAGGGTAGGGAAAGTCACCAGCTTGGACTGTCTACTCTGTCCTAACATTGCTCTCACTTTTCGAATGCATTTGCGGCAGGTTTCTCTCTCTGCTGAGATCGGCCTCGCGGTCACTCCTGAGAACATCGTTGGAGCTATGCTCCAGGGAGAGAACACCTGGGAAAAAGGTCGACCTCGATCGGCCTTAACTCTCTGACTCCCCCGACGAGGAAAGCCCTAGTGGCGTAACTTCACAGACCTAGTCTAAAGTAATGTGCTAAACAGTTCCAGGCTAGTGTCCTTGGTGATGAGGGGGTTGTTTAGGCGGTAGTCCTTAGAACAACGAGCCTGCGGGAGTCCGACACTATGGAGGGGACAACGAGCCTCTCAGTGTGCGAAAAAACATTTTCATCTAAAAAAAAAACAAAAAGCAAAAAATAAAAACACCAAAAAACCAAAAATTCATATAATTGTATGAATGAACATACTTTCATTCTTTCTGCCAAAGTTTAGACAATACAAACACAACACTGCAAAGTGACAAAATATACAATTGGAATAATCGCTTTAAAAATATGGCACATTTGGGAATCAAGTTATTGAGGAATACATATTTCTTGAAACAACAGGGATCAGCATTTAGATATTAAATACAGTGGAATGATCTTATCGCATAAATGAAAAAAAAAACTATCTTTACCTTTGAATTGGTTTGATAATTACAGAACGTACCAATGATGAGATCACCATTGTCAAGAAGGCTGTAATTGATTAGATTTGGTTTGTTAAATATGGGCTAAAGTTCGCGTTACACCAAGAATTGGTTATGGACTGCACATTAAATAATCTGTTTGAATGTTTATTGAAGTTTTTTTATTGATGAGGGCTGACACAAACGCATTACAGGTAGTTCGTAACAATTTGATGTTAAAATGATACTTTAAAATGTTCTAATTTAGTACAATTTAAATAAAAATTATACAAAAATGTCCCATAACTTAAATGTTTGTTAGTAAAAGTCCCATAAGTACCATTCCTTTTATCAGCTATTCCGATTAGCCAATTCATTCAGTTTTACTGAGAAAAAAGTTCTCAGTAAAAACATAAATGGCATTGATTCAGAGTTACTACACAGATGCAAGCTCTCAAGGTCTTTGATTTGTTTACTGGTTCCGGGTCCGTACCGAGAATCAATTCTTTGTTTGAAGTTTGTTTTTGACGGCGGATGTATTGTGAAGGAAACATTATTTTCCTGATATTTGCCATCGTTAAGTGATAAAAAAAATCAGTAACACTACATTTCGAGATCTGCAATCTGATTGATCTCTTCTTCAGTTAAATAACTAACCTAAAACATAATTACAAACTAGGTTAAAATAAACAAATCATACCAGAGCGTTGTGACACGCGTAAGTCAGGAATCACAACCACCATGTTGTGTGTTAGCTTCTCTAACACTAAAACACTAAAAAAGCTAAACACAACACTAATTATTAAAACTGAACTACATTACCTGAAGAAGAGATCAGATTATAGATTTCGAAACGTAGTATTACTGATTTTTTGTACGACTAAACGATTAAAAATGTCCGGAAAAGTCATGTTTCCTTTACTACACAGAGTATTAATAAACTATACCACAATCTAAATCACCATTTGTGTTATGTTTGGTGATGTTTCTTTCGTTGAAAATTCCTTTTTTAACTGAGGTTTCTTACCATTCAAGAAAAGAAACAAGGTGACAAAGTAAAGTCCACTTCTCAGATGATAGCTATAATCTTACTTAGCAAGAAGTGTGACATAATCACTTTATTGAAAGAGACTTGACCTTGTTTTGTATGGCTTTATATGGGCCAGAGAGTTTCTTCGTGTTCGCTGGATACGAAACAGTAAGAAATAATGCTACACTTCAGTGGAAATTTGCTATCGAGGCTATAATATGTGTTTTAAAAAGTTCGATAGAAAAATTAAACCCCGGCTTCATTAGTATTTTTATTGATTTTAAAATAAGTGAAGCATAACCTAAACATTATGGTTTTACTATCTACGCAATATTGTCGTGTTTTATTGTAGGATAGAATTTTGAACTGGATACATTGTGCGCTCGACAAGCAATGATTGTATATTGAGTATACTTTGCATTATACAGGACTTAATTGGTCCAATTAAAAAATCCTTAACTGATGAAGATATGGAACATAAGCTGGCTTAAAAATGTTTCAATGTGTTTCATTCACTATCAAAATAATTTTACAAATACTGAACAAATAAATGCAATATTAACTGCTATAAAATGCTGTAAATCAAATAAAGTTGTACTTAAAATTGGTCGAACGTGTTAATCCATGAGACCTAATTAAGAGTAGATTGTGAAGATAGTTATAACCTTTGCGTACTGAGTAATTCATTTCTGTGAATTGATTTCTTATGATTAATAATTGCTATGAAAACATCTAAAGGAAACTATTTTTAAATAGTACCTTTAGGAATCTAGATAGATTTGCTTTCTCGAATCATCAGTCTGATGTCCACCTTAGACTGTTCATGATGGGCCCGGGGCCCGGACTAAAACTCTGAAATGCTTCATTATCAGCACTAATTCTGATAGGGTTATCAGACGAGGAGATATAAAAGGATTTAAAATATAAAGAGATTTTTTGCTCGTATGTTTTTTGTTTTTACACACTTCGAATGAACCGCTTGCATCACAGTCTACAGTGTCGGACTTTGGGTCCGAGTTAGAGATAACGCCGGTTCAAATCTTGTATGTGACTATTGTTGCACTTTTTATCAGTACTGTAATGACTCTCCTCATTATTCTGTTTGATAAGATCCTCGCACAGGCCAGTGGCCCATGAGGACGGCAGAATAAGGCTGAAATTGGATCGGCGTCACCTTAAAAAACACACCCAAAACCAAAAAGTCAAACGGCCTCAGTCTGATGTCCCCATGGCTCATTAAAAAATGCTGCAAGCATTTAGTGAGACCCTTAACGGAATTAGTAAATTATTCATTCCAAACAGGAGTGTTCCCCTCTCTCCTTAAAATTGCAAAAGTTGTTCCAATTTTAAAGAAAGACGACCCAGCCTATATAAGTAACTACCTGTCTCAATTTTGCCAGTATTCAGGAACATTTTTGAAAAGCTTTTTCTTATAAGTATGCTTCACTTTTTGGACAAATACAATCAGCTCTAAAATGAACAGTTTGGGTTCAGAATGGGTAAATCGACAACCGACGCAGTCGTTGGTCTTGTCGATATGATTGTGGAGGGGATTGAATGTCGGAACCACACAATGAGTGTGTTTCCTGGATCTGTCCAAAGCATTCGACTGCGTTGACCACAATATACTGCTCGACAAACTTGAGTCCCACGGCATTCGAGGCGTGCCTTTTAAATGGCTTAGCTCATTTCTAAGCCACAGATCCCAAGTTGTCCAGATATCAAATAAATCATCCAAACCAATAGATCTTAGATATGGAGTCCCCCAGGGGTCTATCCTCAGTCCTGTGCTTTTCCTGCTTTATGTCAGCGACATAGAATCATCGCTTCTGCATGGAAGAACAGTGCAGTTTGCAGATGATACGACTCTTTTTTTCAATGCAAGATCAAGCGAAGTTTTGGAACAACAGTCTTTTGTTGATATTAACAGCTGTCCCAATACTTCAACAGCTTCAACCTCACAATAAACACAATAACCAACGTTTTAAATTTTTCTTTGCGCACTGCGGGCAACCAGTGCGGACCTGCCATCCTGACGGCTGACTCCACACTGGACGAAGTCTACTCTTCAAAATTCCTTGGATTGTACCTTAATCGAGGACTGACATGGAATGTGCACATTGATCATGTTTGCGCCAAAATCTGCTCAGGCACCTTTGTTCTGAGGTCTTTAGCAAAATACTGCCCGAGTCAGGTACTGATTACGGCGTATTATGGCTTGATATACCCCCACCTGGTCTATGGAGTGATCCTTTGGGGAGCTTGCGCTAACACTCAGTTCCAAAGAGTTTTAAGACTCCAAAAAAAAGCAATTCGAATCATCGCAAAAATCAAATTCAGAGCGTCGTGCAGGCAAGTTTTCAAGAAATTGCAGCTGTTGACTCTGCCATGTCTCTACATATTGGAAACAACTATGTTTTGTGTGAATAAATGTACCTTAACCAGAGGCCAAGACGTACACATGTATGAGACACGTGGTAGAGCAAACTACCGAACTGGTAGACACAGAACGGTGGTTTATGAACGCCTGCCTTCACAAGCGGGTGTTCCATTCCTCAACAGACTGCCCAATTCAATCAAAGATGCTCCAACGCCAAAGGCGTTTAAGACTCGCATAAAACGCTTCTTGGTGTCTCAAGCGTTTTATAATGCAGGTGAGTTTTTGGCTTTCACCTGGGAGGCCGCCCAATTACAAGACTGACCCGCTGTTCGAAGTGGGTTGCATTGGCGATGAATGAAAGAGGTGTGATTTTAAACATTGTATGTCTGTATGTGTATTATAGTTTGAATGACTGAAATTTTAGGATATTATTATTAATTGACGTTTGCCATACGATGTATTATTGTCTTAGCAAGCAATAAAACAGAAAAAACAACTTCAACCCGACCGTCTGCCACATTATTGAAAGTTGAATTAGCGTCACCCAACTATGTGAAGTCCGACATTTGGCTGGAAATGGGGTCTTTCAGTCTGGTTCAAATCCTCGCCATAAAATTTAAATAAAACTGCCATATAAACAAAATAATTATCCAATTCGTTATCACAAAAAATTCTCAAATTCTTACAAAAAACTATTGCAAATCCAGGCCCATGGAGAATAGAAATACTTGAAACACTGCAACAGCTTGTTACATTTATTAATTATGAAGAAATACTGAAATGCGTCATTAATTGAAATTTTGAAACCGTCCATATTATTTATCTGTTCAAAATATTTAACGAGTGATATATATGTGATTGACTAAATAAAAAAAATTTAAAAATCGCCACTATATTTACAGCAATAGAATTTTTATACTGTAAATCTCACCATAGTTTTCTGTAAAAAGTAATAAAAATCAAATCCATTTGAGAATAAACGCATTCTTAGTTCTTCGGTTTACGCGGCTGGGTCGATGTAATAACCAACATCTATAGTTTTCCTGTTTACGTCTTTCGAGATATTGCTTACATAATTGATATTCTTGAAAATTTTCAGTCACGCTATTCAGATGTTTCAGTCATGTGTTGGTTGAAGGTGGCTTTCTACAGTAAGGCCGAAGTATTTCAAGAAATAATAAACTCAAGACATTCGTTATAAAATCATTATGGAGGATATTCCAGTATCCAATAAGCCTAGCCTAATAACAGTTTGTTAGGAACCAGATACTGAGAAAACATCTCAAACTAATTACCGTCTACTTGTTTATGGCCTTGTTTGTATATCACACTTTGTAAACAAACAATGTTGGTGTAGTAGCATTTGGAAAATTTCAATAAATAAACATAACAGAAAACTGTTCTTACTCTTAATACAATTAATATATTGCGCTGTTCGTATACGTCTGACAAAACTACGGAATAAATTACAGGTAAATTAAAAATTTCAATCAATTTACAATTAAAATTCGGAGAACTTGAAAAGCAATATCACAAATCTAATAAACTACAAAAAACAAAGTACTCTTAAAATAAGTCTAGCAAAGATATTTTAGATACGTTATCTACATGAAATGCGATAGCAGGAAGATTACAGACCAACTGTTCGCGAAGAAACAACTGAAGGACGGGTTTCATTCTCGCATGCGTCTGCTGGACGATCGATGGACGCTGATGACACTGCTGCTGGGTTGATGCGGTGTATGATGGGTAATACTTGACCTTGCGAACAGCTGGCACGCTCCCCCCTCCCTCCCCCATCCACGGTTCACGGTAGCTAAGTGTCGCGTCGCCGCGCCGGGCATTGTTTACAAACATTTATGTACAAGGAGTTGGCCATGCGCCTCACCTTGGTAACAGAGAGTTTGGAGTTGGTACACACCGCGGGGACAAAGTCGTTGTTGGTAAACATTTGGACTGTCGGAAAACAATGATTTTTTCTGGAATACAAAATCTTTTTTGAGGCAACAATAAACGTAAAAAAACACACACACTTCTCGGAAAGCTTTGCACATTTTATGTTACTGTTCAAAGGAAATAATATTTTATCGCAACGAGATAAAGAAGGGAAACATTATTGAAAGTCAGTATTATCAGTATCTTTATCTTTTGTTTGACATTCATGTAACTATTATTTATCTACGTCGGTTGGTTTGGAATGTCTCAAACCACGAAAATAAACTCGTTGTCCTTCGTCTCTGCTGCTCAGTGCGTAAATTGCTAGACTTACCCTAATTACTTATCCTAAGACTACAAAAGTCAGGAAAGAAATAATACCTAATACAACTACAATTATGCAGTTCTGGTTTTTTATTCGGAAAAGTAAAATCTATGCTTCCAATATCTGTTGACTGTTATCTAATGACAACAATGGGGGCCAAGAGCAAAGGTCAGACGGCGAGCAGCGAACGCAGTCATACTGATATCGACTCAGCTGTCTACTGGCTATTGTTCTACAATCCAAAGGTCAAAACCGTGGGCGGCTTACATAACCTCAATTTACTCATCAGCTGATTGCTGTACTTACCGCCCGTTGCTATAGGTTACCTACCTCTATCACCTTTCTTGGATATTAACAGTGGGTGGATAACTATCATACTGGATTGTATGACACAAAAAGTCCTTTGAGACGATGTAATTGAAATTAATTATAATTTAATCATTTGCTACCCAGATATTATTGGCTGAGCGTCAGCGAAGCGTATTAGTCGATGGCTGGAAAATTTGATTTTTATCAAGCTGTCTACCTATTTATCTGACCACACGATAAAAGAAACTCTTAAAAAACTGACTTATAGACTTGAAACGGCATTTATCCTCATTTCTATACGGCAACATCAAGTTAGATTATAGTGGATGTCACTCAGGGGGATTTGGACATTTTTACAATAACTTGTGGGTAACCATGATAACAATGAGAAAATCGCAGAGTAAATAGATTTGTACTAAGTACATCATACGGAATTGTAACATATAACACAGAATCGTGCAGCGTAATGAAATGTAAGTGCCTGTTAACCGACTCCTATTTTGTATTATAATTTGGGCAATAGTTTAAATACTGTATTAAAAAATGAAGTACAAATATTGTGTATTATCATTAACTAAAACACGATGTACCTTTACGGTCACGGCACGGCGCTTTGATTGAATTCTTGGGCAGAAGCTTCGGTAGAAGAGTACGCAATTTGTAGTCAGAGGTGCAAAAGTGAAATCTCCCATGCTGAGCCGAATCATAAATATTCTTTTTCAGTTATAATGCTTTATTGCAGGGTAAATGGCAAGGCTTTTCTTTATGTTTTGTTTATCAGATGACAGTCTAAAAGATACTGACGTATGTCTTTGTAGATAGCAGTATTAGACACGATTTTACAGATAAGATAACGATGCATAGCCTACTGATAAGCAATAAAGAATGAAAGCCAAGGTCAGGCGCATAGACCGGTTCAACCACGGCCAACAGCATTACTTCGTCCTACTAAACACTTTATTGTTATAGTTCAACAGTGATATTATCTACCTGCATAAAAACTTTCGCCTTGTTCCCTTAAGGAAAATCTGTCTTTAAACCATATTAGAAAGTCATGTTTGAGAAATCAACTGAGCGAAGGTTTTTAATTGTCTTTCTGAATAATCCTTAACATAATATTATCAGTATTTTTGTTTTAACAAATTCTTTTATATTACACCAACAGGGGTTTTGTTCTTAATAGTTTGTATAGTTTTTAAGAAAATTGAATGTTAACTAATTGAAATGAGTTGTTGGTTCTACGATAATGGTATGAGTGAACAGATCCCAAAATAAGGTAATTTCCTGATAATAAGGTAAATAATTAATGTATTAATTGAGTTACATGTATTTTGTAAATGTATAAACGTATATTTCCGTGGATCAGGAATGCTGTGCAATTAAATTAAATAAAAAAATATTTTTAAAAGTAAATTTACATTAAAAATTTTAATTTAAACTCTAAAGTTAAATTAAATGTAAAAACAATAAATTGAAGGAAATTTATCACCTTTGGATTAAAAAACATTTTCTCGAAATAAGAAATGGTAAAACATTTCTAAGGACGTCCCAAGCTTTCATGGGATAATTGACGGCCATTAGAATAAATCTCTATCTTAATCCTAATCCCATCTTACCAGACTGTATTGAAAATAGGTTGTTTAGTTTAACATTCTATTTGTCTCAAACAAACATACGAAGTCATGCTTTGTACTGCAATTTTATTGATACTGTTAAAAGGGTGTAGAGTGTATAGATTATGTCTTTACGCAGAACATACATTTATGAACACGGCAATCTGTAAAATATTGAATGCTTTAGTATTGTCCTTGGCTCAGTTTGTCCCTATCTACTACTTGTTACTTTGCGATATAAGTAGGTTTAGATTAGGTTGTCATGAATATGTTACTAGTAGTACCAAAGTTAAAGTTAATCTTTACGAGATCTGAGCTTGTCTTTGGTACTAACTCGAGGGATGCATTGCGGATCCAAACCACCGAAGCCCGCACAGATGGGTGGCATTTACTAGCGGTACTTTTTCGACTTCAGATCACGTGCTTGATCGTGGACCCTGATCTGAAAGTACCGATAGTAAATGCCCTTAGCCATCAATGCAGGCTTCACCCCACACTTCTGGCGGAGCAAAAAAAAAAACATCAATCTAACTAGTACTTATATTACGTGAACTTAAACTTTAGATTTTCTATATACGATACGTAACTATGTATGTACCTACTTATATACCCTACTAACAAATAGTAGGCAGAGATATATTAGGCCTTCGGATAATACCACAGTTCAGTACCAAAAATGGTATGTTTTAAGCAGATACTGGAAAAATACTTCTGAATATGGAAACCAATGAAGTTGATTTTTTTTAAATGTGTAAATAGAAGTAATATAATGTAACAAATGATCAACATAGTTGGTTCTTTATGTTTAACATCATAATTAAAAACCTATGGTGTTTCAACATCTGATAGTACTTACCCTACGCCGAGGACTTGCAGGCTGGTCCTCCATCTCAAACAGCCTCAGAGAGATGCCAGGACACACTGAAACTGGTGCCAAGGCCCCTGGAAGCGAGATTACCTTCCGTCCGGCGAAACCAGGTCCCTGTCACTCAGTTTTTGTCCGGGCCCCAACCAATACTACCCATATCAAATGTGTTGCGTGCACAAAAACTTATTAGCCTTGATAACCCATTCTGGTGTGACTTACAGTACTATATTTATGGATTGATTGATATTTTTAGACATTCTACAGTTTGTCTATTATAAAATAAGAATACAGGTAATAGTCGGCGAAAAGACTTGATCTCTGGCTGTAGATTTCAATCTGCCTCTTAAAAACTATTCTGAAAATAAAGTTTGAGTCATTGACTATAAAATACCACGTTCTCCTTCTGGGTGTAATTTGTCTGGAAAAGCTGCCGAAAGAGGTCAACCCTAGATAGTTAAGACTCATTAACAGCAGAAAACGTTTTTTAAATTTTTTGGTGAGCTCTAGATTTGAATATAGATTTGATATTTATCTGAAATTTAAAGTCTCTTTCATTCTTGGTGGACAAAACTCTAAAATGTCGTTATAAAATACCGAACCAAACGCAACAACAAAACAACTAACAAAACGCAACCTTAGCAGCTCATAAGTTTATAATTCGGGTTATTTTTTTAATAGAATTTTCGAGCAACAGCTGTATAATATGCCTCCCTTGCAGAGATGAAAAATAAATAAATCTGACCACTACTAGGAAATCCCGTTACTTTTGTGCAAAAGATATTTTTTTCCTTTAACTAAAGTCATAAAAACCCACCATAATCCTCTCTGAAGAAATTGCAAGCAAATTCAAAAAAGTAAATTCTTGGGATATTGGTCTGATCATAATCATCTCTAACCTCCTTAGACCTTTAATAACTGATCTAAATGAAACTATGGGGGATCAATGAATAACTAGTATTTCCTCCCAAATGCGCCAAGTGTTCAGTATCTCTTAATTTAGGACATCATGAAGTTTCATCACGCCAAGACGGTTATCACGAAGAGTAAAGGACGATTCATTTAGACTATGATCAAGGCGAGCAGGTTTTTTAGCGGTTGTTTTTGCAAAGTATGGAAGAATTGCCAACCGAACGGTGTCCATTGTTATGTTAATGACAGGTCAATGTCACATGCGTCAAGAATAATCAGGGTCAGGAAATGGTAACTAGTTAGTCACGATCGATGCAGGTGTAAATCACAATAATGAGAATATTCTCCGTACTCGGATCTGGCATTAAAAAGACTTACATAAAAATAACAGATTATCTCCTAAATATTAAGTTCAGAACATTCATCTGCAACAGATGAGGGAGCTGAAACTTGAACAGACGTTCGAGCACAATAACCTTTCCAATTTGACAACTAATTTTAGATATTCCTAGTTCTTTGATTTTGAGGCTTGAGTAAATTCGAGGGTTTAAGCAAAACTCCTAGAAACTTTTAACGGAAGAACTGTTGGACACAAATATCTTGACTCCACATTTAAACAGAAGGGTCAAGTTTTATTTATGAAAAAAACGGCGTATTTAAATGTTTAAAAATACATTGTAACAAGAAAAAGTATAAATACGATGAATCGGTTTGTAATAATAGAATAAATAATGACTTTTATCCGCAAGGACTGTTGTTTATAAAAACTGTCTGATGGAAACCAAGGAAGAAAACACGTCATCATTAGCTCTAACGGTTCATCGAGCAATGTTGAGGCCGCGCCTCAGGATGTTTACTGGTCGCTTTGTTGATATTGAAATAAATCCGGCGTGATGGAGGGAGAGCAAGAGGAAATAACAAAAACCGAATGGAATCGCAAATCAGAATGCTAATGGATTGTGCGGATCTCCTCCCCGAACTCGGAGTAGAGAAGAGCATTTATCACCAGACCCTTCAGGGCCCTCTGTGAGGGTCTTCAGCGCGTATTGACTCCTGGGGTGGAAGGGTCTCAATAGCATTGTGGTAGTCCATTTCTAAATGTGACATCCATAATGCAAGTCTATATGAAATGTAAAATAACTTCATTTTAGCAATTGTTAGATAGGGTTTAAGAAGTTTAAACTCAAAGTAAAAGAACCTTACACGGGAGCTAATTGCATGAGTGGCATATAGATGAGTTTACTATTGCTTAGTGTAAAATAACACATTGCTATGGCGGGTGTTTTAAAGAAATCCTCACTAAAAACACTATAATAACAATTATTGTTTCTATCAATGATATAGAATGGTATAAATATAAAGAACAATATATTGATATCATATATGCTAATTTATCCAGTAAAACAATGTTTTACACAAAATTACACATTTATTAAAAACAACATTGATACAGATATCAACTAAAACACGTTTAACGCAAATTGTAAAACATAGAAATAGGGAAGGAATAAAGATGTTTTACCCTCAAATGTTCGCATACTAATTACATACTAATATACATCGGATGGACGAACTTCACGCAGCATATGTGGCTTTACCTTCCATTTCATCCCGCCTAATAAAGATTATATAACTGAGTGCCTCGGAAATTCTATTAACAATATACAAAAAATATACAAGCATAACTATACGCTATGAACGGATCGGCTTCTAAGTGACAGCTCAAGGTTAGGCGAGTCCCTCATCTTCCTCAAATAGCCTACCCCTCTTACAACTCTACCGGCTACAAACCCATTCAAAAAAACCATGAGTAACCATTTTTGGAATATACTTAATACTACATTAAAAGAACGCAATATTGTCAAGATAAACAAAACAAATCTAACATAAAACCGTAAATCAAATAAAGGGTTTTGAGTTGGTAATGTACACGAGCAAGTGTAAAGCATACGGTACCGCTATGGATTTAGTGAAGGAAATGGACAGTCTAACGAGCTCTAGAGCGATCTTCCTCTGAAGAAGACACATTAATAGAATGAGTTGACAATACAAACACGAGCAAGTGTAAAGCATACCGCTATGGATTTAGTGAAGGAAATGGACAGTCTAACGAGCTCTAGAGCGATCTTCCTCTGAAGAAGACACATTAATTGAATGAGTTGACAATACAAACACGAGCAAGTGTAAAGCATACCGCTATGGATTTAGTGAAGGAAATGGACAGTCTAACGAGCTCTAGAGCGATCTTCCTCTGAAGAAGACACATTAATAGAATGAGTTGACAATACAAACACGAGCAAGTGTAAAGCATATCGCTATGGATTTAGTGAAGGAAATGGACAGTCTAACGAGCTCTAGAGCGATCTTCCTCTGAAGAAGACAAGTTAATAGAATGAGTTGACAATACAAACACGAGCAAGTGTAAAGCATATCGCTATGGATTTAGTGAAGGAAATGGACAGTCTAACGAGCTCTAGAGCGATCTTCCTCTGAAGATGACAAGGTAATAGAATGAGTTGACAATACAAACCCGAGCAAGTGTAAAGCATATCGCTATGGATTTAGTGAAGGAAATGGACAGTCCAACGAGCTCTAGAGCGATCTTCCTCTGAAGAAGACAAGTTAATAGAATGAGTTGACAATACAAACACGAGCAAGGTGTAAAGCATATCGCTATGGATTTAGTGAAGGAAATGGACAGTCTAACGAGCTCTAGAGCGATCTTCCTCTGATGAAGACACGTTAATAGAATGAATTGACAATACAAACACGAGCAAGTGTAAAGCATATCGCTATGGATTTAGTGAAGGAAATGGACAGTCTAACGAGCTCTAGAGCGATCTTCCTCTGAAGAAGACGTTAATAGAATGAGTTGACAATACAAACACGAGCAAGTGTAAAGCATATCGCTATGGATTTAGTGAAGGAAATGGACAGTCTAACGAGCTCTAGAGCGATCTTCCTCTGAAGAAGACACGTTAATAGAATGAGTTGACAATACAAACACGAGCAAGTGTAAAGCATATCGCTATGGATTTAGTGAAGGAAATGGACAGTCTAACGAGCTCTAGAGCGATCTTCCTCTGAAGAAGACAAGTTAATAGAATGAATTTGACAATACAAACCCGAGCAAGTGTAAAGCATATCGCTATGGATTTAGTGAAAGGAAATGGACAGTCCAACGAGCTCTAGAGCGATCTTCCTCTGAAGAAGACAAGTTAATAGAATGAGTTGACAATACAAACACGAGCAAGTGTAAAGCATACCGCTATGGATTTAGTGAAGGAAATGGACAGTCTAACGAGCTCTAGAGCGATCTTCCTCTGAAGAAGACAAGTTAATAGAATGAGTTGACAATACAAACACGAGCAAGTGTAAAGCATACCGCTATGGATTTAGTGAAGGAAATGGACAGTCTAACGAGCTCTAGAGCGATCTTCCTCTGAAGAAGACACATTAATTGAATGAGTTGACAATACAAACACGAGCAAGTGGTATGAGGTGTGGGATGGAGGGGTATCAAGATGCTGAGAGTGCTGAGTGGGGAGAGGTGTGTATTTTTAGGGGGGGGGAGGTGAAACATCCCTCAATCCCGTCGAGTCGATACGCCACTGAGGCCGTTAATAATTCTAAGCCATCTAATTGAAAGGTCTAAGAAAGGTTGACGCTTTGTTCGAGCTTGCTACTTAAATAATTTCAGACGAAGAGAGGGCCTGGGGGGGCGGGTAAATCAAAACGTGATACAGTCGGTGCCGATACTGTGCAGCTATCGACCCGGCGACCGACGCCTCCCATTGGCTGTTCTAGTCACGTGACGTCTTGACAAATGAGCCACTGCTCCGAGTTCGCGCTCATGGCTCACGACGCCACGTTATTTCTCTAGGGGCTCACTCCACTTCCACTGCCATTTATATTTCGTTGCCAACACTAGTCTGGCGCTCACTGCCTTCTAAGGAGACAACTCGCTCATTGTCCGTTAACCCTTTGTTCTTCTTCTCCTAACCCTATGCTTCCTGCACACTTTTGGTTTATCTGTCCTGATTATGCTCATTTTCATAATCATTGAATGTTCTCATTTGCATTGTATAAATGTTATAATTTAGTAGCCTTCCAATGCTGTAATACATAATACAATGTAATGGTCGTAATATATGTCAATCGGTTTCGTAATAATGTTTTCTCGCCAATCCGGTTAGTGGTACAGACATATTCTAAAAGAATATACAAACTTAATTACGTAGATTGAGTCTTCTATATTTAATTCAATCTAAATATCCGAGAGAGGAAGACGCGGGTGGTAGTTCAGAAGTACAATAACTTTGTGTTAAAAGCGGCATTTTAAACATATAATAAAAATAAATTGTTGAAATATTAACCTTTTCCATTTGTATTTATCCTTACATGGAAATATTACTCACATAATCGGCACCCAAATGTGTACGAGATAATACCTGGCGTCTGGGTCTGCAGACTGTCTAGCGCTTTACTGAATCTTCCCACGGCTGTCACAACCTCTCGAAATCGACAGTCTCCGATGTCGAAACGATGCTGTGGAGGAGGGTGGGAGGTTTGTTTAGAACTTCTTCATTCTTCGTCATCGACTATTATTGAATCGCTTCAGATGACCATGACTCCAGATTTCAGGAGTCACGTCTGCAACAGCATCAGATTTCAGATGCTGCACGTAAGAAAGAAGGTGAACTGGAGCTAAATTCAACATTCGCTATCAAAATTGTTTCACCGACAGACAAGTAACCTTTAAGACCTGCAGACCTGTCCAAGGAGGACATTCCCGAATGTTCCCTCGGCCTCACAGCCTCTCGAAATTGTTTCACCAACAAGTAACCAGACGAAGTAACCTAAATGGGCTGCATACTGCCTAACGACCTCACAACCTCTCGAAATTGTTTCACCAACAAGTAACCAGTAACATAAATTGGCTGCATACTGCCTGGGACTTTCACGACTCTTCCCACGACCTCACAACCTCTCGAAATTGTTTCACCAACAAGTAACCAGGACGAAGTAACATAAATGGGCTGCATACTGCCTGGGACTTTCACGACTCTTCCACGACCTCACAACCTCTCGAAATTGTTTCACCAACAAGTAACCAGACGAAGTAACATAAATTGGCTGCATACTGCCTGGGACTTTCACGACTCTTCCCACGACCTCACAACCTCTCGAAATTGTTTCACCAACAAGTAACCAGACGAAGTAACATAAATGGGCTGCATACTGCCTGGGACTTTCACGACTCTTCCCACGACCTCACAACCTCTCGAAATTGTTTCACCAACAAGTAACCAGACGAAGTAACATAAATGGGCTGCATACTGCCTGGGACTTTCACGACTCTTCCCACGACCTCACAACCTCTCGAAATTGTTTCACCAACAAGTAACCAGACGAAGTAACATAAATGGGCTGCATACTGCCTGGGACTTTCACGACTCTTCCCACGACCTCACAACCTCTCGAAATTGTTTCACCAACAAGTAACCAGACGAAGTAACATAAATGGGCTGCATACTGCGTGGGACTTTCACGAGCCGTCCCACGACCTCACAACCTCTCGAAAATTGTTTCACCAACAAGTAACCAGACGAAGTAACCTAAATGGGCTGCATACTGCCTGGGACTTTCACGAGTCGTTCCACGACCTCACAACCTCTCGAAATTGTTCCACCGACCAGTAACCTTTTGGACCTGAAGACCGCCATGGGCTATCATGAATCTTCCCCTGGCTTCACAACCTTTCTAAATTTACCAGCGAAAAATAACCTTCTGGTGCAAACACTGGACTACGACAGTGACCAAGTGACCACAATATAATTCTTACTTAATTTGAAGTAATTTAATTCTTTATTAAATTTTACGGAAATAGTACAGCATTTTACACATGGGTTATTATGTACTTTAGATAACATGTTTTGTACATATGACTTAAAAGCTGAGGAAATCCCTAATTGCACCTGATCCTAAAGGATTTTTGCGCTGCTGCCAGAATGACAGAATTTTCAGGTTGGGTATGGTTGGTGGTAGTGGCCACCTCTTATTCAGATCCTATAAGGAGGGAGACCAGTTTTGTGTATACTTATATTTATATTACTATTATTATGAGAGACTAAGTAAACACGCTTGTGGCTAACAGGACGCGTTGATACAAGACAGTAAACAGCTCAGTGACCTGACCTACATGTGGTTAACAACTTATATCAATAACAACAGGTGTTATATATTAGCTTCAAATTTTGTGTATACTTATATTTATAATATCGCTATTTTGAGAGACTAAGTAAACACGCTTGTGGCTAACAGGACGCGTTGATACAAGACAGTAAACAGCTCAGTGACCTGACCTACATGTGGTTAACAACTTATATCAATAACAACAGGTGTTATATATTAGCTTCAAATTTTGTGTATACTTATATTTATAATATCGCTATTTTGAGAGACTAAGTAAACACGCTTGTGGCTAACAGGACGCGTTGATACAAGACAGTAAACAGCTCAGTGACCTGACCTACATGTGGTTAACAACTTATATCAACAACAACAGGTGTTATATATTAGCTTCAAATTTTGTGTATACTTATATTTATAATATCGCTATTTTGAGAGACTAAGTAAACACGCTTGTGGCTAACAGGACGCGTTGATACAAGACAGTAAACAGCTCAGTGACCTGACCTACATGTGGTTAACAACTTATATCAACAACAATAGGTGTTATATATTAGCTTAACATTTTGTGTATACTTATATTTATAATATCGCTATTTTGAGAGACTAAGTAAACACGCTTGTGGCTAACAGGACGCGTTGATACAAGACAGTAAACAGCTCACACGTACATGTACCTGACTCATCAACAACAGTTTATATATTTGTTATATTTTGCTTCAAATTTTGTGTATACTTATATTTATAATATCGCTATTTTGAGAGACTAAGTAAACACGCTTGTGGCTAACAGGACGCGTCGATACAAGACAGTAAACAGCTCAGTGACCTGACCTACATGTGGTTAACAACTTATATCAACAACAACTAGGTGTTATATATTAGCCTTCAACATTTTGTGTATACTTATATTTATAATATCGCTATTTGAGAGACTAAGTAAACACGCTTGTGGCTAACAGGACGCGTTGATACAAGACAGTAAACAGCTCAGTGACCTGACCTACATGTGGTTAACAACTTATATCAACAACAGGTGTTATATATTAGCTTCAAATTTTGTGTATACTTATATTTATAATATCGCTATTTTGAGAGACTAAGTAAACACGCTTGTGGCTAACAGGACGCGTTGATACAAGACAGTAAACAGCTCAGTGACCTGACCTACATGTGGTTAACAACTTATATCAATAACAACAGGTGTTATATATTAGCTTCAAATTTTGTGTATACTTATATTTATAATATCGCTATTTTGAGAGACTAAGTAAACACGCTTGTGGCTAACAGGACGCGTTGATACAAGACAGTAAACAGCTCAGTGACCTGACCTACATGTGGTTAACAACTTATATCAACAACAACAGGTGTTATATATTAGCTTCAAATTTTGTGTATACTTATATTTATAATATCGCTATTTTGAGAGACTAAGTAAACACGCTTGTGGCTAACAGGACGCGTTGATACAAGACAGTAAACAGCTCAGTGACCTGACCTACATGTGGTTAACAACTTATATCAATAACAACAGGTGTTATATATTAGCTTCAAATTTTGTGTATACTTATATTTATAATATCGCTATTTTGAGAGACTAAGTAAACACGCTTGTGGCTAACAGGACGCGTTGATACAAGACAGTAAACAGCTCAGTGACCTGACCTACATGTGGTTAACAACTTATATCAACAACAACAACAGGTGTTATATATTAGCTTCAAATTTTGTGTATACTTATATTTATAATATCGCTATTTTGAGAGACTAAGTAAACACGCTTGTGGCTAACAGGACGCGTTGATACAAGACAGTAAACAGCTCAGTGACCTGACCTACATGTGGTTAACAACTTATATCACAACAACAGGTGTTATATATTAGCTTCAAATTTTGTGTATACTTATATTTATAATATCGCTATTTTGAGAGACTAAGTAAACACGCTTGTGGCTAACAGGACGCGTTGATACAAGACAGTAAACAGCTCAGTGACCTGACCTACATGTGGTTAACAACTTATATCAACAACAACAGGTGTTATATATTAGCTTCAAATTTTGTGTATACTTATATTTATAATATCGCTATTTTGAGAGACTAAGTAAACACGCTTGTGGCTAACAGGACGCGTTGATACAAGACAGTAAACAGCTCAGTGACCTGACCTACATGTGGTTAACAACTTATATCAACAACAACAGGTGTTATATATTAGCTTCAAATTTTGTGTATACTTATATTTATAATATCGCTATTTTGAGAGACTAAGTAAACACGCTTGTGGCTAACAGGACGCGTTGATACAAGACAGTAAACAGCTCAGTGACCTGACCTACATGTGGTTAACAACTTATATCAACAACAACAGGTGTTATATATTAGCTTCAAATTTTGTGTATACTTATATTTATAATATCGCTATTTTGAGAGACTAAGTAAACACGCTTGTGGCTAACAGGACGCGTTGATACAAGACAGTAAACAGCTCAGTGACCTGACCTACATGTGGTTAACAACTTATATCAACAACAACAGGTGTTATATATTAGCTTCAAATTTTGTGTATACTTATATTTATAATATCGCTATTTTGAGAGACTAAGTAAACACGCTTGTGGCTAACAGGACGCGTTGATACAAGACAGTAAACAGCTCAGTGACCTGACCTACATGTGGTTAACAACTTATATCAACAACAGGTGTTATACAGGGTGAGTCAGAAATATGGTAAAATATTTTAAGACGTGATTGTAGAGCTAAAAATAAGAAAAAAATGTTATATAAAGGTAGGTTCGGAACGCTCCATTACTGAGTAATGGCTGGCGAAAGATTTTGCTTTGTTTTAAGTTCACCTGGTGAAATTAAGTGATTCTGAAAGGTTTTGTTCTTACTTTTTAAGTCAAATAAGATGGATATATAAGGAAAATCACCTGGAAGAATCAAACAAAACTACTCTAGAGGTTGTAGTGTGAACAGTTTTTGAGAAAAAGTATAAAATTGACCAAAAATCTAATAACAAAAATACCGTCTTAAATGTTTGATGTCGAATAACATTGTTAAATGACCATTAAACAAATTGTTTTTTCCTAATACAGAATTGTAGAGAATTTAATTCTAAAAACAACCATAATAAACAAAGTTAACTAAATGTGTAAAAAAGTTATGATATTGACTCCTCACGTATCACACTACACAGCAATGTTTTGCTGTTTTATAATAAGGAATGAGTATCTGATTGGTAGCAGCTGGTGTAAAATAAACATTTTTGGTTCAAAATTTTATTTTTAAATACAATAAACATCAACAATCGGATTAAGTCTCACCGCAAGATTAAAAATGATGCTCTAAATGACCTCTGTTGTTCAAAATGCACGCGTTCAGGCGTCTTCTCATTAAGTTTTCAGTCCCGTTCAAATACTCCAGGTGTCTGCTTAATGGTTTCTATTCCGTTATAAAATGTTTTAAATCTGAGTTCTTCAATGGTATCTATTGGGGAAGAGTAAACTAATGTTTTTAAATGTCCCCAAAGGTAAAAAATGTCCAAAGGATTTAAGTTCGGTGATCTTGCTGGCCATGAAACTGGTCCACCCTCGGCCTATCGATTGATTTGTGAAACTCTCAATTTAGGTGTCCACGAACAGCCAGAGAGTAGTGCGCAGGTGCCACGTCATGCATAAACCACATGTTTTGGCGCAAATGCAGAGGTACATCATCAAGTAGGTTAGGTAGCTCGTCTCTTAAAAAGTTCAAGTACACCACGCCATTAAGCCTGGGAGGAAGCACGAATACGACAAAATGATATGCTAAGATTCCAGCCCAAACATTTACTGAAAACTGATGTTGTGGGCAATTAGGTTTGATAGCATGGAGGATTTCTGTCTGCCTAAATGTGGTTGTTATGGAAGTTAATGATAGTTGTTCGAGTAAAGTGAGCCTCATTGGTAAAAAAAATTGTATCAGCACATTTTAACAGAAGCCGTTGACAAAAACAACATGGGGAGCATAGTTTTGTGGCAAAGGAGTTGCTGGAACATGGAGTTGCTTGGACATGCTGGAAGTGGTATGGGTGTAACTGGTATTCGTGTAGTATTCTCCAAATACTAGATTGGCTGACATTGAACATTTTATTAAGAACCAACTCTTCTAATTCGACAGTCATACAATGATCGGATGATGCCTGCATTACTATGCTCCGAAGACTTCAAAGAACCTGTTTCAGGTAGGCTATGATGAATAGTGGCAAACATCTCGCGCTTGGAAACCTGTAGTTAGGAAAGTTCTCTTGCTAGACAGATGTCTTGCTGAAGTACTATTGCAGCGTCCCCCAAACCATACATTAAAATGCATGTCTGCTAATTCAGAGTTTGAATACACATGAATATTACCTTCCATTTTTAATAAATGAAACACACAACACAAAATCACTAATAAAATGGATGGAAATAACTGGTTTAAAATACTTAACACAAGCACATAGTACCTTTACAGTTTGTTTGTTTTGTTCAACAATGAGGTAACGTATGTCATCTAATAATAAAATGCCCAGACTGATTATTTATTATTTTAACATGTTTAAACAGTTATTGTTTAAATAATTAATTTATTACCAGCTGTTACCAATCAGATACTCATTCTTTATTATAAAACAGCAAAACATTGCTGTGTAGTGTGATACGTGAGGAGTCAATAATATCATAACTTTTTTACACATTTAGTTTAACTTTGTTTATTATGGTTTTTTTTCAGAATTAAATTCTCTACAATCTGTATTAGGAAAAACAATTTGTTTACTGGTCATTTAACAATGTTATTCGACATCAAATACGGTATTTTTGTTATTAGATTTTTGGAAAATTTTATACTTTTTCTCAAAAACTGTTTACACTACAAACCTCTTGAGTGGTTTTGTTTGATTATTCAGGTGATTTTCCTTATATATCCATCTTATTTGAGTTAAAAAGTAAGAACAAAACCTTTCAGAATCACTTAATTTCACCAGGTGAACTGAAAACAAAGCAAAATCTTTCGCCAGCCATCACTCAGTATTGGAGCGTTTCCGGACCTACCTTTATATAACATGTTTTTCTTATATTTAGCTCTACAATCACGTCTTAAAATATTTTACCATATTTCTGACTCACCCTGTATATTAGCTTCAAATTTTGTGTATACTTATATTTATAATATCGCTATTTTGAGAGACTAAGGAAACACGCTTGTGGCTAACAGGACGCGTTGATACAAGACAGTAAACAGCTCAGTGACCTGACCTACATGTGGTTAACAACTTATATCAACAACAGGTGTTATATATTAGCTTCGAGTTTTGTGTATACTTATATTTATAATATCGCTATTTTGAGAGACTAAGTAAACATGCTTGTGGCTAACAGGACGCGTTGATACAAGACAGTAAACAGCTCAGTGACCTGACCTACATGTGGTTAACAACTTATATCAACAACAACAGGTGTTATATATTAGCTTCAAATTTTGTGTATACTTATATTTATAATATCGCTATTTTGAGAGACTAAGGAAACACGATTGTAGCTAACAGGACGCGTTGATACAAGACAGTAAACAGCTCAGTGACCTGACCTACATGTGGTTAACAACTTATATCAACAACAGGTGTTATATATTAGCTTCAAATTTTGTGTATACTTATATTTATAATATCGCTATTTTGAGAGACTAATGAAACACGATTGTAGCTAACAGGACGCGTTGATACAAGACAGTAAACAGCTCTGTGACCTGACCTACATGTGGTTAACAACTTATATCAACAACAACAGGTGTTATATATTAGCTTCAAATTGTGTGTATACTTATATTTATAATATCGCTATTTTGAGAGACTAAGTAAACACGCTTGTGGCTAACAGGACGCGTTGATACAAGACAGTAAACAGCTCAGTGACCTGACCTACATGTGGTTAACAACTTATACCAACAACAGGTGTTATATATTAGCTTCAAATTTTGTGTATACTTATATTTATAATATCGCTATTTTGAGAGACTAAGTAAACACGCTTGTGGCTAACAGGACGCGTTGATACAAGACAGTAAACAGCTCAGTGACCTGACCTACATGTGGTTAACAACTTATACCAACAACAGGTGTTATATATTAGCTTCAAATTTTGTGTATACTTATATTTATAATATCGCTATTTTGAGAGACTAAGGAAACACGCTTGTGGCTAACCGGACGCGTTGATACAAGACAGTAAACAGCTCAGTGACCTGACCTACATGTGGTTAACAACTTATACCAACAACAGGTGTTATATATTAGCTTCAAATTTTGTGTATACTTATATTTATAATATCGCTATTTTGAGAGACTAAGGAAACACGCTTGTGGCTAACAGGACGCGTTGATACAAGACAGTAAACAGCTCAGTGACCTGACCTACATGTGGTTAATAACTTTTATCAACAACAACAGGTGTTATATATTAGCTTCAAATCTTGTGTATACTTATATTTATAATATCGCTATTTTGAGATACTAAGTAAACACGCTTGTGGCTAACAGGACGCGTTGATATAAGACAGTAAACAGCTCAGTGACCTGACCTACATGTGGTTAACAACTTATAGCAACAACAACAGGTGTTATATATTAGCTTCAAATTTTGTGTATACTTATATTTATAATATCGCTATTTTGAGAGACTAAGGAAACACGATTGTGACTAACAGGACGCGTTGATACAAGACAGTAAACAGCTCAGTGACCTCACCTACATGTGGTTAACAACTTATATCAACAACAACAGGTGTTATACAGGGTGAGTCAGAAATATGGTAAAATATTTTAAGACGTGATTGTAGAGCTAAAAATAAGAAAAAAATGTTATATAAAGGTAGGTTCGGAAACGCTCCATTACTGAGTAATGGCTGGCGAAAGATTTTGCTTTGTTTTAAAGTTCACCTGGTGAAAATTAAGTGATTCTGAAAGGTTTTGTTCTTACTTTTTAACTCAAATAAGATGGATATATAAGGAAAATCACCTGAAGAATCAAACAAAACTACTCTAGAGGTTGTAGTGTGAACAGTTTTTGAGAAAAAGTATAAAATTGACCAAAAATCTAATAACAAAAATACCGTCTTAAATGTTTGATGTCGAATAACATTGTTAAATGACCATTAAACAAATTGTTTATTCCTAATACAGATTGTAGAGAATTTAATTCTAAAAACAACCATAATAAAACAAAGTTAACTAAATGTGTAAAAAAAGTTATGATATTTGATCTCCTCACGTATCACACTACACACAGCAATGTTTTGCTGTTTTATAATAAGGAATGAGTATCTGATTGGTAGCAGCTGGTGTAAAATAAACATTTTTTGGTTCAAAATTTTTATTTTTAAATACAATAAACATCAACAATCGGATTAAGTCTCACCGCAAGATTAAAAATGATGCTCTAAATGACCTCTGTTGTTCAAAATGCACGCGTTCAGGCGTCTTCTCATTAAGTTTCAGTCCCGTTCAAATACTCCAGGTGTCTGCTTAATGGTTTCTATTCCGTTATATAAATGTTTAATCTGAGTTCTTCAATGGTATCTATTGGGGAAGAGTAAACTAATGTTTTTAAATGTCCCCAAAGGTAAAAATGTCCAAAGGATTTAAGTTCGGTGATCTTGCTGGCCATGAAACTGGTCCACCTCGGCCTATCGATTGATTGTGAAACTCTCATTTAGGTGTCCACGAACAGCCAGAGAGTAGTGCGCAGGTGCCCCGTCATGCATAAACCCACATGTTTTGGCGCAAATGCAGAGGTACATCATCAAGTAGGTTAGGTAGCTCGTCTCTTAAAAAGTTTCAAGTACACCACGCCCATTAAGCCTGGGAGGAAGCACGAATACGACAAAATGATATATGCTTAAGATTCCAGCCCAAACATTTACTGAAAACTTGATGTTGTGGGCAATTAGGTTTGATAGCATGAGGATTTCTGTCTGCCTAAATGTGGTTGTTATGGAATTTAATGATAGTTGTTCGTGTAAAGTGAGCCTCATTGGTAAACAAAATTGTATCAGCACATTTTAACAGAAGCCGTTGACAAAAACAACATGGGGAGCATAGTTTTGTGGCAAAGGAGTTGCTGGAACATGGAGTTGAGCTTGGACATGCTGGAAGTGGTATGGGTGTAACTGGTATTCGTGTAGTATTCTCCAAATACTAGATTGGCTGACATTGAACATTTTATTAAGAACCAACTCTTCTAATTCGACAGTCATACATGATCGGGTGATGCCTGCATTACTATGCTCCGAAGACTTCAAAAGAACCTGTTTTCAGGTAGGCTATGATGAATAGTGGCAAACATCTCGCGCTTGGAAACCTGTAGTTAGGAAAGTTCTCTTGCTAGACAGATGTCTTGCTGAAGTACTATTGCAGCGTCCCAAACCATACATTAAAAATGCATGTCTGCTAATTCAGAGTTTGAATACACATGAATATTACCTTCCATTTTTAATAAATGAAACACACAACACAAAATCACTAATAAAATGGATGGAAATAACTGGTTAAAATACTTAACACAAGCACATAGTACCTTTACAGTTTTGTTGTTTTGTTCAACAATGAGGTAACGTATGTCATCTAATAATAAATGCCCAGCTGATTATTTATTATTTTAACATGTTTTTTAAACAGTTATTGTTTAAATAATTAATTATTACCAGCTGTTACCAATCAGATACTCATTCTTTATTATAAAACAGCAAAACATTGCTGTGTAGTGTGATACGTGAGGAGTCAATATCATAACTTTTTTTACACATTTAGTTAACTTTGTTTATTATGGTTTTTTTTTCAGAATTAAATTCTCTACAATCTGTATTAGCAAAAACAATTTGTTTACTGGTCATTTAACAATGTTATTCGACATCAAATACGGTATTTTTGTTATTAGATTTTTGGAAAATTTCATACTTTTTCTCAAAAACTGTTTACACTACAACCTCTTGAGTGGTTTTGTTTGATTCTTCAGGTGATTTTCATTATATATCCATCTTATTTGAGTTAAAAAGTAAGAACAAAACCTTTCAGAATCACTTAATTTCACCAGGTGAACTGAAAACAAAGCAAAATCTTTCGCCAGCCATCACTCAGTATTGGAGCGTTTCCGGACCTACCTTTATATAACATGTTTTTCTTATATTTAGCTCTACAATCACGTCTTAAAATATTTTACCATATTTCTGACTCACCCTGTATATTAGCTTCAAATTTTGTGTATACTTATATTTATAATATCGCTATTTTGAGAGACTAAGGAAACACGCTTGTGGCTAACAGGACGCGTTGATACAAGACAGTAAACAGCTCAGTGACCTGACCTACATGTGGTTAACAACTTATATCAACAACAACAGGTGTTATATATTAGCTTCGAATTTTGTGTATACTTATATTTATAATATCGCTATTTTGAGAGACTAAGTAAACATGCTTGTGGCTAACAGGACGCGTTGATACAAGACAGTAAACAGCTCAGTGACCTGACCTACATGTGGTTAACAACTTATATCAACAACAACAGGTGTTATATATTAGCTTCAAATTTTGTGTATACTTATATTTATAATATCGCTATTTTGAGAGACTAAGGAAACACGATTGTGGCTAACAGGACGCGTTGATACAAGACAGTAAACAGCTCAGTGACCTGACCTACATGTGGTTAACAACTTATATCAACAACAGGTGTTATATATTAGCTTCAAATTTTGTGTATACTTATATTTATAATATCGCTATTTTGAGAGACTAAGTAAACACGATTGTGGCTAACAGGACGCGTTGATACAAGACAGTAAACAGCTCTGTGACCTGACCTACATGTGGTTAACAACTTATATCAACAAAAACAGGTGTTATATATTAGCTTCAAAATTTGTGTATACTTATATTTATAATATCGCTATTTTGAGAGACTAAGTAAACACGATTGTGGCTAACAGGACGCGTTGATACAAGACAGTAAACAGCTCAGTGACCTGACCTACATGTGGTTAACAACTTATATCAACAACAACAGGTGTTATATATTAGCTTCAAATTTTGTGTATACTTATATTTATAATATCGCTATTTTGAGAGACTAAGGAAACACGATTGTGGCTAACAGGACGCGTTGATACAAGACAGTAAACAGCTCTGTGACCTGACCTACATGTGGTTAACAACTTATATCAATAGCAACAGGTGTTATATATTTGCTTAACATTTTGTGTATACTTATATTTATAATATCGCTATTTTGAGGCACTAAGTAAACACGCTTGTGGCTAACAGGACGCGTTGATACAAGACAGTAAACAGCTCAGTGACCTGACCTACATGTGGTTAACAACTTATATCAATAACAACAGGTGTTATATTTTTGCTTAACATTTTGTGTATACTTGTATTTATAATATCGCTATTTTGATAGACTAAGTAATTATGCTTGTGGCTAACAGGACGCGTTGATACCAGACAGTAAACAGCTCAGTGACCTGACCTACATGTGGTTAACAACTTATATCAATAACAACAGGTGTTATATTTTTGCTTAACATTTTGTGTATACTTATATTTATAATATCGCTATTTTGATACACTAAGTAAACACGCTCGCGGCTAACAGGACGCGTTGATACCAGACAGTAAACAGCTCAGTGACCTGACCTACATGTTGTTAACAACTTATATCAATAACAACAGGTGTTATATATTTGCTTAACATTTTGTGCATACTTATATTTATAATATCGCTATTTTGAGACACTAAGTAAACATGCTTGTGGCTAACAGGACGCGTCGATACCAGACAGTAAACAGCGCAGTGACCTGACCTACATGTTGTTAACAACTTATACCAACAACAACAGATTATTTATTTTTAATTTTAAACAGATAGAAACTTACATGTCGTAACATATTCCATCTCGTCACTCCATGTCATAATTACAGGAGTGTCATAACTTCTAGAGCAATCCTGATATACTAGTAGAGACTTGTCCTAGGTGTCTGTAGGGTAGGCTATGTTTAGTTGGAAATTGTTACTCTCTATCTTACTGCTCTGAAATAGATTTTATTAGTATAAATAATGTTATATTTCTTATCACCTGTAAGGTCTGTTGAAGAAGTTGTCTCAGAAACGTACTCCCCCTTGTTGCTCCACGTCAAGGTTTCCAAACAATTCTTAAAGAAGCGTCAGTTGGACCCTGACATAGTCTGGGGAGCTTCCTACCGAGCTCATGGCTAAACAATGGCCATTTACAATATATAAATCACCCCATTTGATCTTGTCCTATAGCTCAGACCGCTATAGTCTCCACATTGCCTCCAACACTACGACACACGAACTATAGCTACTCACAAACAATATTATATTTTAGTTAAAGAGCTAGATTAGCCATGAATGTAATACCGAGACCACATTGAAAGTACACATAACATTAAGGATATGATTGCAAGTATTATAATAGTGCACACCATTATACTTTCAGTGGCATAATCTGTTGCTAATATTAACATATAATTTATTATTTATATAAAAACCAAATATCGAACAAACCTTTATTGCCGTTACAAATTAGATATGTTTTTAATCAAATCATACTACGATTACAATGTAAGTAGCTTTTTACGCTTAAGGTTAATTTTCGATTTTTTAATTGGTCGCGTGTATGCTGGTGACTGCTATTTATTTGATGGTTCACAAGTTTGCGCTAAAAGGTGCAACTCTTTCAAAATGTATAGAGCATATTTATCATTTATACTTACATATTAAATATTATATATATATATATATATATATATATATATATATATATATAATATATATATATATAAACACTAACTTTTGTATTTAAAAAATTAGTTAATATGCTTTAATTTGTAATAGTACGTTAATTAATAATTTTTTGTTAAAGACACAATCTTTCTGATATTTCTTCATTTATGTATATTTTTGTTACTATCAACACACAATTTTATTTGTTAGTTTAAATATTTTAAAATTAAATATTAATGTATTAGCAAATTCAATCAGTATGTTTATACTAATGCAAATATTTTATTAATTTTCAATTAAAAAATTATTTTAAGTATTGTGTAAATATTTTTGTAATATTCGCGATCAATCACGTTCACTTCAAATTACATAATAATGGTTATATATTCAAATTTTTTGAAAAGTGATTTCCTAAAAACAGTAAATTTTAAAATTCAATAAAAAATACAATGGTCTAAAATAAAAAAAAATAATTTTTGTGAACTTATTTATTAATACAACGATGAGGAATTCCATTTGCATGGGAATGAAGTGGTTCGTTGACAAAATATTATTGTCAGAAGTGGGATTCGAACCCACGCCCACAGAAGTGGACTGCGACCTGAACGCAGCGCCTTAGACCGCTCGGCCATCCTGACTTGTAGTTATAAACTTTCAACTTTATTCACGGACTAAAAATCTACTATCAACTTGCGTCATTACTGAATTGAGCTCGAGTTACATAACATAACAAACTGTTTTCCACATAGTCAACCAATTAGTTTTGCTTCATCGCAGAGGCTTATAAGATAACTTAATTTTAAATGCATAATTTATTTAAACGATTTCTTTGTGTATTTGCTAAATTTCTAGCTTCTTTTAGCTTTACAGTACTAAGAGTTTATAATAAAAACAAATGTAATTTTAATTTTCTTAACAATCAAACGTAGAAGGCATTGTAAACTTATTCTAGTTAGTTCAAACAGTATCTTTAATTTGTTAATTGTAAAAGAGCCATTAAGTCATATAAAGGAATCAAACTATCAAGGCGTCGTTTTCTTTGTACACAAATCAACATGGCGGCCAGTACAGTCGGCTCTAAAAAAGAAAACTATATAACGTCTCTCTACTGTGACACTGTTAGTCACGAGGAGCGCTTTACAAGGCAAGGGCAAATATTTGTTTCATTTATATGACGTAATGAGAGACTGATATTGCAAAAAGATCTATTTTATACGACCTATACAATGTTAAACTATGTGAACTTATGATAATAATTGTATAAATATGTAGTAGTATGAAAATAATGGTGTACAAAATCTAAGTATTGTTTCCTTTTTTTAAACGAGCATGAAGTAAGAAAACATCAGCTGATGCTATTCTGATAATAATATTTCGTCACCTGATTAGTTCGTTCAGATTCAATTGTATTTCTGATAAGGTTTATTTTCTTAGAATAAAACACGCGGATATTTATATATATATATATATATATATACGCTCTTGTTCGACTAAAACATTTTATTTCTAAAGTATAAGAACGTTGCTTTCGTGGTCCACAGGTATAAGTCATAAATACAAATATGGGATGGGATAAGAATATTAAAAATATTATCCAGACAGAAACATTTATTTTTGGGGTCTCTACTTAGCTCTAACGAAATATTTTCGAAGAAATCCAAAAATTTAGCCATGCGAAGATAGATCTCAGGAAATCGCTGGTACTGGAGATAACAAGATACAGTGTCAAAGTCCGCTTCTCTGGGCAGACAATCCAGAGACTTGCACAAGTACTGAACAGTCAACCTCAGCTCATTCACCGAAACGGCTACAATTCCAATATCCGGAACTATCTGTATTACATCACCCGAAAGTTTGAAATTATACTTCATGGAATGTCTTAGCAAAACAGCTGATTCACCTGCTTTCTCGCTTGCCTAGAATAGCAACTCACTGAACAATTGCCAAATGCAGCAACACACTCAGTTTCATTTTAAATAAAAAAGTAAATCAAACATTAGGGCTAAAAATACCTGAAAATGTTACGAAATTTATCTGATGGATCATGGATGGCAGCACATATGTGGCCAAATTTATTAATTTTTTTGTCTCCTAAATTTTTAATCGATTTTAATGTAGAAAACTGATTTGTAAACTGGAAAAATTTAGAATGTGATGTTTAGAATTAGAGAAACTATTCTATTTATAATAACAAAATTACTGTAAATACCTGTAGGGCCTAAAGTTGTTACTCATTTCACGGGCAACAATGTTTTATAATTAAACAATTTTTCTTTATAAAATCTGTTAAGTAATTTAATACGAATCCTTGTTTTCAATTATTTTCGGTATTTCTCTCTTGCCAGGTACAGCTGGTCCAAGAGATCAGCGTGCGTGGGGCGACCGGTCGCCTGTGGGTGGAATGGGGAGAGACACGTCTTTTCCAAAAACATCGGGCTTTTAAAAACAATATTCCAATAACAATACTAATAATAATAGTCTGTTTTTATCACAAGTATAGTACAATCAAATAAAAGGTGTTCCGGTAGTTCAGTTCTTTTAAATCAATTATAAAATGTCAGCTCGTAGGCGAGGTCAATGTTTCGTGAATGGCTAGTACAGATCACTTGACCCGTCTGTATGCACACGTGCGCCGTCCTCCTGAGACCTGGCAGTCCTCGACCTCACGTAGGTGAGGACAATGTTTCGTGAATGGCTAGTACAGATCGCTTGACCGTCTGTATGCACACGTGCGCCGTCCTCCCGAGTCCCGGCAGTCCTCGACCTCACGTAGGTGAGGTCAATGTTTCGTGAATGGCTAGTACAGATCACTTGACCCGTCTGTATGCACACGTGCGCCGTCCTCCTGAGACCTGGCAGTCCTCGACCTCACGTAGGTGAGGTCAATGTTTCGTGAATGGCTAGTAGAGATCGCTTGACCCGTCTGTATGCACACGAACGCTGTCCTCCCGAGTCCCGGCAGTCCTCGACCTCACGTAGGTGAGGTCAATGTTTCGTGAATGGCTAGTACAGATCGCTTGACCCGTCTGTATGCACACGTACGCCGTCCTCCCGAGTCCCGGCAGTCCTCGACCTCACGTAGCACATGTGCAACAAGTAGCAATCTTTACTGGTACATATTACCCACCTACGTCGTCCACCGCAATCAATAGCATCTCCAAAAACTCCTCACTAGAACGCAATCTAAGTGCCAAAAACAAGTACGAGGCCATCAATTTAGATAAAAAAATATTGCTGGTGTCCAAATCATGCAACACACTTTCTCAATGTATTTTCATTACAAGTTTTATCTATCATTACAATCAGTCTAATTGACATTATGGGGAATATAACTGCGTTTTTACTTACAAAAAGGGACAACATCTTGGTGGGTTGGGTCGAAGTTTGGAGATAAGCTACAGGACTCTCTAACATCTATGGTATCGAATAATACGGGTTACTGTGATGTACTTATACATAAGTTTGGACAGATAAGTAAGCTACATTCTTGTTTTCGACCTTTTTGATGACGTTTTAACCATATTCTAATTAAGTTGCATTAAAATAAACAGCCACCATAGCAATCAAATAATCGATATTAATGATTATCTAAATCACCGAAACCAAAATGTCGAGCCGAATTTCGTTATAGGTATTTCAAATTACAGTATAGTTCAGTTGTTCTTTGTATTTCGAACAAACTAATAATTAAATAATATATAATAAAAGTATCTATGCTAATTGTATTTATTTAGTTGACATCATAATTACCCGTAAGACTAATGTAAAAAAATATTCGCTAACGCTCAGCCTTATCCCATGGAGTGATATGCACCACCATCACATTCAACGTTTACCACATAAAATAGAAGATTCGTGCATCATTTTAAGTCTAATAGTTGGTTTTCGTGATGTCGTGTGCACAGACAAACAGACAGACCGAAATGAAATGTTTCCAGCCTCGCAAGCGATATTCTTCTTCATTAAAACTAAGCCCTATAACTAAGGTTTTCTTGTTTATTATCATTCTATTATTACACTTTCAAATATTCAAATGTAAATGACAGTATAAGGGATAAAGGAAGGTTTAAACCTCTCTTTTGTTAATAGCTGATAAACATGAAAAGGTCAGTAACCAACTTTGATTATGTATTCCAGGTAAACAGCAGAAATAGCTCATTCAGTGCTTATTATTAGACGATTCAACAAGCTCGGGTGTAAACATAAGCTCCCAGAATAGTACTCTACTGTTCAATGTGCCGGATACAGCCAGGTGATAGTTGGTGGGTGGTTTTGTGGGAAGGGGAGGGGGTGAACACCCACCCCTCTGTCGATGTAGTTACGCCGTATTAATCTTCGTACTTTGAAGTCAAAATATTATTATAGGTATGCCGCATTTAGACTTCTTGACATGTTGTAGAGTACTTAGCACAATATCCTTTTCACAGAACTTAAATTTCAATAGTGCTAAAAAGAATAGAGTATTTACGCATAATTCTTTCTAAAATAAGGAAATATCATAATACGATACATTTTATATTAATGGAATTTCAAAGACAAGTTAGAATTTCATAGAAAAATACAATGATACAATATACAATACAATACAATATACTTTTATTGCCAGACAATTTTAATATTCCACATGCATCACATAATAATAATTGTATATTCATTAAAATACTAAAATGTCTTATGCTAACGACTTAATTTTTAAAATATCGTAAACAATATCGATTTTAGCTAACAATAAAAGACGTGTTAAATGAATGAGACACTAAACAGTGTCGCAATGCACTTTTTAACCGATGTAAATCGATGAATAACTCTGTCACCGCTTTTAGCCTAGAAACGAACATAGTTCTCCCCCGCGGCATGCTTCGACATCATACTCAGTGGCCAAGGTCACGGGCACAGCTATACACCTCCGCTGTAAGCGGTGACAGTGCCTAGTCTATGTTTGCAGAAACGCACATAGTTCTCCTCCGCGGCATGCCTCGACATTGTCCTCAGTGGCCAAGGTCACGGGCACAGCTAAACACCTCCGCTGTAAGAGGTGAGTGCCCAGTCTGTTTGCAGAAACGAACATAGTTCTCCCCGCGCGGCATGCTTCGACATCATACTCAGTGGCCAAGGTCACGGGCACAGCTAAACACCTCCGCTGTAAGCGGTGACAGTTCCTAGTCTGTTTGCCGAAATGCACATAGTTCTCCCCCACGACATGCTTCGACATCATACTCAGTGGGCAAGGTCACGGGCACAGCTATAAACCTCCCCTGTAAGCGGTGACAGTTCCTAGTCTGTTTGCCAAAACGCACATAGTTCTCCCCCACGACATGCTTCGACATCATACTCAGTGGGCAAGGTCACGGGCACAGCTATAAACCTCCGCTGTAAGCGGTGACAGTTCCTAGTCTGTTTGCCAAAACGCACATAGTTCTCCCCCACGACATGCTTCGACATCATACTCAGTGGGCAAGGTCACGGGCACAGCTATAAACCTCCCCTGTAAGCGGTGACAGTTCCTAATCTGTTTGCCGAAACGCACATAGTTCTCCCCCACGACATGCTTCGACATCATACTCAGTGGCCAAGGTCACGGGCACAGCTATAAACCTCCGCTGTAAGCGGTGACAGTTCCTAGTCTGTTTGCCGAAACGCACATAGTTCTCCCCCACGACATGCCTCGACATCTTCCTCAGTGGCCAAGGTCACGGGCACAGCTATAAACCTCCGCTGTAAGCGGTGACAGTTCCTAGTCTGTTTGCCGAAACGCACATAGTTCTCCCCCACGACATGCTTCGACATCATACTCAGTGGGCAAGGTCACGGGCACAGCTATAAACCTCCGCTGTAAGCGGTGACAGTTCCTAATCTGTTTGCCGAAACGCACATAGTTCTCCCCCACGACATGCTTCGACATCATACTCAGTGGCCAAGGTCACGGGCACAGCTATAAACCTCCGCTGTAAGCGGTGACAGTTCCTAGTCTGTTTGCAGAAACGCACATAGTTCTCCCCCACGACATGCCTCGACATCTTCCTCAGTGGCCAAGGTCACGGGCACAGCTATAAACCTCCGCTGTAAGCGGTGACAGTTCCTAGTCTGTTTGCCAAAACGCACATAGTTCTCCCCCACGACATGCTTCGACATCATACTCAGTGGCCAAGGTCACGGGCACAGCTATAAACCTCCGCTGTAAGCGGTGACAGTTCCTAGTCTGTTTGCCGAAACGCACATAGTTCTCCCCCACGACATGCTTCGACATCATACTCAGTGGGCAAGGTCACGGGCACAGCTATAAACCTCCGCTGTAAGCGGTGACAGTTCCTAGTCTGTTTGCCGAAACGCACATAGTTCTCCCCCACGACATGCTTCGACATCATACTCAGTGGCCAAGGTCACGGGCACAGCTATAAACCTCCGCTGTAAGCGGTGACAGTTCCTAGTCTGTTTGCCGAAACGCACATAGTTCTCCCCCACGACATGCTTCGACATCATACTCAGTGGCCAAGGTCACGGGCACAGCTATAAAACACCTCCGCTGTAAAGCGGTGAGTGCCCAGTCCCTGTTTGCCGAAACAGCACATAGATCTCCCCCGCGCATGCTTCGACATCATACTCAGCTTGCCAAGGTCACGGGCACAGCTATAAACCTCCGCTGTAAAAGGCCATGTCACACTGCCGTGGCGTCGCGTCCGTCCATCTGCGGATGGATTTTTAAAAAAAATAATTGCTAACCATGTTGTCAAATAGACAAGTCACCACTGACATGACATAACCGACGTGGCGCAACGTTCGTCGCGTCGGCCACCGTCTGCTGCGCTATGGCCGCTGGAGCGATCCTTGAGCCGACGTCGGCGATGCTACGAAGGCTCCGCGCATGCGCAATAAAGCACCTCCCCAACCCCCTCACCGGGGCACCGCCGCGCCGCTAGTCTTACTTTGGCTGGCCTACTCCCTTTTATTAATATTTTTTAATAATATTTGTTTTAAAAAAAACCCTTGCGCGAAGCTCTAAAACAGCCCGTGACACTCCAGGATGAAATGACCGCCAGTTCTAGGGTTTATTGGAATGAAAAAAAAAATAAAATAAAAAATCTGGTATCATGTTTATATGCATTCATTTTTATTTGTTATTTTTCATATTAAATGTTTGAATCTATAACAAAATTAAATAGGCCCCCCCCATTGTTTTTAAAAACATAAAGACTTATTACAAAACTGAAAAAAACCAACACAAAACTTAAAAAAATAATCCTTTCAAGTGCATCTTATATATAAATCCAATAGCTTTAAAAGAGGTATATCAAAGTATTGAATGCCCTAATTACTAAGTTCATAATATAAATAGTTATTGCATGTAATAATAATGAAAATATAATTTTGATAATAATAAATTATTAATGAATAACGCACCAGAACAATAAAATTAGTTTTGTGTGAGAGCTATAACAAACTATTAATTCCACTATCAGTGTATAACTAAACAAATTCAAAGTAGTTGAAATGCATAAGCTACCTCTAATAAGAAAGACGTGCGTTGGCCGCGGACGCGGACGCGTGTCTGGTAGTATTTGACGGGATTCGAGACCGTCGCGGCATACGCGGACGTTCATACTATGTGGATGGACGGACGCTACGCCACGGCAGTGTGGACATGGCCTTAAGGGGACCTCGGATATGCAAAAAAAATTTTTTTTACCGGAAATATGTTTTCTTGTGATTTTGTATTCCCTGTTTCATTCTTTTTCAGAAAAATACTTCACTTAAAATTTTCTGATGGTTTAGTTCTTTTTTTATAGCTGTTTTTTTCCTAAAGAATTGCAAAGAGATTTTGACGTTGCAAGTACCAGAGAGCGATGGCCAATAAAAAGGAGCCCTATGATCATAAAGATCATTTCCACCTGCCTAAAGTGGTAATGGACAAAAATAAAACCATTATTTAGGAACATGGCTTCACCAGACCTTCTAAGGAAATGTTTTACAAAAACGGAGGTACACAAAACCCCAATGAATCCGTCAACAACATAATTATGGTCTCGACTTCCTAAAAATACATTTTATGCTAAGGTCAACCCTTGAACTATTAGTGTCTATGAGGCTGTTGCTTGCTACAATCAAGGTAATATTGTGAGATGTTTATCTTTAACAATTAGGCTACAAGCCTGCAACAACAATTTGGTCAGACAAATGAAACAGAAAGATGAGATCCGAATCCGACAAGCAAAAAAAAATGCCATCGAGGAAATTAGAAAGAAGTGCCGGCAGAGGCAAAATTAACCAAATTAAGACTGGAAGAGTTGCTTGAGGAAGAAGAGGGATTCCAGATAATCCAGCATAATGCCCCTGGACACTATTAACTGTAGTTTTTGTTTTTGTATTTTTATACAGTTGTGGTTACAATGAACTTCAAATGCGTTTTTCTGTAAAAACTAATGTTTTTGTTCGATAGGTAACACTTTTCCCTCAAGAACTATTATAGAGGTAAGCCTGTTGATTCTTTTTTTAATTGTTCCCTAAGTAATAATCTGCATTTTGAATAACATATTATTGCCTTATGTTCAGCTATCTTAATTTTTATACATCAGAGTAAATTGTAATTTTTTTTATGATTTTTTTGCATAAAAAGAAAAAAAAAATGTCCACACACTTTTATCTGAAAAGATTTTTTATAACCCTGTATTCAAAATGTTAAGAAAAGTACAAGGAGCAGAATAAAAAATAATTAACTGGCTACCATTTATAGTTTTAAGATAATGGTACCTAAATTCATCAAATTAACATTGTGCGGGGATAGGCCCATCCGACTCCCCCGCGGTGACAGTTCCTAGTCTGTTTGCCGAAACGCACATAGTTCTCCCCCACGACATGCTTCGACATCATACTCAGTGGCCAAGGTCACGGGCACAGCTATAAACCTCCGCTGTAAGCGGTGACAGTTCCTAGTCTGTTTGCCGAAACGCACATAGTTCTCCCCCACGACATGCTTCGACATCATACTCAGTGGGCAAGGTCACGGGCACAGCTATAAACCTCCGCTGTAAGCGGTGACAGTGCCTAGTCTATGTTTGCAGAAACGCACATAGTTCTCGTCTGGCAACGCCGATTGCCATTGTTTTGTCAACAACTCTTAGAATTTGTGTGGGAGGGATTTAGATAACTGTGTGTTGTGTAAGGTTTATGCACAAGAATACATAAATAAAAATACTAAAAGAAAGATATAATTTGGTAGAAAAATTGTGTGGATCCACGCCATGATCACTCCTTCATCTCTCACGTAAAGCTGATTATATTATGGAGTAGCTTAAAACTCATAATTGATTTATTGAACAATGTATGGGTTCATTATTTTACGCTATGACTTTTGATAAATTAATGTAAATTTAATTGAGTTTTGTTTATGAAATTAGTCTGTGTTAAAATTTAAAATTATACATGTTGACCCAGAACTCCTACTATTTTATGCTGTCTTTAGTCCAGGAATAATACCTGAAAATGTCAAGGATTTCTGGGACAATCTGTAGATTTATGTAATTAATTCAAAATAAAGATGGAACATTCGGTGTAGTGGCTAATTATTAGCATTGTATTAAGTTTTGCTGTTAAAGCTACTTTGAATAAAAACATAGCCCATTCGTGTAACAGGTCATTATATTGGTATAGAAAATTGTTCAAAGAGAAACAGTTATGGTTTTTTTTAATTCAAAAGAAAACAATCTTTGGGACGTTTCAGCCTCACTATGGAACGTTATCTTTAGTAAACAGCTGTTATAGGATGACATGATTGGCTGGAGCCTTATCGACTTACAACCAATATGACCAATGATGATCTATATGGTTTCTTTATTACGGGTTGCCAGCCTTTTGATAATTTAACTTTATCTTCTATGTAAATAACAGTAATATAGAAACCAGCGGAAGTAAAATTCAAACTTAAATAACGTACAATTAATTGTTATCAACAAGCAAGTAAATAATATCAAGAATTCACAACATAATTCACAACGCAAACAACGCAACCTGATACTGAACAAGGATTAATGTGTTAATAAAAAAATTAAATTAATTAAATAGTTTTGTTTTCGTTAAAACTCCTGCCCAAGCGGGTCGAGAGGACGACATTGACCCTAAACAACGAAGTCGTATTCAAGCAAGTTGTATACTCGTATTTCTCAATTCTGTAGCCTGACAGTAATTCACACATTACATTACTTCAGCTTACTTTGTATTCCCGTATGATCATTGTAAGCTTTGTGCTCTCGTTTTTACAAAATAGATTACTAAAATTTTGTATTAATACTTTTTTTATCTGAGGCCTATCCAGCTGACACTGCAGACCTTGTAAAGTTTGGCTGTGTAAGTAATTCTGGCTCGGCCATTCTTTACTATGTCCCCTTTCTCTGTGAATTCTAGTTAGACTATGACTATGTTGAATAGCATAGACAACTTTTGAACAGTTTTCCAATAATCTTCAAATTTAATCTTAAAAGATGGTTAAGAAGGGATCAGCTTTGTCATGAAGCAACAAAACATATCAAGTGTAAATGTTGTTTTTGAATTACTTGTGTATTCATAAAAAACATAAACGAAGTGCGACATGACCGTTTATGAAGAGACTAGAATATTTACGTAAATTACCGTTTATTTAAGCAATGAGATCGAGATGGATATAATGAGAATATTATTTTTAATTCATATATTGTATTAAAAATAAATCGATTTTTGCTACATACTGAAAGTAAAATTACTGAGTACACTAGACTATAGGATTTTAAATATATAGTTGCTCGTTTACAGGATCCAATAAATCCTTGCTAAAAACATTCAATCGAAGTCAGATCCTACCGAGCAATGCCACCCCTCTCCCTCTTCTCCAATCCCCAACCTCACCACCACCGCCCCTCCTACTTCTCTTCATCCCATTCATTAGTCTTGTCAAGAATCTCTTCACCGACTTCTTCGCTTGTCGCCCACATTGTATAACGCCATTCTTCTGTGGAACAGCTCTTTCAGCCCTCTTTGTTTCTAACGGATATTGTTTTAATTGTTTTAGAGCGACAATATTTTATGAAGAGGCTTCCATTCAAGATATGTCTTGTGCAATATTTCTACAGTCTGGTTCTGGCATTAATTGAGTTGTTGATTTAAGCGGTTGTTTGAAGGTAGCAAGTGTGAGATTGACTGAGGGAGTATCAGTAATATCGAGTAAGGGAGATGCTTACTCATGCATGTGGTGTTCCTGGAGGATCGGAAGTAACATGCAGTCTCAGAGGACTGGGTAATAGATTGGGAAGTCGTCATCCTTGACTCCTATGTATCAGTAATAACGAGTAAAGAAGATGCTTACTCATGCATGTGGTGTGCCTGGAGGAACTTCGTAAGTAACATACAGTCACAGAAGACTGGGAAATAGATTGGGAAGTCGTCATCCTTGACTCCTATGTATCAGTAATATCGAGTAAAGAAGATGCTTACTCATGCATGTGGTGTGCCTGGAGGAACTTCGTAAGTAACATACAGTCACAGAAGACTGGGAAATAGATTGGGATGTCGTCATCCTTGACTCCTATGTATCAGTAATATCGAGTAAGGGAGATGCTTACTCATGCATGTGGTGTACCTGGAGGAACTTCGTAAGTAACATACAGTCTCAGAAGACTGGGTAATAGATTGGGATGTCGTCATCCTAGACTCCTATGTATCAGTAATAACGAGTAAGGGAGATGCTTACTCATGCATGTGGTGTACCTGGAGGAACTTCGTAAGTAACATACAGTCTCAGAAGACTGGGTAATAGATTGGGATGTCGTCATCCTAGACTCCTATGTATTAGTAATAACGAGTAAGGGAGATGCTTACTTATGCATGTGGTGTGCCTGGAGGAACTTCGTAAGTAACATACAGTCTCAGAAGACTGGGAAATAGATTGGGATGTCGTCATCCTAGACTCCTATGTATTAGTAATAACGAGTAAGGGAGATGCTTACTTATGCATGTGGTGTGCCTGGAGGAACTTCGTAAGTAACATACAGTCACAGAAGACTGGGAAATAGATTGGGATGTCGTCATCCTTGACTCCTATGTATCAGTAATATCGAGTAAGGGAGATGCTTACTCATGCATGTGGTGTACCTGGAGGAACTTCGTAAGTAACATACAGTCTCAGAAGACTGGGTGATAGATTGGGATGTCGTCATCCTTGACTCCTATGTATCAGTAATAACGAGTAAGGGAGATGCTTACTCATGCATGTGGTGTGCCTGGAGGAACTTCGTAAGTAACATACAGTCACAGAAGACTGGGAAATAGATTGGGATGTCGTCATCCTTGACTCCTATGTATCAGTAATAAAGAGTAAGGGAGATGCTTACTCATGCATGTAGTGTTCCTGGAGGATCGGAAGTAACATACGGTCTCAGAAGACTGGGTAATAGATTGGGATGTCGTCATCCTTGACTCCTATGTATCAGTAATATCGAGTAAGGGAGATGCTTACTCATGCATGTAGTGTTCCTGGAGGATCGGAAGTAACATACAGTCTCAGAAGACTGGGTAATAGATTGGGATGTCGTCATCCTTGACTCCTATGTATCAGTAATATCGAGTAAGGGAGATGCTTACTCATGCATGTAGTGTTCCTGGAGGAACTTGGAAGTAACATACAGTCTCAGAAGACTGGGTAATAGATTGGGATGTCGTCATCCTTGACTCCTATGTATCAGTAATATCGAGGAAGAAAGTGATTTCTCAGTGGATTCAAATTCCTCTACCTCATTTTTATGGACACTCATACTTATTTGAGCCCCTTCAAGTCCTCACAGAAAAATAATTGATTTCAGCATCTGAAATTTTTCAACTATTGTCATTCTGGGTGATCACTACCGGAGAAGGATCTAGATTAGGTAAGTGAAGATCGTTCGATCTGGATTTTGTATCTAGTAAGTTAAAGGAATTGTGGGACGATCTCAAAACAAAATTATGTTCGGACTTAAATTAATATCTTAGTCAGATCACTCCGGACCGTTCTCTCATAAGAACAGTGCAGAGGCAAGATATAATAGTCTCTCAGCCATCAAAGCAGGTATCCATGATCCATAAGCAGCTGTTCAACTCTTTTCTAAGTGATCCGAATGTTTTCAAAATCTCCACGAGGTGTAACTTTCCTCTACAAATGTCAATTCCTGTACGGTTTAGTATAGAGCCATACGAAATTAATTAATTTCTTTCGGTTGTTATTGGTTGGCAAATTAAAGTATCCAAAATTTGCTTACGAAATTTAGGTCTAAGAAGTTTTTTCCATTATTTTAGATAGTGCCCTGTTGGCTTAGACTGTATTATTTCCAGTGATATACAAACATATGTAAGAAGAGTTGCTAAAGAAAAACTTTATTGTGTGATCATACAGGAAAAAAATCTGTGGCTGTATTTGATGAAGCAATGGGGTTGATTTGTTCTTTTCTAGCTGATTTACTAAGGCTTGGTTTCCCTTTCCTTTGGTGTCTGGTGACAGGATGGAGCTTCTCGCATTTTAGATCTCACTCTTGGCTCGGCCTTACCCCGATACAGTATTTTCCGGATTTAATACAGTCCTTTCATTTATCCTCGTTTTTAGTACTGGTGGAGTTTGTTATAATTGTTGTATATATAATGATATGAATAGACCAACCTAAAGGCATACAAGGAACAATCGGAACCAACAGACCATTACCTCAACCCACACCCCGTAGAACTCTGCTCATGGAGAATTATAAATGTGCCAAATTGTGCACTCATAATTTGCCAAAAAGTTGTAAAATTACTTTGCGACATCTCAAGATGGAGCTTCAGACATAAATATATTTGCCCTCGCATCTGACATAGACTGAAATTGTCACAACATCCCTCATAAAACGAGTAAATAATAACACAAAATCAACTAAGTTTGCTAATCGATCTACTGTGCCATCTCTGAGAAGCCTGTGATTACCACTGAACTTAAGCCAACTAAAGTGAACTGTCGTAACGTCATCTGACATTTTAGTGACAAATGCAGTTCTGCAAACTCTGGATCAGGAGCAGCAATTCGGAAGTGCAGGGCTCACATTTAATCATCTCTTGTCGACAAGGTTGAGAATACTGACGGTACTAAAACTCTTGCATTTACCTTTCGATGTCTCAAATTACTATTCAAGTGTGTATTTTTAAAGATTGGAAAAATCACGTCTTGTGGTAGTGCTTGTAAGGTCTATGACCTCAACAATCCCATATTTCCTAACATTTCATAATTGTCTTAGATTAACTGTTTACCAATTAGGGAGTTGGCTATACTGTATTACCGTACGTGAGACGTACTTACCGGATTATACCAGCAACGTCACCACCTAACATTTATCTATCTAAACGCGTAATAAAGTTTAATAATTCAGACACAAAACACACTAACGAAACTTCCCGTACAAATACTTAATTTTTCGAGAGTGAATGATTTGGAACTGTTCAAACCAAAACCATTTAAAACGGAGTACGAAGTAATAATGCATAAGGATTTAACATTGATGAAAACGTCAAGTGCACAAGAATACTCCTAATATTCTACTAAGTCACGATACTGCCTGCCAGGACTCAGGTGTAGACTGCTGAGCCGTTATGACGTACATGTATCCTCCTAATGTTACATAATTACACGATTATATAACATGAGTCACTATTGCATACGATGAAATTAACCTGAGGAAACAAAATACATGTCAGTAAAGAAGTAACGGTTAGAAGCGGTTGATCGTATTGAATCGAACTTTCCCACCTTGGCTAGGTTATGTCTAAAAAACCCGGTAGCTACACCGTGCTTAGGAGATCGTGTAAAGAAGACATCGTAGTGCACTCAATTGTGGAACTAATGAGATAATGATAATGCCAATTAACTGGATTACACTAAATTTTTATATTTTGTAGTGTAAGAGTCTATGATGTCGAAACGATATGAATTGTTTGTTTTGAGCTTCTTCTTATCTCTTATCTTATCCTTATCCTTTTTTATCTTTTTAAACGAACACGGCTCCAGATTCCCGTCGCTGCACTAACAGGAAAGTGAACTGGAGCTACACTTAACATTCACATTGAATCAACTCTTCCCACCATAGCTACATTATGTAGAAGCAATTACTGACATGTATCCTTTTCGCTTATAAATCGACCAATCATCAACACATAAACCAAGATCTCATATTTCTAAAATAACATAAACCATTGTAGGAGCGATAAAACAACCCTTCGTTTAAATTAGCTGAAACTTGATTAAAGTTATCTATTATGTGAACTGTTTATGACCTAACTTCCTGTTTTCTGTATTGGAGTTCTCTTATGGCTGGTTTATACATAACAGTGTGATCTACATTGGGTAAAGCAAAATACGACGTGTCTTTTACATTTGGACAGCCCAGTCGATATACAGGAGTGGCATATCACTAACAGCAATTGTCGAGATTTTGTAGTAAATGTTTCAAAGATAGGTCTAGTGTACTGTGGCGAAGGATTGTGAAAATGGGGGATGAAGTTTTCGCGAAGTTCGACGAAGTTGACTGATAAACGTTGAAACAGAGAAAGCCTCCTCACAGTTTTCCTAGGTGGCATGACAGACAGGACCCACAATCCCTTGTCATGCCATAGTGGATTAGGCAATGGATGTCAAAAGAAGATAACCCCAACTCCATCCTTACCTATCCTGACTATCCTATCACTCTGGAAGCCGCGGATAAGGTCTTTTGTCATGATAAAACTGGATAATCTTTTACTGTAAACCATTTAACTGTGTAAACAAAATTGATATCCAACATTCTTATAAAAGGTGGAGAAGTCTTTTGAAAAATTAAATGGTGATGAAACACTAATCGTCAAAACGCGCAATGTGACGAGATTTGGACTCGTGAACGATAGCATAGACAATGCTGGTGGCAAGCGAAGAACGCAGTGAAGAGATCCTTGACAAGAGCAATGAATGAACTAAAGAGAAAGAGAGGTGCGGGAGGCTGGAAGGAAGGGTAGGGGGTGTTATGGGTGGAGGGGAGGGAGGGGAGGGCGGTGGATTCTGATATTTCTGCTGTAGGATAGTTTTATTTACATCTTTATGCAAACAACCAGGGGTTGAGTGATATCGAAATATAAACTGTTTACCATATCTCCGGTTGGTTCTCCCAATGTTACTAAAATACATTTTTGTAAGTTTAAAAATGGCACAAAATACATAGAATGTACTATACACTTTTATAATCCTTATATTAAGCTCTGCGCTGTCTGTTTTCCTCGGTTTTCCGTCCAAACCGTTACGATTAGAAAATATAAATAGCGACTCATGACATGACAAATACGGTATTCCCTTTAAATAATTACTATACTTCTACTTCATGTTTCGCTTGAAACAATCGGTTTAAAAATAATATTACAATAGGTGCTGGATAATGTCGATTATATAGTTTTAATATTAAAAATATTAAAAATCTAACCGAATTCAATAAAAAACGTTTAGATTTTACACACACACACACACACACACACACACACACACACACACACACACACACACACACACACACACACACGCACGCACACGCACACACACACACACACACACATCTATCTGGGCTTATATGTTGATAGGTATTTGAAATGGGACCACCACATCAACTTTCTATCGAAACGGCTAAGGAAAGTAAATTACTCTTTATACCATCTTAAGCAGCACCTTAAAGATAAACACATGAGCAACTGTATTTTTCTTGGTTTGAGAGTATATTAAGATTTGGATTAATACACTACGGTGGAACATTTTAAAACAATTCTAAATCCAATAATAATGACGCAAAGACACGCATTACGCATAATGTTTGGTTTACAAAGAACAAACCAAATTAGCCATATTTTTAAAGAACATAATATATTAAATTTTGACCAGCTGTATAAGTTTTGCTTGTTAATGCATGTACATAAATATTTAGATCACCATAAAATCAAAGCCGTAAATAGAACAACACGCAGTTCCAGGTTTTATCAACTTGAATTGCCTCTTTTTGGTTCAGTTTCCTCTAGATGCCAGTTCTGCTACATGGGCCCAACACTTTTTAACAAGTTCATAGCCTATTATGGCAATGAATTATTTTTTGAGAAAAAGCCTAAAGTAAAAATGAAAGCATTAACTTATGTCACTGAAAGCGTGCCAGATTGAGAGCAGAGTTGCTTAAATCGCCCCATTTATTTATTTAGTTATTCATTATCTTTTCTATCATATACTTTTGTATTTATTATTGAATAGAGCATACGTGTTCTATGCTAATTCACTTTTACTGTACTTGTTATAAGTTTATAGTTTTATATCGTTGTTATTATTTATTTGTTATAATATCTATAGATTTATCTCGTTGTTATTATTTATTTTTTATAATATCTATACATTTATCTTGTTGTTATTGTTTATTTGTTATAATATCTATAGATTTATCATAATGTTAATTATTTATTGTTAAACATTGTATTCATACATTTATTATATTGTTACTGTTCATTTGTTATGTATTTATGGATTCATATGTTGCTTATTTATTATTATACATTGTTGAAATTAGAGTTATTGTATAGGGTAATTGTGCGGAATCGGTGCGAAGTGATTGATTAATCAATTTCATGTGTAGTTTCAATGTATCTTTGTTGAATATTTAGCGTTGTTAATGCATAGCACGATGGATTGTACAGTAAATACCTCAATTCTTACAGTGAAAGTTTAAATTTCAGTCTGAAAAAAATCAACAAATTTCTACTTGTAATATAGAATGGACTGTTGCATGAGGACTGCCAGCATCAAACAGTAATGAACAATAATATAGTTTAAGATGTTCCCGCGCGCACCTTGCATGGTGCATTGGGAAAATACATTGTGAAATTATGAAATTTTTTTTAATAAAGGTGGTTGTGAACTGTGAACTGTGAACACACACGCACGCACGCACGCTCGCACACCCACAAATATATATATATATATATATATATATATATATATATATATATATATATATATATATTTCAACTTCTAAAACACGTTGGACATTTACACTGTTTTGAATTGTGGCTGCGTTTTGCTGCTAAGTAACAACAATTTATTTTTACTTTTAATAGAGAATGGAAGTTATTTCCATTTGTTAATGTACAGAGAATTTTATAAATGATAGATTACTTTCAAAACTTGGCATAGTTTGTATTTTTGTTCATACGGGTGATATTATTTGAGATCATTGAGAGATTTGACATGTTTGGGTTTTCCGAACATTGAAATGCACTGGTTTCACGGTTTTTTCATCATTGAGATCCAGTGGTTTCAAGGCTTTCCGAACAAGGAGAACCAGTGGCCGCACAGGTTTCCGGATTTTGAGAGCCAGCGGCCACACGGTTTTACGAACATTGAGATTCACTAGTTACAAGGCTTTCCGAACAAGGAGAACCAGTGGCCTCACAGGTTTCCGGATTTTGAGAGCCAGCGGCCACACGGTTTTACGAACATTGAGATTCACTAGTTACAAGGTTTTCCGAACAAGGAGAACCAGTGGCCTCACAGGTTTTCCGGATTTTGAGAGCCAGCGGCCTCACGGTTTTACGAACATTGAGATTCACTAGTTACAAGGCTTTCCGAACAAGGAGAACCAGTGGCCTCACAGGTTTCCGGATTTTGAGAGCCAGCGGCCACACGGTTTTACGAACATTGAGATCCAGTGGTTTCAAGGCCTTCCGAACAAGGAGAACCAGTGGCCTCACCGGTTTTTCTGAATTTTGAGAGCCACCTGCTGCCTCATGGTTTCCAAACATTGACAGCGACGATCTCACAGTTTATTGATTGAGATCCATTCGGAACCTAGAGATACCCCAGGTAAAAGTATTGTCTGTGACCGTTGTAATTTTTATTCGTACTGTCGACATTGTGCTGTAACAACCGTCTTTCTCAATACTTCTTTTTAAAATACTCGCATGTGTGGCTTTGCATCCACTTTGTTGATCATGAAGAAGGGCTGAAGAAGTCTAAAATTAGAATTTCCCATTCCTAAAAATATTTTAACAACAGCTATTATGTATCAATAAATAATTATGTTTAACTAAATTTAGTACTGAGACAAGTTTGATTATGTCGAATTGTTTAGAAATTCTTCACTTTAACATAGGTACCTCATTGCTAATATTTCTCAATTTCGAAAAAAGACTAAAATGGGAAAGAAATTAACGTAAATCACACATAAATAGGTTCAATAATACACATCTAATGTAAACAAATTAAATACACATTGCATTTTAATAAATTATGAAATTCAAAAGCAGCAATGTTGCACTCAGGTAACATAAGTACCAACGCTGATTAATAAAATTGTCTAACAGTGTATAAATATAGCTTAAATGACACTCCTCTCAATGTTGTACCTCTCAGTTAGACAAAAGATATTGAGACGATCAGAGAGAGCTGTATCGCGCTTTGAGTAAATAACAAGAGCAGTATTACCGTAAACCCACTCCGTGAGGATCCTTCCTCTCTTTTATTATAATAATATAATTCAACTCTTAACTCGAATAAAATTGAATTCTATAATGTATCGAGTGACAGGAGAAATGGTTTAAATTAATTGTTTTCTGTCTTAGTCATCTGCCTTTATTGAAAGCTGGTGTTTGAAGTATTTGATGTTTGCTACAGGCAAAATAACTTAAATGATGAGTATTCATTTATATAAACGATAATCATGAGTGTTCAAGAAGCATGACTAACCATGAGCGCGTTGTGGATGAGAGGTCAGGTGCCTTGGAGGAACATGCCTTGGAGGAACATGCCTGGGAGGAACATGCCTTGGAGGAACATGCATTGGATGAACATGCCTTGGAGGAACATGCATTGGATGAACATGCCTTGGAGGAACATACCTTGGAGGAACATGCCTTGGAGGAACATACCTTGGAGGAACATACATTGGAGGAACATGCCTTGGAGGAACATATCTTGGAGGAACATACCTTGGAGGAACATGCCTTGGAGGAACATGCCTTGGAGGAACATGCCTTGGAGGAACATGCCTTGGAGGAACATACCTTGGAGGAACATACATTGGAGGAACATGCCTTGGAGGAACATATCTTGGAGGAACATACCTTGGAGGAACATACCTTGGAGGAACATGCCCTGGAGGAACATGCCTTGGAGGAACATGCCTTGGAGGAACATACCTTGGAGGAACATGCCTTGGAGGAACATACCTTGGAGGAACATACATTGGAGGAACATGCCTTGGAGGAACATACCTTGGAGGAACATACCTTGGAGGAACATACCTTGGAGGAACATGCCCTGGAGGAACATGCCTTGGAGGAACATGCCTTGGAGGAACATACCTTGGAGGAACATGCCTTGGAGGAACATATCTTGGAGGAACATACCTTGGAGGAACATGCCCTGGAGGAACATGCCTTGGAGGAACATGCCTTGGAGGAACATACCTTGGAGGAACATGCCTTGGAGGAACATATCTTGGAGGAACATACCTTGGAGGAACATGCCTTGGAGGAACATGCCTTGGAGGAACATGCCTTGGAGGAACATGCCTTGGAGGAACATGCCTTGGAGGAACATGCTTTGGAGGAACATACATTGGAGGAACATACCTTGGAGGAACATACCTTGGAGGAACATACCTTGGAGGAACATACCTTGGAGGAACATACCTTGGAGGAACATGCCCTGGAGGAACATGCCTTGGAGGAACATGCCTTGGAGGAACATACCTTGGAGGAACATGCCTTGGAGGAACATATCTTGGAGGAACATACCTTGGAGGAACATGCCTTGGAGGAACATGCCTTGGAGGAACATGCCTTGGAGGAACATGCCTTGGAGGAACATGCTTTGGAGGAACATACCTTGGAGGAACATGCCTTGGAGGAACATACCTTGGAGGAACATACATTGGAGGAACATGCCTTGGAGGAACATATCTTGGAGGAACATACCTTGGAGGAACATGCCTTGGAGGAACATGCCTTGGAGGAACATGCCTTGGAGGAACATACCTTGGAGGAACATACATTGGAGGAACATGCCTTGGAGGAACATATCTTGGAGGAACATACCTTGGAGGAACATACCTTGGAGGAACATACCTTGGAGGAACATGCCCTGGAGGAACATGCCTTGGAGGAACATGCCTTGGAGGAAAATGCCGCGGATGAACATGGTGGAATTTCACAATATTGTAGTTTACATTTTACTTTCACAACCAATCGTCCGCAATTTTTGTGTCTCTGCTGAAACCACTCTGAGGAGAGGTTAGTGTGGGTGGTGGGGGGTGGGAAAGCAACAGTAACGACATTTACATGAACTACACCCGTTTACGTAAAGTGGTCGTCTTCATTTCACTTCCCGTAACGATGATGTATCTACTGTAGAATTTTTTAAAGTCTATGGTGTCCACAATCCATATATAGACAGTCCGGCTAAAAATCAAAATCGGTTTATTTTTTATCGGTCTACAAAAAATATATTTTCCTTTCTAACCAAAACCTTCGGTTATTGAAAGTGACATATTACTATCCTAAAACTGATTTAATGGCCGGATATCAAATTAAAATGATATAATTATATGAAGGGAACATGATTTTCCGGACATGTACTTGGTATAAGAAATTAGTGACACTACGTTTCAAGGTCCACAACCTATGCTCTTCGTCAGGTGGTTAAGTAACCTGCAATATACTGAAGATCAAGGAAAACAGACTTAAGTTGTAAGGAGTTGTAAATAGGAGAGTAAAACTAACTAAACAGATATCTTGGAGGTTGGGCCCGGTGGTTCTAATGTCCTTTGGAAATTGTCCAACGAACTATTAAATAGCAAACTTAATAACTCGTAAAAATGATTTTCCTGAGTTGATGTCGACTTACACACGCGGTGTCAGCATCTTGGCTCGACATTGCCGCTGTAGTCACGTACAGGGAGATTGAATCAAAGTAGTCCTTAAAATCCTCATTCTAGAACTGAAGAACTTGATGATGAATTTAAATTAACCTAAAACGGATCGCGACGGTATTAGCCATTTATCGAGAGGTAATATCCGTGATTTATGTGTAAAATCACGACAACGACGTCTCGTCGGAAGGACATCGCCACAACTTATATCCTGTATTCATCTTGAAAATAAAATATCATCATTGATAAGTTATCTTACTATTTACATATTTACTTTATAATAAATTCAAAATAGATGTCTTGTATGAAAGGGCTAATTTATAATACGAAAAATGCAAATTGTAACGTAAAAACTGTAAACGAACCCCCCCCCATTCCGCATCATTTCGACAATAGAGACCCAGACTACTAAAATTAGTGCAATCTAGATGAAGAGGTATTGTCATTGTGTCACCACATGCACAATTCAGTGTACTACAAAGTTGAATGATTCGATCCCAAAGCACGGTGGAGCAACCGAGTCTTGTACACATAACGCAGCTGTGGCAGTCTGGGTGTCTCTGATGTCGAAACAATGCGAGGCGCTCGTTTTGAGTTTCGTCGTTCTTCGACGTCGACTATTTTTGGATCCCTTCAGACGAACATGACTCCAGATTTTAGGAGTCAAGTCTGCAACAGCATCAGATTTCACATGCTGAACTTAAGAGGAAGGTGAACTGGAGCTAAACTCAACATTCGCATTGAATCAGCCCTTTCCACCATAGCTGCGTTATCAATGTGCAGATTAGAAAAGTTACAGGGAATATTGTGGAATTCAGAAAAAGATTTAGTATCTGTGTTTCATAATCCAAATTTAACTGACACCAAACAGCTTTTGAAACTTTTAGGTAAAATTTGCTATAACATTTAAACTGTATAAAATATTTAGAATACTCGTACAGTGCTTGATTAGTAGTTTAATGCAAATAGGAAATAAAAAGTTGATATCTACATTTAACGAATTTAAAAGAACTAATGCATTGTAAAAACACTGTTATAAAACCAACCTCAATGAACGAAGCTGTGCACGTCTTCACATAAGGTAATCTAACTCCAGACTATTGGGCTTCTTTAGCATTGCGATATGGCATTTCAACATTGGCCTAGGGAGCAACAGAGCGAACTTTAACATACATCGACAATCTATTCCTTCTCAGGCTCCAGTCCGAAAAACAACAAGACTTCTATAATGATAACCTTATAAACGATTATTTTGGAATGTTGTATGAACTTAATAAGGATTCCCCCTTGTACCAGAAGTAGATAGGAAGTAGCCAGGATTACCACCTAGGCCGCAATAACCTTCTCCGTTCTACGTATGCTATTTCATCATCAGGACAACCAGTCAAACTCACTTCGGCTCTGGAAATATTTTATTTTAGTAGATTAAAAGAACCGGAAGTAGACACTTATAAGTTGTAGACCTAAATACGTGTATAGTTTTTGATCGGAGTAATAAAGTAACTAAATTACATTGTGTGATGTTGTAGCCTTGAGTCTTGTCCTACAATATACTCTCCTAGAAGCGTGGGTATTGAACTGTTGTAGTAGCCTTGAGTCTTGTCCTACAATATACTCTCCTAGAAGCGTGGGTATTGAACTGTTGTAGTAGCCTTGAGTCTTGTCCTACAATATACTCTCCTAGAAGCGTGGGTATTGAACTGTTGTAGTAGCCTTGAGTCTTGTCTTACAATATACTCTCCTAGAAGCGTGGGTATTGAACTGTTGTAGTAGCTTCGAGTCTTGTCTTACAATATACTCTCCTAGAAGCGTGGGTATTGAACTGTTGTAGTAGCCTTGAGTCTTGTCCTACAATATACTCTCCTAGAAGCGTGGGTATTGAACTGTTGTAGTAGCCTTGAGTCTTGTCCTACAATATACTCTCCTAGAAGCGTGGGTATTGAACTGTTGTAGTAGCCTTGAGTCTTGTCCTACAATATACTCTCCTAGAAGTGTGGGTATTGAACTGTTGTAGTAGCCTTGAGTCTTGTCCTACAATATACTCTCCTAGAAGCGTGGGTATTGAACTGTTGTAGTCTTCTGGCAGAGTCTAAGCTCTTCAACGTGCTCGTAACTCGAGCTTGTCAGGACATGAAGGATCAGATCATTTGTAAACAAGGTAAAGTGTAGTAAAATGAAAAGTATTTTTAACACCAGATTGTGTGCGACAGATAATGAACATTTTCTTTCAGGTTTTGTAAGATTTGACAGGATCTGATAGTGAAATGTAGACTAGTAGCCTACTAAACGATATACTCTCACAATTATACCTGTTTTCAAGTGTTACGTCCTCGACCTAAGACTGTCCTGCACACTTGATTCTTCGAGAGTGATCCTGCGTGGCCATTTCAGTAACCGATAAGGAGACGGACTAAATTGTAATGTTCATTAAAACATTCACATTTCTAAAGGAATTTATTATAAAAATAGTAATTATTTGATACAGCAGCATTCTATTATACAGAGAGACGAAAGGAATTTTCACGGACACAGACATTGATCCAAACCTCATTCTTATGGCACATCAAGAAGAATATTGAAATAAATGAATTTAATAACTCTATGGATGATAATAACTACTAAATTTTATAAATAAATATTTGTGGCCCCTCCAGAGCTTGGGTAAATAAAAAATGGTTTTGGAAATGGCAGTTGTAAAATAATGAAACTGAAATTCACTTTCCCGACTAGAGGAATAAATACAACAAAGATACGTAGCTTCATACCCAGATGCGAAATGTTTGCTTACACTATTAATTATTTCCATTCACAGCTGAATACACGGATAATTTCGCTATTTAATAGGAATTATATTAATGGATTGAGCGAAGCGTTGTGATTAGCCGCAATTGTAAGGTAAATGTCAAGGGAAAGTGTAGTGCGGCTGATAGGTCAAAGGTCAACTGTACTCCCCCAATCACAGGGGACAATCTGATTGTATTTTCGGTTATAGTAAATACAATCCTCGTAATCTATTACCTTATCTGTGGAATGTCTAACACATTAACAGCGTTATGTAAGTGGTTGTCATTTAATATTTTGTTAGTATCCTCATTTTATTCTATAAAATAGAATATTTAACGCTATCCATATTTAAACGAGGAAAATTTATACACTTTCTCACTTTAATTTTGTTAATGGATTTTGAATATTTTGATACAGCAATGATGAAATTACACTAGATATGAAAGTAGTGAAATGGCAATTTGCTTTATTTCACATTAATTTGTAGCCTGCAGAAAAACAATGTTAAAAAAGCATCTAACGGCCATGAATTAAAATATTAAATCTTAATATTCGTACAATAAATACAGTTGTGTAACTTATGTTTGTGCCATTGTCTAAATATTACACTTTTTGCATGTAATTTCACTTTATATCGTTGAAAATGTACTTTTTAAATTAATAAGTAGATAACATACACGGCACATAGTAGCAAAACCATTTAAACATGAAGTGTTACAGCAGCTCAAGAATGCAGAGTAATTAAAACTAATCTATAATGAGGTCATGTTTAGTTTACTTGATGTAAAACTAGATGTCATGCATTAGTTTAGTGATTCCCTAAGAAGAGATCAGATTTACAGATCTGTAAACGTAGTGTTAGGGCAAATTTTGCATGAGAGTTGATAAAAAGCATATTGCAATTTCCGGGTAAAAGTCCTTACTTTACTTCGTATATTTGCTTTCAATCGACTAAACTGTTTATTCAAACTTCCAACAAAGAATAATGTTGGTTTTTGATTAGTAACACTAGTTTAGGATAACAGTTGTTTTAATTAGTCCCTAAAACAAGAAAAAGTTAGCAGAATAAAGTATAAAATAACTGTAGAACAATGACTGTTAGTATGAAATTAGTTGATGAGATTGTTATTCATAATCAAAGGTGTAAACACGCGCAGGTATTGGGGGATAAAAACACGCTATTCGTTACGGCGAATGTGTACTTCAAATGCAGTCCAAGTGAATTATATTTCGAACACGGGCGTCAGGTAGAGTTTGCGTTGATGCCACAATCATGAAAATTCTCATTCTTCATACGTGTATGCTTATGCCACTGGCGAGCTAACGTACATGTGTTCTTGATAGGAAGTGTATATATCTGGTTTACGATCTAACCTCATTAGCATTATTTCTAACACAAATAGACAAAGTTGCCTGTTTAAAGACAATATACTATAAAAATAGAGTATATATTTTTGCGTTACTAATAAATATTGGCTGAACTGTTAGCGAAGCAGTTTACTAAGGTGCAGGAGAAAATTCTAAATTCTTTTATGTCTGTCTGATCGCACGCTATACCTGGTGAAAACGAATGTTAAATCAATAGACTTTAAATTTTGCGTATAAACTTCTCCCTATGGTGGTTTAAATGTTACCATGGAATTTGGCTGAACATAGTGAAATTTGCCAGTTCTATTTGGTTGGCCGTGGTGTGCAGATTCCATAAAGTGACAAACTGTACAAAGTTCATTTATAATAATTAGTGTATTAAGTGGATGTTTTAGTGTTAATATTATTGAATAGACACACAACATGCTATTAACTCCGACTTATGAGTGTCACAACGCTCTGGTATGTTTAGTTTAATGAAAATAACCTAGATTTTAGTCCCTTAGCTAAGTGATTTTACCTGAAGAACTTTTTATTACAGATCTCGAAACGTGTTTACTGAGTTTTTAACCACTTTCCGGGAAAAAGTGTACATTACACCTCTAAATAAAAAACAAATAATCAAACAATGAGATATACACATGTGGTTTTGTGGGGTTAACAATATGGCAACAGAAATAGCAGAAAGACATAAAGTTGTAAACAAACTGAGTACAATTATTAGTAATTCTGTATTTAATAGTCATTAATTTCCCGCGGTTTCGCACGCTTTGCCCGTGAATTTGTCTTATTTCTGGATCAAGTGAATTATATTTCGAACGCGATATGTTATGCGTTGTTGCCACAATCATTAAAATAATTGTATGCTTATAACCCATGTACACGTACATGTAATTTATTATGTGTTTAACCTCTCGCATTAAGTTCAACCAGAAATCGATATTTAAAGACAAATTTCCATAATAACTTAGCGCCTTCAAGTAGTGTTTGGCTATTTAATATACGCAACAGTCTCGTAATAGTTTATACTGTGCAGCACATCTAAATTTGACTTTTATTGTAGATCATGTATTTGTGGCGTGTTTAAATCAATGTGCATAACTTTAAACCTTCTTCCTGTAAATTAAACATACAAGTACATACCAGTTTGCATAATGATCCGTCAAATAGCTTCACGATCCACAGGACCAACTACAGTTAATTTTGTATACTAGATATGTTTGTATATAGATTCCTGTTAGTGTCATTACATTTTGGTTGAAGCTCTCAAAGAGTAAACGTTTTCAATAAGTTTTAAGGATGTAACATATTACAAGGTACAAGTAGCTACAACACACCGCGTGATGGAGACTCCGCTTTGAATTTGCGTGAAAGGTTTTTCGAAACTTCTATGGTGTTTTCATTCTGGAGTATTGAATGCGGGACAGATAGACAGACAGACAATCATAAATTTTTTGAATAGTTCTGTATGAACCATTCTGATTAGGTAGTATTTTGTTGGTTTAATGCAATTTTTCTTGTTTTCTTACACATTAAATCATTTTGACAACAATGTTGGGTTGATACCATTTTTGACAGCTAGGTATTTTCATTATATTGGGTTTAACTTCTTTATGTTTATTTTCATCACACCATTGGTATTAAAACTTTAACATGTTTACCATTGAGTGATAATGCTGCTAATTTGTATTTCCAAGGATGGTTTAGAGTTTGAATGGTATTAGAAGGATCTGTTTGGAGTTGTTTTTCTATTAAATGCTATTTTGAACAACGCTATCGTGCTTTCCATTAAGATTAGAAATAAAAAAATATTATATCAGCCAAAAGTTAATTTTGTACTTTGAACTTTGGATTCCTCATGAATGAAGAAATAAAACTTTAACCCCAATTTCCAGTTACGTGTGATATCCAGATATCGCGTGGAAATGTTAGAAATAACATTTTTCCAGCCACATGGTTGATAGGCTCATCTCCATTGAAAACATAATATATCTAATCCACATATCATATTTTCACTTATATTATCTAAATTTAGATATGTCTTAAATGGATTACGTCTGGTATAAAACTAAGCTCAACCGCAATGATCGATTGTGCGGTGTCTTAATATGTTGCATATATTCTTTGATTATAAAGCAAAACTGAAAATGCTTCACTTATACCCAATTGTTTTCCATTTATATCCATCTTCTTGTTTGGTTAAAAGTCCTTATTGTATTGAAAATAGCCAAATTGTAAATAAGCCATTAACAGAATTCCTGCCCTTGCTTTCAATGATACTGGTATCTCCGTTTAAGGTTGTACAATTCGATTTTGGTTGGGACCTTTTTTTATTTACAGGCCCTTAAGATATTATCTATTAGAAACAATTCAGAATGATTACTGACTAAAAGGCATCCAAAGTAGTAAATATTTTGGCTATATAGTAGTAATCAGCTCCAAGGAATAAGGTACAATCATAAATTTACCAAGTCAATGACTTGAGTCACGAACTAATTAAATCTCAAGGAAATTATATATTTTGCTGAATGTAATGAAAATACCACGTTTTTTATTATTTGTTCAAAAGAATATTTAATTGTTTATACATAATAATCATTCAACCCTCTTCAGTCATCTTTCATGAACTTACAATGTAAAGCTCATATATAATTAACAGTTTTCCTTGGCACTAATTATAATATGACCCAAAGTTCTGCCTTAAAATCCCTACCACTCTTTGTGGAATAAAACAAAGTTTTGCATTTGGATTGTAAACGCGTGTCTTCTTGAGTTCATTCCATGAAGGCTGGGAGGAACAAGTTATGAGATATGAGTATAATGGATGGAGATAGTTTTATCTAAAAGTAGGTCCAGCTAGCTTCAGCTTTAAGATAAGCATGGTTTAATCTAGAAGTAGGTCAAGGGTAGCTTCAACTTTAGGATGGAGATGGTTTCATCTTAAAGTAAGGTCCGTGGCTACCTTCAGCTTTAGGAATAGCATTGGTTTAATCTCAAAGTAGATCCCGGATAGCTTCAACTTTAGGATGGGGATGGTTTAATCTTAAAGTAGATACCAGCTAGCTTCAGCTTTAGGATGAGGATCGTTTTCATCTCAAAGTAGATACCAGCTAGCTTCAGCTTTAGGATGGGGATGGTTGATCTAAAAGTAAATCCCGGCTAGCATCAGCTAGGGCTCCATAAAATAGTACGGCTAGCTTCAGCTTTAGTCATGCGTTGAGGTCATTCAATCAAGGCTGGGAGAAACAAGTTATATGATGGGCGGTTTGTATTTTAATAATTGTGCTGATGGTCCAGAATTTAAGCATGGATAGCAACAATGCTTAGAGACGCAAAGCCAAAATTGTCCACGCAAGAAGCAATGATCAAGGGTTTCTTCACTGTCAGTTTTTTCAGCTGCGCTATTATAAATCCCTACAGGACTATGTTGGTTATTATCTCAAGGTAAACCATATTATTTTGGAGGCGATGTTCTGAAGCCATTTATACTGTAAAATTATTTTTTTTTTGCAGATTTTTAGTTACTTATAACTGTATCGGCTGATGGTGATTACATGTTTACATACAAGACTAAGATGGATGTTTACTAAGATGGATGTATATATTTGTATATTACATGATGGGAACTATCTTTGCTCAATAAAATTTGACGATGGCATGAGAGGAGAAGTAGCAACACTTGGCGCTTACTGGATGTTTGTGGAGGAATGCTGTGCGCCCAGGCAAGTATGACAAATGCGGTACGCTGTATACAAGAATGCAGGAGTTCTAAAATATTAGCTTTGAGCCGAAGCAACAACCGATTGAAGTGTACTGTGCTCAAGCGAGTGTAACAGATTTCCAGCCCATTAATAAAAGATCATAATTTCTTTAACAAAGTGGATATAATGGTTGCGGCATGTCGGCCGAACAATCCGCGTCGCAGGATTGGCTGTAAATAACGCATACCCCGAGCTCGTGCTCCCACCTCCCAAGCGCCACCCACCTCCCAAGCGCCACCCAACCTCCCACTTATCAGTCTTACCCGAGCTCCCATCGCCCGAACTTCACCCCTTTTCCCTTGGCTCTCCAAACACGTTTTCCATCTTCATTTAATGGTGACCATTCTACACAGAGTTCATCTTTGTACTTTTATTTCAAAGGGTCATAACTCGGAGGAGAAGCTCTGACATTATTTGTCTGGAGAAGAGCTCGCTGTAAAAGCTGAGCTGTTTAAACACAATATTGGGTCTTACCTGGTTTATTATCGTAACATTAATTTAGAAAATTAGTTCTGTATACTTAGGGTTATATGGACATCCTTTACAAACTAACGTGTTTTTATTTATTACAGAATCATCAGGGCATATTGATAAAATAAAACAAATATCCAATTTTAATAGTCATATTATTGGGTGATAGCTGTTACTCGTGAATTTGCACGCAATTTTTAAACCCAAATTCCTTAGCCTACGTAGTAAAAGCACTTATGATATAATGTAATGTGCGCTATGATATTTCTCGAACGTAAATAGGCATACGATCAGAGGTTGAGGGAGAAACACTTATGGTTCAAATGGGTCATGCCACAGCAGAGTTTTGCCTTGTTGCCCCGATCAAGAAAATAGATACATAGGTCTCAAAAACCTACCATGGTTAAAAAAAATTTCCAGCTCTTGTGATCTAATTCCGGTCTAATATATTTCCGGTACCATAGTTTTCCTCGTTTCCCCAATGAAAGAAATATATTTACGTACTTACAGTAGAAGAAGTCTACTACGGTCAAAAGACATCTACTCGTGGTATAAGGGGGATCCTTAGAAAGTTTATGCAACATTTCAGAAATAATTTTTGAGTTATAAAGTTCTTGTTGTTGGGCTGGGGGTTGTATCTGGGGCAGAGTGGCTCGTTGAAGCATGTTAATGTAAAAATGCCACCTCGCACTGTCAAGGAAACCAATCAATCTTGAGTACGGAGACATGCTTGCACATACTCATTCACAGTTCTTATGATATATAAATATTATAACTACAATAGAGGTTAAACTAATACATATGTTTGTACTGTCAGAATACAATGTTTACAGAACACAGTTGGTTATATTTAACAGGCTCTTTCAATTAATATTCCACAACTTTGGGATTTTTTGATGCTTTAGAGGCCAGTGAGGCGTAGAACGGAGGGATTTTCGAAATACTAGGCCTATATTTATTACCAGGGAGCCTAAGAATGTAAAATGTCAGTGCAATCGGTTCAATAGTTTACGCGAGAAAGCAAAACAAACAAGCAAAGGTACTTTCGCATTTATACTGCTATTAGGTAATCCTAGGGTTAGGATTATGAATTTAAATTATCCTTCTTCTAATTTTATTCAAATGTCTTCAGCTAGAACCAATAATCAGAGTATATTAATTGCATGAATTAATTTTAAAATAATGTGACCTTATGATACGAAAGTGTGCTCAGCATTTGCTAAGTTAATGAAAAGAGCAATATATTTCATAACCGATAATTATAATTAATATTTAAAACAACTTGGTGTTCCAGAAGATTTGTGTATACTTGGGTATTTATCAAACGTTCAAATGTTCTATTCTTTTATCATAGAAAGTGTCCATCATTCTACAAAGATGAAGTCTACACATGTTATACTTATTAGCTCTATCTCTATATATTAATTCTCTGTTAACGCGGGCTATTTCTCTATATAGTAAGTTATGATTTTTTTAAGATGAAAGAATTGGCTAAGAAATACATTCCAATCAGTTTGTCCGTCGCACGCCCATACGCTAGTGGCCAACTTCCCGCTTGAAATAAGACAGATGATAAGATTGCAGGTGTGGTGTGGAATGTTACCGTAGTGTGCTGAAGGACATCACAGCTGCACTGGCGACTCGTACAGTATGTTGGTGATACGACTCTCTGTTTCAGTTCAAAACACAATCGAATTTAGAATTGCAAATCTTTTGTCAATCTCAACAATTTGTAAAAAAATTCGACTTCATTAATTTCACAACAAATTTTGCAAAATAATCTGTTTTGAATTTTTCCTTGCGTCCAACACGTTCTCAGTGTTGCAAACTCCTTGCTGGAAGAGCTCCATTCAACAAAATTCTTTGGATCAAGGGAACTGGATCAAGTTTTGACATCTCAATGAACAAAATGTGAGCGTATAATGGCAAGATATCTAGATAAAGATCAATTGAAGACATTAGTAAATAAACTGAGTACTATCGTGATATTTTAACATGTGCAAAGCGACTCATGTAGACTAACTATCCGCTTAAAAATGTTGCACAAAGCTTGATTTTAATATAGGCAACAATGAGTTCCTTGATGGCGTATGTTACTCAAAAGAAGTTTGCTGAGGGTTAGCGAATACATTACACTGGTATTAAGGGTAACCATGAAGGCACCGTGAAAGTAGATGAATAATTAAAACAAGCGTATGGGATTTTAAAAATTGACATATTAACACATGTAGCCTAAATTCCCCAATTCAGGCTACATACACTATCATCTTTTGCAAACTTGGTGAGTAGACTTTTATTATTTAAACTCTGTTATGAAACCCAACCTAAGAAACCAAAATTTGAATGCATCATGTGGCAAGATGTCTCGGGATAAAATACATATTATGTAAGCTTAGAATTTTGCATGCAACTTCATTTCTACATAGACAAGAATGAGGTGTATGATGGTGAATGCCCAGTCATGGAATTGGAACCTTTCGATAGTGTGACACGATTTCTCCTTTGTGTACCGGAGGATTTAAAAACATATTTTCTGTATGACAGCCTGTACGTCTGTCCGTCCACGGGACATATCGAGATTGGCTATAGATGTGAAATTTGTCATGCGCTACCTCCGCGAAGCCTGTAACGTAACCGTTGTACGGCCTTCTTATTTTTATAACTATAGTGTAAAATATAATGTAAAATGTATATTTTGTTGTTAACACATAAGTAAGCTATAAATAGTATGTCACCATCGACCTCTTTACCTGTTACATACCGAAAACTCAGCCACCAATGTGTATGTTGTTTAGAGGAGTTTGTTATCTCACATTCCAATCTCTTGGTCGCAGCGACTATGAAGTTGACGGTAAACTACTCATAATTTACCTCATTAGTTTGTGCTTCTGTGGATGGCCCCATTGTGACAGTGGCTTTACGACCAGTGATACGAACCAGTGCAGAATGTAATGCAGTTACTCGTCATCTTGGTATAGGTTAGAACATGAAGAATCTTTACTTTTTCTTTGAAATAATCCTTTGGATAATTTACAATTTATGCTTAAAGAAAACTGTGACGGCAGGTAATTTAAATATATTAATATCATTCGAATATTACATGTTTTAAGAAATTAGATTTATTGTTGTTTTCTTATTTGATTATAGCATACTTTATATAACGTGTCAATAACCTGTGATATTGGAATAATCTAATAGTGGGATTATATTTTTGTAGTGTTACAAATCTTTTGTTTACATAATAACGAAAATCGTCGTTGTCACCAAATCACACAAACATTTCGGATCAATTTTCACCAGAAACTTAAGCACGTGATTAATGCTTTTGGTGAAATAGTTGTCCAGGAAACTTATACAAACAGTCGATAGTTTACGTTTAAGAATTAATTTGAATACATTGTTCAGTGCACTACATAATTTTAATTTTGAATAGTCGGAGTGTTAACCAATGTAACATTACGCTATGAAAGTTTTAAAGTAAAACTGTTAAAAAATAGTCGGATTTATATTTAGTGAGTCTTTAGCGTTTTACTAATATGTAACCTGGGGACCAAAGCTTTATGCACCACCAATAGCCGGGTACGTAGGTTGCATGCAAGGGCAGGATATCGCTTAGGGATAGTGATGGAAGAATCGAATACTTAAAAACAAGAATTCGAATACTTTTTACAAAAGACAAGTCTAGACTTGTCTTACTTCCTTCCCGTAATCTATTGTTTCTTGGTTATTTGGATCTGCTCTGCCAAAAAGGTGAGAAAATCCTTTGCCTTGTTGTGCCGCCTGTGAACATGTCATGCCCATGATTTATGAACTCCAGAAAAAGTATATTTGCTTATCCGCTACTTCAGCCCCATCTGAAAGATTCTTTTCTACTGCAGGTTTTGTTATCAATGATCGTAAACATAGATTGAAGCCAAATACTTGAGTTTAACCTAGTTTGTAATTATGTATTAGGTTAGTTCTTTACCTGAAGAAGAGATCAGATTGCAGATCTTGAAACGTAGTGTTACTGATTTCTTGTTTCACTGAAGGATGGCAAATGTCCGTAAAAATCCTGTTTCCTTCACAATCCTTCCATCGTCAAAAATAACCTTCAAACAAAGAAATATCTGAATCATATTTTGTTTTTACACAACAACATGAAATAAACATTCATTTTTGTCTGTATTGTTTATAAATGTATTTATTAATTGAATATTTGTACAAATATACATTTTGTCAAGTTTGATAATGTTGAATTACTTATTCCAAATTATGAATCTCCCCTATATTATTCTTTTCATAGTCCAGATATATATATATATATATATATATATATATAATATATATATATATATTATATATATATATATATATATATATATATATATTATATGATGGTAACCAGTAATGTTCTGATTGAGGTTAACCGTCGTGTTGGCCCCAGACTGTTTACATCTTTGGCGAGATAAAAGAAGTAATTGTAAATATAATTCTTGCTTGAAAATTAAATATGTTTCTTTCTTTCCAGAAATTCTCGTTTATGACGGACACGCAATGGAGATGCAGGTATGGATTTCTGTTCCTACCATTAATTTGTCTCATGAACTTAGTTAATTAAAATTTACTTCTGTACTTGAAAGACAAAGCTTCTATTTCACTGACAAATATAATGTGAAGGTTGTGGGAAGGGTTGATTCAATGTGAATGTTGACTTTAGCTCCAGTTCACCTTCCTCTTAGTGCAGCGTCTGGAATCTGACGCTGTCACAGACTTGACTCCTGGAATCTGGAGTCATATTCGTCTGAAGAGACCCAAAAAGTTAGGGACGAAGATGCTGAAATTAACTATGAGACCTGGACTGCAGAATACAGTGTGATCTAAGAAAAGAAGTTCTCATTATCTCATCAGGTGCACAATGCGATGTTTTAGACGCGATTTCTAAGCACGGTAGTGTAACTTCTATTGGGGCTTTTAAAGTCGGCAAAAAAGATGTCTGTCCGTTTGATAAGATCCTTACACGGACAGACCAGTGGCCTCTGAGGAAAAAGACTAAAATGAGGATTTTATTCCCTTTTTTTATTAAAAAAAAACTGCGGGAAACAACTCGTCTATAATAAACATGAAGGCTGGATCAAAACGCAAAAAATATACATAATGGCTAAATTGTTACAAGAATCTATAAGAAAATGCTTGATGCCTTAAAAAGTAACTGTATGATCTCAGTTTAGACATCTTTTAGTATGGATTATGTTGCGAATTATTTTATTGGCCCAGCTACAAACCGAATTCACATATTAAAGTGAAGCCATGTGCTACATTTACTGCCTGTCATAATCCAAATTCCAAGAAACTTTTATATACGAGTACTGCTCATTGTATTTTAATTAAGAGTTAAAATATATTTGTATCCAAATGAATTATTATTGTACAATATTGAACTTTATATTCAATGCTTTTGATAAGACAATTAAGACGTTGAACAGCATAAAATAATATCTAAAGGTTTTGTTGGCAATAAAATTATTACGAATATTTATGTTGTTTAGGAAACGAATGATGGATTCAGAAATAGCATTCCGTGCCGACCCCGTCTACATCGCATCTGTCACCGTCAACTACCATGGCCAAAGCCCAAGAGAGAGCCAAAGCCCAAGAGTGAGCCAAAGCCCAAGAGAGAGCCAAAGCCCAAGAAAGATACCACTAAACCCACAAGAGAAGCCGGTCTACTGAATCACCACAAAAACATAACTAATGTTCGACACACAGTATGAACTTATCTCGTATGCTATATGTCATAGGATGTATTCATAAATTCCTTACACATATTTTAGTCGTATAGGACATATAACTGATAATTTTGAGTTACAATGAGTTTTGGTGGTTGTGGTGAAATGTTTGCATTTCAATTAAAATAGTTCACAACTGTTGTTTACATCTTTCTTAGCCATGTTTACTTACCTAAAATGCAGACTCTATATCGGGGATTACACAGCTGTATAGAGTATTATATCTGGTTCTGAGAAAAGTTAATTTTATGAAGGCAAACCCAAGTTTATGGTCAATTCTAAAGATTTGGCATACGAAATATTATGCCTGGAAAATGTCATCGTATGGTCATTTACTACAGTTACCTTTTTTTAAATCACATTTAAATTTACAATATTGGAGTTAACAGAGTAATTGAGCAGTTGAAATACAAAAAATATTCTTGTCAAGAATCGAAGGCCTCGATGCGTAGTTTCCCATACCACTTGGATTTTAAGATTAAGAAAGGAGAACTCACGAGCTTCCTGCTAAATGTCCTCTGGGCATGACGTAGATCAGATAAGAATGGATCCGAGTATCCTGTACTTTGCTTTGAGATAGTATTTCCAACTTTAATTAGAATGTGAGTTTGGTTTTTAGGTTTATTATGTAAATACTGTAGTTTACTTAGTAATTTGGATATTTTTTACATAATTTTGATAAAACTTTACTATCGCCACAAAATGCATTTTTTATAATGAATGTCACTGTTTAGATTAAATTGGACTATAAATTGATCAATATGAAAGATAAATACCTACCGTTGTATGTCAACCTATATTTCTTAATAATGTGTAATATTATTTGAGTTAAGTTAAATAAATCTTAATTAACCGTTTGTTATTTGTGGCGTTTTAGTGAGAGAACTTCTTGCGCACTGAACTGTTCAAGTAAAATGTATTGTATGGATAAATCGAGGAATTATATTTTATTTTGTTGACAAAAATATAATGCAGCATTATGGTAAAATATCGTACGTAATGAATTAGGGTTAATGTAGTAATCCTTTATAAAATGTCCGAGTGATTAGACTGCACATAAATTTGCATTGTTCTGTAATAGAGACAATAACTTACTAGTTTACTGATAATCAAGTAGCTCTAATTATAAAAAGGTGCATTTCAGTCTTACCTAAATATTTTTTGTAAGATAAGAAGGAATATTAAATATTAAATTCATATTATAGCTGGTATATGTAATTAAATAATTAAAAATGATTATTCCAATACTATGTCTTAATAATACTGCATAATTAATTAAGCAAATCAGTTATTTTGTTATAAAACCAATATTTATTAAATTAAATTTACTGTTGTTATTTTTAAAAGTATATAATAGTAAACAATATAAAAGTTAAATTTGGCCGAATTTAAAAAAGCATTTATGTGTGTAGTATAGGCAACTGCACGATCAAAACATTAAAAGGCAGCTATTGGCAGTTATTGGAAGACATTGCCAATGAAAATTAACTCGGCAGAGCTGCTGTACTCGGGTTAGTAATGTGTTGTTGTCATGGCAACCGCACATCTATTGACAGGTCAATCAGTCAATCAATCAATCCATTAACGGACCACTGTTGATTCCTATCCAACCGCAACCGGCTAGGGAAATGTTACAGGTACATATTTCCTGCCAATATGTTACACTGTCGTTTAATCTCCGATGTCATCGTTGATATTTTCGTTTTTGTATAACATGTAGCTAAGTTATTGTGATGTAGTTTTTGTTACATGTTCTCATCATTATTATGCGTGGGTATTAGGTTAAAAATATAGTGTTAACAATTGTTTTAAATATTATGACAAATGTAGGAATAAAATATTACATCAAATGGATTTGGTTTGTTGGGTAACTTAAGTTTGTTTGGTTATGAATATAATAAATGTAATTTTTCTGTCCATATTTAGGCCTTAAAATCATAAAAGTGTAGGCTTCGTATATCTTGACATACAAAACTTATGCAAGCCTAATAAGTTGTAAGGTTTAATAGCTCAGCCAAATCCTATGGGTGGATGTTCATCATAAAGCATTTTCTTGTCTAGATAGAAATGCAGTTTCCTGCAAAATTTAAAGTCTAAAAATTAAAACATTTCACGTGATATCTGGTAGATAGTTAGGCTAAATGCGTTACTTGCACATAATTAAATATCGTATGATTACATTCAGTTTGTTTACACATTTCTTAAGTATGTGATGTGCACGTTACAATCATACGTGTTTATAAGGCCAACTGAAAGATATTTGCTCAACCAACTCGAACTCGATTATGAATATACAGAAATGGAAAATCATGTAAATTTTCAAGTCTTTAGTTCTTTTTGAGATATCCTACAGATAGACAGACAGACATAAATGAAATTACGCTAACGTTCAGCCCATAAACGTCACTCCTGTTTTAAATAAACTGGATCTACTTTTTGGGAATCAGTAGTTGATATGTAATATTCGTTATACTATTTAGTGAATTTATTTCTAAGATTTCTGAGTGGATCATTTTAGCATTTGGAGCGTTTTTTGATTTGTGTTTTTACATAGAAAAAAACTATTGTGTTCCTCCGAAGTATATATCTGAGTCCAAATACGAGGAATCAGTCAAATTATATCAGAATGACCAAAGGTTTTGTCTATAGCCAAAAAATTGGTATTCGAGACAATATAATACACAATACAAGGAGGATACAAGGAGGAAGGGGTAAGCAGAGGCTAAGCACTTATCAGCAGTAGACGCTTGGTAGGTGGCGATAACGTAGAACCTTCAGGATAGGGGATTAGATAAGACCTGTTCTACTTTTGGGGAAGTGATAAGGTTTTTAATCAATTTATTCTTATCTGCTAAAATGATAACGAATGAAAGCTCAACTGCGACTGAAAAATACCTGGAAATTTAGTAACTGTAAGCTTTTAGCAAATGAAACCTATTTAGAACTTCACTGATTACTTGAATGTACATTAATGAAAGTTTTCTAATCGATGTTTATTACTCTTTTATCTAATTACTTCACGTTAAAAACATTTTGCTAATTAATATTATTAGATCTTAGAAAAGCTGTAGCTACTTAAAACTCCATCGGGGGGTCTATAAAATAAAAAAGCTAGTACTCTGATCTTTTCTGTTAATTCTTTGGATTTTTACACACACGTACACACACAATAACAATACATAACAAAATAAAACATACAACAAAAAATGTTATATTATGCTTATGAATTGTATAAAAATATTTTCTTCATCATTTAGAATTACAATTTTATTACAACACTATGTATGTGATTAGCTTATACTACAAAAAATATGTAGTAAAAATGTCACTACTGCAGGATCTTCCTGAGCTGCAAAAAGTGGCATAAGGTTATTTCGGAAATCGCAAAAAGAAACAAATGTAAAGCTATGTAACTGTTTAATAATGCCCGGGACAGTATGTAGAGTTGACTGGATCCTGTTGTTCATAAAATAGATTATCAAGCATCCTTTATTAAGAGTATTTTTGACTGCACTCACTAGATATTTTCCTGAACTTAAGCCTAAATATTCCACAATTATTGCTCTGCTTATGTAATTGTCATTAAATGCACAAACTGCAGTAAAAACACTATACTTCAGTGTAGGTAGGCCTAATGTCACAAAGGATCTTTATCGGATCACAGACCATATAACATTATTCATCAACTTATTCTGTGTTTTGCCCTTTAGATACTTTCCCAAAAGCTGTTTGTCTGCCAAGCCTCGAAATGAAGTCATAATTCATTCATGATCTCTTTTGAGATGTCGAAATGATTTTTATGGTCATACTGTGCTTGGTCTAATATAGATTGGTTATATTTACAACAGGTTCCATTGTCCAGAAAAAAAAACAATATGTAATAGTTTATATCGAGAACAATGTTTATAAGTTTATTTATTGAAGGCGCATAGGCCTGAGTTTTTCATAATTTGTCAAATAACTTGGTTGTTTTTTTGGTTAGCGGAGTTAAAGTGATGAAATTTTTGTAGAAATCACTTAATACCCAACTGATTATTATAATCCTGTTTCAATCTTTTAAAATATGATTCAAGTTTTAAAAACTTCTATTATCGTTTTCAAATGACAAATAATTAAATACTGTAATAAAAGTATTTACAGTGTATCTTTTAATGCTACGCAATTAATATACTTTTAGAACAGGCGACCATTGGTAATATTTTATTGAATTTTATAACTGCTAAACACTTTGCTATAACGTTGAATAACTATTTCAACTTCGTCGATCAAAGTTTTTACAGTGTTGCTGTTAGCCTAAAAAAGAAACAAAATATTTTTTATAAGTTGTATAACATTTTATTTGTTCCTGTACGTAATAAATTACAAATTAAACTCACATGTTTTCAGTTTTCTTATTCATCTTTAAACTCCAACTTGTTTTATATTGCCATTCTTTTTATAACTTTTTATTTTAAAACTGATTTTCTTGGTTTTGAAACACGTTAGGTATTTCCTATCACAAAGCACACGTTTATTTCTGTAAATAACAGTTAATCCTTATGTGAGAAATCAGGTATGATATTTTAAAAATCGAAGTAACATTTTCAAAACGCAAATAAATGATTCTGTTTTCAATATTTGACAACACTAAAATAACCAAGTTTATTCCACAGTTTCTACCCAACCATTCTCAAACAACCAAAATAAACTATGAGGTAACATACTGTACAGTTACAGTACTGTTTCAATTTCACGCTATCAATATTTTATTGAAACACTCACTGTAAAATCAAACTATCACAGTTTTTCTATAACTGAGTGTTCATGCTAGTATTATTAAAGAACTAACAAAAAGCAGAACAGTTAATAAGCAATCAACAGATTGTGTACTTTATGTTTTATACCAATTACTTGGTCTTTGATTGGAAACCTGTTTCTTTCGATTCCAGCTAACACAAACATACCATATGTTGACTTCTTGTTTCCACTTTGATTAGGCAAGTTCTGCAACAATAATTGATACAATAAACAATACCAGTTGATTCAGAATTTATTATTTGAAATCAGTGCTTTACTACTGTGCATTTTTAAATAATAATAATATGCTTTATTTCCACTATTTACAAACAAATTCAAAACAATATATACAAAGATAAACCCAATATATATAAATATAGAAAGATTTATATTAAACCATTAATTAACCACAAATAAAATAAAATAATTAATGTATTCATCCTGTTGAAATAAAATATGAAATAATTATTAACTTTAAAATGTGTTTTGTAAATAAGATACGATAAAACACTTATAGTCAATATTATTTTCATCGTTGTCCAATACTGTTGGGTGTCAAATAATCTGTTTACTATATTGTTACTTCGATGTTTTTACGATGTGTTGGTATTCGCTTGGAAAGGCGAGAGCTTTATAACTATTTTATACGGATCGTTTAAGGTTTCATTATGGGTGAGTGCGTGAAGAGGTACTTTGAATCAATTAAGTATTGTGATTTGTAAGGATCTCAATTTTCTGCTGAATAGCAGGGCGACAGAATATCCTGTTTAAATTGCATATTCATGATATAAATAATGGTTATTGGAAAATATTTTCATCTTGTGATAAAATTTAAAATTATCGGATTTTAAGTAGAACAATCATTTAGTCTCAGAAGTTGACGAGTAACACCGTTGTTATAAGAACTTATGAAGTAAATAAAATTTGTGTGTTAAATTACGTGGTATTTAATCGAATATTAAATTAATTCTGGCCAATGAAGAATACCTGAGAGTGGGAGATCGTACGAGTTTTTTTAGCGAGAGAAAAGACGTAACGTGATAGGGCCCTATGATTATTTGACACAAAAGTAGGAATATGTTAAGTGCGTGGTGCGACTATTAGACAATGAGACAATGGTCAGCTCACCAACCCGGTAAATAGGTCACTGATTATCTCCCCAGCTACTGATAAGTCCGTAGATAACGAAATAACATTGCGCAGGCCAGCAGTCTGGTCGCAACAAGTGATAAATATCATCGAGTGAAACTCGTTTACCGGGAAAATGATCCGAGCAAGATTGAGCAGCGTTGTGGTTTAAGTTTTAGGTTAAACTTTAAAAATTAGTGTTTGAATATGTTGAATGAAGCGTTCAGTGGTGACTCCACTAAGTCAGGCCGCGAGTTGTTAAATTGCACAAACTGTTTCGTGAAGGCTGAGAATAGGTGGAAGAGACGAGCATCTTGCTCTTCAACTACGGTCGAAACCATCCAAAGAATGAACGAAACCGTGAGAAAAGGCCGTAGTTTACCAACCCAAGCTACTGCTGACAACAATCGACAAGTCAACATCGAGAAGGAAACTGTGAGTCATAGTTTAAATAAAAATTAAACAAGTCGAATGTTTGCTAAAAAATGGTGCCAAAAAGTTTCTCACAAAGTCAGAAGGACAAACGAGCTGAAATTTGTGCAGTAAGCTTCTCACTATCTCAATCCCTCTCGCGTAAGAAACTACGTATCAGTAATCTGGTACAATCAACGTTATTATTGTAGTTACTCAGCGTATCAGCAACACTCCGAGTTTCTCGTGATTGCTTGACAAACAGAGCGATAGATTGGGTACAATCAGGAGACCTTTGATTAGGGAGATCAAAGTGGTCTGATAATTGTCCAGTGGCCGACTGACTATGATGTAACAATACCGGCCTCTCTGAATATCCTTGTCCGAGGATATTATCCTTAAAGTCCATTTAGCAAAAGAATTATAAGTTAAATAATCGATGAAAATCGTATACTTCTTGTTACAATAATTTACTTGTGGTTTAATTAAAGGACCCATTTCTCAAATTTCGTTACATACAAGGACTGTTTTCCGTAGCACCAAATATGTATTTAGTTATCAAGGACGATTGTTCAATTGCTCAGAAACCGATAACCAAATTGTGTTTTAAGTGTTTGAATAAGCATTGAGATGATAATTTGTTCGATATCGCTTAAAAACGTTATTAGAATTATTCATCAGTGTTATGAATATGAAATTGAGGTCTGTTAGAGGGTAAGGAAATATCAGCATTTGGTTAAAAGAATATCGTGTGAAATAAATAAAGGGTATGAATAAACAAGTTGAATTTTCTTAAATATCTTTGTTAGATATCAAAGTAGGTTGATAATATAGAAGTTTTAAAAAAGGTTAGGAAATACCTAGTGTTACAAAGAACCAAATAAGTTTACTTTTAATTGCATCAAACAAATGTTGAGGTTAAACATGATAACTGATTTTACAATTTCTGTGACAATACATGGTACATTTTAATCATTTGTCACATGAGTAATTTCGGCCTTAAATAAAGACGGACATAAAAATCAAAAAGTGATACTTTATTTGATATCGGATGAACACGTCTTATGTAGTTGCAGTTATCACAGTTATGTAAAACAGTTTTCACCACATAAATTCATTGCGAAGTTAATTATGACTATATTAATAAAGAAGTTATTGACTGCAGACTTTTTGCTGTTTTAATTTAGCGCAGGCACTTTACAGCATGATGCATTCTCCAAATAATCACGTGTTATGAGACATCAACGTGAATATTGCAATGGTGCATTATATCAACAAGTCAATTTGTGCTCGAGCAGTAAATCACGCCACCCACACTATATACTATATGATCTCCCAGAGTGATACGTAATTCATCCTGGCCTCTGTGTGATGATAGGTGTACAACATCTATTAACAGTAATCAAGTGTATTTATATGCAGATAATTGCAGCACGAAGGGGTTGAACAGGAGAATTATAAAAGTAATTTTAAAATGTCGTCTACTAATACAAAATTTCACTAAAAGGATGTTTTAATAATAATAATTCACTTTTGTAAAAGATTCTAATCGGGGACGGTTAAACGGTTAATTAAACTTTCCAACGGAACTCCACAAGACAAATTCCTTCTGAGAAAGTCGATTTCTTTGGAAATTCTTAATAATTTTAGTTTAAACTTAGATATTTGTGTTCTTATGGATGTTGTGATTGACAATATTACAGATTACATGTGCATGAACAACTTGGCAGTTAAGGCATGATTCACTTAGCGATGTATAGCCAGAAGGCCTCTGGACAACTCGCCTGTCACGTCGATCTTCTTAATCAAAGGCCACCAATTTAGTCAAGTTGTATTTTAAATTAATTGTCGATCGCAAACACTGAGTAGAACCCAGATTCGTGACTAAAACTTTTTTAGAAAAATATTACAAATTTGATAATATTTTCCTGCAAACACGTTTTTTTCTCGGAGTGACCAAATTGTGAATAAGTAGTGTACATCAGGACATGATGGAGACGACATCGCCTACGGCTGTATCTGACAGAACATTGGACGATGAACTGATTGCCTGTATTAAGTATTTTACTAAGTACTTAATATACTATCAGTATCTTTATCAGTCGTGTTTGATCTTTCACAAATGCATTTTTAACCTCAACTATGAGAGCACAATTTGAGCGCTATTTTAATCATCGATTGAGTTGCTAGATGAAAAGTAACTTTTTATATTCATATTTATAGTAAAATATTTCTACCATTATACAGTGGTACTAAACTAAACACAGTCATATCTATAATGTCCAACACAAAGACGTAAAGTATCATGCTAAGACGCAAGGGTCCATGGATCCATTGCCTTCAAATATATCCAAGTGCGGCCCCGTCATCTCTGCCCTTATTATCCCAGGACTGACACTCGAATTTCAGCAATGTTAGTGAAAAGTTTTTGCCATTTGCCAATAATCCTTAAAAATTGAAATATTTTTTAGCGTTCATATAACCGTAGTAAAAATACTAAATATTAAAAATACGAATTAAGTATTTACCTTACAGGTTGATTAAATTTTTATCACCCATAACATTAATTAAAGTTTAATTATTATTATTAAATTAATATTAAGACATATATTTAATTTATTTCTCAAAAAGTAGAAATGTTATATTGTCACAGTTAAGTGATAGTAAATACATAATAATTTGTTAATACAACAAAGAAGTAGGAATTTATCAATCATAATGTAGGAGTATGCTTAATTTTTGGATTCTTCAAAACATATGTTTCACAACACCTATGCATGTTACATATTACTAGTTTGCAAATTCCTCTATTAATATAAGATTTTTATGGAACAATTTAAGAAAGTAATTTATTATGATTTTTATATCTATAGCTAGAGTATTTCCTGTAATGTACTAACGGTGGCTTTTGTTTTACTGTTTTTTTCGACCAGCAGTCTCCTTAATCACTATGTTAGCTTTGAACCCTCGGCATGAACCGACCTGCAACACTACTTAAATATAAAATAAATAAAGAATTAGAAATTAAACTAGCTCAGTTGTAATATCGGTAATAAAAGTTGGATAGCATTGATGAAGCCGCTAAAAACTGCGTCTATGCTGTTCGACAGCTAACCAGCAAATGAGTCAATCATTACTCCTACTCCACGACTGGCCACTGCGCACCCTCACAGCGCACAGTGCTAATCTCCAATTGCAGCTCAATCTGCAACACTCTGAAGCTAGCTGATTTTGTATTAATTAGAAAAAACCCTGAAATGTATTACAAGCACTTTTTAAGGCATCTATCAAAACATACATACTCACGAACGTCTGAAATTATCAGATTAAAAACTGAACTTCATTTCAATTTTAAAAATGCGTATAAAATGTGTGTAAATTATTAACAACAAAACATGTCTGAGATCAAATAAAATACCCCTTATTAGATTAATATATTAACTTAAAGATAAAACTTAAGTATACATAAAAATCTTATAACATTGTATTAACAGAAGAAGATATTAGACATTACCATTTAATGTTAATGATATGTTCATGTTGTCTCTCCCTAGAGTTGAGGTATTATTTGGTAGATATGCAGATATTTGAGGTTGAGCATGTTGCCCCAATTCTCTGTCAATACATCAACACAATTATTTGTTTTATTATTTATAATTTTAAATTAATTATAATTTGCGATTCAAGCATTTCGTGTTAGAATAAAAACAACCTAATCGAATAAAGCTCTGTATTCAATTTGAATGTTTATTTCTAGCTTTTCTAATAATTTTTCAGTGCTGTATACTATCTATAGCTTACCGTCGAAATCTGGATGGTAGAAGAATACTGTTCACTGTTCAATGAACCAACTTAAATTTAAAGACATTTCCCTACCTTTCATTCATAGTTTCTTAATTCCAAATTAATATAAAACAGTGCAAAGTACTGCGTTAGTATTAAGAATAGTGACGTTTTGAGACCCCTATATCATGTAAATTTTAAATTTACTTAGAGCTGTGCAATGTTTTAAAAATGTAATATCAATTTATGATACGTTGGGAAAATTAGAACTAACTATCAACTTTAATGTATACAATCAAAACGTAGTTATTATTATTGCTTTAAATTATAATAACAGTTTTAAGTTTATCTTTGTGCCTCATTCTATCTCTAATACTCATCACAACCATCCCATGATGTACCAGAGCCTGAGCTATAGCAGCCCCTATACCTGCTCTGGCCGCTGTCACTATAGCAACCTTGCCTTTCCACTGGTCCATTTCCCATATTAATGCCTGTCAAGAAATATGAGTCTATTTATAACCTTAAACACCGTTTATTATCTAATCTATCTCCATATGTTATCTACAAAGTACAAAGGAGAATTAATCAAATTGTTAAATTTTGAAATTTTATTTTTACCTATGTTGATAAGGTCCTACGATAAAAACGGATCACGATGTGAGTGCAATAATGTTATTACACAGCTAAATAAAAAATTACGACATTGAATTGTACATTTTTGTTTTTTATACGTTTGGTTTTCAGCAACAATGAGTAAATAAGTTTCAAAAACTTAGAACAATTCAATCCAAATAATAATCTTATAATACTCTGTACTACTGATTTCGGCGTCTTTTAAAATAGTACAACCATGGAAAATATTTAATTTACAGCTTGTTCTCCTAAACCTTAACAAGTTCTAAGTATAATAAAAGCCACACAGTTAAATTTAGATAATTTTATGGATGACCATAATATGGTGTTAGTTGTGAATACCGCTATGATTGCGTAAGAGGAAGCACATTGAGCCGAGAAATACATAAAAAATCAAACATTGTAGTATACATGTGGTTTTGAACAAGCTAAGGCCCGAATCCACCATGAAGGAACAGAATATGAGAAGCCTGGTATAATAAGTAAAAGTTGATCGGCAGGATAGAAAATTCCAAAGGCAATGGTAGATCTAAACATTAAAAGAAGTAATTGGTGAAATAAAGTTCTCATTAGAAAAGCAACACCACACACCACTGAACACGGTTCTAGAAAATTGCTCTTCGTGTTAAATTGCTAAATGAAAATTAACACTTCATTTATAATTTTGTACAATAATCATATATGTGTAGTGTAAAAATCGCGTATTGTTTTGTTGAAAATTGGCTTTGTCTCACTGGTAAGTCCAAAATATTGAATGGTAAATATCAGTCGAATGTGATAAAAGATTGAATTCTTAAAATTTAAGAGGTTGGTGGTAAGCGTATCTTGAATTAATAAAAAATATTTCATCATAATTTTGGGTCTCCACTGATAGTTTCTTTTTTCACCTAAGTAATTACTTATTTCTAACTCTGTTCAAAGAATGAGAACAGTTGAATGAGAAAATGGTTCTTCTTTTTTTATAATCTTTATAGAGACTAATTTTCTTAAATGCATATGTTAACATATGGCATTTAGTAAGTTATTACCCTATTTTGTTAGGTACCTTAACATGCTGCATGAACAAGTCTGGTCAGCTGTTTCTGGGTGGGAAAATTAAAGAAACCTGTTCATACAGAATGGAGTCCTTCTTCTCTACCACAGTGATGTCAGAAGATGGGGGAAGGAATCTTATTCTTTTTATGCCAGTCACAATATTCACCATAAAAAATGAAATATTTTATTTGAAATATAAGATGTATATTGATCTATCACACTTAGTATGTATAATGTATAATGCATAGATTTAAATTGGGTAAAAGAAAGAATTTCTATTTCCAAAACTGTTTTATTTGGATTTCCTACAGTATGTAGCTTATCAGCTCTTTGTTTAATATTGGCTCGAGTAGTTTAACAAGTTCTTTCTCCTCAGTAGACCACAAACTTGCTGGGCATGGCGTTGATAATCATTTCACAAACCTGGAACAATATGCGGAAATATTGTATTGTGCAGAGACAATTCTGTAATTGCTACCAATTTGTTACAAGACAAATAGTCTTATAAATAGGCCTTTTTAATTTTAGGAAGCTGTTTTATTAGTATAGAATAGTGTTTTTTTTTAATACTAAAGCTGTTCTGGTGCTGGTTTAATAGAACACGACGTACTAAAATTGATTTAACTTTTCTATAGCGTACTGAATAACATTTTAATGATGAAAATATTATTTTAAATATATTTATGAGAAATATTTATTGTATGCATTATAGGCTTTTTGAGATTTGCTATCGTTATATTATGTTACAAGAAAAACACTACGTTTCGAGGATTGGAATCTTTAGATACACAAACCCTAACTCATAACAAAATAAGAACTAAATAGAGCGATCCCTAGACCTCCCGATCATTAGCCTTTTGTTCTCTAACGGCTTGCCGCTATACCACAGGAAATTCCGACATTAATGTTCTCGCCAGTCTACCTACTTTCGTTGTTGAGAGTGACGTGTTCTTTGTGCTCATGATTCTGAACTGTGAGATCGCTTACTTCTCACTTCATCGCTCTAGTCCGGACTTCATCAAGTATTATGTTTAGTGACGTATTATGTGTTTGACACATGGAGAAGTGGGTAGATTTTAATCTTCGGAACGGGGTGTTTTGCCATGTTTTCATCACATAACAATGGCTAATCCTCTCAAACCATCCATAGCAAATAAAACAATAAAAAAGTACTTTGTGTGTATTGAAGTCAGAGTTGGACTGGACTGGACAGAGTTTTCAATAATTAATTATTATTGTCGTGGAAGATTTTTTATTACATCACTGTGATACGATTTTCAATACAATTTATCCAGAGGGGTGCAATTATTAATGTTGTACTAATATACATGGACTGAACATTCCAACCTGAGTCTCCTCGGACGTGCCGAGAGTGTCAACAACAGCCTTAGCCAGGAAGGAAGGATCCAAGGATCCATTGCCTTGAAGCAGATCCAAGTTTGACCCCGTCATCTCTGTCCTTGTTATCCCAGGACTGATACTCTGTAATAGTAGCAGATATCGAATTTCAGAAATTACCACGATAGTCATAAGGTCAAAAATCAAGCTAATCCTAAAACTAGGGTCTTTGCAATGTTGAAATGTTTAGAAAAATGTAAACGATAAAATTAAAATGCTTACATATAATATTAATTTATAGTGGTGTTTATAATCCTTACCTCAAATTATCAACTTCAACAATTATAATATAAGTTCAGTTCAGTATCTAGCAATAAATATGTCACTTATAAGAAAGCAGACACAACATATTTTCATAGTTAAGTAGTACTTTGAATATGAACAAAATAGGTTTATGACATAAATTTATTGTCAATGCAGTAAAGTGGAAGAACATAAGTTTAAAAATACAGGAGCATGCTTGATTTTTGAAAATATATGTACGCAATTCCCTTTTTAAATTAAACAATGCAATACAAAGACTAAAGAAAAATAATTGTTATTGTTAGAATAACTAAAGTTGGAGTATATATTTTGTGAAATACTAACGGTGACTTTTATTTTACTGTTTTTGTCGACCAGCTCTCTCCTAAGACTCTGGGTGATGGCTTTGACAGCGTGTTTTGTGCCCGCATACACTCCACCTCTAGAACTGAATATTATGTGGCCTGCAACACTAAGTAAACAATTAATCACATTAGAAGTTGATTTTGCTCAACTTTAATATCGATACCAAAAATTAGACAACAAGAATGATCTGTTAGGGAAATGTATGTACGTTGTTTGTCAGCCAACCAGCGATAGGACGATCGACTATCAATCCTATCGATAGGTATATTATAAATAGTAATATTGTAAAATAGATATATTACTCACACACCACGATTGGCCTCTGCGCACCCTTACAGCGCACGCTGTATCCTTGAATAGTAAAAATTGCACCTACCTTATTTTATATTAGTTACAAATAAAACGAAATTGTAGAAACAAAGCACTGACAATACTATATGGTAAATAATAAATACAATTGAACTTAACAAACAATAAAAAAACATTGTATCCAAAGAAGACATTAGAAATTACCTGTTAATGTTAATGATATGTCCATGTTGATTCTTCCGTCTCTCCATTGACTCGAGGTACTCCCTGGTCGATATACAGAGGGCAAGTATGTTGAGGTTGAGCATGTTGCTCCAATCTTTTGTATTTCCGTCTACAGAATTGTACACATTTTATTTTATTATTTATATTTTAAAATAATTTTTAACACCAAAATGCGGTTTAAGATTAAAATGAAAAGACCTATTAACAAACTATGTGGTCATTATTTGATTTGAATACATAATACTGGTTCTAACAAGAATTTTTTAGGCTATGGTATAATTTCCTGCTAAAGCTGCAAACATATATTTGGATTATTCTACATTGTACTACTCATTATGCTGAATTGAATGAATGAATGAATGAAATCGTTTTATTCCCAACCACAAGTATATACATGGTGCATACCTAAAGAAAGAAAAGAAAAAAAAAAAATAAGCATATTGTTGATTAATTTTTTAAATTAATAATCTTAAAATAAGTGTAACTAATTATAACTAAAAAACACCTTGATATAATAAAAAAAAAGGAAATAGTCTACATGGGCAAGAGCCTGTGCGTAGACTAAAGTTGCAGTGTGAGCTAAGGTAATAATATGGGAAATGATAATGAAGAAGTTAAAAGAAAGTTTAACTAACATATTACGATTAAAAAAAAAGAAAGAAACAATAAAAAATAAATAAAATAACAATGATAAACATAGTTTATTATAATTTAGAAAAATTAAGTCTGGGTTTCAGCTTGGAACTGTCTAATATGTAATATATAACTATCTCATTCTAATTATGTCTGAAAGAACTTGTGCCTATTAATAGTATTTGATTGGTGATGGTATGTGGGGGAGGGGTACAGTAAGTGAGTCGGTGAGAGTGTATTGTATTGTGTTATGTTATGTTATGTTAAATTATTACTTTCTACCCAAGTTACAATTACATAGAAGCAATTTAGGTCAAGCAAATTTGAAATTCTGATTATGAGAACTATTATAAGAATTGTAAGTTGATTGGTCCTTTTTATGACACTGTGACATTTGATGGAAAAGTTTCTAACATAGCAATTAAATTGCATTTGTCCTTTAGACTGTTTTGGACATCATATTAGGTACTTTAATTTGCTTATAAATAATTTATAAACAAAATAATAGAATACTAGGATACTGGATACTAGAATTATTCTAGTATCCAGCATCTTTACTTAGTGCATATAAACAGCATATATAATAATATCTTTGTTAAAGCGAGGAGATCGAAATTGCTTATCTTCCTACATACCTATAAAACTTTCTATTTTTGAATTATTTAGAAAACTTTATGTGATATGACTTTTCTAAATTTTAACAATTCTTAATTACTGAAAAACTGGGTCTACAGAAAATCTATCAATTAAAAGCACTCTGTATTATGTCCAAAGAAACATACTTTAATGTGTAAATGAGATACATGATATGGAGATCTAAATATAAAGAAATTCATTACCGCACATAATAAACTTTATTGGTATTAGAACAAAAATGTGCATAGCTAAAATTGAGAAATGCTTTTAAGTTACTTGTAACAACAAATGTCAGAGTTGGTGAGTGTTTTATTGAGGATGGTTTAATACCAGGGTGTGCCACAAGGATCTATCAATTTTTTCATTTTTCTCGATTATACAATTGACTTATGTGGAGGTAAATTCCAAGGCTAAGTTACGACTTTTGCCTCTTCGGATTTAGGTATAATAATATAATTTAAGATTTTGGTTAAAGATTACCTTGTAAATGGCCTAATACTGCCAAGCCAGCGTTGTTTACAAGAACGTCAGCGCCACCCAGTTCCTTATCCGTCCACTGGAAAGCGGCGAGAATATCTTCTTCCTTCGTGAGATCACATTTAACAGCATGCAGCTTCCCTGGTTCCTTAGCTTCGGATAGTTTTTTGGCTAATTCCTTCATAAGAAACACCATAAAGTGTAGATTATAATATATGTAAATTGTATTACATATCTGTTAAGTCTAATATTCGTTTATTAATTTATTGAAGTTTACTATAATATGAGCTACTTGCTTGTTGCAAAATTCAATTCTGGCAATTACAACATTAATACCAGTACATAAATGATTTCAATCCCTGAGGTCTATGTTTATTGTGATAAATAATGTGGAAGTATGCTAAGTTCAAGTAAGAAGTTTCCCGATCCCCACTCAACAGAAACCATGATTTATTATTTCTTTACTATAAACCGTTGAACTATCCACAATTATACCATCAAGTACAGTCGGAAGACAGGTTAATCCCATGTCGCTATCATCTTAAAATATCAAATTAAAGATAATTTAGTTTTTAAGGTTTAATTAGTGCAACATCCATGGTATGATAAGTCTTTAATGACATCATAATATACTATTTTAATAGTTGTGAAGCTCATTTAAAGTATATTATAAGTAGGATTATAGAGGATGTATTTTTTTAATAATCTAAAATCAAATGAATTATTTTTAAAAGTTTTTAAATACTAGGTCAAAGTAAAGCATCCAGAACGTCGTGAACTAAATAGAATGATAAATATTTTCTAAAATTACCTGCATCTTCTCCTGTCTCCTGGCCAGCCCTACCACAACCATCCCATGATGGACCAGAGCCTGAGCTATAGCAGCCCCTATACCTGCACTGGCCCCTGTCACTATAGCAACCTTTCCTTTCCATTGATCCATTTCCCCTGTTAATGGCTATCAACAAATGTGTCTATTTTACTGCTGTACCTCTGCTATCGCACACTCTACCTTATCTCAAGTACAAAGAAACTCCAATCAAATTGTTTGATTATAGACCTTAACTATTATCTTCTTTTTAACTTTATGATAAGGCCTACGAAAAAAACTGACAGTGATATGCCAACAATTTATTGCACAATAAAATTGCTACTCAAGTTTTTGAACTTTCTTTTGAAGTATCTGGTTTGTTGTACCCTGAATAGCATTAACAGTTAAACAGTGATTGCTAAAGTAAACATATGTTTCTCAAAATGGCAGAGACATTAATGCACATCCGCTTATAATATTTCGTGTGGCGAGCTCTATGGTGATTGGATGAAGCTCACCCAATCAGCTAAAAACTTGAGTAATTGAGGCTGATAAGTGTGGAAAAGTAATCTTCACACAACGCATTCCGTCTCTGCATTCGGGCCACGGTTAAGCACTTCTAGCTGAGACGTCTTCTGATTTTGTTATTTTGGTAACGAGATACCTATCCTGAGATCAATTAGTTTGTAGATATTGGAAACAATTCTAAAGATAAAGGTAACATACGAGATTTTCAACTGAGAAGTGAAGATGTATCTTCAAAAACTAGTAGGTCAGTATTAGTTGTTTAAAAATATCCGTCTCTACAATTAATCTTGAGTAAACAAATTGATCCGGTAACTTAAATAACACCTTTACTATATTTCGTAATCCTAAGTAGACATCATTTAACAACAAAACCCTCACATACCCTAACATAAACCCAACACAAATGTTATAGAGTAGGCTAGGGTAATACTTGAAATAATTGTTTATAATTTGATATAAAATAAGGAAATTTCTTGCAATTTTATGTTTAAATTCTTAACAATATATAATACTTATAAAAATGTATTAAAATAATTTAGTTATTAAAAATATTAAAACTACTACAAACAATTTTAGATAACATTCGTATTTAAAGAGAATATTGATCCTTACCTGCTCATCCAATTAACCCTCATTATGTGGGCATAACTGTTGCAAACAGCTATGCAATATAGCCCAGCGCGATGCACTAACTCGCCATAAGACGTGACAGGGATTTATCCAATCATGGATCCTCACATTAACACATACCACACAATGGGAGTAGTAGGAATATTGATGCATACCAGATCTCTAATTAACCCTCACTATGCATACATAACTGTTGTACACAACTATGCAATAATGTTGAGTGCGGTGCACTAACTCGCCATAAGACGTGACAGGGATTTATCCAATCATGGATCCTCACATTAACACATACCACACAATGGGAGTAGTAGGAATATTGATGCATACCAGATCTATAATTAACCCTCACTATTCATACATAACTGTTGTACACAACTATGCAATAATGTTGAGTGCGGTGCACTAACTCGCCATAAGACGTGACAGGGATTTATCCAATCATGGATCCTCACATTAACATATACCACACAATGGGAGTAGTAGGAATATTGATGCATACCAGATCTCTAATTAACCCTCACTATGCATACATAACTGTTGTACACAACTATGCAATAATGATGAGTGCGGTGCACTAACTCGCCATAAGACGTAACAGGGATTTATAATATCATGGATCCTCACATTAACACATACCACACAATGGGAGTAGTAGGAATATTGATGCATACCAGATCTCTAATTAACCCTCACTATGCATACATAACTGTTGTACACAACTATGCAATAATGTTGAGTGCGGTGCACTAACTCGCCATAAGACGTGACAGGGATTTATCCAATCATGGATCCTCACATTAACACATACCACACAATGGGAGTAGTAGGAATATTGATGCATACCAGATCTCTAATTAACCCTCACTATCCATACATAACTGTTGTACACAACTATGCAATAATGTTGAGTGCGGTGCACTAACTCGCCATAAGACGTGACAGGGATTTATCCAATCATGGATCCTCACATTAACACATACCACACAATGGGAGTAGTAGGAATATTGATGCATACCAGATCTCTAATTAACCCTCACTATGCCATACATAACTGTTGTACACAACTATGCAATAATGATGAGTGCGGTGCACTAACTCGCCATAAGACGTGACAGGGATTTATCCTATCATGGATCCTCACATTAACACATACCACACAATGGGAGTAGTAGGAATATTGATGCATACCAGATCTCTAATTAACCCTCACTATGCATACATAACTGTTGTACACAACTATGCAATAATGTTGAGTGCGGTGCACTAACTCGCCATAAGACGTGACAGGGATTTATCCTATCATGGATCCTCGTATTAACATATAACACAAATAGTCATTGATACAAAAAGTTACTGATAAAAGTCGATAGCCACGGTTAACAGCATATAGCCACCGATAACAGTAGACAGTCACTAATAACAGTCAATAGTCACTGATAACAGTCGATAACCACTGCTAACAGTAGATAAACACTGATAACAACGTATAGCCACTGATAACAATTGTTCAATGATAACAGCCGATAGTCACTGATAACAAATAGTCACTGACAACAAATAGTCACTGACAACAAATGGTCACTGATAACAGTCGATAGTCACTGATAACAGTCAATAGTCACTGATAACAGTAGATAGTCATAACAAATTGTCACCGATAACAGCCGATAGTCACTGGTTACTGATAACAGTAGATAGTCACTGATAACAAGTGGTCACTGATAACAGCCGGTAGCCATTAATAACAGTCGATAGCTGCTGATAATAGTAGATAGTCCATGATAACAGTCGATAGCCACTAATACAAAAAGTCTCAGATAATAGTCGATAGCCACTGATAACGGAAAAGCGAGTGATAACAGACAATAGCTACTGATTACAGCAGAGAGGCACCGATAACAAATAGTCACTGATAACATCCGATAGCCAATGATAACAAATATTCACAGTTATATTTCGATAGCCACTGATAACAAATAGTCACTGATAACAGCCGATAGTCACTAATAACAGCCAAAAGCCATTAATAGCAGTCGATAGCTGCTGATAATAGTAGATAGATAGCCATGATAACAGTCGATAGCCACTAATACAAAAAGTCTCAGATAATATTCGATAGCCACTGATAACAGAAAAGCAACTGATAACAGCCAATAGCCACTTATTCAGCAGAGAGGCACCGATAACAAATAGTCACTGATAACATCCGATAGTCAATGATAACAAATATTCACAGTTATATTTCGATAGCCACTGATAACAAATAGTCACTGATAACAGCCGATAGTCACTAATAACAGCCAAAAGCCATTATTAACAGTTGATAGCTGCTGATAACAGTAGATAGTCCCTGATAAAAGGCGATAGCCACTGATACAAAAAGTCAAAGTTAACAGTTGTTAGCCACTGGTAACAAATAGCCACTGATAACAGCCGACAGCCTCTAATAACAGTCGATATCAGCTGATAACAGTCTATAGCCACTGATTACAGAAGAGAGTCACAGATAACAAATAGTCACTGATAACAGTCGATGGTTACTGATAACAACATATAGCCACTGATAACAGTAGATAGTCACTGGTCACTGATAACAGTAGATAGTCACTGGTCACTGATAACAGCCGATAGTATATGATAACAAATAGTCACTAATATCAAATAGTAACTAATAGCAGTCGATAGCCACTGATAACATTCGATAGCCACTGATAACAGCCGATAGCCACTGATAACGGCAGAGAGCCACCGTTAACAAATAGTCACTGATAACAGTCGATGGTTACTAATAACAACATATAGCTACTGATTACAGTAGATAGTCACTGGTCACTGATAACAGCAGATAATCACCGATGACAAATAGTCACTGATAACATCCGATTGTCTAAGATAACAAATATTCACTGATACATTTCGATAGCTACTGATAACAAATAATCACTGATAACATGAGATAGTCACTAATAACGGCCGATAGCCATTAATAACAGTCGATAGCCGCTGATAACAGTAGATAGTCCCTGAGAAAAGGCTATAGCTACTGATACAAAAAGTCACAGATATCAGTCGATAGCCACTGATAACAAATAGACACTGATAACAGCCGACAGCCACTAATCACAGTCGATATCAGCTGATAACAGTCGATAGCCATTGATAACGGAAGAGAGTCAGTCACCGATAACTGTTGATGGTTACTGATAACAATTGTTCACTGACCATTTGTTATCAGCGACTATTGACTCTTATCAATGGCTATATTTTTATCAGTGACCATTAATTTTTATCAGTGGCTGTATGTTGTTATCAGTGACCATTTGTTATCAGTGCCCATTTTTTGTTAGTGACCATTTGTTTTCAGTGACTATATGTTGTTATCAGTGACCTTTTGTTATCATGGACTATCGACTGTTATCAGTGACCGTTTGTTTTCAGTGACTATCTACTGTTATCGTTGACCATTTGTTATCCGTGGCTATATGTTGTTATCAGCGACCACTTGTTATCAGTGACTTTCGACTGTTATCAGTGACATTTCGTTATCAGTGACCATTTGTTATTAGTGACCATTTGTTATTAGTGACTAAGGACTGTTATTAGTGACTATTTGTTATCAGTGAATATTTACTGTTATCAGTGACTATTTGTTATTAGTGATTTTCGACTGTTATCAGTAACTATCGACTGTTATTTGTAACCAATTGTTATCAGTGACTATATGTTGTTATTAGTGACCATTTGTTATCAGTGGCTTTCGACTATTCTCAGTGACAATTTGTTATCAGTGACTATCGACTGCTATCAGTGACCTTTTGTTATCAGTGACCATTTGTTATCAGTGACCAACGACTGTTGTCAGTGACCATTTGTTATCAGTGACTTAAGCTTCTCTCCACTTAATTTGAAATAACAGGTATTTAGATCCAAAGCCCATTTAAAATGTTTGTTTTTGGATTGTACAGGTCACTTAGTACAAACTGAGCTGTAAGGGATACTTTTTACAACGGACTAAATTAATTTTCTAACAATATGCAGCAAGAAATTGTCCACTAACTGTTGCTGAAGATATGAATGTATTTTATTTAGAAAAGTCTTTTTTAATGACAGATTAGGTGACCTGATTAAAAACTTTGGACTGAGGCAGGTAGTGAACTCCCCTACGCCCTTCAATCATCAACACTGATAGTCCTGGTGTTTATCAACCTGCCACATTCTGAAGTATGCGCAGATAATATTTGTACTTGACTGAGCAACCACCTTGCAATATTGTTAGAGAGTTTTCTTTCAATTTGTTTTGATTTTTGGCTTTAATGATAGTTCCGTAAATCTTTTTATATTGCCTGTAATACTTTTGGTCAAAATGAGAGAAATTTTGTTTTTTTATTGGATCAAGCTGGCGTAATTTCTTACTGTAAATTCGAATGCCTTTAGTAATCCAAGCTTGTACATTGTATTGGGTAGTTTGCGCTGCTTGTCGCCTTTTTTCAGTGGGAATGCTGTACTAAAGCGATGATAGAATGCTGTCAGAAATACATTACACTTAAGCTCAGATGTATCTGACACCAAAACTTCGCGCCATTGTCGCGTGCGACAAGACCACTAAGGACCCGAAAATTGGCCTCAGGTACTTTGTGAAAATACTATGATGTTAAACTGGCTTGTTTTACAGAGCTTGAAATTTTAAACATTTAGGACGTAATCTGTCTTAAGTGGTTGAATCAACTCAAGACGTCCAAAGTAAAAAATAAACTCTAGTGGTACATTTTTTCTAAAGGAGGACAACGACAGTGTTGTTGATTTTGGAAGGAGATAGCGAAAATCTTCAATGATATTTTCCTTCCCCGACTGGAGTAGTACCTGCGTTGAAACCCATCAGTGGGCCAAAGATTTCCTCTACCAACAACTCTGCAGAGTCAGCTTATCTTGCTCATACAGATCCATAAGAAGTAGAGCGAGCAATATTAACCCTTAAAAGTAGTTCCTGTACTGGATATGACTTGTATCAAGCAAAGTAGTAATACATTGTGCCAGGCATATCAGTCTTCCACTTACTGATGCTTTTAATACTTCATTTCCCGAAGGCGTCTTTCCTTCTAAATTAATATACACGATAATTCGACCTGTGTATAAAAGAGGGGATAAAGAAATCAAAACGAACTACCGGCCAATTATCTTAGCGTCAGTGTTTAGCAAAGGTATATGAAAAGAGTTTCCTCAGTCATGCTGTGAAACTTGCTAATACTCACTATATTCAGTCGAAGAGTCATTCGGGTTAAGGGTAAAAACCTGCCATGATGGGCAGTTGATTTCCTAACATAGTCTACTTGGTTGAAGCCCTTGAGAAAAGACTTTAGTGACCATTGGAATCTGTTTTGACTTGCGAAAGGCTTTTGGCTTTGTCAACCATGTTATGTTATTGAGAAAGGCTGAAAGTATAGGTTTTAGAAGCATTTCATTAATTTGGCTAATGTCGTTCCTCTCTGACAGACTTCAGAAGGTATATGTCAATGGAGTATCAGCGGGTTACTGCAGGAGTTCCCCAGGGCTCTGTACTCGGGCGCTTTCTCTTCAGTGTGTATCTTTACGGTATCACACAGTCAATCACGTGACTGGGGTAGTATCACGCTGTACGCTGATAACATAGCTCTAGACTTTAGAGGAAATAACATTGAGAATATTGAGACAGAGTCTACTGCCTCGCTATCGGGTGACTATAAGATTTTTAAAAATCCCAGCTTATTTGTAACAAGAGGGAAAGCATCTCCCCTCACGTATTACTGATAGAAGACACATCTATCCCTGAGGTGGAAAGCTACAGGTACTTGGATGTAGTAATTGATAAATATCGTGCTTGGGTACCGCACATTGATTCTCTCTACAAAGGATCTCTTCATCCTTCTCTTTGTTCTGAGGTCATTCGCTTTCCACAGAAATGCCAAACTGCACAAAATGATATACTGCTCTTTGATAGAGTCAAGACTGAGATACTGTATTCCACTGTGGGGTGCAGCATCATCCTCAGTCTTAGAGCGACTCTTCATTCTTCAAAAGAGAGCGATTCCCATGATGGGCGTATAAATAAGGACCAATGACCTCCCTCTCAGCTCGTTAAAATGTGTTAAATTTGTTACTTGTCTATGAAGTTTTATATAATATATTATGTTATGTATCATAATAAAATGTAGCTTTAAGACTTCTGGGTTACACCTTTCGTCTCAGAGATCCCTTTGTTAGGAGTGTTTTGTTCCTAATTCATACGGAAACAAGTTTCGTAATATCTTAAAAAGAGCTGAAAATACACGTGACCTGTAACTGTGTGACGTAATCTTGCACCCAACTTGTTTTAAGTCAAATATTTGTTTAATGTTGCACTCTTAGCATTTATATTTGTTTTGAACAATTTTTTATCAATTTAGTACTTACTAAATTGATAGTATATGTATAGTATATTAATAGTATTGATAGTATTGAGGTTCCCACTTAGTAAGTCCTCACTTGAATAAATATTATACACTTTTGTTCTGAAAAATACGATTGTAAAAGGTTTCGTCGCTCCGAGGCTGCACTCTACAGAAATTATAAAGAGAATTTAGGTTTGGTGTAGTATAAGGCATCCAAACAGTTATTGAAAAGTTACACTTTATTATCCAACGTATGATAAGTGAGTAATTTCTTGATCCATTAACTGTAACAACTACTCGTATGTATGTCTCACTAAGTATCCTCTTCAAAACACAAATCGGTTGCTCGGAACTGGCGTCAGGATGACTTCACAAATCTGTAAATGTATCGATAAATAAAATTATATTATACTCGTATGTATGTCTCACTAAGTATCCTCTTCAAAACACAAATCGGTTGCTCGGAACTGGCGTCAGGATGACTTCACAAATCTGTAAATGAATATAAATAAAATTATATTATACTCGTATGTATGTCTCACTAAGTATCCTCTTCAAAACACAAATCGGTTGCTCGGAACTGGCGTCAGGATGACTTCACAAATCTGTAAATGAATATAAATAAAATTATATTATACTCGTATGTATGTCTCACTAAGTATCCTCTTCAAAACACAAATTGGTTGCTACTGGAACGTCAGGATGACTTCACAAATCTGTAAATGAATATAATAAAATTATATTATACTCGTATGTATGTCTCACTAAGTATCAAAACACAAATTGGTTGCTCGGAACTGGCGTCAGGATGACTTCACAAATCTGTAAATGAATATAAATAAAATTATATTATACTCGTATGTATGTCTCACTAAGTATCCTCTTCAAAACACAAATTGGTTGCTCGAACTGGCGTCAGGATGACTTCACAAATCTGTAAATGAATATAAATAAAATTATATTATACTCGTATGTATGTCTCACTAAGTATCCTCTTCAAAACACAAATTGGTTGCTCGGAACTGGCGTCAGGATGACTTCACAAATCTGTAAATGAATATAAATAAAATTATATTATACTCGTATGTATGTCTCACTAAGTATCCTCTTCAAAACACAAATTGGTTGCTCGGAACTGGCGTCAGGATGACTTCACAAATCTGTAAATGAATATAAATAAAATTATATTATACTCGTATGTATGTCTCACTAAGTATCCTCTTCAAAACACAAATTGGTTGCTCGGAACTGGCGTCAGGATGACTTCACAAATCTGTAAATGAATATAAATAAAATTATATTATACTCGTATGTATGTCTCACTAAGTATCCTCTTCAAAACACAAATTGGTTGCTCGGAACTGGCGTCAGGATGACTTCACAAATCTGTAAATGAATATAAATAAAATTATATTATACTCGTATGTATGTCTCACTAAGTATCCTCTTCAAAACACAAATTGGTTGCTCGGAACTGGCGTCAGGATGACTTCACAAATCTGTAAATGAATATAAATAAAATTATATTATACTCGTATGTATGTCTCACTAAGTATCATCTTCAAAACACAAATTGGTTGCTCGGAACTGGCGTCAGGATGACTTCACAAATCTGTAAATGAATATAAATAAAATTATATTATACTCGTATGTATGTCTCACTAAGTATCCTCTTCAAAACACAAATTGGTTGCTCGGAACTGGCGTCAGGATGACTTCACAAATCTGTAAATGAATATAAATAAAATTATATTATACTCGTATGTATGTCTCACTAAGTATCCTCTTCAAAACACAAATCGGTTGCTCGGAACTGGCGTCAGGATGACTTCACAAATCTGTAAATGAATATAAATAAAATTATATTATACTCGTATGTATGTCTCACTAAGTATCCTCTTCAAAACACAAATTGGTTGCTCGGAACTGGCGTCAGGATGACTTCACAAATCTGTAAATGAATATAAATAAAATTATATTATACTCGTATGTATGTCTCACTAAGTATCATCTTCAAAACACAAATTGGTTGCTCGGAACTGGCGTCAGGATGACTTCACAAATCTGTAAATGAATATAAATAAAATTATATTATACTCGTATGTATGTCTCACTAAGTATCCTCTTCAAAACACAAATCGGTTGCTCGGAACTGGCGTCAGGATGACTTCACAAATCTGTAAATGAATATAAATAAAATTATATTATACTCGTATGTATGTCTCACTAAGTATCCTCTTCAAAACACAAATCGGTTGCTCGGAACTGGCGTCAGGATGACTTCACAAATCTGTAAATGAATATAAATAAAAATTATATTATACTCGTATGTATGTCTCACTAAGTATCCTCTTCAAAACACAAATCGGTTGCTCGGAACTGGCGTCAGGATGACTTCACAAATCTGTAAATGAATATAAATAAAATTATATTATACTCGTATGTATGTCTCACTAAGTATCATCTTCAAAACACAAATCGGTTGCTCGGAACTGGCGTCAGGATGACTTCACAAATCTGTAAATGAATATAAATAAAATTATATTATACTCGTATGTATGTCTCACTAAGTATCCTCTTCAAAACACAAATCGGTTGCTCGGAACTGGCGTCAGGATGACTTCACAAATCTGTAAATGAATATAAATAAAATTATATTATACTCGTATGTATGTCTCACTAAGTATCCTCTTCAAAACACAAATCGGTTGCTCGGAACTGGCGTCAGGATGACTTCACAAATCTGTAAATGAATATAAATAAAATTATATTATACTCGTATGTATGTCTCACTAAGTATCCTCTTCAAAACACAAATCGGTTGCTCGGAACTGGCGTCAGGATGACTTCACAAATCTGTAAATGAATATAAATAAAATTATATTATACTCGTATGTATGTCTCACTAAGTATGTGTATCTTCAAAACACAAATCGGTTGCTCGGAACTGGCGTCAGGATGACTTCACAAATCTGTAAATGAATATAAATAAAATTATATTATACTCGTATGTATGTCTCACTAAGTATCCTCTTCAAAACACAAATCGGTTGCTCGGAACTGGCGTCAGGATGACTTCACAAATCTGTAAATGAATATAAATAAAATTATATTATACTCGTATGTATGTCTCACTAAGTATCCTCTTCAAAACACAAATCGGTTGCTCGGAACTGGCGTCAGGATGACTTCACAAATCTGTAAATGAATATAAATAAAATTATATTATACTCGTATGTATGTCTCACTAAGTATCCTCTTCAAAACACAAATTGGTTGCTCGGAACTGGCGTCAGGATGACTTCACAAATCTGTAAATGAATATAAATAAAATTATATTATACTCGTTGAGAACAAATTTAGAGATAGTATAACTTATAATAATAATATATCGTGAATATGTAACATAGTACAGTTATTTAAAAAATTCATTTTCAAGCAATAAAAATTGTTTTTTTTTACACACTATGAGTCGTCGTGTCTAAATAATTTTAATATTGAACAAAACTTTATTTTATATATAAACATATTAGCATCGATTTATTTCCGTAATAAATCAGCTATTGTATTATTAAGGTTAAATATACATCATATTTTTATTACTACTCTTAAGCTAGTATAGATTAACAGTACATTAAGTTATAGTAATTACATGATAATTATTGAGTATAAAATAGATAGACACACGAATTTAATAAAAATACCCTTAATACGTTTATCTGTGTATATTTTAATAACATACGTTGTTTACTATATAAAAATCTATTGTTTTTCTCATCGGTACTATTTTTTCATTTAAATATTTTAATATTATGGATATTTAATGAGTTGTAAAAATACGATACACAGTAAAAAACTAAATAGGCCTACTATATTACAGAATGCAAGCACACAAAAAATATATAACCTATTTTGTAGTAAATGAGAACACAATTTCAATGTGTTACTGTTGTCATGTTGCTTTATGTAAGGTTTAGTGTACGTATGTAATTGTCGATGATGAATCCTGTCACGTTGAAAGTTTAGTGAAAAACTATGTGTGAAAATAGATTTATAAACCGCAGTTGAAGATTAAAAGCGGATTGCAACTGTTTATTCTAAATTTTATAATCAACGTCACATTTTATGTTTAAATGTACCTTGATCTATGGATGAGATAATCACTCGTACGAGACACGAGGCAGAGAAAACTACCGAACTGGGAGACATTACCGAAGCTCATGAACGCTTGCCTTCATCTCAGTTTCCCTATTGAAATTAAACATTCTCCTTCTCTTAAAGTGTTTACAACTCGTTTAAATCGCTATATATTGTCGACCACATTTTTTAGTTTATGGCGTACACCTGGGAGACCACACTATAAGAAGACTTACTCCCGAATCGAGGTGGGAGAGATTGGCAATGAATGGAGTGTCAAAATGTATGCACGTTTGTGCGATTTAACGTGTGTTTTATAACTGTTAGCTACTTAAAGTTTGCTACAGAAATATATTTTCTCTTCAAAAACTACTTAACTATTGACTATCTTCTGCGCAGTATCGTGAAAACCGTTCACGATAAAATTAATGTCCTCGACTGTTATAAACAGCTGCTGTGTTCAGGGAGTGTCGATTGCCGAGCGGTCTAAGACGTTGGACTTTGAGTCTGAGTTAGAAATAGCGCAGGTTCAAATCCTGTCTGTGAGCGTTGCACTTTTTATCAGAACCATCGACCTTGTATTGTATCGACTCTCCCCTGTATTCTGTTTGATAAAATCCTTGCACAGGCCAGTGGGCCATGAGGACGGACAGAGCAAGGAGTCAAGGACCACAATGTTTCACTGAGTGTAATGTGTATTCGTCAATGTACGTGGCATCACACCTTTATACAGTCATCAAGGTGTATTTAAATATTTTTGGAATGTTTCCTTATGTGAAAAGAGAATAGACCACACAAAACAAAACGTTGGGGGTAAGCTTTGTGTGGTGAGAAGTTACTTTCCCAATAACTAAAGACGCGTTTCCAAGTTCTAAACTTATTGACCGACCTGAGCTACGGGAGATGTAGACAGCACGTCCACGAGTGCCTGAGCAACATCTGATGACTCCAGCCAACAAGTTCCTTCATCCAGATCGTCCAGAATGTTCTCAGTCATTTCAGTTTCAGTCAAACCGGGGCTGACGCTCTAAGGTAAGGAGAAATAGAAAATGTCAACAAGAGTATCCAAAATAAATCTAAAAACATTTAACTTCTATAAATATAGTTTTGAACTGTTAAAATTACTGTAAAAATTATACTAAATCGTTAATTTCTATTAAAATTAAATAATTAGTCACGAATTCGTTAATAAAACAGTTCATGAGTTTATTGTCCTTATCTCATTCTAACCTTTAGAATAAGAAATATTTAGTTATATAAGATAACTTGCTATCATCAAACATACCTAACCATTATATTTAGACGAATTTCGGATAAATGCACTATACGAGTACGAGGAAGTAAAATTGCTTCAAACGTAACAATATATAAAAGAGTTTTTTTTGGCCAGTTGGTAAACTTAAAATATAATAATATTAATATAAATTGAAAATGGTAAAGTAATAAAGATATACATTTATAGTGAAATCTTATGTAATATAATTTAATTACTGATTTAGTCCTTGATACAAATTCCCTTTTATAATTTTAGTGTACGCCTGTAGCAAAACATTGAAACTATGAATTAATATAACTTAATATAACTCTATTACACTACACTCACAGTGACTTTAATAGAGCTGTTCTTTTCTGCCAATTCCCTCCTAAGGCATTGAGTCACGGCTTTCACAGCATACTTGGTGCTCGAGTACACTCCATAATGGCCTCCGAGTATTTCGTGCCCTGTAATACTGTCAGATTTGTGATGAGACAAAGCAAGGATTGAGCTTACTTGGTGCCATATTCACTCCATAATAATGGCCTCCGAGTATTTTGTAATCTGTAAAACTGTCAGATTTGTAATGAAATAAGGCATAGGTTGACTTTATTTGGTGCCGTGTACACTCCATAATGGCCTTAATGGCCTCCGAGTATTTTGTGCCCTGTAATACTGTCAGATTTGTGATGAGACAAAGCAAGGATTGGATTTATTTGGTGCTCGAGTACACTCCATAATGGCCTTAATGGCCTCCGAGTATTTCGTGCCCTGTAATACTGTCAGATTTGTGATGAGACAAGGCAAGGATTGGATTTATTTGGTGCCGTGTACACTCCATAATGGCCTTAATGGCCTCCGAGTATTTCGTGCCCTGTAATACTGTCAGATTTGTGATGAGACAAGGCAAGGATTGGATTTACTTGGTGCCGTGTACACTCCATAATGGCCTTAATGGCCTCCGAGTATTTCGTGCCCTGTAATACCGTCAGATTTGTGATGAGACAAGGCAAGGATTGGATTTATTTGGTGCCGTGTACACTCCATAATGGCCTTAGTGGCCTCCGAGTATTCGTGCCCTGTAATACCGTCAGATTTGTGATGAGACAAGGCAAGGATTGGATTTATTTGGTGCCGTGTACACTCCATAATGGCCTGCCTCCGAGTATTTCGTGCCCTGTAATACTGTCAGATTTGTGATGAGACAAGGCAAGGATTGGATTTATTTGGTGCCGTGTACACTCAATAATAACCTTAGTGGCCTCCGAGTATTTCGTGCCCTGTAATACCGTCAGATTTGTGATGAAACAAGGCAAGGATTGGATTTATTTGGTGCCGTGTACACTCCATAATGGCCTTAGTGGCCTCCGAGTAGTTCGTGCCCTGTAATACCGTCAGATTTGTGATGAGACAAGGCAAGGATTGGATTTATTTGGTGCCGTGTACACTCCATAATGGCCTTAATGGCCTCCGAGTATTTCGTGCCCTGTAATACTGTCAGATTTGTGATGAGACAAGGCAAGGATTGGATTTATTTGGTGCCGTGTACACTCCATAATGGCCTTAATGGCCTCCGAGTATTTCGTGCCCTGTAATACTGTCAGATTTGTGATGAGACAAGGCAAGGATTGGATTTATTTGGTGCCGTGTACACTCCATAATGGCCTTAATGGCCTCCGAGTATTTCGTGCCCTGTAATACCGTCAGATTTGTGATGAGACAAGGCAAGGATTGGATTTATTTGGTGCCGTGTACACTCCATAATGGCCTTAGTGGCCTCCGAGTATTTCGTGCCCTGTAATACCGTCAGATTTGTGATGAGACAAGGCAAGGATTGGATTTATTTGGTGCCGTGTACACTCCATAATGGCCTTAATGGCCTCCGAGTATTTCGTGCCCTGTAATACTGTCAGATTTGTGATGAGACAAGGCAAGGATTGGATTTATTTGGTGCCGTGTACACTCAATAATGGCCTTAATGGCCTCCGAGTATTTCGTGCCCTGTAATACTGTCAGATTTGTGATGAGACAAGGCAAGGATTGGATTTATTTGGTGCCGTGTACACTCCATAATGGCCTTAATGGCCTCCGAGTATTTCGTGCCCCGTAATACTGTCAGATTTGTGATGAGACAAGGCAAGGATTGGATTTATTTGGTGCCGTGTACACTCCATAATCGCCTTAATGGCCTCCGAGTATTTCGTGCCCTGTAATACCGTCATATTTGTGATGAGACAAGGCAAGGATTGGATTTATTTGGTGCCGTGTGTACACTCCATAATGGCCTTAGTGGCCTCCGAGTAGTTCGTGCCCTGTAATACCGTCAGATTTTGTGATGAGACAAGGCAAGGATTGGATTTATTTGGTGCCGTGTACACTCCATAATGGCCTTAGTGGCCTCCGAGTATTTCGTGCCCTGTAATACCGTCAGATTTGTGATGAGACAAGGCAAGGATTGGATTTATTTGGTGCCGTGTACACTCCATAATGCTTAGTGGCCTCCGAGTATTTCGTGCCCTGTAATACTGTCAGATTTGTGATGAGACAAGGCAAGGATTGGATTTATTTGGTGCCGTGTACACTCCATAATGGCCTTAGTGGCCTCCGAGTATTTCGTGCCCTGTAATACCGTCAGATTTGTGATGAGACAAGGCAAGGATTGGATTTATTTGGTGCCGTGTACACTCCATAATGGCCTTAATGGCCTCCGAGTATTTCGTGCCCTGTAATACTGTCAGATTTGTGATGAGACCAAGGCAAGGATTGGATTTATTTGGTGCCGTGTACACTCCATAATGGCCTTAATGGCCTCCGAGTATTTCGTGCCCCGTAATACTGTCAGATTTGTGATGAGACAAGGCAAGGATTGGATTTATTTGGTGCCGTGTACACTCCATAATGGCCTTAGTGGCCTCCGAGTAGTTCGTGCCCTGTAATACCGTCAGATTTGTGATGAGACAAGGCAAGGATTGGATTTATTTGGTGCCGTGTACACTCCATAATGGCCTTAGTGGCCTCCGAGTAGTTCGTGCCCTGTAATACCGTCAGATTTGTGATGAGACAAGGCAAGGATTGGATTTATTTGGTGCCGTGTACACTCCAATAATGGCCTTAGTGGCCTCCCGAGTAGTTCGTGCCCTGTAATACCGTCAGATTTGTGATGAGACAAGGCAAGGATTGGATTTATTTGGTGCCGTGTACACTCCATAATGGCCTTAATGGCCTCCGAGTAGTTTCGTGCCCCGTAATACTGTCAGATTTGTGATGAGACAAGGCAAGGATTTGGATTTATTTGGTGCCGTGTACACTCCATAATGGCCTTAGTGGCCTCCGAGTAGTTCGTGCCCTGTAATACCGTCAGATTTGTGATGAGACAAGGCAAGGATTGGATTTATTTGGTGCCGTGTACACTCCATAATGGCCTTAGTGGCCTCCGAGTAGTTCGTGCCCTGTAATACCGTCAGATTTGTGATGAGACAAGGCAAGGATTGGATTTATTTGGTGCCGTGTACACTCAATAATGGCCTTAGTGGCCTCCGAGTATTTCGTGCCCTGTAATACCGGTCAGATTTGTGATGAGACAAGGCAAGGATTGGATTTATTTGGTGCCGTGTACACTCCATAATGGCCTTAGTGGCCTCCGAGTAGTTTCGTGCCCTGTAATACCGTCAGATTTGTGATGAGACAAGGCAAGGATTGGATTTATTTGGTGCCGTGTACACTCCATAATGGCCTTAGTGGCCTCCGAGTAGTTTCGTGCCCTGTAATACCGTCAGATTTGTGATGAGACAAGGCAAGGATTGGATTTATTTGGTGCCGTGTACACTCCATAATGGCCTTAATGGCCTCCGAGTATTTCGTGGCCCCGTAATACTGTCAGATTTGTGATGAGACAAGGCAAGGATTGGATTTATTTGGTGCCGTGTACACTCCATAATGGCCTTAATGGCCTCCGAGTAGTTCGTGCCCTGTAATACCGTCAGATTTGTGATGAGACAAGGCAAGGATTGGATCTATTTGGTGCCGTGTACACTCCATAATGGCCTTAGTGGCCTCCGAGTAGTTTCGTGCCCTGTAATACCGTCAGATTTGTGATGAGACAAGGCAAGGATTGGATTTATTTGGTGTCCGTGTACACTCCATAATGGCCTTAGTGGCCTCCGAGTAGTTCGTGCCCTGTAATACCGTCAGATTTGTGATGAGACAAGGCAAGGATTGGATTTATTTGGTGCCGTGTACACTCCATAATGGCCTTAGTGGCCTCCGAGTAGTTCGTTGCCCTGTAATACCGTCAGATTTGTGATGAGACAAGGCAAGGATTGGATTTATTTGGTGTCGTGTACACTCCATAATGGCCTTAGTGGCCTCCGAGTAGTTCGTGCCCTGTAATACCGTCAGAATTTGTGATGAGACAAGGCAAGGATTGGATTTATTTGGTGCCGTGTACACTCCATAATGGCCTTAGTGGCCTCCGAGTAGTTTCGTGCCCTGTAATACCGTCAGATTTGTGATGAGACAAGGCAAGGATTGGATTTATTTGGTGCCGTGTACACTCCATAATAGCCTTAGTGGCCTCCGAGTAGTTCGTGCCCTGTAATACCGTCAGATTTGTGATGAGACAATTGGAAGGATTGGATCTATTTGGTGCCGTGTACACTCCATAATGCCTTAGTGGCCTCCGAGTACGAGTAGTTCGTGTCCTGTAATACCGTCAGATTTGTGATGAGACAAGGGAAAGGATTGGATTTATTTGGTGCCGTGTACACTCCATAATGGCCTTAATTGGCCTCCGAGTAGTTTCGTGCCCTGTAATACTGTCAGATTTTGTGATGAGACAATGGAAGGATTGGATCTATTTGGTTGCCCGTGTACACTCCATAATGGCCTTAATGGCCTCCGAGTAGTTTCGTGTCCTGTAATACCGTCAGATTTGTGATGTAGACAATAGCAAGGATTGGATCTATTGGTTGCCGTGTACACTCCATAATGGCCTTAAGTGCCTCCGAGTAGTTCGTGCCCCTGTAATACCGTCAGATATTTGTGATGAGACAATGGAAGGATTGGATTTATTTGGTGCCGTTTGTACACTCCATAATGGCCTTAGTGGCCTCCGAGTAGTTCGTGCCCTGTAAATACACCGTCCAGATTTGTGATGAGAACAATGGCAAGGATATGGATCTGATTTGTGTGTTGCCTTGTTGTACACTCCATAATAAGCCCTTAGTGGCCTCCTGAGTAAGTTTCGTCTTGCCCTGTAATACCTGTCAGAGCTTTTGAGATGAGACAATGGGCAAGGATTGGATTTTAGTTGGTGCCGTGACACTCAATAATACCTTATGCCTCCGATGGGGGTGGGGGGGGGGGGGGGTGGGGGGGGGGGGGGGTGGGGGGGGGGGGGGGTGGGGGGGGGGGGGGGTGGGGGGGGGGGGGGGTGGGGGGGGGGGGGGGAAAGTTAGTGCGGCCTGACAGGTCAAAGGTCAACTGTACTCCCATCCCCCCCCCCCCCTTCTCTCCCACTCGCCGGGACAATCTGAGTTGTATTTTTCGGTTATAGTAAATATAATCCTCTGTAATCTATTGCCTATTCTGTGGAATGGTCTAACAACATTAACAGCGTTATGTAAGTGATTGTCATTTAATATTTTGGTTAGTATCCTCCAATTTTATTCTATAAAATAGAATATTTAATGCTATTCTAGATCTTAGAACGAGGAAAATTAATACCACTTTTCTCAACTTTAATTTTGTGTTAATGGATTTTGAATATTTTGATACAGCAATGTATGAAATTACACTAGATATGAAGAAGTAGTTGAATTTCAAATTTGGCTTAATTTTACTTTAATTTGGGTAGCCTGCAAGCAAAACAATGGTAAAAAGAAGCATCTAACGGCGATTGGATTAAAATATTTAAAAACTTTATATTCGTACAATAAAATACAGTTGTGTAATACTTATGTTATGCGGTTCCATTTTCTAAATAGTAACACTTTTTGCATAGTAATTTCACTTTATATCGTTGAATAATGGTAACCTTTTTTAAATTAATAAGTTAGATAATAATTACACTGGCAATAGTAGCAAAAACCATTTAAACACTTGAGTTATTACAGCTGCTTCAGAGAATGCAGAGTAATTTAAAACTATCTAATAATGAGTTCCATATTAGTGTGATTGATGTAAAATAGATGCCCTGTAAGATTCTCTGACCCCTTAAAATGTTATTTGAAGTATTGCCCTCCTGAAGATTCCTTTTAGGGCAATTTTGTTTTTTTACATGGAGATGTTGATAAAAGAGTCATATATGCCGGATGTGCTTTTTTCTTCTTACTTAACTTTTTCTGCGTATATTTTCTTCTCAAATTTAGCACTAGCTGGTTTATTCAATTTTTATGTAAAAATACAATGTTGGTATTGATTATGTAACACTAGATTTAGCAATTCAGTTGTTTTTAATTAGTCCCTAAAACAAAGTTGGTTATTAAAGTTTTCTACAAAAGTATAAAAATATACAGAACAATGCAAAATATTAGCATGAAGATAATATTTGATTCAATTGTTATACATTTGATTGTTTTACAAGAATAAAAAATTTAACACGCGCAGAGGTATTGGGGGGATAAAATAAACTAGAACACATAGTTCGCTACGGCGATAAGAGAAAAACATGTAAAAATTGTCAAATGCAGGTCCAGGCTAAACCAAAACTAATAAAAAAAACTAAAAAGTAAACAATTTGGGAAAAAAAAGTACTGTATTTTAATTAACATAAGGATGTTTTCCAATTGCCTCCGAGAGTCTAACAATGAACATGGCACACATATGCCCAGGTGAGGCTGAACAGACCTTCACAAATACAACAATGGTAGGTATGCCCTGAAGATGAAGACCTTTGGTTTCGAAAGGCCTCGTCCTCCAAAACAATAAACAATTGAGAAAAAATGTGTGTGTTTTTATTAACATAAAGAACATTTCCAATTGCTACAAGAGTCTACAATGAACATGGCACTCCAAGCCCAGTGAGCTGAACAGACTTCACCAAATACAAAACAATGGAGTTGCAACCGGAAGTTGGTTATACTTTGGTTTCGAAAAGGCCTCGTCCAATAAAATAAACAAATTTGGAAAAATGTTGGTGTTTTTATTAACATAAAGAACTTTCCAATTGCTAACAAGAAGTCCATTACAATGAAACATGGCCACTCAAGCCCAGTGAGGGTGAACAGGACTTCAACAAATACAAACAATGGAGTATTGCCTGAAGATGGAAAATCTTTGGTTTGTTCGAAAGGCCTCGTCCCAAAAAATAAACAATTTGAGACATAAAGTAGTGGTTTTATTATTAACATAAAAATACCCCTAAAATAGTTGGGACAACACGGCGCTGTCACGCGTTTTGGTGTGCTCTTCTTCGTGTTTATTAAGCTAGTTACAATTCTCAATTCTTCCATACCCTGAAATTTGGTAGCTGGCCCCCTAAGCGGGGTTGGCGGTAGCTAACTCTGTGGTTCTTGGGATGAGGAAATGTTGATATTCTGGTTTACGGGCAGACTGACACTTCGTCATTAGATTATTCTCTATAACACAAAATCGACCAAAGATTTGCCGGGTGTATTTTATATTAAAATCCTAAGGGTAAAAAAATAAGAGTTCATATATTTTTGCGTTTGCCCCCTAATAGTATTATTGGCCATATCGATAGAGCGTTAGCGAAGCCTTCACTAGAGAGGTCCTGGAGGGGAGAAATAATTTAAATTTCTGCCGTACTGTCCTGTTCTAGGGATCGCCACGCTATCTCGAAAACGAATTCTATAATAGTAGACTTTAAATTATTGCGACCTGTTGATAAACCTTTTCCATTTCTATCGGTGGTTTATGTTACACATGGGAATTTGGACAGGGCCTCTCCGAGCGTTAGTGAATATTTTGTCCAGTTACTATATTAGGTTTGGCCGTTTGAGTGCAGATCTATTGTGACCTGTATTCTGTTATGCTTCCAGTGATAATTAATTTAGGGTATTATGTTTTTATTAAAAGTCGGAATGTTTTTAGCGCGTTAGTGTTCCATTGAATTAGACACACAGCATGGCTGGTTTTATTGTTCCCGACTTATGCGTTTGTCACAACCGCTTTGGTCCATGTTTAGTTTACTTCTTTACACCTATGATTTTAGTCCATTGCATTATGGGAGTTTTTAGTGGATTTACCTGCAAATGATTGAGAGATCAGATTACAGATCGTCGGAAACGCTAGTGTATACTGAGTGTATTGTATCACTGATACAAGGCGCAAATTTCCGGGAGGAAGAAAAAGTTCCTGTTTTCCTTCACAAATGCTTTCATCGTAAAAAACAAACTTCAAAACAAAGAATATTTGTAGCCGGATTTTGGTTTTTGTGGCGGGTTACAATGATCGGGCCAACAAGGAATAATAGCAGATAATAAAATAAAATCTTCCAGTAAACATAATCTGGAGTACAATTAGTGACCTGAGGGAAATTCTATTTCAGCTAAACTAAGCCTGTTTCCCGCGGCTTACGCCACGCTTGTGGCCGGCGTGAATGGTGCTATATCTTTCTGGATCAAGTCGGAGATTGATATTTCGATACGCCGATATACAGTGTGCTTGCGTTGTTGCCACATATTCAGTTGAAAATATGTGTCCCCATGGCTTATAACCTATTGTACCACGTACATGTAATTTATTATGAAGAGGGTGAGTCAACCTCAAGCATTAATGCTGGTAGTTCAACCAGAATTCGAGGGGTTTATAAAGACAAAATATACTTAATATAACTTCCATGTTGCGCCCTTCACTATGTAGTGTTTGAGCGGCGAGGGATTTAATATACGCTAACTGCGATCTCGTAATGTGCAGTTTATAAATGGGTTGCCAGGCTCTTCTAAAACTTTTATCCTTCAGCATCACTTACACTGGTGGTGCGTGTTTGAAATCAATGGGCCCCATTAAATACATAATTAAACACTTCTCCCTGATAAAAATCTACCACATACATACAAAGTTTGCATAATGATCCGCCAAATAGTCACGACATTCCATAAAGGAACAAACTCACAACAACATTCTATTTAACATATTATATATGATACTAGCGGGACCCGAGCGCGCTTTTGCTGCGCATTTCAATAATTTTTTGCAAAAGGTTCGCCCGCGGGCTTCGCACGCAATTTCCCGACTTGAAAAAACAGTACACTTATATTCACTTATTCCTTTTTCTCATGCTACATTTCTCTAAAACATTGCTCGAGATAACTTGATAGTCGTTCCATCGTGAGCCTCTTGGGCCGTATTATGAAGGCTTCTATTGTACCTATATCTCCTGCCTCCTATCTAGCTGTTTACCACACGGCTGTCGCACGCAAAATCTTAAGAAACCGAAAAAGGTCCTTTATTATTACTTAGTAAATTTTTTTCTTTTTTACTATAATTAAATTTTAGATTAAATTACGTTTATTATCTCCGATTCCACGATTGAGCTTGCCTATTGTTTGGTCGTCGAAATCGAAGAGAAATTATGTACAACATCAGGAGTTTTGAGAAACCATAACTTCTGTCAAAAAAACAACCCTAAGGTTGATCTTTTAAAACATTGTCCTTTATATTTGTTAGCCAACGTAAGATAGAGTAATTTATATGATATATCTATGCTATTAACTCTTCTGATCATAGCCATGGAAGCATGCATGGTGTTTTTATTAAATTAAAATATTTGCAGTTAAAGGTGAATTTTTTTACCGGTCAAATTTTGTAATTGTAGTTATCCTGGATAAGTAAAGGTCTATGTTTTAACAGTTGATTGCAAAAAAAACAGTTGTTTTTTTAAAACAAAATTTGTCTTGTTTCTCCTCGTAAGCTTACTCTATGCTTTAAAACTATAAGTGATAATATATGTTTACAAAGAAACAGCTGATTAAAAAATTTGAAAAAGATCGTTATAACATATGTTTGCTGCAATGCCATTTCTTATGTGGTATACTTCTGTAACCCAGTTGGGGCGGGAATCCTGAATCGGGAAAAGGGACTATGATCGCCGGCACATAGCTGCTTATAAAACCCTTCTACCGTGGAAAAATCCACAATATACGTACAAATTTTTCATCTATTGGATCGGTCCAATAGTTCCACGATTCCATACAAAGGGACAAACATTACAAACATTTCATATTATTATATCTTATGATAGCATTTATAATTATATATAATATATATTAATATATTCTATATTATTATAATTAGGATGTAAACTACAAATTAGTGGCATTACTGCGCTTCTCTAAGCTCTCAACGGAGGAGGTAAACGGACTTCATACGTGGACTTCTCTAAGGCTCTAGTAACCATATTACCAAGGTTACAAGTAGCTACATTTTAAACTACCGCCGTATGCCGTAACAGACTCCGCCTTGGTGACTTTTGCCGTGAATACATTGCAATATCTATGGCTCGACGAACTATCGTGTATGGAGATTGTAGTGCGGACAAGACAGACAGGACGTAGACCAATCATAAATTATAGTGTCCCACTGAAATGAACCATTATGTTAAACTCACCTCATTATATTTAAGTTTATTAATGCACAATTCTAAAAGTCTACCACATAAATATCACTCAAGACAACATATGTTTGCCTACATGATTACATTTAGGGTTTTTTTGTTTATTAGATATTGGGGGTTTAACATCAGTGTTTTAAAATAATAAAAAGTTCTACACACCAAGTCACTATAAAATGATGTTGTATATGTTGGGATAATTAGGCTATATGTTTTAATATGTCACATGTTTGAATCTCTTTATGGATGACCTGAGTTCGTTTACAAATGTATTTACTATGCTATTTTGACAACGCTATCGTGTTTACCAGTAAGACCAATCTACAATCTAAATGTATTCGCTAACGCTCAGCCAAATCCCATGGAGCGATGTGTACCATCATCGAACTCAGTGTTCCTCATTAATGAAGAAATAAAGCTTTATTCCCCAATTTCAAGCTTATGTGTGATTTCGTTTTCTAGATCTATCGAGTGGACAGACGCATAGAAATGAAACTTTTCCAGCCACATGATTGGTAAGCTTCGTTAAAGCTTAGCCAAAAATAAGTATGTACTAATCACCTAAATGCATATTTTCAATTATATTATCTAAATTTAGATATGTATACATTAAGATGTTACGTCTGGTATAAAACTAAGCTCAACCGCAATTGATCGATTGTGCGGTGTCTTAATATGTTGCTTAGAATTCTTTGATTACATTAAACTTTAAACTAAAATGCTTCACTTATACCCAATTGTTTTCCATTTATATCCTGTGAGATTGCACAGTATCTTTGGTTAATATATATTTCGAATGCCCCACCACAGAACTACATTTAGCCAAATTGTAAATTAGCTATGGTCTGCCAATAATAGAATTCCTGCCCTTGCTTTCACACACTGGTATCTAAGTTTAAGGTTATACAATCGATTTTGGTTGGGACCTTTTTTTTAATTCATAGTCCCTTAGGATATTTTTATGTAGATATAAAAAGCAGAAAATGATTACTAAGTAATTACAGGCTATCCAAAGTAGTAGACAATTGCAATTTAGTAATCAGCACCAAGGAATAAGGTACAGTCATAAATTTACAAGTCTATGACTTGAGTCACGAACTAATTAAATCTCAAGGAAATTATATATTTCGCTGAATGTAATGAAAATACCACGTTTTTATTATTTGTTTCAAAAGAATATTTAATTGTTTATACAATAATAATATGTCACCCTCTTCAGTCATCTTTCATGGACTTACAATGTAAAGCTCATATATAATCAACAGTTTTCCTTGGCACTAAATTATAATATGACCCAAAGTTCTGCCTTAAATTCCTACCACTCTTTGTGGAATAAAACAAAGTTTTGCATTTGGATTGTAAACGCGTGTCTTCTTGAGTTCATTCATGAAGGCTGGGAGGAACAAGTTATGAGATATGAGTATAATGAGGAGATAGTTTTATCTAAAAGTAGGTCCAGCTAGCTTCAGCTTTAAGATAAGCATGGTTTAATCTAGAAGTAGGTCAAGGGTAGCTTCAACTTTAGAATGGGGATGGTTTTTACCTCAAAGTAGATACCAGCTAGCTTCAGCTTTTAGGATGGGCATCGTTTGATCTAAAAGTAAATCCCGGCTAGCATCAGCTTTAAGATGGATGGTTTGATCTAAAAGTAATTCCTGGCTAGCTTCAGCTTTAATATGGGCTTAATTTGATCATAAAATAGGTCCGGCTAGCTTCAGCTTTAGGCATGCGTTGAGGTCATTCATGAAGGCTGGGAGAAGAAACAAGTTATATGATGGGCGTGGTTTTATTTTAATAATTGTGCTGATGGTCCAGATTTAAGCATGGATAGGCAACAATGCTTAGAGACGCAAAGCCAAAATTTTCCACGCAAGAAGCAATGATCAAGGGTTTCTTCACTGTCAGTTTTTTCAGCTGCGCTATTATAAATCCCTATTCAGGACTATGTTGGTTATTATCTCAAGGTAAACCATATTATTTTGAGGCGATGTCCTGAAGCCATTTATACTGTAAAAATATTTTTATGCAGTTTTTTAGTTACTTATAACTGTATCGGCTGATGGTGATTACATGTTTACATACAAGACTAAGATGGATCGTATATAATTGTATATTACATGATGGGAAACTATCTTTGCTCAATAGAATTTGACGATGGCATGAGAGGAGAAGTACAACACTTGGCGCTTACTGGGTGCGCCCAGGCAAGCATGACAAATGCGGTACGCTGTATACAAGAATGCAGGAGTTCTAAAATATTAGCTTTGAGCCGAAGCAACAACCGATTGATGTGTACAGTGTTCAAGCGAGTGTAACAGATTTCCAGCCCATTAATAAAAGATCATAATTTCTTTAACAAAGTGGATATAATGGTTGCGGCATGTCGGGCCGAACAATCCGCGTCGCAGGATTGGCTGTAAATAACGCATACCCCGAGCTCGTGCTCCCACCTCCCAAGCGCCACCCACCTCCCAAGCGCCACCCCACAACCTCCCACGTATCAGTCTTACCCGAGCTCCCATCGCCCGAACTTCACCCCTTTTCCCTTGGCTCTCCAAACACGTTTTCCATCTTCATTTAATAGGTGACCATTCTACACAGAGTTCATCTTTGTACTTTTATTTCAAAGGGTCATAACTCGGAGGAGAAGCTCTGACATCATTTGTCTGGAGAAGAGCTCGCTGTAAAAGCTGAGCTGTTTAAAACACAATATTGGGTCTTACCTGGTATATCATCGTAAACATTAATTTAGAAAATTAGTTCTGTATACTTAGGGTTATATGGAAATCCCTTTACAAACTAACGTGTTTTTATTTATTACAGAATCATCAGGGCATATTGATAAAATAAAACAAATATCCAATTTTAATAGTCATATTATTATTGGGTGATAGCTGTTACTCGTGAATTTGCACGCAATTTTTAAACCCAAATTCCTTAGCCTACGTGTAAAAGCACTTATGATATTATGTAATGTGCGCTATGATATTTCTCGAACGTAAATAGGCATACGATCAGAGGTTGAGGGAGAAGCACTATGAAGGTTCCAAATGGGGCTCATGCCAACAGCAGAGTACTTGCCCTTGTTGCCCCGATCAAGAAAAGACAGATGCTTTAGGTCCTCAAAAACCTACCATGAAGTTTAAAAAAAAAAAGGGGATTCCACTGCTCTTGTGATCTGTAAACTTCCGGTCGCTAATTGTATCATTTCCGGTGACATACAGTTTTTTCCCTCGTTTTCCCCCCAATGAAGAAATATAAGTTTACGGTGGTACTGTAGCAGCGGTTAGAAGGAAGACTAAACTACGTGTCCAAATAGACATCTAACCCGGTGCATTCAAGGAAGGCTTCTAGATAGGGGAATCCTTTAGGAAAGTTTATGCAACATTTCAGAAATAATTTTTGAGTTATAGTTACTTGTTGTTGGGCTTTGCCGGGGTTGTTATCTGGGGCAGAGTGGCTCGTTGAAGGCATTGTTAATGTAAAAACTGCCACCCTCGCACCTGGTCCAAGGAAAACCCAATCAATCTTGAGTACGGAGACATGCTTTGCACACCTACTCTATTACACCAGTTCTTATGATATATTAAAATATTATAACTACAATAGAGGTTGTTAAACTAATACATATGTTTTGTTACTGTTCCAGGACATACAATGTTTACAGGGAAGCACAGTTGGTTATATTTAACAGGCAGCTCTTTCAATTAATATTTCCACATACTTTTGTGGATTGGTTTGGACGCTTTTAAGAGGCCAGTTGAGGCCGTTATTAGAACGGAGGGAGTATTTTTCGAAAATACATAGGGCCGTATATTTTATTACCAGGGAGCCTAAGAATGTAAAATGTCAGTCCAATCGGCTTCAATAGCTTTACGCGTGAAAGCACAATAACAAACAAGCAAATGGTATTTTCGGCATTTATACTGCTATATAGGTAATTCCTTTAGGGTTAGGATTTAAAATTTAAAATTTATCTTCCTTCTAATTTTATTCAAATAACTTGCGTGTTCCAAAAGATTTGGGGTTGTATACTCTGGATATTTATCAAACGTTCTAAATGTTCTATTTCTCTTTATCATAGAAAGTGTACATCATTCATTCTACCAAAGATGAAAGGTCCTAACACATGTTTATACTTATTAGCTCTATCTCTTTATATATTAATTCTCTGTTATACCGCGGGCTATTAGGTCTACTATAGTAAGCTTATGATTTTTTTAAGATGAAAAATTTTGGCTAAGAAATTTACATTTCCAATCATCGTTTGTCCCCGTCGCACGCCCATACGGCTAGTGGCCAACGTTCTCCGCGTTGAAAATCAAGACAGTATGATAAGATTTGAAGGGTGGTGGTGGGCAAATGTTATCCAGAGTATCGCAGGTGCTGACGGGTCAGGTCATCACAGTTTGGCAAGGCCGACTCTGGTGTACAGTCATGTTGTTGTGTGATTTACGACCTCTCTATATTTTCCAGTTAAAAAACACAATAGAATTTAGAATATTGCACAATCTTTTTGTCAATCTCAACCAATTTTGTAAAAAAAATTCGACATTCATTTATAAAAAATTTTCCACACAACAAATTTTGCCAAAATAATCTAGTTTTTGAATTTTTTACCTTGCCGTCCAACCACGTTCACAGTGTTGCAAACTCCTTGCCCCAGGAAGAGGCTCCATTCAACAAAATTCTTTGGATTCAAGGGAAACTGGGATCAAGTTTTGACACTCAATGAACAAAATGTGGAGCTTATAATGGCAAGATATCCTAGATATATAAGATCAATTGAAGACATTAGTAAATAAACTGAGTACTATCCGTGATATTTATAAACGTGCAAAGCGACTCGTGTAGACTAACTATCCGCTTTAAAAATGTTGCCCACAAACGCATGATAATAATATAGCACACATGAGTTTCCTTGATGGCGTATGATACTCAAAATAAGTTTCCTGAGGGTTAGCGTAATACATTACCACAGGTATTAAGGTTAACCATGAAGCAACCGTGAAAGTAGATGATAATAATTAAAACAAGCGTTGAGGTTTTAAAAATAGGACATATTAACACATGTAGCCTAAATTCCCCCCCAATTCCAACACTATCATCTTTTGCTAACTTGGTGAGTAGACTTTTATTATTTAAACTATGTTTTGAACCCAAACCTAAAAACCAAAATTGAATGCATCATGTGGGCAAGATGTCTCGGATAAAATACATATTATGTAAGCTTAGACTTTGCATGCAACTTCATTTCTACGTAGACAAGAATGAGATGTATGATGTGAATGCCCAGTCATGGAATTTGGAACCTTTTTCGATAGTGGACACGTTTTTCTCCTTTGTGTACGGAGGATTTAAAAACATATTTTCTGTCTGACAGCCTTACGTCTGTCCGTCCACGGGACATATCGAGAATGGAATTGGCTATAGATGTGAAATTTGTCATGCGCAACCTCCGCGAAGCCTGTAACGTAACCGTTGTACGGCTCTTATTTTTATAACATAGTGTAAAATATAATAATGTAAAATGTATATGTTATGTTGTTAACACATAAGTAAGCTATAAATCGTATGTCACCATCGACTTCTTTACCTGTTACATACCGAAAACTCAGCCACCAATGTGTATGTTGTTTATTAGATGAGTTTGGTTATCTCCATTCAATCTCTTGGCGCAGCGAGTAGAGTATGACGGTAAACTACTCATAACTTACCTCGTTTTAGTTTGTGCTTCTTGGAGGCCCCATTGTGAGAGTGGCTATAACGACCAGTGATACGATCAGTGCAGAAATGTAATCAGTTACTCGTCATCTTGGTATAGGTAGAACATGAAGAATCTTTACATTTTCTTTTTCTTGAATAATCCTTTTGATAATTTACAATTTCTGCTTAAAGAAAAACTGTGACGGCAGGTAATTTTTAAAATATATTAATATCATTCGAATATTACATGTTTAAGAAATTAGATTTTATTGTTGTTTTCTTATTGATTATAGCAATACGTTATATATAAAGATTCAATAACCTGTGAATATTGGAATAATCTAATAAGTGCGATATTATTTTGAAGTGTTACAAATCTTTTGGTTATACATAAAACGAAAATCGTCGTCGTCACCAAAATCACACCGAACATTTCGGATCAATTTTCACCAGAAACTTTAAGCACGTGAGTTAATGCATTGTGGTGAAGTAGTTGTCCAGGAAACTTATACAAACAGTCGATAGTTTTTACGTTTTAAAGAATTAATATGAATATAATTTGTTAGTCACAACATAAATTTAATTTTGAATAGTCGGAGTGTTAACCCAATGTAACTTTTTCCCCATGAAATTTTTTAAAGTAAAACTGTAAAAAAATATCGGATTTATATTAGTGAGTTTAAAGCTTTTTACTAATATGTAACCTGGGGAAACGCTTTATGCACCCCCAAATACCCGGGTACGAGGTTGCATGAAAGGGCAGGTTTCGCTTGGGGGTAGTGAGGGAAAGAATCGAATAAAAATTTTTACAAAAAAAAGTCTGATTTCTACTTCCTTCCCTAACCCCATTTTTTTCTGTTATTTGGACCCCCCCTTGCCAAAAAGGTGAGAAAAATCCTTTGCCTTTTGGCCGCCTTGAACAGTCAGGGCCCTTATTTATGAACCCCGAAAAAGAAATTTTTGCTTATCGCTATTTCACCCCATCGAAAATTCTTTTTTACTGCAGTTTTTGTTATCAATGATCTAAACAAGATTGAAGCCAAATATTTGATTTTAAAACCTAGTTTTTTTTTTATGTATTAGGTATTCTTTTACCTGAAGAAAAAATCAGATTGCAGATCTTAAACGTATGTTACTGATTTCTTTTTCACTGAAGTGGCAAATTCCGGGAAAAATCCCTGTTTCCCTTCACAATCCTTCCCATCGCAAAAAAAACCCTTCAAACAAAGAAATATCTGAATCCCTATTTTGTTTTAACAAACAACATGAAAAAAACATTCTTTTTTGTCTGATTTTTTAAAATGATTTTATTAATTGAATATTGGTACAAAAAATACTTTTTGTCAAGTTATATAATGTTAAATTACTTTTTCCCAAAATTTAAAACCCCCCCAAATTTTATTCTTTTCAAGTCCAGATATATAAAAATTTTTTTTTGAGGGTAACCAGTAATGTTCTGATTGGGGTTAACCGCGTTTTGGCCCCGGGAAACTGTTAATCTTTGCGAGATAAAAGAATAATTGAAAATAAAATTCTTGCTTGAAAATTAAATATTTTTTCTTTCTTCCAGAAATTTCGTTTATGACGGACACCAATGGAGATGGGATGGATTTCTTTTTCCTACCCATTAATTTGTCTCATGAACTTATTTAATTAAAATTTACTTCTGTACTTGAAAAAAAAGCTTCTATTTCACTGCCAAATAAGTAAAGGGTTTGGGGGGGAAAGGGTTATTCAATGTAAAAGTTGATTTTTGTCCATTCACCTTCCTCTTAGTGCAGGTCGGGAATCTGAGCTTTTCAGATTGATCCGGAATCTGGAGTCATATTCGTCTGAAGAGCCCCAAAAAAGTTGGGGCAAGATTCTGAAATTAACTTTTGAACCTGGACCGAATCATGTGATCTAAAAAAAGAAGTTCTCATTATCTATCTAAAAAGTGAAATGCGAGGGTTTTAGACCGATTCTAAGCAGGTAGTGTAATTTTAAAGGGGGCTTTTAAGTCGGAAAAAAAAGATGTCTGCCCTTTTTGAAAAGTCCTTAAAGGGACAGACAGGGGGCCCCTTGGGAAAAAGACTAAAAGAGGTTTTTATTCCCTTTTTTTTAAAAAAAAAACTGGGGAAACAATCTCTATTAAAAAATAAAGGCTGGATAAAACGAAAAAATATACATAATGGCTAAATTGTTACAAGAATCTTAAGAAAATGCTTGATCTTAAAAAAGAAACTATGATCTCTTTTTAGACATCTTTTATTTTGGGAAATTTTTGCGAATTATTTTTTTGGCCCCCGCTACAAACCGAATTCACATATAAAGTGAACCCATGTCTACATTTACTGCCGGGCATAACCAAATTCCAAGAAATTTTAATACGAGTACGCATTGTTTTTTAATTAAGAGTTAAAAATTTTTATCCAAAATAAATTTATGTACAATATTAATTTTTAAATCAATGTTTTTTTATAAAAAAATAAGACGTTGAAACTAAAAAATTTAAATTTTTTTGTTGGAATAAAATTTTACGAAATTTTTTGTTTTGGAAACAATGATGGATTCAAAATGCTTTCCCGTCCGACCCCGTCTACATCGCATCTGTCACCGTCAACTACCCAGGCCAAAGCCCAAGAGAAGCCAAAAACCCAAAGAGGGCCAAACCCAAAAACCAAAGCCAAGAAAGTTTAAAAAACCACTAAAACCCCAAAGAAAAGCCTCTTTTGAAATTTCACCAAAAAAATAACAATTTTTTACCCTAGCCCTATCTCAAATGCAATCTTAGGGAATTTAACCTTAAAATATTTATCGGGTAAAAAATTTTTGGGGGTTTTTTTGGGTTTTTTTTTTTCATTTTTAAAATATTCCCTTTTTTTTCATCTTTTCTTAGCCATGTTTATTCCTTTTGGCCAATTATATCTTTTTCCCTTGATTTTCTGTTTTTTTTTTTTTAAGGGGCCCGTTTTTTCAATTTAAAGATTTGGATAAAATATTTGCCTGGAAAATGTCATCGTATGGTCTTTTATCAGTTAACCTTTTTTAAATCACTTTAAATTTACAATATGGAGTTAACAAGTAATTGGCAGTTGAAATACAAAAAAATATTCTTGTCAAAATCAAAGGGCCTCGTGCGTATTTTCCCATACCACTTGGTTTTTAAAATTTAAAAAAGGAGAACCACAGCTTCCTGCTAAATGTCCTCTGGGCATGAGTAATCAGATAAGAATGGCCGATACCCTTACTTTGTTTTTGAAATAGTTTTTTCCAATTTAAATTTGGGAATGTGATTTTGGTTTTTGGGTTTTTATTATGTAAAACTGTAGTTTATTAGTAATTTGGTTTTTTTACATAATTTTGATAAAACTTTACTATCCCCCACAAAAGTTTTTTTTTATAATAATTTTTTTCACTTTTTTAATTAAATTGGACTATAAATTTCATATGAAAGATAAATACCTCCGTTTATTTTCCCCTATATTTTTTAAAATGTGTAATATATTTGAGTTATTTAAATAAATCTTAATTAAACCCCGTTTTGTTATTTGTGGCGTTTTAGTGGGGGGAAACTTTTTTGCGCACAACTTTTCAAGTAAAATGTATTGTAGGGATAAATCGGGGAAATTAATTTTATTTTTTTTGACAAAATATAATCAGATTAGGGAAAATACTTTCTAATGTTTTAGGGAAGTAGTAATCCTTTAAAAAATTCCGAGTATTGACTGCACAAAATTTTTTGCATTGTTCTGAAATAGAGACATAACTTACTGTTTACTGATTTTAAAAAAAGCTCAATTATAAAAAAAGGTGCTTTAGTTTAAACCTAAATATTTTTTTAAGAAGGAAATTTTTTTTTAAATTTTCTTTTTATTAAGCTGGTTTTAGGGTTTTTTTAAATAAAAATTTTAAAAATGATTTATTCCAATACTATTTTTTTCTTTAATAATACTGATAATTAAAAAAGCGAAAATCCCGTTATTTTTTTTTAAAACCAAAATATTTATTAAAATTTAAAAATTTTACTTTTTGTTATTTTTAAAGTTTATATAATAGTAACAATATGAAAGTTAAATTTGGGGGGGGCCAATTTAAAAAGCATTTTTATGTTTGTATAAGCAAACTGCACGATAAAAAAAACTTTTTAAAAGAGTATTGGCAGTTATTGGAAGACATTGCCAATGAAATTAACTCGGGCAGGCTGCTGTACTCGGGAGTAATGTGTTTTTGTCAGGAAACCGCAATCTATTGACAGGGTCAATCATCAATAAATAAATCCATTAAGGGCCCCTGTTGTTTTCCTATCCAACCGAAAACCGGTAGGGAAATGTTACAGGAATATTTCCTGCCAATATGTTACACTTCGTTAACCCCGATGTCATCGTTGTATTTTCGTTTTTGTATAACATTAGCTAAGTTATTGTTGTTTTTGTTACATGTTCTCATCATTTTTATGCTGGGTATTTTAAAAAATTAGGTTAAACATTGTTTTAAAATAGAAAAATGAGGAAAAAAAAATTACATCAAAATATTTTTTTTGTTGGGTAATTTAAGTTTGTTGGTTAAAATTAATAATTAATTTTTCTGTCCTATTGGGCCCTTTAAAAATCATAAAATGAAAGGCTTCTATACTTGACAACAAAACTTATGCAAGCCTAAAAATTGTAATTTTTAATAAATAGCACCAAATCCTAGGGTGGAGGGTTTCCATAAAGATTTTTCTTGTCTAATAGAAATGCATTTCCTGAAAAATTTAAGTCAAAAATTAAAATTTCACTTTATCTGGTTATAGTTAGGCTAAATGCGTTACTTGCACATAATTAAATATCGAATGTTACATTCATTGTTTACACATTTTTAAGATGTGATTCCCCTTTCAATCATACGTGTTTAAAAGGGCCCAAACTGAAAGATTTTTGCTCCCCCAACCGAACCGATTATGAATATAAAAAAGGGAAAAAATCATTAAAAATTTTTTCAAGTCCTTAGTTCTTTTTGAGATATCCACAAAAACAGACAGACATAAATGAAATTTACCTAACGTTCGCCCCTAAACGTCATCTTGTTTTAAATAAAGGGATTTTTTTTTGGGAATGTAGTTGATAGAAAATTTCGTTATAATTTAGTAAATTTATTTCAAGATTTCGAGTGGATCTTTTTACATTTGGAGCGTTTTTTGATTTGTTTTTTTACATAAAAAAAACTATTGTGTTCCCCGAAGTAATATCTGACCAAATACAGGAATCAGTCAAATTATATAGAATGCCAAAAAGTTTTTGTCTATACCAAAAATTGTTTATTCGAGACAATAAAATACAAAAAAAATAAAAGGGAGAAGGTGTAACCCAAGGCTAAGCACTTATCAGCATAGACGTTTGGTAGGTGGCGATAACGTAAACCCTTTCAGGATAGGGGATTGATAAGACCTGTTCTTTTTGGGAAGTGAAAGGGTTTTTTTAAAATTTATTCTTATCTGCAAAAATGATAACGAATGAAAGCTAAACTGCACGAAAAATCCTGGAAATTTATAACTTTAAGTTTTTAGCAAAAAAACCCTATTTAGAACTTCATATACTTTGAATTATTTTTAATAAAGTTTTAAAATCGATGTTTATTACTCTTTTATCAATTACTTCACGTTAAAAACATTTTGTAATTAATATTATTAGATCTTAAAAACTGTACTTTAAAACTCCATCGGGGGGTCTATAAAATAAAAAAGCTGTACCTGATCTTTTTCTGTTAATTCTTTGATTTTACACACGTACACACACAATAAAAATACATAACAAAATAAAACATACAACAAAAAAGGAAATTTTATCTTATGAATTGTATAAAAATTTTTTTTTCATCATTTGAATTAAAATTTTTTATTACAACACTATTATGTGATTACTTATACTACAAAAAAATATGTATAAAATGCACACTGCAGGTCTTCCCTGACTGCAAAAAGTGCATAAGTTTTTTCGGAAAAATCGCAAAAAGAAACAAATTAAAGCTATGTAACTGTTTAATATGCCCGGGACAGTATGTAGAGTTACTGGACCCTGTTTTTCATAAAAAAGTTACAAGCATCCTTTATTAAAGTATTTTTAAATGCACTCACAGATTTTTTTCCTGAACTTAAGCCTAAATATTCCACAATATTGCTTGTTTATGTAATTGTCATTAAATCCAAAAACGCATAAAAAAAACACTAATTTTCGTTAGGTGGGCCAATTCACAAAAGGATCTTTATCGATCACAGAAATAACATTATTCATCAACTTTTTTCTGTTTTTTGCCCTTTAGATACTTTCCCAAAAGTTTTTTGTCTGTCAAGCCTCAAAAGGCAAATTCATTCATGACTTTTTAAAATGCCCAAAATTTTTTTTTAGGCATATGTGCTTGGTCAATAAAATTTGGGTTATATTTACAACGGGTTTCCTTTTCCCAGAAAAAAAACAATATTAATATTTATATCGAGAACAATGTTTAAAAAGGTTATTTTTTTGAAGGCGCGGCCAGTTTTTCATAATTTTCAAAATAATTTGGTTTTTTTTTTTTGGTTGCGAGTTAAAGGTGAAATTTTTTTGTAAAAACCTTAAACCCCAACTGATTAAAATAATCCTTTTCAATTTTTTAAAAATAGATTAAATTTTAAAAACTTCTATTTCTTTTTAAAATGACAAATAATTAAATACTGTAAAAAAAGTATTTACAGTGTTCTTTTAAATCATACTTTTAGAACGGGCGACCTTTGGGTAATATTTTATTTGAATTTATAACTAAACACTTTGTTTATAACTTTAAATAACTATTTCAACTTCGTCGATCAAAGTTTTTACATGTTGCGTTACCTAAAAAAAAAAAACAAAAATTTTTATAAGTTTTATAACATTTTATTTTTTCCCCTGTACTAATTTAAAAATTAAACCACATGTTTTTCAGTTTTCTTTTTATTTTAAACTCCAATTGTTTTTATTGCCATTTTTTTTTATAATTTTTATTTTAAAATGTTTTTTCTTGGGTTTTGAAAACGTTAGGTTTTTTTCCTATCACAAAGCACACTTTATTTTGTAAATAACATTTAAACCCTTTATTGAGAAATCAGTATGATTTTTTAAAAAAATCGAAGTAACATTTTCAAAACGAAAAATAATATTCTGTTTCAATATTTGCAACACTAAAAAAACCAAAATTTTATTCCACTTTTTTACCAACCATTCTAAAACAACAAAATAAACTTGAGGAAACATACATTTACAGTACTGTTTCAATTTCACGCTATCAATATTTTATTAAAACGCTCACTGTAAAATCAAACTATCACATTTTTCTAAAGAGTGCCCATCTAGTTTTATTAAAGAACAAAAAAAAGGAACATTAAATAAGAAAATAAAACAATTGGTACTTTATGTTTTAAACAATTACTTGTTCTTTGATTGGAAACCTTTTCTTTCGATTCCACTAACACAAACAACCATATGTTACTTCTTGTTTCCACTTTGATTGGGAATTTCTGCAAAAATAATTGAACAAAAAACAATCCCCAGTTGATTCAAAATTTTATTATTTGAAATCTTGTTTTTTACTTTGAAATTTTAAATAATAATAATAGCTTTATTTCCACATTTAAAACAAATTCCAAAAATATATACAAAGAAAAACCCAATAATTAAATATAAAAGATTATTTTAAAACCCATTAATTAATCACAAAAAAAAAAAATAATAATGTATTCATCCTTTTAAATAAAATATGAAATAATTTTTAAATTTTTAAAATTGTTTTTGTAAATAAATACGATAAAACACTTATAGTCAAATTATTTCATCGTTGCCCAAACTTTGGTGTAAATAATCGTTTATATATTGTTACTTCGATGTTTTACGATGTGGGGGTATTCGTTTGGGAAAGGGCGAGATTTTATAACTATTTTTTACGGACCCTTAACCAAAAAATTTTAAATTATGGGTAAAAAATTTTGCTAAAAGGGAGGTAACTTGAAAGACATAAGTAAAAAAATTTTTGGTTTTTTAGGGGTTTTTTCAATTTAAAAACGGGCCGAATAGGAATGGAAGACTACGGTTTTTGCAAAAAAATAATTGGGGGTTTGTTTTTTTAAAAAAAAAAATTTAATTCTTGGGGGGAAAAAATTAAAATAAAACCCCGGAAATTTTTAAAGTAGAAACCCTTTAAAAAGTCCCCTTCCCGGGGGCAAGTTGGTCCCCGTTAAAAGGAAACTTAGGGAAAAAAACAAATTTTGGGGTGGGTTTAATTTTGGTTTTAAATTTAAAAAATTGGGAATATTAAATTAATTTCCCTGGCCCATGAAATTTAAAATTTTTGGAAGGTAAAATAAAAACAATTTTTTTAGGCGAAAAAAAAAAAAACGAAACGGAAAAAAGGCCTATTTAAAATATTTGAAAACAAAAAGTAATTTTTAAAGGCGTGGTCGAAAAAAAAATTAAAAATAAAGGAAAAAAGGAAAAAAGCTCCCCAAAAAAAACCCGGTAAATTTTGGATCCCACTATTACCCCCTCCCAAGCTACTTTTAAAACGGGCTCCTTTTAGAATGGGGACGAAATAAACCCCTTTTGCGAAAAACAAGCAAGTTGGGTCAACAAGTTTGGATTTTAAAAAAGTGGTTTGAAATTTTTTATGGGAAAATGAAAATCCGGGCCCCTTTGAACCCTTGTGGGTTTTTAAAGTTTTGGGTTTTAAAATTTAAGAAAAAACGGTGATTTTTGAAATTTTTTGGGTTTTTTTTTAAGCCCTTTCTAAAATTTGTTACTAAAAACTTTTTTCCAAGCCCTTTTTTTGTTTAAGGAAAAATTTTTCGTGAAAGTAAAAATTGGTTTTTTTGGGAAAAGATTTAAGAAAATTTGCTCCTTAAAAACGAAGAAAACATCCAAAAAAAAATTGAAGAATTTGGAAAACCCGTTTTTTAAAAAAAAAACTGTAAAAAATAAAAATAAAAAGTTTTTTTTCAAATTTTTTAGTTTAAAGTAGTTGATAAAAGGAAAAAAGGTTGGAAAAAGTTTAAAAAGCCAAAAAACAAGCAAAAAAAATGTTATTAAACATTAAACTTTTTTAAAATTTTCCCGTCTCAGCTTTTAAATTTTACTGAAAACCCAAAAAACTGTTAAAAAAAAAAAAAGAAAATTATTTGATATGAATGAACACTCATTTTCGTAACCCTGACAAAAAAAACCCCCCCAATAATTTAAATCAAGATACTTGATTAAATAAAATTTTGGCAGATTTTTTCAAATTTGGAGGATTTACATGATTTAAAATACCGGCCTCTCCTGAATTTTTGCAAGGTTTTATATAAAAATCAATTTGTCCGGGATAAACCCGAAACTTTTTTATCCCCCAATAATTTTTTAACTTGGTTTTATAAGGTTTCAAATTTTTAAAATAAAGGGGTTTTTTTCAAAAAGCAAAAAAGGGGGGGGTTTGTATAGGAAAATTTTAAAAAACCAAACCAAAGTTTTTTTAATAAAAAACTTTTTTGGGAAAAGTTCTATGGGGGTTTAAAAACTTTTTAAATTTAAACATTTTAAAAAAAATTTTCTGAAAAAGGTAAAATTTTCTTGGGGGTTTTAAATTTTTTTAAAAAAATTAATGTTTGTGTCAGGGATTTTTGTAAATATTTTTGTTGGAAAATTAAATTTAAGGTGATTTATTAGAATTTAAAAAGGGGTTTGGAAAACTTTGTTTCAAAAGGGGGACCTTTTTACGTTTAATTTTTAATTTAATTGCACCCAAACATAGTAAACCCCAGTTTCTATAAAATTTTTGAAAAATAACAATTTAAAATTTTTCCCAAAATTTTTTTTTTTGGAGGCCCAAAAAATTTAAAATTGTAACTAGAATATGAGAACTCCCTAGGTGTTTGCGAACATTAGAGATAACTATTCCTGTATTAAATTTTACAAAATTAATAATAAGTTTTATCAACTTTTTTTTGCTTTTTAATAACCAGGACAAAAGAGCATTTTAATATCTTGGTTTTGCTGAGAAAAGAATTTTTAATTCAATTTATTAAAATATTTCACCCATTTAAATCAGGGCAAACAAAACTATTGATTTTCCAAATGCTAAAGAATAAAACCGGGTCCATGGATATGTTTAAAATTTTTAATTTTCCCGGTTTTGTTTTAACCCCCGGGTTTCGCCGAATTTTGAAAGGGTTATAAATTTTTAATTTTATAATGCTTAAAAAATTTTAAAAATTTTGGTTATTAATATAAAAATTAAAAATTTAAAAAATTAATTTTTTCCCTTAATTAAATTTTTTAACACCCACAAAATTTTTTAAAGTTTTTTTAAAATTTTTAATTTATTTTTAAAAAGTTTTTTTTATTGATGTTGTGATGGAAAATACAAAAAATTTTTTCCAAGAAAGAAGTAGAATATTCACAAAAATGTAAAGTTGCCTTTTTTTGGATTCTTAAAACTTTTTCACAAACCACTTTACATATTATTAATTGCCAAACCTATTAAAAAGGTTTTTTTAGGAACAATTTAAAAATTTAATTATTTGATTTTTTAAATAAAATGTATAGTGGGGAATTTCCTGTAACAACCCCAAACGGTGACTTTTGTTTTACTGTTTTTTTTTACCCAGCTTTTTTCCTTCAAAAATGTTTATTAACCCCCCATAAAAGAAACATACTTAAATTATCATGAAAAAAATTCTAGTGGGGTAATTTAAAAATTATCAATATGGGGAAAAAATTTCTCCTACGTTGACACTAACCAGCATCCTATCCCAGATGTACTCCCACCCCAAGGGCAGGTTTTGCTTTTTTCCCCAATTGCGGCCAATCTAAAAACCCCCTAAAGCACCTGATTTTGTATTAATTGAAAAAACCTAAATTATAAAATTTTTAAGCTTTCAAAACCAAAAAAATTTTCTAAAATAATTAAAAATACCAATTAAATTTTAAAAAAGCTATAAATTTTTAAAATTATAAACCAAACATAAAAAAAATTTTTAATTTAAATTGATTTAAAATAAAATAAGAAATAAAATTTTAAAATTTATTAAAAAAGAAATTGATATTTTTAAGTTAATGATTGTTCATTTTTGTTTTCCCCCAGAGTTAGGATTTTTAATATGTAATATCAATATTTGATTTACATGTTCCCCAACTATGCATAAAAATTTTTTTTTGTTTGATTATTTATAATTTATAAATTTTTAAAATTTAAAAAAATAAGATTTAATTAAAATTTTAAAAAACCAAAAAACCTGTGACTTTTTTGGGTTTTTTTCCCCTTTTGGCTTTTCTAACAATGTTTCAAAAGGCTGAGCCTAATTTAAAATAAAAAAATAAATTTTTAAAAAAACTGTCATTTTAATACCAAAAATTTGGGACATTTTTACCAAAAATTCATAATTTTTTAATTCCAAAATGTAAAACATGGAAAGACTGCGAATTTAAAACGTAACTTTTTTAAACCCCCGAATCTGAAAAATTTTTTTAATTAAAAACTGAATGTTTTAAAAAATTTTAAAAATATCAAAAATATTCTTTTGGCCAAATTAAAGAAACTAATTATAAATTTTTAATGGAAAAAGTGTTTTATTATTGCTTTTAAATATAATAACTTTTAATTTTTTTTTGGTAAACTTAAAAACCATAAAAACCATCCCATGTTTAAAAAGATAAACACCCCTTTAAAGGGTTAATTTTGAAGTTCCATGTTTTTTCCCCTTTTAGGGGTTTTAAAAATTGGTCAAAATTTTAAATTAAACCCACCTTTATTACTACTCATTTTTGTTTTAATAAAAAAATTAATAAATTTTTAGTTTTTGAAAATTTTTAAAACCTTACCCGGGATAAAAATTCAAAGGAAGGGTAATCTAAAAATTAAAAGAAGAAATTTAAAAAAAGGGTTTCATTAGAAAAGCCCAAAACCACTAAAATTTTTAAAATTCTTTCTTTTAAAACAAAAAAAATTTTTTTACGGAAAAGTCCTAAAAGAATAGACTTCCCAATACTAGAAATTTATTATAATTTGTCCCAATGGTTTTTTAAAAATTAATTTTTTAAGAATGTATAAAATTAAACCAACTAGACTAATGTTAAAAAAAATTAAAATATTCTTTTGGTTTTACAGTTTTTTTACGCCTTCATTATCTCAAAAATTTACTTTTTTAAAAATTTTTCCAAAGAACCTAAAATAAAAAAAAGCCTTATCCCTGTTTTTAAAGGCAATTTTTTTTTTTTTTAAACTTAATTGGCCTAATTCCTTTTTTTCGGGATTATGGGGTTAATTTTTTTAAAAGACAGATTTTTTTTTATTCCATTTACATAAAAAAATTAAAACAAATTTAAACTTTTTAAAATTTTAAAATCCAAAAAGGTCCCGATCCCGGGATTGAGAAATTATGTTTTTATACAAGCTTTTTTTTTTGTAAAAAAGTTTTTAACGTTTTTACCCCAAAAATTAAAAATATTCAAAACTTTAAAAAATAAAATAATCTTAAATACGGGGAACACTTTTTTTTAATTTTCAATAAATAAATTACTCTCAACTTACAAATATATAAAGTTTTTCCATACGATTTAAATAATTTTACCCTAAAAGTTTAGGGAAATTAAGAATTTAAAAGAGATCTTTGGAAAGGGTTCCCCAACAATCCATTTTTTCTTTTTTAAAGGAAAAGGCCTTTTTTAAAACCAATAATTTCCAAAAGGGGTTTTTTCTGAAATTTTTTTAAAGTGATCCAATAATAAAATAAACAATGGTATATCTGCATTATTTGTTAAACAAAAAAGACCCCCCCTAATTTAAATTTTTTTTTTAAATTCTAAATAAAATTTTAAAACTTCATTTATAATTTTGTACAATAACAAATGTGATTTAAAAAAACCGTATTTTTTTGTTGAAAATTGGTTTTTGTTCATTTTTTAATCCAAAAATATAAATGGGAATGTAAAAAATTGAATCAAAAATTTAAGAGGTTGGGGAAAGCGTTCTTGAATTAATAAAAATATTTCCAAAAAATTTTTTGGGCCTCCACTTTTTTCACCTAAGTAATTACTTATTTCTAACTCTGTTCAAAGAATGAGAACGTTGAATGAAAAATTTTCTTTTTTTTTAAATCTTATAAACTAATTTTCTTAAATCATTTTTAACATATGGCTTTTTTAGAAAGTTATTACCCTATTTTTTTTAGCCCTTTAAAAAAGCTGCATGAACATCGGTAGCTGTTTCTGGGGGGAAAATTAAAGAAACCGTTCATAAGAATTGGGTCTTCTCCCCAGGGGTTTTCAGAAGTGGGGGAAGATCTTATTTTTTTTTATGCCATCACAATATTCACCAAAAAAAAATGAAATATTTATTTGAAATATAAGATGTAATTATCTATCACATTAGATGTTAATTTAATCAAGATTTAAATTGGGTAAAAGAAAAAATTTTATTTCCAAAACTGTTTTTTTTTTTGATTTCCTACAGTATTTAGTTATCACTCTTTTTAATTTTGGTCAGTATTTTAAAAAGTTCTTTCTCCTCATACCACAAACTTGGGGGGCATGGCGTGATAATCTTTTCCACAAACCTGGAACAAAAGGGGAAATTTTTTTTGGCAGAGACAATTCTGTAATTGCTACCAATTTTTTTACAAGAAAAATAGTCTTATAAATAGGCCTTTTTAATTTTTGGGAACTGTTTTATTGTAAAATATGTTTTTTTTTAAAAAGCTGTTTGGGGGGTTTAAAAAACCACGTACTAAAATTGATTTAACTTTTTATACGATGAATAACATTTTTTTGATGAAAATATTATTTTAAATATATTTATGAAATTTTTAAAGGTATTTTTCATTATAAAGGGGTTTTTGAGATTTTCTATCTTTTATTTAAAGTTACAAAAAAAAACACTACTTTCGAGGATTGGAATCTTTTGATACACAACCCCAACTCAAAAAAAACTAAATAGAGCGACCCTAAACCTCCCCATATTGCCTTTTGTTCCCTTTAAAGGGGTTGCCGCTATACCACAGGGAAAATTTCCGACATTTGTTTTTGCCAGTTTCCTACTTTCGTTTTTAGATGACGTGTTCTTTGTGTCATGATTTTAACTGTAAATCGCTTTTTTCCACTTCATCGCTCTAGTCCGGGACTTCATCAAATTTTATTTTGGGACGTATTTTGTGTTTGACCTGGAAATGGGGGGATTTAATTTTTTCGGGAACGGGGTGTTTTGCCCTGTTTTCATCACATAACAAGGCTAATCCTCCAAAAAACCCTCCATAGCAAATAAAACAATAAAAAAGTACTTTGTGTGTAGAAGTCAGATTGGACGGACTGGACAGAGTTTTCAAAATTAATTTATTATTGTCGTGGAAAAATTTTTTTACTCACTGGATACGATTTTTTAATACAATTTATCCAAGGGGGGCAAATTTTAAAAGTTGTACTAAAAATACATGGACTAACATTCCAACCTGAGCTCCTCGGGCGTGCCGAAGGCAAACAACACCCTTTGCCCGAAGGGAAAGGGTCCAAGGTCCATTGCCTTGAACAAACCAAATTTGACCCCCGTCACTCTGTCCTTTTTATCCCCCGACTGATACCGAAAGTACAGATTCGAATTTCAAAATTACCACGTAGTCAAAGGGCAAAAATCAAGCTAATCCTAAAACTAGGGTCTTTGCAATGTTAAATGTTTTAAAAAATGTAAACGAAAAATTTAAAAAAGCTTACATATAATATTAATTTTATGGGTTTAAACCCCTTTCCTAAATTATCAACTTCAAAAATTATAAAAATAAGTCAGTTCAGTATCAGCAATAAATATGTCACTTATAAGAAAGCACACAAAATATTTCATAGTTAAGTATACTTTGAATATGAACAAAATGGGGTTTTATGACATAAATTTATGTCAATGCGTAAAGTGGAAGAAAATAAGTTTTTAAAAAAACAGGAGCATGCTTATTTTTTAAAATATATGTACGCAATTCCCCTTTTTAAATTAAAAAATGCAATAAAAGACTAAAGAAAATAATTGTTATTTTTTTTTTAAAAATAACAAATTTTGGGGTATATTTTTTAAAACAAAAAGGGACTTTTATTTTACTTTTTTTGTCGACCCGCTCTCTCCTAAGACCCGGGGGGTTTGGGTTTGACAGCGGTTTTTTGCCCGCATACACTCACCTCTAAACTGAAAATTAAGTGGCCCGCAAAACTAAGTAAACAATTAAAACACATTAAGAATTGATTTTTGCTCAACTTTAAAATCGAACCAAAATTTGACAACAAAAGATTTGTTTGGGGAAAATTTTTTACGTTTTTCACCAAACCCGTAGGACGATCGACTACAATCCATCGATAGGGATTTTAAAATAGTAATTTGTAAAATAATATATTTCTCACACACCACATTGGGCCCCTTGCGCCCCTTTCAGCGCACGGGTTATCCTTGAAAGTAAAAAAAGCACCACCTTTTTTATTTAGTTACAAAAAAAACGAAATTGTAGAAAAAAAAGCCTGACAATACTATATGGTAAATAAAAAATACAATTGAACTTAACAAAAAATAAAAAAACATTTTTCCCCAAAAAAACATTAGAAATTACCTGTTAATGTTAATGAAGCCGTTGATTTTCCGTCCTCCATTTACTCGGGTATCCCCGGTCGATTACAGAGGGGCAAGTTTTGAGGTTTAGCAGTTGCTCCAATTTTTTAATTTCCCTCTACAAATTGTACACATTTTATTTATTATTTTTATTTTAAATAATTTTTAACACCAAAATGCGGTTTAAGATTAAAATGAAAAGCCTATTAACAAACAAAGTGGTCATTATTTGATTTGATACTAATAAAAGGTTCTAACAAGAATTTTTAGCTTTGGTATAATTTTCCTGCTAAAGCTGCAAAAAAATATTTTGGATTTTTCTACATTGTACTATCATTATCGAATTTAAAATTTTTACTTTTTTCCCAAATTAAAATTACTAGAAGCAATTTAGTCAACAATTTGAATTTGGGGTTATGAGAAAATTATAAGAAATTTTAATTGATTGGTTTTTGGCACTGTGACATTTGATGGAAAAGTTTCTACATAGCAATTTAAAATTTATTTTTTTCCTTTAGAATGTTTGGACATCATATTGGTACTTTAATTTGCTTATAAATAATTTATAAAAAAAATTTGAATACTAGGATACTATACTAGAATGTTCATATCCAGCATCTTTTAAAAAATTTTTGGGATATAAAAAGATATATAATAATTTTTGTTAAAGCGAGGGGATCGAATTGCTTTTCTTCCACATATATCAAACTTTCTTTTTTTTGAATTATTTAGAAAACTTTATGTGATATACTTTTCTAAATTTTTAAAATTCTAAATTTTCTGAAAAAAATGGGGAAAGAAAATCATCAATTTTAAAGGAAATTTATTTTTCCAAAGAAACATATTTAATTGTAAATGGATAATGAATGGGGGATCAAAATAAAGAAATTCATTACCCCCATAATTTTATTGGTATTAGAACAAAAATGTGCATAGCTAAAATTGAAAATCTTTTTAATTATTGTAACAACCAAAAATAGAGTTGGGGATTTTTAATTTAGGATGGTTTTAATACCAGGGGTGCCCCAAGGTCATCATTTTTTTTTTTTCTCGATTAACAATTGACTTATGTGGGTAAATTCCAAGGCTAAGTTACGACTTTTTTCCTTTCGGTTTTGGTATAATAAAAAAATTAAAAATTTGGGGGAAAGATTACCTTTAAATGGCCCTTTAAAACTGCCAAGCCAGCGTTGTTTTTCAAGAACGTCAGCCCCACCCAGTTTCCCTTTTCCTCCACTGGAAAACGGCGAGAATATTTCTTCCTTTTGTGAGAACACATTTAACAGCATGCGCTTTCCCCGGTTTTCCCCCCTTTCTTCGGTAGTTTTTTTGGGTAAAATTTCCCTTTAAAGAAAAAACCATAAAATTAGATTAAAATTAAAATGTATTAAATCTGTTAAGTCTAATATTGTTTATATTTAATTGAAGTTTACATAATATGACTCTTGTTGTTGCAAAATCAATTCTGGCAATACAACTTAATACCAGTACATAAAAAAGATTTCAATCCCTGAGGTCTATGTTTTTTTGTGATAAATAATGTGGGGAAATATGCTAAGTTCAAGTAAAAAGTTTCCCGACCCCCCTCAACAAAACAGATTTATTATTTCTTTACTTAAACCCTTGAACTACCACAATTATCCCATCAATTAAAATCGGGAAACAGGTTAATCCCCTGTTGCTACATCTTAAAAAAATCAAAATTTAAAATAATTTAAAAAAAGGGGGGGGTTTTTATTTAAAAAAGGTTAATTTGGCAAACCATCCCATTGGTATGATTTTTAAGTTTCTTTAATGAATATAATACTATTTTTTAATATTGTGAACTCATTTTAAAAAAAAGTTTTATAAGTAGGATTATAAGGATTATTTTTTTTTAATCTAAAATAAATGAATTATTTTAAAATTTTTAAATACTAGGGCAAAATTAAAAATCCCAAAAGTCCGTTAACAAATAGAATGATAAATATTTTTTTAAAAATTCCTGCATCTTCCCGCTCCTGGCCCCCCTACCACAACCTCCCCTGATGGACCAAACCTGAGCTAAAAGCGCCCCTTACCCCCACGGCCCCTGCACTTAGCAACCTTTCCTTCCATTGCCATTTTCCCCCTTAATCTATCAACAAATTTGGGCTATTTTACTCGTACCCTGCATCGCACACTTACCTTTTCTCAATACAAAGAAAAATCCAATCAAAATTTTAAAAACCCCATTTTTTCCTAACTGTTTTTTAAAAAACTATGCAAAAATTTCCCCCCCCCGGTGCATAACTCGCCTAAACTGACAGGGGATTTTTCCCCAAACTGGACCTCACAAATTTAAAACATCCCCCCAATGGGAAATATGGAAAAATTATGCAAAACCAAAACTCTAATTTAAACCCCACTTTGCAACATAAAGTTTTACACAACATGCAATAATGGGTTGACCCCGGGGCACTAACTTCCCCATAAGACGGACAGGGGGTTTTTTCCCCCCGGATCCTCAATTAACACATTCCCCCCAAAGGGGTGTAGGGAATATTTATCATACCAAATCTTAAAATTTAAACCCCACAAAATACTAACGGGGTTTTTCCAACTATGGGAATAAGTTATCGGTGCCTAACTCCCATAAGACTGACAGGGGTTTTTTTCCCCCCATTGGGTCCCCATTAACAATACCACCAAAAGGGGGTAGAGGAAAATTGATCATCCAATCTTAATTAACCCCATATGCTACTAACGTTTTACACAATATCAATAAGTTTATTTTGGGGGGACAAAACCCCCAAAAACGTAACAGGGATTTATAATCAGGATCCCCCCATTTAAAACATACCACACCCAAAGGGGTAGTGGAAAATTTATCATACCGATCTAAATTTTAAACCCCACTATTTAAAAAAATTTTGTACACAAATATTCAAAAAAAGTTGATGCGGTACTAACTCCCAAAAAACTGACAGGGTTTATCCAATCATGGGTCCCACTTTAAAAATACCACCCCAATGGGGGTAGGGGGAAAATTGAAGCAAAACCAATTCTAATTAACCCCCCACTAGGGTCAAACTGTTTTTACAAAACTATGCAATAATTTTTAAATGGGTGCACAACTCGCCATAAAAGGGAAAATTTTAAAAAAAAAGGAAAAATTTTTTTTTTTCCCAAATTTTAAAGGGGAAACCCCCCAAACCCAAATTAAAAATACCACACAAGGGGGTAGTAGGAAAATTATGATACCAGATCTCTAATTAACCCTCCCCCCTATTCAACATAAAATGTTGTACACAAATATGCAAAAATGTTTAGGTGCGGGGCACTAAAAAATCCCTTTAAACTTTTTAAAAGGGGTTTTTCCAAATTTTGGGGGCCCCACATTAACAAATACCACCAAGGGGGGGATAGGAAAAATTTAGCATACCAATCTCTAATTAACCCTCAATAAACTAAAAATTTTTACACAATATTTAAAAATGTTTATGCGGGGCACTAACTCGCCCTAAGACGTAAAAGGGTTTATAATCATGGATCCTCACTTTAAAACATCCACCAATGGGGATAGAGGGAAAATTGAGATTTCCAATCTCAATTAACCCCCACAACCCTAAAATAACTGTTTTTACACAATACCCAAAAATTTTTGGGGCGGTGCACTAACTCGCCAAAAGCGGGCAGGGGTTTATCCAACAAGGATCCCCAAAATTTTAAAAAAAAACCCCACAATGGGGGTAGTAGGGGAAAAATTTAGCATACCAATCTTTAATTAACCCCACTAAACCCCCCAAACTGTTTTACACAACAAGCAATAAAAGTTAAATGCGGTTTTTCAACTCCCATAAGACGTACAGGGATTTTTCCAAACATATCCTCCATTTAAAAAATACCCACAATGGAGTATAGGAATATTGATGCATACCAATCCTAATTAACCCTCACTATCATACATAAAAAATTGTACACAACATGCAAAAATGATGAGTGCGGGGACTAACTCGCCCCAAAAAATAAAAAGGGGGGTTAAAAATTTTCAAGGGTCCCAAAAAAAAACATACCACAAATGGGAGTAGGGAAAATTTATGCATACCAGACCTAATTAACCCTCACATCCTACAAACTTTTACCAACTATGCAATAAATTGAGTGCTTTACTAAAAAAGCCATAAGACGTGAAGGGATTTTTCCCTTTATGGGTCCTCGTATTAACATATCACAAATAGTCAATTTTTAAAAAAGTTTTGAAAAATCGATAGCCACGGGGGTTTCAGCTAAAACCACCGATAACTTTTAAAATCACAATAACAGTCAATATCACTGATAACATCAATTTTCCCCGCTAAAAGAATAAAAAAATGTAACAACGTAAAAGCCACTGAAACAATTGTTCAATGAAAAACCAAATCACTGTAACAAATAGTCAAATGCCCAAAAAAGGTCACTGATAACAGTCAAATTTACGATAAAAAATAATAGTCAAACAAATTGTCACCGAAAAAAGCCGAAGTCCGGTTACTGATAACGGAAAAGTCAACTTTAAAAACAAGTTTGGGCAAATGAAACAGCCGGAGCCATTAATAACCCGCCATAGCGCTGAAATATAGATAGCCATGAAAACATCGATACCATAATACAAAAAGCCCCCGATAATGCGTTTGCCACTGATAAAGGAAAAAGGGGTTTAAAACAAAGAATGAAATTTCACCCCGAAAAAAAAAGGGGACCGATAACAAAAAGCACTGATAACACCATAGCCCAATGATAACAAATATTTTAAAAAATTTTTGATAGCCTGTTAAAAAAACCGATAAAAGCCCATAGTCCTTAAAACCAAAAGCCATTTTAAAGGGAGGGGGGAGCTTTGGGGGAAAAGTAATAGCCCCGGGTAACATCGAAAGCCATTTAAAAAAAAAAAAAAACTCAATAATATTTGAAGCCCCTGATAACAAAAAAGCAACTGATAAAAACCCAAAAAACCCCCTTTTTCAGCAATAGGCCCAAAAAACAAATTTGTCCTGATAAAATCCGATAGTAAAAAAAAAAAAAATATTCAATTAATTTGATACCCTGATAACAAATAGTTTATGTAAACCCCCCATAGTCACTAATAACACCCCAAAAACCAAATTTTTAACATTGAAGCTGCTGAAACAATTTTAGTCCCTGATAAAAAAGGGGAAAAAAACTGAACAAAAAGTCAAAGTTAACATTGTTAGCCACGGAAACAAAACCCCAAAAAACCGACACCTCTAAAAAAAGTCCCATTCAGTGAAACAGTCCCCCACCCCCCGATTAAAAAAGATCACAGTAACCAAAAAGTCATGATAACAGTCGAAAATTTTCTGATAACAACATAAGCCACCCGAAACAGTAGATATACTGGGCATGATAACATATTTTTACTGGTCACTGATAACACCCATTATATGAAAAAAAAAATCACAATATCAAATAGTAACTAATAAACAGTCATACCACTGATAAATTTGAAGCCCCCCTGATAACACCGAAGCCCTGAAAAAGGGAGAGAGCCACCGTTAAAAATATCACTGATAACAGTCAGGTTTTAAAAAAAAACATATAGCTATATTAAGTAGATTCCTGGTCATGAAAAACAAAATTTAAACCGATACAAAAATAATTATAACAAAAAGTTTTCTAAGAAAAAAATATTTTACTAACATTTTTGTAGCTACGTAACAAAAAACATGATAACATGGATTCCCCTAAAAACCCCCCCCCTTTTAAAACATCGATACCCCATAACAATTTAAAAGTCCCTAAAAAGGCTATACTACTGATTCAAAAAAATCACGATATCATTTTTTAAAAAAATGATAAAACCCCAAAAAGACCGAAACACCACAGCCACTAAACAAAAATCGATATCACTGTAAAAAACGATAACCATTGAAACGGAAAAGAGTCATCACCATAAATTTGATTGGGTTTCTGATAACAAATTTTTTTCACTGACCATTTTTTTTTCACGACTATTGACTCTTATCAATGGGGGGAAATTTTTTTCGTGACCATTAAGTTTTTCAGGGGTGTAGTTGTTATCATGACCATTTTTTATCAAATGCCCCTTTTTGTTAGGACCTTTGTTTTTTGTGACTATATTTTTTTTTTTCAGACCTTTTTTTTCATGGACTATCGACTGTTATCTGAATTTTTTTCATGACTCTACTTTTTTCGTTCCATTTGTTTTCCGTGGGGGGTATTTTGTTACACGACCATTTTTATCATGACTTTCGACCCGTTATCAGTGAACCCTTTTTTATCATTCCCTTTTTTTTTTAGTGACTAAGGAGTTATTATGACTATTTTTTAAACAGTGAATTTTATGTTATCATGATATTTTTTTTTAGTGATTTTTCGACTGTTTCATAATATCGACTGTTATTTTTAACCAATTGGTTTTCATAAATAATGGGTTTTTTTTGTACCATTTTTTTACATGCTTTCGACTATTTTCATACAATTTGTTTTTTATGACTATCTGCTTCATGACCTTTTGTTTTCAGTGACCCTTTGTTATCATGCCCCGGGGGGGGTTTTCAGTGCCCCTTTTTTTCATGACTTAAGTTTCCTTCCATTTAATTTGAAAAAAAAGGGGGTTTTAGACCCAAAAGGGCCCTTTTAAAAATTTTTTTTTTTGGGGTTGTCGGGTCACTTTTACAAAACTGACTTTTGGGGATTTTTTTTAAAGGGCAAAATTAATTTTCTAACAATATGCGGCAAAAAAAATTTTCCCCAAAACCCGTTGCGGAAAAGAAGTATTTTTTTTTGAAAAGTTTTTTTTTAAAGACAATTTTTAAAACCCTTTAAAAAAATTTTGGACTGGGCGGGGATGAACTCCCCTCCCCTTCAATCATCAACACGAACCCCGGTTTTTTATCAACCTCCCTTTCCCGAATAGCGCAAATAATATTTGAAACTTGATAAAACAACCCCCTTTGCAATTTTTTTAAAAATTTTTCTTTAAATTTTTTTTTTGATTTTTTTTTTTTAATATTTCCCCTAAATCTTTTTTTTATTCCGTAAATTTTGGCCCAAAATGAGAAAAATTTTTTTTTTTTTTATTGGATAAAGCTGCTAATTTTTTTCTGAAAAAACGAACCTTTTAGAAAACCAAGCTTTTTTTTAAATTGGGGTATTTGCCCCCTTTGTCCCCTTTTTTTCAGGGGGAAATTTTTTGGTACTAAACGATGATAAAACGTCAAAATACATTACACTTAAGCTCAATGTATCTGCACCCAAAAATTCGCGCCATTTTCGCGTGCGACAAAACCCCAAGGCCCCCCCAAAATTGGGCCCCATTTTTTTTTTTGAAAATACTATATTTTTAAAAGGGGTTTTTTTTCAGACTTTAAATTTTTAAAAATTTTGGACGTAATCTTCCCTTTAAATTTTAATCAATCAGACGCCAAAGGGAAAAAAAAAAAATCTAGTGGTAAAAATTTTTTTTAAAGGGGGGGAACGAAGTGTTGTTTTTTTGGGAAAGGGGAAACGAAAAAAAATTTAATGAATTTTTTTCCTTTTCCCCCACTGGGGAATTCCTCGTTAAACCCATCATTGGGGCCCAAAAATTTCCTCAAAAACAACCTGGGAAGTCGTTATTTGCAACCCAACCCCAAGAATTTGGAGCAAAATTTTTAAAACCCCTTAAAAATATTTCCCGTACTGGAAAATGACTTTAACAAGCAAAAATAATACATTTTGGGCCCGGCTATCAGCTTCCATTTCGATGCTTTTAAAAATTCAATTTTTTCCCAAGGCGTCTTTTTCCCTTTTAAATTAAATTTTTCACAAAATTTGACCTGTGTTAAAAAAGGGGTAAAAAAATCAAAAAAAATACCGGGCCCAATTTTCTTAGCGTCATGTTTAGCAAAATTAGAAAAAGTTTCCTCATCATTTTTAAAATTGTAAACTCCTAATTTATCGAAGATCCTTGGGTTAAGGGAAAAAAATGCCATGATGGGGCAGTTATTTCCTAACATTCTATTGGGGTTTTTGCCCCAGAAAAACTTTAGGGGGGGGGCCCCCCTTTTTTAAACTTTTTGACTTTCGAAAGGCTTTTGGCTTTGTCAAAACCCCCTTTTTTTTTGAGAAAGGTGAAAGTATGGTTTTTTAAAAAATTTTATTAATTTGGGTAATGCGTTCCTCCTGAAACTTCAAAATATTTTAATGGGGTATCACGGGACTGCGGATTTCCCCCGGGCTCTTTTCCCGCCCTTTTTTCTTCATGTGTAACTTTACGGGGGGACGTGACTGGGGTTATACCGCTGTCCTTTTAACTGCTCTAAACTTTTGGGAAAAAACATTGAAAAATTGAGAAGAGTTTTCTGCCTCGCACGGGGACTATAAATTTTAAAAAATCCCAGCTTATTTGTAAAAAGGGGAAAGATCTCCCCTCCGTATTATGAAAAAAACAATATCCCCGAGGGGGGGAAAACAGGTACTTGGGGTATAATTGATAAATATCGTGCTTGGGGACCCCAATTGATTCCTCTACAAAAAAATCTCTTAAAAATTCCTTTTTTCTGAGGGCTTCGCTTTTTCCCCCGGGAAAAGCCCCCAAAAACACAAAATATATACGCCTTTGATAAGTCAAGACGAAACGTATTCCCCTGTTTGGGGGCAGCAATCCTCATTTTTTAACGACCTTTTTTCTTAAAAAAAAGCGATTCCCATATGGGGGTATAAATAAGGGCCAATGACCTCCCCCCCACTCGTTAAAAAATTTTTTTTAAAAATTTTTTTTTTCTAGAAGTTTTTTTAAAAAAATATTATTTATGTAAACATAATTTAAAAAGTAGCTTTAAAAAACTTCGGGGTTTCACCTTTCGGCTCAGAGTCCCTTTGTTAGGGGTGGGTTTTTTTCCAAAATTTAAGGGGAAAAAAGTTTGTAAAATCTTTAAAAAAGCTAAAAAACACGTGACCTGTAAAAAATGTACTAATCTTGGGGGCCCCAATTGTTTTAAGTCAAATATTTTTTTAAAGTTTTCACGCTTTGGGGGTTTTTTTTGGGTTTTTAAAAATTTTTTTTCAATTTTTTTAAATTTCTAAATTGAAGTATATTAAGTATATTTAAAAAATTGAAATAAATTTAGGGTTTTTCCCCCCGTAAAATCCCCCACTTGAAAAAAAAATTTTTTTACCTTTTTTCTGAAAAAAACATTGTAAAAGGTTTCGTCGCTCCGAGGGTGCAAATCTACAGAAATTATAAAAAAAAATTTTTTTTTTTTGGGGTATATAAGGCTTTCCCAAAAAGTTATTGAAAAGTTTCACTTTATTTTCCAACTATGATAAATGATAATTTTTATCCATTAACGTAACAACTACTCGTATTTTTGTCTCACTAAGTTCCTCTTCAAAACACAAATCGGGTTTTTTTGGGGAAAGGGGTCAGGATACTTTTACAAATCTGTAAATGTATCATAAATAAATTATATTTTTTAAAAAAGTATTATTCTCACAATACCCTTTTTAAAACACAAACGGTTTTTCGGAACTGGGGTCAGGGTGCCCAAAAACTGTAAATAATATAAAAAAAAAATTTTATTTTACTCCTATGTTGTCTCACAAAATACCTCTTTAAAAACAAATCGGTTGCTCGGGAAATGGCGTCAGGAGACTTCAAAATCTTTTAAATGAATAAAATAAAAATTTTTTAAAATTTTTTCCCTTTTTGTTTTCCATAAGTATCCTCTTTTAAAAACAAACGGGTTTCCGGAAATGGGTCAGGGTGACTTCAAAAAACTTAAATGAAATAAAAAAAAAATTTTAAAATTAAAATTTTTTTTATGTCTCCCCAAATATCCTCTTAAAAAAAACCCCAAACGGGTTCTCGGAAAAAAGGGGTAGGGGACTTAAAATCTTAAAGAATTAAATAAAATTATATTAAAACCAGTATTTCCAATTCCTCTTTAAAACACAAACGGTTGGGTCGGGGAAAAAGGGGTCAGGGTGACTTCAAAATTTAAAAAAAAATAAATAAAATTAATTATACCCAAGGGATGTCTCACAAGTATCCTTTTAAAACCAAAACGGTTTTTCAACTGGGGTCAGGATGATTCAAAAAACGTAAATGAATAAAAAAAATTATATTTTACTCCTAAAGAAAGTTTTCCTAAAAATTTCCCCTTTTAAAAAAAAAATCGGTTGCTGGAATGGGTAAAACTCACAAACGAAAAGGAAAAAAAAAATTTTTAAGTCCTATGTATTCTCCTAAGTACCCTTAAAACCAAATTTGGTTTTTTGAAGGCGTCAGGAACCACAAAAAAATCTGTAAAAAAATGAATTAAATAAAAGATATTTATACTTTTTTATGTCTCATAAGTATTTTTCTTAAAAACCAAAAATTGCTCCTGCGCAGGAAAACTTAAAAACGTTGAATAAAAAAAAATTTACTGGGATGTAGGGTTTAAAGTTCCTTTCCCCTTGGGCTGAACTGGTTTGTCAGGAAAAGACTTCAAACTGTTGTGTTATAAAAAATTTTTTAAAAAAACCCCTTTGTATTCCTCACAAGTTCCTTTCAAAACACAAATGGTTCCAATGGGTTTTAGGAATGATTCCAAAATCTGAAAAAATTAAATAAAAATTATATTTTTAACCCCCATGTAAAATACCCCAAAAAAAAAACGGGTTTTGGGGGGAACTGGTGGATACTTCCCAAACTAAAGAATTAAATAAAATTATTAATCCCATGATGTCCACTAAATTCCCTTTAAACACAAATTTTTCCCTCGGAATGGCTAGGTGACTTCAAATCTGTAATGAAAAAAAATAAAATTATATTATACTCCCATTATGTTACTAATTTCCTTTTTTAAAAAAAATTTGTCCGGAACCGTCAGGATGCTTACTCTTTAAATTTAGAATAAAATTTATTAATTTGTATTTTCTTGTAAACCTCTTCAAAAACAAATTTTGGTTGTAACTTTAGGGGGATTTTAAAAAATTTTAAAAAATATAAAAAATTTTTTTTTCCATTTGTTACTAAATTTTCAAAACTAAAATTTTGGGGGGAAGGGTAGGATGACTTTTAAAAAATCTTATGAAATAATAAAATTATATTTATCCTTTTAAAAACAAAATTTTAAAATAGTTAATTATATAATAATATACTAATATTAAAACATATACATTATTTTAAAAAATTCTTTTGCAATAAAAATTGGTTTTTTCAAATGAGGGCCGGGGTCTAATAATTTTTAATATGCAAAATTTTTTTTATTAAACATATTAGCTCATTTAATCCTAATAAATCAGTTTTTAAATTTTAAAGGGGTTTTAAAAAAATCATATTTTTATTATTTCTTAACTATAAGTTAAAGTACAAAAAATTTTATAGAAAACATGATAATTTTTGAGTATAAAATAGTTTAAACCAATTTTAAAACAAAAAATCCCTTATATTATCTTGTATATTTTTTTAAAACTTTTTATTATTAAAAATCTATTTTTTTCCCGGTAAAATTTTTTCATTTTTTTTTATTTGGAAATTTGTGTTTTAAAAAATACATACCGTAAAAACTAATTTGGCCTTATATTCAGAATGAAAGAACAAAAAAAATAATAACCCAATTTGTTAAAATAAACAAATTCAATGTGTTTAAAATGGTCATGTTTGCTTTATTAGGTTTTTTGTACTTAATTGTCATGATAATCCTGTCCGTAAATTTGTGAAAACAGTGGAAAAAAGATTTATGGTTGAAGATTTTAAAAACGGGTTAACTGTTTATTCAATTTTATAAAAAAGTCCCCAATTTTATTTTAAAAGTCCTTTACAGGATAGATAATCCCCGTACGACAGGGCAAGAAACTACCGAACTGGGGACATTCCAAGCCAAAAACCTTGCCTTCACCAGTTCCCTATTGAATTAAACCATTCCCCCCTTCTCCCTTTAAAGTTTACAACTCGTTTAAATCCTATAATGGGTTTAAATTTTTAGTTTTGGGTAAAATTAGGGCCCAATATAAAAACTACTCCCAATCATGGGAAGTTGGCAAAAAAGTGTTAAAATGTATGATTTTGATTTTAAACTTTTTTTTAATGTTTGCTCCCAAATTTGCTACAGAAATATATTTTTCTCTCAAAACTACAATATTTACAACTTTTGGGGAAATATCTTGAAAACCGTTGTAAAAATGTCCTCCGGGGTTTTACACTGCTTTTAGGATTCGATTGCCACGGGGCTAAATTAGTTAAAATAGCGCAGTCAAATCCTGCTTGGGGTTGCCTTTTTTTAAACCCAAAGGACCTTTTTTGTATCGATCTCCCCCCTTTATTCTTTTTAAAATTTGAACCGGTAGGAGTTTGGATTTATTTGGTGTTGGTACACTCGATAATGGTCTCCGATTATATCGTGCAATGTAATACTGTCAGATTCGTGATGAAATAAGTCCAAGTTTTGAGGTTACTTGGTGCCATGTATACTTGACCACGGCATCCGAGTATCTTGTACCCTTTTTGACATGAAGCAAGATAACGCTGGGGTTTTATTTTGTTCTCAAGAACAAGATGTTGAGAAACCTCTCATTGCACTTATTCTAAAAGATCCTTTGCTCTTACTACAGAGCGCAATGTTCTATACTAGATGTGAATGGTTTGAGTCTAGGTGACGTTCCCTGTATCAGCCTCCTTCATATTTATGTCTTCTAGCACTAGTCTATATCTAGAGCAGCTCTCTCATTACATCATCAACATCCATCAAGGGTGGGAGTGAAATAGATTTTCAAAATACAAAAATGTAACTTCATCTCAAGTTTTATAATTATTTAAGGGCCTTGTAAATAAAATACTAACTACTACCAAAATACTACTACTTGTACTAGTGACCAAAACTAAGTGATTGAAAAAAAGGTATTTAGTAGGTTTTTTTATGATAATGTGCAAATCTAATTTTAATCAATAGTTCTAGCCTTTCAACAAAACAAGAAAGCAATATTCATAGTTATAATGCTACATAAATTACTCTACATACTCCATAACAAATTTGACATACGTATATTGCAATATTTAATTTCTATGAGAAATTACCTGTTGATAACAAAAATGTGGCCTTGCTGGTTCTTTCTCTTATCCATTGACTTTAGGTATTCTCTAGTACAGATGCAGACCGCTAACAGATTCAGATGAAACATGTTACGCCACTGCTCTGTGACACCTCCTGCAATAAAAGTTGCCCGTGTTATAATTTGATGTGGACAGCTCTTTCTCTTTGTCCATAGACGAGTTATAAAAGAACATAGCCGCTCGATCTAAGACATCAGACATTCCATTTTAATATGAGAGTTTCATATCCTCGGTAAGGCTCCCAGGCCAGTGGCCCACGAGGACGTGCAGATTAAGTGAGAAAAGAGAATAATGCTATATTTCCCTGCTATTAAGTTAACGGTCATAATATAGGTTAAATGATATCTCGGAGCAAGATTACTTTTTGGCACGGGATGCGAATTACCATATAATACAACATGTAAAAAATTTACATGAAGAATAGATAAGATTTCAGATCTCGGAACGTAGTGTTACTGATTTGGTAAGTCACTGAACGACGGTAAATATTTGGAAAAAAATCCTGTTTCTTTCATATAAAATTAATAATGTCATTAACATATCTAAATGGATATAAATGTATGGCGCTGGTTGATAAAAATAATTATTAAAATATGGTTTCAAAATTGGCGAAGAACTGCACCGTCTCCAATTTAGTTTGAATTATAGTGTATCCAATGTTATATTATTATGGACAATGGCCAGGAGGCTCCGTTACTTGCTTCAAACCTGAAAGCAATCAAATCAAATCGATATCTTTACTACATGAGTTCAGCAGAGACGGTTCAAACTTTTGGGAACAAGGAGTCTCAAATTTATAAGGTATATTAAGGCCGTAAATGCAATATATCTCAACTATCCCAAAGTTTATGTGTGCCAAGGTGAAAGCGAAGCTAGATACCTTGAGAGATCTCAAGCTTTGGAACCGTGTCTGTCTGTTTGTAACCATATACACACTACATGCGATGTATTGAGATAATCTCTTCACGAAGTGGATAAAATAAACCGGCATAGAAGGACCAAAATGACGATCAGTTGTCACGCAGGACAGATAAACAAACGAACGGACTTTCCTTTTATCCTTTAACCCCAAAACTCAATTAAGTTCTTCCTTAGACTGAGAGGAACACATAAAACGGTTTCGCGCCTTTAAAACCTTCCTATCAACAGTTATCGCATATACGGACTGACAGACGTCAAGAAGACGGGCGAAATCTCCTTTAACATTTGGCTCCACATTAATACTCCTCTTTCTTCTGCTAAGAGTTTGGATCCTCTAGGACCTTTCTATTAGAGTTACTCAACAGTTAGACAGACAGAAGACAGAAGGACAACGACACGATTTTAAGAAGGTCCTGTTGGTCCGTAATAAGAGTTTAAAACGTACGAACACGAATCGTGTATGGAATTGATCATTTAGATCTTGAATAGAATTTAGAAATTCTCTAAACTGAGCCAAAGTCTGAAAGTGTGAATTTTCTTTGTCAATTAAAAGCTGTTCAAATTATAAAGATAGAAATGTTACGTGTTAGTTAAGTTTAAAATTAGGTAGTTAAAATCATTATTGGTGTATTGTATTAATTTGCACTACTTATGGTACATTTATTAGGTGAATCGTAAATCAAATGTAGTCGAATGCATATTATTTGTCACAGTAATATATTTTATATTCTTAAGCTAGTAATAAACATAACATGCGCCAAGAGACAATCGTGCTTTTACATCGTGTCCGTAATTGTTATTTATTATATTAATTAATGCGATAATATATTTCTTAGAATATTATAAAGATGTTTTATAAGTACTCTTGACTTTAAATTAACTATAAGTGTCAGGATCATTAACGTGGTAAGAACACAACAACATTCACTAACTGGGCTGGCCAATTAACCTACAAAATAATTCTTGTAGAGCACACAGGTGGCCATTCGTTCTTGCGTATCTTGACGAGGCTTATCAGTCAGCCGGCCACGTTATCAATTATAGCCGCTTTGTGGCTCAGAGGCATAGTGGAAGAATTACTATCACAAGATCCTGAGTTCGATCCCAGCCCACGCTCAATACTTTTTGCTTGGGTATTTAATTTGTGTAAATTTGTTTTATCATTATAATATCTGGAAGAGATAAATTACATCCTTTATTAAATTTTAAATAAATATTTATTTTTATATTGACAAAAAACACACAAAATGACTTTTGAATTAATAAAAAATTCAGGTAAACAATATCTTAGAATAAAAATCATATAAATTTCGAGAGTACAGAACTCTCGCCAAAGGAAGATATATCCTGGCGGTGCTGCGCAAAAGATTGCAATAGTTTGGTCAGAAACAGACAGCAATATATCAGTTATTTTAAAAGAGAAACACGACCACAGCATAAAAACCCACTACTCTAGCCCTATGACAACAAATATACGCGGCGATCGGAGTCCGCCTCCTCATCTCCGGCTGCTGCCCCAGCACCGCACCTCCAGACTGCACTGCCGCCCGACCCTATCACACCGGTTGCCGCATTATTGCAGTCTTCTTCCCCGATACCGACCGCACCTTCACACTGCACTTTCGGCCTCACTCGACACCGACACCCTTGCCGACGACACCTACACCATCGCTGCCTACAAACACCGTCCAGATCTAATATCATGAAGGAGAATGAAGTATTAAAAGAAGAAATAAAGTCACTGCAAGAAACAGTTAAAAATCATTCTAGACCATTCCATAGAGTCCTGATCAGCGTCTCTACTTAAATATACAACCGAAAATGTTTTCCTACAAATCACATTAAACCAGCGAATAACCCGAATAAAATTCTCACCCATCAAGGAACTCAAACCATGATTGAAACATCATCTAAAAGTATTCAAACTTCTAAACCAGAACGTGACGATGAATTAAATGAATTAAAAAACCACCACATGCACTTACAAGTACCTGTAATAATTGTAAATTGTTGACAGAAGAAACACAAAAAAATGGTTTTATCAATTCGCTGTTTAGAAGAAGAAATTAAATCCCTCAAAAACAGTAACTCCGAAATTAAATCCACCCAACAAATGGTGTGTCGACGTTTCTACTGAATAATCGCTTTGAAACCTCTTTCAGATCCTGAAAATGACTATGGCGACTATAAGACCGTACTAAATAAAAAGCGAAAAAGATCATGTAAACGAAACAATAAAAAGTCTTCGAATAAATTAAATCAGAACAGGAAAATACCTAAGAGGAAACCTGATCAAGCCTACCATCGTTCTCCCGTTCAAGAATATTGCTGTAATAGGTGATAGTCATGCCCGTGGACTCGCAGCATATGTGCAGAAAGCCATCTCCTACAAGACTAATGGTCACGGGGTTGTGTAAACCTGGTGCTGGTCTTCTAGAAGTCGCGCCCACCTCGGTCCCTCCTGCCGGGCATTGCTACGTCCTTCTCGCGGGGACGAATGATGTGGCAACTGGGAGTCAGCATATCATTTTCAAGCATATGGAAACTGTCCTAGAAAACTGCAGCAAACACTCCAAGGTGCTGATCTCACACTTCTTCCCAGGCATGACCTGCCCTCCAGCAGCCCCCATTCACGACACCGTCGCCTTGGTTAATAACTTTATCCAAGAACTCTGCGACCGGCCACGAGGGAACGAGCATGATTGACATCAGCGACATACACCGACACCACTTCACACCCCATGGCCTTCACTTAACTGACAGCGGAAAGAGACTGCTTTCCTGTCAAATTGTCAAAGGCTTGATGAGTATTCCACTACGTCCACTCAATCTCGCAGGCCTGTCACAGTGACCAGATCATCGGAAGACACCATGATGCTTTCCTGCCTCAAACCCAGCGATCCCGGTACACCCCAAAACACTGCCTCATGAAAGCTACGCCGATGGCTGTAAGGGACTCTGGACAGCAGCGGATCTCATCTGTGCAACAGACGAACTCTACAAACACTGACAATAAAACCAGTTTTTTTTAGGGAACCCACTCTCAACCACAAATCAAAAATTGACTGACAAAAATCGGAAGAATTAAAAAATCAAAATTGAATTACACAAATTGAGAATAAAGTGACATTATTTCATCAGAATGCCACAAATGGCTACAAACAAAGTGGATGAGCTAACTCTCTTGTGCGAGGAACTCAATCCTGACATGCTAGTTATTACCCGAACATGGTTTTAAACACTAGCAATATTGCCATTTTCAAAATTCAAAATTATCAATTGGCAAATTTTTACTGCCGACCTCAGCCAAAGGAGGAGGGGGTTGCAGTTTTTGTGCGGAATAACTTTTCGTTTACCCCTCACAACTTTCACGAGACAACAGACAAACACTTAGAAATTAACTGGGGTAAACGTACAAACAAACAACACTCCATTGCTCATAATTGGAGTATACAGGTCCCCATAACGGAAATCGAAGAACATTTTTTTTCAAAATTTGAAGATATACTGACAGACGTAAACAAGGAAAGAACAAAATTTCATTGTCATGGGCGACTTCAATATCGACATTTTATTGTGGAAGCCCCTATGACAAAACGCTTCGCTGACTTGCTGGGGTCTTTCGGTCTCGTCTGGTCAATAGAGGAACGACAAGAGTAACCGCCATTCGGCGAAAGCTATTGATAACATCGTCACCAACATAACTGACTGTAAGGTGTTAGTGATCAACACAGCCATCTCGGACCATTACGGCCAACAGGCCATAATCAAAGGTCACGAGTTTAACACGGGATCCAATCAACAAAAAGACAATCAGAAACACGAGGCCCACAAACATCGCGCTTCTAAACTCTCTGCTATCGCGAGAGAGAGTTGGAAATTTCTAAATTTTTATGATCCCGTAGAACAGCAATTTGAATCTTTTCGAAGAAGAAACGTTTAACTTTTACCTGAATGTGAGCTGTCCCTTAAAAATAACACAACAAAGGCCGAGAACACGAAAGTGCTTATGGATTACCAAAGGTATATTAATTTCACGAGAGAAATTTAATTGTTTTCTCTCAGAAATCTCCAAGCACTCAGCAAACCTAGAATTTAAAATATTTTTTCAAAATTACAAACGAATTTACAGAAAGGTGATCAGAGCTGCTAAAGCATATGACACCACCAAAGCATTGCTCACGTCCAAAAATGTTTCAAAAACCACTTGGGCCATAATTAACAATAAAAATGCACATTCCGACAAACGAATTGAAATACAGATTGGAAATGAACGAGTCAGTGATTCCACTAGGGTCGCTGATGAGTTCAACAAATATTTTGCTTCGGTTGGAGGTGACCAAGGACTCAGTCCGCGTCAAACCCCAGTCGTTCCCCCCATTAGTACGGAGCCCACTAGCCTCCATGGTTTTGTCTCCGGTTACAGAGGAGGAAATTGCCACAGTGATGGGAAATTTTCCATCCAAAAAAGTCTAATGATTTGAATTACGTGTCAACGTGGCTTCTAAAACAGTGCTCAAGTCATTTGTTGAAGCCACTTGAACACCTAATTAATATCTCTTTTCGCTCTGGAACTTTTCCCTCCTCTCTCAAAACGGCAAAAGTCACCCCAGTATTCAAAAAAGGCGACCCATATTCCGTACAAAATTACCGCCCGATTTCGATCTTGCCGTCTTTCAGCAAAGTTTTTGAAAAGGTCTTTTTAATTCGGATCGTGAATTTTTTGGAGAGTCACAAACTGCTATCAATAAATCAGTTCGGATTCCGAAGTAGAAAGTCAACATTAGACGCAGTCGTGCGTCTAGTTGACTTGATAGTAGATGGACTTGAAGGTCAAAGAGACACACTTAGTGTGTTTCTAGACTTATCGAAAGCTTTTGACTGCGTTGATCATTACACCTTGACTAACAAATTGGAATATTACGGGATACGGGGGAGTGCCTCTCGATTGGCTCAAATCGTATCTTAGTGATAGAAAACAATTCGTCAAAATTTCAAACGTGCAGTCGGGGGAGGAGTGCCTGAGTTGTGGAGTCCCTCAAGGTTCCATACTCGGTCCGCTTCTCTTCTTATTGTATGTCAATGACACTGGCTCATCGCTTAATAAAGGGCAAATTGTCCAGTACGCAGATGACACGACTCTCTGTTTCAGCTCAAAATCAATATCAGAACTGGAAATTGAGACATTCACAGAGCTCAACAATACAATCCAGCACTTCAACGAGCTCAATCTCAAAAACAAACCCATCAAAGTCAACTTTCATCAAATTTTTGTTTGCGAAATACAGACTCAAATTGGAATCCAACAGTCATGTTGGATGAAACTGAAGTCGAACACGTACTCTCGACTAAATTCCTTGGGATGTACCTAGATAGAGGGCTGACATGGAATTCTCACGTTGACAGTGTCTGTTCAAAGCTGTCTTCAGGCATTTATGTTCTGAGGCAGCTCTCCAAATACTGCCCAATTCAGGTACTGATGACTGCATATTATGGAATAATCTACCCACATCTCTCGTACGGAGTGATCTTGTGGGGAGGTTGTGCAAACACACATTTTCAAAGAATTTTCACCCTGCAGAAAAAAGCAGTTAGAATAATTGCAAAACTTCAACAGAGAGAGTCGTGCAGACCAGTATTCAAAAATCTCAAACTGTTGACGCTTCCCTGCCTTTATATTCTGGAAACAACTCTTTTTTTCAAATCAAAATGCGAGGTCATAAGAGGTAGTGACGTACACTCTTATGACACTAGAGGCAGGAATAACTACCGTACTGGAAGACACAGGACGGTGGCTTATGAACGATTGCCTTCGCAGGCAGGAGTTCAGTTCGTCAACAAATTACCAAATTCGATAAAAAATGCCACAATGCCTAAGGCATTTAAAACTCGTCTGAAAACCGCGCTAATCTCTAAAGCTTTTTATAGTACAGACGAGTTTATGGCAAACGATTGGGGGACCACCTAATTGGCTAGCCATGTGATTAGAGTGGGAAAATTGTGTAATGAAATGAGAATTTGGGTGTGAATGAAAAACTGTAAGTCTGAATGAGAGCCACTGTAGTGATGAGTGCAAAATTTTAGCTTTAAAATGTTATGACGATTGCGATGCAATTTGTATTGTTTTTATGCAATAAAACATTGAATTGAAACATTGAATTGAATTGAAAAAAAAAACCGAACACTTTTCCAATTTTGTAAATATATCAAACTTTTCTTAGAAGATACCAACGGAAATAGGAGGTATAATGGTTTCATAGTCTTATTAAGAACTTTTTACTTACATTTCAAAACATTTAAAATTATGGGCAAGACATATATTTTAAGGAAAATAAAACAATAAATAAAAAACCTTAATGTATATAAAGGCAATATATTAACAGTATAGAATCGTGAGTATATCGTATAAGGAATGTGTTTATATTTACACTTTTACAGTACCACCACCAAATACCACCAAATATATGCTGGCTTTGCTATGGTATATATTTGCCACCCTTTTGTACTACACCAAACCCCTAATTTGTTAATATTGTAACTTACACTGGATACTTGCCTTGTATTGTGTTTAGATCTGATGTCCCAGCATTGTTAACTAGTACATCTGCGCCACCTAGTTCCTTTTCTACCCAATCAAAGGCGGCCAAAATATCTTCTTCTTGTTTTAAATCACACTTCACAGGATGAAACTTCCCAGGCTCATTAGCTTGCGTTAGTTGAGCAGCTAATTCCTAAAACCGATAAATTATAATTTAAACAAGAAATTATGACTAACCGACCACAAACTTTAGGTTGACCTTTAGCTCTTATCCTTCCATCAATCATAAGTCCAAGACTTCACAGCGCTCATAAAAACTTCATAATTCTGTCTTTTTTTAAATATTATAAGCTCAAGGGATTTGATTGAATGCAGATTAGTGTACGCGTTTTTAACATTATTTAGTAATTTTTACAATTAATAACGCAAACAAGTTGTTAAATAATAAATATATTTTTTCTGCTCTAAAAATAATGTACATATTGTTAACCATGTTATTTTATAGACTTTTCTTTCTTTTTTTGCGTGAAAGATACAACTGAAAGCCTTGTGTGAAATACAAGATTTAATTTAACTTAAATTAACAAACAAACAAAATAAATGAGTATTTTTAATTAGTTTTAAATTAATTCAATCATAATATTTTGTACTATTAAATGTCCTGTAAGGCAAATTTTAAGGGTACAATTACCTCCATTTTGTCCTGCCTCCTGGCCAGCCCCACCACGACCATCCCATGATGTACCAGAGCCTGAGCTATAGCAGCCCCTATACCTGCACTGGCCCCTGTCACTATAGCAACCTTACCTTTCCACTGATCCATGCTCAACTGGTACAACTGTGAGTGCCTTATCAAGCAGATATCGATTATCTCGTATCACGTGAACAGTTTTATCTCAAGTACACATTTTACAAACCTCCGCAGCTCACTTACAAGGGCTCATGTTTGTGATATAGAACTAGTACAACACTTTTGTGGGATAATATAATTCTCGCCCGTTTTATTGAGGCCTTTACTGAACATAAAAAAGATTTTTAAATCGACGCAAGGAATTACTAAGCATAGTAGAGTATGAGGTGATGAGGCGAGTTATGAGTATTTATGTGAATGAATGAATGAATAACAGAATTTCAAAAAATTAGAAAGTTAGGTTAGTTATTTATTTTTTTATCTACGGTAGAGTGTCAAAGACATAAATTTCTTTAATCAGTTATGATTAGGAGCATTTTATTAGCGAAATAATTTATCATTATTGGACTTTTATTAGTTTATGAAGAAGTAATAACAAAATACGTATATTAATGGACCAAAATATTATTTTAAACGGACATTTAATAAATGACTTGCAAACACCTTGTGATTGCCGTTTTTTCCCTAATAGAGGATTGGCATTCAATTCAAGTTGGAGGTCAAATGTGGTTTATAATATTGTTTGTAATTAGTTTACTCAATATTTCTCTGCGTGGACTCCTGTACCCACTGTTTAGTGGGAGACATTCTCTACAGGGTCGAAAGCCTGTTTGTACTGAATAGGCAAACAAACAGTTCCTTTAAAGAAGGCGCTTTTTGCGAGAAAAACATTATATGCTTAACTGCTATATTTAACTGCATTTAATTGTGGATCTGATGGTTGGTTTTACATGCTACGCTAAAATATGGTCTGAAAAAAGAGGGAATAAAAATGTATATCTTTCTTAGAAGAATTTCCTCCATCAGTTAAAAATAACCTGATTGTCAACTTGTACAATCCAACCTTTCTGTCAGCTCTTAATTATTATCGAGGCCCCGGTTTGTTATGACCCCCTGATAAAGCAACATTGCTGCCTACAGCAGGCCACTACCTTTAGTGAGTCACGTTTATGATCCCCTGTTGATCAGTTTAACATGATGTAGCCTTAAATCAACCAATATTGAGGTCATTTTGATCACGTGTAGTTTTGTGTGTCCAAACTTTGTAATCATTAGTTGGTTGACAATTTTTTACTTTAGTATAAATAGGCAACTAACTAAGATGAAGCCGAGTATAAAATGAAAGTAAGTGTTGTTATTTACAACTTTTGAATTCGAAAATTTTAATTGTTAATAATAAACAAGGCCGTCTGACGTAAAAACATTGTAAATGTTTTAGTTATTTTAAGTCTACTTGTAATTCAGAACAAATGTATAATTTAAATTTTTTTTAAACTGCATAAGGTACGTTTTGATGCTTATGAGGTCAATAAATACATCGTGTATTATCTAAAATAATTTTGATTGTATCTTAGGATAAGATATACAATTTAAAACAATACGTTGTAGTGTACATTTATAACTCGTAGTCTACTAAGCTGTAGATGTATCTACCGTGTCCGTGACCACACTGCACAAACTATCTGCACTGGCATTATGTACATAACATCAAGGGATGGATGATGCATGCCCATGCTCCAATCAACGCTGCACTATGCATGACCTGTCACAGAGGGATATAATGCGCCTGGACTATGCACTTAACCAACATTAATGGCCGTTTATTCACGGAACAAGAAGCATCAGTGGAATGGAGAGTTTAGATTGAATACACAAGTGTATCTATGTGTTGAGATATATGTCATACCTCAGTAGCTACTGGGAATTGAATCTTCACCCAGTATTTTATTGTTACTGATTAATTTACTGTTAAAGTACTAGTTTATTCACGGAAACAAAGAACAGATCGGTGGAAGGGAGAGTTTAGATTGAATACACAAGTGTATCTATGTGTTGTTACATACCCTCAGTAGCTACTGAATGAATCTTCACCCCAGTATTTTTATTGTTACTGATATAATTTATACTGTTAAAGTACTAGTTATTCACGGAACCAAGAAGCATCAGTGGAATGGAGAGTTTAGATTGAATACAACAGTGTATCTATGTGTTGTTACATACCTCAGTAGCTACTGAATTGATCTTCACCCAGTATTTATTGTTACTGATTAATTTACTGTTTAAAGTACTAGTTTATTACACTGGAAACAAGAAGCATCAGTGGAATGGAGAGTTTAGATTGAATACACAAGTGTATCTATGTGTTGTTACATACCTCAGTAGCTACTGAATGATCTTCACCCCAGTATTTTATTGTTACTGATTAATTTTACTGTTAAAGTACTAGTTTATTCACGGAACAAGAAGCATCGGTGGAATGGAGAGTTTAGATTGAATACACAAGTGTATCTATGTGTTGTTACATACCAGATCAGTAGCTAGCTGAATGATCTTCACCCAGTATTTTATGTTACTGATATAATTTTACTGTTAAAGTAACTAGTTTATTCACGGAACAAGAAGCATCGGTGGAATGGAGAGTTTTAGATGTAATACACAAGTGTATCTATGCAGGTTTGTTACATACCTCAGTAAGCTACTGAATGATCTTCACCCAGTATTTTTATTGTGTTACTGATTAATTTACTGTTAAAGTACTAGTTTATTCACGGAACAACGAAGCCCATCAGTGGAATGGAGAGTTTAGATTGAATACACAAGTGTACCTATGTTTTTGTTACATACCTCAGTAGCTACTGAATGATCTTCATCCAGTATTTTATTGTTACTGATTAATTTACTGTTAAAGTACTAGTTTATTCTAAAGTTATATTTCATAAATGTATCATAAACGGTAGAAGCACGCGTTGAAGGCTCATGACATTCGGTTCCCTAACTACAAACTCTGTAGGTCACTATCCGTTTCATGCTCATCTCACCCAGTGTAACATTTCCTGCTTCGGTGTTGTCTCAAACAAGCTGCTCAAAGCTCTGAAAATCCACAGACATATATTCACTGACTCGACGACTAAGCGTCGATTTCCACGAATAGTCCTTTAGCTCCACTTAGAAGTACGCTCTGGGGAAGTTTGCGTAGTATTTCACAGACAAGTAAACACAGTAACACTTAACTTACATCTCATGTACACCAGTCGGTTATTTTAGTTTATACATATAAATCTGCCATCATTATAATAGAATTTGTTATAATATGTAATAATAGTATAATGTGTTATAATAATAGTTTTCGCTAGATATCAGTTTAAGAATTTACATTTTATTTTCCATTTATTTAGTTCTTGTAAGTTATTTCATACATTTAATCAAACAAGAAAGATTTATGAATAAAGAGTAATACTCGTAGCTCCACCGAACTTGGACCAGTCATTAATTAGAATAACTAAGTAACAATTAATGTACCATGATTTACCAATTAATTAAATATATTTCATATAAAAACATTTATAATTCGTAATAGGTTTTTGCATGAGCAAAAATCAAAACCATTCCAAACTGCGCATGGTGATTTTAGCTCCAGTTCACCTTCCTATTATGTGCAAGGAACTGAAATCTGTTGCTGTTGCAGACTTGACTCTGGAGTCATGTTCGTCTGAAGGTATCCAAAAATAATCGGCGACAAAGAACGAAGCCCAATACGAATCCCCCGCATCGGTTCGACATCAGAGACACTCAGACTACAAAATATAATATAATCTAGGCAAAGAGGTATTTTCATTCTCTCATCAGTCGCACAATCAAGCGCACTACGATGTTGACTGACACGATCCCATAGCACGGCGGAGCAACCGAATCTTCTACACACAAAGCAGCTATGGTGTGGGCTGATTCTGAACTTCAATAAGTCTTTGGGTATGAGCCCTTCCTTATCGTTTTTTTAGTGGCAGTCCATTACAGCTCGTTGTAGGTTTAAGTATATGTGTATGTATAAACTTTATTCAGATCTGAGGAAGAGGTTGGATTCCAATCCTCGAAACGTAGTATTACACATTTTATAACATATGATAAATGTCCAACATATGTTTTAATGATGATAAATGTCCAATGTCGTATTATTATTTCTAACATTCCATCGCCAATAATAAACTTTAAACATATATATTATAATTTATATATCAAATATATAATTTATATATCACATTTATATATCAAACATTGGACAACTTGTTTATTTTATATAACTTGGTATTTTATAAAACTTATTAATATCAAAAGGTGTTTGTATTTATCAGTGTAAACTGTGACGTAATAAAGTACAACAATATTTTTTTTCGAACATAAATTACTTTATTAAAAGAGTAAAACTGCTTATTTAAAAGGCATATAAGATCAAATACACCATTAAAATATTGAAGTACTGGTCTTCGACTTATCAGGCTACCACACCGAATAATGAAGCCATAAGTACTTTCAATAAATAATTTCATTTTAACTGAGGAAGGTATACATTCTACCAGCTTCTTCTTATAGGAATCAAATACTTAATTTTACAAAAAACTATTCAATAATTATGAAATTTTATTTTTGTGAGGCCTTTCGTGTTCAAGGAACACATCATCAGACCCACATAACTGAAAAAATTACAAAAAGTCAGTAAATATTAATTCACTATACTTACTTTTTATAATCACCAAAAGCATGTTACGTAGTAGGATAAATCTTTTTTGAATTTTATATCAAAATATCAGTGTTCTTAATAAAACTACAAACATTTTCAAAAGTATTTATTAAATCCATGCAAAAATTAGGTTTTAATACAGATGTATATGTAAATATTACTAAACATTTTTCTAGGGAATGTCCAGTAAACCTAATTATGTCCCTAGTAAACAGCCAGATTACAAGGGATGGGGTTGACAATCACTTCACAGATCTGAAAAGAAGAAAAATAAAAATTATAAATAATACATATCCAGTCATTAACAAGTTTATAACTTCACATAAACAAGTTTACTCAATCTTATTTCTAACAAGATTTATGTTGGCGATATCTATTGTTTCTAAGATACAATAATATTTAGGAAGAAATTTACATACCGTTTGTACGTTTACAGTCCATGTAGAAATTTTAGAGTCTCACATACATCAGCACTAACCCAAGTATACTGATGAGCAATTTATCAAAGACACTTAACTAACTTCTTAAATTTCTTAAATGAAATAAACTGTTAGAGTGTGATTACTATTGTCATGATTGTCTGCTACTCGTATTTCTAGACAATATGGAAATGACTTGAGATATTGTTAAACCCGAAAGAGATATCTTGTCACCGTAACGTAGGAGTAAGACTGCATCTCTCTAAACAATCACGGTTTGATTCCTGTGGAGGTAAATAACAATCATTTGCAAGTTGACATCGACGTTGTCTTTAAACACGATAGTGTGCTCTTTTAAAATACTCTTTAAGTGGAATGAACCTACTTAACAAAAACTAAACTGAAAAAGGCAAAAATTACTCAAAAATCAAACTATTTTTTGAACCATCAGGTTTTGAAATGTTACTTGGTTGTATGGTTTATTAAGTATGTTCCACATTTAGCTACTACGACATTTTAACAGTTCTGAAACTTAACGTCACTCTATTCAAGTTTCCCGTTCTATTCCTCTTTCTTGCCAGTCAAAAAAAAACTGAATTCTAGGAATGGGTGTCGCAATCTTCTGATGACCGTTCTCACCTGTGTGACTGGAGAAGTGGCGAGCGAGTCTACGACGACCTGAGCCACGGCAGTTTCCTCCAGCCTCAAATGATGCCCCAGCAGATGTGATACCCTGTCGGATGCCTCACTTCTGGTCAAACCTGGACTGACGTCCTGAAACACGAGTTACTTTAATAGTGTTTTATCTGTGCAATACTAGACACGATACCGCCCAGAACCAATAACTTTATTTACGGACCAAATTGGTGACAAGTACTAAAATCGCACACTTACGAAAGAGGTAATACTTAGTTTATGTGCCAAGAAAGTCGTTTTCATAAAACAGTCGCATCTTCCCTATATTTTGCATAGGCTAAAAAGTCGTAACAACCAAAATTAATGAATTTTTACGAATCGAGATCGTAAATTGTTTTTATATCTTATTCTTATTTCGGGCTAATATTCTATAAATAGTACAGAGGAACAATAGTTCTTTGATTAGATTATTTAATTATTTATTTCCATATAACAAATCTATATGCATTTTGAGGCAGAAAATACATTGAAAATAATATAATATCGAGTACTAGTACAGGAAGCAGCGCCATTCCTGGCATATAACTACAGGTATATTAATAGTTGGGCTTCGGGAAAGTATGAAATATTATGTATAATGATATAATAATAATAATAATAATAATGGGCTTCATTTGAAAGCCTAATATTTCATCAAAATATCAATGAATGAATTTTTTGGCTCGTACAGTTGTGAAAAAAGTTGTAAAATCAACTAATATGAGGTAATTGATATCCTCTTCCCAAAGTGATTGGTACTCTGACAAGTGGTACGGATCAGTTTGAATACCACATCACCAGTGTTACAGTTGGCTGATTACAATACTAGTAACATAATGAAGCGTACAATACGTTAATACTGAAATGACCTCAATACAGTAGTTCAGTATTGAAATTGATTACGTAACTGTTGGAGTGACACATCACAGTTCAATTACTATAAAAAGCGTATTACGTGACTAGTGGAATGAACTCATTAAGTACTAGTTTCGCAATGAAGTTTATTACGTGAATATTGGAGCAATACATCACAGATATATTACTATAAAAAAGCGTATTACGTAACTAGTGGAATGAACTCAATAAGTAATAGTTTTGCAATGAAGTTTATTACGTGAATATTGGGGCAATACATCACAGATATATTACTATAAAAAGCGTATTACGTAACTAGTGGAATGAACTCAATAAGTAATAGTTTCGCAATGAAGTTTATTACGTGAATATTGGGGCAATACATCACAGATATATTACTATAAAAAGCGTATTACGTAACTAGTGGAATGAACTCAATAAGTAATAGTTTCGCAATGAAGTTTATTACGTGAATATTGGGGCAATACATCACAGATATATTACTATAAAAAGCGTATTACGTGACTAATCGAATGAACTCAATAGGTAATAGTTTCGTAATGAAGTTTATTGTGTAACTACTGGAGAGACACATTACAGTTCAATTATTTAATAACGCGAATTACGTGATAATTGTAATAGAATTATGACACTACCAGTTCAGTATTGAAGCTTATTACGTAACTAGTGGAGCGAGACTTTACAGTTCAATAAATATAAAAAGCGTATTACGTTAATAGTGAAATGAACTCATTATAGTACTAGTTCAGTAATAAAGTTTATTACGTAACTTGTGGGGCGGTACATCACTATTCAATTACTATTAAAAAGCGTATTACGTGATTAGTGGAATAACTCATTACATTACTAGTTCTGTAATGAAGTTATTGCCGACATATCACATTTAAATTACTATGATACTATGAATTATATAATAAGCGTATTACGTGACTAGTGGAATGAACTCATTACAGTACTAGTTCAGTAATAAATTTTATTACCTAACTTTATTTATGGGGCGATACATCACTATTCAATTACTATAAAAAAGCGTATTACGTGATTAGTGGAATAACTCATTACAATACTAGTCATGTAATGAAGTTTATTGCTGACATATCACATTTAAATTACTATGATGAAGCGTATTACGTGACTAGTGGAATGGATTAATTACATCAAACAAAACTTCTTATGTTCAGAATCTAGATCTATAAAACTATCCATAAAGTTGTACCGATTGTATTAAATTGTAATTCTGGGGTAACTGGATTACCGGTGGAAGGAGTAGGCCCAGAAGAATTATAAGGACTGGACTGTACACAAAGAGGCTGCTATCAGCGAGGCGCGCATCGCAGATGGCAGTGTTTGATAACGAAATTGAGAGGTGGGGTGAGGTAGACGTGCCGTACCTCCCGTCTCAGTTGATCGGAAGTAGTAATAACGAGTAGTCTTTAATAGTGCTTAGAGTTAATTTTTTGCTAATCGTCATCGAATCTGCGGGTAAGTGAACTTTTTAAACTGGAGTCCAGTCAATATTCATTCTTAATTATTTTAATTAATTTTGGGGAAAGAAATATTGTAAAAATTAAATTTAATGGGAATTTAGGAACTTGTTCTTTTGATCTGTGCAATATAAAACTTGTTGGTGCAGTGGGCACATGTGTATAAAATGTTTACATAAAAATACTAAAAGAGTTTTGTGGTTGTTACAGATGCTTTCAGCAATTTATAAAAATTCTAACACTGAAAAGAAGTAATATTTAAAGTAAAGTAAAGAAAATTAGTAACAAAATAAAATTGAATTTTGAAGATAAATAAAGTGAAGAATTGCCAGATCAGATTAGAGTGTGAAAGTTTTGAATTTTGAAAATTGAATAAAAGACAAGCTGTAAGAATTTTGTACATTTTTGAGTGACGAATATATTATAAGTTTGAATTTAAAAGTCATCAAGAAGGTTTTATTTTAATTTTAAATCCAGTAATTATTTTCAAGAAGTTTTATTTTAGTTTGAACTTTATTTATTTCAGAAGATTTTCTTTTCCTTTTTGAACCTTCACAAAAATTTAAATTTCAAAGCTAACCCCTCATGTGCCAGTAAAACGGTACAAAGTATATATATTTTAGTACTGAGAGGAAAAATGCTTCTCGGATCATCGCCATAGTGAACGTCACCCGCTAAGATACGGAACGTGAATAGCTTTGAAAGCACTGGTGGACTCACAGTAACTTTGATGGAGGAGTTCTTCTCATTAAGTTCCCGCCTGAGACACTGGGTGATGGCAGCGATGGCGTGTTTGGACCCGTGGTAGACTGCATTACAACCCATGATCGTGTGCCCTGAAACACTGACATCGTGCACGCTGGTTACAACTTGTTCGTCAATTATCCAACAACTAATACCCCCCACGTAGTATTGTTGTATTAGTTAACATTAACTCAATTAATGTTGGTTTCAAAACTCATCCTACAATCGTTATTCTGGTTTCAGCTTTTCACGAGAAAAGTGTATTTCATGACTTGAAGAAAAAGTGTTATTACCTCAGTCGAATCAAAACACTACTCACGCAAATGCCATGTAACTATATCCATCACGACAGACGGGTGATATCACGTAACAAAGTGGAGGCGAGTAACAATTATATAACCTTTTCGTATAGCATGTAGCTATAGAAGCCATAGCTCTAGAATTTATTACCGAACCCATTCGCATAGTTAAAACACGAGTTCCAACTTTACATTTCTATTAAATCTATGAAACCTATATTGAACTTATTATGACAGGGCGTAATTGTAACAATATGATCAATTCAGAACCTGTAATCACTCCGTTTTTTTTAATGTTTGCTTAGCTTTTGAATTGATCATTAACTACTTCCATTTATTTAATCAGATTAACTTTTAGTGTGTAAATATTTATACCATTCCGATTTCAAGAAACCTCACTGTAACAAATCGTATTGATCAGTTGGAATATCACATTACCTTAATGAAGTGTGTTACGTGTCTAGTAGAATGGACTCATTACAGAATTAGTTCGTTATTAAGTGTATTACGTTACTAATAGGAGAAATTCTGTAAGAGCGTGTGTTACGTGATTAGTAGGGTGACATAACAAGTTTTATTACCATAATGAAGCATACTACGTGACTAGTGGAATGGATTTATTACTTTACTGGTGCCTTAATGAAGCGTATATTTACGTGACTAGTAGGATAGAGAGTATAACATGTTACTAATTATTGAAACACAGTGTTCACAATAACAATTTAGATGCTTGAGGTATCAACAGTAAGTGACAGAAACCTAGAATAGGTTTAAACTTACATCACACACAAAAACATAATGCTTACTTTGCGTATAGGTTCTAAAATGCAGTAGGCCTATTACATATTTTGCAATCATAAATGCATCCACAGTTAATCAAAGGTTTTGGAATTATTTATACATTTTTTTCAATATTCAAATTCGGCTTACAGGTTACCTGTTTATGACGACAATGTGACCGTGCTGGTTCTTTCGTTTTTCCATAGATTTCAAGTACTCCCTTGCACAAATACAGAAGGCTAGGACATTAACGTTCAACGTATTCTGCCAAATATCTGTTTTTCCATCTGTAACATTTAGAAAATCTTAAGTGATAGTTGTAGGTTGTTTTACAATTACTCTAATAATCATCAATAAGTGACGGATACATCAACTATCGTACCAAGTCACGTTACTTTGGTATTTAATGGCATTGATTATCATAATTCAGACTTGCTTTGTGGTCATTTAGGAAAATATAAGCTGGAAATATGTACATTAAACTGCTGAGTCAGATTCTACCTGAAGGTGACATATCAAAACTAATGGGCGACAAACATGAGCACCGGAGCTACAGGTGCTGCAACGCTGCTGCGTCTACTCATCCACGTGCGGTAGGTAAATTATGAGGGTACTATGTTGTCCTAAGGACTGAATTAATTTTCATGAACTCTAAAAATTTAACGATATAATCAGCATCAATAGTAACAAAACTGTCATCTGGGGCTTCTGTTAGATTGGAAAGCTTTGTAAATGTGCGCGATAAGGAATAAAGGTGTAATTTAATTTTAGGTCTTTTCATCACTTATCATTATAGTCAAGTCTAATCTTCTTGTAGTTGACATGTTGTAATCGTAACAGTGTAAGGACGTGATACATGTGTGTTTACGGGGGTTTCGAAGTTCCTTTTAAGAATGATATGAACCCTAACCACGTGTTTCAATTTATTTTAATACTTGTTTTCTTTCAAATTATTTAAAATAGATATAATTCAGAAGCTACATTAGTGTTTTACAAAATATAAGAACATATAATTTTACATTCATATAATCCGAGTAGCTAATTTATGATTTATATATATATTTTGTAGCCTCTGAATTTTTTAAATGTTTAAAACTCTAGTAATACAAACGGAAAACACAAGAGTAAAAATAAAGCAAGGAAATTTGGGTAATTTAATCATTAATACCTCTTTAAATCCATCCGATATATACGCGTAGCATATTTTACAAACTCCCTGAAATAGCACAACCCACTCATTGAAGATAAAAATTTAACTTCACACAATAGAGACTAAATGCCATGCATATAACCAGTCATTGATAGACTCCCTAGTGGTACGGACTTCTTGATTGGATAAATAACGTTTCTTAAAAACCTAGTGTTAATAATAATAGCTTCAGTTTAAAAATTAAAAGTGATTAAATTAAAGTACTACAATCCAAATTGGCAGCTTTCGACCAATAGGCGCATGGCCCCAAATTGTCATTAGATACTTAAATTCTGTATCAGTATTATTCAACAAAATTCATAAGCCACACCCACTTTTAGTCAATACAAGTTGTGTTGACACTTACCCTGTATACAATCTAGATAGACGACGCCAGCATTGTTGATCAACACGTCAGCTCCCCCCAGTTCTTTCTCTACCCAACCAAACGCTGAGAGTATCTCCTCTTCCTTGGTCAGGTCCACTTTCAAGGCATACAACTTCCCTGGCTCTTGGGCTTGGGCTAGCTTATCTGCCAACTCCTAAACATCAAAAGAGGATATGGACTCATCTTCCATTATCATTTATTTAGTTTATTGTTACTATAATTCTCACAATTCACTTATAATACAATATCACAATACTACAAAATGCAAAAGTGCAGACGAAGAAAGTAAAAGTGATTTTTTGACTGGCATATATATTTGAAAAAACCTTTCCACTCAAAAGAGGTAGACTCTCCCATCTTATACCATTAACAAGAGTAAGAGGTTAGTGAAAGTCTCAGGAGCAAATTTCTAACCATCTACAAAAAATAGTCTCATGAAGAACGATGCGGGGGGTTCGTTTTGAGTACGATCGATAACTTTGTGAAACATCAATCAATATTAACGATGTGATGCAGCAGATAGACAAAGAGCACATTGGTCACATTGCACCTATTCATAATGCAATAATAGTTCTTGTCAAAGTTAAGAATATGAGTTATAATTTTGTGAAACAATAATCCAATTTAACGATGTGATGAAGCGATACAGGAAACTGACAGAGAGAGCAAAAAACAGCTTGGTCACATTGCGCCCATCCATAATGCAGTAAAAGTACTTGTCAAAGTTAAGAATATGAGTTATAATTTTGTGAAACAATAATCCAATTTAACGATGTGATGAAGCGATACAGGAAACTTACAGAGAGAGCAAAAACAGCTTGGTCACATTGCGCCCATTTATAATGCAGTAAAAGTACTTGTCAAAGTTAAGAATATGAGTTATAATTTTGTGAAACAATAATCCAATTTAACGATGTGATGAAGCGATACAGGAAACTAACAGAGAGAGCAAAAACAGCTTGGTCACATTGCGCCCATTCATAATGCAGTAAAAGTACTTGTCAAAGTTGAATCGGTGATTTTACAAAGGGCATAAGTCAACATTTTTCTAATTTTTCAGGAAACAAAAAAAAAACTATTATCTTAAATGTATGTGGTTTAAAAACAATTGGTATTTTTTTTGGCTGATAATATATATGATTATGGTATAGTTTATGTAATTTAAAAACATAATTATATTATATACAACCCGTAAACAAATAAAAAAAACACGACTCATGCCCTTTGTGAAATCAGTCATGGATATTAGCTATTAAAGAGGGATAAAAACTGAAACTCTTGTTGTATTATGACAACAAATTTATTAAACAATATTATATACTAACATTTTAAGGTCCAGTATTCGGTTAGATAATGACAAAATTAAAATGGCTTCAGTAGTACTCTTACAAGTAAAACATCTAGCCTCATTCATCTCCAACACTTTCTTCTTGGTCAAGCCTGGATCTACGTTTCTTCGGTTGGCCAAGTTGTTATGTCATTATAGAAATCAAGATATTCATGAGGTATGTAACTGATGGTCTTCTTAATATCTTCCATTTTTTCAGAAGGGATGGGTATTTTCCCATTGTACTTTGGTGCGGGTCCGGGTATGTTTGTTGAGTATCGGTCCTTTGCTAGAACAAAAGTTTGTTCTACAACATTATTGTCTATGAATGGACACGTTTTTTTACTGCACCTGGGATGTTCATTTGAGTAGGTAAACATCATGTAAGGTGATGTATGAAAGGATACTTTTTTGTTCCTTCGGTACTGCCCTACCAAGTGTCTCATCAGAAATACATGTTTTTCTTAAAAAGTTCTGGCCACCAACTACTAAAGTTGAGAATATTTTCAGTTCTTACATTTTTAAGAGTAAACCTTGAAGCGATTTCGGTAATAAGTCCAGAAATCTCACTGGGAACGTACAACTGGTCATATTTGTTCAATTTTCTTTTCAAAACTCCAAAATCCCGGTCACAGGGTAAAAAAAATGACCCCGAAGAGGAAAGAAATGAATAATTTTTGAAAAACGTTGGGTCATTACTAAACTTAAAAACATTCTCTATTGTATTATTCTTATTTTGTCCGGAACAACCATCACTGAAAACGTACAACTCCTTGACAGAATCCGGAAAATTGTCAATGAAATCTTTCAAGAAAGAGCAAACTTCGTCTGGACTTTTTTTTGGCAATACCTTCATGATACTGGTATAATGTAGCTTTGTTGTTGGCTAGATTGTGGATACAAAACGTATTGAGGCCAAGTTGTCTCATGTAAAAAATATCTTGAACTGGAATGTTGGGAAGGTATATAACTTGCATGAAGTCAAACGCAATAGCTAAAATGTCGTTCCTGTTTTTTGACAATTCAGTAATTTTCTTCCAATTTCTTGTAAAACTTTTTGCTTCGCATTTTGTGAACTATTAGTTCACCTGCCACTGCTCTTTTAACATTATCTGATAGATGAGGGCTTTTCAACTTCACCCAAATTCTTCACATTTACAGCATGTATCGATTTGTGGCCTACCGAATCTTAAAGTAAAATTTTCTTTGAAATACTTATTATAAAATTCATATTTCACTGATAGGACTGGGTATTTTTTGACCAAAGAGTTCATGCATGGCCTTTACAGTAAGACGGGCATCTAAGTAAAAAGCATAATTTGCCTGAATCATTATTCAGGCAAATTATGCTTATTATGAGTCTCTTTCTTCGGGAAAGACTCTATGTGAGATTTTATTTTCTCACAAACATCTGACGGAATAACATTTCCGGGTAATTTATGGCCCCGTTTATCACTAGGGATGTCTCCAGTTTTTTAACAAATCACAAATTCTTCTAACACGTTTTTTTTTCCGTTATTCCATGTAAACTTATATATGCCTTTTTACAAACTTCATGCTTTTTGGACCTACCTTAACATGATATTGAAAATTATAAGATCTATCTCTTGTCTCATCTTTTCGTGGTCTTCTGTGTTTCACATTCTTGTAAAGTTAGAAGTCCTTGCAAATATATATCTTGTTCGTTCTTAGTTTTATAACAAGAAAACAACCGTAAAATATCCATTTTGTCATTTTCAGTAAAGTGGTCAAAACATTTTCTTTTTTACAGCTGCAGTTTTCGCCAGTCATGCGGTCAGGTACAAGCCTACCTTTTAGAATTAGTATAACTCTTACCTTCTATTCTTGCTTTCTTCCTCACATTATGGTAGTACAAATTGTCATTCCCTAACACCTTTCTTTCTTCTATTTTGAGTTTCCAAATCATTATTTAAAATATTGTTTACCATTAGAATTCATCTTTGAGGTTATGAAACCTTCTAAAACCTCACTCAGAAAACTAGTAAATACGTAGTTTCAAAGTCGTAACGTTACATAAAAAAAGAAATTAGCTTATTGAGTCACATATGCAACTTGATGTTTGATTTTACGATCTATTAAAACACTATAATTGTACTGATAATAACACCGACAAACCCACAAACAAACACATCAACTTACTACACTTCAATAACCTAGGAAGCAGAGTGGCTAAAAGGGCGGCAATGATCAGCTGATCTAGTTGGCACTTGGCAGTAGTTGAGTGCTGAACCACACGTATAAAATATGAGTCTACCATAGCAAACACTGAGTATGTGACTTATGCCGTTTGACAACTAAACAATGTATTGACCCTCCAGCAGTAAGAAACCAATATAAACTCAATTTCATAAAAAATGTGACTCATGCCCTTTGTGAAATCACCGATTCAGTTAAGAATATGAGTTATAATTTTGTGAAACAATAATCCAATTTAACGATGTGATGAAGCGATACAGGAAACTTACAGAGAGAACAAAAGTAGCTTGGTCACATTGCGCCCATTCATAATGCAGTAAAAGTACTTGTCAAAGTTAAGAATATGAGTTATAATTTTGTGAAACAATAATCCAATTTAACGATGTGATGAAGCGATACAGGAACTTACAGAGAGAACAAAAGTAGCTTGGTCACATTGCGCCCATTCATAATGCAGTAAAAGTACTTGTCAAAGTTAAGAATATGAGTTATAATTTTGTGAAACAATAATCCAATTTAACGATGTGATGAAGCGATACAGGAAACTTACAGAGAGAACAAAAGTAGCTTGGTCACATTGCGCCCATTCATAATGCAGTAAAAGTACTTGTCAAAGTTAAGAATATGAGTTATAATTTTGTGAAACAATAATCCAATTTAACGATGTGATGAAGCGATACAGGAAACTTACAGAGAGAACAAAAGTAGCTTGGTCACATTGCGCCCATTCATAATGCAGTAAAAGTACTTGTCAAAGTTAAGAATATGAGTTATAATTTTGTGAAACAATAATCCAATTTAACGATGTGATGAAGCGATACAGGAAACTTACAGAGAGAACAAAAGTAGCTTGGTCACATTGCGCCCATTCATAATGCAGTAAAAGTACTTGTCAAAGTTAAGAATATGAGTTATAATTTTGTGAAACAATAATCCAATTTAACGATGTGATGAAGCGATACAGGAAACTGACAGAGAGAGCAAAAAACAGCTTGGTCACATTGCGCCCATTCATAATGCAGTAAAAGTACTTGTCAAAGTTAAGAATATGAGTTATAATTTTGTGAAACAATAATCCAATTTAACGATGTGATAAAGCGATACAGGAAACTGACAGAGAGAGCAAAAACAGCTTGGTCACATTGCGCCCATTCATAATACAGTAAAAGTACTTGTCAAAGTTAAGAATATGAGTTATAATTTTGTGAAACAATAATCCAATTTAACGATGTGATGAAGCGATACAGGAAACTGACAGAGAGAGCAAAAACAGCTTGGTCACATTGCGCCCATTCATAATGCAATGGTAGTACTTGATAAAGCTAAGCTCCGTTGCTATGGAAACTGTGACAATGTACTGTTTTCTCATTCATTCGTTCCTCACATTCTTCCTTCATTAAAAACTGCAATCAAGAACTGCTCTCTTAGTTTAAGTTACATAATGTTTGTACTCTGTACTTACTAGTATTAGGAAAAATATTATTAAAATAGTGATCATTGATAAATGATCATCGTGAGATGCTCACTGTCGGTGATTAATCACAATGTTGACTCTGTACTTACTAATATTAGGAAGCGTGTGCTCACTATCATTGATCATCGTCACTACCATTCAAAAGGTGCTCACTATCAATGATCATCGTCACTATCTTTCTCGAGGTGCTCACTGTCACTGATTAATCACCACGTGGATTCTGTAATTACTAGTATTAGGAAGCGTGTGCTCACTATAAATGATCATCGTCACTGTCATTCAAAAGGTGTTCACTATCAATAATCATCGTCACTATCTTTCTCGAGGTGCTCAGTGTCACTGATTAATCACCACGTGGATTCTGTAATTACTAGTATTAAGAAGCGTGTACTCACTATCAATGATCATCGTCACTATCAACCTCGAGGTGCTCACTGTCACTGATTAATCACCACGTGGACTCTGTAATTACCAGTATTAAGAAGCGTGTACTCACTATCATTGATCATCGTCACTACCATTCAAGAGGTGCTCAATATCAATGATCATCGTCACTATCACTCATGAGGTGCTCACTATCAATGATCATCGTCACTAACATTCACAAGGTGCTCACTGTCAGTGATTAATCACAATGTTGACTCTTTAATTACTAGTATTAAGAAGCGTGTACTCACTATCATTGATCATCGTCACTATCATTCACGAGGTGCTCACTGTCACTGATTAATCACCATGTGGACTATGTACTTATTCATTATCACTGATTACCCAGTAAGTGAAGATAAATACATGAAAACAAGTAAGATAAGCACCATTTGGTTACACTCCAAAAAAAGGGAATTTTAGCATAAAAACACTGTTATGAAATAGCAGCGAATAGCGATTGTCACTGAGTGATAATATATTTTTATTTTAAATTCTTAAAAAGAAGTTCATTTATATTCCAGTTTGGTGTATGAAATATTAAAATAAAATTGAACAATGAACGAATTTTACTTAAAGAAAAGGTTAGATGTTTTTACTTATCCAAATGTAAACTCATTGCAGAAACTAGATATGAGCTTAAGTGAAAGCTAATAGTTAGTTGAAGTCGCATCTCCTCACGGCATTTATAGAGATCTGCAAAATGTCTATAAACGTTAATCTGGAGTTACAAATGGAAATAATGTTTTGTGACTTTTTTACAGTACAATTATTAGGTAGCATTCGTTTTAATACTATAAAGTAAATATTCTAACATTACTCTGCAGTTTTAGCACAACCATTTGTTTTACGTGATACACTTGCTGCAGAGAATAAATATACTTATTGCTTATTTAGAGTTATTACAATTTGCTATGCATGTCGCGTTTAACTTTTTACCAGATGCCGAATCTTATGTATGTAATTCTCGAAAATTGGGATCTAAAATCAGTCAGCCTGCTAGACATACAGAATAGAGAAGATACCATTTAGAGAGGTAGCCGTTAGGAGGAACAGCCAGACAGCGGGACATTTATAATGCAGCTACTGCGGTCCGTTGCCATGGCAACCACTTGGTAACTGTGGTACAACAGGTCTGCTATAACAATAACGTTTGCAGCCTTTTCATTCTTATGCTCAATACATCTTCTAGGATGGGTTGAACTTTACATTTATGTGCAGCTACTGCGGTCCGTTGCCATGGCAACCACTTGGTAACTGTGGTACAACAGGTCTGCTATAACAATAAAGTTTCCAGCCTTTTCATTCTTATGCTCAATACATCTTCTAGGATGGGTTGAACTTTACATTTATGTGCAGCTACTGCGGTCCGTTGCCATGGCAACCACTTGGTAACTGTGGTACAACAGGTCTGCTATAACAATAACGTTTGCAGCCTTTTCATTCTTATGCTCAATACATCTTCTAGGATGGGTTGAACTTTACATTTATGTGCAGCTACTGCGGTCCGTTGCCATGGCAACCACTTGGTAACTGTGGTACAACAGGTCTGCTATAACAATAAAGTTTCCAGCCTTTTCATTCTTATGCTCAATACATCTTCTAGGATGGGTTGAACTTTACATTTATGTGCAGCTACTGCGGTCCGTTGCCATGGCAACCACTTGGTAACTGTGGTACAACAGGTCTGCTATAACAATAAAGTTTCCAGCCTTTTCATTCTTATGCTCAATACATCTTCTAGGATGGGTTGAACTTTACATTTATGTGCAGCTACTGCGGTCCGTTGCCATGGCAACCACTTGGTAACTGTGGTACAACAGGTCTGCTATAACAATAAAGTTTCCAGCCTTTTCATTCTTATGCTCAATACATCTTCTAGGATGGGTTGAACTTTACATTTATGTGCAGCTACTGCGGTCCGTTGCCATGGCAACCACTTGGTAACTGTGGTACAACAGGTCTGCTATAACAATAACGTTTCCAGCCTTTTCATTCTTATGCTCAATACATCTTCTAGGATGGGTTGAACTTTACATTTATGTGCAGCTACTGCGGTCCGTTACCATGGCAACCACTTGGTAACTGTGGTACAACAGGTCTGCTATAACAATAACGTTTCCAGCCTTTTCATTCTTATGCTCAATACATCTTCTAGGATGGGTTGAACTTTACATTTATGTGCAGCTACTGCGGTCCGTTGCCATGGCAACCACTTGGTAACTGTGGTACAACAGGTCTGCTATAACAATAAAGTTTCCAGCCTTTTCGTTCTTATGCTCAATACATCTTCTAGGATGGGTTGAACTTTACATTTATGTGCAGCTACTGCGGTCTGTTGCCTTGGCAACCACTTGGTAACTGTGGTACAACAGGTCTGCTATAACAATAAAGTTTGCAGCCTTTTCATTCTTATGCTCAATACATCTTCTAGGATGGGTTGAACTTTACATTTATGTGCAGCTACTGCGGTCCGTTGCCATGGCAACCACTTGGTAACTGTGGTACAACAGGTCTGCTATAACAATAAAGTTTGCAGCCTTTTCATTCTTATGCTCAATACATCTTCTAGGATGGGTTGAACTTTACATTTATAATGCAGCTACTGCGGTCCGTTGCCATGGCAACCACTTGGTAACTGTGGTACAACAGGTCTGCTATAACCATAAAGTCTCCAGCCTTTTCATTCTTATGCTCAATACATCTTCTAGGATGGTTGAACTTTACATTTATGTGCAGCTACTGCGGTCCGTTGCCATGGCAACCACTTGGTAACTGTGGTACAACAGGTCTGCTATAACAATAAAGTTTCCAGCCTTTTCATTCTTATGCTCAATACATCTTCTAGGATGGGTTGAACTTTACATTTATGTGCAGCTACTGCGGTCCGTTGCCATGGCAACCACTTGGTAACTGTGGTACAACAGGTCTGCTATAACAATAAAGTTTGCAGCCTTTTCATTCTTATGCTCAATACATCTTCTAGAATGGGTTGAACTTTACATTTATGTGCAGCTACTGCGGTCCGTTGCCATGGCAACCACTTGGTAACTGTGGTACAACAGGTCTGCTATAACAATAAAGTTTGCAGCCTTTTCATTCTTATGCTCAATACATCTTCTAGGATGGGTTGAACTTTACATTTATAATGCAGCTACTGCGGTCCGTTGCCATGGCAACCACTTGGTAACTGTGGTACAACAGGTCTGCTATAACCATAAAGTCTCCAGCCTTTTCATTCTTATGCTCAATACATCTTCTAGGATGGTTGAACTTTACATTTATGTGCAGCTACTGCGGTCCGTTGCCATGGCAACCACTTGGTAACTGTGGTACAACAGGTCTGCTATAACAATAAAGTTTCCAGCCTTTTCATTCTTATGCTCAATACATCTTCTAGGATGGGTTGAACTTTACATTTATGTGCAGCTACTGCGGTCCGTTGCCATGGCAACCACTTGGTAACTGTGGTACAACAGGTCTGCTATAACAATAAAGTTTGCAGCCTTTTCATTCTTATGCTCAATACATCTTCTAGGATGGGTTGAACTTTACATTTATGTGCAGCTTCTGTAGTTCCGCATGATGCAAGTAGAAATTATTTATCGCCAAATAAAATAAATCGCATTTATCAGGCGCTAAAACAAAAAAGTATATGTCTTTTTAGATTTATTATTTTACATTACTAGTAACTTAAAAGAAAGACCCAGCAGGGATCACTTCTGGCTGATTTATACCTTCCAGTTGAACCCACACTGGGCACAGCAAAAACCGATGTGTCACTAAAATCTGGCCAACTCTATAGATGTCCAGGAGCGGCATACCACTAACCGCAAATGTCGAGATTTAGGGTTCAAGGACAATTCAAATAGGTCTAGTCAATTTATTGCGGGAGATGACTGTTGGAGTTGGTGGGGTTCGTTCCTTAAATATCATAGGTCCTTGCTGGCCTTATCAATGGTGTGCCACCCCCTGTCTGTTTCTTGACCTAAGTGAACAAAAAATAAAAAGTAAAATGGAAGTAATGAATGGTATAAGTAGGAAGAAAATATTTACCATCACAGTAGCGTAGGGAAAATCTCCCACTTGCTAACTGTGAGGTGACGAGATAAAATCCCGAGGAGGTAACTTAGAACTTTCTAATTCATTTGCACTGTTTTTCATTAAAAACGTTTAGTCTGACTAAAACACCACTGGCATAGAAAGTACTCCCTTCAAAAATAAAAATAAACTAAGCGTTTTTACCCGTAATCTACTGTTATTTGCTGAATTCGTCAAACTCCCAAATGCGAGAATTTGGACGAAAAATGCGCAGCCCTTGGAGATCTGGTCGTGACTTTAATCTAAATACTGAAATTAATATGGCATATCAATAAAACTAGTCGTGATTACCTGGATGTCATGATCAAGAACCTTTCGCTCTGACTCTATCAAATCGGACATGATGTTACATGGCAGTTCACAAAAAGAAGATGTCTCGGCATTGTACGTCTGGTCAGGGCCTAGTTTTAATTATGGTTTATCGTAATACGTTGTCGCTTTCCTATTTTGTTAATTTTGTATGGTATTCCTAAAGGAGGAATCCGCAAATTAGATAATGGTATCTAAAAATCTAAGGGACCAGATAAAAAAGTTTTATCTTCCATATTTGAGGGCAAAGAAACTTTAATTCACAAATATGATATATGATGCCCTTCCAAAAAAGGGGCGTATCAAGAAATGGCTTTAGCGTTTTCTTAATCAATAATCGGGAAATTTTCCATTTTTTCGAAATTTTTAAAACTATTCGATGTGAGATTTATTATGCTCCGCAATGAAAACGATAGGGTTACAAAAGAGTTATTAATAAACAGTATTGCCCAATTTGAGGATAATTCCTGTCACGAAAACTACTTTACCCAGTGGAGCTGACCTTTGTAACTGTTCAATTTGTGATTGCTTGGGCATAAGTATTTATATAGGCACAATGAAATATTGTGTCGTCTCAACAATGAAAGTACAAGTTGTTCTTTCAAAACATTATGTAAAGTAGTAAAATAAACATTTTGCACGGATAATATAAATGTTGCCTAGTTCCGCATAGTAAACAAAGCGTATGCCAGAGATCTTAATTGTTAGTTTTACTTTGTTAGTCAAGGCTACTATTAATTAGCTTTTAAATGGAAAATTTCAATATTTGGGATATAGGACTATTATAGTTTTAACACTAGAGAAAGCTTGTTAAGGAAAAGTTACCGACGATGCTGCCCCTGTTGTCCACGGCTTTCTAGACCTGATCTGTTTAAATAGGACAGGATAGGTTGAAAAGATTGGGACTTCTTAAAATGATTGTTACAGACTCAGAGATATTTAGGAGGATATATTAAGCCATTTCTGTGAACCCAATCAAGATTTTTCTATAATGCGGTTTTTATATACGCACATGTATGTAGTATAAGTATAGGTAGTAGATTGAGAATTGAAATAGTTGCTAAATATGCTCCAAAATAATTAAATTAAATATTTAAATAGCTTAAAATAAAAAATCGTACGTAACTAATTAAACAATACTAAAACATTTTCGAAAGAAATTCCAGACGAACAACGTGTATTTATAAACGGTTTTATTAGTTTACGTTTTTTATACTTTACTTCATGTCTTAGAGTTAAGAGTAAAGTAAATAAAACAATTAATTGTTATTAATTACTGACTAAGTTTTCTTCTTCATAGTGTGTAAAAAGTGTTAAAGAAATAAAAGTTTAATTACTCTCCCCTTGTTATGCAGATTCAGACATGAACACCGAAACTGACAATAAAACACTTAACACTGGTAAGATGAAAGGGGGGAGGTCAGTGGTGATTGCTCGGAGCTTAACTACTCAACTATGTCTTGTTTATCACAGACTGCCAACTTTTCGATAGTTTGATGTTTATATTTTTAGTATATTTAATCTTATTTCTTGTCATATATTAATTTAAATTATATAAATAGAATTTACACTATAGTTAAGAAGAAATTGAACATTATTTTCCTGTTTAGAAAGTAAAGGGAAGGAATTACTAGGAGTATTAACAAAAGTGTGCAATTTGTCTAAATATACTTAATGTTAAGTCATTTTTCTCTGCATATTTTGAAGTTATTATTTTAAAATGATCCATATGGACTGTATTATTTAAAAGAAAACTTCCATTTCAATCTGCGAACTCAATCAGTGTATATTATATGGAAACTCACATAGAACTATAACTATGAGGTCGGTTGTCATGACAACAGTCCGTAACAACTGCATTATAGATGAAACCAATGTTGTGCTGGCCTCACAGTTGTTACTTTTGTTGTTTGTGATAATTTAGCATCGTGTTGACTTTACTTGGTTATTGGATAGCTAATTAATGTGTTTGTTTTAGAATTCGATCGCTGCAAAAGTCTAATTCAGCAAGAAAATTTCGTTATATAACATTGTTATTTATAAACAATTTTTTAATAATTGATATAGTTAATACTTTACATCATGAAACGTCAATAGTTATCAAAACAGTTGTGACAATAACTGTTTCTTGAAAACTCTTAATAATAAATAAAACGTGGCTAATGAACTTGCCAAACAATGTATAAGAACTGTCTTTGAGCCAGGTTTGGTTTGAATCGGTTTGCAATTACAGGATTATAAAAAATACCATAGTTTTCGCATTGTTTCACACTTATACGCAACACATTTCTCGGGTCTCCACCTGATAATCTTACAAAAAGTTATAAAACACACAAGAATAAACATTAATGCAAATGACTTGAAAGCTTTTTTGTTTTTTTTATGATGCAAAAAACTAAGGTACTCTCATTTCTGTTCCAAACCTTGAATGGTCGTTATATTGAAACGATTCATTGGTCTATAATATCAGAGTCAGACTCTCAATCCTCATATCTTTAACTTAAAATAGGGAGTTCTTTGTCAAATACTGTCGCGAGATCAATCGGTACTTCGTAAATAAGTTCCCAAAACACAGTTTCAGTGACAAGGACATAAGATATTTTGTATTTAAATGTGTTATTAATTTGTTTCGTAGTGGTATAGATTGATCAAAAAATAAAAATTGATACTTGTACGCTTTTGCTGGTCTAATACTATTACCAAACATTTTTTAAATGTGCAATCACATTTTTATGAAGCCAATAAAAGTAATTTGGTCACGTAGTAGATTGAACAAGTTTAATTTAAGAAGTGTCGCTATCTTATAAAGATATCAAAACTACCTAAACTATAACTTTTAATTACTTTTATTTAAGTCTAGTGCTCAAATCTCCCTTCTTCATGTTAATATTTTAAATTATGAATATAAAATATAATGGTTTATGTGAATTAGTTAACATATGTAACAAGCTGATCATTTTGATTTTCAAGTGTGCTCCTACAGTAAAACGTATTGTGTGTGTGTAATTCCTGTATAGATTGTTCAGTTACTAGTACTGTACATGTTATCATATCAAAATAGTAGAAAACTAAATACATAAATCAATACTGATTTAATCATTCCGTTTATTATTAAGTACATAATGAAATAATTTTGAATTTTAATCTAAAAATGTACAAATTTAAATATTCATCAAATAGCGTCTACATTTATAATATCAAAATTAGAATAATCGCTTTTAAATAAAAAATTTGGTTTTAAATCAAAAATTTCTTTTTTAAAGGACAATATGATTTAGAATTTCTCAGCATATTAATGTACAGACCAGAATATAAATAACAGTTTTGAAACAAAAAACCAGATACAGTCAAAACTCTTTTTCTTTGCCTACAATAAGTCATCTCTGTTATTATTAATCATAACCGGAACGCATCCTCATTAGTTTCCGAAAAATATATCTAAATAAAGGTCAACATACAAAGATAACACAAATACAGATTATATAACTACAATCACACAAAAATGTTGCGTCAACACCTAGTTTAAGCTTCATATTTCAAAACACTCACGCTATTAATAGGAGTTTTACACAAATAACTCAGCTTTTTAATCTTTACTGAGCATGAAACTTATACGAAAAAATGCAGTAGAATAAATAAAGTTTGGACTACAACTCATACAGAATTTATACATGTGTATCTTAAAAAAAGTGTAAACGAAAAAAACGTTTCGTTTTCGTTCGTATTTTCTATTACTGAGAATAGAGATAAGTTTTTGTTTGTGCCGATCCCATATATATTGTTGTTAATTACCCAACTGATGAAGACATCAGATTTCAGATCTTGAAATGAAGTGTTGCTGGTATCACTAAATAATGATATATGTCTGAAAATGTAAACTATCTTTAGATTTAAGTGTTTAATAACAAACTGTAATCTAAGAAAAATGAAATATTCCATGATAAATAATAGTACATATGATGCCAAGAACTTTCTCCCTTTGCTATGCTCACACGTAGAATTTAAATTAGTTCTCAATATGAAAGAGTTCCGGAATATATAGTTTGCTGAGGAAAGATCTTCGGGCTCCTATTATTTATAATTTATTTTAGTACATACAGAATATAAAGGTTTTCTGCCGAATGATAATGTTAACATAAGTATTATTTTACTATCCAACGGGGTTATAAATTGTTAACCCGTAGAATATCCGTACGGCCTTACAATAGTCTATCAGAATATATATTACAATGTTTCATGAATTTAAATCAGATTTTAACAGAGTGTTTACTGTCAGTTACTTAAGCGAATTAAAGGCTAGTGTTGTTATTATCTAACTAATTCGTTTAGAAAAATTAAAAAAGGATAAGTGTACGTATATAGAAACAGTCAAGAATGAAATCAATACAATTTTCCTCTGAATTTTTATGGCATCTGCATATATTATGGCAAGCGCATATTTCTTTTATATTATAAACTTTCCTTTTCGTAGCCTCTAACATAAATAAATTATATAGCTACTAACTACATCTGATTACCGTATAAAAACATCAAGCTGTATTGTCATAAAATAACTAGAGAACATGTTGCCAAGTTTAAAATATTAAGTTTATACAAAAATAATGGGAAGAAATAAAATAATTTGGATAATTATTTTGTAAAATCACCTGTATCTTGTGCTGCCTCCTGGCCAGCCCCACCACGACCATCCCATGATGGACCAGAGCCTGAGCTATAGCAGCCCCTATACCTGCACTGGCCCCTGTCACTATAGCAACCTTGCCTTTCCACTGTTCCATCACTCACTGGTTTAAAACTGATAAGATAAATTAACAAAAATTCGGTAATAGAGTATTTGTACAGTAATAGTAAACAAATACGGTGAACACTGAACAAGCACAGCCGACCATACCAATTAGGCAGTTTGAGATAAACCTTTCAACTTTTATCAAGTAGCAATGAAACTTATCTCACTGATTTCTAAGAAAAACAATTTACTCATTAAAAATTGGGCAATACTAATTTCCAGCCCAAAACATTTTTATATTTTGTGTCCATCTCATTTTATACACTAACAGAAACTTTACAAATCCTGAACAAATTGAATATAATTGATACAAGGTAATTGAACATAAGGTGGATTTGTTTTGATAAAAGTTAGTGTTGATTTAATAGAAATAAATTTCCTGCCTGCGCCACCTGTTTTTAAATTCCTAGACGTCAATATAGAATCGCTTAATTCAAAAAACCTCTCTTATCGTACACTGTGTATACGGCCCTTAATTATAAAGCACGTTAAAAACATTTTGTACAAGTGAAGATCGGAATGACTTTCTGATGTGATCGCAAAACGAATGTATTTGTGCAACTCATAACATGTAACATTCTATCTTTCTGTATGTCTAAACAGTTTAATTACAAGTCTCGAAGTTTTCCTTAAACGGGTAGAGATTAAAAAACAAGTTGAGCATTGGTGCTGTCACACAACTTATTGACTGTGTTATTGATGGCTTGGACAGGTGTGAACGAGTGCTCAGCATATTTCTCGACCTTTCAGACTGTGTGCATCAAGTGACAATGTTGCAACAAATATGGACAAAGTGATGTGCGATGTCTGCCACATAAATGGTTTTTGGCATGCCTTAGTATCAGAAAGCAGTGTATGTGCAGATACACCCTGTCAGACGAAGTAAATATACCTTATGGGTATTCCCCAGGGTTACATTCTTAGGCCAATTATTTTTCTCATTTACGTCAACAGGTTGAACTCATCGACCAAAAATGGAGAGATTACTAAATGATGATTAAATATGTGGACGGTACGACTCTCTGTATTATAAAAAAGGTCTTAGAGATGAACTGTACCCATGCATAAAGCACTTTTCAAAGACAAATTTGAAAACAAACTTTTCCAAAACTAACGTAATAAACTTTTGTCTCCGTCAGTATACCGACCAGTTGTGATGATGAAAGAAGCTATTCTATATGTAGCCGAGACCATACAGTTTCTGAGATTACACTTAGAGCTTGGAGTGATCTGGAGTAATCATATATATATATATATATATATATATATATATATATATATATATAGGATTAAGAGACTTTGAGTTGTAAAACATTTTTATTAAATTAAGTTAAGGAGTTTAAGATGAACTGCAGGAATAAAAATTAACGTTTTATCAATATTTTATTTCTTTTTCTCCTTTGGTATTGATAGGGGCCTAGGCTTAGCTAAGAGAATATTATTTAATATTATATATTTTAATCGCTGTTATGAAGTAACTCTTTCAATACAGTCTTTTTTAATGTTTGACTATTGTGTATAGTTTTCTGCCTGTTCAGGTGTAAGAGTGGACCGTTGGTCTAGACCAGGGTAGGAGAAATAAATAATCTATTAATTTCTCTCTCTCTCTCTCTCTCTCTCTCTCTCTCTCTCTCTCTCCAGGTCTGTGACAGCGACAGATTCCACACGCTTCACTAAAAGGAAGGTGAACTGGAGCTAACATCAACATTCACTTTGCCGAACAGGTTTATTTTCAGGAAAGCGAGTGCACGAAGATCTTTTGCAAGTTTGGAACTGCCCCAAACTCTCTCCACACCTGATTCTGAGGCTTACAGGCGATATGCTTAGACTCAATATAATCTAATACACTCTTTTCTCATACAATCAAATATATAAGTATTTAAGAAATAACCCTGTAAAAGTTTGAAGGCTTTTAGCGCCCATATAACTGTTTCTGTCTCCGTTCAAGAATTCGAATTTCAAGGAGAGTATGTACCAGTTACTATGTATCATAGCATTCTGAGCACATAATATAAAACTACTAAAGAAGGCATGATGGTCAAATAAGTGCCATGATGCTGTTTGTGTGATATTAATACATTTTTAGTGATGACGGCAATGAAGATGCGCCAATGTTGTGTAACCAGTAATATGCTACGACTCTTTCTCTCTTGTAACACAATGTACTTAGTTCCTTGACCGTGTACGATCAATTGATGAAGAATCTAGAGAACTTGATGCACATAGTTGCTGGTAAATTTAAATCTCACGCGTTAGAGAGTATAAATAAGTTATCCAAGACATTAACAAGATTAATATCAAACATTTGCAGGGCCAGATTATCCATCAATAACCACGTGTGAGGTTTTAGTGGCGTAAAAGGAAACAGTAATTTGGAATGTGAAAGCCCTTGAGTTTATCTAATATTCTTATCTATATTCCAGCGGATTTTAATTTGTAGGAATTATCAGGCTTGTAATACGTCAAGAAAGAACTGAAACTACATAACTACGAAAGGACAATCGAGATGCTGTTAATGATAACGTAGCAAAAATCCTAATTAGTAACACTACCTGGTCAGTTTTTAATTATCCAGGAGTTATATTCTAAATTCTTATGTGGCCTGTAAACGTGGTGCATACAATACTCGTTCGTTTTCAAGAGCTTTAAAATAGACCTGATTAATTTGTTTATTTTTATTTCTAGTTTCTCTGTGTGTGTTCGTTAATTAGGAGGAGATAAAGGCACACTGATATTGATGAAATTTCGAAGTTTATCAACGTTACTGTTCTTTATTAGTTTTTTTCACCAGTGAATCTAATGTCCATCGTTGCTCTGTTGTTCTTTTCGTTTTACACTGGTTTATAATGGAACAGTGGAAAGGCAAGGTTGCTATAGTGACAGGGGCCAGTGCAGGTATAGGGGCTGCTATAGCTCAGGCTCTGGTCCATCATGGGATGGTCGTGGTGGGGCTGGCTAGGAGGCAGGAGAAAATACAGGTATATTTTAGAATATAAATAAGTAGCTGTGTTTATTAATTTCGAATCACTTCATTTTTAAATAATGCTAAACACTTGTAAAGATGTTTACTGTACATTTAAACCAATTAATACGACATATCTGGTTTATTTCAAAGCAACTTTGATGTCTCAAATCTTTCCTAGTAACTGATATCGCCATTAAAATGCTGTCTGACACCTTAGATTAACTTTTACATTGACAGGATATGAAATGCTTAACGAATTCCTCATACTGGGCTTAAAACTAATCCATCTAACATTTTAATTTTAACGCTATCAAAGAGTTACTAAAAGTATAATACAAATTTAAAATCTTGATAGAAAGCATGATTTTTTAGTGTTTAGTTAATATTTCACTATGCAGTATAGGATGCATATTTCTTTCGTTCTTGTTGATATTCTAAAATAGTTGGAATCATAACAAACAGAAACATTTCTTCTAACAACTTAAACTTCCAAGGACACTTTGTTTTGTTTATACTACGACTCTTAGTTACAATATAATATTTATTATGTAAAACAGAATGGAGCTTCAGCATATATAGTTAATAGTGTTTGAGTAATTTGTACTCAAGTAACTCAAATTATATGATTATCAAAATGTAATACTTAGATTTAATGCCTGTTAAACCAATGTTGCGCTTTTAATAGTATATACAATCAGCGTGATAATGACATCCTATTTTCTATGTCGCAGCAAATCGCAGACTACCTAGCTAAGTCTCAAGAACCTGGAAAATTGTACGCTTTGAAAGCTAACTTGAGAAAAGAAGAAGATATTCTCGCTGCTTTTGAGTGGGTAGAAAAAGAGTTGGGAGGAGCTGATGTATTAGTGAACAATGCCGGATTGTCTATATACAATTATATACAAGGTAAATATTTTTATTTATAGAAATAAACATTTTCATTTGCAAACTAAACGGCATTGTACAAAATAAATATTATTTAACTAAATCCGGGTGATCAAAAGTATACTTTATTTGTATTACTCACAAAGTATTTATTTACATAACCTTCTCGTTTCCGAGTGGTAAATGGTTGTCTCTCAGATGCGACAATAAGTGGTGTTCTCGAGCCATTTTGGACCCTAACCAAAACACATCTAAGATAAATCTATGAGTTTATTTTAAAATTAAGGCAACCTGATGACTAGGTACTTTGTAGCGATGATCTCAAGTTAACCTGAAACAGTTTAAACATTATACTAGGTTCTAAGGATTACTAGTTTGCGTAAAAAACCTCTTGCCTAAGAAGAATTACTAAGGACTGGATTAGATAAATTGTGGTCATAAATTATGATATGAGTTCAAATATATTAACTTGTTTCCTTGTTGAAGTATGTTAATTAAACGTATGATTGTTTCTGAATTTTAAATTTTAGTTTCATTTTTATCTCTAAAACATTACAGTCTTTATGTTTTATATAACATTTAAAAACTATTATATTGCTCCAGACGGGAAGACAGAGGACTGGCGGAACATGTGGGAAGTGAATGTTCTCGCTGTCACCATATGTACCAGAGAGTACCTCAAGTCCATGGAAAAGCGTAACAATCAGAACGGTCATATTTTTATTATCAACAGGTTAGTAGAAATAATTAGTCATTTCTCCGTATTATATACCAGTCAGGTAGATAGTACTAAAAGTGCCCTAAGATTATACTAGAGAAAAACATTTACCTTCCAAAATTATTATTTAGACAAAACCTGCACAATTTAACAGGTTTTTAATTTTAAATTATTTTGCAAGTTCTATATGTTTATGATGGAATGTGATAAGACCGTAGCTAGCTAGTATCACCTTAATCATTAAGGGCAATGTTAGCTTTCTAATGAGACTGAACCAAGATAGGTGTCTGACGTCACAAGGGACTCTTTTAGGTAGTTAAGTGGGATGGATAACTTTCAGACAAGATTCAGACAGCTCAAGTGCAATGACCATGTTGTATACACAGAACTTTAAATTTTCCTGTGAGCAATAAAAGAGTGAAGAAAATACTATAAAATTACGCATTACATTACTTTACATTACACTGTACACAACAACAATACATGAATGTTTATCCAGTGTTGGGTTCGTCCTTTCCTTTTCGGGCTAAGACATTTCCTGGTCGGCTCCTGGTAGAGAATATGTATTAAATCCTTACTATCCAAAATTAACAGAACAAGTGAACTTCAAAACCTCATGGGTAAATACAGGCTGGCAAATTGTTGTGTAAAGAAAAAACCCACTAAAAGAATGAACTAAAGTTGTCAGACTGAAGCTCAAAAATTAGACGTAACTTTAACCATTTTAATACCAAAACCAACCACAATGCCATTTGACAATTTCAACTTTTCAAAATCTAATACAAAACCACCAATTTTTATGAATAATTGACTTTTTATCATACACTAAGGAAGTATTTAAATGTGTTGAAAAACTACTTCTTATATTTTTCGTGAATAATTATTTACATCAAAACAAAATTACTTTAAGATTTTTTATTTATAAATTATAATGTAAAAATAACTTCCTGTATGTTGCAGTGTTGGAGCACATATACACGATATACCCGCTTATGCTATGTATACAGCCACCAAGTACGCGGTAAAAGGTTTCTCGCAGTGCCTCAGGCGAGAACTATCACAGAAGAACAGTACTATCAAGGTTACCGTAAGTAATCATTTATTTCTGTGCAGTTTCATATCCTGGCCCGACTGGAGCGCTATTTACAGGACACTGAAGTATCCAGCTCGGTTACCGCAAGGTTTGTAGGGAGTCGTACATTGAGTTAGAGGTACCGCAGTTTCATATCCTGGCCCGACTGGAGCGCTATTTACAGGACACTGAAATATCCAGCTCGGTTACCGCAAGGTATGTAGGGAGTCGTACATTGAGTTAGAGGTACCGCAGTTTCATATCCTGGCCCGACTGGAGCGCTTTTTACAGGACACTGAAGTATCCAGCTCGGTTACCGTAATTTTTGTATGGAGTCGTACATTGAGTTAGAGGTACCGCAGTTTCATATCCTGGCCCGACTGGAGCGCTATTTACAGGACGCTGAAATATCCAGCTCGGTTACCGCAAGGTTTGTAGGGAGTCGTACATTGATTTAGAGGTACCGCAGTTTCATATCCTGGCCCGACTGGAGCGCTTTTTACAGGACACTGAAGTATCCAGCTCGGTTACCGTAATTTTTGTATGGAGTCGCACATTGAGTTAGAGGTACTACAGTTTTATATCCTGTCCCGACTGGAGCGCTTTGTACAGGACACTGAAGTATCCAGCTCGGTTGCGCAAGGTTTGTAGGGAGTCATACATTGAGTTAGAGGTACCACAGTTTTATATCCTGTCCCGACTGGAGCGCTTTGTACAGGACACTGAAGTATCCAGCTCGGTTGCGCAAGGTTTGTAGGGAGTCATACATTGAGTTAGAGGTACCGCAGTTTCATATCCTGCCCCGACTGGAGCGCTTTATACAGGACACTGAAGTATCCAGCTCGGTTACCGCAAGGTTTGTAGGGAGTCGTACATTGAGTTAGAGGTACCGCAGTGTCATATCCTGCCTCGACTGGAGCGCTTTGTACAGGACACTGAAGTATCCAGCTCGGTTACCGCAAGGGTTGTAGGGAGTCGTACATTGAGTTAGAGGTACCGCAGTTTCATATCCTGCCCCGACTGGAGCGCTTTGTACAGGACACTGAAGTATCCAGCTCGGTTACCGCAAGGTTTGTAGGGAGTCGTACATTGAGTTAGAGGTACCGCAGTTTCATATCCTGCCCCGACTGGAGCGCTTTGTACAGGACACTGAAGTATCCAGCTCGGTTACCGCAAGGGTTGTAGGGAGTCGTACATTGAGTTAGAGGTACCGCAGTTTCATATCCTGCCCCGACTGGAGCGCTTTGTACAGGACACTGAAGTATCCAGCTCGGTTACCGCAATGTTTGTAGGGAGTCGTACATTGAGTTAGAGGCACCGCAGCTTCATATCCTGCTCCAACTGGAGCGCTTTTTACAGGACACTGAAGTATCCAGCTCAGTTATCGCAAGGTTTGTAGGGAGTCGTACATTGAGTTAGAGGTACCACAGTGTCATATCCTGTCCCGACTGGAGCGCTTTTTATCGGTATTGTAGACCTTGCATTGTACCGACCTTTTTCCCTTTATCTGTTCGATAAGTTCCCCGATACGAAGAAGGAGTGACCCCTCCTTTTGTATATGAAAGAGTTCGCATAACGAAAATCAATTTTGTGAATAAAATATTTAATATGTATATGCAAACTCCTAAGTATATTTGCCTAGGCTCATATCATTGGATTTCTTGTTACATCTATATAACTTATTGAAAACAGCCAATTGTTGTCTTTAACCACATATTGTAGTATACGTTGTGAAATAATTAATAATAAGCTATTTGTTTAAACAATAACCTAAAAATGTATGTATTTTGAAAATTAAAATTTTTCATTATATCTATTTAAGTAATTGTCACCAAGCAAATTTAATTTCTCACTGAGTACTCACAGCTCTAAGAATATGAATATTTTACATATTATCACAATATTTTTTTACAATTAAAATAAAACTTTTCATTAACTTCAAGAAATATTGACGAAGGGAAAAAATCTGGGCTCATCCTTAAAATAGCGCGGTAGTTCCTTAGTTACGATTAAACTGATATATATATATATATATATATATATATATATATATATATATATATATATATATATATATACATACATATACATTATATATAATAATATATATATGATATTATGATAATATATATATATATATATATATTATGATGCCGAAACTTTAACGTATTAAAGTTTTTAATGTATATTTATGAAAAGTCATTTGGATGATCTGCAAAATGATTTTGATTGGTCTATACTAAACTGCAGAACCGAGTTGCAAAATCGCATTAGGAGTAACAATGTATTTTTGGGTAAAATTCATGTCAAGATACTGTATTAATGATTTTGATTCCAGAGTATAAGCCCCAGTTGGACGCGGACGGAGTCTACTACGAGCGGCCAACTGGAACAGTTGGGTTCCCAAGCTATTCTGGAGCCTTCTGACGTGGCTAAAGCTCTTATAGACGCCCTGGCAACAACAACTGTCACTCAGGTGCCTTGCATATGTACTTCCATTAGTAACTATAGTACTTCCATTAATCTCTCTGGCAAAACTACAGCCTACAGTCGCCATGAATGAGTGGATTACGTGTGATAGCTTAGGTTCGCTTGTGACACTTACCATCCTATAGTACCTATACAGATAGAGAGTAGAAGAACCACACATCTGGGTCCTCAATTGCTATAGAAAAGAACAAATTTCCATGCCAACGATTGTAAAGCTCTAATTACTACCCACAACACGATTACGTATTTATTCTTCCAACGGTCTAAACACTAATAAAATGTTGCTAAATGTAACCAACAGTGTTAAAAATAAATAGTCAATAAAACAGTGAATAAGTAAGAGATACAAGTTAGTTAAAAAAAAAATAAATAAAAAATAAATAAATAAATATAAAAAAAAACTATTGGCAAAACAGTAAAAAAAATAGGCCAAGGCAATGGTAAATATTTAAATATCAAAATGAGCAACTGTAATAAATTTTGACATGTATTTACAAACCGAAAACTAAAAATAAAGGGATAAAAATGTAACAAACAAACATATGAAAAATCAAAAACTGTTACAGGAACATGCAAGAAAAGATAAAAATAATAAAAAACATAAGAGGGAAAACAATCAACAATATTATTAAATATATTAATAATTGTAAATAACTATTAAGACCTGTAAATAAATTACAAGAATTGCTATATACATACTAGAGTAACGTGTATATGTACGTGCGTGTGTGTGTCCGTGTAAAGTAATAGTTTCTCTCATTTCACGCCAAAGACAATCTGTTCGATCGTATAGATCTTGATAAGACTTGCAGTTAAGATCACTGATGCTATTTCCATTTATAGGTACAATGTCTTTCTTTAAAATTAAACCCTTAAATCACTATTGTATTATATAAGAATTTGTAGTGATACTATTGCTGCTTATAGTACAATCTTACTATAATTGACGTTGATTACATGGCAGACGTGTATTGTTTGTCTCTGCAAGTCGACAGTAATAATTGTTCCTAAAAGATTCTCTCCCCCGACCTGATAGGGTTGTCTCCTGTATGATTGTTTAAGATTATTTAATATTGTAATACAAATTGGAGAATTACCAAGAAACTAAAGATATGGATATTAAAAGTTTGTGTAAACTTCAGGAGATGCTGTGAACTTTTTCATGAACTGAATAATGAAATGTGACTCATACTTTCAGATCTGTGAAATGATCATCACGCCTCTTCCTAACGGACTAATCTACTGAAGCAGAGCTTGTCAACAAGGAATACATGTGTTACTATTTGTACTGATAGATGATCTTCTGCATGAATATAGGCTTCTTACACGATGTTGTTTATTTACTTATCCAGTATTAGTAACTAAACAGTCAGAAAAAGTTCTAATTTAATTTCTTAGGTAATTTCTAATACTAACATCCATTTTGATTTTTTGTTTTATTAGGACAATAAGCTTATAAATTGCACTTAGTCCAATAAGAACCTTAGTGCTGCTTCCAGGGTAGCAGGATATTCAGAATGGTAAGGGTAGGGGTAGAGGCCGCCTCTTATCGAGATCCATGAGGAAGAATTAGGGCACTATTCTCAGTCATGTGCCCCCCGAAAGAAGAGGATACCAGCTCTGAACCAGCCTCTCCAGTCAAAGCAGGCAGGAGGTGGCATACCTAGGCTAGCAGGAACCTCTGATAGGAACCTCTTAGGAAACGAACTCCACCAACTCCAACAGTCAACTCCCGCAGTAGACTATACCTATCCAACTGTCCTTGCACCCCAGAATCTCGACATTTGTGGTTTTTCCATATTTAAGTGACACATTGGTTTTTGCTGTATCCAGTGGTAGGTTCAATTGGAAGGTATAAACCAGCCAGAAGTGATCCCTGCTTGGGAATCGATTTTAATTGGAAAAATTTGAAATTTCCACTTTTATTGGTATCAGCAGTAGAAGTTAATGTATGGTGATTTCAATACCAAAAGGGTGCGTTTGAAAGTTTTGGTGTTTTCCAATAAATTAGTGTTACAAATCTGGTTATTGCTCTGAACAACATTCCAAAATGCAAGGAAACCTGTTTTACTTCGATTTGTAGTGATTTTATTGTTTAGCCTGGTAAAAGTCCTGTCCAGCCCATAAAGAAGTTCAGTTTGTATAGTTGCTAACACTAGTTGGAGTTGCAGTTAGCAACAGTAGTTAGTTAGTTGGATAATACGCCGTAACGCTGCGCTGTTCAGTTGCTTCGGGGCATTTCGTGGGGATCGCTGCAGGCCAACTTGCAGGCACCTGAGGTCTGTGTGCAAGAAGTCTTCGCCAACTCTCACACACGAGCGGTTTCCGGAGTGTTTTACGTAGCCGCAAGGGGGAAACTCCCTGTATCAGATAAAAATAGAAAGACTTTAAATAAATAAAGTATTTGGAAAGAATAAGAGTTACCATGGACAAATGGTGTTAAAATACCAAACTAAATTTTGGACTGAGTTCGTCTGAAGATGTTGTTTCTTAATGAATGTTATTCCGGCTGTACAGTAACGATAGCTATGAACGGTCTTCTGGTCAACTGTGCTCAGAAGCTATCCTGAAAGACTCTCACGTGGCCACGGCTTTTATAGACGCTTTGGCAACGTCTTTCACTCAGGACCTAGACTGTGTACACATTATTTGTGAAGAAAACAGTATTTTTCCGGACATTTACAATGATACAATGATCAGTAACACTTCGTTTCGAGATCTGCAATCTGATCTCTTCTTCGGGTAAATAACTAACCTAACACATAATTACAAACTAAAGCGTTGTGACACGCGTAAGTCAGGAATCACAACCACAATATTGTGTGTCAAATTCACTAACTCTAAAACATGCACTTAATAAAAAAACTAAACACAACACTAATTATTAAAACTGAATGTATTACAAAATACAGGTCACAATAGGTCTGCATTCGCCGACCAACCACCTACGACTGACCAGAGGCCAATAGTAAATGGCGATCGTCACGTCACACGTCAATCAACACAAATGCAATCGGAAACAATTAGTTATTAATAAATGTGCTGGATATATTTACAGAGGTAAATACATGCTCTGTTAATGGTTGTATGAGGAAAAACATGGAAAGAACAAAACAGTAAGCGTAAAAATATATATTTAACTCTATAATAATTTTATATTAAAAATTATAAAATTTTTAATACAGCGTATTTAAAATTAAATATTTAATAATTTTAATATAATTGTAAACGAAACTACAATAGTAACTACTGTATGTAGCGATAGAATAATACAAGCAAAAGCAGCGTTATAAGGATACAAATTGTAAGAACGCGTGCTTGTATATTTAACCACACGACGGTATTGTATACTATATAAGCGAAGTTATCTTTAGCTGGAACATCGGAATAGCAGGACTATTTATAACGCGTTTGCTGCGGTCCGTTGCCATGGTAACCACTTTGTAACTTACTGTTACAACAGGTGGGTCTAAAATTAAACTGAGTATTATTATCATTAATGTTGTATGGTATTCCTTTAGATTATTTAATAAAACGTATTATTTTGACATACCATTAAAATGTAAATGTTAAATTTTTATATTTTCAAACCATAAACAGTTTCAATGAAAAGTGAAAGGAATACCGCCAGAGTTGTATAGTTCCGCCAAATTATTGAATCTTTTTATATTTTTCCATTTTAGTGTAACTGCGTTCCATTTTAACCTATTTTAATATCAACTGGCTAGCACACGTTTAAGGAGTGCACGAATGAAGTGGTTATTTATTTTGTGTATAGATATGTTTGCTGCATTTTGCGTGAGTATGAATAATAAGCTACAGTACAGTATTCACTCATCCTTAAATCCTAAAAGTTGAAGTCGTTTAATCTAAAATTATGTCATTTTTGTTTTTGCCACTACAGTTGTAGTTTTATAAAGTTTCTCATAAATCTATCCATCCCTTTCCAAATCTGTTCCTTTATATATATATATATATATATATATATATATATATATATATATAATCAACTGATACCTATTAACTGTTCGAATTTTTATAAAAATTGCCAAATATTCAGTATTTTTTCAAATTATTATAACCATTTTTTATAATTCTTATAATTTTTTCTAAAATACGTCTTTAAGTTATTAGGCCATGAAGATTTTAAATATGATATTATTTTCAAACTTTTATTTAAGATCTAAAATAATAACATCATGAACCTTGCAAAGTATCAACTTGATATGTCAAACCATTTTATAGTTATAAATTATTTTCTAAAAAAAAAAATATATATATATAAACCCAGAAAGACAAAAAACTAAGCAAAATAGGACCAATACACTGAAATTTGTTTGTTTTCACCCTGTATATATGTGTAGCTGTATTTGTTAGTGACATTGGGTAGAGGCGATATAGATGCATCTTCTACCAAAACCCCGTTATTTATTAATTTATTTCCCTCAACTTAAGCTATATCATTTATAGATAAATATTCAAACCACTGTTTTGAACAAGTAATAATATGAGTAAATCCATGTCTCTTTGATATTTTCTAGATACTTAGCTTCATTTAGCGCAGGAACATTTTTATGATTCCAGAAGAAGATTATTAGAAAAAAGGTGGAGCGATGAAACACAGTGTTACTGTGGAAAATTTTCATCCGTTGGCGTCCTAGAGAACAACTCGGTTGAAGGTACCCATTCTAGAGCAGTCATGATCCTGTTGAAAGATATGGAAATATCCTCTAATGATGTCACAAACCATCGATTACCTCGTGAATTCTTGGTACGGTATTTCTTTTAAACAAAAGTTTCAAGTTGCGCAGTTTCTTTATAATTTAGTGAAAGTCGTCCAAAGTTATACTTATAAGGACAATAGATATATATGTGTTCATAAGAGTCGATGTAGTAGAATGACTTAGAGCTTTCCTCGCAATAACATCAAGCTTTGTTTTACTTCATAGTTTGAATATTCAATAAGTATACCATAAAAATAAAGAGTTTGGGTGTGTATTAAATGTATACTTAGTATTACATATCTCCCATTATTATTCTTAATCTTAATTGGTTGAAAATATATGTTTCCATCTAACTCGTTTAAAATTATGATAAGACAATCTGTTTTGCTTATAAAGTTATTAATGTTAAAGACAGCGTCGGATAGTCGAGAGAACTCTGTAACTGTTGTCATAGCAACAGAGCTTAGCTTTGTCGAGTCCCAAGTTGCATTATGAATACGGGCGGATGTGACCGCACTGCAATACTTGCACGGGTAACTCGGTTTAACGTTTACACACCTTTAACTCCTGCTATGTCCCCGTCATATTTGTAATCGACGGGCGGATGTGACCACACTGCAATACTTGCACGGGTAACCCGGTTTAACGTTTACACACCTTTAACTCCTGCTATGTCCCCCGTCATATTTGGAATCGACGGGCGGATGTGACCGCACTGCAATACTTGCACGGGTAACCCGGTTTAACGTTTACACACCTTTAACTCCTGCTATGTCCCGGCATATTTGGAATCGACGGGCGGATGTGACCACACTGCAATACTTGCACGGGTAACCCGGTTTAACGTTTACACACCTTTAACTCCTGCTATGTCCCGGCATATTTGGAATCGACGGGCGGATGTGACCGCACTGCAATACTTGCACGGGTAACCCGGTTTAACGTTTACACACCTTTAACTCCTGCTATGTCCCCGTCATATTTGGAATCGACGGGCGGATGTGACCGCACTGCAATACTTGCACGGGTAACCCGGTTTAACGTTTACACACCTTTAACTCCTGCTATGTCCCCGTCATATTTGGAATCGACGGGCGGATGTGACCGCACTGCAATACTTGCACGGGTAACCCGGTTTAACGTTTACACACCTTTAACTCCTGCTATGTCCCCGTCATATTTGGAATCGACGGGCGGATGTGACCGCACTGCAATACTTGCACGGGTAACCCGGTTTAACGTTTACACACCTTTAACTCCTGCTATGTCCCCGTCATATTTGGAATCGACGGGCGGATGTGACCGCACTGCAATACTTGCACGGGTAACCCGGTTTAACGTTTACACACCTTTAACTCCTGCTATGTCCCCGTCATATTTGGAATCGACGGGCGGATGTGACCGCACTGCAATACTTGCACGGGTAACCCGGTTTAACGTTTACACACCTTTAACTCCTGCTATGTCCCCGTCATATTTGGAATCGACGGGCGGATGTGACCGCACTGCAATACTTGCACGGGTAACCCGGTTTAACGTTTACACACCTTTAACTCCTGCTATGTCCCGGCATATTTGGAATCGACGGGCGGATGTGACCGCACTGCAATACTTGCACGGGTAACCCGGTTTAACGTTTACACACCTTTAACTCCTGCTATGTCCCGGCATATTTGGAATCGACGGGCGGATGTGACCGCACTGCAATACTTGCACGGGTAACCCGGTTTAACGTTTACACACCTTTAACTCCTGCTATGTCCCCGTCATATTTGGAATCGACGGGCGGATGTGACCACACTGCAATACTTGCACGGGTAACCCGGTTTAAACGTTTACACACCTTTAACTCCTGCTATGTCCCCGTCATATTTGGAATCGACGGGCGGATGTGACCGCACTGCAATACTTGCACGGGTAACCCGGTTTAACGTTTACACACCTTTAACTCCTGCTATGTCCCCGTCATATTTGGAATCGACGGGCGGATGTGACCGCACTGCAATACTTGCACGGGTAACCCGGTTTAACGTTTAACGTTTCATAAATCGACATTCAACGTCATATTTGGAATCGACGGGCGGATGTGACCACACTGCAATACTTGCACGGGTAACCCGGTTTAACGTTTACACACCTTTAACTCCTGCTATGTCCACGTCATATTTGGAATCGACGGGCGGATGTGACCACACTGCAATACTTGCACGGGTAACCCGGTTTAACGTTTACACACCTTTAACTCCTGCTATGTCCCCGTCATATTTGGAATCGACGGGCGGATGTGACCACACTGCAATACTTGCACGGGTAACCCGGTTTAACGTTTACACACCTTTAACTCCTGCTATGTCCCCGGCATATTTGGAATCGACGGGCGGATGTGACCGCACTGCAATACTTGCACGGGTAACCCGGTTTAACGTTTACACACCTTTAACTCCTGCTATGTCCCCGTCATATTTGGAATCGACGGGCGGATGTGACCACACTGCAATACTTGCACGGGTAACCCGGTTTAACGTTTACACACCTTTAACTCCTGCTATGTCCCCGTCATATTTGGAATCGACGGGCGGATGTGACCACACTGCAATACTTGCACGGGTAACCCGGTTTAACGTAACGTTTACACACCTTTAACTCCTGCTATGTCCCCGTCATATTTGGAATCGACGGGCGGATGTGACCACACTGCAATACTTGCATGGGTAACCCGGTTTAACGTTTACACACCTTTAACTCCTGCTATGTCCCCGTCATATTTGGAATCGACGGGCGGATGTGACTACACTGCAATACTTGCATGGGTAACCCGGTTTAACGTTTACACACCTTTAACTCCTGCTATGTCCCCGTCATATTTGGAATCGATTCAAATTCTACACAAGTCTTGATAAACCTTTTTGCCACCAGAATACTGTGTTGAAGATGATTTTTTCCCACTTCCTATAAGACTATAACTGAAAGTGTACATTGATTTATAAAGTGTTCTATCTTTCTGCATATTGTATGATTTCCTTGCTAAATCCTCTAACGCTCTCTTAACAATTAAAGAAGAAAAAATTTGCAGTTATCTCATTCTCAAACTGCAAAATAAATGTTTTTCAACAGTCTATTTGTACTCATGTATTATTTAACCCCGGAATAATAATACAAATGTTCACTTTCCTCAATCATTAACTTTGTGAGAGGGGGAAGAGAGAGGGAGAGGGAGAGAGAGAGAGAGAGAGAGAGAGAGAGAGAGAGAGAGAGAGAGAGAGAGAGAGAGAGAGATGTGACATATGTTTATTACAATTCTTAAGTTTGTTTTTTCTCTCTCTGCTACTGTTTCCTGAGGTTCTCCCAATCTCTCGTGAATTCCCTATATATTGGCAATAAAGTTTTCTCTACTGATGTATTCGTATAATATTTTTGATGGCAAATTTGTTTACTATCAATCTATTCAATGTTGAAAACCTAAATTTAATTTAATCGTATAATATTTTTGATGGCAAATTTGTTTACTATCAATCTATTCAATGTTGAAAACCTAAATTTAATTTAATCGTCGCTTTCCTTTGAGTTTTCATTTTAGAACTGTTGTACAGGATTATCTCATCCTTATCATATGGATGTATAAGATCGTGTGGCTCCAAATCTCTGTATTAACAATGGGTTAATAAATACGATATTATTGCAGAAGTTATGTAACGCTATAAATGTGAATTGGCATTAGCCATTCAGTACAGTAAGCGTCCAGTTGTGCTCTCGAGGATTACCGGAACATTTGGAGTAGAGGCACCAATACTAGTAATTACATCACTTCATCTAATTATTGGTTGGTTGGTAGTGCCCCCTCCCCACCCTCCCATCTCACCCCTCCAACCACTACCACACACCATCACACTCTGTCATTGCTATTGGCGTGGAGCTTCTAGCGATACTAACAATGACTGGCGTTTCATAGATAGCAGTAAATCACTAATAAACCTGTATCAATTCTTTGTAATTACTATACTTTTTAGTAAACGCAGATAAAGTCTTTATTGCTGTTTATTTCATAAAAATAAAATATTTTTACAGAGAAAAGTTCATCGTTAAAAACGATGGAAAACATGCGTCTACTATAAAATTAATAAAATACTTTTCTTTAAATCCTATTTAATTCCAAAGTTATTGTGAAATCTTTAATAACACCAAAATTCGCGTTTTTTAAATATAATTAACATTGTATCTTTATCGTACATACTTTTGTAAGATGCGTCAGTAACAGATAACATTGTATGTTTTACATTAAAAGTAATTTACACTTTTTATCCGTCAATAATGAAACATTCTTTTTGATTTATGATTGTAAAGGGTTAGTGGACATTTTGGTCATCATGTTAGGCTTACAATTGTTAGGTCTCCAATACTAAATGAGGTATTTCCACATATTCGTACTATGATATATTACACTAAACTCGTTGTTACAATACTTTTGATCCTCTTCGTTCTAAAGATACTAATACGTTTAAAAATATTATTAAAGCCAACTTTTTCATCTTTATTACAAAATATATTCAGTTCAAGTAAATGCTGCAAGTATTTTGTAATGACATGACAACTAATGGTATCAATCAAATTTAGGTTTGCATTGCTGCAAAACTCGATGGGTTGGAACAATATGCTTGGAAATTAAGATTGTAAATATAAATACTAAAACAGTACCTTTTGCGTAATCTAGTACGGCTATTGAATGTTATATAAAGAATATTCACTAATGGAAACATTTCAAATATAATATTTATAACATTTCTACCTTATGAGCCAGAACATGTAGGAAATAAAAATAACTATTTGTTTGAAATTATTTGTATACGAAATAATTCTCTATTGTCATAATTATTCTCTTAGAAATTTTTTATAAATAATGAATCTAAAATGGTACCTGACTATGTAATCTATGGCGAAATTGTTTAGTACCATTCAACAATCCTAATAATATAACAATGGAATAATAATGGAAATAAAATCGTATTTAAAAAATTTGCATTGCATTACATCAAACAATACAGATCCAAACCGATGTTAAAAGTAAATACAGATATATGGGAAATGAATCCGAAAATCACCTCTACTGTCTAAAACCTTCATCAATAATATTGGCATACCTCGTATTCATTAAAAATCAATTTCTGATATGTTTGTTGAAAGACGTATAGACATAGAGCATATTTCATAACACCTGAATATACATACGTTAAACTGTTCATTTGTACCACAAATATTTGTAGGAATGCAATAAATATTATGTCACAATAACAACGTACACTAGCGTTATTATAAATCAGCTGTTGAAACATAGTGGTTGCCATGGCAACGGACCGCAGCATCTCCACTATAAACGTGCTGCTATTCGGCTGTTCCAGCCTGCGGTAACCTGTCTAGCGGTTCTGTGGTCAGATACAGACTCGTGTGTTTCATTTGTTCCAGTTTTTCTTTTACAGCTCTTCGTTTTTTGTTTCTTTTCATCTATTTCCTTAATTTTATATATTTGCATGATAAAATTCACTTGTAGTTGGGTTTAAAATTAATATAATATTAGTAAAAATACTCGAGCGTGATATGAAATGTTTTAAATTACAGTTTAATTGAACGTAACATTAAAACGTAACATTTTGGTTTATTCAATTTAATTAGACTAAAAGTAATTTCTTATCGCACGTTGCAAATTTTCCTAAGACACTGAGATGGAACAAGTACAACAATGTAAATGCATCATAGGGCTTCTTGACCTATGTAGTAGTGATATTAATACTATATGTTTATATTCCACGTGTCTAGTTAAAGATAGTGGTTTACTAGTCAAAGGAGTTGTTAGAAGCATGCCTATTCAATAATCATGTTTGCAAACATTTATTATTTACTAAAAATGTAACAAATAAAACTTTGTATTCGTTAAACAAAACCATTAAAAGTTAGGATAAAAGAATACAGAGAAAATACGAAAAATGGGCTAATTTACAAATGGCTCATTCCCGTTTCCTGTTTTGCCGCCATATTGTTCTTCCGTAACGATCACCATGTACTACTGGTCTCTGGTCAGTTTTCAGTGGATGGACTTTAATTGCAGACCTGTTCTTTAGTTCAGTTTTTAAAATTAGTGTTTAGTTTTTATTAGTACATGGAATAGACACACAACGTGGCTGTTGTGGTTCCTGACGTATGCGTGTCACAACTTCCTGGTATGATTTGTTTGTTTTAATATATTCGTACATTGTAGTTATGTGTTAGGTTGTGTATCCACTTGAGGAAGAGATCAGATTGCAGATCTCGAAATGTAGTCGACCTGATTCCTTGTACCACTGAATGATTATGTACATTTTAAAAATCCCGTTTCATCACAATCCCTAAATCGTCACAAACAAACTTTAAAGAAAGATCATTTTATGTTCAATAATGTTTGACAATAATATCCCAAAGCAAAGCACTAGTAGCATCATACTGCTGAAGGCGAACTCTGAAGTGATGTACAGTTCTTTCACATACATCAGAGGCCGTGATGTTAAACCTCCTCAACAATCAGGTTATCTCAGGTCTGGCAGTGTTTTAAACTGATGGGTCGGTAGTTGCTACGAGGGCAGTTCAGAAAGTAACATTACTGACGCGACAATGGGCGAGACTAGCGCCGCCATCATGGCGTTAGTGTGGCCCTACACTCAGTAACCAGCCGTAATAGGCACCGTGCCTATCGTACTTTGTATACAGAGGGGTGTTGAAATGAGCCCAGAAATTTACAATCCCTCCAGTTGTGAAGGTTTTTGTTGGCGGAAAATCACAAACCAAAATTGAAATTGATCACCAGATTTGAGATGTCTGCGGTCAAGCAATAATGAGTGAAAGCCTAGTGGGGACACACACATTCGTCCAAGAAACCGAGGCTGTCAGCAAAAAAAATCATAGTTAATGTGTTTTGGGATGCTCATGGAGTTTCCTGAGTTGCTTCTCGTTGACTTTCTAGAAAGTGGCAAAACTGTTAACTCAGAGAGGTATTACCGAACACTCAGAAACTTAATACGTGCGATACAAAAAAAGCGTTGGAGAAACTTACTTTACTAAGAAAGAAAGTTTACTTTCCCCACGACAACGCTTATCCACGCACACGGCCAATCGTACCTAAGTGCCCTTAGATGGTTTTGGAAAGGAAGTTTTCAATCATCCGCCGTACAGCCCGGATCCCGGAGTTACCACCTGTCCCAGGCGATGAAGACGTGGATCGCTACGCAACGATTTGGCAATTGCCCCGTCCATTGCCATGCCGTGTTAAAACGTCCGCTACTTTCTGGACAGCCCTCGTACATTCTACACGTGGAATAGCTAGGAGAAATGTTATGTTAGGTCAACACTAATAGTAGTAATTACATAATACACATTTTTGAAACTGTAATCCTACGTCAAACTGTTGAGATTAATTAAATTATAGTAAAAATATGTTTTAAACTCCATATTCTATTAAACATCCTATGAACGTATATTAGGTTTTGGTGTCATACGAAAGAGAATAGTTCTCACGTTTTCCTGATAACAATGCGAATTCAAAACAATTTTCTACGCAACGTGTTGTACATATATTTATTGTCAGTACTTGAAAACCGCAATTAGATCACCAATTATTTTCAAATGAAACACACAACGTCAAATAACCTGGTCCAAATTTAAAGTATTTTATTAATGCACGCAGTGATACATATAGAATTGTTTGTATTGATTGTCGATGTCTTCTGGCTTAGTAGATCAGATTAGTAGGAATCGGTGTGATGACCATCTCACAAATCTGGAAAATGCAATATTTTTAGCAAACACAAAACAGTGTAAAAGGATAGAAAATATATTTAATGAATCAATAACTTATTATATATAAATCTGGATTTATTTGGAAAGACGACATTAATCCTTGTACTTCAATTGTAATAATATGGCTTCATTATCAATCCCTTATATTGCCGGCATCCCAATTACAGGTTAGGGACATGCTAATTGCCTAATACCAAGCAACATCAGACATTAATAAAAAAAGTTTCATAGTTTATAATGATAGTAACCCTCTTGTTATTCTAACACTCAGTTACGAGTAGCCACACATAAACCATATTAAGCTGTACCAGACGTTAGTACTCTAAGAGTAACCATATGCCAATAGGAAAAAATATTCCCTCTCTAAAGTTTATATTTGAGCTAAATAGGACACAAAAACTAACATATACACATTATTTCTAGGGATATTAAATCCTAAACTATCACTATCTCTGTCAAAGAAATATCAGTGTTCATTACGAATCAAAAGTTAGTTCTCATTAATTATATTCTAAATTTGTTGTTCCTAGATTGTTTCAAAACCCGATCTTAGCCCCTTCTTGCCAGCACTGAACCTGGGTTAAATTATCTAAAGTATATTCCACTCACTAATAGTAGTGGTAATGTTATCTATTGGTAATACGTAAATTTATCAGAGAAACATTAATAACTAAACGGATATAAGTGACATAATTAGTTGATGAGGCGTCAACCACAGTTCGGGCTACGTCAGAATCCTCCTGCATAGTTTGGGACAAAAGCTGGCCATCAAATAACTTCTCTCTTGGTAATTTAGGTAATGTGAAGAATTAGCACAGAAACATAGCACCTAGAGTTTAGCACGGAAAATAATTAAAAGGACCTGAGTGACAGAAGTAGTTGCTAAGGCGTCCACCAGAGCTTGAGCTACGTCAGAATCCTCCTGCATAGTTTGGGACAAAAGCTGGCCATCAAATAACTTCTCTCTTGGTAATTTAGGTAATGTGAAGAATTAGCACAGAAACATAGCACCTAGAGTTTAGCACGGAAAATAATTAAAAGGACCTGAGTGACAGAAGTAGTTGCTAAGGCGTCCACCAGAGCTTGAGCTACGTCTGAAGCCTCCAGGATAGCTTGGGACTCCAGCTGATCCAGCAAGTGTCTCGTAGCTTCTGTCCGTGTCATGCTGGGACTGATACTCTGGAAGTAGATAATTAACAAGGAGTAGTTAGAATCATCATATCCTAGAATTACGTAACCGCAAACCCTTTAATTCTGTGTAGATACAACTTTATATACTCAAATAGTACGAATAGATCTCTGAAATCATTAACGCGTGTTGTGTTTTATCCAATTCACCATCCGCTTATTGCAGCGTCTGAAATCTGACACGGTCGCAGACCGGACTTTTTAATTCGGAGTCCGTGTCCGTCTGGAGAGATATAAAAAGTCTGTGACTAAGAAGCTCAAGCGAATCTTTTGCATCGTTTTAACTTCAGAGGCACCTAGGTTACAAAATCAAGTGAAATGAAATGAAAAAGTGCTTTATTTTCCCTTTAGTTGTGTATACACATTTAGGTCCCCACAGTGAACCTAACTTCAAACACTTCACAGCATTGGTCAAAATGACCGTCAGCTGGCTGGCTTTAAACTATAGGAGTATTAAATACAGTACAAAATAAACTGCTAAACTACCAAAATTTTCACAAAACGAAATTTGTACAGTAAAAGAGAAAAAGTAAAAACACATTTACATCCTAAAGGCAGTTAATACAATATGTTACGATGATACAAATATACAGATACAGTACAGAAAAAGGAATAGAAAAGTAAAGACTGAATCCTTATCTTAATGGTCTCTCCTGTGATGTATAAGTGCAATATAAACTCATAATCTACGTAACTATGTACATTATAACTAGCGCGTTATGTTTGCACAGTTTTCCTTACTTATTAAGAAATTAAAAAAGAAAAATCTAAAAATTGAATTCCTGTATTAAATTCCACCGGTACCTCCAAGCGTCCTTCATATAATCCCCTAACGCCTGCCAATCCCTCCCATTCAAAAATTCCAAAAACTCCCTTTTACTTAATATACAATTATCAAGTGTATTATAGATGAAGAGGTGTTCTCATTGTCTCATCATTCGCATTGCATCAACCCTTCCCATTATACCTAATTATCTTCTAGAGCTTGAAGTTGGCTTCTTTGGTGTGACTAAGACAGATTTGCGAAGACCTAACTTCAAGCTCAGGTCACTTGAGTGCTTCTAAATGTTATCTACAACCTGGGTACTGATAGTAACTTGTGTATGATATCTCATCTAAACCCATTTATAAAGTACCCTCATATATTATGAACAACTTCTGAAAATGGTCACTTAAGGGGAGTTGAAGGTCGAAGGGTCAAAAAATAACAAAAAAAATTTTTTTAGCTAAATTTGTTCTCTGTATCTTTCTGTACATTTTGATACCAAACAAAGCCTAAAAAAGTTGTTCTAAGTATTTTTTATTTAATTTTATAAAATAGTCTGCATAGCCAATTTGCGACCAGTTCAGCTTTCATCAACTTCTATTGACGATAATTATTTCTGTATTTGTTTGCACTTTGCATAGTACTCAAAGTGAAGAGTAAAGGTTGAAGAAAAATCAATGTAGGCAACACTTACTGCATATTATTTGTTGTCTATTGCTGTTTTTCTTGTCTGCTTAGACTAACCTAGTATTGTTTACTGTTGTTTTCTGGTTTGTCAGTGATAAAGGTAAACAAAGTGTTGTTGTTTGTGTTTATTATTTATAATAGTGAAATATTTTAGAGTTTAGTTGTAAATATGCCGAGAGTGCAAATAAAAAACGTAAGTTTCACGATAAATTTCAGTCATATTATGGCAATGCAATTAGAGCTAATGTAAATAGTTTGGATAAAATGAAACGTTCTGTATGGTCCATATATTTCCATTACATCTCTACGGATGAACACCCGAGCCATCAGCTATGTCCACCTGCACCGGAAACTTGGTGCAAGTACAATAAAGCTGTTTATGAAAAAAAAGACTTCAAGCATAAAAATACAGTTCCTGTTGCAGTAATGGAAGTTATAAAACCTATTTTTCACCATTGGCTGATCCTAGTCTCCTTAAAAAATGCCTACATGGAAAAACCTAAAACGTTAACGAGTCTTTCAACAATATAGTCTGGAGTAGAATACCTAAGAATGTATTTGTTGGAAGAAAAACTTTAGAAATAGGGGTATTTGATGCAATCTTGACATTCAATGATGGAAACTTAGGTAGATTAAATGTTTTGAAAGAACTTGGGATTGTTAACTACGGTATAAACACTGTTGTGGCGCTGAAAAAAGCTGATGAGGTTCGACTTCAAAAGGCTCAACGGGCAGCACAGGATGCAACCAAAGAATCCAGAATTGCAAAAGAAGAAATAAACTTAAAGAAGAAGAAGGAGCATCCTCTCAATACTGCCCAGGTGGATTTGAAGGTAAAATATTCACAATAATAAGCTGATTTTTTATATTTATGTCGTTTTCCGAAAGTTGCATGTTTTAGTTTTAGGAACCATTATCTCAGGTACTAGTAGAGTTATTGCTTTGAAATTTTTACTGGCTGTTTGTATATATGTAATGTACAAGATAAACTACAATGAATAAAATTCTTCAACTATAAAAAAAATATATATATATATAATATTAAAAATATTTGAAAAAAAAATTTTGCGATTAAAAAAAATTTATAATTTTCAAGTTATATTACCTATCTAGCTAATTGTAGTTTATTTTACTTATTATGATGCAACAGTCAAGAATAAAAAATTTCATGCTGTTAGTTGCTATGGTTACCCAGATATGTGTTCCTAAAATTCTTACTTTTAACATGGGCGGGAATGGGGCCTTCAACTCCCCTTAAATGATTTAAATCCAGTTTGAATTACATAAGACTAATCAAAAACATTATACTGTAAACAACACTGTTTTTAATATTTTATTTGAATGTCACCTCATAGGTCAAAGCTGTTACTCACGGTTACTTTGATACTGCTGTTCTTCTCCGCGAGTTCTCTCCTGAGACACTGGGAGATGGCCCTGACTGCGTACTTCGTCCCCGTGTACACGGGGTACGTATAGACATCGGGGGTGTGTCCTGCAATACTGCAATATAAATACAATTTAATATTCATAACGTACGAAAAATATACAATCTTGTCACGTATGATTTATTCCCCATTACTTTTCTCGAGAATACGGTTCGTTTTTATTGGCAATAGTCTAACAAAATTTATTTTTATTTATCATTCGAATTTTAAGATTTCAAAGACAATGAGAGAAGGAATGTATGTTCAAAACACTTTACATATACAATAATATGAAATAGAATGTTAAATAAGTATAAAAAGTATGAATAATACAACAGAGGCACCTCACACTTAGGTATTTTAAGAAGACCTCATTTGATGAAATAATGCTATCTTAAACATAAAATAGCCTGTTTTGCGGAGTTTTTATTCTTCGACTGATTTACAGGTAGGATAGCGTCGCTCAGTGGTTACCATAAGCCCACTGTCAAGGCTACATGGTAGTCAAGGCCACTACAAGGCTACAACCCGAAGTGGTATTTTGAGGAACAATAGTTGTGGGTTAAACGGTGTTTTTTGTATGTACGACATATAACATTTATTTATACGAACAAAATTCAAATTAGTGCAATATTGAGTACACTTTTGGAAAAATGTTGTCTGTGTTTAAATCCATTTCACTAATTATTAAATCAATGTACACGCTGACTGGTTTTGATATGACCGAGTTAGAGACAAAATGTATCTTCAAAGCCTCTGTGTTGACGTGAACATTCAGCAAGCGAATATCGTTGGGGAGGTACTTCGTGCTAGGAATAAGAATTCGCCTTTCCTCATTTTTATCCAAAGATATTCTCAAAACCGGGTTTCATTGGTTTATTTGAATCAAAGCTCCGATATGGGAATGAATTCTGGATCTATTGCAGTACAAAATTATTTAATTGAAATGTTTGCCAACAGAAACGAGCTCTGGGAATCGTATGGCGTTTTGGGTAGCTGTAAGGGAGACTTTTGACCAGGTGAAGAACTTAAATTAGCTAGCCTTCTATTCTATCAATCATTGAGGCTTGAAATATATTCAAATATTGTTTGAAGAAATAAAGATACTGTATCTTTTTTATGATTCGAAATCTAGAGCATAAGTGATTTTGTGGACAACTTCACACTATCTTCATTTAACAACTCCATTCTTTACTTTGGACCAAAATTGTACAGTTCACTCCCACACGTACAACAATTACCAACACTATAATAATTGTAATAAATAATAATAAATAAATAAATGTATTTATTTTCTCATTTTGCCACAAAAATATACATCAAATATATGAAGAACTTACATAATTAAAAATCATAAACAATATAATTATACTTGCCAAGACTGACTATATGCATAAATGAAACATGTTTTTAGACTTGAAAACTAACATAATGTAACTTAAAAAACAACTTAATATAACTTTACTATTGCAACCCTGGCCTTTTGGCTTTATTATTCTTAAATAAAATATATACATAAATTAATAATATTAATTAGCAAGAAGCTAATCTTTTATACTAATTGAAAGCTTAAACAATATATGACACACCAGTTAATTTGTCACAATCCCAGACTAGCAATGATATGTCTCGTACTTATAGTTCATCTGTCAATTTAAAACGGCTATCTCTTGTTTAATCTCTCGAAGACCGTCTTGTAGGACGTCTTAACTTAAGGTTCTTCTTCCTTTTCTAAAACAGCATCCAACAACCAAAAGATAATAATCCGCGTACATTATTTCTGTTTAAAGTCCATTGTCTCTTGAATCAGAGATTGTTAAGCCCTTGCTACAAATCAGCGAATCATTCACCAGAAGACAGTGAAACTCACCAGACACTACACGGAGGTGAAGTGGATCAGTAAACGTGGATCTGGGTAAGAAGCACCATTGCAGGATCAAAGAGATAGGTCACATTCAGATTGTTTGCACAGAACTATACAAGATATCGTTTGAAACGATTGCCAGGCCCTATACTTCACGGCTTTATGTTCTTACATAGCGTCCTTTACTCTGCTTATTGCTACAGGTGACCAACTTCTGGTATATCAGCCAGCTGTTAAGCGAAGGTAGGTTAGACTCGTCAGACCTGTACCGTTAGAGTAAAAAGTTCAGCTTGTTTAGTTCCCCAAAGCGTAACCTTCTTATCTAATAAACAACATGGAAACGTGATTTATTTTCAGTTACCTGTTAATAATAAAAATATGTCCCTTTTGGATTTTCCGCTGTTCCAAGGTCTTGAGGTACTCTCTGGTGCAAATGGTGACGGCCAAGACATTTACTTCCCATAAGTTCCGCCAGTCCTCTGTCTTTCCGTCTGAAAATATATTCGGAGTACTACTAAGTCGTTATGAACAATTTTAAGATTACAATTATTATTTAATAGTAAAAACTTAGTATAAAAAATAAAAACACACAAACTAACACAAATACATACAAAAGTAAATGCTTAAAATTTACTATATCTTACAAAAGTTTTATATATATATATATATATATATATATATATATATATATAGTATGAAATACTAATTAAGTGTTTCTTAAAACACGTATCTTGTTAATTTAGGACAAGAAGCTGGAAAACCTCTTACTACTCTTATATCTTTAAGGTCTGGGTGGGGTGGACTAACAGAATATTCAAGATGGATAAGGGTGGAAGCTTAGGGCTACTTATTGCAGATATAGTGAGTGGCCACTTAATCATGTCTCCTAGGAGATAGGGAAATTCTTTGATTCAGCTACAAAAAGTTATACCAGCCAAAAAGGACAGAGAGGGGTTTTACGTACATACTTGTCAAAATATTTCACTCTAAGGTAACCCCACCCACTCCGACAATCCTATTCTAGATTAGACTGAACGATAAAGTTATCCATTTATTATATTACATATAAATGTGCTGTTAGTGATGTGTTACCCAATGTACGTGTGAACTAGTCAGAAGTGAAACTTCTTGGAACATATAAGACACTTAATCGGTAAGATATACTTAATTCATCAACTCAGCAGATTTAGTTTAGAAAAAAATACTAAAGTGTGCGAATAAAAAGATACCTCGTATAGAACCACATACAGCCAATCCGGCGTTGTTTACTAATACGTCAGCACCCCCCAGTTTACTGTACACCCAATCGAAAGCAGCGAGTATATCTTCTTCTTGTCTCAAGTCAACTTTCAAAGAGTACAGTTTTCCCGGTTCTTTAGACTTAGCCAGCTGCTCCGACATTTCCTGAACGCAGAAACAATATTAATCATCAAAACGGATGATTCAACCACCAGTATTTCCACAAATTTAATATTTTGCAAAGTCAAAAAATTCAAAACAAATTAAAGCATCAAAATCCTTATCAATATAATTATCTTGTATCTTTGTAAGATTTCGTCATATTACTTTTCAGGTCAAAATAAGTAAAGATATAAATTTATTATAGTTATTGCAGTAACAATAAATTGTTTACTGCCTGTGTTTTTAGAAAAAAAATCTATGTAAATTTATAAAAAGTAAGAAGTGTGTATAATTTTGAATGTACTTTAAATATTCTTTAAATGTATTTTTGATATATTTTATGCTGTTAAGTATACTTGTTCTACACCATTTTATTTAACTTGTTTTTAACTTGTAAAATATTTTTGAAATATTTGAAACACTAAATCAAAATAAAGCATCCAGAAAATTATGAACTTAATAATGTGATAAATATCTTCTATATTTGCCTGCATCTTCTCCTGTCTCCTGGCCAGCCCCACCACAACCATCCCGTGATGTACCAGAGCCTGAGCTATAGCAGCCCCTATACCTGCACTGGCCCCTGTCACTATAGCAACCTTGCCTTTCCACTGTTCCATCATCACTCGCTAGACCTGGTACACTAAAGAGCATAAAGTAGTTCGGTAAAAATATTGGTCAATAAGCAAGGTTATCATCGATAAAACATTCTCAACGATACTGTGGCTTATCTCTTTAATTACCAACAATAAAGTTTGGTCATTAAATCTCAGCGCTTTCACTCTCAAATATAATGAACCATCATTATTGTACAACTTCTGAAAGCAGAAAAAGCCAAACGTTTTTTATCGCGTCTTTATTTGAAGCTACCAGTGCAAAAGGTTTACATTCACAGGATATATTTTTCAAATAAGTATATAGGTTCCTTAGGTTTTGGAATACGAAATAAAGTGTCCAAAAGAATTAAAAAAACGAGTGATAATTATTGTTTTCAATCTTCCTTATCCTAATCCAACCACAACCATCTCGTAATATACAGTAGCTGAGCTATAGCAACCTAGTGGCAGATCTAGAAGAAGGACCATGGCCCTCTCCGCGGTTTTGGAAAAAAGGCGTTTATGGTAAAACCTTATAACTTCCGGTTTGTAAACATAAATAAACTTTGGATATAAGTATATTAATTTTTAATTATTTCGATTTTTAATCCTGTCACAGTATTTTCCCAAAATTTGGAAACTAATGGCTTAGAGTAAGGGTACAACAGTTATCATAAGGTAACAGATTTGTGCAACATCGATTGTGGCTGCTGCTTGGATTGGTGATCCTTGCAAGCAGCTCGCGTGCCCGGCCATTGATGGTGGTTCTGAAGTCACCTAAGCCTTTTTTCTCCAGTTTAAGATTTAGAAAGGACTTATTATCCAAAATATTGCCTAATGAATAAGATATTCTTTGACTTCGACTTGAACTAAAACTTAGGTGGGTAGTCCTCTTAAACTATTAGGACTGGATTCGCCCCTGTAGCAAGCTCACTTGAACTGCCTTAAGGAACGATCTTCACCATAGCTACCATCCTCACTTGAACTGGCCTCAGTAACGATCTTCACCATAGCTACCATCCTCACTTGAACTGGCCTCAACAAAGAACTTCACCATGGCTATCATCCCCAATGGAACTGGCCTTAGTAACGATCTTCACCATAGCTACCATCCTCACTTGAACTGGCCTCAGTAACGATCTTCACCATAGCTACCATCCTCACTTCAACTGGCCTTAACAACGAACTTCACCATAGCTACCATCCTCACTTGAACTGGCCTCAGTAACGATCTTCACCATAGCTACCATCCTCACTTGAACTGGCCTCAACAACGAACTTCACCATGGCTACCATCCCCAATGGAACTGGCCTTAGTAACGATCTTCACCATAGCTACCATCCTCACTTGAACTGACCTCAGTAACGATATTTACCATATTTTCCATCTTTACTGCAACTAGTCTTAGGAACGATATTCATCATAGCTACCATCCTCACTTGAACTGGCCTCAACAAAGAACTTCACCATGGCTACCATCCTCAATGGAACTGGCCTTAGTAACGATCTTCACCATAGCTACCATCCTCACTTGAACTGGCCTCAGTAACGATATTTACCATATTTTCCATCTTTACTGCAACTAGTCTTAGTAACGATATTCATCATAGCTACCATCCCCACTTGAACTGGCCTCAGGAACGATCTTCACCATAGCTACCATCTTCACTTGAACTTATTTTAGGAACGATATTCACGATAGCTACCATCATCACTTGAACTGGCCTCGAAAAACGATCTTCGCCATGGCTACCATCCTCACTTGAACTAGCCTCAGGCACGATCTTTACCATAGCTACCATCCTCACTTCAAACTGGCCTAAGGAACGATATTCACCATAGCTACCATCCTCACTTGAACTGGCCTCAGCAACGAACTTCACCATGGCTACCATCCTCACTTAAACTGGCCTCAGGAACGACATTTACCATATTTTCCATCTTCACTGCAACTAGTCTTAGGAACGATATTCATCATAGCTACCATCATAGCTACCATCCTCACTTGAACTGGCCTCAGCAACGAACTTCACCATAGCTACCATCCTAACTTGACCAGGTTATTTTTAGTTTTTTTTACAAAGATTTTTCAGAATTTATTGAAAGTTTTCATAAACATAATACTCATATTTCATGTTGGAATTTAAAATGGATGATCCGAGTTTACAAAGGTCAAAGGCACTTTATCTAGAACTTCAAACGTCACGTGACATTTAGCGATAATGGGAAGGGTTGATTCAATCTGAATGTTGGATGTGTGTTGTTCAAAAATTAAACTTGAAATTAGCATTCATAATGCGTACAAGTATACAAATATAATACACAGCCAAAGTTAAAAATTAACAATGAAGCTAAGGCTAAACGATTATTTTAAGTCTTTGCGGGATTGCACCGACAGGTAGCTGTTATCACATCTTCTAATCACGCTAGTCACTCTATCTATCACTAATCATATCTTTATTTGTTTACTTGATTGGTGATGGCAGAAAAGAATGGCGGATGGTAAAGCTGTCGTCCACGACTCATTTTTATCAGTTGTTGAGGAAACATTCACCTTCCTGATACTGCTGCGTCTGGAACGTACTTGGCTCTTGGAATCTGGAATCATGTTTACCAGAAGAGACAAAAAAATCTCGATGAAGAAGAAGCTTAAATGCACTCTTTACACCGTTTCCTACAAATTATAGTGTAATATAGGTAAAGAAGTGTTCTCATTGTCTCACCAGTTGCACAATTGCGATCTCTTTTAAGATCTCTTCAAATGAACATTCACAAATATGGTAACTTCCTCTCAGAGAAGTCGATCCGCCAATGATCTGCTTCTCCGCCAACTTTTCACATTCCTTTAATTCTAATGACTTTGAGTGCCCGAGTTTCCGAGGATTCAACATTACTGAGAGTAAGTGAATTACTACAAGTGGTATACGCAGATAGTCAGGTAATTCACCAACCTTCTAACAGTGTATGAATGGGATGAATATAAAGCAATATTGTGCGTTACTGCGTACTTTTCCTTTCTATGTCCTCCTTAATTCCTACTTGTTTTGGACGTTATAAATATATTTTTTGAGGCAGAGTTTATTCCTCTGTATAAATATGACCTTTTGTAATCAATTATATGAATATAAGAAGGAACTTTACATACAGTCAACAACCCCACATAACCTTACTTAAGTTTCCCTAAAGGAAGAAAAATTTGTAATTTCAGTTCATTGAATAAAACCATACTAGGTTTCAAAGGCATTATATGAAACAAAAGTATAACTCTCTCTGCCGATTCATGGAAACTTTATGAGTTACGTCACATCTTCCCCGATTGATCAGACTGAACTTCCAGCGCGAAGGTAAACAACAATCTGCTTCTTAGAAGTCACTTACGATTAAAGTCAGTGACTTCTTTGTTTACGATTAAATCATAGTTGGCACAGTTAAATCTCTTTCATAGATAACAAATACCACAGTATCTCCTTTACGAGTGACTCTAACGTTAATCCAAATAACCTGTAAGTTGAACGATTGGTTATATTCCCAAAACGAACTATACTTTATAACCCCCCCCCCCCCCAATATCGTACAACGATAAAATTTGACACACAAACACGTATCTGGTGCTGCAAACAAACAAATAAAATATTTTCCATGAAGATCAACCACCTATAATGGTTTAAATAGGGTTTTAAACCATTGAATAACCATAAAAAGATGGAATTTGAAACACACGTTCCTCATAACCTACAAAGAAAACAAAAAATAGAATGAATCACTCATAGGGATTTTAATGCGGTTGAATCCTCTTGAAAAATGTATTGTTGTTTTTAAATATCCTGCTGTCCTAGGAAGCTGAAATTAGTGATTCATATTTATAATGCCCACGACAGCCTACCGGTGCTATTAATTTTATTATTCCAACTAATTATACTAAATCTATCTATAAATAAAACATTTCTTAAGCGCACCTTCAATGAAAACGCTAATACGTCAATGGAAGTAGATTAAAATGACCAGAAAGTAGACGCCTTTTGACTGACGAAGAGTTTCAGATCTACGTATGTATGTATTTTCTTGGTCGGGGCAACAATGCACACACTACTACGTCACCAAAATACCTTAGACTGAAAGTAGAGTACAATTGCCGAAAGTATACTTTTTTTACTGAAAACATAATATTTCTTTGATTGGGGAATAAACATAAATATTTCCATCAATGAAAACGTTATTTGAGTACTTTTAAGTTGAAGCACTTTTAAACTCAAGTAAGCTTGACAGACCGAGTATATATACAGTTTTAATCGTGGAAACAAGGAAAACTCTACTATTAATTATGAGTACGATTCGAATCAGAAATGCTTTTCACACACTGAACCTGAAATAAGAGCCAGTGGACATATTGTAATGAAACACCATACACATACTTATTTGTGATCGACTAAATTTTGTTTCAGGATTTTATATAATTGTAAATTATACGTTTATCTGTATATTGAAAATAATATTCCGTTAATAGTCGAAAGAATTTTTATTCACATTTCATTGTATACCCTAATTATAGGTATAAATTGGTAGAATTGTGAATATTTATTTGACATCTGCGTACACATTGTCTGAATTTTTCGATAATTTCTATTTCATTGGATAACAAATTCACCATTATTTGAAAAATTTAAATACACATAAGTTATTTTTATTTAAAATATATTTAAATTTTTTACCGATATTACTATTGAAAAGTACATTAAATATTTTCAGATGACTTCATTCTGTATCTACATAAAAAATTCGATTTAATTTGGATTACAATTTAGCATTTGCCTTACTTACATAGTGTGTTCAAGCAGTTTGCAAAACTGCAGGTAAAAGTACAGATGAGCGAATATTTAAACAACTAATGTTACGTTAATGTCTCTATTAGGTTCAGCCATTGGATGACCATGACTTTGTAATGGTTCTGTATAAGCATCGCTTTACCACGTGATTGGATGATAAGATGGCAGAGGATAATTAAGTCTAATTGACAGCTCACCATAAAATACCATGTTCATAATGATATTGCTAACTAAATGAAATTGTTGCTGGAACAATAAAGTGTTCAATAGAACTCGATGTTCAGTATCAACTGAGGAGATTTTTATGAATTAACATTTTTGAAACCCCGTCCTCCAAAATGGAGTAGTATGGGCAAGTCAAAACTTTTAAATAGGAACCCCTAGTAAGTGAAATCATTTCATATATCATAATATATATATATATAATGTGTATATATCCCCTTTTAAGCCTTATTCTGTCCGTCCTCATGAGCCACTGGCCTGTGCGAGGATCTTATCAAACAGATTAAGGGGGAGAGTCGATACAGTATAAGGTCGATGGTACTGATAAAAAGCCCAAGCAAGGGTCACAGACAGGATTTGAACCTGCTCTATCTCTAACAGTGACCCAAAGTCGTCAACGTCTTAGACCGCTCGGCCATCGGCACTCCCAATTAAAAGGTATTATAAAAAGCAGAATAATGGCAAAAACTAGAGGTCAGTAATGTTACTCTATCACATGTTGTGGCTAATTAAAGTTTATATTTATTTACGAAATCCCATTACTTGTGAATAATTTTGTATTTAAATGGAATTGTAAAATCTTGAAATCTTGAAAGGGGAGGTGAACTTGCCGACCAGTCTACCATAGCACCACGTCGATCTATTATTCTGTCCGGAACTTTGGTCTAAGAATGTTCGGGCAATCAAATAATATGGTAAAGTACAATCATGTTAAAATACAGGCTCGCAAGCATATTGTATGAAATAATTTACTGCTAGGTTGATATTACTGCAGTGATTGGATTTCTACAAGACCTGGTACTTGTATGCCGATTGTATGGCTCTCCTACGTACTTTCTCCAAAGCTTATACTATAATTCCAAATATCTAAAACTCTATAAGCTGGTAGAATACACAAGAAATTGAGATTAGCTACAAAGCACAATGTACGATTAAACGTATACATTGCTACAACAAGCATATCTGACCAGTTGTAACACAGTTACTAAGTGGTTGCCATGGCGACGGACCGCAGCAGATGCATCATAAATGGGGATGTTATTTGGCTGTTCCAACCTATGATAACCCCCCCTCCCACTCCAACCTGCATCTGGTCACCGTACAAAGTAACAATTATTTTGCTTCACAAAACACGAGTATACCGCGCACCTTGTTATTTATAACATTCACGTTATATTTATAATTTGTTTATTATATAAGTTTCACTGTAACCCGCAGTAGAGGACTAACAAACTTCACAGTTTCCGGAAATGAAGTGAAAATAGCACATAACGTATTACTATTAACACCAAATAAATAAACATGACAACAACACATTCAATCGTAAGTATTTTCGTATCCTTTCTTTTTAGTTATCACATTTATATTGAAGGATTAGTGGCCTTGACGTCGTTATCAGTTTATTAATCACGAAATAATATTAATTATTTAATATAAAAATTAGTTAATATGATACTTCGTCATAATTATAGTACAATAATTGAAAACTACACTGAGATCTAATGTGATAGTTTAAAAAACCACTTAAATGTAAACCGTTTTTATGTTGTTGTTTAATCACATTTTCTAGCCCATCAAGTGTAACTTAGTCTTAGAACAAGCAAAATTAAGGTACTTACTGAGATATTTTATTAATGCTTAACTAAAGCAAGCTGCAATAGTAATTTAGTTTATATTCTGTTGTTATTTTATTTTATGTTTAGACAATTTTTGTGTATTGCTTTCGGAAATTGTATTATTTAAATTATATTAAAAATAATGTCATGATTTTTTTACTGTTACGGTATTAATACCGATGCACAATATTTTTAAGTCGTTGCTTATAGCCATATCGAATCCAATAGACACCATTGGCTATCTCAGATTAGAACTCATACAAGTATTTTGCTTCTAAAACTAAATATAATGTGAGCAATGGTGAAAATAGTAGAAGTGAATAATGATTGTTTATACATAGATTTATTATACACTTGGTGGACTTGTAGCGACACTTAAGGATAAAAAATGTCTTATTAGTCTTCTTAATAAACAGTTTTGTTGGGGATTGGTGTGATTATCACTTCGCAAACCTGGAACAAAGTTAAATACTGTAAATACTTGTCTCAATGAGAACATCTCTATACCTAGAGTACACTTAGTGGCTATTGGGAAACCAGACAGATCTCCATTGTACACCTGAGCTGCATGCGATGTTGAGAGAGCATCTATGAGTGCCCCAGCTACATCGGTAGGTTCAAGACTTCCTTGAGATCAGTCTAGCCCATACACATCTGAGCTGCAGGCGATGTTGAGAGAGCACCTATGAGTGCCCCAGCTACATCGGTAGGTTCAAGGATTGCTTGAGATCAGTCTAGCCCATACACACCTGAGCTGCAGGCGATGTTGAGAGAGCACCTATGAGTGCCCCAGCTACATCGGTAGGTTCAAGAATTGCTTGAGATCAGTCTAGCCCATACACACCTGAGCTGCAGGCGATGTTGAGAGAGCACCTATGAGTGCCCCAGCTACATCGGTAGGTTCAAGGATTGCTTGAGATCAGTCTAGCCCATACACACCTGAGCTGCAGGCGATGTTGAGAGAGCACCTATGAGTGCCCCAGCTACATCGGTAGGTTCAAGACTTCCTTGAGATCAGTCTAGCCCATACACACCTGAGCTGCAGGCGATGTTGAGAGAGCACCTATGAGTGCCAGAGCTACATCGGTAGGTTCAAGGATAGCTTGAGATCAGTCTAGCCCATACACACCTGAGCTGCAGGCGATGTTGAGAGAGCACCTATGAGTGCCCCAGCTACATCGGTAGGTTCAAGGATTGCTTGAGATCAGTCTAGCCCATACACACCTGAGCTGCAGGCGATGTTGAGAGAGCATCTATGAGTGCCCCAGCTACATCGGTAGGTTCAAGAATTGCTTGAGATCAGTCTAGCCCATACACACCTGAGCTGCAGGCGATGTTGAGAAAGCATCTATGAGTGCCCCAGCTACATCGGTAGGTTCAAGGATTGCTTGAGATCAGTCTAGCCCATACACACCTGAGCTGCAGGCGATGTTGAGAAAGCATCTATGAGTGCCCCAGCTACATCGGTAGGTTCAAGAATTGCTTGAGATCAGTCTAGCCCATACACACCTGAGCTGCAGGCGATGTTGAGAGAGCACCTATGAGTGCCCCAGCTACATCGGTAGGTTCAAGGATTGCTTGAGATCAGTCTAGCCCATACACACCTGAGCTGCAGGCGATGTTGAGAGAGCACCTATGAGTGCCCCAGCTACATCGGTAGGTTCAAGGATTGCTTGAGATCAGTCTAGCCCATACACACCTGAGCTGCAGGCGATGTTGAGAGAGCACCTATGAGTGCCCCAGCTACATCGGTAGGTTCAAGAATTGCTTGAGATCAGTCTAGCCCATACACACCTGAGCTGCAGGCGATGTTGAGAGAGCACCTATGAGTGCCCCAGCTACATCGGTAGGTTCAAGGATTGCTTGAGATCAGTCTAGCCCATACACACCTGAGCTGCAGGCGATGTTGAGAGAGCACCTATGAGTGCCCCAGCTACATCGGTAGGTTCAAGGATTGCTTGAGATCAGTCTAGCCCATACACACCTGAGCTGCAGGCGATGTTGAAAGAGCACCTATGAGTGCCCCAGCTACATCGGTAGGTTCAAGAATTGCTTGAGATCAGTCTAGCCCATACACACCTGAGCTGCAGGCGATGTTGAAAGAGCACCTATGAGTGCCCCAGCTACATCGGTAGGTTCAAGAATTGCTTGAGATCAGTCTAGCCCATACACACCTGAGCTGCAGGCGATGTTGAGAAAGCATCTATGAGTGCCCCAGCTACATCGGTAGGTTCAAGACTTCCTTGAGATCAGTCTAGCCCATACACACCTGAGCTGCAGGCGATGTTGAGAGAGCACCTATGAGTGCCAGAGCTACATCGGTAGGTTCAAGGATAGCTTGAGATCAGTCTAGCCCATACACACCTGAGCTGCAGGCGATGTTGAGAAAGCACCTATGAGTGCCCCAGCTACATCGGTAGGTTCAAGAATTGCTTGAGATCAGTCTAGCCCATACACACCTGAGCTGCAGGCGATGTTGAGAAAGCATCTATGAGTGCCCCAGCTACATCGGTAGGTTCAAGGATTGCTTGAGATCAGTCTAGCCCATACACACCTGAGCTGCAGGCGATGTTGAGAAAGCATCATGAGTGCCCCAGCTACATCGGTAGGTTCAAGAATTGCTTGAGATCAGTCTAGCCCATACACACCTGAGCTGCAGGCGATGTTGAGAGAGCACTATGAGTGCCCCAGCTACATCGGTAGGTTCAAGGATTGCTTGAGATCAGTATAGCCCATACACACCTGAGCTGCAGGCGATGTTGAGAGAGCACCTATGAGTGCCCCAGCTACATCGGTAGGTTCAATGATTGCTTGAGATCAGTATAGCCCATACACACCTGAGCTGCAGGCGATGTTGAGAGAGCACCTATGAGTGCCAGAGCTACATCGGTAGGTTCAAGGATTGCTTGAGATCAGTCTAGCCCATACACACCTGAGCTGCAGGCGATGTTGAGAGAGCACCTATGAGTGCCCCAGCTACATCGGTAGGTTCAAGGATTGCTTGAGATCAGTCTAGCCCATACACACCTGAGCTGCAGGCGATGTTGAGAGAGCACCTATGAGTGCCCCAGCTACATCGGTAGGTTCAAGGATTGCTTGAGATCAGTCTAGCCCATACACACCTGAGCAGCAGGCGATGTTGAGAGAGCACCTATGAGTGCCCCAGCTACATCGGTAGGTTCAAGGATTGCTTGAGATCAGTCTAGCCCATACACACCTGAGCTGCAGGCGATGTTGAGAGAGCACCTATGAGTGCCCCAGCTACATCGGTAGGTTCAAGAATTGCTTGAGATCAGTCTAGCCCATACACACCTGAGCTGCAGGCGATGTTGAAAGAGCACCTATGAGTGCCCCAGCTACATCGGTAGGTTCAGGAATTGCTTGAGATCAGTCTAGCCCATACACACCTGAGCTGCAGGCGATGTTGAGAAAGCATCTATGAGTGCCCCAGCTACATCGGTAGGTTCAAGACTTCCTTGAGATCAGTCTAGCCCATACACACCTGAGCTGCAGGCGAATGTTGAGAGAGCACCTATGAGTGCCAGAGCTACATCGGTAGGTTCAAGGATAGCTTGAGATCAGTCTAGCCCATACACACCTGAGCTGCAGGCGATGTTGAGAGAGCATCTATGAGTGCCCCAGCTACATCGGTAGGTTCAAGAATTGCTTGAGATCAGTCTAGCCCATACACACCTGAGCTGCAGGCGATGTTGAGAAAGCATCTATGAGTGCCCCAGCTACATCGGTAGGTTCAAGGATTGCTTGAGATCAGTCTAGCCCATACACACCTGAGCTGCAGGCGATGTTGAGAAAGTATCTATGAGTGCCCCAGCTACATCGGTAGGTTCAAGAATTGCTTGAGATCAGTCTAGCCCATACACACCTGAGCTGCAGGCGATGTTGAGAGAGCACCTACCAGTGCCCCAGCTACATCGGTAGGTTCAAGGATTGCTTGAGATCAGTATAGCCCATACACACCTGAGCAGCAGGCGATGTTGAGAGAGCACCTATGAGTGCCCCAGCTACATCGGTAGGTTCAAGGATTGCTTGAGATCAGTCTAGCCCATACACACCTGAGCTGCAGGCGATGTTGAGAAAGCATCTATGAGTGCCCCAGCTACATCGGTAGGTTCAAGACTTGCTTGAGATCAGTCTAGCCCATACACACCTGAGCTGCAGGCGATGTTGAGAGAGCACCTATGAGTGCCCCAGCTACATCGGTAGGTTCAAGGATTGCTTGAGATCAGTCTATCCCATACACACCTGAGCAGCAGGCGATGTTGAGAGAGCACCTATGAGTGCCCCAGCTACATCAGTAGGTTCAAGAATTGCTTGAGATCAGTCTAGCCCATACACACCTGAGCTGCAGGCGATGTTGAGAAAGCACCTATGAGTGCCCCAGCTACATCGGTAGGTTCAAGAATTGCTTAAGATCAGTCTAGCCCATACACATCTGAGCTGCAGGCGATGTTGAGAGAGCACCTATGAGTGCCAGAGCTACATCGGTAGGTTCAAGGATAGCTTGAGATCAGTCTAGCCCATACACACCTGAGCTGCAGGCGATGTTGAGAAAGCATCTATGAGTGCCCCAGCTACATCGGTAGGTTCAAGAATTGCTTGAGATCAGTCTAGCCCATACACACCTGAGCTGCAGGCGATGTTGAGAAAGCATCTATGAGTGCCCCAGCTACATCGGTAGGTTCAAGGAATTGCTTGAGATCAGTCTAGCCCATACACACCTGAGCTGCAGGCGATGTTGAGAAAGCATCTATGAGTGCCCCAGCTACATCGGTAGGTTCAAGGATTGCTTGAGATCAGTCTAGCCCATACACACCTGAGCTGCAGGCGATGTTGAGAAAGTATCATGAGTGCCCCAGCTACATCGGTAGGTTCAAGAATTGCTTGAGATCAGTCTAGCCCATACACACCTGAGCTGCAGGCGATGTTGAGAGAGCACCTATGAGTGCCCCAGCTACATCGGTAGGTTCAAGGATTGCTTGAGATCAGTCTAGCCCATACACACCTGAGCAGCAGGCGATGTTGAGAGAGCACCTATGAGTGCCCCAGCTACATCGGTAGGTTCAAGGATTGCTTGAGATCAGTCTAGCCCATACACGCCTGAGCTGCAGGCGATGTTGAGAGAGCACCTATGAGTGCCCCAGCTACATCGGTAGGTTCAAGGATTGCTTGAGATCAGTCTAGCCCATACACGCCTGAGCTGCAGGCGATGTTGAGAGAGCACCTATGAGTGCCAGAGCTACATCGGTAGGTTCAAGGATTGCTTGAGATCAGTCTAGCCCATACACACCTGAGCAGCAGGCGATGTTGAGAGAGCACCTATGAGTGCCCCAGCTACATCGGTAGGTTCAAGGATTGCTTGAGACCCCTCAAGCCGATACATGTACGGCGCTGTGGCCTCTGTTCTAGTCATGGCTGGGCTGATGCTCTAAAACACGTTACAATGAATTAGTTCCCTCAGTAGATAGATACCTCTTAGAATAAGTTTTACCTTTCTCCAACACTGGGAGATGGATCTCACCTCGTTTTGGGTGCCGCTGTGTTATATTCTTAAAGTATAACAATGTATACTCACGGTGACCTTGATAGTACTGTTCTTCTCTGCCAGTTCCTTTCTCCAACACTGGGAGATGTCTCTCACCGCGTGTTTGGTGCCGCTATGTTATATTCTTAAAGTACAACAATGAGTATACACTCACGGTGACCTTGATAGTACTGTTCTTCTCTGCCAGTTCCTTTCTCAAACACTGGGAGATGGCTCTCACCGCGTGTTTCGTGCCACTGTGTTATATTCTTAAAGTAGAACAATGTATACTCACGGTGACCTTGATAGTACTGTTCTTCTCTGCCAGTTCCCTTCTCAAACACTGAGAGATGGCTTTCACCGCGTGTTTGGTGCCGATGTACATATTAGCTGTGTTAAATTCTGTTATATGGCCTAGGACACTGCAACAAGACAAATTATATATTAACTTTCAAACCAATATAAATATTTATTAAAAAAATAAAGAAATGTATGAACTAATTTTTTACATCTTAACTTAATCATTCCTTTTAAAGGATTCTCTCTTCCTTTATTTATCTATTTCAATACCGAAACTTCACAAATGTTTCTTAGTCTTAGAAGATAAATTATAGACACAGGGGACAAAAAGAATACTTTATTACACACTTGATTACATGGACTATAGAAAGCGCTAGAAAAGAAAAAATGGGACAAAGTATATTATTACCTAGTAATTTTATGACTTGAAATAAATAGATTCAGTGATAACAAGCAAAAGTATAATACATCATGAGTAATTGTACTATAACCTTATGAAAAATTGTCCGGGTGGTCTCTATAGGTATTTGCTTGAAGTCAAGGTCTTTTCCATGTAAGAACATGAACCATCCCTCTATATATCAAATGTGCTGCTGACCACTCGCATCTTCTACTGTCAAAGATAGCTAGAACTTCATTACAACGTTAAATAAACATACATTTTTTATGTTAATGTTTTTATAATGAAATCCTTTTAGAATTTTAAATGTTAAAATGTTTGGCAAATTTGTTTATAGTCGCAAGTTCGATTTTGAAAATAAAATTTAATAAGTTTGCACTATTTTTGTTTATGTTTTTGGTAATCTGGAAAGATAATTAATTACAACTGCTCTTTTTTCATTTAAGATACTTTAATTACAATACGATCACTTATAAAAAGGTTGGCCAGCTTCTCGAGAACGGTTGCAGAATGCGAGATACAACGCTAACATTTCATTTTCACTAGAAACCCCACTGTAACTGAATAAGTTATAGTTCTCTAAATCGAGTAAGGTGTACACTATCCAAGGTTATACCCACCTGTTGATTATAAAAATATGACCGTTCTGATTGTTACGCTTTTCCATGGACTTGAGGTACTCTCTGGTACATATGGTGACAGCGAGTACATTCACTTCCCACATGTTCCGCCAGTCCTCTGTCTTCCCGTCTGGAAAACAATGTTGGGATTATACGCGACAGACAGTCCTCTAAACAATAATAATTAATTTTAGTAAACATCTTCCCACTCCATAATTTACCGCACGAAAATAGTTTTGTGCCAAATATAATGTTGATAAACAAACAAAAAAAAACAAATCCACTCTCAACTCATTTCCAACTGGTGAGATAATCTTACAATAGATTTCCTTAATTGTAGATTTCCTTGCTAAATTAAAACCTGATTCGAGTAGCTTCAAGTTAAGAACCGGCTTTTAGTGGATCAAATTGAGTTTTTTTCCCATAAGAACATTGTTAAACATTATGTACTTTTACGGCACTATTTTTTATCGTAGGTTTATGGGAGATTTCTCATTTTGAAGGCTCCAGTTTTTTTGTAAAGTGTGTACTTTTTAAAATAATACTGTTCAACAAAGTTTTAGATTTTCTTCTAAATAATCAGTTTGATATACGCACAAAGGCATTTGGACGCGTATTAGTTGATCTTTAAAATTTGTCATTTCCCTTGGTGTTTCTTATAGTGTGTTTAAATAAAATTCCCGTCACTATAACCGGCTCTTAATCAATACTGTTTTCATTAAATAATGATAACTAAATTTGATGCAATCCTGTACCGTATGACGATTACACATGGGGGTGGTGACTTCTGAGGTCGTAGTAATAAATACTCGAATTACAAAGTTTACTTATAAGTTCAATTTAATTAATGAAACTTACAAGCACTACTTTTAGTTGGTAAATTAAATGTTCGCCTTGCCACGTTGCTGCCAATTAGAGTACAAGAACTAAAAATGTACATCTGATAGGTGGGCCTAAAATATCCAATGTCTATGGAATTAGGCGTACGATATTTTACTTTTTAAAACTTTAAGATTTTACTTCCCTTCGCAATATGTAGACTCACAACCCGGGCGTCGGCGTCTTGGCACGAGACATTGAAGCTGTAGTCTAAGAAGGGTTATTTCTAGTCGGTAATTATTAGGAGAGGAGTAGAAGTTATGAAAGTGGTAGCCATCTACTCAAATAATAAGTGAGCTCGCCTAAAACAAATTCGCGACGGTATTAGCCATTTAATGAGACAAAAAACTTATCACAACGTGCTCGTCAGAAGGACGACGCCACAACTTGTATCTATTTCAATCAAGCAAATAAAAGATCTTCAAGGGTAAGTTACTTTACTATTTACAACTTTACTTTACGTTACATTCATTTTTATATGTTTGGCATCAAAGGGCTAATTTAATAATACGAAAATATAAATTTTACTTACGGACATAGCTCGCGAGGTCAGATCGATCACGTAGTTGGGCTGCTACGAAGGGTTACAATAAAATATTCATACGCGTGCCAATTAGGTAGTTAGTCCGCCGATAATTTAGTTCCGGAACATTGGATAAAAAATAATATTAAGTTGTACTGGCTAACTAGGTTGTGAAATGTTACATAATATAAAATGGAACTAACTAACGGTACAAACCTTTCGATATTTTATCCCAGCAAAGTTAAGATTAGTCCTGACAAGTATATATATTAAATTAGGCAGTCTAGAATAATTATGTATACTTTTATACAGCTATATAAACTTTTAATTTTAGGTTTTTTAGAAAACCTGTACTTTTTTAATTCACCTTTTATATAATTTAATCTGGCTAGCCCAGCATTGTTGACCAGCACGTCAGCTCCACCCAACTCCTTCTCTACCCACTCGAAAGCAGCAAGAATATCTTCTTCTTTTCTCACATCAGCTTTCAATGCATACAGCTTCCCCGGTTCTTTTGAAAGTTCCTTTGACAGTTGCTATAAAAAACAATATTAATTTCGAGTGAAATTAATAAATAATATGTTATAAAGTATGAAATCCCAAATGACTAATGTTAAATGCCAAACTATTAGAATGTTATACGAGTGAATAAAATATATAAAACCGTTAAATCTCATAAAAAATCCAGAAACTAAAGAAATGTCAATATGCGCGCTAAAGACTCGTTAGTAAGAGACCTCAAAATTTTCTTTTATATCGATTTATCCAAAGCCTGTATAATAGTGGTAACGAAAACGTTCGTATTTAAAAATAAATATTACAAAATAATTTACAAAATTACTTGGAATACATATGTGCTGCTGGAAAGACTCGGAAAAACAAAAAAATTAACAATGAAGCTCTGTGTTTATAATCTCTTTCTCCTGTTGGGTTATTGATGGCCTCAACACGATTGGATGATTCACCTAAACTTTGTAAAGCAGAAATCTTTACATCTATGTTCACAATATATTTTTGTTGTTCACTCAAGTAATAAATCCTTACTTTCAATTTCAACTGATTAAATAAAGTAATTTCGATAGTAACCTTTCCAATACTTTTTTTACCAGCTATGATGTGCGAACTAGCCTATAAGACTAACCTGGTTCTGATCCTCTTTTTAAAAATCCCCTCGTACCATATATATTATAATATTATATATAATAATAATAATTATAATTATCAAACATTTTAAGGACCTGTAATCTTGGTACGTTTTTTATAGAATTTATCCTTTAGATATGATATAAATGAGGTTCTAAATAATAGTGACATAGTTTTAATAAAAACCAACTACCAATTTTAAATTAGATAACAATATTTTAAGGGCTTCTTCCAAAAAAGAAACATATATTAAACATTTAGTACAATATAATTTGCTCATACAAATTTTATATTGTTTTTACCAAGCCTGTATGTAGCAACTAACTCTAAATATTTACCTGTATATTCTCCTGCCTCCTAGCCAGCCCCACCACGACCATCCCATGATGGACCAGAGCCTGAGCTATAGCAGCCCCTATACCTGAACTGGCCCCTGTCACTATAGCAATCTTGCCTTTCCACTGATCCATTGCAAGCTGCAAACTGTTTCAAATGTTATAAATTAGCCGTAGAGCCTTCTGTTTTATCTACAAAACATGTAGATAAGATAGCGTTATCATGCATTAGCACTCTAATTTTTATCAACAACTCAGTAACTCATCTATTTTATATTTAAACTGATAATTATGATTTCTTATTTATGTATTGGTACCATACGTACACTATACATTAGATACACCTAGTCGACTTTCTGTAAATACGTTGTTGCAAAGGTCACCGTACTGACTAGGTTCTAAGTCACAATACTCGTACAACGGCATCGAATAGATTGTTATATGTCAGGCAAGTAAACTTAAGATAAAAAACAGTCATAATTTCATAAAATGTAGTTCGGAAATGAATGGATGTTCCATGATGTGGTTTGTTTATTCTTTTTACAGGTTCATTGACAAAGGCTTTAGAGGAATTGTGACCACAGCCTAATTGATATTGGAACCTGTCAACCTTGTTACGGTTGAGGTCAAAGCCCCAAGCGCTCTTAGACAATGTCACTACTACAACTACGAATTGTATACAAAATTATTATTGCACCCATTTTTACTGACTGTATGTCAAATAATGTGATTATATAAATTCAAAATATTACCTGATGGTATACGTAGATTTTAGATATTGTTTTCATAATTTTATTTTCTACTATTCAATTGCAGTAGATATATGTCAACACTATATGTTAAAAATACACATATTTAAGCATTTAAATCGATATAAACAAAGAATGATTTAATATCTAAAAAATTTAAAATGTATCATAAATTAAACATTTTTAGTAGCCTACATTATGTTTTACTATGAAATTAGAACAAAAGAATTATGTTCTGTAGAAAACTATTAAAACGAACATTCAGTACTTTGAACATTACTGTAAAATAGAATGTTGTTTTCTAAGAGAGATTTGCAATGGAACTACAAAAACTAACACTAATATAGCTTGTGGAGATTACCGAGCCAGACAGACGCATCAATAACTATAATTGCATCACTGCACCTGATTACTGGTTACTGACATCATCAATGTTGCCACTCATCTGCTCATAATCCTTTATCATTTACATCCAATAGCATAGCTCACACACCTACTGTAGTTATGATTGTGGAGATTACTGAGCCAGACAGACGCATCAATAACTGTAATTGCATCACTACACCTGATTACTGGTTACTGACATCATCAATGTTGCCACTCATCCGCTCCTAGTCCTTTATCATTTACATCCAATAGCATAGCTCACACATCTACTGTAGTTATGATTGTGGAGATTACTGGGCCAGACAGACGCATCAATAACTGTAATTGCATCACTACACCTGATTACTGGTTACTGACATCATCAATGTTGCCACTCATCCGCTCCTAATCCTTTATCATTTACATCCAATAGCATAGCTCACACATCTACTGTAGTTATGTTTGTGGAGATTACTGAGCCAGACAGACGCATCAATAACTGTAATTGCATCACTACACCTGATTACTGAGAACGTCTATGTTGCCTCTCCTCTCTCTTCCCCTTAATCCTTCCTATCATCGTCATCCAATTGCATAGCTCATACATGTACTTTAGTTATGTTTTTGGAGATTACTGAGCCAGACGGAGGTATCAAATACTGTAATGCATTGAGAAGAAAACTAAGATTTAGTTTCTGGTTTCATGCTTGGTTCATTGTTTGTTTACAAGACCATCTTTTGAATTAGGATTCATCCCATAAATCATTGGGAATCTTATCACTTGGCATTAAATTAACAGACCTTCCGATCAGTCTACCGTCTTCTCCCTTAGGACAAGACGCTTAGCAAATCGCATCTTGCTCTATAAGTATCTTTGCGCAACTTCCGGAGTGACAGAATATTCTGGATGGGTAAGGGTGGGGTTACGGGCCGCCTCCTGTCCAGATCCATTAGGAAGAATATAGGGCACTAATCTCAATTCATGTCCCCTCTGAACCAACCTCTCTAGTCAAAGCAGGTAGAGAGTGGCACCAACTTATGTCTAGCCTAGCAAGAACGTTTGACTCTCGGGGAATGAGTCCCAACCTTATTTCTAGGTTAGCAAGAACCTTTGACTCCTAGGTAATGAATCCCACCCTTATTTCTAGGCTAGCAAGAACCTTTGACTCTTAGGGAACGAATCCCACCGTTATTTCTAGGCTAGCAAGAACCTTTGACTCTTAGGGAACGTATCCCATTCTTATTAGTAGGCTAGCAAGAACCTTTGACTCTTAGGGAACGAATCCCACTCTTATTAGTAGGCTAGCAAGAACCTTTGACTTTGTTTGAATGTGAATGTAATGTTAAGCTTCAACTAACTCTCCTCTTAGTACAGCGCCTGGAATCTCACGCTGTCACAGACTTAACTCCACAAACATGGAGTCATGTTCGTCTGAAGAGGTAAAAACAGTCCGTGGCGAAGAAGTTCAAAATAAACTCGTTACATTGTTTCCACACCAGAGACACCTAAACCACAAGATATAGAGTAATAAAGGTGAAGAGCTATTCTCATTGTCTCATCAGGTTTCATCCAGATTCCAGGAGTCAAGTCTGTAACAGAGTCAGATTCCAGACGCTGCACTTCGAGGAAGGTGAATTGAAGCCCAAACACTTAATCTAAAAACTTGTCATGGAGTGTAGAAATACCCTACCAGCCTACCTAGCCTTACGAGTTACAAATATGTTGCTTGTGCTCCTTTTGATAGAAAACATTACCTCCATATTGATTATTTAACATTTAAATTTGTTATTTTAAAAACTAACTACAAACTAGGTTAACATAATTATTTTAACCTAGTTTGTAATTATGTATTAGGTTACTTCTTTACCTAAAGAAGAGATCAGATTGCAGATCTCGAAACGTAGTGTTACTGATTTCTTGTTTCACTGAACGATGGCAAATGTACGGAAAAATCCTGTTCCTTCACAATCCTTCCATCGTCAAAAACAACCTTCAAACAAAGTACTAATATGTATAATATTACAGTACTTAATATTATTCAACCTCCTTCATATATATGTTATTTCATAAAACACATCTTAATTCAACTTCAAATTCAAACCCAACCTTTCTGCGCTCTAAGTGTGATATTTTTAGATATTACTGATCACAAGGTATGTTATTGATGTGACTTTTATTCGTGAGATAAAATTCACATCAAACCTGTTATTATACAGTTACCAAGAGGTTGCCATGACAACGGACCGCAGTAGATGCATTATGAATGGTCCTACTGTCTGGCTGTTCCTCCTAATGGCAACCTCCCCAACCGTTCTTTGGTTGTACTCACTCCCTTTTTTTACTCTTAGTTTCTAGTTCTGTGCCTGTTGGGTTCTAAGTTTCTAACTATACACGAGCTGCTACTTGTATAATGTTAAGTCCACCCTTAACGTCTATTGGTGCCATAAAGTAACAATCAACGTTTTTTGTTACGGATTTAAAATGAAGATTGTATCATCAGGACTTACCTAACTGCGGCAAAAAAAATATGATAAAAACCACTGGAATGGTTAAGTCTGTGTGTAATTGTATCCATTGTACGGTACAGACTGAACGCATTTACAATGTGTTTAAAAGCGTGCAGTTTTAATAAATCAAAGAAGACTAAGTTCATTTAATTTATAAGATGGTATTCTCTGACATGGTATTTGAAAAAAAAGAAAGAAAGAATTTATTTTCTTACTCCAACACAATACAAAGACATAACACATAGGATTATTGTTCACTACTTAACAATGACTAGACTAAATTTCCAAAATCGTCTATTAAAAAAAATTAACATAAATAATAGTTTTTTTATTGAAGAATACAACATATAATAATACTTAAAGATTACCACCATATTTCACATCTTTTTACACTTAGATGAGAAAATTTAGGGCCTCAAAGGCTTAAGCATGATTTGAGATTCCGGTATATAAACATTAGGTTTAAAAAAAAATATCAGCGCTCAAAATGAAAGTTATTATACAACGTTGATAATTAAAACAATGCTTTAACAGTCCTAGCTAAACAAAAGGTGTTATTCCCTGTATGATAATGTAATAGGATTAATCAATTAATACAAATTAACTTAAAATTATAAAGTGCACATCAATATTAAACATTATACAAGATACTCTGCTTGAACCTAAGATAGTAAATATCAGTCTAGGACTCAATGGCAACATATTGAACCAAATATTCAACTTGTAAAAGCCCATTTTTAAGCATTTTAAAAAGTTTGGTGGGACATTATTTTCCATTTTAGGTAATCAAGCAGTTTATTGTAAATTCGAGGCGCTAAGAATGTGTGGTAACACATTTAAATAATTACTTTAATCCATAACCACATCAATAAATTTCCAACTAATACCAAATTAATGGTTTAATATTAGGAAAAAAAACCAGGTTCATTATTTGAGCTACATTGAACGTGGTCTTGGTAATGAAAGTAAGAGATGGGAAAATAAATTAAATATACAATAGACAGATTATACGTTAATTTAATACAAATGTTATAATGTTTATATTAAACTGTTGGAAGGGATAAAGGAAATTGATGCAGAATTTTTTTATTAATTAGTCTTCTTCTTAATAAACATGTTTATTCGGTATAGGCGAGATGATCAGTTCACAAATCTGGAAGAGAAAAACTATAATCAGATTTTTACTTTTACTTATAATTATAAGTTTAATTTATACAAAAAATAATATGTATTAAATGTCTCAGTTTACTAGTGTAACACCAAGCTAAAGCCTACATTTTTATTAATATTCACCTTTAAAAAATTATTAAATAATTGAATGAGGAAGTGTAGCAAAAAGAAATTTAAAATGGTTTACTAAAAAAGTAATGAAGATATATTACATAAAGAGAGTCGATGGACGAGCGGTCTTAGATGTCGGATTTTTTATCTGACTTTGATAGCGCAGGTTCAAATCCTGCTTGTGACCGTTGTTTTTTATCAGTACCATCGACCTTGTACTGTATCGACTCTCCCCCTTATTGTGTTAGATCCTCGCACGGGCCAGTGGCTCATGAGGACGGGTATAATAAGGCTTAAAAAGGTATTGGCCTCTTTAAAAAAATAAAGAATGATTTTTAATTGTGGGCAATAGAGTTTTTGATTACTAGAAATAAAAATTTGATGGAATCTTAATTTGCCTTGATTAGCTGCCAATATTCCATTAGACTGCAGTTTATGGAACAAGATATTATACAAGATAAGAATACGCCTCGCCAAATGTTACAATAATAAAATAAATATTGGAAAATGTATTTATAAATATTAAAATTAAATTAAAATAAATATTTATTGTTCATTTACCAGTGATATTAAATTAAACTTTTTTCTAATGCTCCAAGATTCTTCATAAAATACTTACTTGAATTTTGTACTAACTCATATCATTTAGAGAATCAATTTGTTTATCAATTCATTCATAAGGGAATAAATAAAAACGAACCAGGTTTAGTTGGAATCAAGTAATAACTATGTTATTGCCTTCTATGAACTAATAGTTGTCTTAGTTATCTACCTACGCGATTGTACATTCAATTGCTGTGCAGATCTCAACACTTGTACGTTAGCCTTCTCAGATAGCTTATCGAAAAACTCATAAATATTTGTTTAGTTTGTTATTAGAGTTTACAACATTTCTTACTTTATGTTTGCTTTGCAACATGTAGTAACTGAGATATAACTGTACCCTATCAAATTTTGAACTTTCTCCTTTTTGAAACCATTGAAGTTATGACAAAATTATTAAAAATCATCAAATTTAAACCTGTTAGTTTAAATAGTTATAGTGAATTTCACTCCCACAATTAGGGATTTTCAATACGCAAACTACTATCAAACCTACTGAAAAGTGATAAATGTTATACTTTCCACGTAAGTACGAGTGTGACGCAGCCTAAGTTACAAATTTTGAGATATGCGTTTTTCTAGCAGAACCCTTGGAATTTGTTTCGGTACAGACTAAATACTGAACTCGAACCTCGCTTAAGCGAGTCAGCAGTATCGAACATTATTAGTTAGCCTTTATAATATGCGTAGTATTTAAGTTCAACTCTACATTCGTTCTGACCTGTGTTACAGATGATGTGGACAGAGCATCTACGACAGCGTTTGCTACATCAGCAGCCTCTAGAAAGGCTTGGGAATCTTCCATACGTGACAAAAACCCCTCTGTGGCCTCCGATTTGGTCAATCCAGGACTGATGTTCTGATAACAAAAACCTCTACGTAAGAGATTTAAAAAAACTTTAGACGTTATTTCACATATCTTTAAGTAACATACACATATTATAAAAACTGTACTTTCTGACACTGTGCTTCTTCCTTATATGAAAAAATTAATTTATTTAATTCAATCCGGGTCAATCTTAAACGATTTTCTATCCCTCTTTTTAACTTACCAGGATGCAATAAGTTGGAAACCCAATTATTGATATTTTTAACGTAATTGTTATTATAAACAGGTGAGAGACCGTGAAAGTGACAAAGGAATATTTCTTGATATAATTTCAAACTAACAAAAACAATAATTTTACTTTTATTGCATTAGTGTATAAAATACTGAAGGTGGCCTTGAAAGTATATGTATTGAAAGTATATTTTCTGCCAGTTCCCTTCGCAGACACTGGGAGTTGGCTCTCACCGCGTGTTTGGTGGCGATCTACATATTTATTGTGTTATATTCTTAAACTATAACAATTTATACTCTCAACTTGTATTTTTTGCCAATTTACATGTATTTACCTTGATAGTACTATATATACTTAAAGTATAACAATGTATACTCACGGTGACATTTTTGATCTGCTGTATTTATTCAGCCAGTTCATTCTCAGACACTGCGATGTCTTCTTTCACCGCGTGTTTGGTGCCGATGTACATATTTGCTGTGTTATACTCTTAAAGTATAACAATGTGTACTCACTGTGACCTTGATAGTACTGTTCTTCTCTGCCAGTTCCATTCTCAGACACTGGGCGATGGCTTTCACCGCGTGTTTGGTGCCGATGTACATATTTGCTGTGTTATATTCTTAAAGTATAACAATGTATACTCACTGTGACCTTGATAGTACTGTTCTTCTCTGCCAGTTCCCTTCTCAGACACTGGGCGATGGCTTTCACCGCGTGTTTGGTGCCGATGTACATATTTGCTGTGTTATACTCTTAAAGTATAACAATGTATACTCACTGTGACCTTGATAGTACTGTTCTTCTCTGCCAGTTCCCTTCTCAGACACTGGGCGATGGCTTTCACCGCGTTTTTTGGTGCCGATGTACATATTTGCTGTGTTATACTCTTAAAGTATAACAATGTATACTCACTGTGACCTTGATAGTACTGTTCTTCTCTGCCAGTTCCCTTCTCAGACACTGGGCGATGGCTTTCACCGCGTGTTTGGTGCCGATGTACATATTTGCTGTGTTATACTCTTAAAGTATAACAATGTATACTCACTGTGACCTTGATAGTACTGTTCTTTTCTGCCAGTTCCCTTCTCAGACACTGGGCGATGGCTTTCACAGCGTGTTTGGTGCCGATGTTCATATTTGCTGTGTTATACTCTTAAAGTATAACAATGTATACTCACTGTGACCTTGATAGTACTGTTCTTCTCTGCCAGTTCCCTTCTCAGACACTGGGCGATGGCTTTCACCGCGTGTTTGGTGCCGATGTACATATTTGCTGTGTTATACTCTTAAAGTATAACAATGTATACTCACTGTGACCTTGATAGTACTGTTCTTCTCTGCCAGTTCCCTTCTCAGACACTGGGCGATGGCTTTCACCGCGTGTTTGGTGCCGATGTACATATTTGCTGTCAGAAACTCGGTAGTATGTCCCGCAAGACTTCAAGAACACAAAACAAATACAATAATCTATTATCAGTTTGAGATACTTCACAGAACATTATTTGATTGAGATACTTCACAAAACAATACGATGCTTTTAATTCTCAACAAAATATTCAACACTAGATTTGTATATTTGTAATTTTTACAGAAATGAAATTATGGAAATTTTATTTAAATCTTGTAATAATTGATAACGAAACTTGTAAACCTACTTATGATTAATTTATTATCACGTACTTGATAACGACATGTGGCTTTGTTACATTTTGACTTATAATCAGCAAAGTACGCACTGTGTTAATGGCCAACTATCCAAGGCCTTATATCCCTTACAGTAGGTAACAGAAATTTATTAACGTTCTTTACAACTTATATGTAAAACATAAAACTATATCCTTAAGAGTTAAACTTTAATTTCTCCCATAAAACAATTTTGAGTTTAAATATGTTTTTAAAACTAACTAATACAAAGAATTATTTGATATTTTTATTTCTATTTGTCTTAGTGTACAGTTTACAGAAAAATAACAAATCCAAAATATTGTGCCTTTATATTTTAGGAAATTATTTTTTATTTATTTCTAAAATTAGCTTTACATTTTAAATTTTAAATAGTTTTAGAAACTTTCGACTGTTATATTTTAGTAATATCGAAAAATTTGCTAAACATTTTTAAAGAAGATACCAATTTACTATTATGTGCTGAAATATCGAGATGGAAATTAGTAACATTTGGTAAGGATGTTTCAGAAATCTCTAACAGACGGTGAAAAATGTGGTAACTTTGATAATTATGATCTCAGGAATATATTTACATTAGGTAAGAAACTTTGGAATATTTTCAAAGACAGCCGATTTGAAGTCTGGACCGATGCTAGACGAGGTCTGATAGCAAACTATGTCTTGCTCCGGTCACTAACTTCTTCTCTCGGGTAGTCATGGACACCATCAAATGCAAAGTTTCCTAATGTCACCAGGAAACTCTGGACACCTAAATCCTCTAGGTTTGTTGCAGCGTAACTGGAGGGATTCTTCTATTTCTCGTAAAAACGCCTTGAAATATGAATTTTATAGTTTAAAAATTTTCTCTGCAACCTTGATAGGGGCTTATCAAAAAGTACACTTCTGGTAAGCCACCAACATCCGAACCAGAACCTGCAAGACAGAAGAAGATCTAGTAACCATCATTAGGTGTCATGTATGACGTAACTGTTGTAGACCTAGGGAATATGACTAACTGGAAAGTCTACAGTATTCTATCACAAAAGTTAAGATTAATTACCTATTTATAATGAAAATTTGACCTTTCTGGTTTTTCCGCTTTTCCATGGATTTAAGATATTCTCGAGTGCATATGGTGACACTGAGAACATTCACTTCCCACATGTTGCGCCAGTCCTCTGTCTTCCCGTCTGGAATATTGTTATAACGACATTATTTACCTTAATAATCAGTAATCTTAAATATACAGTGATTTGTAATCTTACAGCTAATATTATAGATCTTGATGTATATACATAAATTTCGTTGCACACAAAGTTTTAAACTTTACGATTATACAATTAAACCATCACCCACTGGAACTGTCGTAGAGTGAAACTGTTTTTATATGTACACAGTAGTTCCAGGGTGGAATTTGTGTTGTTGCACGACCAAGAAAATAAATACGTGTTGGTTTCAAAATTCAACTAAGATATAAAAGCGTTTATTTGCGGTCTGTGATGTTTCTGGTGCTATAAGTAATATTGATACAATGGTCAAGAAAACATGTGCTAACGTAAACTTAAAAAGACTATTTCAGTTAAAATGCATCTACTTCCCGGACTTGTACTCTGCATCTGATATAAGGAGAAGAGGGTGCCATCTCTTTGCTTTACCTTTAACTACAGTAAACTTGTTAAGTGAGACTACCAATTTCGATAACCTTATGGAAAAAACATTCCTAGCTTTTTACATTGAGCTGGGTTTTTAAAACACTGTTTAAATATTATTTCAATGTTTTAGCTGGTTCTGTCACTGGTGCACTTTAAAATAAAAATTTGATAGACTTGGTCTTTGAAATCTGCATAACACCACGAGCATATTTGATCAAGCACTGCATAATTATTCAATATTTGCTCAAATTGAAATGTAAACAAATGATTTTACCACTTTCGTGAACTTCAGCTGAAAGTGTCAACAACAGTTTAGGGTGAGTTAAATTTAGATAACTTAACGTAAATATTATGATTATTTTTTAAGAATTACAAAATAATCCAATTTTTCTCACCTGTTAAACCTTCCGTGGACTATAAATATTATGAAAGCAAAATTAGCGAAATCGGTTCTCGAATTTTAGTGAGACTAAATAATATCATTTCATTGATATATGTAGAGGTTATAATTATTATTATTGGGTTTGACAGGTTGTTAAAAATATATTTAAAATAATTATTCTTAATGAAATCCCCATATACTAATTAAATAAAGGAAATTTATAAAACCAGTGGGGCATAGCCTGGAGGGCGTATTTTCGAAATAAGATTACACCAATACAGTATATAAATCAGAGACCCTAAGAATTCACATGTAAAATTACAGTACAACCGCTCTTGTTGTTTTTAAGTAATTAAGTAACACACAAACACATATAGAGACGCATTGGATTTTTGTATTAATATAAACATAAAATACGTTAAAATTTGAAAATTTCATCCCAAAATCAAAAGCGTTCTTCCTTAACCAAGACGAACTCATTCATTATTAAGTATTTTAGTCCCTACAATCTTTATATAAATATTTATCGCAGTTATGACACAACGCCACGATCTGCAAAAGCCTTTTATAAAATATAAGGATAGACAGCCATGTTTTCCAATACATTATATACCACTGAAAGTGATAAGTACGTCATAATAATGTAAAATGTTTTATTATATTATCCTTACCTTGTATATAGTTAAATTTAGCCAGCCCAGCATTGTTGACCAGCACGTCAGCTCCACCCAACTCCTTCTCTACCCACTCGAAAGCTGCAAGAATATCTTCTTCTTTTCTCATATCAGCTTTCAATGCATACAGCTTCCCCGGTTCTTTGGAGAGATCTTCAGCTAGTTTCTAGTGAAAAACGTTTATCACAAACACCGTACTGTATATCTACCTAAAATTGATAACATTAAATGATCCGAAAATTAAATTAAAACCTATATAATGTTTTTTCTTCCTATGTGAAGGTTGCACCAGGATAATCTGTTCTATTTTAACCTGTCACATTCATGGATATATATTCACCTACTATGTAATAGTTTCCAGAATTTGTGTTAGTTTCAGGTAATCACAACTTTACTGACAGTTGATGATAAATAGCTTAAGGCAGCACTAGCATGTAAAGATAAAAATCTTCTCTGACTTTTTTGTTGAGCAAGTTCCAAAGAAAAAGGTTTTAGTGCTCATTTAACTAAGAAAATGTACATGTTTATTTTTTTCCTTTCATTGTTAGGATTATATGTTGATAAACTTACAATAACGTATGGTAGACAATTTGCATAATATTACAGAAGCTTATGGATGCAGAAAAAAAGCTTTTGTTGGCCTGTCCAGCATTCTACCACTTAACTTGTACATTAGAAAAATCAAACATATATTTTTAAATTTTTGTAAATAACAATTATAATAATGTTATGTTGTCATATTTTTTTCATAGTAAAATATTGTTATAAGACTTTTTAATCTGAGTATAACTTTTAAGAGAAGTTTTAAAATCCAGTATTAGTGTCTTTGTAACATTTATGCATCTCAGCTTGTATTAACTTTTAACACATCATACATTTTAAGGTAGTTATGTGACACGCGGTTTTCGGCGATTGAACATGAAAGCTATTAAGAAAATTAAGTGTTAGGTAAGTGTTAATGATATATCCGTTTTAAATATTAAATATACCTGTATATTCTCCTGCCTCCTGGCCAGCCCCACCACGACCATCCCATGATGTACCAGAGCCTGAGCTATAGCAGCCCCTATTCCTGAACTGGCCCCTGTCACTATAGCAACCTTGCCTTTCCACTGATCCATGGTATATACAGTTCTAAAACAGATGCTGCATTAATGTAACCTAGCTGTTTCGTAAACAAGAAGGCTGATAAGATAGTAGTTTGTGTAATTGAAGCTTTTATCAGCGCTTTGCCGACCCGGCTCTTTTATAACTAATCAAAACCATGATTACTTTTTGCTCATGTGCAAACCGCCAACTGATAACCGGTAAGGTAAACTTATTTCATTTCAATGCCGCTTAAAAAAAAAACTAAATCTGATAAAAATAGCCATAATTTGCTATGGTGACAAGGGTTGATTCAATATGAATTTTACGGTTAGCTCCTCTTAGTACAGCGTCTCTGATGACGAAACAACGTAAAAAATCCATTTTGAGGTTCTTCTTAACCGCCTTTTTTTAGATCTCTTCAAACAAGCACGATTCCAGATTTCAGGAGTAAACTTTGGAACAGCGTCGAAATCCAGACTCTGTACTAAAGAGAAGGTGAACTGGAGCAAAACTCAACATTCACATTGTTAAAAATATATAGAAGTCTTGTTAAAAAAAAAGAGAGAGAGAGAGAGAGAGAGAGAGAGAGGAGAGAGAGGGGGGGAGAGAGGGAGAGAGAGGGAGGGAGAGAGAGAGAGAGAGAGAGAGTGTTGTAAGTCAATTTACAAAAATCAAATGATTTTATTCCTTACAAAAATAACAAAGTTAATAATGAAGGTTAAAATTTAGTAACGCAAAATATTATATGCTTTGCGAGGGTAAAAAGAGAGTGAGAGTAAAATGTTGACTGAGTTGGTTTTAGTTTAAAGTTGGTAAATGACGCTAAATAATATGGAAAATAAGATACTGCGACTTCATTTTTGCGCGTGTGATTTCAGTGTGTTTCTAGAGAAGAGTTTTTTAAGTTAACCTAAAAGAAGAAAAATTGATTTTACAAGACTTTATACTATTAGAGCTCTAAATGTCTGTGTATATGTGCATTTAGTTCTGTACATACTATGGTTTTTTGTATCTTTAGTTAATATAAAGAAAAAATTTCTAAAAGTTTGTCCTTAAATATATAAAAATCCTCACCACACTATAACACAATTTTAACGAAACTAGTATATGCGTATTTACTCTACTACATCGTGATATCTGTGACAATAGGATCGTAATAAGTGCACTCACGAAAAGAAGCGTACAAGTTGATAGAGTTACAAATACGTTCTTGAGGTGTTTATATTGAAACATCAGTTAAATGTAATTATTTTAATACTTATAATAGCGAATGCAAATCATGTATAAATAGCAAGTATAATCATTCTGAAATGCCTACACAATCGGTGTTGGTAAAATATTATGATTAAACGTAATTAATCTTCTGTTTCTGGTAATAATCAACCTTCTCCACTAGATGCACTCATCCACGTTGTGCGTTTATCAGTTCGCTTTAATTTTTTATACCACAAAACCTATTTTACTACATAACTACACGTAAGACCTTAATTAGGTAGCTCTTCACTCAACACCAAATTAACAGTGCTAAATATGAATTTTTATACACTTTATATCTCAAGATCAGTCACTTGCCTGTCTCTCTCAAGTATACAGAGATAATATTCACGCTAAACCTGTTGTTATACAGTTACCAAGTGGTTGCCATGACAACGGACCGCAGTAGCTGCATTATGAATGGCTCTGCTGTCTGGCTGTTCCTCCTAACGGCAACCTCCCCAACCGTTCACTGTCTGTTGGATACTATAATTAATTGTATCAAGTACGAGTGGTTAAATGTGCACACATCCTTGAACAGTACACTCAAATAAACGTGAGGATCCTATATAAGCCTATCCATAGAGAATAACAAATAAAATAATCTCTTCAAAATTATAAGTTGCATCAAAGCAGTGAATGATTTTTTTTTTAATCAAACACCTTGCACAAATTGAGTATGAAAGAGCGTAATGAAATTGGGTAAAACTTTGGTTGTTTGAAGATAGAAGGAAGTAAACATTGCTAATGGCGCAGTATATCTCTTACGGTGGTTATCGCGAGAGGCTGCTGGTTGGATGGGTGACCACTGAGCGATCCTGTCCTTGCAAGCAGTCCGTCTGCCCGGCCGCTGGTGGTGGTTCGGAAGTCACCTTTACTCCGTGGGTCCCCAGGTTAAGTGTGAGAGAAGGCTTCTTAGCCCTAATTTTGCCTTGCAAAATAAGATAATTCTTTACTTTACAAGCTTACATAAACTTTTATCGTTTACTTAACAATGTTTCATAAAAGCGCCCACCAATATTTTAACTCCACAAACAATTTTTAATCAAAGATTTATGGGAGGTAACTTATTTTAAATATATAATTAAAACGCATCAACAGTTTTCAAACATTTTCCATATTTTTATTATTTATTCTTCTTTATTAACACATATTGTTATTTCAAGATGAGTATTGCTTTAACAACTCGCCAACAGCTAGTAATAAGTGGAAGGAGTGTGTGTAGTTCAGATATATTTTATGTATGCACGGAATGAAATGTCAGTAAATTGTAACAAATATTCTTCCTACTTTACTTACGTCACAGGATTGTGATAGTTTTTCCTTTAAAATATAAGTAACAATGTATTCTCACAGTGACCTAGATAGTCTGGAATATTGTTATAACGACATTACACTAGTAGTAGAACTAACCTCCTCATGATTATATCATTAGTATAATGATAGGTATATTAGGATTTAACGCAAAAGTAGTCTTTGGTAAATTAACAGTTTTCTGTTTACGTATAAACACATTTCATTTGACCTGCATTATTAACTTTAAAATTATACCAATATTGTTCCGTTACAATATTAAAATTAATTAATAATCTGCATTTATTATTATAGGGCAATGCATCTCATAAAAATGTATAATATACAAATAATACATTGAATTATTCATTATGTCATATTTTATTTTCAGTATCAAATTAGAGAACATAATTATAATAAAAACATATGCATTATCTTTCCAAAAATAATTTATAACTACTTAAACACTTAAAAGGACTAAAAACATCCAAACAATAAATATACAACAATCCGTAATAAATTTCAAAAAGGAGATATCTTTCTAACCAAAATATAACATTATAATAAATAATATAATAAAGAACACAATAATATAACACAAAATGCTACGAAAATTGCGTATATTAAAACTTAAGTAACATTCAGCAAGTTTATGGCTGATTATATAACAGAGATTAAAGAGAGGATGACATATTACTAATATAAATAGTTTTATATACAATTTATATAAAACTAACAAAGGAAAATGTTTCCCATTACATAATTTGTGCATGCTATAAGAAGGATTTAAGACGAATAATCACTTATAAATTTTCTTTCAAAGGTATTAAAGTTGAGTTTTTTATTCTCACAGACAATCCATTGTGGAGACTGTAAAATTCAGCCCATTGTGATGGGGCTGGATTCCAGTCAAATGAAAGGAGTTTCCAATAAATTACAATAACGAGTATCGAATAAACGTATCACAGTTCTACATTGATAAGATTATTTTTTCTGTGTGTAACAATAAAAAAATGCATAACATTTCAGAATTAATAAACAAGGGTTTACAATGTGAGTCGTATTCGGCTTCATTGCTGATTCTTGGAGCTTTTTTGTATCAACAAGACTTCAGTTGCTTCTCCTGAACTTCCTCAGAAAACTATACCATAACTCAATATAGACTGGAAAAGGTCAAAATTTCCTTTTCTGATATAATTGGACGACATGTTTAATTTTTGTGGGGAGCCCAAGCCAGCTGCCGGTCCATAATTACTCGTAAAAAACTTCCATACTGGCAGAAACAATGTCACCTGGTAACAATCGTAAACTATAAAAACTATTTATTTTCTAATTAAATTGATTAGCAGAAAACCATATAAAAGTATTTTTGATAAGGTCATTAACATTATCCCTAAGCAAATTGATGTCAGACCCTGTTGAAAGAAGAGTGGTGTAATTTGCACATATGTAGGACATTGCTTTGTAGATCATTTAGTGAGATTAAGAATAAAAAAGGACCAAGCTACACTTAAAAACATTGACAGACACTACTTGATGAAGATTTAAAATAAGCACTTCATTTCTGTTGCGTTACCTTGTAGATAAACTAATTTAGCCAGCCCAGCTGTTGACCAGCACTTCAGCACCTCAAAACTTATTCTCTACCCACTCGAAAGCTGCAAGTATATCTTTGTATTTTCTCATATCAGCTTTCAATGCATACAGCTACCCCGGCTCTTTAGACAGATTTGCAGACAGTCTCTAGTAAGCAAATATTAATCACAAGGACGGTACATCACAATAAAACGATCCACTGAACAAAATGAAAGTAGTATATGTCATTCGCCCCCAAAGTAAAAGCCACGTTAGGATAAAGTTCACAATACGTCGGATATGTAGCTACTATGGCTATATTTAACTATACCTGTATAATATTGTCAAAACTTATTGAAAATGTAATATCAGGTTTAACTACGTAGTGACTTGCCATTCCACGAAACCTATGTATCCTAACTTACATTAAAACTTTTCATTACTTTACATCGATTTCAATAAAAATATAGGTTAACCCACGAGGAATGGACATGAGAATTGAAATAAACTATATATGGAAAGTATTTTGCAAATTCAAATTTTTAATTGTAAGAATTACCTCCATCGTCTCCTGCCTCCTGGCCAGCCCCACCACAACCATCCCATGATGGACCAGAGCCTGAGCTATAGCAGCCCCTATACCTGCACTGGCCCCTGTCACTATAGCAACCTTACCTTTCCACTACCCTAGCTCTTTCGTAAAAAAGGAGTGTTGATAAGATAGCAATGTTTAACTGTAACTTTAATCATCATCATGCTGACTCAGTTTCTTTAAAACAAATCTAAAGCGTGATTGTTTTACGTCCGCATCCCATATTCAGTCCCAGGTACTTATACAGTTCACTATCAGTGTTATGTGGAAAGACTCCAAGACTGTTTCTGATGGAGTGGAGTAAAAATTTCATTGTTCTAGAGTCTCTGTTTTTATTCGAGAAGTTCTGTATTCAACACTGGCAGTTTAAATCCATCCCACTTTTAAATACCTGGTATTGGCCGTGTTTGTTATACTGTTATAAAACACTTGAGCGAAAAGGTGTAATTAAAAACACTATTTTAAAACAATGACAACTTGGCCTGTCGTAACACAGTTATCAAGCGGTTGCCATGGCAACGAACCACAGCAGCTGCATTATAAATGGTGTTACTGTTCGGCTGTTCCAGCTAGCGACAATCTCTAGACCTTTATTGTTTTTATGAAATCATTGTACTTTAGACGATGTTTCAGGATCATCGTTTATGAGTTCCTTTTTCATTTTCAACTATTTCCATGCTTATCAAGTACTTAAGAGTACTTTATTTAACTTTGTTTACAATATTCCCATACTAATATCCCAAATAAGTACAACCCTAAGTACGGCCACTGTTCTTACGAAACAGTCCTTGCATTTCACAGTAGTATTTACTTGCATTTAAGTAAATCCAAAAATTTACAGTGTTGTTATAACAAAACAAAACAATTTTTTTATAATCAAGCACAGTTCATATAAAAATATTTTATATAATCATACACAATAAACAATTCTTAGATTTCTTTTATCACAAGTTAGGGTAGACATTCTTGGCAAATTTTAGAGATATACAAAATTCATGAATGGTAACAAATATTATTACATATATTCGAAGTAATAATCAATACGTTACCATGTTATTCATTATAGTTGACAATATTTTCTAGCTAATAATGCAGGTGTTCATTCCTTTGAAGGATACTACAGATATTTGCGATATCCTTAACCTATGCTCACAAATACATAAGATTATATAATATATAACGGCTAAGGAACTGACATTAAATAATTTATTCAAGTACTGTGATAATTAGGCAAGTATTTAACACGTTACTAAGAATTATTGTGACAAGAGGAAAACACAGTTAAACCATGGCGACGGATACAATGGATACTACTACCTTCACATCCTCAGACAATTTGATTACCCAATTGGGCAAATCTTGTCAGAGGACTATTGTAGTCGAAGTTGGTGGAGTGATGCCTTCGATCAAGAAGTTCGCGAAATCTAGTGTTGGTGGGGCCTCTAAATTCAACCTCGGCCAGAAGATCTCAGTACTACACCTGGCAGTGCAGATCGTGTGGATTAACGATCTTGCAAAGAAGCAGAACATCGCCGACTTCACATCGCTGGACGAGAGATGGAAGGTGAAGTTCTCTGGCGATGTCGTTAAAGGGAACCTCCAGGAAGCCAAATCCAAGCCGGACACCAACCAGCCGAATAAATCGGCACTGAAGAGCCTCCAATCCATTTGAAAGCCGATAGTGTAAAGGGATCACACTGACTAGCATACTCTACAATGGGTATACTGCAAGCCAGCTGTACAGAGAGCGGAGAGCAGCAGGACTGTGTGTGCGTCTAGAAAATCTAGAGATGAATCCTAGCACTCGGTTTGCTTGGTTGCAGACATGATCGTTGTCAAGGGGAAACCCCCAGGTCCTTGTCAAATCGAACGCTTAAGATGTTGTCAGATCTTGTAGCCAGAGTGTTAGTCATGTCATGTAGTATAAGTGAAAAATTGGATATCTGATCCTACGAATGGTAACGATAGAGAATTTGCTTGGAATTACAGACATTAAGCAACAAACTGAAGAAAACTTATATTTTTACATGTAACCACTTTTACCTCAGATTATCTTACTAAAACGTTGAAGAAATACGTTTCTTTAGATATTTCTTCCTAGTTCTAGGATAAATATCTGTCTAATATGTACCTGATATTATCCCAATAATGTCGTCCTTACTAGAAAAAGGTGCAATAGAGGCAATTTATTCGTCTTAATTAGTGAATTAATAGTGGGACTATAATTGATATTTATAGTCGCTAACTTATCTATAACAGATCATATATATATATATATAAATATATATATATATATATATATATATATATATATATATATATATATATATATATATATATATATATATATATATATATATATATATATATGTCCACGAATACGTACGTTGAAGTGTGTAAATAAATGTTAGAAAACCCTGAAGACATGACTTTATACCATTATTATTCCATCCAGGAAAAATTGAAAAATCAGCCTTGACTCTGGTATTATTTTTTTGTTTCTGACCATGCAATTGTTTTCGGATTCAGCACAAATTCAAGTTTGGCTATCATTAAATTTGTCCCTTTCATTTAACAAGTTTTTAAGATCGGACTTGTTTGATCCTTTTCAACCAATTTGGTATACCGAAATTATTTTAAGGTACATTGGTACTGTAAGAGTAACGACTAGTTAAAATAAGCCCTTCACCTTCCATTTTCCAAGTTAAGGATTCCATTACTCTTAGAGAATGATGTATTCTTAACGTCTACGAGTATTAGTTACCTTCCCTTGTAAATACACCAGTACCTCGGTAACCTCGGGTAAATACAAGAGACTGTGTAAAGGCACGTGAAGGTAATATAGCTCGGTAATCGATACCGTTATACTACTCAGGGCGAGACTGACGGTTGATGTCTGTGTCAATGTCGTGACGCCTCGTCAGCGTCGTGACGCCTGCCACGTGTCACGGGCATTGTCCTTGTCAATAAACTGAGTGTTTACCTCATCCACAGTTTGTTGGATCTACGAGTTCTATATTCTAATACGAACTAGCTTTTGTGGCCATCAAGATCACTAGCAACCTGATGTCATCTGTAGTGCTGATATCCTACAGGCAGGTATTTAGAAGGTCTCTGGCAGGGAGATTTGTTGAAGGTGGAAATCGTTGCTCTAATGTCCGTGTTCAATATTTTAGAACAATTTTACAGACTTTGAAGTGCAGCACCACATCACTCTGAGGCGCGAGCTTCTGGAATCTGGTAGTTCCTGACTTCTGAGAGCTTTTATCTTCTTGGAACTTCTGGCATCTATGTATTATAGATCTATGGGAGTTCCCGCCACTAGAAGTTTACAACATGTCGAAGAATCTGGCCTCTGATAGTTACCAGATTTTGGGAGTTCCTGACATCCTAAATCTAGGGTTATGGAAATCACGAAGACTGGAGGATACCAAATTCTAGAAGTTTTAGGACTCTAGAAGCTGCAGGTCCATGGGAACTCCCCTCCCTTCCAGTGAAACCCCGGTTCTTAAGAGCTCAAATAATAATAAATAACATATCACTAAGATACTCGATATGCAACAGTATTTTATTTCTGAATGTAAGGAGCATATTGATCACGTTTGCAACAAAAGTTCCTCAGACATTTATTTTCTGACATCGTTTCAACATCAGTACAACTAGACTACAAAATATAGTGTAATCTAATTAAAGAGATACTCCCATTGCCTCATTAGATGCACAATTGAATGCACATTATTGTTTTGGATACAATTCTTAAGCAACTCACCTTTTCCACACATAACGTAGCTATCGCAGGAAGGGTTAATTTAATTTAATGTGAATGTTGAGTTTAGCTCCAATTTACCTTCCTCTCAGTACAGCGTCTGTAATCTGACTAGAGCTAAATTCAACATTAGCATTGATAAATCAACTCATCCGCCATCATTTAAAGAGGTAAGAAACATTGTAAGATAATTTAGCAAAACATCTCATTGCGCTTTTTCATAATTAAAACACTGGAAAATTAACTCGCTTATCATCAATTACCGTAATAGCTTAGAAAGTAAAACAATACCTCTTATACTTTTACGTATAGCATTAGATAAACTAACTCATTTACTTATCATTACTAAGTAGGCTACAGGATTACTGACAAAGAAAGCTTTGATGTGCTTTTATATGTACAGTACATATAATTGTAATCAACTAACTCATTCTGTCATCATTAATTAACAGAAGTAGGAGATCATTTCCAAACCAAAATAGCTTTGAGTAAAGCACTTACTAAATCTTAATTCATTAATTATTTATTATATTACTTACTGTGACTTTCGAGACATAATTAGGAAAACGCCGTACTACAAGTACCGTGGTACTGTAGTTAAGGAATAAACATTGTTAACCTTTTCTCAAATACGTTTTAAGTCAATTTACATTAGTATAGAGTTTTTAAGACTATCTAGAAATGGGTTTGAAAGATTGGTGTATCAATTTTAAAATGTTTTCTTAGTGTAACTAGCTGAAATTTGCCTGCACCAAACTGGAATCATATAGCTATATGTGTATACTTAAAAACTCTCGTTACTGTCTTAAGTATGTATTGAAAATATTCATTGTGCATTACGCAATTTAATTCGTGAAAAGGCGGTAGAAAAATACAGAAAGAATTAAGAAAAACGATATAAGAGTGACGTTAAGAAATTAATTTTTCATACCAGCATGACTTACTGTTTCTATCTTCCAAATATGGTATAGATTAAGGAATACCCTAACTCCTTCAAGATTCTGTAAGCGGTTCGCCACACAAATTTGTATGGAAAAGCGTAGAATAATTTGAAGGAACTTTAGTATACATGAAACAAATGAAAGCTTCTGTGTTTTTATACGAAAGGTTGCACAAAGTTGCTAATCAATTTAGCTTAATTAAAGAAAGGGATAGTTACTATTTTTTATTTAAGATTTTTTTACCACTTAAAAACTTAACAAAAAATTCGTCAACACAAGTGGCCTTCTTCGGTATGCATTGCTCTAGTTTTGATAACTACAAAAATGTGTTTTCTCACAACCTTATTCCACCTGTAATGTTTAAAACTACTATTAAAAATGCAAATGTTTGGTTTTAAGCAGAAACCTTTAACTCCACGACATAAAGGATACGTACACATGAATACTTCCATAGTTCTATGAACAGAGGCTCCGTAAATAAAATGGTAAACCCATCCCGAATAAGAGACCATTTCACCAGTAAAATATCAGAGCAGTCGAAACATATTGTCTTTTCGAACAATATCCTTATTCTTGCAACTTCTCAGTTTCATGATATTTGGTTATTAGCTGGTTGTACAGGATTTACTAGAAAACATGGAGAAAGGAAGTCAATGTGCGTTAATACAGCTTACTTTTATAAATATACTTTACATTTCTTTACTTTTGAGATTGAGTGGTAGAGATGGCTTTACAGGCCTAGCCCCTCCTATTTAATAAAGCATTTTTCATTACATTTGTTTTTACTCTCGTCTTTCGCCATGGGGAGCAGTTATTCACTAAATAATATCGCTTTACTTGAAAAATACGATAATAGTAACATAAAGACACAAAAATAAACAAAGATGTTTTAAATGTTTCTTTTACTCAATGCTTGGTTCGGTATCCGAGACTGGGCTTTCACCAGCGCCAAATCACTTTATTGATAACTCCACTCCCCCCCCCCACCATTCCACTCCAATCCATCCTTCACCTTGACAAGTGCTATGACGTCAACATACATGTCATGTGACACTTCACACCTTCCTTCGCTCATTCCCTGGCATAGAAAATATGTATACGTATATTTCTGGATGAGATAAAAAAATACGTCTGAGGACTCATACATAACTGGTGCCAAGATTCAAAGTTATTGAATCATTAGTTCTCAGATTTCGTTGAAATCACTTTATTGATAACTTCTCCCCCCTACACCGACCATTTCACTCCAATTTATCCTTCACCTTGACAAGTTCCATGACGTTGACACAAATGTCACTTGACACCTCACGTATCCTTTCCTTTACTCCTTGCTATAGAAAATATATGCGTATATTTTTGCTTGTCCTCAAAATAAAATTATACGTCTGGCAACTTATTCACAAGTCAAGAAATAATTTCGTTGAAATCACTTTAATGAAAACCCCTCTCCCTCCCTCCGGCCATCTCTTACCCAACCGTCATTCACCTTGATAAGTGCCATGACGTCGACATAGATGTCAGGTAACAATTCATGCATTCCTTTGCTCATTTTCTGTCATAGAAAATATGTATATGTATATTTCTGGATGTTTAAAAATTGAAATAATGTATCTGGGAACTCATACATAATTCCCAATGTCATTGAATCATTGGTTCCCAAATATCGTTGCATGTACCGATAGTCCAACTCTTAAAGGATTCATGCCATGATTCGATTTTATTATTTTAAAATTCGATTTAATCATTTCTTCAAGCATTTCAGGTGAGTAGACATTGACACTTTATTTAGCATGTATCCTACATCATGTAAGCATAGCATGTAAGATACATCATGTAAGCATAGCATGTAAGATACATCATTTAAGCATAGCATGTAAGATACATCATGTAAGCATAGCATGTAAGATACATCATGTAAGCATAGCATGTAAGACACATCATGTAAGCATAGCATGTAAGATACATCATGTAAGCATAGCATGTAAGATACATCATGTAAGCATAGCATGTAAGATACATCATGTAAGCATAGCATGTAAGATACATCATGTAAGCATAGCATGTAAGATACATCATCCTGGTTATGTGTAAACTGAGCAACTTTACATACCACTATATGCTGACAAGAAAAACATTTTAAAGGTGTCAAATATGTATGTAAAGTAAAGTAAGATGTCTTATTTTACCAGGCGAAATTTGGGCTAAGAAGCCCTCTCTAACACTTAACCTGGGGACCAACGGCTTAAAGGTGACTTCCGAACCACCACCAATGGCCGGGCAGGCGGACTGCCTACAAGGACAAGATCGCTCAGCGGTCACCCATCCAAGCAGCAGCCACGCTCGACGTTGCTTGATCTGGTTATCTCGTGACAAACGTTGTACCCACTACACTACGCCATTGGCAATGTGTTTCATCTTGCGGTTTGAATAAGGTTTTTAAAACAAGAAACATCATAAGCAATATTAAGCATGTACGTTAAATCAATCAAAACCCATTTCCCTTAGTTAACAGTTAAATTATACTATTTGAGGAAATATAAGTTTTTAGTAGATAAAAAACTGGGCACAATACGAATATATTGTATTACCCACAAAATTAAAAATGTTCCTTATTTATTGCTGTATATAAACTCCATAACTTCACAGCGCCAACGAAATGCTTAACAATATCAAGAAATAAAATGTGAGTAAATAACAAAAGAGAGTAACAACAAACAAATACGTGGTAGTAATTAAAAGTCATGCAAAAATTTTTAAATGATTAACAAAAAATGGTGGGATACAGAGAAATAATATATTACGAACAAACAGCAAAACTAATATCTAATGGATTATTAATACAACTGGACAATAGATAAACTCCAACAAATACGTAATATTAACACCAACAATAATATTAAACTCAACCATAATATTAATAAACTTAACTATACTCGTACAACGACTATAGATAAAGCAAAATAAATTGAAAATGTAATGATATATTAATAATATGAAAACAACAAAGGTACATACAGTAAATATTAAGGAATATCCTCACCAGAAGAGCATCCTTCCTCCTAGAAGGAAGAAAATGACTCATGGAAGTAATTCCTCCTATTAAAAACAACAAAGGTGCAAAATGATCAATTTCTTTACTTGGAACAATGTGACTACCACAGTTGCAGCATGTACTGGGATATGGCTGACGGTGGACTCAGCATACGTGTGGGAATTAAGTGAATTAAAGAAGGATAATATTGTGTGCAATGCTTAAATCCTATAATTCTGTTCTGTCCAATTTTATTTATTAATTCCTAATTTACACTTGCTATTTTTATACTTTTTATAGCTGTCACAGTTTGTACTTGTGTTTAAAGTCACGCTTTTCCATGGGATAAAATTAATGGAATTAGCTGAGGAAAAGAAACGTGTGTTAGCATCAAGAGATCTAAAAATTTATAGAACTTGATAAACTGTGAATGGCCTACAGTAGATCGTAGATCTGGTAGATTTGTAATGTGAATTACGAACTTCGGAAACAGTCTCCTCAGGATTTCTCTAGCAACAAATGAGTGTGACAAGGGACATATTGCAGCAATGAGTGCGAGAGAGAGGGAAGATTCTGGCTGGTTCCCATGGCGACGAGCTTAGCTCTGACAAACCGCAGTCTTGCATTATGTATCAGATGTCTTTGTAACTTTCTGGATTCAACATCACTTCATGTACTTATAGAGGTTTCGTGCAGTACTCTCGCCATTCATTTCCTTGTATTTGGCAATGTGGTTGATGTTTATTACATTAAAGAACAAGAGGCAGGTACTGTACACATGTTACTTTTAAGGGAAATACGATGTAAAACATATTAGTGCCTACTTACATATCAGTTTAAAATGTTACGTTGTAATGTTACACAAAGTTATCAAGCATCAATCACCATCTATGTTCGATTGGCTTGAAACAAGGTTTTACAATTATAACAATACCTGTATACTAAAACAATCATATTTATCTGCATCCTCTAAGTGCTTCCCTATGCAACATTGTTATTATCTTCAGCATTACGTATATTTTATACTTGGTTTGTAATGCTGTTAACTCTAATCAGTGCTTTAAAAAATACCGTTATTCTGAGCGTTTATCAGTTTAATCCAATTTTCGGAATTACTTTTATCTATGAATAATTTATTAAATAACTGATAAATAACTCATCTAATATCTAAACATATAAAGTACTTATTCACCCAGAAGGAAACACTTCTGGTTAGTTTATACCTTCCAGTCGAACCTACCACTGGGCACAGCAAAAACCGATGTGTCACTTAAATCTGGGCAACCGTACAGATGTCGAGATTCTGGGGTGCAAGGATCATTCGATAGGTCTAGTCTACTGCGGGAGAGGACTGTTGAAGTTTGTGGAGTTCGTTCCCTAAGTATCAGTTCTTGCTAGCCTCAACAAGGACGTGCCACCCCTGTGCCTACTTTGACTGGAGAGGCTGGTTCAGAGCTGGCCTCCCATTCTTCCTGGGGGACATGACTTTGAGACTAGTACCCTAATTCTTCCTCATGGATCTCGATAGGAGGCGTCCCCTATCCCCTAACCTTATCCATCCAGAATATCCTGTCACTCCAGAAGCAGCGCTAAGGTTCTTATAGGACTAAGTGTAACTTATAAGCTTCTTGTTCTAAGAGAACAAAAAAACAACAAAAAAGTACTTATTCTGTAGAGAAGTTTGTGATCGTACGTTACACAATAAAAAAAACCAAAAAAGTGGCATGAACTAGACCACAAAATTGGTTCAACAAAGTTTTATAGCTTACTATAAATATAATTAACTTTGATAAACTCGAGGACTCCTGCTGTAGCGGGTGCAACTCTGAACCACACATTGCAGCTTCTCCATCCACTATTCTGCGGCTCCCTGCATACCAGGAACTCATCATCGTCCTGCAAACAGTTTAGAAATCGACGAGTTTGCAGCTACATGAATGGTGGATATAATTATTATGTTTATGCCAATAAAGGCCTTGCAGTCGTTGGATCCTTCCCCTGTCCATACTTGACAAACCAATTCCTGGAGTGATAGGTTTCGCTAATTCTCAGCCAACTAATTATTCATTCATTGTTCATTGACTGATCTTTAGGAGTTTCTGGAAGCAAATCTCTAAGTTTTGAACACTTTTAGTTCATCCATTGCTCTTTGGGTTGTACGTGACATGTGGTCAGATAGTAAGCTTATTACTATTTATTTTAATGCCAAAAGATTCGAATTTGATGGCCAAAGCCAATTCCTGATACGCTCACGCTCACGCACACACATCATTGTCTTTGAGGACCTGTTCACAAGTCTGAAGAACTGCATGTATGACTGTGAATAAGCCTACGGTAGATGATTCTGACCTTACCAGAACGCGTTGTAAAATCACAAGGTTCAGCAGAAGCAATAAGTTCAAGCTTATAGTCCTAAGGCAGCTGACAATGCATATGAGTATTATTGGGCAATACAAAGCTGCACACAACTGGGCATATGATGTGCACAAGTTCAACAAAACAGGTCATAAGCAAATACCCTGAGAACTTCCGTGGAATATGATTGTTGGTAATGATGTTTCACTATTCATCTTAATGCCCCAACCTACGTTTTGAAAACTGAGATGACTATCCAATCAGTCACATTCTTGTTGTCAAGGTGACATTGATATATTTCAGCAACCATCATAACCTCATACCTGATCGGACACTTGCGATTAGCTAGTCATTTCAGGAGAACTCAATCTGCTTTGATCCCATGCATAGAATAAATTAGTAAACAGATTTGAAAGGTTCATAATGTTGTGATTTCTTTCAGAATCCAGACAACAACTTAAACGGAAATCGTATTTCAATAGTAGAAGAATATGACGCAAACTTACCGATTTCTCTGTTATCACCAAAATCGCAGGTAAAATATCTGAGTTGGTTTTATCATGATTGTGTTGTTACTTTGGGTAGTGGTTGAACCTCATTTGACAACTTTTCAACTATTGTTCTATTGATTTTCTACCATTCTCCCTCTTTTTTTTACTTTACTTATGTAATTTCTCATATCACAAATTTAGTTTTAACAAGATGACAAGCATTCAAAAGCCACAGTGGTTTATCTTACAGCTCAATCCCACTTGTTTAAAATACCAGTATTTTCATAGATGAAAGTGCCCTTACAGATGTATAAATTAATCATTATTATAAAAAGTTTGAACCAGTGTGTTACTGGATTTAATGTTACTTCAAAATATTCCTGTTTTACTTTCCACATGGTGACAAATTTAGTATGTTTTTATATGTTTAAGAGAATCCCGTTCTTCAGTTGTTCTTTTCTTCAAGTAAACGTTCCAAAAAGGTATTATTTACCCTGTTCTTTCATTTATATCATTATTAATGTACGAAACTTTTCTTTTAGTTATTTTACTTGTTTATTTGAACTAAATTCAATGTTTGGGTTGCATTGCATGCATAGGAAGGCTGCGTTATTCGTATGTATTTAATGATTAAGAAACTAACATTTAACAGTAGAAGAAGTAAGTGACTACAGATTTATACAAACACATTATCATTATGTGTAAAAAAAATGTAAATATATGGCGTTTCAGAAACTATCAACTGCTCTCTTGTTCAGGTGATAATACCTTAAGCTTGTGCAGGATTGGTGTTGAGGTGTAGAACTGTTACAAGTACCACGAAAGGACCATTACATGCTACTGTGACAGCAGTACAAACAATAATTTACTTTAAAACCGTTTAATTTCAATGCCATGGTTTGTATATATAAAAAAAAAAAACCATTTAGTACTGTGATACTTTTCTAAATTGTTACGTTTCATTAGAATATTATTAGACTTCAGCAACTTCAGCAGCTTCAGCTTATGCAGTCGATGGTTTTTTTCCGTCATTTATTACTGCTATCCAGCCTATGGTAACAGCATCTCGCGGGGGGACGTAGAACGTATTCAGAGACTTCAAAACTCTGCGGTGCGTTTCATTTTCAACTTGAAACGTTTTGATCACGTGTCCCCCTTTCGAGATGCTGCCAGCCTGCTACCAGTGGAGTCCGTTTGCAGGATGTTGACTTGCTCATTGGTCCACAAGGTCCTATCACACCAGGAACCGCTGTACCTGAGCGGGCGGTTGTTGTTCCGGGAGGGGGTCTCGCAACGCAGTACCCGCCATGGCTACCTTCTTGACTTTCGAAAAGTCAGGCATGAAGTCGGGAGGAAAAGTTTTTCGTATTTCGGCCCTAAATTGTACAATGACCTCCCCCTTAGCCTTAAGCAATACAGTTGCAATTCGTTTTAAATTAAAACTTAAGGACTACATATGTGTTGATAAATAACGTATTTAAGTTGTTGGTGTATAAGTTTTAGTATTTAGTATAATCCAATGTTGTTCCAATTTTAGTTTTAATCACAAATCTTTGTTATTTAGTATTTAAGGCCATTAAATGACTTGAGTTGTTCTGCAAAACAGTGTATGTACTGAGAAAAGCTTGTAAATAAAGGCATTTTGATTTGATTTGACTTATTAGTCAGATCTAAGCCAAAAACATTAATACATAATTATTATTCTTTTAATTAATTTGAAACCAGACAGTAAACATTCTTATTTTATAAATAAGTCAAAAGTTGCTGGTGCCATCTTTGCAGGGGCAACTGTGTAGAGCTGTAACAATAAAATCGCATTTAATTATAAAAAATTTATAAAATTTTGAAGAATTTGGATACACCAACTAATTTTGTAAGTGCAACTAGAATATTGTTTTATTCCCTAAACAAATTTGTTAACTAAAACAATGTGTATTCTTTTTTTAACGAGAAATTTAATATAAAAGAATTAAGCACTACGAGAATATCTTGTGTTTATATCCAAATGTGTATATTTTCTACACCAATGTCAGTAAACACACAAATCTAAGACATACCTGTCGTAGTGATAAACATAAAATACAAAGCATTATTGGAAATTTACAATGTCTCATGATTAAAAGTTAAAGTAATACGTAATAGTAAATAATACTGGGTATATCATACGTTAAGAAACACAAATAACATAGTACATTGTATTTCGTTACTCTACAGTGACTACAAAATTGTAACAAACGTGAGATTTGGCTTGTAGACGTATAAAACAGAAGAGATAAAGCAGCAATATCAGACGATAGATAAGAACTATCAGCTGTTATCTGAAAGCTTTCGAACCAGTGAGTGATGGATCAGTGGAAAGGTAAGGTTGCTATAGTGACAGGGGCCAGTGCAGGTATAGGGGCTGCTATAGCTCAGGCTCTGGTCCATCATGGGATGGTCGTGGTGGGGCTGGCCAGGAGGCAGGAGAAGATGCAGGTAAACATTTGCCTTATTAAACATAGACAATTTTAAAAACGAATAAGTATTATTTTCGGGTATCTGAAATGGTCAATTTCTTATAAGAACAGCATGTTTGTTGTATCGATCTAATTATTATGTATTTCACAATGAATTATATCATATATAGAAGATGTTGGCAGACTTGCTTGTTCCGGACAGGACAAATAGTTACTGAACTTTGTTCTATATAAATGTCCTCGATGGTTCTCATTCCTTGATTTGCTGGCACAGATACATCCTGAAAACGCAGTTCGATACACTGGCCTTTATCAATATAAACAATCTTTCAACGTCACTATTAAACTATTTATTATTCAAGCCATTATAATACTGTTAAAACACTAATATACCACAACGATCACTGATAATAACCTTGAAATAAACCACTGGATACGTGCTTGATCACATATTGAAGATGTATACTAATAGATAGATCTAAACTAAATAGCTAGGTACTATGTACCCTATCGTAACCCACTGAAAATCTTAAAGCACTATATTAACCTACTGTATCTATTTGCTGTATTTGAAAAATACAGTCTTGTAGAGATATTTTTAACGTTCTATGTAATATGTTTCTTTCACATTATAATACTTACAATTGATTAATTCGTGGCATAAGAAGTCTTATGTTGTCTCATCTTTCTTTTTTATCTTACCTTCTTGGTATTGTATCTTCAGAATGTTAGATGCTCTAAGACATGTAATGCTTGTAACATTGACATTACATCTATTTTTAGGCTATTGCTGACGAACTTGCCAAAGCCAACGAGCCTGGGAAGCTCTACGCTGTGAAGGTGGACTTGAAGAGCGAAGAGGATATCCTGGCTGCGTTCGAGTGGGTGGATAAAGAACTCGGAGGAGCTGACGTGCTTGTGAACAACGCTGCGTATCTCAAAGCAAGTTTTTTGAAAGGTAACTTTTGCTTTATAATCCACACATAATGTAAGAATAGGATAACCGTCCCTGTTGCATTGTCCGTAGCAACCAGTTTAACCATAAACACAATGTCGCAGAGGTTTCATTGATGAATTTACCAATGTCGATATCCCCAAAAATTATGGTCACCGCAAATGGGGAATCCCCTATTTCAACAACCTATCTTACCTCCCTGCACCAGAACCGAAAGTAAGTGATATCCTACAGGGACGTCATCTGACACCTTCAAATGGATTGCGAGGTCCCTGAGAAGAATCTCTGAGCGAGAGATGGCCATTCCAGAGAAGCAAGTAGGCTTCAATGGAAGGATGAACATAGATAATTATTTGAATAACGAAATATTCTTATCCTACGATACTTGTTACATCGAACTCGTTTTGTTAAGAATCCATACTTTTTTGTAGCTCTTAATCTAATGAACTATACATAATAGGATTCTTAATATTTGACAGTTACGAAGGGAGTGCGTAACCTGTAAAACATTCAAGACATTTATATTGTTAGTCTCTTACCCATAATACTGAGTGATTGTCAATTGTATTCTTATTTATACATTTCGGTTATCGGTGTAACCTGTATTTTCAGTAAGTTTTCTATTTTACCTTCGTGTACCGATGCGTTGTCACCTTTTTTACGCCAATCCCTTATGTATTTTCCTTCCTTTCATATTCTCCAGTTGTACTTCTAGATGTATGGTTTACATGTATTTTTTCTTATTAATAACTAAAAGAAGACATGATGTGATAGATGGAAAGTCGGAGGACTGGAGAAGTATGATCGACATCAACGTGTTGTCAGTTTGCATTTGCACCAGAGAGTACCTCAAGTCTATGGAGAGACGGCAGAACCAACACGGGCACATCTTCATCATCAACAGGTGAGTGTGTAGTGTTGCCACCCATGAGTCAACCATCGGTCTATTCATACCTTAGTGAATTTGTGTGATTTTAATCCTCCTAGAAAAATATTATCTAAATATGGTCGGTGTTGGTTTTGTATTTAATTCGTTTATCTGTATCCAAGTAATATTTAGTTGAGTAGTATACTGTATATTCTTACTTTTAAGTGAGACCAGTCTCCTTAGATCTACACAATTTTTGTAGCCTACAACAAACTCAAGAAGAATGTGTCATCCAATAGAACCTGGTAAACATGTTTGCATTTATGCCGTAATGTTCTCAAATTCGCCGACCCGTTCTTGAATAAAAGTTCCATCCGTTCTTCACCATAATCCGTTTCCCTATGATAAACTCAGAGCCTCAGGAGATCTAATAGTTAATTGGACAATATACGTAATTTATCAGTAGTTGCTAAGACTAGAACTGGACGTTTAAAAATGTCAAGGACTGATGACATCTATCTATAGTGTAGGGTCTTCCGGTCTTTGGCAGTCAGAGACATGAACGAGTAGTTCTTCTACATAATTGCCTTAGGTACGGGTGATTTGTACATTTGCCTGCCAATATGCATTTTTCCAGAGTTTGCTCTTACACACTACTACAGGTCGATGTAACACAGAAATGTTTTTCATATTTGTTGAGGGAGTAGATTGCATAGAGACACATGCCTGTTTAACACAGAACCACGAACTTTAATAATGTTCCTTGTCAACTATCCAGTGTTGCAGGACATTCTGTAGAGGTATCCATAGCCGGAGTGTACTGCGGGACTAAGCACGCGGTTAGAGCCATCTCACAGTGCTTGAGAAGAGAACTGGCTGACAAAAACAGCACCATCAAAGTTACTGTGAGTATGCCGACCTATAGAAGTCTGTATGCGTTGGTATTTGTTATAAAATGTTGGAAATGCAATATTTTAAAAGTGTATCTTAGATGATATAAACTAGCTTCAAGAAAGAAATCAAACAAACAATAAAATTTCTATCAGAAAACCATTTTACACTTTCGAGATTTCAAAATGGAAAACAGTACAGAAAAGAGTTTTCGTCCATAACAAAATTATTCCCTTCATATTTCAGAAGGATCGGCTGTTGTTTTTTTTGTTGTTTTTTTTTATCTAAAAAGCGATTTTTGGATTTGTTCAATATTATTCTATAGATTATTAGCTTTAAAAAAAGTATCGTTCTAAATTTGTCGTTAACTACTTGTTGTTCTATAATAAATATTGTAATTGTCTGTATTTTAGTTTTATACACACTTATTTGTTATATTTCAAGTCAAAATTATGTTTTTGCTGCTGGCAGTCCTGGTCAAAAATAAAGCCACTTGAGCTCCTGTTTGGTTTATAAATTAATTTTCATTTTATACTAGCAGTTACTCACGGCTTCGCACGCAATTTCGTAGGGTTTTCATGTGTATGAGTACGACGGTATTGTTGATTTTGCCTTGATATCACGATCAAGAAAATATGTCAAAAGATCTATATTATTATGGTATGCCCAATGTACACGGCACACGTATTGTTTGTGCCGTTGTTGATTTTGCCTTGTTTTCCGCGATCAAGAAAATTTATACATACATAGGTCTGAGAGAACTACTTCTGTCAAAAGACAACTAAGATGGGTTTTATAACAGTCTTTAAGTATGTAACTTTGTCTTTGATATCTGCATTACAGTACCGATCTAGCACTTCATTCATGATGTTTGTTTAAAATGTATGTACAGTTAAAAGTATATTTTTACCACAACTTTTATCTGGATATTTTCTTTAAACAACGGTTGCAGATAAGGTTCATATAAGAAGTGATTTTACTATAAAGCTTATTCTATGATTTCAAGATTATAAATAAAAACAAATTGGAAATAGTGATTCAATTAATTAAACCTGTGGTTTTGCTGTAATAAAAATGTTTACACAGAACAGTTGATGACATTTAAAACAGTATTTCAATTAATAATATTTTTGCTGCAATAAAACTTTCCAGATCAAGGAGGAATCTTTCGCAACTTTAAAGACCAGTGGGCGTGGTCTGGAGAGAATTTCAAAGACCAGGCACTGTAAGAATGTCCATGTAAAGTTTCAGTACAATCGGTCCAGTAGTTTTTACGTGATTAAGTAACACATACGAACTCACACACACACACACACACACACACACACAAATACAGGTTTGTAGGAGACACACACACACGAACACACATACAAACACCATTTATAGATAGTATATATTGAAAGTGTGTCAACTAACTACAAGGAAAACGAAGTGATGTGCTAAAGATTAGAAAAGTATGGAATGTATGAGGAATAAAGTCACAAGATAAACTGAAATTTGGATAGCCGAAAATCCCCACGAGAAATTGGCAAAAAAACCTTCAATCACAAAATAGAGATTGGATGATGAGTGCAAGTCCCTAAGGGACTCAGAAGAACCGGTATTGCCGCTGGAATGCATTAAACATAGACTTTCTATGTCCGATTTATTATAACATTACAAAATCAATAAAAAACAAAATATTACAATATAAATGAAAACTTCTTTTTCTTACATCATAGTACAGACGACTGGGTTGTATATTACAAGAACTATAAGAGATATGTTATTAATATTAACAGAATTTTGTTTCTTTCACTGAGTGTCTTAAATCATAGAATATTCCAAAAGCAATTTATTAATTTTTCGAAGACTTTGTTAACCAACTCTTTTTTCAAAATTCAAAACAATATTTATCTTTGCGATGTTTAACTAGGCATTTTTAAATGTACTCCTGAATATACATTTAAAACAAAAACCTTGAAATCCTATCTTTATTTTTTCATTAAATATGAGGGACTAATGGAGGAATTAACATGGCAAGATAAGAGTGGCCGAAGCTCTACAATTCAGGTAGTTTAAATGCAAGAACAATGACTCCTTAAGAGCTCTTTTTGGATTTTAAAATTCCACGAATTTATCAGAAGAGCTCATGATATAAAACCCTACAATTTAATATAAAAATAACAATAATGAAATATTTAAAAATAATTGTCACATGCCATCTAATCTTCAGTGCTCAGAGCCCAGTCGAATTTTCTAGACTATGAGATTTATTTCTTCCTCAATATCTGACTTGTTGAAATGCTACTTATATAATTTTAAACATTTACGGCCATACCATATAATATCTGTATATACCCTGACTGATTAAAATCCAAGTGACCCATCATAAACAGCGTAAATCTATAATACTTTTGTGTAACAGAAATTTCTTGACATTCAATAGGGCCTTCTCATCTAACCAGTATATTCATTTTTTACTATCTATAAGTATCTATCATCGGTAAGTAAATTACTATATCAATTCGGTAATTATGAAAGTCACATTGCAATTTAAATTTCAATTCAATTAACACTGATGTTAATTATATGAGTTTACGACAAATGACTGTGTGATTGAGAAAAACAACGTTTTGTTAATTATTACTTCAACGTCGACATTAATAACGACTTTCCACGAACTCGTCAATGAAGTATAAAGCCTCATATATCAACGAGTTTTTGTTCATTTTTTGCAATGTTGTTTAATTATTTTACGTATTCAGGAGCCATGATTACCCGTACACAGTCAGTCTTAGAGATGGAAGTCGTTGAAGTTGTTCTGTTGGATATTTCCCAGTTAGGAGTCTTTATTTTCAGCTACTTTTTTATTCTGATATAGATAAGAGAACAGTGCGTCACAATATATTATTGATTTTCTGAACACATATAATTTTGGAAACCATGTATTAGTAAGCAAACAATCACTTGAGCTGGTAGAACACTGTGATCCACACACTAATTTAGAAAAAGACCTATAATATTATATTACTGACGGCACGGATTTCCAGCTGAGACACAAACGTTTCGTGGAACTTTCATAAGATTTAGTAAGACTGTTTAGCCCATTTGCATCTCTCTAGGGCATTACATGTTGTTGGTAGACATTTGAGATTTATATTCTAAGAAATAATTTCTAGCGTTTGAACGAAATTTCCGAGATTGTTTGCCAAAATATTATAGGCTTTGTGGTTACAGACCATCAGTCCTGGTTTGACGAAGACGGAGGCAACGTTGAGACACCTGGCACATTTGGGACTGCAGAAGGCTCTGGAAGTGACTGACGTAACCCAGGCTCTCGTCGATGTCCTTACGTCGTCTCCGGTCACTCAGGTATGTTATCTGAAGATAGATTGTCCTACTCCTGCCATGCCATTCCTCTGTGCCAGTCACAGTCCTCTACCACAGCAGACAGACCGTCCAGGAACGGCAGGAGCAGAAAGGCAATGAGGAAGTGGGAAGGTTGAGATCTTGAAGAGCGTCCAGTAACACCTAGGTTACTGACCTCGCGAGTATATTTGTTTGAATATAACGCAGCTGATGGATAAATTACACTTTATGAATGGCAGAACGAAATACTTGTTCAAAGAGATGCCTATAGTCTGTAAGCCTTAATCTGCCAGTTATATGGGCCACTGGCATGTACGAGGATCTTATAAAACAGAAAGAGGGGGAGTTGATACAGTACAAGGTCGATGGTACTGATAAAAAGTGCTACGGTCACAGACAGGATTTGAACCCGCGCTAACTCTAACTCTGATCCATAGTCTGACGACTTAGACTCTTAATTACTTCTGTAGTTTCAGTCACTATGAAGATGAGTACATGACAAGCATATTTTTGCTTTCATAATCCAACCACAGTGATATCGAAGATATTTATTTGACAATAAGTCGTCGTCAATGCACATGCATGGTAATGGAACAAGCTAATTTCAAAACCGTAAAGTACTGTGAAAATATGTTAACTTATTATTTTTATTTTACTTTCGCCAGGAACCTCTTTCATGTCGTACTTTAACTGTCAACAATATTATAACTAAATATAATATATTTTGTGTGTTTGCTCTACCATGCCATATGAACAATTGCGTCTAAACCTATTGGCTTTAATGAAAATATAGATGAGGGGGAATTCCGAATTCCGTATCTACCTTCAAAACTGTAACAAAACACATACGGTATTCTGTTTGTCTGTTATAGTCTCAGACACACCTCGTACAAATAGCTAAGTAAACAAGGAATTTCAGTTAATTGTTATCTAACATTGAGTGATTAACGTTATGTATACCTCGTAAATGTTTAAAAGCTACTATTGAATTGTCAAAAAGCTGTGAATTGATAAAACAGGGTGCAGTTTTGTTGATCGAGTTAATATACGTTTAACTCAAACCTTACGTACCGTACTGCTAATACTTCTCTAAACAATACATTCATTTGGTTTTTTCCAGATATGTGAAGTGATACTGACTCCAATCCCAAATATGTCAGTGTATTGAGGAGGAAGACTACACCCATCTTCATTGTTAGTTTCAATGTTAAGAGGATCTTGAAAAATAAAAAATCACAGTGCGTTTGTTTTGAAGTATTGATAAATAGTACAACCCATAATGATACATCGTACTGTTACTATTACTACATAGCTCGCAATTACATTTGTGTCTCAAGTCTTTAATTAAAATGAATAAAGTTACTTTATTGATTTGCGAATTATAATATAACGTCTACTCTACCATGTAACCTCAACCTGTACGAGTACATTACACAACAAAACACAGACATGTGTTCGTTTACGTTTGTTATTTTTATCTGCATTTTTCTTTCCTTCATATTTACTTTTCTCGTGTGCAATTTTTATTTCTTAATGTATACACAATTTTACAAACGCTTAGTGCGTAAAGAATAAAAGCTTTTACATAATCTATTTATAACTGTCTTCTTGTAACGTCTGTATGTTTTCTTTTATTTTTAAGTTTATGGTTATTTACAGTTGAAGCTTATAATGCTTTATGTGTTTATGTGCAGACCACCGTAGTGCTGTATAAACTTTCAATGATTATGGTATAACTGGAGTTAATAAACTATGAAATAGTATAGCATTGTTTTAATAATATCAGTTTTGAAACATCAAAATTAATTGCAAATTGGAACCAATATAAATTAACCAGGTCATTTTGGTAATCTAAGAGCCTTTGTGTGCCTTTTGCATCATATATAATAAGAATATATATAAACAATAATTAAACTCTTTATATATTCGTAAATAATATATCGCATATAAATGATTATAAAAGTACCTACAGTCATTCTTGTTGATTATTTTTTACCCGGTCACAGAGTAATAATTTGTGTGCTATTTACCAATTTATTATCTATATTATAAAATGGAAACAGCGAAACCAATGATTATAAGTGTTAGAATTCTGAGCTGTACTTAATGAAATAAACAAGCAAGTTAGTGTTAGAATTCTGAGCTGTTCTTAATTAAATAAACAAGCAAGTTAGTGTTAGAATTCTGAGCTGTTCTTAATGAAATAAACAAGCAAGTTAGTGTTAGAATTCTGAGGTGTACTTAATGAAATAAACAAGTAAGAAACATCAAAACCATGTAATAAAATTCTGTAATAGATCAAACCCAAAAGTTTAAACTATATTGTGATAGATAAAATGTGTACTTACAATAAAATTTGCTCATTTAAAAGTTCAAAGTCAAACTCTTCTCGAACAGTTTCTACAGATCTCCTAATGAATATTAATCGTCAGTTCAGTAGTTATTTAATACCTTCAAAGAGTGAATGCACTTTTATATGCTGTTAAGTATTGAAAATGCCAAAGGCTGCCAGGAAGGCGCCAAACTGAAGGTTACAAAAGCACCGAGCATAGAGAAAACATGGAAGATAACATACCACGTATTACATTATAATAAGTAATATAAAGCAATATTCCACTATACTAGGTAACACGTAGCTTATTACACTATAACAGGTAACATATATAGCATATTGCACTATAGTCGGTAAAATACAGCGTGGTGCACTATATTAGATAACATACAGTATGTTGTACTGTAGTAGTTAACATACAGTATGTTGCACTATAGTAGTTAACATACAACGTGTTGCACTATAGTAGTCAACATAAAGCGTGTTGCACTGTATTAGGTAACATACAGTATGTTGCACTATAGTAGGTAAAATACAGCGTGGTGCACTATATTAGATAACATACAGTATGTTGTACTATAGTAGGTAACATAAAGTACGTTGTACTATATTAGGAAACATACAGCGTGTTGCACTGTATTAGGTAACATACAGTATGTTGCACTATAGTAGGTAAAATACAGCGTGGTGCACTATATTAGATAACATACAGTATGTTGCACTGTATTAGGTAACATACAGTATGTTGAACTGTATTAGGTAACATACAGTATGTTGAACTGTATTAGGTAACATACGGTATGTTGCAATATAGTAGGTAACATACAGTATGTTTCACTGTAGTACGGAACATACAGTATGTTTCACTGTAATAGGTAACATACAGTATGTTGCACTGTGTTTGATAACATACAATATGTTGCAATATAGTAGTAACATACAGGTAACATACAGTATGTAACATACAGTATGTTGCACTGTTTATGTACATACAGTATGTTTCACTGTAACATACAGTACAGTAGTGTTCACTGTGTTAGGTAACATACAGGGTAACATACAGTCACTGTATGTTGTATGTTGCACTGTATGTTGCAATAGTAGGTAATACATATGTTGCAGTATGTTTCACTGTCATACAGTATGTACTGTAACATATCGTAGGTAACAACAGCATCATACAGTATGTTGCACTGTAGTAACATACAGTATGTTGGTAACATACAGGTTTGCACTGTAGTAGGTAACAATACAGTATGAAGTAGGTAACATACAGTATGTTTCACTGTAGTACAGTATCACTTGTTAAGTGTATGATTGTAGTAACATACTGTGTTATGTAGCATGTACATTAGTAACATGTACTGTAGTAGTTGCATGTAGTATACAGTACACTGTAGTAGGTAACATACAGTATGTTTCACTGTAGTAGTAACATACAGTATTTGCACTGTGTTTTTGCAATATAGTAGGGTAACATACAGTATGTGGGAACAATATAGTAGGTAACATGTACATGTATGTATGTTTCAATATAGTAGTTAGTATCATACACACAGTAGTATGTGTGTTAGGTACATACAGTACACTCAGTATGTTCACTGTGTTATGTAACATACAGTATATAGTATCACTGTACGTAGGGCAAACATACAGTACACTGTACGTGTAGTTTCACTGTAATAGGTAACATACAGTATGTTGCATGTAGTAGGTAACATTGTTTCAATATAGTAGGTAACATACAGCGTGTGCACTGTATAGTAACACAGTATTTCACTGTAGTCAGGTAACATACAGTATATTTCACTGTAGTAGGTAACATACAGTATGTTGCACTGTAGTAGGTGCCACATACAGTATGTTTCACTGTAGTAGGTAACATACAGTATGTTGCACTGTGTTAAGTAACATACAGTACAGCAGCAAGTAGGTAACATACAGTATGTTGCACTGTAGTACGGAACATACAGTATGTTGCACTGTAGTAGTAACATACAGCGTGTTGCAATATAGTAGGTAACATACAGCGTGTTGCACTGTAGTACGGTAACATACAGTATGTTGCACTGTAGTTAAGTAACATACAGTATGTTGCAATGTAGTAGGTAACATACAGAATGTTGCAACTGTAGTAGGTAACATACAGTATGTTGCACTGTAGTAGGTAACATACAGTTATGTTGCACTGTAGTAGGTAACATACAGTATGTTTCACTGTAGTAGGTAACATACAGTATGTTTCACTGTAGTAGGTAACATACAGTATGTTTCACTGTAGTAGGTAAAATACAGTATGTTGCACTGTGTTTGATAACATACAATATGTTGCAATATAGTAGGTAACATACAGTATGTTTCACTGTAGTACGGAACATACAGTATGTTTCACTGTAATAGGTAACATACAGTATGTTGCACTGTGTTATGTAACATACAGTATGTTTCACTGTAGTAGGTAACATACAGTATGTTGCACTGTCTTAGGTAACATACGGTATGTTGTAATATAGCAGGTAACATACAGTATGTTGCAATATAGTAGGGGTAACATACAGTATGTTGCACTGTGTTAACATACAGTATGTTAGGTAACATACAGTATGTTGCAATATAGCAAGTAACATACAGTATGTTGCACTGTGTTATGTAACATACAGTATGTTGCAATATAGTAGGTAACATAAAGTATGTTTCACTGTGTTACGTAACATACAGTATGTTGCAATATAGTAGGTAACATACAGTATATGTTGCACTGTAGTACGGAACATACAGTATGTTTCACTGTAATAGGTAACATACAGTATGTTGCACTGTAGTAGGTAACATACAGTATGTTTCAATATAGTAGGTAACATACAGTATGTTGCACTGTAGTAGGTAACATACAGTATGTTTCACTGTAGTAGGTAACATACAGCGTGTTGCACTGTAGTAGGTAACATACAGTATGTTGCACTGTAGTAGGTAACATACAGTATGTTTCACTGTAGTAGGTAACATACAGTATGTTGCACTGTAGTAGGTAACATACAGTATGTTTCACTGTAGTAGGTAACATACAGTATGTTGCACTGTGTTAAGTAACATACAGTATGTTGCACTGTAGTAGGTAACATACAGTATGTTGCACTGTAGTACGGAACATACAGTATGTTGCACTGTAGTAGGTAACATACAGCGTGTTGCAATATAGTAGGTAACATACAGCGTGTTGCACTGTAGTAGGTAACATACAGTATGTTGCACTGTAGTAGGTAACATACAGTATGTTGCACTGTAGTAGGTAACATACAGTATGTTGCACTGTAGTAGGTAACATACAGTATGTTTCACTGTAGTAGGTAACATACAGTATGTTTCACTGTAGTAGGTAACATACAGTATGTTGCACTGTGTTTGATAACATACAATATGTTGCAATATAGTAGGTAACATACAGTATGTTTCACTGTAGTACGGAACATACAGTATGTTTCACTGTAATAGGTAGGTAACATACAGTATGTTGCACTGTAGTTAAGTAACATACAGTATGTTTCACTGTAATAGGTAACATACAGTATGTTGCACTGTGTAGGTAACATACAGTATGTTTCACTGTAGTAGGTAACATACAGTATGTTGCACTGTAGTAGGTAACATACAGTATGTTGCAATATAGCAGAGGTAACATACAGTATGTTGCAGCAATATAGTAGGTAACATACAGGTATGTTGCACTGTGTTAGGTAACATACAGTATGTTGCAATATAGCAGGTAACATACAGTATGTTGCACTGTGTTATGTAACATACAGTATGTTGCAATATAGTAGGTAACATACAGTATGTTGCACTGTGTTAGGTAACATACAGTATGTTGCAATATAGTAGGTAACATACAGTATGTTGCACTGTAGTACGGAACATACAGTATGTTTCACTGTAATAGGTAACATACAGTATGTTGCACTGTAGTAGGTAACATACAGTATGTTTCACTGTAGTAGGTAACATACAGCGTATGTTGCACTGTAGTAGGTAACATACAGTATGTTGCACTGTAGTAGGTAACATACAGTATGTTTCACTGTAGTAGGTAACATACAGTATGTTGCAATATAGCAGGTAACATACAGTATGTTGCAATATAGTAGGTAACATACAGTATGTTGCACTGTGTTAGGTAACATACAGTATGTTGCAATATAGCAGGTAACATACAGTATGTTGCACTGTGTTATGTAACATACAGTATGTTGCAATATAGTAGGTAACATACGTACAATATAGTAGGTAACATACAGTATGTTGCACTGTAGTACGGAACATACAGTCACTGTAATAGGTAACATACAGTATGTTGCACTGTAGTACATACAGTAGTAGGTAACATACAGTGTTGCACTGTAGTAGGTAACATACAGTATGTTGCACTGTAGTAGGTAACATACAGTATATTTCACTGTAGTAGGTAACATACAGTATGTTGCACTGTACAGGTAACATACAGTATGTTTCAATATAGTAGGTAACATACAGTATGTTGCACTGTATAGGTAACATACAGTATGTTGCAATATAGCAAGTAACATACAGTATGTTGCACTGTGTTATGTAACATACAGTATGTTGCAATATAGTAGGTAACATACAGTATGTTTCACTGTGTACGTAACATACAGTATGTTGCAATATAGTAGGTAACATACAGTATGTTGCACTGTAGTAGGTAACATACAGTATGTTGCACTGTAATAGGTAACATACAGTATGTTGCAATGTAGTAGGTAACATACAGTATGTTGCACTGTAGTAGGTAACATACAGTATATTTCACTGTAGTAGGTAACATACAGTATGTTGCACTGTAGTAGGTAACATACAGTATGTTTCACTGTAGTAGGTAACATACAGTATGTTGCACTGTGTTAAGTAACATACAGTATGTTGCACTGTAGTAGGTAACATACAGTATGTTGCACTGTAGTACGGAACATACAGTATGTTGCACTGTAGTAGGTAACATACAGCGTGTTGCAATATAGTAGGTAACATACAGCGTGTTGCACTGTAGTAGGTAACATACAGTATGTTGCACTGTGTTAAGTAACATACAGTATGTTGCACTGTAGTAGGTAACATACAGTATGTTGCACTGTAGTAGGTAACATACAGTATGTTTCACTGTAGTAGGTAACATACAGTATGTTTGCACTGTAGTAGGTAACATACAGTATGTTTCACTGTAGTAGGTAACATACAGTATGTTTCACTGTATTAGGTAACATACGGTATGTTGCAATATAGCAGGTAAAATACAGTATGTTGCACTGTGTTTGATAACATACAATATGTTGCAATATAGTAGGTAACATACAGTATGTTTCACTGTAGTACGGAACATACAGTATGTTTCACTGTAATAGGTAACATACAGTATGTTGCACTGTGTTATGTAACATACAGTATGTTTCACTGTAGTAGGTAACATACAGTATGTTGCACTGTCTTAGGTAACATACGGTATGTTGCAATATAGCAGGTAACATACAGTATGTTGCAATATAGTAGGTAACATACAGTATGTTGCACTGTGTTAGGTAACATACAGTATGTTGCAATAAAGCAGGTAACATACAGTATGTTGCACTGTGTTATGTAACATACAGTATGTTGCAATATAGTAGGTAACATACATTATGTTGCAATATAGTAGGTAACATACAGTATGTTGCAAAATAGTAGGTAACATACAGTATGTTGCACTGTAGTACGGAACATACAGTATGTTTCACTGTAATAGGTAACATACAGTATGTTGCACTGTAGTAGGTAACATACAGCGTGTTTCAATATAGTAGGTAACATACAGTATGTTGCACTGTGTTAAGTAACATACAGTATGTTGCACTGTAGTAGGTAACATACAGTATGTTGCACTGTAGTACGGAACATACAGTATGTTGCACTGTAGTAGGTAACATACAGCGTGTTGCAATATAGTAGGTAACATACAGCGTGTTGCACTGTAGTAGGTAACATACAGCGTGTTGCACTGTAGTAGGTAACATACAGCGTGTTGCACTGTAGTAGGTAACATACAGTATGTTGCACTGTAGTAGGTAACATACAGTATGTTTCACTGTAGTAGGTAACATACAGTATGTTTCACTGTAGTAGGTAACATACAGTATGTTGCACTGTGTTTGATAACATACAATATGTTGCAATATAGTAGGTAACATACAGTATGTTTCACTGTAGTACGGAACATACAGTATGTTTCACTGTAATAGGTAACATACAGTATGTTGCACTGTGTTATGTAACATACAGTATGTTTCACTGTAGTAGGTAACATACAGTATGTTGCACTGTCTTAGGTAACATACGGTATGTTGCAATATAGCAGGTAACATACAGTATGTTGCAATATAGTAGGTAACATACAGTATGTTGCACTGTGTTAGGTAACATACAGTATGTTGCAATATAGCAGGTAACATACAGTATGTTGCACTGTGTTATGTAACATACAGTATGTTGCAATATAGTAGGTAACATACAGTATGTTTCACTGTGTTACGTAACATACAGTATGTTGCAATATAGTAGGTAACATACAGTATGTTGCACTGTAGTACGGAACATACAGTATGTTTCACTGTAATAGGTAACATACAGTATGTTGCACTGTAGTAGGTAACATACAGCGTGTTTCAATATAGTAGGTAACATACAGCGTGTTGCACTGTAGTAGGTAACATACAGTATGTTGCACTGTAGTAGGTAACATACAGTATATTTCACTGTAGTAGGTAACATACAGTATGTTGCACTGTAGTAGGTAACATACAGTATGTTTCACTGTAGTAGGTAACATACAGTATGTTGCACTGTGTTAAGTAACATACAGTATGTTGCACTGTAGTAGGTAACATACAGTATGTTGCACTGTAGTACGGAACATACAGTATGTTGCACTGTAGTAGGTAACATACAGCGTGTTGCAATATAGTAGGTAACATACAGCGTGTTGCACTGTAGTAGGTAACATACAGTATGTTGCACTGTGTTAAGTAACATACAGTATGTTGCACTGTAGTAGGTAACATACAGTATGTTGCACTGTAGTAGGTAACATACAGTATGTTTCACTGTAGTAGGTAACATACAGTATGTTGCACTGTAGTAGGTAACATACAGTATGTTTCACTGTAGTAGGTAACATACAGTATGTTTCACTGTGTTAAGTAACATACAGTATGTTGCACTGTAGTAGTTAACATACAGTATGTTGCACTGTAGTAGTTAACATACAGTATGTTGCACTGTAGTAGGTAACATACAGTATGTTGCACTGTGTTAAGTAACATACAGTATGTTGCAATATAGTAGGTAACATAGATCATACTGCACTATAATATGTAGCATGAATCGTTGTTCGAAACTCTAACTTGTCCAAATATTTTTGAGTAAAGATTTTTTTTCTTTCAAAAAGAAAACATTGTCCTCAAATTTGAATTACTGTATACTGTAGTTTTGTGTAAGCAAGTGGTAATTATTGGTTGCATAATTGCAGCTTATTTGTTGGCATTTAGTTTTTATTTTTCTTGGACGTTAAATCAAAAATATATTTTGTTTTTATTGCTTTGTTTAATTAAATGTTTTAAAGAGCTCACCATTTTTTAAGTTTGTCATGTACAGTCACACAATTTTAAGCAAGAAAAGGACAAATATTTGTAGTAACAAAAATAAAAGCAAACGATTTTAAAATATGTATTATTATTAAGCTTTAAGTATTAAAAATTCATTAAACTTACTGATAGTTGAATTAGGTTTTTATAGTCTAAAAGTTTGAGAAACGTAGTATCATATAAGTAAGATACATACAGATTAAGCTTTTCTCTACGACTTTCTGATCTTCAGTTAGGCGCCTTCCACTTGGCTGCTGTCATTTGCATTACAAGCAATGTGGTATTTGGTATCACTTTACTGAAGGCGTTATATATACAATCAAATCAATGTCTTGAAAATGTGTTTTGAACTTTGGTAAAATTGGATTTTATTTAAATGAACAAACTCTTTTAGGCGTTATATATACATCACCTTATTGACACGCGTTTACTTAACACTTTATAACTGATGCATTGTTTAAGTTATATCATTAAAAATTTCCTAGTGTTTGTCTTATTAAGACATACTTTAGTAGTGACGTAAATAAAATAATAAACTTCGGTATTAAGAAAAGATGGACGGCTTCGAGCTTACAGAAAGTGTTCAAGTTCAAATCAACTTCACTAGAATAGTAACTGCAAGGGAGGGACACTTGGGAGTCTAGTCGCCATGTACCAAGAACGGCTAAGCACGTATACAAACGCTACAGGAGATGTTGATCTATTAATCGCCATGAAGTTAAACCGTCACGGTGGCGTCGGCTCTCTCTTATACTGGCTAGACTGTGGTAAGATATCACTTGTTCTAACTTAAATTAGGTTAGATTAAAATTAAAAGGGGGTATAAAGGACTCTTAGTTCTCAACCTAAGCTTATTGCGCAACCCAGGTTATGCTAGTAGGGCCTGCCTACTCCTGTACCTTCAACGAGATCCAAGGGCTTCCCCAATGCTGACGTCGAATGTATCACCTGACTGTGAGGTTCCAAATAGGGTTCTTCTCCTAACCCCAAACCTCTCACAATCCAAAACAATGTGTTTAGCAGTCTACTCCGGCAGATAAAATAGTTTACACATTGAGCCTTCAATAGAGTCCTAAGTGTGCAAGTGTTTCCTGAATTGTTTGCCTCCAGTAATAAGGAAAATAGCCTGTGCCAAATACCTTTGTGAGTCACTTCGTGAACTGGATGTTTTTGTCACTAATGAGCTTCTGGCCAAACGATTGCCCGAAGAAACTCTGGCACAGATGACAATGCTTATCTCTGAACCATTTCCTAATAGCTTGCTAGGCAGTCGACTTGATAAAATTGGTGAGGTACGATGCAAACTCGATATAATCTACAAAAGAAGTGGGTCAGAGCAATGGTTGTAGACACCTTTGAAACTTCAGAGGAAGAGATAGAGATTAAGTTCTTGGCAGAATATGGAGGAGAATGGGAATGTTGAGTTTAGTTCCAGTCCACCTTCCTGGAATTTGGAGTCATGTTCGTCTTGTGCTCAGAGGAAGGTAAACTAGAGCTAAACTCAACATTCCTATTAAATGAACTATTCCCACCATGGCCAAGAAGCGTGTCGCAATGGGAAATTTACAGACACTCTGAGGACACGGCAGTCTTCGTGAAGAGCATCTAACTTTTCTAACATTTTGAACAGAAGTGAGTGAAAGGGTAGTGTAAGTATGCCTCTATGCGATGTGACATTTAACAGACATGTAGAGGCGGTGAGAGTTTGAAGGTGGGATTTGGGCTCAGAAAGTATTAGTCACAGGGAGGAAATGATCTCGTGAGGTGTGAGGATGTTGAGGAACTTTTGAGGTAATGGGGAGAATGTTGAGTGGAAACGCTGCAGTGGATAAAGAGTAGTATACTGGCTATTGAGAACTTCAGGAGTGTTTCAGGAGAGAAACTGGGCTGAAGAAATGATAAGGAGGTTGAAACAAACAGAAGGGTATATGCGAAAGAGAGAGAGGGGGGGGTTTAACCATTAACTAAGGAAAATAAAACAGTAAGGCCAATAATTTACTAAGGAATCAATTCAATAAGTATGAATTGCTCTTTATGATTAGGTAAGTTAAACAAGTATTTAGAAGCAATATAAGATCATGAGTAGAAACCACAGGACGGTAACCTGAATAGTTCTAATGTATTTCTTTAGGATAAGACTATCTGTGGAGATGGTGCAGTCTTTTGAGTGTCAATTAGTATCTGTATACGATGTACATTCCTTAAGTAAAATTAATAAATTTAAGGAATAAAAGTTGAATTTTCTTTTTAGTACAGAACTTTTGTTAATTCAATTTAAACATGAAAAATGTGTTTTAAGAATATTTCAAAAAGGGTTTTTAAACACGTTCATTAATAAATTATACAAAAATAACATAAACAATAAAACACATTGTCATTATTAAGAAAATTTCCATCACCGAGTTGGCATCTCTAATTGAAAGTTAAATGTAATTATCTAATGCAAACGGAATCAATGGAAACGTTTTAACAAATGAAACTCGTTGCTCATGAAACCAGAATTGCGTAAACAAATGGAAACTGAACAATATGGTGGTGACAGTGCGTGTGGGGGAGGGAGAGAGAGGGGACTATACAGCGGTCATGTGAGTGATAGAGAGAGAGAGGGCGATAGACCGGTCTCCATGGCAACTGAGAGCCTAGCTGTGTTATCCATGCTGCATTATAGATGCTGACCCGCTTGCTGTGTTGGAGTTGGCTTTGGTTTTATCCTAAATTTGATTTCATTTAATAACACTCAGGCACTAAATGGGGTTTCATTTAAATCCGTTTAAACTGATTGAGGATTTCTGATCATAACATTTCAGTTTTGTTATCAGTGTAACAACATTTTCCGGCACCGTTGTGAGAGAATATTGTTGTGTACAAGAATGTTTGCTCTCTCAAGGTGGTAGGGAATATGGGCGTATTTTGCAAACTGGCCATTCACTTTGAACTAATTTAATAACTTGATTGACACCATCATCTAACTCGATATAACTTATTTAGATATGAAGAAAACCGTTAAATCTATAGATTATTTGTTCTCGAGATATCATACGGACAGACAGACAGAAATTAAATTTTATCACCTACTCCCGTGATAGGGTTCGCTAACGCTCAGCCAATGAGATACATTAATCTCATAACTCTCTCCATTATCAAACAGCGATATCAAAATGATCGATTTTGATGATGATGCTTGTCATTCCATAGGATTTGGCTGTGTTAGTAAGTAGTTTACATTGGTTTTATGGGTAAACATGATGTCAACAAAATACCTCAGAATAAACCATTTAATTGTCCTACCATGCGATATAGTAACACTTGGAGCCTAATTACTAGAATTTGTGCGCAACCTCAGCGTACCTTGTTACACTTGGTGTGGACTACATCTACCTTGTGTTACACAGAGTAGTCAATACAACTTGGAAGGCTAAATTACATACTTATTAATTATTATACAAAATCTAAACGAAGCATAAAAAAATGTAACATGTTGACACGTCACGTTCTACAAGTATGTAGACATAAACCTTGTGTATGGTCCTCTCTACATCATCATCCATTCAGTATGTTTAGTAACCTTCTCTCTATTGCTACTTTATACCTGTACTTGTCTCCGACTTTAAGTAATCTTCGAATTCCACCCATTAGAAAATTTTGATTTTACTTTGTTAAGATTTATTATTGTTAGGTATTTCGTGCTTATTCCTCTAAACAACAATATAGAGGAGCCGTCGTAGGTGCTTCAGGACTGGTGTCTCTCCACCCTAGAAGGATTGACTTCTAATTAATCCTACAAACCTAGCAAAAACCGACTTCTCACTCTAAATATGGGCAACCTTATGGTTTTTCAGGAGGGCACGTCACTAACCGGAAATGTTGAAATTATGGGGTTCAAGAGTAATTCTACTGCGGGGTATGACTGTTGGAGTTGGTGGGGTGCCCTAAGAGTCAAAGGCTCTTGCTAGCCTAGACATAGGCGTGCCACCCCCTGCCTGCTTTGACTGGAGAGGCTGGTACAGAGCTGACTTCCTAGGGAACAGGACTGAGACTAATGCCCTAAATGACCCTCGTGTATCTCGACAGGAGGCGGCCCCTACCTCCAACGTTACCCATCCAGAATATCCTGCTACTCCAGAAGCAGCGCTAATGTTCTTTTAGGACTGTGTGCAATTTTTAAACTTCAGGCCACTTTCACTCTTCCTCATTGCATGGACGATTCTTTATCCACACCGAAAGGTTAATTTGTTTTATGTTTTATATTCTGTATTTAAAAGACCCGATTTCTGTTTTATTTTTGTCATTAGTTTCTTCTATAATAACGCCTGAGTGTGGCTTCACCCAAATTCTATTCTTTAAAAAAATCAAATTTTGAGGAGAATCGGCTAAAGAACTATTCAAAGAACAAAAAAAAGAGAGCCCCGCTTTGTTTCATTGGCAATGGAGTCACTGGTCAGGTGCAGTATTCTTAGTTGCTTAGTTTTGAACACAGAGTAAGAACACATAGTAAGGACACAGAATACGAACACAGAGTAAGGGTCAACTAGTCATCATTCCATCTACATAACCAATGTCGAACACTAAAAATTCAGTGACGGATCAAATATAATAAATGAATTATATTTTTATCGTTTTACAGTATAAAGATTTTAACTCACAATGATAACACACTGCACAAATTATGATTTTCCAACCGTAAACGTTAAAAGTCAGCTGTAGTAAATTAATCTTGAGTTTTTTCCACATAATGATAATATAAAATTTCTTTTAGTTTTATGCCCTTTTAAGTCGAAGAATTATGGAAGAAGTTTTCCTTTAAAGGTTTAATTAACACATAACCAAGCGCTTTTACGATTCTTGTGATATTTTTTGGGCTATTGAGAAATTATTCTCAAACTTTGTTGTACTTACTTAATCGTATGAATGTTAAAAAGTGTACACTTTACAAAATATACACACATCTGGAGATGTATCGTTTTAAATGTACGATGAGTACACACATCCACACACCTTCTTAGTTTTACTATTAATATTAATACATTTAGAGTGTTTTAATGATTATTAAAAAAATGTTACTAGTGTGCCTGGATACTAAAATAACAATAGTTAAGTTTAAAGTTTACGTCAAGTTTTATACATAGAAAAGTGTTATCTGGATCAATAAATAAAAATGATTTATTTGTAACCAAAATTAAAAATTTTTATCACCAAACATGAAATAAAATCTAATAACATGCAATGCAGATTCAAGACTATACAAATCAGTCATATGGAATATTACAACATGACAATGATAGAGGACGTCGTAACTGGAATTATAAAGAGTCTCGCCTTTATCTGCAGTCAACTAGATTTTTATCTTATCAAACATTTTTAGAACTTCAAACTGTACGCCCTTATAAATTAAGATAGATTCCGATCGAAGATTATAAAATGTTTGTCTAATATCATTGCATGTTTTCAAGGTAGACGTTTATTTTTATCAAATGCGAAAAAAACATAAAAAATTCAACACAATTTGAAAGCGTACAACGTACGTTTATGAGACTTCTCGAAATACCAACTTAACAAAAATAATTTTTAAGGGCCTTTACAAGGAAAAAGCTCAAGGTCCTTAAAGTACAGCCGTCTCTTGATCAATGCCTTATTCTCAGAACTAGTCGATAGGATTAACACCAAGACTATGCGGTGTAGTTCTATCTTTCATTAACATTTGCTCAAGAGTTAAGTCTTTGTAACATAGAACCTATTGTAGTAAAACCTATTACTTTTACCAGACATTTAACAAGGTACCACACATCGCTCTGTTAATCAAATTTTGTGCCTTAATATAATTGTAGTTAAATCGGCCTTTTTACAAATAAATAAAATTTTCTAACAAACTAAATCATGCAAAATTAGATTTCTTTGGTACCTTATTTAATTGTGCTGGAATAATCATAACGAACGTACTTTAAAGTGAAACACTTCTAGTATAGCTCATTGAGGTGCTATTTGGAATGGAGTGTGTTGGTAACAGAGACACGTATACATATCGGATAAGACAGCTTTTCGGAATACTGAAATATCGCAGACCATCTGTTCGAATTTGGGTAAGAATTTTTCAATTATATTATGTTTATTTATGTATACCCAATTTTTACCTTTAATTTAAGTGAGAGAAGCATATTTGCTGTTAAGGCAACAACACTGCATACGACGCCGATTGGTTTGCTTTTTTTTAATTTCTTACATAATATGTAAGAAATTAATTATGCTATAATACGCAGCCAATAAAAGATCCTTTAAATCCTGAATAATGATAATGTTCTCACAGCCTAAACTCACTCACCTATTTACAACATACCAGAATAGTTAAATTGTGATCCAACTTTTATTTGTTCCTTCCCTCTCAAAAGCAACTTTTAAATTAATCTAATTACTTTGAACAACTTTAGGTCTACGCATCCTCAATCAAAATAACATTTATATAACAATAATTGTTATAAAATCGATGCAAAGTTAATTATTATAAGGTCCTTACGTAGGTAACCTTGACGTTACAAAACTCTTACTGATGGGCAAAGATAACCAATTCTCATCAAGTTATTTAGGACGTAGCAAAATAGTAAAAGGTTGCAAAATAAATTTAAAAAAAAACTGCAGTTTAAAATAACACCGAAAGGAAGTTAAATTCACATTGAAGCAGCCGGGCCAAACTGTTGAAGTGTCTAGGTGCCTGGCTGCATCATTCATACAGTACAAGCGACTCGATTGAGATGGTTCTTGATTTTGTCTAAAGTGAGTTGTGTGGGGGGTGGGGGAGTGAGGCGCACCACCCCCTGAACTCCGCTGCTCTCCTAGTCCCCTGGTACTCTCGTAGACACCAAAAATGAAAGCCGCAACTCCCGACTTCCAGCCGCTTCTTCCTCTATCTTGTGGTACTTCTCCATTACATTATCTATAAATCACTCTTGAGAATCGCCGGATCCTCAGATTCTCAGGCAGCCGCTGGAGCGTGGGTCGCAGCCGCCGCGCTGTTTGTTTTACATGGAAATGTGCATTATTTATGACATTCTCGCTTACAGTTTAGCTTTATCCAATTACCTTATATGCAAAGTCTCCAGCTCAAGTCATATAACTCCCCATTTACCGAACATTACATGTGGATGCAGATTACCTCTTGGAATGGACTATAAAGTGACATAATTCTTTAATTAATTAACAATATTGCACGTAAAATGAAAACTTCTTTTTATTCAGCCGTAGCCGAAGAAAGATATAAATTTTATTCAATCATAAGTAAATCTTCTTTAAAACACGATTTTAAGAGCATTTATCACACACAAAAGATGGAAGAGATGAAAAATCTGCTGTAGCCAAGCATTTCATTGAATCAGGACACAGAACATCAATTAAAAACCTAAAACTAATAAAAGAAGTAACTCATTCTTATCACTTGTTCATTTACGTTCACAGCATTTATGCTTTGGAAACACTACACATTAAACAGAAATAAAGAAAACCTCATAAACAATGAAGAAGGTCCTATTGAAAATTCTAGTTTTCTTTCTTCTCAATTTATTCAAAAAATTATACTGTAGTCATATCTAATTTCCCATAACTGGCTGAAATATTTCAAACATTGTTTTATTAGCATGTTTACACCATATGGTATTTTAATATTAATTGTAATAAATACAATGTAAATATTTATTTGTGGTGTCGTCTTATGATGAAACCTTTCTTTTCGAAAGGCCACGACCAAAACATAAACCTCATTAGAAAGTATTGTTTTATTAACATTTAGTACTGTTTTAAAATTTAAAAAATCAGCCCAGTGTTTTTTTTATCTTTAACTGTATATTAAACTAGAATACATAATAAATGTAATGTAGGCCTAATTATTAAAATAATGGTTTAAGAATGTAATTTTGCTTTTTTACGTCAGTGTATTTTATTTGTTTAATAGAATGGAAATTTCCAATGTATAGGATAACCTGTATTGATTTTTTATAAATTAATAATATTTAACGAGTATTAAATATTGGATCTCCATTCTGGTACAAAAATGTAATAGAGAAAACACGAAATGTTTACAAATAACAACAAAATTAATATCAAACAATTATAAATATAAGGGCATTATAACGTTACAATAAAAGTAACAATAAAATAATAAACATTGCAATGTATTTGACATTTTACATATAACTTAATGATTGGATTACACAACTATACACCTATATCATGTGTAAAGTTTGTAGTCATTGTCTTCAATCATGGTGATACAGTTCTCGAGGCTGTGATGTATACGAAGTTGCATTCCTCAATGTAGGGCACATATCCCTATGCTCTCCTTTATCTATACAACAGAGACGAAGATATTCTGCTACAACTCTTATCATTAATAATCTATCTTCTCAAGTACGATTTATTATTTATAACTTTCCGTTATAAAATTTTGCGATTCCAGTTGTGTTTTAAATTTTTTAATTTCCTCTTAGACTCTAACATAAAAAATTCTACGTAATGAAATAATAACGTTTTGCTTAAAATGACTGGAAGATTGTATTGGTTACAAAATTCTATTGGTTGCAAAATATTTTTCTCTTTAAAAGTTGTCAAAGTATATACCTGTATACAAATCTTCAATTTTAGTACATCGAAGAAGTAATTGTAAACCTTTTCGGGCTACGTATAAGAGACTAACTCCCACACAAAAAATATACATAATATCACTTTCAATCCCAGATTGGGGGCAATTTGGATTTAATATAACTAAAAATCATAACTCTGATTTGACTTGAAATAGCCATTGGTTCATCTTTTTTGTACTGGTATTTGCTTTAGTTAATTATAGGAAATGAGAATGGGAACAGGCAGCTCACACAATTGGGGAGCGGCTCTCAAACGTCTCATAGTAAATGAGAGGTCTTTGCTGGAGAATTGTCAAACTTTTCAAGCTCTTTTTATTGGCTTAGAAAATGCGCTTGCTTTGTGGCGAACGATCGAATTGTTTTATAGCTGAGTGCTTAATGTTGAAAAATGTTTAACACATCAATCCCATAATGCATCTTCAAAGGCATTATTTTTGATTGGGGATCATTTAAAATGTTGAGATAACAAAAATTATAACAACTAGATGAATATGAAGGATACAGGATATTTCCGGACATTTGACATCGTTCAGTGAAACAATCAGTAAAACACTACGTTTCTAAATCTGCAATCTGATCTCTTCTTCGGGTAGATAACTAACCTAACACATGATCACAAACTAGGTTCAAATAAACAAATCATATCAGAGCGTTGTGAAACGCGTCAGGAATCCCATGTTGTGTGTCAACTTCATTAACTCTAAAACATGATCTTAATAAACAAATAAACATAACACTAATTATAAAAACTGAACTAGAGAGTCGTAGGTGGTTGGTCCACAAATGCAGACTAATTGTGACCTGTATTCTGTAGTTCAGTTTTAATAATTAGTGTTGGGTTTAGATTTTCATTAAGTGCATGTTTTAGAGTTAGTGAAGTTGACACACAACATGGTGGTTGTGATGCCTGACTTACGCGTGTTGCAACGCTCTGGTATGATTTGGTATGATGTTTATTTTAACCTAGTTTGTAATCATGTGTTAGGTTAGTTATTTACCCGAAGAAGAGATCAGATTGCAGATCTTGAAATGTAGTGTTACTGATTTCTCGTTTCACTGAACGATGGCTAATGTCCGGGAAAATCCTGTTTCCTTCACAATCCTTCCATCGTAAAAAATAAACGAAACAAAAATAGACGAATATTTTGATATGTGTGCTATTCAATACATTTGAGTAGAATAAAAGTAAAATTCAAGCGTGTACAGTGAGCTGCGTCATTTCCTCAATCACCACAAACACTGGATGTCGGCTGGACTTCCATTCCTCCAGCTGCTGCTTCCCGCGCTGCCGCCTGGGCCTGTACGTGGGAAACACACCAGTTAACTGGTATTTATGAATATCAGTTGAACGGCGCAGCGCAGGCGCAGAACCTTGTTAGAGCCTCAGATGCTATCTCGCGCATGCGCTGTCCACAAGAGTTCACGACCGGGGTCATCTCCCGCGGGACAGATTGTAGTCTACAAGAACTTCTTTGTACCGTGGTTCAGTAATCGTCAGTACCTGGTTGAGGTAATACTGTAAAGTGTTAATTATAAATAACAATAACAATTGACAGGTGTAAAAACCTATGAAAAGGGACATCTTGAAAATCCAATCCGTTTATATTCAAAATTGACCAAGTTAGAATGTAACTGGTGTTAATAAGTTGTCAATAATTAAAAGTAGGTAATAGACATGATTACCAAATCCTGTTTCGTCACATCACACATCATCATTTGTTTTAAGTTCGTTACTGATGTTGAAATGAAAAAAGGATTATAAATATTTACCTCGTAAATGTTACAAAAAAATCTGGAAAAGCGTAATAACGTGTATGGCACATGAGAGAGAGCTGGGAGATCGATTCTAAAATTGATATACTTCAGTTTCAAAATTGTGTGTCAGATAGTGTGTGTCTTTACATACATTTATATCGTTATTAGACCTTCAAACTGAAAAAAAATGAAAGGTAATAGACAACTTATGAAGCTCATAGAAGGTTTCGTTACATATGACTACATCATAAAATTATGCTACAATAAGCAGTACAACATTTCACTGGCTTTTTAAACCGGATTTTATTTCAGTTATTTACAAATATTATCGGAATACTGTGGATTTAAACAATGTCAATAGTTAAAGACGATAATAACTAGCTACAGACTACTCTGTTTACTACGTTTTCAAAATCTGTGGTTACAAGGATAAAAAACACACTAGAGCTATAATTAAATGTTTTACAAAAAGATCTGTTTGGATATACTTCAGTGACGAAAAGTTTTTACGTTACTTTAAACTTAATCAGAAATTTTAATGCCGTTCTCCGGAGTTGTTGTCCAAAATTCCAATGTAACAATTATATACTTTTAATATTAAAAGGTCTCTTATAAATTCTCCGTATTTACAACCTATCTAGTAGAATACGTGGGAGTCCGTAATTCCTAATTAACACCAATAGCGAAAGTACCGCTTAATGAATGTCCGCACTCATTTTTATTCCGAAAATGCAATGCACCTCATGCCATAATTTCAAAAATTATCGAAAAAGCCTATTATTAGGTGAATTACAATAGAGGGGAATTCAAATCAAAATCGTTTTATTCTTAGAAAAATTAACAAAAGATACATATTAATATATTCACTGTCTTCAAAAATATATAATTAAATTAAATATTTGGCTTTTAAAGTGTAATGTGTAAAATAAACTTATATTTCTAATTTATTTATTAGAGATGTATTCTCACATGGGCTACTAAAGCCAGTGCGTGAAAACGGGTCACCACAAACTACTCAGTTGGAATTTCAAAAAGTAGAAATGTTCTCACATGGGCTACTAAAGCCAGTGCGTGAAAACGAGTCACCACAAAGCACTCAGTTGAAATTTCAAAAAGTAGAAATGTTCTCACATGGGCTACTAAAGCCAGTGCGTGAAAACGAGTCACCACAAACTACTCAGTTGGAATTTCAAAAAGTAGAAATGTTCTCACATGGGCTACTAAAGCCAGTGCGTGAGAACGAGTCACCACAAAGCACTCAGTTGAAATTTCAAAAAGTAGAAATGTTCTCACATGGGCTACTAAAGCCAGTGCGTGAAAACGAGTCACCACAAACTACTCAGTTGGAATTTCAAAAAGTAGAAATGTTCTCACATGGGCTACTAAAGCCAGTGCGTGAGAACGAGTCACCACAAAGCACTCAGTTGAAATTTCAAAAAGTAGAAATGTTCTCACATGGGCTACTAAAGCCAGTGCGTGAAAACGAGTCACCACAAAGCACTCAGTTGAAATTTCAAAAAGTAGAAATGTTCTCACATGGGCTACTAAAGCCAGTGCGTGAAAACGAGTCACCACAAAGCACTCAGTTGAAATTTCAAAAAGTAGAAATGTTCTCACATGGGCTACTAAAGCCTGTGCGTGAGAACGAGTCACCACAAAGCACTCAGTTGAAATTTCAAAAAGTAGAAATGTTCTCACATGGGCTACTAAAGCCTGTGCGTGAAAACGAGTCACCACAAAGCACTCAGTTGAAATTTCAAAAAGTAGAAATGTTCTCACATGGGCTACTAAAGCCTGTGCGTGAGAACGAGTCACCACAAAGCACTCAGTTGAAATTTCAAAAAGTAGAAATGTTCTCACATGGGCTACTAAAGCCTGTGCGTGAAAAACGAGTCATCACAAAGCACTCAGTTGAAATTTCAAAAAGTAGAAATGTTCTCACATAGGGCTACTAAAGCCAGTGCGTGAAAACGTGTCACCACAAAGCACTCAGTTGAAATTTCAAAAAGTAGAAATGTTCTCACATGGGCTACTAAAGCCAGTGCGTGAAAACGAGTCACCACAAAGCACTCAGTTGAAATTTCAAAAAGTAGAAATGTTCTCACATGGGCTACTAAAGCCAGTGCGTGTAAACGAGTCACCACAAACTACTCAGTTGGAATTTCAAAAAGTAGAAATGTTCTCACATGGGCTACTAAAGCCTGTGCGTGAGAACGAGTCACCACAAAGCACTCAGTTGAAATTTCAAAAAGTATAAATGTTCTCACATGGGCTACTAAAGCCAGTGCGTGAAAACGAGTCACTACAAAGCACTCAGTTGAAATTTCAAAAAGTAGAAATGTTCTCACATGGGCTACTAAAGCCAGTGCGTGAAAACGAGTAACCACAAACTACTCAGTTGGAATTTCAAAAAGTAGAAATGTTCTCACATGGGCTACTAAAGACAGTGCGTAAGAACTAGTCACCACAAAGCACTCAGTTGGAATTTTGAACCGTAAAAATGTTAGTATATCTTAAAGAGAATTAAGTAAAAAACAAAATAAAGTCAAAGTAAATTTTTATAGAAATGAAAAATAAAATTAAAGTGAGAATTTTTTAGATGAAGTAAGTGAATGGAAATTATTATTAAGAGGACAAAACTACCAACTGTCGGAGACCATGACCACGGACAGGCCTTGGTGCAACTCTTTGTTCACATACGGACATCTGAAAAACAATAAGGTCGTAAAAGTGTTTAAAGTTTAATATTGTTCCCATGAGGCTGTAATGAAAATGGCTGCCAGCACACTACAATTAAATAGTTAAGATTAAATTTTCGTCAAGTTTTATACATAGAAAAGTGTTATATGGATTAATAAATAAAAATTTATAATTCGTAAATAAAAGAAACAATTTTATCCCTAACATGAAATAATAAACTAATAACATGCAATGCAGATTCGAGCCTATACAAACATCCGTATGGAATATTACAATAAGACAATGATAGAGGACGTCGTAACCGGAATTATAAAGTCTCGCCTTTATCTGCGGTCACCTAGATTTGTATCTTATCAAACTTTCTTAGAACTTCAAACTGTACGCCTTTCGATGGGGTTAAGATAGATTATGGTCGAAGATTATTAAATGTGTTTTAATATCATTGCGTGTTTTCAAGGCAGACGTCTATTTTTATCAAATACCAACTGAACAAAAATAACTGCAAGGGCCTTTACAAAATTCACCATTCCTTATCGTCAGGGGTTGTTACCTATATTTATAGCATTTACGTATAAGTGGGACCAATTGTATTGCTGATTGATCCCAATATACATTAATTCTTCAACAAGATTCATTAAAAAAATTTTAAATGTTCTAATGACACACAAATAATGCCATTTATTCCTAAATATTTTTCGAACTAAAATAACTGAACTTACAAAAACAATATGATGTGCAAGAGATGGTTTGCGTGACCACAGTCAGAGGCCTAGTTGCTGCTATTGACTTTTAGGGTGGTAACCTTCAAGCCATAAGGCGTGATGAGTGGAGCGTGGCTATTAGAACATGTGACTAGCCTCGGGTCATGTGGGCCATCTGACTCGTTCTGGGCTGTGTGAAAGTTTCAAATTAGGAATACATTTATACTCCTTCACTTAGCACTACCCCCACCTACAATATGTTCCATACCTTCAGATCACTATCTCGCTCATTTATTAGAGAGCATGGTGTGATTAATACTCTTTCAACTTTCTACTAACTAATCGTTAATTCTTATTAATACATTTCAAGTAGCGTCTAATAATTGAAATTGCATTAGAATTTATCTTAGTTGTTTAAAAAGGCCCAGCTTCCAATTACACCAAACTTTACTTTAATTACTCCAAAATTATTCCAAAACCTTCCAAACACTCTAAGGATTACGTTTGGACATTTTCAATTTGTAGACTTATCACAATAAGAGTGGCGTTTTGGTGTTAATCTAGCACGATTTGTGAGACAACAATCAATCAATCCCACAACAATTTGTGAGAAACGTATGGTATAAAAGCGGTATGAAAATAAATTTTAAAAGTAATTTATAATTTATGTTTGTTTTACTCGGCACGATTCGCAGTATAATATTATTTTAAATATTGAGAACAGCAAATTTTTTCAATAATATATAAGCTGTTATTTAGTTACGTATCACTTTCTACCACTTCATAAAGAAGTAAATACTTTTTAAATGTATGCCTTCAACAAAACTAATGTAAGTTTACACACACATAAAGCACACATAAAGCACACATAAGCACACATAAGCACATAAGCATGTGTAAGCTGACACATTATCGATAACGACTGAAAATAGAAGGACGAAAGAAACATTTTCCAGCAGCTATGAAAATCAAGAAGGCATAACAGAGTGCAGTTTTTCAGAGGTAGATATAATATTGTGGATGAGAACATGACATTGAGTTCAATTTAACTACGCAAAATTTAAAAATCATGCTAGACCAACTCCCCCAATTCAACGAACGTTTTCATGACATTCCAACCTAATCATAAGAGTTGCTATTAACAACTTATCTAGTAAATCTAACTGGGAAAGTATTCTTAAGAATGGATGAGTAGCTTTCGTTACGGATGTGGTAACCAAGGCTTACAGAAGTTTATCTCTGGACTTACACTCGTATCAACCTAATCACGAGAGCTTCTACTTAACAAAGTTTCTAGTAAATCTATTTCGGAAAGTAAAGTTTGATTATGGATGAGTAGCTTTTGTCTAAACAATGTCACGGATCTAGCAACCAAGGTTTATACAAGTTTATCTCTGCTTTATCTGTTATCTTACACTCTTATCAACTAAACACAGGTTGCAGGGGTTTTCCAAGTGATTGCATTAATAACGGAGTGGGCCTTTACAGATAAATGAAGTCCCTGACAGATAAGAATACTACACAAATCATACAATTTGTGTTTTTGTTGGAATTTTTTATATCGTTTTAATTTTAGTACAAGATAGGGCAAAACCCACAAGGCAAAAATAATTGGAAATCCCAAAGTAAAAACATTGCCAACTAATATTATATGAGTCTTACAATACATTTGTATATGCCAATACATTAGTACGATATTATAATTAACAATTGACTGGTGTAGAAACCTATGAAAAGGGACATCTTGAAAATCCAATCCGTTTGTATTCAAAATTACCCAAGTTAGAATGTTACTGGTGTTAATACGAGTAAGTTGTCAATAATTAAAAGTAGGTAATAGATATGATTACCAAATCCTGTTTCGTCACATCACACATCCTTTGTTTTAAGTTCGTTATTGATGGTGAAATGAAAAAAGGATTATAAATATTTACCTCGTAAATGTTAAAGAGAAATCTGGAAAAGCGTAATAACGTGTATGCACATGAGAGAGAGAGCTCGGAGAGATCAATCCTAAAATTCACATGTTTCGGTTTAAAAATTGTGTGTCAGATAGTCCTGTAATCTTTACAAACATTTATATCGTTATTAAACCAAGTTAAAAAGGAACGTAATAGACATTGCATGAAGCTTATAGAAGATTTTGTCACATATGACTTCAACATAAAATTGCTACAATATACATTAAAACATTTGACTGGCCTTTTAAACCGAATTATATTTAGGATTATTTCAAATGTTATCGCAATACTGTGAATTAAAAATGTCAATAGTAAAATACGATAAAAATAACTAGCTACAGACTACTCTGTTGAGTTTATTTTCAAAATATCAAGATTTAGTAAAAGTCAAAATCTGTGGTTACAATGATAAAAAACACACTAGAGATAGCTATATAAAATGTTTTACAAAAATAATTATTAACTCGAGTGACGAATTTGTTACAGTACTTTAAAACTTAACCAGAAATGTTAATGCCGTTTTCCCAGAATTTAGTCCAAAATGACAATGTAATGATTAAATACTTTTAATATTTTCCCTTTTCAATATAAAATTTCAATTATACTATTCAGGATCCTTGTATAGCTACACCTATTTAAATCTTACACACTGGGTCTAAATATAATTTTCAAGTTCAACGGTAGAATACAGTACATTTATTCATCCATAAATAGTTAGCATATTTTGTTTGTTGTCTTTTTAGCTATTTTTAGCGTTTGTTTAGGTTTGTTTACCTATTTTTAGCGTTTGTTTGGCACTCATATGTGAAATATTATAAAAACAAAGTGGATCGCTAGATCGCTAAATAATGAACATTAATGAACACACGCCAAAAACTAGTGGACTCGTTTTTTTGTTTAGCGTTTGTTTAGCTATTTTTAGCGTTTTTTTGGCATTTATAAGTGTAATTCATCAATATAAATTAAAACTTAAAGAAATCAGTCGTAAAAGATAGTTACCTTAATAAAATTTAGACATATCAAGTTTATAAACGTAATGGCAAAACATATAAATTTAAAAATATTTAAAACATTTAATTGTAGCGTTAAATATTGCAAAGCGAAAAATTTGCAGTATAAATTAGAAAATGCTTAATGTCCAGCTAATTAAAAATATCCATCCTTTGGGGTTTGTGTAATTTAATCTATGGACTACATACAACAGAAGTTGACGGCCATTCACAATTTGGGAAAAGAATGGCTATATGTAAGTTTCTATTCGTATTTTATTTGTAACATTCTAGAAACCAATTTTGCCATATCACATTTTTTTGGCAAACTTAAAAAATTTGTTTACAAATTTTACATTTGTACGTTCAACCTCATAAAATTAATGTATAACAAGACAAGTTATGTATCATACACAAATTTCAAAAATTTTATTAGGACAGCAAATACCAATTATTTGATGAATTTAGTATAAAAATATTTGGTACGTAATTCTATAAGAATGAATGCAAAACAAAATAGTGCACTGCTACTTTAGAAATTGCAAGATCTAGGGTTCAGTAAGAGGGAGAGAGAGATAAACATATGGCACTGATAACTGATTCCAGGTACTGGAGTGCAGGTGGGCCGGCAGGCTGCTTATCGCAGACAACAAAACAATAATGTTTGCGATAAAGATGCTAGCTAACCCAACCTTTAGATATTCCCGAGTATTAAATAAAATATAACTACTTTATATTTATCATTTATTATGCAAACGCTAAAAATAAACAAACGATTCCACTAGTTTTTGGCGTATTTTGGTTAAATGGTGCCTCTAGCGATCTACATTGTTTTTTGCATATTCCGCACATTAATGCCAAACGGGCCCAAAAATAGCTAAACAAACGATTCCACTAGTTTTTGGCGTATTTTGGTTAAATGGTGCCTCTAGCGATCTACATTGTTTTTTTGCATATTCCGCACATTAATGCCAAACGGGCCCAAAAATAGCTAAACAAACGATTCCACTAGTTTTTGGCGTATTTTGGTTAAATGGTGCCTCTAGCGATCTACATTGTTTTTTTGCATATTTCGCACGTTAATGCCAAACGGACCCAAAAATAGCTAAACAAACGATTCCACTAGTTTTTGGCGTATTTTCGTAATTGGGTGCCGCTAGCTTCTTCACACAGCTACCGGGAAGGAAATCATTTGCTTCAATGGATTTAACGTGGTAATGAGAACAGTTGAACAATGGTGGATGAGATTACTGTACTTCATAGTTCGAATAACGATTATACATAAGATGTTGATCGATTTGGGTTTGAAAAATATCTGTTATGTTCATAACCCTTTATACTTCTCTGAATACGAACAAGTAGAAAACATATCACTATAAGTTAAATTGCAGGCATTTAGGTAATTTTGTAATCAGGCCCAAATAAAAACTGCCGCAGATAAAAATGTAAGAGCTATAATAACGTATTTACAAAATAATAATTTTAAAAATATATAGGCTATTTTTTTAAACACATAATTTTCTTAATTTTTTTAAATATTTAATTTAAAATATAACTTCCTTGACTTTTTCCGGATATTTGCCATCGTTCAGTGATAAAAAAAATCAGTAACACTACGTTTCGAGATCTGCAATCTGATCTCTTCTTCAGGTAAATAACTAACCTAACACATAATTAAAAAGCTAGAGCGTTGTTAAAGAATGCTACAGAACTACAATAACTGCACGGGTCAGGTAACCCATTCCTTTCTTTGCTTCTTCCCATCCGTTTCTGTTTACGTAAACGTAAATGTAGAAGGAATGCTGTATTTTTAAAAATCTAGACGGAGATTCTAAGAGCCAATAATATTTGTAAGCCCGACCTTCTAGGACTGCTAGACACAATGTGGACTCTGATTGTTTGTTTTTTAGAATTTTAAGAAAACGATATTACGATTTTCTTGAGTATACGATTATGTGAATGTTGAGTTTAACTCTAATTCGCCGCATCTGGAATCTGACGCTGTTACAGACTTCACTCCTGGAATCTGGAGTGATCTTAGTTTGAAGACATTAAAAAAACTTGGTGACGAGAACCTCAAAACCAACTCTTTCCATCGTTTCAGATTCAGAGACACATAGACTACAAAATATAAAAATATACTGTGATTCAGGTGAAGAAGTATTGTCATTGCCTCATCACGTGCACAATTGATTCCAAACACTTGTTGCATTGATTTCAGCGAGAGAAATCGAACTGAAGCTAAACTCAACATTCACATTGAATCAACCACTTCCCACTTAGGGATCGATATGTGTACGATTATGTTAACATCCTTCTTCTCTTTTTAGAAGATTGTCTCCACTCTTGTTCCTTTAAATAATACCCATTAACTTCACTCAGATGTTTTTCGAGCAATTCTGGAAGACGAAATTGTAGACCTTGAAGTATGTCTGGTTGATGGCTGAACTGTGTTCTACGGTGTATAAGATAATAATAGAATAATAAACCACGGATGTCATTTATGGACTAGTGGGGAATCTTTGTCATATAATTTTATTTCTCAAATAATTTAAAAACTGTGTTTTTTTCTAGTATGATGAAACCTACAGCAATAATACAAATAAAAGGTGGGACTGACACTCATAGCCCATAGGACGTACGTACCTCTGCTGTAAGTCAAGATATAAATCCAGTTGTCCCATAAATAACACGATTACCGCAAAAAGATGTGACTTACATCAAGAAACCTCTCGGAGCACTCATCGTTGTAAATGACACCAATCCTTTAGCTGCAGTCACGTATTTTAGAGAACAGCAGACAAGAGTAAGGGAACAAACACATCATCAGTCCAGAGAGATACAGATGTCCTGTGCTAAAGTCGGTAGTGTTGGGTGCTGGGAGGGGGGAGGATATGCTCAATGGCGACATTCATTCATAAAGAGTACAACAGTTTGTAGGGTTCTCTTTACTACTAAGTTCTCACGAATGTTGGTGATAAAGTCAGGCACTTCCGTAACGTCGGAAGAGCTTTTCAAGAAAAATTCCCAGCATCCATAGCGTAGCCGAGTTTATTTGTCATATTTCCTTGCCGTTTTATTTGAATGTGTGTTTTCGCATGCTAGTAAAACACGCAAACAAAACACTAGTTATTTATTCATTCAACTACTTGACAAAATCAGTATATTGCCGTTTATAAAAGTTGTATATATTTTTTGCCACATCAATTATGTAGGAGAAGTTTATGTTTAAATTCAGTAAAATGGAATAAATCGGAATATAAATATATATATATATATATATATATATATATATATATATATATATATATATATTATATTAAGTTTTAATAAACCAAAGTAGGTCGTTTGTTCTTTATCGACACAACAATAATATTGTATGTTCGTAATCGACCCTTTAATTTAATATTCGTTTTATTTAACTTTATTAACTTTATTTATTTTAATAATTCGGTGTAATCGAACTTGTACTGTAAAAGTTTACTTGTTACATGAATGGGATCGTTGGCCCAACGAACCATATAAGCTATTAGTATGTGTAAATACATTTTGGAACGTTGGACCAGCGAACCTTGAGTGTATAATTACTTTTTAAATTTTTAAATAAGGTTCGTTGGCACTACGAATCCCTTATTTAAAACTAAACTAGGGGTGGTGGTTTGGAAGTCACCTTTACCCGTGCTGCCCGGTCGCCGGTGATCAGCAGCGGCAGACGGTAGGAACAACCCGGTCACAGGTGACCGGCGGCGGCAGACAGTAGTAACTACCCGGTCGCCGGTGATCAGCAGCGGCGGACGGTAGTAACTACCCGCAGCGCATCATTTCACATAAGCGTTCAGTACCGCGATGCTACTGAGTGGAGCTTGATGAGTAGTTGCCTAATTTGAGGTTAGGTTTATGCCGTACTCTCAGCAGAGTTTGTTTCATGGATTGCGCGGCGGGCTGTCCCGGTCATCTGTGTCCTAGTGTTTTTTGCTGTATTTGTCTTTGTTTTGAACCCGTGTAGTGTATGTTTGTAGTGTTATTATAATTTTGTATTACTCAACAATGGATCCTAGCATCCCCGAGACCAATAGCTTTTACCAGGATCTCCCTAGTGATAATGAAGACGATGGCATCCAGTGGTTGGTTGACCAATCTGAGGACTCAGACTCGTCATATGTTATTAGTGATGATGATGACTTTCATATTGATATTCCTACGCAGTGCCGCATTTCCCTATAGGCCCACTAGGCCCAGGCCTAGGGCGCAAAATTTTAAGGGGCGCATAAATTTTAAAGTACACAAAAGAAAAAAAGTTGCGGCGGCGGGTGGTGTTGGCGCTCGGCGGGGCGGGTGGCCAAGGTCAACTAGGTCCGGGGTGCGACGTTGACTCATTCATTGGTTCATTGCTTTTATTTATTCAAAACACTCCTATATATATATATATATATATATATATATATATATATATATATATATATATATATATACTATTGTAATTATCTGTCATCAAAATTACGTAATTAAGAAATTTACTGGATTTCTACGTCAGTGTAATCAGAGTCCTCTGGGGGGGGGGGCGCTCTTTGGTCTGTAGGCCTAGGGGCGCCGAATTTGTAAATGCGGCCCTGTTCCTACGTGGTTTATCAGTACTGCCACGTGCATGAGACCTCTTCAGTAAGTTACAGAGGAAGATATTCTGGTACCGATTCCCAGAGATGGAAAACAAATTGATTTTTCAACCTCTTTCTACGTGATGTTTTCCTGGAGCAAGTTTGAAAATTGTTTAATGCCTACGCGTTCAGGTTCTCTATAAACCTGAATTAACGCCAAAGTCACGCATAAACAAATGGAACAATTGGACAGTGCCAGAGCTGAAGACGTGTCTAGCAATAATGTTTCACACTGGTACTATTCATTCGCCTAAATAGATTACTGGAAAACAGACAGTCTCTTCAACATAAAATGGTTCAGCTCCAATATGTCCAGGGACAGATTCTTATCAAGTCTACGATGCTGGAGCAAGTTTGAAAATTGTTTAATGCCTACGCGTTCAGGTTCTCTATAAACCTGAACTAACGCCAAAGTCACGCATAAACAAATGGAACAATTTGACAGTGCCAGAGCTGAAGACGTGTCTAGCAATAATGTTTCACACTGGTACTATTCATTCGCCTAAATAGATTACTGGAAAACAGACAGTCTCTTCAACATAAAATGGTTCAGCTCCAATATGTCCAGGGACAGATTCTTATCAAGTCTACGATGCTGGGAGCAAGTTTGAAAATTGTTTAATGCCGACGCGTTCAGGTTCTCTATAAACCTGAACTAACGCCAAAGTCACGCATAAACAAATGGAACAATTTGACAGTGCCAGAGCTGAAGACGTGTCTAGCAATAATGTTTCACACTGGTACTATTCATTCGCCTAAATAGATTACTGACAACAGACAGTCTCTTCAACCAGTGGCGTAGCGAAGGGGGGGGGTCCAGGGGGTCCGGGACCCCCCCCCGAAATTTTAAGACATATTAAAAAATAAAGCATGGAGCAGGAGAAAAAGGACAGTGATCATTACTCTTGTCTAACAAACATTAAATTGATTGAAGTGGACCGTTTGTTTAAAAATATAATTGTCCTTACGTTTAAATCATAAAGTATCAAACGATACTTTTGGGCTCGGCCTTTCGGATAGTGTAGTGTAATCACGGTATTTATATAGGGCGCGGTCACGTGACGTCGCAAAGTAACCTGGACCGTAACACGGCGAACAGTTTAAATTAGCGACCACTTCGTTCAAATTCGTATTGGGGACGTAAAATGACTGCTTAGAATTAAGTTATGACGTTGATTTTAGGTGTCATTAAACTGTAAAAAGTGTGTATATAATTATCGAAAAAAATCATTTTCGGTCGGTAAATACCGAAGAAAGCTCTCTACAGATTCAAGTTTTGACGATTTTGGATTTCATTGGTTGAGTGGTTGAGGTAAAAGTGGTACTTAGGATTATGTTAGGACGGTGATTTTAGGTATTAATTCAACGCCGACTAATACATATATAATTATCGAGAAAAAAAACAATTAAATCACTTTAAATTAGCGACTTTTTTCCTATGGAGTCCCACAGGGATCTATACTTAGACCAGTCTTGTTCCTTGTGTACGTCAGCAGGCTGAACTCATCGCTCCTGAGAGGGAAAATGGTCTAGTATGCTGACGATACAACGCTCTGCATTAAAGCTCCAACAAAAACATGAATTAGAAATCATTTCCTTTTTAGAATTCATGTATTCAGTTTTTTTCTAAATTAAATCTGAGGACCAACAACTCCAAATCAAATGCACTAAATTTCTGTTTGCGGCAAAGAGAGATTGAGGATGGCGCTGCTGTGATGGCGGACGATGTCCTGATAGAGGAACTGATTCCACCAAGGTTCCTCGGAAATGTACCTTGAACGAAGTCTGACTTGGGACGATCACATTGAAAGTACCTGCTCAAAGGTTTCTCCAGGCATTTATGCTCTACGGTCAAAATTTTTGCTCACGGGATGTACTAAAAATGGCCTACTTAGGCCTTGTACACCCCCATCTAACGTACGAGTTGAGGCTATGGGGCAGCTGTTCTAAATACAAATTTGAGCGAGTATTTAGAAGTCAAAAGAAAGTTGTCCGCATCATTTCAAAATTGAAAATCCCGAAATTCATGCAGATGTGCCTTTAGGGGGCTTGGATTGCTAACTTTGCCCTGTCTCTACATCCTCTTTGTTGCCCTGTACTGCCGATTTAAGTGGCGAGTTGGTCCGGGGCAGGGACGTCCATCAATACGGGACAAAAGGCAGGACAACCTTCGGTTACATCCGCACAGAAACAGCCGCATTCAAACGTTTGCCATCTGAGGTTGGGTGTTAAGCTGATCAACAAGCTCCCTGATGAAATGCAAAAAATTTGAATGAACCAACAAAATTTAAAGCTCGATTGAGACACTTTTTGGTGTCGAGGGTGTTTTTCTATTCAGTGCAAGAGTTTATGATGAGCCGCTGGGATGAAATTTAAAGTAATTGGATCATCCTCTATTTCTGGTGGTTAAAATTTAGAAGATTTTAAAAACGTATGGCTGAGTCTTAGGAATGAGTGTGGACTGTGTATGAACGGGTATGAATGGGGGCAATTTTAAATAGATATACATATTTCTAAATAATTTAATTTGACGATTGTATGCAATTTTTATAATTATTGACACAATAAAAAAGTATTGTTTTATTATTATTATTACTTCCAGTCGGAAAATACCAAGGAAAAAGCTCTACTGATTCAGATTTTGACGATTTTGGATTTCACTGGTTGAGTCGTTGAGATAAAAGTGGTACTTAGAATTAATTTTAGAACATTGATTTTATGTATCAATTGAACGCCGACTATTACCTATATAAATTGTAGAAAGAGAAATTGAAAAATCACTTCCGGTCGGATAATATACCGGAAAAACTCTACTGATAAGAAAGTTCCGATTTACTTTGGATTTCACTGACTGAGGTGTTATTTCATTTTCCTTAGTATTTTCCGATCGGGTGATTATTTTTTGGTTTTTTTTCTCGATAATTATATATTTATTAGTCGGCGCTTAATTAATCTCTAAAATCAATGTCCTAACATAATTATAAGTACTACTTTTACCTCAAACCACTCAACCAGTGAAATCCAAAATCGTCAAAACGAATCAGTAGAGAGCTTTTCTTCGGTATTTACCGACCGGAAGTGATTTTTTTCTCGATAATTATATAGGTAGTCGAGTTACAGTTTAATGATAACAAAATCGTCGTTTCTAACTCAATCAAAAATACCACGTTTACCTCAAGAACCGAAGTCCAAAGTAGTTGAAGTTCTAATCATTAGAGTTTTTCAGGTGTATTTTAATTTCCGACCGAAAGTGATTTTTTTCCGATAATTATATACTCGTCTACAGTGTAATGATACAAAATAAATCGTCATTATAACTCATTCATAAATACCTCAATTAGTGAAATCCAAAGTGGGCCGAACTTCTAATTTTTTTATTTTGTTTTTCCGGTGCATTTTCCGACCGTTAGTTTGATCTGTACCCGAGCAACGCTCGAAAATTTCCCTCCTTTTCTAAATGGTTTTCGGCCGTCAGTGGCCCAATGGTCCCCGAAGGGGTATTTCATTTTTTCCACAGAATATAGTTGAGTCAATATTACGCTTGAGTGAAGCTCTGTTTTTGGTTCCTTTTCTTTCTTATCCAGTGAATCCAACATCACTTTGGTGCCTTCTACTCGGCCAGAATCGAACTTCGTAAAGTTTCTGTAGCTATACAAGAGAATTTGTGGTACTAGAGGTGCTGTGAGAGTTTAATTTGCCTATTACATCTTTCCACTTTCTATAAGGCGTAGTTACTAAAGCCCATATTTTTGGTATTTTACCTTTTACCAGTGAACTCATTGGCAAATAACACACAAAACGTCCCCCGGATCCGCCGGTTTCGGACCCCCCCCCCCCGAACGAAATTTCTGGCTACGCTACTGTACTTCAACATAAAATGGTTCAGCTCCAATATGTCCAGGGACAGATTCTTATCAATTCTAAGATGTTTGCACCTTTGAAAACCGCAAAATGGCAATGGAGCCCTTTCAAAAGTATAAATGATTGTTACTTATTTCAACAATAAAAGGAACAGTATTTACTATCCACAAAAGGAAGTCTCTCTTAATGAGACCGTGGTCCTTTGGCGAAGACGTCTATATTTTCGGCAACACATCAAGGGAAAGAGACACAAATATGGGATAAAACTGTATACACTAACCGAACATCAGGGGCTTATGTTAATATTTCTTGTTTATGCCGGTTCAGCAGATCCTGTGATGGGGGGGGGAGGACACACAGACAAAGGGTGTTACATCTACTTGAGGAGAAATTTGGTAATGAACAAGCTGTATATATGGAGAACTTCTACAACAGCTATGTTTTAGCTACTAAACTTTTGACCAACAAGACGTATTGTACCGGGACTTTACGTGTAGACAGGAAGCACATTCCAACAGAAGTGAAGACGGCCATTTTGAAAAAAAAGGGGAGACCATTGCAAGCAGTAATGGCGTGATTATAGGTAAATGGAAAGACAAACGAGTTGTTACCTATCTTTCAACTGAATTCGAAAACGAAATGGTAACTTTCACAAGTACAAAGGCACCGAGAAACATAAACCACTGCCAAAGTATAACTCTCACATGAGTGGAGTAGATCGATCCGGTCAGCTTTTGAGCTACTACCCTATACTATGTGACAGAAAATCCGTGCGCTGGTACAAAAATGTATTTATACATGTAATGCAAAACTACTTATAAATGCTTTCTATCTTCATAACATTTACCAGAGAGAAATGTCTTTGTACAACTTTAGACTGGAATTAATAAAAGGTCTTACTCCTGCAAATCCAAGACCAGGTCCTGTAACCCCTCCTGAAAGAAGACTGCAGCAAAGCACACACAAAATAGTAAAAACAACATGCAATCACCAAAATAGAGTAATTCGGGAAACATACAGAATGTGTTGGGCTGAAAGCAAGGACAAAAACACCGTACTTCTATGACACAGGTCCAGATAAACCTGGTTTGTGCATTGGCCAATGTTTTGATACGTTTCATCTCGATTTTAAAGTAAAACCTGTATTTGGGTGGGTGGTTGGGTTTTTAAATAGTTGTAAATAGACATACAAAAACTATAACAATTAGTTTTTTGGAAATATTTGGCAGTGAGTTGTGTTTGAACATTGTGCCGAGCAAAACGATCCCCGGAGACCGGAATTTTGTTTGCTACTTCCTGTGGACAATAACAAAAACCATCATGCTTCTACTAATGTATAGTAAATACTTTATAAAGTTTTAAAAGTTTACAAAACTAACCTAGTCTAAAAATGGAGTTCTTGCGCCCCCACCATGCCATGCCACTATGTTGCCGCACTCAGCTGTTGTTCCCTAGATTAAGCATTAGAGAAGGTTTCTCAGCTCTAACTTCCCCTGGTTAAATAATACATCTTTACTTTTTCTTTACTTTATTTTATTGGTTATATTGTGACTAACTTTCCATCTAAACTAAACTGTTTTATCTTCAAATAGCTGTACAATACTTTTATTATATTATATAATAATAATGTATTAGTATATTATAACACTAACATTTTGAATAAGATATTGAAAGTTATTTTTCATGGGAGAACGCCCCATTCATACAAGATTAAGAGAGAATAAATTAAGGTTTAATTTCTAGTTTGATGTACAATTAAGTAAATGTGGGTAGTTTAAATGAAATCTCAAACTAGAGACGTGCAAAGTTCTTAGTTAGCATTTATACGTGATCTACAATGTATCATTTTACATTGATATCTATATCATATTAATTTACATTGTATCTATCTGTAACGTGACAAACATATTCCAGACTTACTTTTAACCGTGTTATATCAGCTAAGTAAACTTAGTACCTACATCATTTCATCATCATCATTTTCATCATCATCATCATTCATCATTTTGTGTTTTTTAGATAAGTACTTGTATATTTTACGAACGGTAAGTGCTTTAAAGTACAATTAGGCGTACTTTAAAAAAGGCGAATATTAATTATTGTTGATTAAAAGCAAACGAAGTACACTCAAAGTTACATTTTTGAAGCAGGAAGTTACACAACGTAAGTATCAAAATAAATCGCGTCATTCATTGTTTAAATGAGAATAAACGTATAAAATAATTTGTAAGATAGGATAACGTTGCGAGATACGCTGTATTATCATGTGTCAAGATAATGTTATAGAATGTTACCTCTATTGCTATTATCTCATACTAACTCTAGATATTGGGAATTCCCATTCTATGAAATTAATTTCACAACAAACCTTTACGTAATATGGAATTGGAAATTACCACATATTATTTATTGATAATAAGATCTTGTCTCATAGTTTTTCTTGTTATTATCCAGAGTTGGTCTGCAATCATCGTATTTGTGGAGCAGTTTTAATAACATGAAGCTAGTGCTTATAACTTTAGCGAAAAATCATCTTTACCCACTCTTTTTACATAAATAAAATACAATTTTCAAGCGACTTTAGTTCGTGACAGGATAATGTCAATTCTCATAATCCAATACCTTACGATTAACGTTCCTTCACTCAAGATGATGTTTCTTGACACCATTATTAATGGAAGCCAGACTTAAAATCCCAAAGTTTAACTCTTGGGACACGGCCCTATGACAAAAATCTACGAAGATCACCAAACTTTCCCCTTGCACTATTGTCCATATCAAAACTGCAAAGTTTTGCTGAAATGTTACCAAACGCAACTAAGTCACTTTGTCCAACACCTTTGTAAGAAAGAACGTAAAGCACACACAACCTATGACCGCGTAATAATCATCTAGACATTGTAAAATCGACGTTGATATAAATCGATCCCGTTCGCCTCACGAACGCTAACTCTGTGATAAGGCTAATTCTATCAAAGACCACCTGAGTCACTTTAAAAGATCGAATATATTACTAATGGGAGAAGTAGTTCTCTAAACTGAGTCTTTATCAGGCCAACCACCAGATGTAAGAAGGAGTTTGAATATAAATGCTTATACCAAATGATGGAACTGGATTTGTTTAACTAACATGAACATCAACAAAGGCAGGTGCACATGATAGATGGGTCTTTTAAACAGATCACCGGATCAGAGAAGAAGAATAAATCGAGATGTCGGTATCGAAAGACCCAACAAAATGTAACGAAAGTCTACTGAACTGGCTGTAAGATTTTGCCAAATCGTTGTAACTTTGCTTCATCAAGAGAACCTATTATTCAAGTCTGTAGGGTCATTCTGTCAATTGTTATCACACATACGGACAGGAAACGATACAATTTCGAGAAGGACTTGTCAGGTTCTTAATAATTTAGTGAGATTACTATAGGTTTCATGAACAGTTTCATAGACTAAAAGTATTTAGAAGAACCAGTTCCTACACGGTCTACGATGCCGGACTCTAAATCTGAGTTAGAGGTAGTGCAGGTTCAAATTCTGTCCGAAGCAATTTTATAAATATTTTAGGTCTAGTACGGTATCTACTCTCCCTTATTAAGGACACAAAGGCCCTTCCTAAAATCGCATCGCCGTCTGTCCGTCTGCCAATCTGTTTTAAAGATCCTAGAGACAATCTGGTCCAAGAAAAGTAACTGCCAAAAAGGATTCCGAAATCAAAATATAAAAGGGGAGCAAAGGTATAGTTACTATTGATAGAAAAAGTTACAACCAGAACGGTAAAGGGTTTCATTGCGTTCTACCTAATCGTTTTATATAAGATCACCACACAGGTGAGTGGAATTATTTAAAAAATTTAAAACTGAAGAATATCTAAAAAAAATTGTTCTTAAAAATCCAAACGTAAAGGTGTTAACGGAGACGTTTAGTAGTCCAATCTCAGAAGAAAAGCCAGAGCTTAAGAGAGTAAGATCGCCCTCGTCAGAAAATAAACGTTCTAAATGTGTCAAACAGGATGTTCACACAGAACACTCTTCCTTATAAATTACATCAATTCCTCACCGAAATGCGTGTATTTTGGAGAATAAGAGAGGAAGCAGAGTGAAGGAACAAACACATCAGTTCAAGGGAATACAGATGGCCTGTACTGAAGTCGGGGAATTTGGGTGTGGGGGAGATGTTGAAGAGTAAAGCACATTCACTCATAAAGCATACAAAAGTGTGTTGAGTTATATTTACTACAATGTGCTCATAGTGATGAGGTCGAACACCACATATGAGTTCTAACATTAGTAAGTTTCTAAACATACTTATGATACCTAGTCATGTCGTATTCAGCTGTGGGTTTTGTCCAGTACTTTTTTAAAAGAAAGTTTAGTATTTTTAATTTTTTGTGCTAACATACACAAAACATTATTATATAAGTTATATGTGTAATGGGAAGTTTAACTAACATTGCTTTCTGGACTTTTTACGTCTATTACAGTTTCTTTTCAATCATTTTTCTTGATAGCAATCAATGGTCGTTTAACCCGGCATCTCATTTCCCGTTTTAAAAATTCGTTAAAATAAAAACAGTTGAAATTTTACTTTGCTCTTTATATATTCACACAGTTTTAAGCAAGGGGTTTGGCTCCTAAAAATTAAAATAATACATCGATACTCTATAGTTCTTTTTGATAATATAATATGATCTGAAAATATTAAAGTTTTAAGGAGCCTATAATTTATCATGACTTTGAAAAAGATAAATTATAGTGAAAATGGTAGAATGGAGGAGCATTTTAACATGGGATGAGATATTGTTATATAAGTTTTAGAAACTCGGTTTAAAACAAAATTAATATACTATTTTTTTAAGTTAGTTTCATAGTAGTAAGAGTTTTATATAAGTATGTTTTGTTATTTAATGTTGAACATGTTAACGCTAAAACTAATGTCTGGACATCTAAAGCAGAATAATAAGTACGGCATTTCTCCACTATGCTAAATGAAAGTGAATAATCAGGAAGAACCTCAAGGAAAGACGTTTGAGAGGCAGAGTGTATTGATCGCGATGTCGAAATAGTTGAGCTCCGTGGCTTGGTAATAAGAGATCAGGATCTTGATTCCTTCGATAGCACTTTAGCGATCTGAATCCAGAAACCATTTATCTTTATGTGGTTCAGCTGTGGATACTTACAAGTTATATTCAAAACGTCTTGATAACTTAAGTGGTTCTTAATAATTTAAAGTTCTCTGGGAATTATGGCACCTTTGTCCATAATGATTTCGTAGGTACTAAATGGATGCTCTGCTACGGCCTAAAGAATTTGACTTTTTGCAGGATGACAGCTTTTTTCTCCCATTTGCAAGAGGCTATAGTGGAATTTATGGTTGTTTTTCACTGAAACCAAAGAAAGATTCATTGAGTCAATCGCTTCGGTATCATTTGTTATTTCAACCTAAATTTTAGTTATACGTTATCCATTTGAGGAAGATATCACATTTCAGATCTCCAAAAGTAGTGTAAAACTACTCAGTTTTACACAATCCTTGTATCGCGATCGTCAGAAAACAACTTCTAGAAGGGTGAATCGTAATTATCAAGATGCAGGTGGTGGCAACCAATTCAAAAAGAATTACAAATTTAAAATGTCATCCTCTATGCATCTTAGTACTATTGGCGGCTTTGGCTTTTTCAAAATTAATAAGGAATGAAATTGAGTTCAAGAACTCGTCTTTAATTTTATTGTACTTGAGTTGAATTTTTACTCTCGATGTAGACTTTTCAGTTCACCTAACACCAATATAGACAATCTTCGTTTGACGTCATCATAAATGTTTTATGGTTCACAATTCCATCTTACGTTGTGGCATCTCTAGAACATAATTACTGCTTTTCAAAATGAAGGTGACTTTTCCGTCTGGAGACCATTGATACAGTGCCGGAAACACTATTACCTGTAATTTAATCCTTACCGCAAAAACAATTAGTAAAAACGTGGTCACGAGAGCTTACTATAGCTTAAATAAGACTCTTAAACGACCCTGAAGATGTGCAGCAGGATAGCATCCATCTATCCTTACAGGGAAGTGATAATAATCTGCATCGTGCGCATGTAATATTATGCTTAATTTATGAACAAACACTGCAATAATTAAGACATTTTATTTTTGTGAGGCCTTTCGTATTCAATGTACTCATCATCAGACTCACATAACTGAAATAAAAGTAAAGTAATAATACAAACAATTATAAAAACACGTCATTAAAAATAGAAAGAGATAAAATTTTAAAAATCAGGATGCATGTACTATATATGTAAACATTAATATTTAATTAGATTAAAGGCAGTAACGCATGAACTTTGGAAAGCTCTAGGCTCATTAATTACTAAATCATTTTGGTTCTTCTGCATAAAAATGTTGGTCTGATAATGTGTTCATTGAACACGAAAAGCCTCACAAAATTAAAACTTCTTGATTATTGGAGTGTTTGCTCATAAATTAAACATTTGATTCCAATAAGAAGAAGCTGGTAGGGTGTATATTATATTATGCTTGTACACTTTTATTCTCACGTAATATGATAATGTATTTTGACTTGCATGTACAACAGAAATATTCTATTGTGCTAATAAACAACCACTCAATTTCAGTATTTAAACTGTGATAAAACGTATAATTGTTTATAAGTATGTAATGTACAACTGAATAGTATAATTTTGAATGGTCATATCAAGAAGTTAAGGGTAGTTGTGATAACATTTGCTAAAAACAGAAACTAATGATTCCATCAAGGTATTTCTAATTTACAGACGTGCAATCGTGTATAAAACCATTCCACATACCTTGGCAGCAATGTGTGCCAAGAAAACAAGGAATATAATTTGATCTCACTAATATCATACTTTGTTAGATCATTCTAGCTGTTAAAATTTGGTTGGTAAGATTTTTGTCTCTCTCTTAATTTAACAATCTCTAAAATAAGTAAAATTATTATTTTCCATTTCTTCGATTCTTAAAGGAAACGTAAAATTAAATTTTATTGTTATAGGATACTGTTAAACCATTACGAAATTATTGAAAGAATACTAATATAATAGAATTACCATTAAGATTATAACAAATCCTTATTAAAATAACAGAACTGAGAAAAATTATATTTGATCCAGAAACTATACAAAAATTGAATGAATAACTTTACATACTATAATCTGATACGTTGAAGAATAACGTCCTATCTTAGTATCGTATCTCCACTCGACATAGATAACATATGTAATTTGTTCGAGAGTTCTAGCAAGGAACACCACGTGAAACACGTATTCTATTTGTGCGAGTTGATACATTTAACCTGGTATTTAATTTTTGGGAAATTAGGACTTACAAATTATGAGACACAATGCCACCAAGATCATATACTGTATGTATTTTCATTAATTCTACCTTTTGGAAACGGATACACCGCCTTGCACATGTCCCTGAAGGCCACTGGGTACTTGAGAATATTGACGTCATTGAAGACCACAGGATACTTGAGAGTCTTCGAGAGATTCTTGAGGCCGCGGTTGAGCCTGCTGCTGAGAAGATGGAAAGTGTAATAGTCCCTCCACTCGGGGAAGTTCGTCATGTAGGTCTTCCACTTGATGCCGTAGTTGCCGAAGAGTTTCTCTACTCGATGGACGAGGTAGGGCTTGTCGACGAGGATGTTGGTGGGATAGGTCCCGGCATTGTAGTACCACGAGGTCGGGTCGTAATTGTCCCTATAGGATTCGTACCACAGACGTAGAAACCTGGCGTCCTTGTGGGCCAGAAGGATTTGGTTGCCCATGTCCTTACCGGGGAACCAACCGAGAGTCATCTCGTACCTGCGGAAGTCGTTGAGGCTCCTGACGACGTAAGAGTCACTGTCCAGGTAGATCCCTCCGTACTTCATCATGATCTGCAGTCTCGCCACGTCTCCACCGTGGTAATTCCTCCACTTCTGCTGCAACTTCTGCCCGAAGATCTCGGTGGGGACTTTCATCTTTTTGATCACCAAGACCTCTTTGAATCCGGTCGTGTTCATCATAACGTTCCAGTACTTCCCGCGGAATCCGTTCAAGTCAGTGTGGATGAACAGTTTCTCCGGCTTCTGGTTCTTCAACGCCGCCAGAATGCACACGGTGTGGACAAAGCTGAACTCGGCCTGCCCGAACTTCACGAAGTGCACGTAATTAGGCACTATGTAATGCCCGTCCGGAGTTCCCGTCTCGTTGTCGAATCCTTTGAAATCCAAATGTTGCTCCCACGGGGGAGCATTTGTAACCTCCGTCACATGCTTCTCTTCTACCGAACTGTTACAAACACTCGATGGACAAACGGTCGGTCTGCACGTTACATCTGAAGAAAATATCTTGAAGGTAACTACGACGGCGTACACTAAGATCGCCACACACACCACTATGAATCTGTTCGGGACACCCAGCCTCACCATTGTGTTGGTATCATTTGGTACATGAATACACTTCAGTTTTTATCTCCATTCAGACTTGTCAAGTGTCAAGTGTGAAGGTGTCAACCAAAGTATTTCGTTAACGAGTCTAGGGAAATACTGGTCTGGGCTTTCTACTGTTCTATCGAGACAGACAATTCGTTATCTTCTAACGGATGTTCCCTCACTCAGGTTATTTGGAATACAATTTCTATCAAAGGTAATCAATTCCTGGGATTCACCAAGATAAAGGCGTAGATGCTCAACGACGTAAGTAAATTTTACTGAACCTCACTTTTCCAAATTAATTAATTATGTAGCGTAACACTAGTAAGTCATTATTTCCGTAATTATTAGGTTTTAATTGAATTTTGTACTATTCAAATTATGTACCTAATCATGCATTGTTAGTATTTATATACTGCATTTAGTTCATATCCAGTTCATGTAAGACTTTTTGTAATGTCATAGTTAACTTAATTATAAATATTGTTTTTACATTGAAGTTTTGTCCAATTAAACAGTTATTTTAAAATAACCATACCAAAACATAATGCAATGAAATAAACAAGCTAAAGTATAGGGACAACATGTGAGCCTCAATAAACAAATCCGTCTTTAACCTAGAGTGTAGTTATGGGTTAAGTTAGTTATCCACCTCAGGAAGAGATCAGATCAAAGATATCACAAGGTGGTGTTAATGATTTTTTTGTATCACTGAAAGGTGGCAAATGTTTGTAAAAATTTCTTATCTCTTTCAATAACCTTTCATTAGAAAAATAAAACTGTAAACTAAGATCGTATCTTAAAAATTAAGTTCAGAATAATAACAAGAGGATCAGCCTCTTAGTAAAATAAAAAAGTGACAATACTTAGGGAACATTCAGTTCGTGCTTTACAACTCATTTCGTTCATTCAGAAGAAAAGTGTCACAACTCAAAATTTTTTTAAATGGGTTTTATTGGTTTAATAGTCTTGAAATAAGTTATTCTTTTCACTGCAAAAACGTCACAACTCAAACTCTGCTTGCTCCCACTAGAGTGCACTAGTGTCACTTTTCTTCTAGAACATTCTAGGTTATGTTTTTCTAGCAAAACTGACACATTTTCAGTTGTGACTTGACTGTCTAGGAGTGAAGTGCTATAATTTTCTCTGCAAAAGTGACACTTTTTGAGTTGTGCCTGTTTGTTGTAATATTTTGTAAGTACAATGTTTTATATTGTTTACTAGAATAATGACAGATTTTGAGTTGTGTCACTTTTCCTTGAATATAGCTTTGACTTTCAATTTTGTTTGTCATCCACAAGTCCAAATTTTGAGAGATGTGTCACTTTTCCTTGAAAATCATTGTACTTTTTTTCATTTTGTTATACCTCCACAGTGGCAGACTTTGAGATGTGTCATTACAACTCTGAACTTTTGCAAGAAACTAAATCACAATGTTATACCAACAGTGCAATATTTTGAGTTGTGACACTTGTATTGCGAAAATAGTTCATAATTTATTATAAATATTCCACTGTTAGTACTATTACGATTTATTTTCTTGTTAAACTATCAGTAAACAATATACATTTTATTCATAAATGAATGCCACATACAGACAAAATGCCTTGCCTGTGTGTGCCATTCATTTATGAACTTTTTTTAGGTTACACATTTTTTTCTAGTGAAGGCATCACAACAGCCAGTTTAAGTCTCAGGAATGAGCAATAGAACATCCCTGATTTTAAAAATTAGCCAAACAAAAAGGCAATTCTACAGACTATAGGCCTACTCCTCATTCACATAATAGTGTTGTATGTGGTAATGAGTGGACAGTGATTAATGAAGAGGAAATTCCCAAATACAACCCCAAATAATGAGGTTCAAGCCATATTTCAAACTACAAATGAACTTTTAACTGAACACATTGAAACCCAGCCAATCTCAACGATCCTACAAACCCGGGAAGCTGAACCTGAAGACAAAACTCAGGGTTATGTTGATGTCATTCCTAAAGAATGTACTTCTAAAGAAGTTCACAGTGAAGAAAATCATAAACCTTCGACATCAAAACAGTGTGTTAGTGAATTTTCACAAAATACCAACAAAAGCAGGGAATGTGTGCCTAAAAAACTTAATTTGCCAACGACATCAGCTCAGTCTAACCAAGAAAATGTTCGACCCAAACGAAAGTGTAAAACCGATAACGAAGCTACTGGAGATACTTTTTTTCAGATGACCCTAACAGTGAAAATGATTATGACGTGGATGATTCTGACGAGGATCCAAATTACGAGCCAAAAAATGACCTTAATTTCCCTAAAAAACAAACAATATCCAACAAAATATTTAACATACCTAGAAGAAACAAAGTTGTTGTAAAATACTAAAGAAAAGGAGCCTGAGATCTTTGAAGAAAATGATAAATGTTTTTTGAATTCTTGGAACAAAATAACACTGATCTCCAAAAGAAAAAGAAAGAAAAGGTCACTAAACAAAGACAACTGGTTGAAATGTAAAGCAAAAAAGCTGAGAAATTCTGGAGAGGAATATAAATCATCATCTAAGTCCAGAAAACTAATTGAGAAAAAGGAAATAAAACCACCATGCAATGATAGATGTAGAATCCAGTGTAAAACCAAAATAAACCCTGATGAACGTCAAACAATTTTTCAAAAACTATTGGGCACTTGGTGACCTTTCCCGCCAAAGAGATTTCATAGCATCACATAATCAGAACATACAACCAACTTACCAGTACAAGAGAGAGGGAAATAAGAGAAAACCAAACCAAGCCTTTTATTTTGATGTTGCTGATAAAGCGAGTTCGTGTATGCAAAGATTTTTTCAGAAACACCCTAGGGATCAATGACAGACCAATTAGAACCGTTATTGATAAGAAAGACGCTCAATGGCTTTGTTGCTGGTGATCTGAGGGGTAAACATGATAAGCATCAAACTGATCAAGACAAGTTAATAAATGAAGGCATCAGGCGTGGATATAGAATCTATTCCTAAAATTGAGAGCCACTATCTACGGGCAAACACAACCAGAGAATTCATAGAAGGTGGTAAAACAATTAGTGATTTACATCGTGATTATGTTGAACATTGTAAAAGCTTGCAAAAACCTCATGGAAATTATAAAAAGTATTACGATATATTCACCAAAGAGTATAATATTTCTTTTTTTGTTCCAAAAAAAGACCTTTGTGAGCTGTGCCATGCATATGAGACAGCTGAAGGTGAGAGAAAGACCAGTTTGCAAGAGGAATATGAAAAGCATATTATGGAAAAAGATCTATCTCGATTGAAAAAAAATTCTGACAAAGACTCAGTGAGTGTCAACACCATTGTTGCCTGTTATGACCTTCAAGCTGTATTACAGTGTCCAAAGGGGGAAGTGTCCCTAATGTATTATAAATCTAAATTAAATATGCTAAACCTGACTGTCTGTGAGCTGAAAAATGATGCCGTATTCTGCTATACTTGGCATGAAAGGCGAAGGAGCCAGAGGCTCGTGCGAAATTGGAACATGCATTTACAAATACCTCAGTGAAAAAGTTAAAAATTGCGAAAACGATATTGAAATTATATTTTACTCTGATAATTGCAGCGGCCAACAGAAAAACAAGTATTTGTTTTCTATGTACTTATATGCAGTGGACAAACTGCCAATTAAGTCTATAACTCACAATTTTCCTAATAAAAGGGCATAGTCAAAACGAGGGGGACAATGTACATGCAATGATTGAGAAGCAGATTAAGAAATGTCTGAAGTCTGGACCAATTTACCACCCGGCTCAATACATTTCATTGATCAAAACTGCAAAAAAAAACTGGGAATCCGTATAAAAGTCAATGAACTAAGTCATGAAGATTTCTTGGATTTTAAAGACCTATGGGCAAACATTGGATGTAACTCTACAGTTAATGTGTCAGGTAAGCTGCTTACTGTTATAATATAATTTAGACACTTTTATGAAACGAGAGTTATAAAATAATTCTAGTGATGAGCAGACCAATAAAGGGATTTCATCTATTATTTTCACTGCAAAAACAATCTCAAACCGGTTCAAACATAGTTTAACCCTACTCAGCCTTTACCATGTGAAACCAATAATTTAACTTTAATACTTTTTACACAAATTTTTAAGAATCTTTTAACTTACTATCTTCTTTTTACGTTTTTAAACCATCTTTCCTTTCATATTTTAATCTGAAAAAATGTATGTTAAAGAGTAGTTATTTATGGCACATAGATATGCAATCAAGATGGAAGAATTGCATTTTCTTACGTTTTAAATATTTTTTCTAAACGCATATTTAACTACTTCGAACGGATTATTTTTAATTTCCTACACTTTGTTAACATACTAAAACTTTTAAATCCAACTTTTTATCCTATTCTATCTAAAAAGATAATAATTAAACATTTTACAGTTATCTTTTTCATTTCAGGATGTACTGTTGCAATGAATGACATCAAAATAATTAAAGTTGAGAAAGATTCTCCCTTTAAAATCAAGTACAAGACAACTTATGATGACACAGTTGACTTTCAAGAAATTTTTCATCCAGCAGATTGATATTGAAGAAAACGAGGATTTTATTCGGAGACAACAAGAAGAGTCACACTAAGAAGAAAACCAGAAGTTCAAAGAAGAAACAAACAGGTTTTTCCTGTGCATTGTTCAGATGTTGCTTTAAAAAAATTATACGAGCAAAAGACTGGGAATTTCAGTTAACAAGAAAAAATACTTACAATACTTACTTGAAAAAACATGTTATTCCCAAGTTGCTATGCACCATTTTATAACTCACTTTAAATTTTTGCAGTAACGTTTGTGTTTAGCAACAATGTTATGTTTGTGTTAATGATTTTTATTTCCATTAGAAAATACTTCTTTAAATATTAAAAAGTGCTGCATTAGTTACTTTATATAAGACCAAACTATTGGTAGTAACTAGTGTAGTAAATGAATGTATTTTTGTATTAATATTTGAAAAACACTATTTTTCTAAACATCTAAAATAGGTCCAATGATGTTTGGAGGTTTAGTTCTAAGTAACTAACTGATTTTTTTGTTTCAATTAAAGTTAACTGTCATTAAAAACCCGTTGACTTATTTTTGTGTCATTACCATCTTCAAAGTTAACCTTTTAATGAAAAGCGGTTTTTAACAGGAAAATTGACACAACTCAAATTAAATTAATAAATAATTAAAAAAATAATAAACACAAACTTCATGGTTTATATTAAGCTAATTTAAATGCCCTATATTTTAACTGATATAAATAATAAAATGACTTTTGGATTAAAGGTTGCAGTTCTGTTAAACGAAAAACTAATTACAAAAAGACAATTTTCAAATCGCTCCTCCTGTAAAATTTACTTTTTTTGAGTTGTGTCACTTTTCTTCTGAATGAAACGATTTGTCCACGGCTTCATGTTATGTGTAAGGGAAAGAGTTTCTACGAGTATTACTTAACCAGTGAAATAAACAATAACAAACATTTCCAAAGGTTAACTTAGGAACAACAGCCAAATAATAGCCTCAGTCCAACTCCATTAGCAGTCCAGCATCCATCCAAAACCTAGAATAAGCCAGGATTTAGAAAATCTTAATACCGGCTGTTAGATATATAAATAATAGTTATATAATCGCTAAACAACTAGAAAAAAAACTTTCCGTTTAAGAGGGTTGCACGTACATTAAGCAAAATTTAATGAAAAAATACTCGCATATTTTGGAGGATTTCTTTCTTTCTTAGGAAAAACTTCTCTAGGATTTGAAGAAGTCCTAAAACAATAACTCCTCAAAAATACCACACAGTCAGATGTTTTTGATTACATGGTATTTTGTCGATACTTCCATTATTACAAACTAGAAATAGGTTACGATATTACATTTATTAAGTGACAAGGTCACAGACCCCGGAAGGCAATCTGAATGGTAGGCAGAGAAGGAAGTCTGTGACGCTTTCAGACTCGACACAACTATCTACAGTATTTATAGACTTCAGGTGGGCGGTGTGAGCAATTGAGAGGATGTTGTAAAGGAGTGAGTAGGAGGGGGTGCCGGCGGTAAGGAATATTCATAACCTAGTCAGTATGTTAATCTCACGTGTAATACTGTATTACTTTTTCTTCATAGACACAAAATGTCGCTTAGTGTGATTGGAAAATTGCTCATTTTAAGCAATAAAAGATGTTGATAGTTTTTAGTTATAGGCCTTTATCTCTATTACTTATTGTATTTATTAGTTTGTATTTTATCGAAGGACATTATCGTTAATTGACATTATAACGTAATAATAAATACTATAATACATAAACTGTACAGTGTGGGGCAAAAATAAGGATTAAACATTGATGTGTTTAAGAAGTGATTTAAGGTGGCGAAGTAATTTGCAAGAAGAGGTCCCTTATGTGTAGTAATCCAATCGTTGAACAGTTTCATTGTTAGTTATTAGTGAATTTTAACATAATTAGGGTGTTTTTGTGTTAGCCCACACCTAACCTAACAAAATCTTATATACCAATCTACCACACTGTAATCGTTATTATTGAGGTTTTATATTGCGTGGAAGTCCAATTTACCTTGTTTTACAACAATGAGATTCAGGTAATGTTAATATCTTATCTATTAAGATAATGCTTATCTATTGGTCCTACACCGATGCCATGACTACGAAATAACTCTTATCGAGATAGTGCGATAATACAACTTTAGAGGGTCTGCTCTCTAATGCCTGATGTTAGAATTCATACAGACCTATAACAGGTTTTAGTTGTTTGTCATGTGCAAAAAAGACAACCCTAGTATATTATGAAGGTATCAGAACGTTTTTAATCGCAAACTATTACTCCTTGTTATACTATTTGTGTGGTAATAAACTAAACGACCATCATTAATTCAGTAATAGTTGAGGCCATTTTAATATATTGTAACAAAATATCTTTTTAGTTTTTTCAGTTTTAAAATACTTACACTTATTATTTAAATCTTATTTTTTTAAACAGCTCATTTACGAAATGATCTTTTTACTTTTTTAATCGGCATAACGAAACAAAAGTAACATCATGGCATCATGATCATTTGGCATCAAAATATATTTTTACTGCAGTGTCACTCGTTTTACTGTGATAAAGCGTAGAAAGTTAGAATACTTGTTTAAAACATGGAACACTCATAGACATAGTCTCGTGATGACAAAACTAAAATATGGTACATTGGATTCCAAAAAGTGCGTGTACAATATACAATTTAGTTGTAACAAGTGCGTACATAGCCAAGACAAATAGTATGTAGAGAAAACACGATAAAGGCTAAGATATAAGTAAACAAAATTGTACGTCATTTTTGGTCTGAAGGATATCGTATGAATTGGGATGAAACCAACATACTGTATCGGGAAATGGAAATACTTCTTTACAATCACTTATTTAAGTGAAAATTAATCGAGGCGACATACATTAAACCAGCGGTTCAACTGATTAATGAACGATCGGTCGAAATTAGACCACTTTGGTAGCCAATTATAAATACGAACCAACAAGGAAAACAAACAGAATGGAGATTATATAATAACCCAATGCGGAATAACAATATAGTTTTGGGAAGTTTACATAGAATAAAACCAAAAATAAAAATAAAATGACTATTCCCGTTTACTGCTTTTCCGCTATTTTTTCTGCTTAGACGATTCTCATTTTTTACTAACTTCAGGTCATCTCAGTGGCTAGTCGGTATTGCAGAACTATTGTGTCCTGTAGTCTTTAATTTGATTTCAGTAATTACTATTTTGTTGTTTTATAGATAATGAACATGTTCGTTGTGATTCTTGACTATGCGTGCTAGATGATTAGTTTATTTTAACCTAGATTACAGTTACACGTTGAGTTAGTTATACACCTGAGGAAGAGATCAGATTGTAGAACTCGAAACGTAATGTTACTGATTTTTTTTTATATTTTTTACTGCCGTACCGTACTGAAACATAATTGTGTATGTCAAAGTCAACGTTACAAATAACTATAAACTAATCTATTTTTACATACAATATTGTACTAAAACTAAACTTTAACTATTTTCAAATTCTTAAAATATCTACAACATTTTAAAATAAAGAAATTTAAAGAATCTTAAGTCAAATATAAAGTCAAGTTACAGACCAGTTAACACAGGATGAAATAAAGCAACAAAAGAATCCAGACAACACCAAAAACACGCCAAAAGTCTAATATAAACTAGTGTCAAAGAACTCCCCAATCGAGTAAAACTCCCCCTGATCAAAAACTCTTTCAGTTGACTTTAAAATCTTGTTTCTATGGGTTCTTTTTTTATATTTCGGGGCAAACAAGAGAAGAACCTCGCTCCAGCATTGTGCGGTAAATTGCCAGGTAAAGCTGAACGATGGCAAATGTCCGGATAAGATCCTGTTTTCTCCACAATCCTTCCGTAGTCACAGAGAAACTTAAACAAAGAATACCACCATATTTTATTTCCTCTAAGGAACAGTATTCGCTGAAGTAGGAACGGTTTTACATATTTGAGACATCAGTTTCCCGTTCCCACGGTCCCCGAGGTGGTGCAGTCCCATACTGACAGGAACCTGGTGAGAGCAGAGCAACCCTTCCGCTACTTCCGCCACGACTAATTAACTTCCGGTGACCTTGAGCTGATCGTCAATGCTAACCAGAGGGGTTGGGTTTGCATAACTGGGATCTTGGAATATGTTCCCTATGCCGTATCTATTTTACATCGCATTACATCATATATAACGAATTATACAGTATGCATTACATTTATACGGAATACCCAAATACATTCTAGTCCGAATTTCTGACAACCTGGCAACACACTTGTAAAGGTAGTATAGGTTCATAAACATATTGAATTTGATTAAGTAAAAATCAAATACAAAAAATCGGGAACAATCGGAAAAGATATTTTTTACAAACATTTTTATGTTACTATACAAAGTTATACTTCCAGTATTCGAAATAATTGTAACGTTTCTTATCATTTCGATTGTTATATATTTTGTTTAAAAACAGAGGATTCTAATTTATATCAATAGTCCAACAAAGGTCTTTAACAGTTAGACTTGATTTAATATATTATCTTGAAAGTAAGTTCTATTATATATGAAATATATGAATTGTGAATAATGCACATAGTGTATTGTATATAAGATGTTCAATTTAAATTTATTTTTTATTTACAAAAAAATTAAGAAACATTAAATTATTAAATAAGGTAATTATTAGACAGGAAACAATTAGAAATGTAAAGTTTATAATATGTTTATGGAAAATTGTTAATTATGAATGTTTAAGTAAAAGCATGCACAGTATGACAGATAAAAATTATCCTTTCCTTACTTTTGTTTGTTTGTATAATATTTCTATAAAACTTTAAAACGCCATTAAATTAATTTATTAATGTATTTTTAACCATTATAGTTTTCCAGTTTCTTTTCTTCTTTCAAATGCCAGACAAAATTAGATACAAGAATGTGTACACAAATTACATAGATAGCGTAATTTTTTTGATAAGTTTAGATATGGTTTTTAATCAGAATGTGTTTTCTGTGTGGAAATATGAAAATATACCAGAATTAGAAGCTCGAGGTTCACAGCAATTATAAAGGTTGTGAATGTTGAATCAGAGTGGAATGGGATGTGTGGCATTCCAGTACGCACGGTCACGATCACGTGCAGGCCGCATTGCCGTCAGTGCCGCGCGCGTGTGCCGTGATTGTGCGTACGGGCGTCCTACACTTCCCATGTCTCACCTAGACCTGGCAGGGTTTCAAACCTATTTTGTTTAATTTTCTGAACGCGTTATTCAGTGAATAAGATCTTCCAACTCATAATACATTAATAATTAATTAAAACTGCTGTCAAATGCTGTTAAAAGTTGTGTTGTATTTTTTGGAATTTACAGTAAAAACAGAATTACTCTAAGCTGTGTTTTGTTTAGATTTTCCAATATTTCACTCAACAAATTTGGAATTGTACTGCAATTTGTTCTGCAGTTAGGTAAAAATGTAACTATGTACGCGTTTAATTAAGTAGATTGATTTTGGTAAACGGACTGTAGGTCCACGTCATAAAACTGCCGGAAGCATTTCTTACCTACTTCTTAAGGGGTGGCCAGTAGGTCCACGGTCCCGGCCTGGGACCCACTGTCCGACTCACGGGTTTCTTTTGACGAGGGGTTGATAAGGGATCGTCGTACTCACACTGCAGCACTTGAATGGATGTTTCGAGATCTAAACTCTATATCTGCTAAATAATTTTCAGTACACTACATAAGACAGCTGCAAAAAGAATGAAACGAAATTATATACATAAAATAAAGTCAGGTTAGTTACGCCATTTCTAACTTAAGAATGTCTGTAACGATTATAGTGTCTACTGGTATATACAGTATTATACAAACGATGGTCCAATATAAGGAATAACTAATACAAACTTACTGTAGATGTTTATGATTCATTAGGACAATGCCAACCAAATTAATCAGATAGTAATATAATGCTATATGGAATTCGTTAAGATATAATCCCTATTAGTAATCCACTTCATATGTGATAGCTTGAGTAAACTGTTGTTAATATTTGCTGCTATAGCAGTACGCTGTGCGAATGTAGTGGAAGCATCACTGACCAAAATAAAGAATAAGTGCAGGTAGAAAAACTAATGCACGGCCAGGTCAGTTTTGAAAAGTAGGACAGTTAGTCCACAGGTGTCGGCGTGGACTAACTGTCCTACCCTGCAGAAAAGTGACGTCAGCCACCCTCGTCAAACTAGGCGTGGACCTACAGTCCTACAATCATTGATTTTATTCATTTTCAAATTTTACTTTAATGCTGCAAGATAAATTTAAATAGTAATATCATTAGTATGGATGTTAGTAAAATAATTGGGAAAATCTTAATGAACCTTTAGACATAACTTGGAAGATGGTGTATTAAATATGTATAGTTATATATTATTTATAATGAATTGTTATCATGGATTTGTGAGTAAGACTGTCACAAATATTAATGAACCTTTAGACATAACTTGGAAGATGGTGTATTAAATATGTATAGTTATATATTATTTATAATGAATTGTTATCATAGATTTGTGAGTAAGACTGTCACAAATATTAATGAACCTTTAGACATAACTTGGAAGATGGTGTATTAAATATGTATAGTTATATATTATTTATAATGAATTGTTATCATGGATTTGTGAGTAAGACTGTCACAAATATTAATGAACCTTTAGACATAACTTGGAAGATGGTGTATTAAATATGTATAGTTATATATTATTTATAATGAATTGTTATCATAGATTTGTGAGTAAGACTGTCACAAATATTAATGAACCTTTAGACATAACTTGGAAGATGGTGTATTAAATATGTATAGTTATATATTATTTATAATGAATTGTTATCATGGATTTGTGAGTAAGACTGTCACAAATATTAATGAACCTTTAGACATAACTTGGAAGATGGTGTATTAAATATGTATAGTTATATATTATTTATAATGAATTGTTATCATAGATTTGTGAGTAAGACTGTCACAAATATTAATGTTCACGCTGTATAATAGAAGACAAATAAAATACATTTGTAATATTTCTAAAATTAATAAAAAAAATGTAAATTTATTATGAAATAACCTGTAGAGTATCGCCAGGCAATAAATGAAGGAACAAAAAGATATTGTGGAGATGCTGGGATTTGAACCCAGGACTTTCAGCATGCGAAGCAGACACTCTACCACTGAGTTACATCCCCACTTGAGATTTGTAGGAAAATAGCGTTACTTATACTTTCCGTAGTGTTTATTCTACTATAATTGTAATAATACTCGTAATTGTGTGCTAAAAATAGTATATCAACACTTACAGTTTTGAAAACACATACAAACAAGTTGAGTAAGTTTTATTACTATTTACTTATTGGATTTCAATGTAATACATCCTTTAATTCCAGATAAATTCAATTACCATTAGAACTTTAGCTTTTCGATTTTAATTTACATATCCCATTAAATTTTCTTAACAATTTAAACTCGTGGATACTAGACGAGTTTTTTTTTTTTTTCATAAAATGAAAAATAGTTTACAGTAATAAAAAATAGCTGTTATTTCTTTTTGTATGAGAATATATTTATTTAGTTTTTGTTCCAGAGAGAATCAATTTTGATTTAAATCTCAGTCATGTAAAAATGGATGTTAATAATTGTTAAAACATCGTTACAAAAATTATGAAACTAAAGGATATTAAAAATTAAGCTACTAGAATTTTTGTATAGCCAATAAAGTCTTTATCTCTACACTGTATTTGATTTTACCTACTTGCATCTAAATTAGAATGTCTATAGTATCATAATAATCGCTCAGTCTAAAAACCCGAAATATATATATTTATATATATATATCTGCTATTTGAAGAATTTAATATTGATTATTGTTTACTTATTTCTAAATTACACAAGACGCTAATATAAATAACAAAACACAATTATTGCCACTTATTGTCTGCATTTTGAAAACATACTCCGCGACAACAGACAGTAAAGCTGCAAAGGTAGGTAACAGAGGCAAGTTGCAGATATGCTCTGTTCTCCTGATATCCCCCCTTCACTTCAAAGCCTCCAAGAAAGGGTTTTATTTTGGTTTTATCTCGGAGAATGAATCCTCCTAAACCATATTACGAGAGCACTGTTTATTTAACTTTCACGCAAACTCCCCGCTGTCATGTTGAACTGTTTTACTGAAAGGAAAACAAAGTCACTTTCTGTAAATTCATTGAGAATATACAAGGTAAAATCTGTTTAAAATTTTTACTTTTTACAAAATTGATTTTTGTTTAGTTAATTCTATGAACTATTCGGTAATTACCATTACACAAAATAAACTCAATAGTAAAATTAAAGTTTATTACATTTTTGTATAGTAAAGTAATTCCTTACTAGGCCTAATTTTAACTAAAAGTAATATTGTTACCTTGCATGTCAACCTAATTGGTCCAGAGATAAATTATTTCATGGTGCTGAAAATATTATAATAATAAAATAAATTTTAATGAGATAATCATAAGAAAATAAATGACACGTTAAATAATATGGATTATTTCCATTGATGGAATGGATTTATGATTCCATTTGTAAAACTATGATTTTACGATATTCTTTATTACCATATAGAAATTAAAATTTCTTATTTTATACGTTTAATTAACCATAGATTATTCGTAGTTAAAGAAATAAATTTCAGACATATTTAATAATTATAATAAAGTTTAAAGTAAAAGAATCGGTTTCTACGAGCAGAAGGCCAGACCACTCAAAACTTATCATAGTACTTAAGCCACAGATAAATGTCCTCAATCTCACAGGACTGGGTCCCGCCAATCAATACGTTTTCTGCTATAAACCATCGGCTATTTCCGCCGGTGTTCGGACATCTCCGGGCCACCGTGACTGAATATTTCACCTGGCGCCTCGGGTGTTTCCGCTGCAGTTCGTGTCTTCACGGTCCACTTTTACTAAATGAGCGATGAGTCGTTGAGATAACAAGTATGAAAGCGTTTGGCTGGCACTCAGGATATTTAACTTGTTATTTGTTCATTCGCTTCGCTCGTTTTGTCCCATTGTATGAATTGTAGATGTAAACAAATTGTTTCCTTCAATGTGTTACAATAATTGTATTGCGTAAGTTTAAGCGAGGCATTTTTAGCTTCTTAGAGGACTGAAGTAAAATGACCTTGAACATGACCTTTCCCATAAGAACAATTTTAATCCCCACATAGTTTACGCCCTTAGTTCTAATCGTAGAATAATAAGAGATGTATACTTTAAAAGATATCATCAAAACGTATCCAAACTTTTTTTAGTTTTTTCAATGTGTTTATGGGTTACTAAAAACAATCTCAAAGTTTGTTACTTCATCGCTTAAATATTCCAAAAGTAAACACTATAAAAAGCTTTTATTTCTTTTAAATAGTACATTTCCCATAACGCTACGATCACGTAAAAGTGCATAAGGTTAAATGTTGTTCTTATGTGGAAACACTCAAGATCATTCTACTAGAGTCGACTGGGTTTCCTCCGATGATACTGAACTAACGACGGGAAAATCCTCATTTCCACACACATCACTGTGTCTAACCGTATCAGAACTAGTAGGTTACATAGTTTACATATAGTATCCGTTATCACCGTTCTGTAGCGTTCGCCGTTGACAGTAATGGCCTCACCAACGTCGTTTAAAAAAAAAATACCGACCAATCACACCGCCAGTCCAAAAAGTAACTTTTTGTGGATGCACCGCTACCTGGTGTACCTCCTGTGGATTTGCGTTGTACCATATACGGCAGTTATGCTTGTTAACATAGCCATTCATCCAGAAATGTGCTTTGTCTCTGAAGATAATTTTTCGGCTGAAATTACAGTCCTCTTCCAAACGCTCCAAAACCCACTCGGCGAACAAACAGCGTTGTCTATGGTCATAAACATTGAGCTCCTGGGTCAGTTGGATTTTGTACGGATGCAGGCCTAAATCCAGACGCACAATTCGCCACGTTGAAGTTTGCGAAAGGCCGAGTTCTTGTGCACGGCGAGGAATTGGCTGCCTCGGGTTTCTCTGCACACTTTCACGAACAGTGACGACGTTCTCGATAGATCTGCTGTTCCTTTGACGTCTGGGTGTAGGCTGGTTGTTTACCGAACCGGTCATCTCGAATTTAGCTACCAAACGTTAAAGAGTTTAAATTGAAGGGCCTCCGCGTCTGCCGTAAAATGGTCGCAACGCACGTAACGTTTTAACTGGTGAACACTCATTTTGAGAATAAAGTTTAATCATCTGAACGTGCTGCTCAATCGTGTAACTTGTCATGATGAAATAAATTGTAATGAAATGGCAGCACTCACTGAACAATAATACACTAATGAAACAGCTGACACCAAAACAACATGGCCGCCATAGGCTGCCAACATCTACCCGCGCAAAATGAAAAACCATATAGATAGACCATTTGTAGGTTTTGCGCCGAAAGGATGTATACAGTTGTTTGAAGGTCTTCGTCGCTGATTGTATATGGATCTTTTCAGACGGACGTGTAGTAGCCTACTAACACAGGGAGTCAAGTCTGGGACAGTTTTAGATTTCACTGCACTGAAAAGAAGATGAAACTGAGCTAAATTAAAGATTCACACTGAATCAAGCCTTCACACCACATCTACATTGTTTACAAAATTTTCATCAGTTCAGAAACGCCCGATGCAACGGAAAACATTAAAATAAATTGCAATTTCTTGGAATGATGGGGCTGTCATTTTGAAACTTCTAATTTGCATAAATTTTAGGAAGATTTTCACTTATGTTTTTACATTTAAATTTAATTATTTGCTAAATATTCTGTCCTAAACCCCATTTCAATCTTTCAAAACCTTACTTTACACGACTACATGAAAGTGAATAAGAAATTCACAAATTTCTTGTGGTCAAAAACACTTTGTTGTTAACTGAATTTTTCAATAATTACCTCCAATTCCAGGAAGTCCGAATAAATAGATATATCGATGTAATCATCGATCTTATCATTTCGCAGTAAAACCCTCGTTTCAACCCGCAACTAATAAACTTCTTGGACTCGGCCTTTTCCGTCGGTATTCGAGGAAACTCGGCAATGCCCTGATATTTTCATCCCCAACGCCTCTCTGATCGTTTCCGGTTTTTACGCTCTGTGGTTGATTTCCTACTATAATAACGCCAATTAGAGGCATTTTAATCCTATAATTTACAACCCTTTGAGTGAGCCAAACCGTCGCCACGGATTTCCTCTGTTGTGATAATAGAGTGGTTTCCTTTAATAAGGTACTTTACTACCTGACTCTCTTTAGCTAACTTTATCTCTGGCTCTACTAAATTAAATTTTATTATTAACACTAGAAATATACCAAGGCGTAACTAAATTATCTAAAAATTTGAAATAAAATAAATACACTACAGTTGTACCAGGTTTTCCCATATAGGTTATCGAATCCAATGTGGTTTATTACGTGTGGATAGACACTGTATTCGGGTATCGGGTATTTGTATTCAACTGTTTGACTGTATGTCAAGCGATACATCGAAAGCAAAACTAAGTATTGTCGAAATAGAAAGCCAATGTATTATTTGAAAGGGTTTCTTATATTTTAGATTACCTTGGAAAAAGATGCAATAGATGCCATCATTACCCAGGCAAATGCTGAAGGGTTTCTCGAATAAAAAGGCGTTTTAGGGTATATTTTGGGGTTAATAATTATAGTAATGATTTTGTGTTTTAAATATTTAAGACAATATTAATGAACCGTTATAAGAACGAAATTTCACAATACTTAATTCATTTTGTATGGTTTCGCAGCTAGAGTTATTTTTAGTTTCACACATTACACAATTCTCTAATATAATTGAAAGACAATAGAAATTAAGGGATATTAAAGGTAACGGTACAAATAATAATCAAACATAATTTCACATAAAATAACGCCAGATTATCGAAAACCTTTACGCCTGTAATAAACAAGGCAAGACCATTACTGGACCTGCCAGTTTTGGTTAAAATGTGTTCACTGAAGATGGTTCTGCACGGTGGGGTTTCACTATACAACAATTTCAATTCTGTTATCAATGTTTAAGGTGGTATTTATGATAGTAGATAACAGTCTATACATAGTGTATCGGTGAACCCTAGGCTGCTGTGGATGGAATGGACATACGCCCTACCGCTCCTCCCCACCTCTACACAGGAGATAACCGGATTAATGTAGGACCTTTGATAGTTAGGGACAGTTACCTACATGTCCTGCACATCCGGTTAGACATTGTTGGCAGACTAACTGTTCAGACACATATTTATCTACTGAAAATTAATGTGAAATAACAAAAATATTTTTAAATAGCTGTATCAAAGAGAAGTAATTTTTTCAACATAAGAACTAACATTATTTATCTATTACTAATTTTTCTGAAATAACGAAGTTATATTTTAAATGGCTGTATCAACTAATAATATTTTTAACACATCAGTAATTAACCAGACTACAGCATTGTTAATTATATATTTTGTCTTGTACAGTGTAGTACACAGTGTATGTAGACAACCACTATTATGCATGTAAAAGAAAATAATTGTGTTATTTTGTAATTTCTAAAGATTAGTTAGTGTTTTGGTAGTGAAAAAACTCTCTTTGAAAGTACGTAGCACGTTTTCTAATAAAATGGAGAAAATGAATTCTTAATACATATTTGTTATTTTAACAAGTATATACTAAAAAGTAAATAGTTTTTTTGTTTGTACATGGCAAATTCAATATTTTTGTAAAATTAGACAATGTGTTTTTAGGCTAAAATTCTGGGAGGGCTAGATTACTCCTGAAAATGTCTTACTAAGCTTTAAAAAGCGAAACTGAGTGAATTTAATATCATTTCTACACCAGGTTAAATGGTCGCTTACTTAATATTCAGAACAGTCTAATAATTCGTGGTAAATATTTCGAAAACCAGTTTTACAATATAGGACTCCTTAGGTCAAGTATTTCGTAAACTACTCCCACATTAGGAAGTTTGAAAATTAATTTGACCTTTGTTCTAGTTAACTCTCTACTTTTCCCGGCTTTGCTCTCCTATGAATATTATTTTTCCCGCTACACTTGAAATTAATATTGCGAAATTAGCTGAAAAATCAAATTTGAATCAAAAGTTCGTACTGATTAGAGAAATGACAATATTCCATATTCTTGATTCCCATCTAACTGGAAAACATCTTTCAAATTTAGATTTTAGCCTCCTCCTCACCATTCGAAATGGCACCAATGTTCTTTATGTACATTATTATAGCACAACAAGTAATGAACGTAAACAATATCTTTTCCTTTTGGGTGTTAGGAATTGAAGACATAACTAGTTGCTTGGCATTGTATTGTTTTAGAATATTCATTTCAATTTGGCTCGTATATACTATTTCCTTTGGAGCAAGATGAACAAAAGCCTGACGATCACAGACGGCATGAAAGAAACGCAGAACCAATCCAATTGTACAGTTCTCGGTGGAGTGCGAGCGTGTAATGTCGCCATATATACACAGACCGCGGGGACAGCAGGCGGGGAGGACCGATGCTTCTAGGTGTCGAAAGGGATTCACTTCTCTACCTGTAAATATAGATAGATTGCCCGCATCCCATGGTTATTCAAGTGAAGTAATCCATGGGTACAACTACACCTCAGTAGCGGCACTTGTTCTCCTTTTGTTTTTCTTTTATGAGACATAATCTGTTTCATTAACTAAATTATATTATTAGAATAAAGTATTTATATCAAGTTTTGCATTAAGTGATATTGTTTTATCTTTAGTAGAGAGAATATCATAACCATAAAGTAAGTATAAAGAAGCCAAATAAACCTGTAGCGTATTTTGATTACGGATTTTTCTCCAAGACTGGTCATTTGTGACAATAATGTTACTAATTTTCAATATGCTGTATAATTTAAAATGAGACCATGCCACCTCTTTCATTCAACCACTCTCCTACGTAGGCCTAGTAATAATGTTTATAACTAAACAAATTATGCTTGAATATAATTGTAAGAGACTAATAAAAACTAAGCAAATATTACCAGATTATAGAAAACCTCGTGGCCTTTAATAAAGAAGCTATGATGACTACTGGACCTGCCAGTGTGTGTTAAAAAGTGTTGAGTGAAGATAGATGTCTACAGTGACACCTAACTATATCAAAATTTTAATTTTGTTATAAATTTGTATTGTGGTGTTTATGATAATAGATAATAGTCAATAGATAGTGTATCGGTGAACCCTAGGCTGCTGTGGATGGAATGGGCACATACGCCCCACCGCTCCTCCCCACCTCTACACAGGAGATAACCGGATTAATGTAGGACCTTTGATAGTTAGGGACAGTTACCTACATGTCCTGCTCATCCGGTCAGACATTGTTGGCAGACTGATTGTTCAGAAATATATTTATCTACAGGAATCCATTCTGAAATGTAAAAAATATTTTAAAATAGCTGTATCAAAAGTAAGTTATTGTCTACATTACAAGAACCTACCAGTTAAACACATAAACAGACATCATTATATTTTTATATGTTAGTAGGCTATAGATTACTAAACTTCAAGTAAAATCTGCTCTAAATCAGGGGTCCTGAGAAGAATTTCATGAGGAGCCTTATTATATTTCTCCACATAGTCTGAGGAGCAAGTATGTATATTTAGTTTTTTACAAGATACACATACATTAGTAAAAATTTTGTATATAACAAGTAAATTAAATATGTTTTGACATATTATACTTAGGTATTTAAGATAATTTAAAATAAAAGAAAATTTATTTTAAATTAAATTGTATTTCTAGATAATAAGTACTGGACAGAAATGTAAATTTAATACGTGTAGTAACATAATTTATATGTGTATGTCAAGGTTAGTAGACAAGTTGCAATGTAGCTTTTTCATATTCTTATATTATTGACGTTAAAGGTCTGAATCTGTCGCATCCCTGGAGCATTGCGTCAGTATTAGGAGGTTGCGAAGTGACGGCTAATCTCAACAGAGTTCCAGCATTGTCATTTGAGAGTCTGGATCTGTCGCATTCCTGGAGCACTGCGTCAGTATTAGGAGGTTGCGAAGTGACGGCTAATCTCACAGAGTTCCAGCATTGTCATTTGAGAGTCTGGATCTAGCTGTGTGAAGCTGGCGGCACCCATTAACCAAAAATACACCCAAAACTAGTGGAATCGTTTGTTTAGCGTTTGTTTAGGTTTGTTTAGCTACTTTTAGCGTTTGTTTGGCATTCATGTGCGAAATATGCAAAAAACAAAGTGGGTGCCGCTAGCTTCACACCAGCGGCACCCATTAACGAAAATACGAAAAAAACCTAGTAGAATCGTATGTTTAGCGTTTTTGTTTAGGTTTGTTTAGTTATTTTTTATCGTTTGTTTGGCATTAATGCGCGAAATATGCAAAAAAAACAGTGGGTGCCGCTAGCTTCACACCAGCGGCACCCATTAACGAAAATACGCCACAAAAATTAGTAGAATCGTTTGTTTAGCGTTTGTTTAGGTTTGTTTAGCTATTTTTATCGTTTGTTTGGTATTAATGCGCGAAATATACAAAAAACATTGAGTGCCGCTAGCTTCACACCAGCGGCTCCCATTAACGAAAATACGCCAAAAAAACTAGTAGAATCGTTTGTTTTAGCGTTTGTTTAGGTTTGTTTAGCTATTTTTATCGTTTGTTTGGTATTAATGCGCGAAAATATACAAAAAACATTGAGTGCCGCTAGCTTCACACCAGCGGCTCCCATTAACGAAAATACGCCAAAAAAACTAGTAGAATCGTTTTGTGTTTAGGTTTTTTTGCTATTTTAGCGTTTGTTTGGCATTAATGTGCGAAATATGCAAAAAACAAAGTAGGCGCCCGCTTATGTTATGTTAATATTAACGCGAAATGTTTAACAATATTTTATAAATTTATAGCTTGCTTTTTATATTTTAAGAAACAGATTTTTCGTTATATATCGATAAAAAATGTTATCGTTTTTACTATATTAGATTTGTGTCTTAAAATTGGTACCATGTATCATAATGCAGTTCATTTTCAAAAAAAAATTTACAATTAATCAATAAAAGCGGTAATTTTGAACACTTTTCATCATCATTATTGTCCTTTTTACTAAAATTGCGATATTAAAACAAGTATGATTGATAACATAATATAGTGGGATCATTTTCCCTACAATTATATGTTTAAACTTTATATCATCAATATTCCATTCATGATCGAATTCATTTGTATAATTTATTATGGTACAGTATGATAAGATTCATTAATTTGTCCCTTAGTTGTATTCTTTATAATGAAAATCATACTGTGTATAGTAATATTATGAAATATTCTTTAAAATTGTGTTGGATGCAAAAACACATGATACTTTACGATCGTACAGTATGATATGATTCATTATTTTCTTACTTTTCATTGTTGTATTATATATACTGCAAAATCTCACTGTGTATAGTAATATTAATAATATTCATTAAAATTATATTGGATTAAAAAAATGTTAAATTAATTATTCATTATATCAAAGGTAATGAACTGAAAGCTATTGTTGTCAACCAACACTATACACAAACGAAATGCGTGGCTAAACAAAAGGTGAAAATTAGTTTTTTTAGAACAGATACCTCAAGCACTGTTGTAGACCCACGTACTCGTAAGTGTAACTGGTGCGAAGCTACGCGGCAACTACACAATTTCGCAAAACTATTGTCAAAAAAAAAGCTAAAAATATCTAAACAAGGCTGAAAAACGCTAAACAAACGATAACACTAGTTTTTGGAGTATTTTCGTTAATGGGTGCCACTAGCGATCTAGCGGCACCCACGTTTTTTTTACATATTTCGCGCATTAATGCCAAACAAACGCTAAAAATAGCTAAACAAACCTAAACAAACGCTAAACAAACCTAAACAAACGCTAAACAAACGATAACACTAGTTTTTTGGAGTATTTTCGTTAATGGGTGCCGCTGGTGTGAAAGCTAGCGGCACCCACTCTTTTTTTGCATATTTCGCACATTGATGGCAAACAAACGATAAAAAATAGCTAAACAAACCTAAAACAAACGCTAAACAAATTATTCTACTAGTTTTTGGCGTATTTTCGTTAATGGGTGCCGCTGGTGTGAAGCTAGCGGCACCCACTTTGTTTTTTTGCATATTTGCACATTAATGCCAAACAAACGCTAAAAAATAGCTAAACAAACCTAAAACAAACGCTAAACAAACGATTCTACTAGTTTTTTTTTTCGTATTTTCGTTAATGGGTGCCGCCAGCTTCACACAGCTTCTGGATCTGTCGCATTCCTGGAGCACTGCGTCAGTATTAGGAAGGTTGCGAAGTGACGGCTAATCTCAACACAGATTCCAGCATTGTCATTTGAGAGTCTGGATCTGTCGCATTCCTGGAGCATTGCGTCAGTATTAGGAGGTTGCGAAGTGACGGCTAATCTCAACAGAGTTCCAGCATTGTCATTTGAGAGTCTGGATCTGTCGCATTCCTGGAGCATTGCGTCAGTATTAGGAGGTTGCGAAGTGACGGCTAATCTCAACAGAGTTCCAGCATTGTCATTTGAGAGTCAGGATCTGTCCTTATTTTTTATAAACTTTAATTTTGTAAAGGTAGATTCACATACATAAGTGGATGCGAATGTGCAAAGAATCATTTCCGCACATGGCGTCGAGCTAGAAAACGTTTCTACTTTTTTTCACAATTCAGCCTGAGATTTCGTCACTTGTTTTTCTTCAAAAACTCTTTGAGCTGTGTGTCTCGCTGAAGAACTATTAACTCGTTTTCCAGTCTCTGGCTTGATACCCAAACAAGGACAGTTGAAATACATTAGTGGTTGTTATTACCCTCGGATTTTCAACCAAATTAACTGAAACCTGTTATTTCCTGAAATCACAGTTAAATGTATCATATATCTATAAATGTATAAATATCTATAAATGTATAAAACATTCGTTGGTTTAGTTCCTTTGACCTGATAAAATTTATAATGCTTACAACTGTTGTCACAGCATATTTATAGTTTTCGCAGAACTTTACGGTCAGACTTTCTTGATGGATTATGCAGTGAAAACTTAGAAATTTATCATTTCCTAAGTGTTTTTCCAATAGCTGATCAAAACCTACATCTTGCCCTGACATTGATGGACAACCATCTATGCGAACAGAAAATATTGTTTTCGTGTCAATGCTGTGCCACGAGTTTGCCCACTCATTGCAACCATTCCTAGAAGATCTTCTTTTACGCCACCATCTTTAGAAATATTTCACTAACAAAAGCAATTGAGAAGTAGATGTAATGTCTAGAGGTAACGTCAATGACACACTAAAAATTGCTTTGCTGTAGTTCTTAAAATGTATTTAAAATACATTTCCTGTCAGGTCTTTTGAAAAAAAAACAGGCTAACTACCAAGGTATCTTATCTTGTGACTTAAGCTCTAGCAAAAAATGAACCCTCTCTCAGATGCCGAAATAGTCAAAGAGTGTGTCATGACTGTTTCTAAAACATTGTTTTCACATTTCCTGAACAGTAAACAAATATTGGATGGTGCTGCAAAATTACAGCTGTGTCATTCAAGTTCTATGAGAAGATCAAAAGATTCTGAAATTGTTTTCCTTGTCTGATAGAAAAAAGATTATCCTGACGTTTATCATATTGGTTATGGGTGTATATTACTAATTTATGTCGGTAAAACGTTTCTGACATGGTAAAGCTTCTGTCAGGTCTCAAAGAAGATAAGTCTTTCAGGCTTTGTGATTTCAGAAAATATCAGAGTTCATTTCATTTGGTTGAAAATCCTAGGGCAATAACAACCAGTCACGTGTCTTTGCTGTCCAGAGACTGGAAAACGAGCTTATAGTTCAGCGAAACACTGAGGTCAAAAGTGTTTCTGAATAAAAATAAGTGACAAAATCTCAAGCTGAGTTCTGGAAAATAGTAGAAAAGGGCAATAGTAGAAACGTTTTCTAGCTTAATTAACGGCATAAACGTCGTAACTAAATTTGCTTATTATTAAAAAATCTAGTGAATTACACTACCTAGTGATAATGATTGTAGTAATTTATTTAACATTTCAGGAACTCAGAATTTTAACACTAAATGAACTGCCATTCTGAATATTGTGACAAAATGTAACAAATAGGAAAATCTTCTTTGGATACAACTCGTCCCATACTTATGCCTTACTTGAACTTCCAACCTCTCCGTGGATAGACAATGGCAGTGGTTTAGATAATAATGGCATAATGTCTGGAACACCGTGAGATTAGAACATAGGCATTGGTATGGTACAAACTAGATTGATGGATAAATAAATTACACATTTGTTGACAATTTTATTTTGTTTAAAAAAATTATTTCTAGTTTAATTCGGCCTATTTCATTTTAACAAAAAGTAATGAATTCGTAAAATAACTCTTGCACAACCTTTACTGTAGTTAACACAATTGAAATCGTAAATCTCTTTTGCTAAGAACTGAGATCATATTTTATTCTTGAAGTACTTCTTTTGCTATGAAATAATGAACCCCACTTAGTTAACATAACTAACTCGGTAGCAACTAACTTCTTTGCTAAATATACCTGAATGACGAAATCTATATAAATCTCATTTACTTAAATCAGCGTACATACGAATACTCGGTGACCGAACATTATGTGGTCTTATATACAGTCTTTTCGTGCAAGATATATTCTGTGATGTGTCCAGTAACAATATGTGTACACATCGGTCACGACAGGCGGTTTATAGCGTTACCATGGTAACGGGCGCCAGCGCTCGTGGTGGCGAACATTGGTACTACTTGGAACTTGGTCGAATAGAGACCATATTTAGATAGCAACGTTCAAGTTCTGTCTTCCTCTGTGCTGATATTTTAAAGCTTGTATATACAGGGGGTAAGTAAAACGTATTCAGTTACTCACTACATTTGTTTACTATCAAAATGAACGAATATCAAAAAAAAGATCGTGTACTTCGCTTAAGTTAAACATAATTTAGATACGAATAAAATAGGTTAGTTTTAAAATAACAACATTGATAAAATCATATTCTCTTATTTATATAATACTAACGTCTAAAAAACCATTACTTATCATTAGACAAAAAAGTGTATTTTATAACTGCAGAGCGATATTAAAATTGAACCTAAAAATTTAACGTCAAAACTTATCAATGTTTAAAAATCCATGCATCTTGTTGAAGTAGGTATCAATATTATAATTTATCTGTGACGGTTTAATGTAACTTTTCTACCAAATTTAAACCTAGTTATTGAAAATACACATCAATATCAGCGTAACATGTGTTCTATTCGATTCACTTAATTTTAAAGAACTTTTAATAGGTTCAGCTATTGAACTCATTACCTGAAATTTACACCCAATCACGAATAAACGTCATATCTGTAAATGACCCAAACAAATAAAATATGCAGACCGATATCTGTGATCTGAGCCGAGCATTCGATTGTGTGCCGCATAAGATACTACTTAGTAAGCTAAATTCCTATGGGATCGAAGGAACAGTTCACAAAACTATTTCCAGCTATCTCTAAAATAGACAACAGAGGGTATCGCTTGGTGGGGCTACTTCAGGAAGTAGAGAAGTCATGCATGGAGTGCCACAAGGTTCCATCCTGGGACCTTTGATCTTCTTGCTCTTCTTCTTCTATCGATGTCACCGAAAAATGTGGGCTTTTCTGTTTGAAATAATAATTATTAAAGGGTTATTAGCTATGAAAGCAACAACCTGATGAATATGATAGAAATTGTGAAAGATAAAAAGAACACAGTTGTATCTAATCCAATTGTACAGTTCTCGGTGGAGTGCGAGCGTGTAGTGTCGCCATATATACACAGGCCGCGGGGACTGCAGGCGGGAGGACCGATGCATCTAGGTGTCGAAAGGGATTCACACTTCTACCTAGAGATTCACATCTCTACCTAGAGGTTGACATCCCTACCTGTAAATATGAGATAATAGGAAGTTTAAAGCGACCTAGCTATTATGAAATAGCAACTAGGACGCACACTTACACCTCAGTTGCGGAATTTGTTCTCCTTTTGGGTCTTTTTATTAGTTTTACGTATTAAATAGCGTACGATATTATTTATATCTATGACGTATAAGCAATAATAAATAACTACTGATGGTTGTGAATATTATGACAAAAAAAATATAATCTACCCATGTTTCTTGAATCCATATCATCCTTTTGTAAGCAGAATTTAATAGATTGATATTTATTAATATTAATTCATACTTAACAAATTCGCTATTGTAATAATTTTTGTTAAATGAACTGAAAACTTTGTAATAAGATTTTACGATTAAATACAAAAATTAAGTAAAACATATTTCAATAAAGTTGATATCAAATTTTAATTCTGAAAAGCAGCCTCCATATTCGACTTCTCTTCTTAATTTAGAACACATCTCTCAGTTTTAAAAGTCCATATTGCGACACTCGCTGTGTCTTAAAACAATGGCTGAGCGTTAGCAAAGCCTATCACTAGAAGGGATGGAAAGGTTTATTTTAATCTGTATGTCTGTACACACGCAACCTCAAATTCAGTTACGGTACAATGTCCAAAGGTACCAAAGATACTTAGAAAAAGCATTTGGTGGATGAATCGATATCATCAGCTTTGAAAATTTAAGAAACTGTAAAAAAAAAACAAGCTATTAAAAGTACTCTCTAAAATTGAGATTAACACCTTTAAAATTGGTGTTAATATGACGTTTAATACATACAGTTTGACAAATATGAAACATTAAACGAATTATTATATTCCTTTAATAAGTACACATTTTAAAGCCCAGGTTAAGTGTTAGAGAGGGCTTCTTAGTCCTAACTTCGCCTGGTAAAATTATGATGTCTTTACTTTTTTTACACTTTATAGTTTCCATCATGAAACGATATCCCACATCTTAGCGCTAAAACAATATGTAGTGACTGAAAATAACAATTGCAATTGTACAGTTCTCGGTGGAGTGCGAGCGTGTAGTGTCGCCATATATACACAGACCGCGGGGACTGCAGGCGGGAGGACCGATGCTACTAGGTGTCGAAAGGGCTTCACTTCTCTATTCATATCTCTATCTAGAGATTGAATCCCTACCTTGATTAAGATTTCCACACCCACACAGGCCCATCAAATGGTAACCTGTGTGGACACTTACACCTCAGTAGCGGCACTTGTTCTCCTTTTGGCTTCTATTTTTTTTTTAATTTAAAGCAAACAAACGTGTTATTATAATAATAATATAATTACGAATATTTTGCACTATTGAACTTTTTTTAACTTTTGACCATGGAGAGTTACTGTGGAGTTATCTTACACAGAATAATTTAATTACTATACCATTAATAGAGAATGAGTGGTTTTTTAAATATTTTGTAATCTGATACAAACAAATCAAACTGTAATATAAAAGGACATACCATATATGCTGCATCTCAATCCCAGACTACTGTTAAGTAATTCGTCAATAGATAGTTACTTACATAGAATAAATCCCATTTTTAGTTTTGTCTTTCATTTACTAGTAAGTAATGCAAGAACGTACCCAGGAAAAGATTTAAGGGGCGGGGGGGGAGTTCTGACAACTGACACGTTCTCGTAGTAGACAGACATTAAGGCTCCATTTTGTTACTTAAACATTTCTTGACCTGTTTCTTTGTTGAGAACAATCTTTCAGCAGTACATGACTGTCTTATTTAAATAATAGTAATAGTTTACTAAAAAAATTACAAAACTATATGAAATAATAGTAATTTAATAATAAATACAGAAATTAATTAATATGCAATAATGTTTTGCTAGAAGGAACGTTCGTGACATGAAGAATGCCTTTATTGATGGAATATTTATGAATAATGATTTAACAGGAAACTTAATAAAGAAAATATCCTATTATTAGTAATTAGAGGAGATTATCGTGGTAACAGACGAATCTAGTAATTAGTATATATTTATCTAGTATAAACACAATGTTAGCCTCCTAAGATTACAGTGTAACTGGACAATGGCAGCTCAGGAGTAAATCTGCAAAACGAAGATAGTATAAGCGACATAAGAGAGTAAAAAGGCGGTAACATTTGCTCCTGTAGATGTGGGTTGGGTTGTGGAGGTTTCACACAAAACGGCAGACCTGTTGTGAATACTAACTAGATACAGTAATGTACAGTATCTCACATGCACGACACGCCAGAGCTGGGAGAAGGCGGTAACGTTTTGCTCCTGTACATGTGGTTTGGGTTGTGGAGGTTTCACACAAAGTGACAGACCTGTTGTGAATACTAACTAGATACAGTAATGTACAGTAACTCACATGCACGACACACCAGAGCTGGGAAAAGGCGGTAACGTTTGCTCCTGTAGATGTGGTTTGGGTTGTGGAGGTTTCACACAAAGTGACAGACCTGTTGTGAATACTAACTAGATAGAGTAATGTACAGTAACTCACATGCACGACACACCAGAGCTGGGAGAAGGCGGTAACGTTTGCTCCTGTAGATGTGGGTTGGGTTGTGGAGGTTTCACACAAAACGGCAGACCTGTTGTGAATACTAACTAGATACAGTAATGTACAGTAACTCACATGCACGACACGCCAGAGCTGGGAGAAGGCGGTAACGTTTGCTCCTGTAGATGTGGGTTGGGTTGTGGAGGTTTCACACAAAGTGGCAGACCTGTTGTGAATACTAACTAGATACAGTAATGTACAGTAACTCACATGCACGACACACCAGAGCTGGGAGAAGGCGGTAACGTTTGCTCCTGTAGATGTGGGTTGGGTTGTGGAGGTTTTCACACAAAACGGCAGACCTGTTGTGAATACTAACTAGATACAGTAATGTACAGTATCTCACATGTACATTACGTTCATGTACGTTCAGAATCCCGCACGTGCTGTGCCAGGCACATGGGATCATGTATCAAATTAAAAAACTGTTAATAAATAAACATATTTGAACTGTGAACATGCACGACACACCAGAGCTGGGAGAAGGCGGTAACGTTTGTTCCTGTAGATGTAGGTTGGGTTGTGGAGGTTTACACAAAACGGCAGACCTGTTGTGAATACTAACTAGATACAGTAATGTACAGTAACTCACATGCACGACACGCCAGAGCTGGGAGAAGGCGGTAACGTTTGCTCCTGTAGATGTGGGTTGGGTTGTGGAGGTTTCACACAAAGTGGCAGACCTGTTGTGAATACTAACTAGATACAGTAATGTACTGTAACTCACATGCACGACACGCCAGAGCTGGGAGAAGGCGGTAACGTTTGCTCCTGTAGATGTGGGTTGGGTTGTGGAGGTTTCACACAAAGTGGCAGACCTGTTGTGAATACTAACTAGATACAGTAATGTACTGTAACTGACATGCACGACACGCCAGAGCTGGGAGAAGGCGGTAACGTTTGCTCCTGTAGATGTGGGTTGGGTTGTGGAGGTTTCACACAAAGTGGCAGACCTGTTGTGAATACTAACTAGATACAGTAATGTACAGTAACTCACATGCACGACACGCCAGAGCTGGGAGAAGGCGGTAACGTTTGCTCCTGTAGATGTGGGTTGGGTTGTGGAGGTTTCACACAAAACGTGCAGACCTGTTGTGAATACTAACTAGATACAGTAATGTACAGTAACTCACATGCACGACACGCCAGAGCTGGGAGAAGGCGGTAACGTTTGCTCCTGTAGATGTGGGTTGGGTTGTGGAGGTTTCACACAAAGTGACAGACCTGTTGTGAATACTAACTAGATACAGTAATGTACAGTAACTCACAGAAATAAAGGAATGAAATAAAGTTTTCTCTATGATTATTTACACAGATATATTCTAGCCTAGAAGTTGGAGAAATACTTTTGACTCTTTGGGGTTGATATGAATATAAGTATTGAAATTTAAAATTATTATTTCTAGATATTACTTTCTCCTGTTACAATCTTCTGACTCTCGTATTCGGGACTTCTTCAATGGAATATAATATTTTTTCTTGAGCTCCTAATGTTGTTACTGAAATATAACGGCCCGACTTTTCAGCTGGTATAAAAGTTCCAAGATCCTTTTGAGTCTTATGAACATTTGTGAGCGTTACTCTTTGCGGAAATCATTCGTTAGGACATCTTTCTACACAGGGTCGCACAGCCTCTTGTGAGTGTCCATTAACTAATCGATAATTAAAATGAACTTCTCTTTACTCCTCATTTGAAAAAATATGAATTTTTGTGTATTAAGAAACGATAATATTGATAATAAGATAACAGAATAATAACGAAGCAACAAGACAAACCATGGCTAGAAAAACACCCTAATATCACAGTTTTTTGTTAGTAATGAAGTGTAATCAATAACAAATTAAAATGTTTTCCAACAATGAACTGTCACTATTACAGTCTGTTGATGACCTCTGATTGTACAGTATTGCTTATGTCCATTTGTTGCAGCTCATACCCACACATCTTATTAATGTGATTTCTCAGTTATTTATCATTCTACCAGAGTGTTTTTGATAGTAGGGGTTTAACTTTTAATGGTTTCTTATTATGTTCTATTGCATTAATTTTAAATTATTCAACATTTTTGTTTCCTTCAGGTTTTTATTTACATTTACAATAGAATTGGAATTTTGAGATATTTATCTTTATAAATTTTAAATTCTGCCGTAAAAAAAATTTGTTACAAACATTAAACGTTTAATGAATGTGTAAACCAAAAATTTTAAAACTAATATTCATCCCAGGTTTAATTATTTTATTTTGAAAATCTTTGGAGATATTTTGTAAAAACCACATACAGACACATAGACGGAAAAGGGAGCGACATAGACCATATGTTTGCATGACATTTAATGTTTGTTTTGACATTTGGAATAACCTTCTGAAGTCTGGCGGCCCAATACGGACACCCTGTACTGTATATAAACGTGGATGCTTCTGTAAGTATCATGCCACCTGCACAAGGTTCCAAAAACGGTTATTTTAATGACTTCAAGAGTCTGGAAATCTGGTTCCAAACGAATCTAAATACAAACTATATCCAATTGTTTAGAGTTTTAAAATGTTTGATTGTGTAAACGAATCAATAGTGAAATTAAAATTGAGTTATTCACAATAACTTTAAAGTATAACCTATTTTTGGTGTGCTGATTCAATGGATGTACGAGCACGTGGAAGGAAATCAAATTGTAATTATAGCATAGCAAAAGTGGTTTACTACTGCATCCTTTACGGTATAGTGGATACTAACTTCTGGCCATTACTCGCAATCCGCTTATAAGCTTTGGTGTGTAGCCTTTCTTCGGCGGTTCAATGAGCATGTAGTCAAACTAGGTAGCTTAACTATTAAAGCAATTTTGTGAGGTACAATTATAAAATAGACTATCCTTTTAAATTTTAGTTGATAAACGTTGTGGAGACATTCAAAATAATATATATATATAAATATATATGTTGTATATATTATATATATATAAATCATATATATTGTATATTATATATATATATATATATTGTATATTATATATATATATATATATATATATATATATTAAAATGGATTTATTGAACAGTCATATGAAAAAAATCTAAAAGTTTAGTATTTTTTATATTTATTTCGAGACAAAAGAAAACATTATAATGTATCACTTCCACCAAAAAAACTTGAAGAGCTCTTGTATCAAAGTTACGTTCACAGAAATATTACGTTACAATGATGGTTTATAAGTCATAACCAGTGAATACGTAAGGATAAGTGTTTTAAGTTGTACATTGATCTTATGAGATAAAGCTCAAGGTCGTTTCTCTGCAGCCAGTTTTTTATTTGAATTGTCTCAATGCTTATTCTCATCAACCAATTTAATACTCACAGCCCTTAGCATAAGTCCATTTTTTATATAGTTATATAATACCCTTATAAATTTGTAAAATATATTAAAACACATTTTAACTAACTTAATGAGCAAAATTTGTGACTTTAATGTAACAGCCTTAATAAAAACTCTAAATAAGGAGTAGGTTTCAGAAAGGAGTGAGAAAAAGAGTAGTCGAATAATAAGAATGTATATTCATTTTATTTACGTAATAATGCAATATATAACATTGAATTTCCTAGTTTCCTTACTGTAAAATGTAATAAATATAAGGAATTCACAAGACGGTAAAATCTTGCATTGTATAGACTAATGTTACAGTATAATACATTCGTGACTAGTGAATGATGTGACGTAATTTGCTGTAAAAGCTGCTTCCAGTCCCTCAGGAACCTAGACACTGTGGGTCAACAAAATAATATTTGCCACAAAAACGTGTTTTATCATTAGAGTTTATCCAGTCCATACATTTTCAGTCCTTTGGTTCCATACTCAGTCCCATATATAAATGGATACATACGTAACTAGTGAATAATGTGACGTAATTTGCTGCAAAAGCTGATTACACTCCCTCAGGAACCTAGACAGTGTGGGTCAACAAAATAATATTTACCACAAAAACGTCTTATGTCATCAGAGTTTCTCCAGTCCATCCATTTTTAGACCTTTGGTTCCATACTCAGTCCCATATATAAATAGATAAATTTTGCAAATTAAACGTTTCATAATAACCCACCTAACTTAACTAAATCGAAAACAAGAAACAATGAGATAAATTGAATGGGGAGGGGTGTAGGCCTAATTTAATTTAATTTTATAAGTAATTTATTGTAAAATGAAAAAACGATTTAGTTCAAGTCATACCATTATTACACACCTAATAGCTTTATAAATCTTTTCAATATTCGGTTCTACAGTTTGTAATTTGGAATCATTGGGATTAAGTAAAAATGTAAGAATTTTAACCCAACTAAATAGTTACCTATATAATAGTTTTATTCTCTTTAATTTAATATCGGGCAATTACTTGAATATTAAAGGCTCACAGTAAAAAAGAAACGGTTTAATTTCGGAGATGTGTCTGGTTTGGCCATTCAGGGCACGGGCAGCCCGGGAGCAGGTTTATAGCATTGCTATGGTGACGTCACAGTCACTCTAGCGACCCTGGCGGTCACGTATATTACTAAATAATGTTTTTTTAGGCAAATAAAGACTATTATTGTTATCAATTATTTTAAATGTGAACATTTTAAAATTTATTATTCACGATGTATTTTTTTGTAACTATAACGGTGGTATCAAAATAATATATTATTTGAAAATTTCAGTTACACACAACAAGTAGTGTTGGTTAATGTATAAAATGAATTAATGGGAACATGATAAAAGTTCATGTATGATGACGTAGAACATTCATGGTGTTCTGTTCAGACTTTTTGTCCCTATTTTGTAAACCATTTACCAAACTATGTTTCCATTATGTATTGATGCAGTAATTAAGAATACACCTTCCATAGATATTAGGATGGGATGAAAAATTAATAATTTGTCTCGTATTCGACATTTTCAACTATTAAAAATTGAATATCGTATATTTAAAAATTATTTAAAATTGATTTTTTCAAATTTTGTACAAACTTTAGAGCACATGCGTGACCGGAAGATAACAACCGATATTTTTAATATTATTACCCCGCTTTGGTCTTACAATTTAGCAAATCTTCCGAAGTATTAAAACTCGAAAGAAATACTTTTAACGCGTTTTTTAAGCTGAATATTGCGCATTGATTACGGAATATTCTGAGGTAATCTTTTTATATTAATCAGTTTTAAATAATGGGTAGTTTGTCTTAAATAGGCCAGAGATGATGAAATGAGCTTGGTTGATGATAGGTCTTGTACGTTAGTCAGTATTCGACGACATGCTCCACAATCACTACGAAAGCGAATAATTTTATTTTAACATATGGAAACTGGACACAAGCTCAATATAGTCTGTTTTAAAGGCACATTAAACATAGTGTATTATAGTTGGGTAAAGCGTTTTCCGAAAGACTTTATTTTAAACGGTACCAGCATGTTTTGAGTAGAGGAGTTGAGGACTACTACTGTCTAAAAACCAGTCCAATAGTTGACTAAAACACGTATTTACACCTTCGTCACAAGCTTTAGTGTCGCTTATCCTCCGTTGCCATGGAAACGCTATAAACTTGCCGCCGTGCACGGAATAGTCATCTTTGGAATTAAACTTACTTCTCTTATTACACGTGTTTAACTTGTAGTACGTTAACAGACAGTCGAGACAAAAATTGGTGACATCTTCTCTCTCTTACTTAGAACTAGACTTGCTTACATTAACAGTTAATAATCACGTTTAATTTGTAACATTGCTTTGTAATGTAATTAGTGTAGTAGACCATTATTACATTTTTATTACTTTTTAGCTCTTACATATTCGTAATTTATACGTTTTAAGATGAAGTTAAAATTTTAACCGTTTAAGCATATGAAATTTCAATATGAATTTTTACGTCCGTTATCTGTGACTTGTGTTACATGGGTAAAATTAAACTGAGGTGATCACTACACTACAGGTACACAATCTTACCTCTGAAAATGCACCATTTTGTAGCGCTGCAAGGATGTCTGTAGGACGCCTGAAACTCTTGAACTCCACTTGGTACAGACCGTGCCAGTTTGCGTGAAGCGTGAAGAGGGGGGGGGGTCACACTGTCACCAAATAATTTGTCCCTATCGTGGATCGACTGAGCACAACCCGCTCGGTAAACCGCTCCAAAGTCCATGTACCGAGGAAAATTTTTTTCTTGGGACAAGAAGCTTAGAAACTGCACCTAGTCCTAAAAGAACCATTGCACTGCTTCCGGAGGGACAGGATATTCAGGATGGGTGAGGTTGAGGATAATATCTGTCTCCTGTCGAGATCTATTTAGGGTATTAATCTCAGTCATGTCCTCTCAGAAAAAAGGAAAGCCAGCTTTGAACTAGCCTTTCCAGTCAAAGCAGGCAGGGTGTGGCACGGCCTTATGTCTAGGCTAGAAAGAACTCATAGGGAAACCCACCAACTCCAACAGTCATCTCCCGCAGTAGACTAGACCTATGGAACTACCTTTGAACCCCAGAATCTCGAATATCGTGGTTAGTGATGTTCCGCTCCTGGACATCCATAAGGTTGCCCAGATTTAAGTGACACATCGGTTTTTGCTGTGCCCAGTGTGGGTTCAACTGGAAGGTAAACCAGCCAGAAGTGAATCCTCCTGGGTAGCTATGAGAATACAAAGTCGGTTACAATAAACTGCCATTAACAGGGTTACGTTTAGCACGCTTTATTATGGATTAGAGAGGAAATCGGAATTAGTGCGCATGCGCCAGTTGTGGTTCATGCTAGATGGGTCGGTCTGTACCTTCTTCACTGGTTCCCCTGTCCCTTTGCCAAATCCAAGATACGTCATATTTTGTGGCATTCTAAACTACACTTCCAGCCAGTGGGTGTATTTTATTGTGTGTCACACCTTTTTAAGTCTAACCTAGGCGGTTCCTCATAGTACCTAATCTCATAGTTCCTAATTCCACATAACACCTAAAGAGTGGGCCAGATGTCGCACAGCACACAAAGTGCAAATTTGAAACACTGCGTTTCGACAACTTTATTTTCTTCATCAGACGTAAAGCCATATGATAATTACGTCTATCTTTAAGCACAGAAAATATGGCAATGGAAACATAAGAGACAGACCAGGCTCAGGGCTGTATAAATTAGACTTATGACTACAATTCCAGTATTTCCAATCTAATGAGCCAGTAATTGCAAGTTACATGGTTCATTTCAGTAGAATCGAGTACGCCCTAGATGTAAAGTTATGCAAGATAATAAATCTATTAAAGAGACCACAAAGTAGAAAGAACAACTTCGATAGCGTGACTTGAGAGTGCGACATGTTGGAACACGCCACCGTGTATTCCGTCGCGGCTCTTCCTGGCCGAGTGTACTTGGTTGTGCTGGGCCCACATTTCGTATTGAAAATTGAGGACATATTTTAGATTAACTTAAATTAGCTAATAATAGAATGAGTCGTCTGCATTATACAATTACACGCAGAGGTGTACTCAAAATTTCGTTTCAGGTTTTAATATAGAATTGTGTTAGTGACTTTCTATCACTGATCGGCAAATGTAGCTACTGCTAAATCCTGTTTCCTTCACAATCGACAAAAACAAACTTCAAACAAACAAAGTGAGGAAAATATTTATGTTACTCGCTTAAATATGAAGAGTAAGCTAATCCGATGGCTATATAAGTTTGAAAATGAGTTTAATTTGTTTCGTATAATTTTAGCTGGCATGATCCTAAATGTATTACCACAGGTTAATTGCCCGATTTCTCTCCCTCTCATAGTAACAACCGTCTAAAGCCTCACACGTCTTTCTTTGACACTTGAAGAAGGGGGTAGATTTCAATACTCGAAACGTGGTATTATATTTGTGTAACATATAATAATGACAGAAATGGGAAATCATGTTTTACTTTTAAATTGTACGCCATCAACGATACATTTTAAACAGAGACGAATTTTACTAGACGAGACGAGGTTATTTATTATTTGAACGATTTCCTTTCTGATTTCATTAAGCAAATCTAAAATTTATACAAAACTGTCTTGGCAATCATAGAAACTAAATTTTAAACCATTTAAATGGAGTTGAGGCTCAGTGATATAACGTAGATATGGTACAAGTTTTATCGATAAAGGTCAATCGATATAAAGGTGCAATCAAGCATTACATTTTGAACAGCTATTCTTGTTTTATCTACAAAAGCTGGAGATTTAGTCATGGTTAGTGCGCTTTTAGAAATGTTTTATATCAAGTGAATGAAAGTTTTGTTAAGACTTTGTATTATTAGTTAACTTAATAGCTAACAGATTTTTCGGTGGTCATTTGTTTATAAAGACATTCTAAATCTAATGTTGTAGCTATCTCCATACTTTTGACAAATAAATATACATAGTTTTACAGTTACGATATCAATGTTGGAAAATATGTCAGTTTAATCCCATCCGTAGCTTTATTTTAGACCTTGTTAATTTTCACTGAGCTCCTACAAATAAGTAATCAGAATAATTACAATCACTATACCCTAATCCGGTGGAGTTGGCCGGGATGTAATTGAATGCGAGTAATGAAGTGATCGCGTGCGACACGGGAGTGTACCAATCACCGGAGAGGCTACAGTACACTATAGTACCAGGCCGCTGTACCGTTTATAGTCCAGTTTATAGCATACACAATTGTTGCATTGGCTTAGCAACATCGAATACTGCTCACTGCTAAACTGATTCTCCTGCATCCAGCACACTCTGGTCGGAAGTAAATAATTGAAGGTTGAAAATATTAACAACGTAATATTTAGCCAGACTGTGTTGCATGTCTCCAAATCTCAAAGTTTTCCTATAGAGATCCAAAACAATTTCATACATTAAGAGTGGTAACTAAAGCAGATAAATAATTGTACTGATAATAAAGTACCAAGAGTAGCCCGGACAAAAATAGACCGATGACGATTTAGGCGGTGCGATGTTGCCATATCTCTGCTGACCACCAGCTGTTCCCATAGGTCAGGAACAGCGATCGGTGCAGGGCGATCATAGGCGATTAAAGCCCAACAACATCTATCCACCATCCGGCTATTTTTTCTGAGCAACAAGGGATATTCTTAGTAGTCATCTATATTAAATAAAACAAAAATATTATTAGAAGATTATCATTGGTACATCGGAAGATTCGTAGGCAGAATTCCAGATTCGGATGTACATTAAACTTTCGATTAATAACAAATGTTACATATATAAGTCACTGTGCAAAATTAACAAAATCTTTTTAATAAACTCCATTGGCGGCGTTATTAATAAAACTATGAAATGTTTTATCACTATAAAGATAACAAACTTGCAAGTTCTACCGGGTTTTCTTTTTATGTATAAATAATTTTTATACACAACACGTGCAAAAGAGTTAAAAATGTTATTTCATCATGTATTTGTGTTAAAACCCTGAAGAATATTATTCTATTACGTACTTGTATTGTACTTTACGCTTGTCGCCATACTTTCTAATATTGTTCAAGCAATTCCAAAAGCGAACTTTACAGGTTTTCATTACTATTTCAATTGTTTTAGATCGTTATTTGTATATGGGAAGTATTTATAATTTGGAGACGCAAAGCGGAATATGCCGTAATTCAAAAACTGTTGTGGCTTCTGCAAGTAACCTGCTATAGTTCCTTATTTTTACTAAGAAAATTATCTTAATGCAAAATATTTATTCTTATAGTTTAATACAACAATAGAAAGAACAAGTGCAAATGAGATAAAAATGAAATAATATGTGAATAGTAAATCTCCGAGTAGTAAGTGTAACCCCTGTTGTGCAATAACGGTGTCCAGCGAAGTTCATTATTTAATAATGTTTTCCTAATGGCTAGTAGTAAATAGTGTTATTTCCGTAATAAATCAATTGTGAAAGATTGCCTGTCTTGTTAGGAACTAAACTATCTACCAATGAAAGATCTGTAGACGGTCACGAACCGAGAGACCATGGCTTTGAGACTTCTTCACGTTCAGATTTGGACGTCTGCTCCTCTTAAAAATACATTTCCTTTATTTAATACAGAGATAGGCTTTCGTCCAGATAAGCACCATCCCCTGTAAATGCAATACTTGGACCTTGGACTGTTGTATGTTAATGGTATGAGCTAGAAATTGTGTCACCATCTTCAATACATTACACAGGATTTGCGGCAGGAAGATATTTGTACCGTGCAGTGGAGTCCAGAGCTCTAATGTATTTCCGATCAGAGTGTGGAAGTTTTAGCCATTCATGACGTATATATCTTTACAAATATAAATACTCTAAAAGTTGTGTGAAAGTCATATACTAAATGCTGTATGGGTATATAAACTACTCTCTGGAGTCATGTTCGTCTGAGAGATCCAAAAAACGTCGGCGATGTCGATACGATGAGCTTCTTTATCGGCGACTCGTGTTGGATATGGTATATTACCACATCCCTCTTGGGGGAAAAGGAATTGTTCTATATACACACAAACTGTAATTCTCTGTAGTTACTGTCACAACTAACTCTCACAAGGCGTTTGCTGTGGATGTTGAGTTTAGCTCCAGTTCACTTTCCTCTTCACTAAGAGTGAAGAGTTGCACTCAACTCGAAACGATGTCGTAAACAAACTCGCTCTTGTCGAAACTATGCAAAGAGTTCGTTTTGAGCTTCACCGACTTTTTTGGACCTCTTCAGATGAATTTGAATCCTCCAGATTCCAGGAGTAGAGTCTGAGACAGCGCTGCATTAAACGGGACTTGAACTGGAGTTAAACCCAACATTCACATTGAATGAACTGTTCTCACTGCAGCTACAAGTACGTTGAGTGAAGGAGTTTTCTGCAGGGTGTGGTTGATATAACACCAAAGTATCAAAATAATAATGAGATCAGAACATTGACACGAGGACGTGGATCTGTCGTTATCATCTAACTTTTCCGGCTAAACCGTGTTGACAAATTGAAACACATACATCTAACAAAGTCAGGATCTTGAGATATTTCGGGCTTGTTGTGGAGAAGACTATCGACTACTATTCACTGTGGAAACGGAGGAGTTGAGGAGAAATTGAAGTAGGTACCCTAGGTTAATCATAACCCATCAATTAAAGAAATGATTTTGCACCTACTCATTGAGTAAAAGATCAACAGATTACAGTTTTCCAGATGAGGTCGAGCTAAACCACAGTAGGCCTATAGAGTCTTAGAGCAACCAGTATTAGGCTGAATTGACAGTTATCGATATACTTATGTATCCCACGTGCCTTAACCCCCCCCCCCCCCCACTATTAACTTTCTTATGAATAGACATTGAATGATTTACTTTGGAGGATGTTTATATGACCAACAGAAGAATATTTCAACGTAAGAAAATTTTTGCCTCCCCCCTCCCACAAATGGGGTATTTTGGAAGTGAGTCAAAATTTTTAAATAGGAACCCCTAGAAAGTGATTTTAAAGGTATTAAAAAGAAGAAAAATGGCATAAACTAGACGTCTCTAATGTTACTCTATCAAATTTGGTGGCCAATTAAAGTTTGAGTTATTTATAAACCCCCAACAGTTTAAATTACATTTAAAATTATTGTAAGCTAGATAAAACACTCACTCAGTAATTATTTTGAGAACGTAGGACACAAACTCGTAAAACAAGTCATTAAAATGTTGAAAAAAAAACATCAAAAACCATGATTAACATAGCATTTTGTTTTATCTGATCAAAGCCCATTATGAAATCTTGGGTATAAAAATAGCTGATTTTGCCAAATCATCTCTTATTATTTACCAGTTATTGTGTGAGAAACATTGACCACTTTGACACAGTAACTGGACATTGAATTAACCTTTCGTACCATAGCTACAAATACGTTGTGTGCAGGCGTTTGCTGCAGGGTGTGGTAGAAACATCCCCCCAAATCAAATCACTTCATCTATATTCATAAGAAAGTTAATAGGTTTAACATGTTTAAATTCAACGGAACTTGTATATAGGACCAACTTTTAATCGACCTAATTTTATTTACAATTAATTATGTCTAATTGACACGAATTAAAAAGTGTTTTGAGGCAAAGTCCTCACTCACTCACTCACCCACTCGTCACTAATTCTCGCACTTCCCGATATCCCATAAAGAAAAAATTGGAACCCGGAAGAAATTTTCAAATTACAACCTACTAGTAATTTTCTCCACATCCAAATTCCCTCATACTCTCTCTATCTTGGAACCTGTTAAACTTAATTTCTAAGGTGGAATATTAAAGAAGACCGAACTTCACTTTCATTATTAGGACATTAGCTATCATTAGGACTATCATTATCACTAATTTAGCGATAGAGTATTCTGTATTTTTTGTAAAATCCAGGACTTTCAATACATTTCTGACCTTTGAACAGCCGTGACTCTTTAAAAATTAAGTTAATTCGGGCTTTAACACAGGACTTTAAGCTCTTAACAAAACGATTGTATCAAATCCCAATCAACAAGTAATGTTTCTCAGAGCTGTAAAAGTTAGGGAAGTGAGTAAAAGATCTGATTAGGTGTTTAAAATTCAAGCAGCACGGAGAAGTGAAATAAAACTGCAGGTTGCCAAGCAACATGACAGCGACACTAGCGCTGCGGGTAGAGAAGCTTGGTACTAGTACACCGTGTATGGTAAAAGCAGCACCGAACCTGTATAATTATTAACCCTACCATTAATATTGTAATAACTTACTGTATTATTAAATATACGTACTATAAAGTAAACATATTAGGTTTCTACAAATTTCTATACTGAAAAATTACCACAACTAACAGTGCAATAATTATTAAGAACAATACGGATGATTAAAAAAATATATTATCCCATTTATTTATATCCTGAATTTGTAAACAAAAATTCTAAAAAAAACCAACAGAAAGTAAAAAATAAAGAAAGAATGTGTTAAGAATTGAAATAGTATTATCAACCAGAGGCATTGTTTATTAAATATGTTATTACAACATTTTGCATATATATATTGAAATAAAGAATAAATAATTCATACAAGTTTTTAATATTTTATCACAGCCGACTTCATATTTTTTGAGATAAATATCAGTAAACGAAACAGTTTAACGAACAAAATCTAACAATTTCCACAGTCAAGGAGCATCTTACTTTATTTCAACGACTTTATTTTAAAAAATTGTTTAAAATTGCATGAATACATTTTTTGGTCTACTTTTAATATTTTCAGAAAAGCAGTGTTTCAAGACCGACCACCTCAAATTGGTGTGAGACTAATCAATAAGCTCTCTGAGAGTATCAAACATCTCGATGATGCCAAATAATGCAAACCTCGATTAAAACACCTCTTGATGTCAAAGGCAATTGAAAATTATAATTGAAATTCAAAGCAAACCCCGAGTTTTGATACAGAAAACGACTTCCAAAGCCTTATTGTGGGATTAGTGTAATATTTACAGTACTATTGTCGCACGCTGTGCAATTGTATGATCGTTTATGCAATAAAAGATATTATTATTATTAATAATAAAATGTTCATAATTATTAATTTTCTTTGTATTTTGCCTGTAGTTAGTTATAACAGTACATTATCGATTAATTACAGTCTATACCGTTACGTATAACTGTATAGAGATACATAATAAAACGTTTCTTCAAAGATATCTTTCCTATAATCTATAAAGTTTATTTACTAACCTATAATTTGTTGCAAGTTACACTATGCATCACCAATACATACAAAAATGTATGTGCAATAAAATAAAAAAACGTTTATTGCTGCCATTTTGAAGACACCAACACACTTTGTTGTAAGATTAAATAAGTACATTGAAAATACCTTGGTTTAAAACATATTGATTTTCCAATAAGTTCTTCCCGTTTTATCTGTAAGCAAATAGTAATACTCACACTGTACAGTGATTAGACATGATACACAATGTCTGGGGATGGTTGCATTATCAGTGTCTGAGAAATGTTTGAACGATCGAAGTGAGATTAAAGTCTACACATTTCTCTACCATTTATCCAATAGCACAAGTATGTATTTTAATGTTGCCAACTTTAGAAGGGTTACAAATAACAATTTATCTAATGTTTTATTATAAGTCGCGTAGAAGATGCAAGCACATCTTCACGTTTATAGCTTGTCATTCACGAGATGTTCTAACGACAGATGAGAAATGTCTACAGCTCCCTCGCAGATAGCAGACAAATTTTGCCAGCCTAACGAGTGATGGCTTCAATGATGCTGAGCCAAACCCAATGGAGGGACATTGAACTACAGTGGCGATTTAAAACATTTTTGTATCTTTGTAGAAATAGTTTCATGCAACATTTAAAGGCAATAAACGAAATCTTTCTCGAGATATCTTGTAGACAGTTAGGCTACGCTAACGCTCAGCCAAATCTCATGGCTGCACATTAACCATCAACGAACTTTAGGTTGTACAGTATACGAACTGTAGCTCTACACAAATAAACCGAATCTACTGAGGGTCAGACATGCGTTAGGCCTACTATATCGTTCTCTGCTATAAGAGAGGTTTTGCTATCCCCCTGAGTGATAAGCTTCGCTAAAGCTCAGCGAATTAATATGGTGGCACAGTTAATTTGCCGCCTAAGTGAAAAAATACACATGTTTAGGTCGAAAAAACAACTACATCGCTTATCAGGTGGGAGTAAAATAAAAAAGGCCGGTACAGTAAAATTACAACAATAAACTAAACCTCAATACGAACACAACAATATACACAATATGTTTCAGCTGAAGCAAATTCCTGAACAATTAATTCTCTGTAAGAGTATGTTCAATTGTGTAAAAATACGCGGCATTCAACAAGCATCGGTGGTTCAGTGGTAGAATGCTCGCCTGCCACGCGGGCGGCCCGGGTTCGATTCCCGGCCGATGCAGTTACTTTTTATCGTTTCTATATCTCGTACAAAGTATCTATTTTGGTTATATTTATTGTACTATTGTAGTTTAGACTTATCAAATAATTTAATATCATGTTTAGATAAAATTCTCCCAATGTGACATATTTTTATGTGTTTTTAATTAAACAATACAATTATTTTACACAGAATTATTATAAACTAGCAGTTACCAGAGGACTCGCTCGCTTATAGTTTGAGTGAATTTTATATTTATATATATATATATATATAAAATTCACTATGTATATATATATATATATATATATATATATATATACGACACCAATGATGAGTTTGCCTTGTTTCCCCGATCAAGAAAATATAAATATACATACACAGGTCTGAGAAGCCTACCTCGATCATAAAGCGTCTCCTTCCGACCTTTGTCATTTACTTCCAGTCTAAGGCGTTTCTGGTGCCGTTGAGTTTACTTTGTTGTCCTAATCAAGAAGATATATAGATAAGCAGGCCTTTGAAGGCTGCTTTTGACGAAAGACAACTAACTTGGGTTTTATATGAAATCAAGTACTTACAATCAAATCAGTATTTAAATTCGTAATGAAAGTTGTTAGTTAGTAACATTGTCTTTGATATCTGCATTACAGTATTGACCAAGCACTGTATAATTAATATTTGCTTAAACGCACAGTTAAAAGTATATTTATCCTAAAACTTATGATTTTCTTCTCTTAAGTCTGTGGTCTATAGCGAATCCAGAAAACATCTAAATAAAAAGTGTTGTTATTATATAGCTTTGCTTTTATAATAATTAAATATATGATTCTGCAGTCATGAAACAATGTTTACACAACGTAACAGTTGATTACATTTAACAGAATATTTAAATGAATAATATTTGTTTGCTGTAATGTATTTTTATATGAGTTTTCGCACTTTAGTGACCAGTGGCGGCGTAGCCCAGGGTGATTTTATAAAAATAAATAAACCTATATTTTAACCAGAGAACATCTAAAAATGTCCATGTAATTGAATAAAACACACACACACACACATACACACACACACACACACACACACACACACACACACACACACACACACACAGACACCATTGATATAATTGATATAGACAGATTGTTATATAATAGTATAAATATGTAGTTTATCCTATTCAATATTGAAATATTTACTTAAGAAATGTCTGCAAGAGACAGAGTGAAATAGCTAATATTTCCTTCCCGACTACCATCGACATAATTCCATGAAAACCTCTATTGACTCTCTAGTTTAACAAAGTTTCTGAAACCCCACTTCTACACAACCAGAGTAATTTTCGTGTTTAAATATTGATAACATTGCTGGTAATATGTCGCCTGAATAACAAGTTTCTCGTAGCTTATCACCACCATCAATAACGCTTATATACAGTTTAGTACACATTATTTGGTCGGTATATTGAAATATAACTGACTGGATTGGGTTTGAGGTAGTAAAGCAGTCTAAAAAGTATAAATATTGATTGATTTCTGCATTCATATTTTATAAACATACAGTAAACAGTATGTATATTCTAGTTATAGTTGCCCTTCTTAGGGTTCATATATTTTCAAACGTTTATATACCAGTTTATATACATTGTAAGGCAAATGCGTTGTTTGATCCTTTCGATCGCAACCATTTTTTGCAAAAAGATTTACTAAAAGTTCTATAAATATTTTGTACAATACTTATAGTACAAAAACAGCACTATTTTCCATTTTTGAATACGTAGTTAATATTATTTTCTAAGTTTTTAATTGAAAAGTTCTTTGTATGTGCTCGAAATATACTAAATTTGAATATTTATAAAAGTATCTATACTTATAACAAACAAGAACAACATACACAAAAGTATTTCTCTACAATTTAATTTAATATTCACGAAAGTACATTTAAAGATGAGATGTACATAAAGAAAATAAACATTTTCTATGAGTTTATTTAAAATAAACAGTCACACAAAATTCTGTCACAAAACAGTATATATTTGGTAAAATTTACAAATTTTAGGATTGCAAAAGACTGCATTAATAAAAAAAAAACAAAACAAAATAACTACCAGCCTGAATAAAACACAGTGGTAAGATTGAAATATTGGGATGTAAGTAAAGTAAGCCTTTGTATATGGTAGATTCGTAACTAGATTTAGTTACTCGGTAGCAACAACGTCACCATAAATGTCACAAATTACATAGTTGAAACTGAAGTGTAATTTATTTGATAACGGGATTAAGGGCACTTACGTTAATTTTGAGTTACACAAATATAAGCACGACCTTTCGAGAAGTATATCTTGTCTTCGTCAGTTGTCAAATGGTACATTACCGTTTTTGTCGTGAGCTTCAATTTTAATGTGTTCACACTGTGTATTTTTTTAGTTTAACCTTATAACAGAACATATGAAAAAAAACTTTTTTATTGAATAAATATAAATTTTTTGAAATATAAAAGGCTTTAATGTTCAATAAGACCAAATATATGTTATGATATAGTACTAAATGTGCTATTCTCTAATATGATCAAAGTTGCTCTTTTAATAAAATGGAATTATCGTATATATGATAGTCGGGGAAATTTGGTGACGGTTTACTTGTCATGCAACACCCTAAATTCTAAACAGTGTTTAAAACATTGTTTATTTTTTTACTGATCACATTACTTTTTAAAAGTGATGTTTATGATCATGTTTTCTTTAACTAAGCATTTCCCATTCTCTTTCCCCCACCCAACCACTCAATCTGAGTCCCCTCTCAATTTCAATGAAGCAGCATGCCTTATGCATCCCTCCCTTCAGCATCATATCTCGATATATTGGATAACACGGAGTAAAAATAGCAGTAATATATTAGTTTACGATTTCCATAAATTTTATGCGGAATAAACGAAACAACGAAAAATAGTTTATTCAATTTTTGGCTATTTACTATTCAAATAGAGTAGTGACTGTAACTGTTACAAAACAGAGATAGTGGTACTTAACTGTTTTTTATCCTTCACAGTAAAAAATAAATTTTAATGGTAGAGGTAGGCTATAACACAAATAATGATTATGTTAATCCTGTCTGTGACCGTAGCACTTTTTATTAATGGCAACGACCTTGTATTGTATCGACTCTCCCCCTTATTCTGTTTGATAAAATCCTCTCCCATGACGACGGGCAGAATAAGTCTGAAACAAAAGCCAACCCCTCGTTTCTCCTTAAAAATATTTTATAATATTTTGCATCAAAAAACATTGTCCCTTAATTTTTATTGTTTTCTCTTGCAAGTGAAATTATTCGACACCTTTATACACCTATTTTGAAATAATATACATTTAATACTAATGCAATATATTCTCTAAGGTTTTTAAAACAGTCTCTTCTGTAATAGCGACTCGAACGCCTGCTCTCTTATCGTGTCCTTCGCGCAACAGAGAGGGTTTGCATTTAGTCAGGGAAATATTGAAGGCGTTATAGAATAGTCAATACGCGCTAATTTTTATCTACATTTCTTATACCTGCAACAACTGTTATTTAACATATTCGACTTCTTTCATTGTAATAGTCTCAACCTACAGCAAATACATAACAAGGATATATTGAACGAATGAAAAGGAACTTATAGATAAATAGAGGTTGCCAAAATAGGGATATGGGTATATACACTTTTTATTTTATTGATTTCAATTCAATTAAAAAAACATAAAATAAAAAAACGTATTACCTTTCCTTTTATGTAATATTCGGTTAACTCGTTATTTTCTACATATTGATCCAGCAACTAAATTTAAGTTGTAATCTGAATTTTAGCTTGATTGCTAAACAAATTTTACAACATTAAAACTTACAATTAAGACACATTTCGAAGAAAAGCGCTATAATATTATAATTAGAACGTCCTATATTATTTCAGTAGGTTATGCGTTCTAACCAAATACCTGAAGTATAATCCACAAGCAACACATCTATTCTTGGGCTTAAAATAAATAGAATGAATCACATATTCATTTTATACGCAGCTGTATCTGGTAATAAATATTTTCAAATTAAATGAATTTATTTGTTTACGTCTACTTACGCTTGTGGAAGGAGATAGGATACTTTTGAAATTCACAAACACAGTCCTACCCTAAAGCCCAATCGTAAATAGGCTATGTTTAAATAACAACACATATCTTGTGGAAAGTTAACAAATAATATTATCAATATAAATATTTATAAACCATTAAACAATCGCGCATTGCGTACTAATAAGGAAAAAAATGAAAGCGAAAAAAAATATTTGCGAATATAACTTGTAATCAACATAAAGTAAAACCACAACAAAAAATAGTTATTGTTTCAATTAGTAAGTGTGTAATATTCAACAAATTGATTTTCGAAACAAATTTGGACAATTTAGGAGAACAGCAATAAACAATAATACTGTACTTTCGGTATTTATTGTCAAAGGAAAAGTTTTAGATAGCGAAACACTAGAGTGAGTAATAGGGGATTAGTCAATACTAAGGAGCAAGAGGTACAGTGATTTCAAGGATGTAATGTAGTCTAGTCCGGGGTCCACATGACATCTCACTGCCCACGTTACCGCAAGCATCTACTAAGCCCCCCTTGCAGCGTGAGCAAGAGGTAAAATGATTACAATAAGGATGTAATGTAGTCTAGTCCGAGGTCCACATGATATCTCACTGCCCACGTTACCGCAAGCATCTACTAAGTAAGCCCTCCTTTGCGGCATGAGCAAGAGGTGCAATGATTTCAATAAGGATGTAATGTAGTCTAGTCCGAGGTCCACATGATATCTCACTGCCCACGTTACCGCAAGCATCTACTAAGTAAGCCCTCCCTTGCAGCGTGAGCAAGAGGTACAATGATTTCAATAAGGATGTAATGTAGTCTAGTCCGAGGTCCACATTGATATCTCACTGCCCACGTTACCGCAAGCATCTATTAAGTAAGCCCTCCCTTGCCTGAGCAAGGATGTGCAGTGAGGTCAATGATAATGTTATGGCCCGAAGTCCACATGATATCTCAATGAGTGGCCGTGAGCATCACAATAAGTAATGTAGTCTAGTCCTCCACATGATATCTCACTGTTACCACAAGCATCTACTAAGCCCTCCCTTGCAGCGTGAGCAAGATGTAAAATGATTTCAATAAGGATGTAATGTAGTCTAGTCCGAGGTCCACATTGATATCTCACTGCCCACGGTTACCGCAAGCATCTACTAAGCCCTCCCTTGCGGCATGAGCAAGAGGTGCAATGATTTCAATAAGGATGTAATGTAGTCTAGTCCGAGGTCCACATTGATATCTCACTGCTTACGGTTACCGCAAGCATCTATTAAGTAAGCCCTCCCTTGCGGCATGAGCAAGAGGTGCAATGATTGGTCAATAAGGATGTAATGTAGTCTAGTCCGAGGTCCACATGATATCTCACTGCCCAGTTACCGCAAGCATCTACTTAAGTAAGCCCCCCTTGCGGCATGAGCAAGAGGGTGCAATGATTTCAATAAGGATGTAATGTAGTCTAGTCCGAAGTCCACATGATATCTCAATGCCCAGGTTACCGCAAGCATCTATTAAGTAAGCCCTCCCTTGCGGCATGAGCAAGAGGTGCAATGATTTCAATAAGGATGTAATGTAGTCTAGTCCGAAGTCCACATGATATCTCACTGACCCACGCTACCGCAAGCATCTACTAAGTAAGGTCCCCTTCCTTGTAGCGAGAGGGTGAGGTACAGTGAGGTCAATAAGGATGTAATGTAGTCTAGTCCGAAGTCCACATTGATATCTCACTGCTTACGCTACCGCAAGCATCTACTAAGTAAGGTCCCCTTCCTTGTAGCGAGAGGGTGAGGTACAGTGAGGTCAATAAGGATGTAATGTAGTCTAGTCCGAAGTCCACATTGATATCTCACTGACCACGCTACCGCAAGCATCTACTAAGTAAGGTCCCCTTCCTTGTAGCGAGAGGGTGAGGTACAGTGAGGTCAATAAGGATGTAATGTAGTCTAGTCCGAAGTCCACATTGATATCTCAATGACCACGCTACCGCAAGCATCTACTAAGTAAGGTCCCCTTCCTTGTAGCGAGAGGGTGAGGTACAGTGAGGTCAATAAGGATGTAATGTAGTCTAGGCCGAAGTCCACATTGATATCTCACTGCCACGCTACCGCAAGCATCTACTAAGTAAGGTCCCCTTCCTTGTAGCGAGAGGGTGAGGTACAGTGAGGTCAATAAGGATATTGTAATGTAGTCTAGGCCGAAGTCCACATTGATATCTCACTGCTTACGCTACCGCAAGCATCTACTAAGTAAGGTCCCCTTCCTTGTAGCGAGAGGGTGAGGTACAGTGAGGTCAATAAGGATGTAATGTAGTCTAGGCCGAAGTCCACATTGATATCTCACTGCTTACGCTACCGCAAGCATCTACTAAGTAAGGTCCCCTTCCTTGTAGCGAGAGGGTGAGGTACAGTGAGGTCAATAAGGATGTAATGTAGTCTAGGCCGAAGTCCACATTGATATCTCACTGACCACGCTACCGCAAGCATCTACTAAGTAAGGTCCCCTTCCTTGTAGCGAGAGGGTGAGGTACAGTGAGGTCAATAAGGATGTAATGTAGTCTAGGCCGAAGTCCACATTGATATCTCACTGCTTACGCTACCGCAAGCATCTACTAAGTAAGGTCCCCTTCCTTGTAGCGAGAGGGTGAGGTACAGTGAGGTCAATAAGGATGTAATGTAGTCTAGGCCGAAGTCCACATTGATATCTCACTGACCACGCTACCGCAAGCATCTACTAAGTAAGGTCCCCTTCCTTGTAGCGAGAGGGTGAGGTACAGTGAGGTCAATAAGGATGTAATGTAGTCTAGGCCGAAGTCCACATCGATATCTCACTGCTTACGCTACCGCAAGCATCTACTAAGTAAGGTCCCCTTCCTTGTAGCGAGAGGGTGAGGTACAGTGAGGTCAATAAGGATGTAATGTAGTCTAGGCCGAAGTCCACATTGATATCTCACTGCCAACACTTCCGCGTGCCTGTACCCACTATATGCATGTGGGCTTACACGTGTCTCTGTACACTGTTTTCTGTGATTTTATTTATTTTTCAATGGACAACGTTTTTATTTAATTTAAATTGAATCATTAATATTTTCAAGTGGTTAGCTTTTGGCGGTTTGCATTGTTCTACAGGCAAGCCTTGTATACTGAATAAGTAGATCTAGTAGTACTTTGTTGTGTGTTATTTTATCTAATGTTTCTTGTATTTCAAATGACAGAGAATCGTATGAGGGCACGAAATCATAATATTTATGTATTTAATCTCAATTCCAATGTTGAGCGTATTTGGTACGTTTCAAATATTCACCTGAATAATATCTAAATTGTGGTGATTTAGCTGTATAGCTGAATAGTAAAACACGAAAATATTATCGATGCAGAATGAAATTTAATAATCTTACTTGACCGTTTCTATTTTGAATTTTACAAACAAGTAGGACAAATATTCGTAATATCTTCTCGCTTATTTCATCTACATGTGGCAATACATTTGAAGAAACATTTTGGACTATTTAGAATAGCTTGGTAGTTATAGAATATCTTTAAAATTACAATTACATTTCTTTATACTTGGGTGAAATTTGGATTGGGGAAACTTTTTACTATTACCATTGGTTCTAAACATTTAGCATTTCTTGTAGACATACGAGACAGATTCCCTAGCCGAGGTCAAGTCTGCGAGACACCTTACAGAACGCTGGGCGGGCGCCAAGCCAAGAAGCGGACGGCGGAGACCTTGGTTAGACCGGAAGTGACCATTTGTAGCGGCGGCGCGGCGGCAGAAGGAGTGGAAGGCCGGGCGGTGGCGACCAACGACAGTCTAGGAGGATCAGTCAGGAGGCAGGAGTGAAGAGGAGGCCGGTGGGAGGCTCGCCCCCACACTCGCACGCCGTCCTACAGGTGGACCTATCGTCTTTCATAACAGTTCTTACCGACTTCCATGTACGGTCGGAGGTCCTTTGTAGGTGTCAACTGAAGTTTTTAACTTCTTACAACAAGGTCTTTACACACGTTTACCTATTTAAATAGTTTTTATGTTTCCAGATATCATAGTTACTGTATGGCAGTCTTCCAACATGGAACAAAACCGCGAGACGGACTCGTACATCGTATGACGACAACACTTCATTTCCATTTATATGTCCTTTATATTATAATCCTCATTATAATTTATAATCAAGCTTTCAATCCATTTGTTACTACTGCTATGGAGGTACCGTGTTCTAAAGTAAATGAAGGTAACGAAAGTCATGTACCAAACAGTCTACCAAATTTACTTCATATGTGTTACTATATCATATGATAAAATGTCATGTAATTGAAGTTCGTTTATTCTGCGATTTTCTCATTCCAATCACAGTTATCTATAAGACCAGTGTAAAATTGTTAAACATTTTCTTTTACCTTTAGTTTTAGACTAAGAGGAACCTGTGTACCAAGTTTGGAGTTTTTAGGACCAATCTATCAAGAGTTATACCAGGGTAGATGGCCATACACAGGCGACACGATTCTAAGAATGCTGTGGGATCCTTAATAAAACAAGGTAAATGTACGTCACAACACAACACAATGTGTCGTAACAGGCTTCTCTGGAGTTGCATGCAAATTTTCATCTATAATTCATTTCGATTTCGAGATGCCCTGCGTTTAAATAGAGAGGGAGATACCACATAACAAAAGAAGTAGACACAAATATGACGCATCTTACAGCTTATTTTTATAAAAATTAAGTTTCATGCAAAATTTAAAGTCTATGAAATCTTTCTCGACATATCTTGCCACATGAAACATTCAGATTGTTTTCTATAAAATTAACTTCCACATTATTGTTTAAATCATAAAAGTTTACCCACCAAGTCACCACAAAACATTGTTGTATGCGTTGCGATAGTTAGAATCCATGTACTGGGTTTTTATAGATTTATTTTGTTATTTTCTCGTTGCCATCATGGTTACCTATAAGACCGGTGTCAAAATATTCTCTAACTCTCAACTAAAAATCTTGTAGTGACATGCACCACAATCAAACTCAGTGTTCCTCATATAGAAATGGAGCTTTGTGCACAATTTCAAGTCTATAGATTAGTTCGTTTCTGAGATATTGTCCAGACAGGCAGAGAGTAAGATGAAATTTTTTCCCCCCACGCCGTGATAGATAGGCTTCGTTAAAGCTCAGCCAAATAGTAAACATTAACTTTCCCATAGCCTTTAGTTCACAACATAGCATTACTAGCATCTAGTGGGCATCTACTTTACCGTTTATTTTACTTATTATGTTTTGACTATGAATTTGTTGGATATTAAAATGAACAACACAAATAATACATTTTTAGCAAACTATTTTGTAATATAATTGTTTGTTTTGCTACGGTCTTATATGAGGTTATGTTTATATTCTCCTTTCTTTTGTCAAACGAAGTCTCTTATGTAATGCAAGGGTTAGCACTAACAGATCGACTGCCCACAAAGTTGGATAATTGGTGATAATAGGAAATATTTCTATGCAGATAGTTTTTGAAAACTATTGGCCGAGCGTTAGCAAAGCTTATCTCTCGAAGGGCTGGGAAAATGTCATTTCTGTCTGTCCGTCTGTCTGTCTGGCTCTCAGGAGCTTTTCCATACAGCCGATGGTTGTCCACTCCGACCGATTTGGCTGACCGTTATTTAACATTATTACATTAGATTTATAAATAACCATGACGGCAAAAAGAACATTGCAAAATAAATAAATAAGTCGCAGAAAAAACTGACTAAGTAAAACACAGTACAATATTCTAGCTATAGACTTGAAATTTTTGATAAAAACTCGGCGAAGTTTATTGCGCAACATGTGGAATGATAGAATTGATACATCTCTAGTGCTGTAATTGAGGGCCGCACATTATGTTTATTCTATCGAGACGATTGCGTAATTGAAACTGCAATTTTTCATGTCCTCGCGGTAAACATTTACATGCTGGGAAATTGGATCCACAAGCTGAGGGCCGATCCCATAGCCTAGGTGCGGTGCCACACTCATCTGAATGTAAATATGATCTTATTGGAGTGAGAGATCTATGTACCGCTTATAATCATGTCGATATGTATGTAAACAAGTGTGGACATGTTTGTAGACCAGGCAGCTCGTTGAATATATTACATATAAGCCGCTGGCTTATTGGTGAGACCTTTTTTTCCAGGACTGCAAGGAATAATAGGACTTGAGTAGGTCGAAAGGATAAAGAGACAGGACTAACGTCTCCTATTTCATTCTATATGGCAGTGGGTTGGTTTCTAGTGCTCCGTCCACTCATATATTTCATTTCCTCGTACATGGAGATGACGTCATTGACAATCTCAATTTCATGGCATGAAAAGGTTAATTTAAAATGGCATATATATTCGGTAACAATTGCCAATGGAGCAGTGTAGTGGGTACAGCGGTTTTAGCGAGATAACCAAATCAAGCAACATCGAGCGTGGCTGCTACTTGGATGGGTGACCGCTGAGCGATCCTGTCCTTGCAAGCAGCCCGCCTGCCCGGCCATTGGTGGTGGTTCGGAAGTCACCTTTAAGCCGTTGGTCCCAAATTAACGTGTTAGTGAGGGCTTCTTAGCACTAACTTCTCCTGGTAAAATATGATATTACTGTACTATACCGTACTGTACAATTAATTAACTACACACAGTCGATAATCAAACTACCAATGTTCTGACAAGGTCCCTTACGTCCGTCAGAAGCAGCATTCCATTGATATTTTTAAAAGGTATCCAGTATTCTTAAACATATTGGCCACTTTTATATTTCGAGTTCTCAACTGTAAATGGTTCTAATGATTTTCAAAAGTGGTAAATTATAAAACGTATTACAAATAAACTTTTATTTCTTGCATTTCTACCAAATTTTATTTATTATGTTAATATAAATGAGTGTTTATTTTAATGGAAGAAAAAGTAGTGCCATTAGGATTATATGTACTAATTATAATAGTCATAAACTGATTTTAAACTAGTCATTAAAATTAATTATTTTATTGGAAACTAGCAGTTATCCACGGATCCTCACGCAATTTCATAGGATGTGAACGTGTAAGAGCATTTCTGGCCTGAGTGAATTATATTTCCGACTTCAATGTTGAGTTTTTCTTGTTGTCACAATCAAGTAAATACTCAGGTTTGAGAGGCCAACTTCTGTCACAAGAGTTTTATAACAGTCTTTAAATTTTAAGTAAATGTTAGATAGTAACTTGTGTTTAATATACCCATTACTGTACTGACTAACCATACTTAATATTTGCTCAAATGTACAGTTAAAAGTACATTTTTACAAAAACTCTTAATTCTATTATCTTTATATTTTCCTACCCTGTGCTCAACAGCGGTTGCAGAAAAGGTTTCAAAAAAGAGTGTTGTTACTATCAAGCTTACTCTATAATTTCAATCTATAAATGTAAACCAATTGAAAATAGAGGTTAAATTAATTTAACATATGGTTGTGCTGCCATAGAATAATTTTGACACATAGGGGTTGATTACATTTAATAGGATCTATCAATTAATAATACTATTTGGCTATAATGCAACTTTAGAGACCACTGTGCCGTAGCTCTGGGGGTGTTTCCGAAATAAGAATAGGCCTAACTGTTAACCTTAAGAATATCCATGTAAAATTTCAATACAGCCCAAGTAGACTCATTGGGTAACAGACAGACAGGCACCAATGGATTTTGATACAATTTGCGATTCAGTGTTTATTGAAATAAATTAAATTCGGCTATTGCCATTTATACAAATTTAATGAATGTATATATATATATATATATATATATATATATATACATACATACATATATATATATATACATTCATTAAATTATATATATATATATATATATATATATATATATATATATATTACTTAGTATGTTATTTAGTGCTTGTAAAATACTCAATGCCAAAAGACCACCCAAATTCTTTTCAGAATGAAAAAAAAAACGTTAAACTGTTGTCTAGCTGAAGACGTGGCAACAGCGGCGGCGGGATCTAGAACACAAAAAATCAGGCCTAAATATTCTTTAATGTTTCAACCCCGACTGTCAAAACGGCGGCTTCCACCCCCCCCCCCCAAAACCTATACCACCTTCCCAGTCCCAGAAGTGAACCTGAGACCTCCTGATTGGGTAGTCATTCACCTGCCCTAGCCTAAAGCCTGGGGCACTTCCCCGAACAAGTTCTACATCTTCACCCATCGATTCAGTTATACACATTACGGCGCGATCCTTTGTTGTATCAAATGTGTTACAGCGTGTTTGACTCGATCTGTGGGATATTCACCAATGTATTTTGTCCTGACGTTTTTATTTAGTCTTTGTTAAAGGCTATTTTATTTATGTGTTGCATGTAGGATTAAAAGCATACTTCTAGAATGTATACATCAAATAAGAGAGCTAATTTTGAAATAGCATAAGTCGATTAAGAGCAGTCTGTAATATGACCTTGAGAAGTCCCCATAAGAACAATGTTAAATCTCATGCACGTTCCACAAAATTTCGTAGCAAAACTTACTTACATTATAAAAATTTATATTTATTTTACAATTAAAAATAATTCTTTATTAACTGGGTGTGATAGAGTAGCCAGAAAGAGATTTATATATATTCATAATTTATTTTTGGAAAATATGTCCTTAATAGGGGTTTATAATAAAGTATATTACAATTAAAAAAAGGTTTTCTAAATTATGAAATATTTTATCGTGTGTTTAACGTTTATAACTCCTGCAGGACCCATTTTGGACTACTTTTCTCAATAGAAAAATCACTATTGTAATTTAAACTTTATGACTGGAAACCAATTTGTGGTATAAAATGGCTAATGGACAGATCTTTCTTATACAATAAATGGTATAAAATGGTTCTTGTACATAAGTTATACAATAAATAATCAGTCTGTGTGTCGGTAACTGTGAAGGACACGTTGATGCAGGAGTCAGCCATGGAAACAGTGAGGTATTGCTTAGAAATGGCAGGTAAGATTGAGGAAACGTCAGTTTGCTGACTCGTATGACGAACGAGGATTGCAGCAAGAGCAGGATCAGGATGATTCTTCAAGGTCGAGTATGACCCAGGATGGAGTCATTCTCCTTGACTGAATAGAAGATCACCAGGATCTTGGAGAAATATGATCAGTGGATGATTGTAAGGAATCAATAGAACCAACGCATCTGGAGGAGTAAGAATGTGCATATTCTGATTACTCACTTATCTCCTCTTTATCGCTCAAATTGTGATTGGCCCTTCACTAAAACTGAATAATTTAAACAAACGATTTAAGGAGAAAATAATCCACAACATTTAGAATCTTATACTTTAAAATAATTTTAGTATCAATATTGTTTACTAAGATGGATACATTCAGTTGGCGCATTAATAATTATAGACCAATAAGTATTTTACAAGATTTTCGAAAATAACTTGAAATACCGAATTATTTACCTTTATATTAACTTGTATAGAGAATCCCTTCGTAATGAATATGAAAGATCTGAAATATTGCTCTAGACGAAAAGATGAACCAAGTATTCATAAGTGAAAATTAAGTCATTTACAACCAAACTCTCATTCGTACTTCTACCTAGATAATACCCGTACGACGAGACGAAGTGACGTATTCTTGTCTACTTAAATGTCCCGATGGTGTAATACACGATACATCTGTCACCCTGAGTATATCGATCCCCGGCCCCCGTGCCGAGGAGTCTCGGTGTCATTTAGTCTTCAGTGGGGCGGCGCCCTTGCCTCTCAGAGAGGGCGGCGTGGGGGCGGAGGCGGTGAAAGCGGGGAGGTTATTGCGTCAGACCTCGGTTGTTAAACTGTTGGACCGAGAGGGAACAATTAGTTCTCGGGCTAAAGAGACGTGTTGATAATAGTTCGACTTTGTAAACAAGTGAGTCAAGAGCTTAGAAATTACATCAATCTTAATATATTCTTAAGTAAGACCACGCGAAGTTTAATCATATTTGATAATATTAATATTTTTGTTAAATACTAAGTTTAAATATAAAATGAACCTCTCACCAATTTTTGAAAAAAATTCTAAAATTTTTTCTAAAAATAGCTTAATATCGAAACAAACCACACTTAGAGACATCTAGAACCCATATAAGTTTTTAGGGTCAATTTTAAGTATCAAAAATTTAGAAACGTTGGGAAAGTAATAAGTAAAAAGATAATTTAACCAAAAAAATCGTTAACCAACATATGAAATTAGTTTTTTTAGCATATCGACTGTTTTAGGATAATCAGTTAAAACAATACCAATGAAAGATACATATAGAGGCGAAGCAAATTAATGGCGCTTTGATGTTTGATTCGTAGATCCCTTTTCAGTAGCGAACTTGAGAGGCCGGTGAGATTGGACACAAACAACAACAAAAACAACGAAATCTTCTGACTGTGGAACTTAAAATGGCAGCTTTGTCGCCATCTCTCTCTTTATACTGGAAGGTATTACTACAGTAAACCATCGGTATGCATCCCCAAGTCCTGATCCAATTTCGCTCTTGATTACGAATCCTTCAGGAGTTAAGTTCATGTATTGGGTCAATATTCGACGCATGGAATTATCATGATAATTTTGGTTGTTCAAGATGGATTATATTTGCTACCTCCACAAGACGTCCAGACCATCTTGGGCAAATTTTGTTAAGGAGTAAAGGTCCACTTCTAAACCAATGCTAATAGTACGCTGACACTGTTCTATAAAGTGCTCAAGTAGGTTCTAATCCATTTATCAATAAATTTCCAGAGAATTTGGATTAAAGTTACTTGACTCTCCTTCTATTGTACCCTAAGAGCTTAATAACCTCCCTTGGATAAACGTTTGGCTACAAAACACGCCAATTTTGCTTCAAGTCTATGAATCTATGTAGATACGTGAATGACACTAGGGCTTCGCCTCTTTGGATTAAAAACTCCTAAATGTATTACCATTTATTCATTACATATTAAACTTCGTTACAAGCACTTTTGGATTAAACAAACTTCGCTGTTTAGTATAAAATATTTGAACTCAATATAAAGTTATGGAAATTTTAGTTTTTTTTTTTTTTTATTAAAAATGTTGTACTAGGCTGTCTGTCGTCCTGTGTTTTTTATAAATTGCCGTATCATACCTTTCCATAACTTTTAAAATCCGAAAGAGATTTTAATTGGTTGAATACAAAATTTGTATCTTTATAATGGAGAAAAAGTATAAATACAGAACTTTTTATGTAATTTTTTATAGTTTTCCCTTTGACTATTACAAAAACTGAGTTCCCATCCAACATTGTTCTGTTAAGAACACCCATCTTGTAGTGGCCTTTAGTTGCACAAATTTCAACACACGAAAACCTCTAACGATTCCTGAAAAATATTCATAAAGTTTTCTTTTCTATGCGTAAGTGCTTAAAAATCACCGGCCTTACATGGATAATGCTTATAATAAGGGAAAATTAAAATAAAAAAATATTAGAAATCGGTCGACACGTTGGGCCACACCAACTCACAGATAGTCAAATAAAGTTATAATTGTATATTTGAAACTATCGGTAAAACTATAATTAATTTCAACTTTTAATTATCTTAATAATTTCAATAGATTAATATATTTTAGCCATTTACTGAGATAATAAACTATGGTTCGATAAATCAAGCAAAAAATACGGGGAAATAAAACGTTAGAAACACAAAAACAAAAATAAACAATAAACAAAGAAACGAATATAAAGATGCTTAAAGTGATTTAAGTTATGTAAGTATTTTAAATTCCTTGAACAGTAAGAATGGGTGTAAATAAACATATACATTAAGAGGTTGCTTATCGTGACAACCGTCGAAAACCGAGTTCGAAGAAAACGCCGAGGTTAAGTGTTGTAGCCTGTTTTAGGCAATAAATCTTCGGGTACAAAAGACAAGGCTCAGTTAAGGGGGAACACATGCTCCTAGCCAAAAACATTTCTTTAGGAGAAACTGTTTCGAATAAATCCAAACCATTCTTACAGTTTGACGTGTTGTGGGTGTTAATCTGGCAAACATAACACATCACTAAACAGTGTCACGTGTTTAAGCACATCACTAAACAGTGTCACGTATTTAAACTAAACAGCTGATAAAGCTGGGAGGTCTACCAACGTAACTTCCCAAACTATTTGAATTGAGGGACAGCTTCTTCCAGGATTCCATACTATCGGATCAGTACTTGATTGGTTCGGGTTTACCACAAATTTTAGTTCCTAGTTTATTTTGTCACTTGGATATTGATAAATGATCTTTTCTAAGAATAGACTGATTATAGATGTGTCAAAGCTATACAGGGTACATTGATTCATTCTTAACATTGTGTCCAGCCACAAGGGTCTTAAATGGATAACACCAATAAAGTAATGAGGAACTGGTGTTCGGCTAGGCGAAGAAAACGAGATTAAGATGAAGATGATTTCATTCATAAGAAATACGTCAATAGTTGGAACTTTCCATTACCAACTTAGTTCTCAAGTACATATTACGAATGAAGAATGATCATAATTATGTAAATATGCATTACGTAATGTATCTTAAAAGGTAAACAAGAATCTAGAAATTCAAGGTCAACCGAACCCCAAGGTTTGTCTTGGGTCCATTGATATTACCTAAGTTGTAATATCACTTTAAAATACCAAACTTCATCCTCCCTAATCCAGAGATGGACACTTTTACAAAGTTTCATGTCATCCACGAGATTACATCTACTCCAAGACGAATCTCATTATAAATTAGCGTTACCCAATTTCCAGAACCCAATATTCTGGAAGTACTGCATATGCTACCATTTCCAGTCGTAAAGTTGAACTCAACTTTGGTTCCATAGGCATTTATAAAATCTAAACATCAACGAGATTCTTTGTCCTTAATGGCAGATAGAAACTCTGGACTGCAAACTGATAACATTGGGAACGGTCTCAAACTATTTCTAGGTGGGTATGAACCGTGGTGTTGCAGAAGGTGATGTTGCAGAAGGCAGGAGCAGATGTGGACGGTAACAAGGTGGCCGGCCATGTAAGGCTCTGCGTTGTACGGTGTACCTGGGTGGTAGCACGGGCCGAAAGATCACGGGTCTCACACCTGTACCTTGCGGAACACCTGCTGACAGGCGCTCATCTGCTGCGGCGTCACGGAGCTGTAGGGATGTACATGTGCCTGTGAGCATTTACTTTTGGATTTTGTTGTTAAATGCTCTATCCTAATATCGTCTTGCCCATTAGGATAGAGTCCACATAAGTCCTTGGATGACATGAATCCTCCCAAAGAATCTTAGGTTTGTTGGTGATGGATATCTGAATATCCATAAGGAAGAGTCGATTCTTGTACTACTCGTGATTTATTTAATACCAACATTACTTGTGCTTCTAGTGCTGCAAAAGCTTAACTTCAGGGTCAGTTGTGACTCCATAATTTAAAAGCAAAAAAAATTAGAGAGATAATGAAATCAGACTTTGCAAAGGCCCAGGAAGTAGTGAGAATGCCACAGTTTTCTCACTACATCTTCGACAAGTCATATCATTACCAACTTGGCACATTCTCATATGTTTTATCTTCGCCAGTTAAGTAACTAAAACCTTTATACTCATTTTAGTTCTGGGACAAGCATGATGAGCTTGTGGTATGAGGGTCAATCTGGCAGAGGAGGTAATGAAGTTGCCTCCTGTTGTTGCAAAGCTGTAATGCTTGTTGAGCCTACTACTAAGTTCATAGCATGGTATGACAACTGCTCCGGGCAAAATAAAAATAATATTCTGCTATTTTTATGGATTTATTTAACATCTATTGGTGTTTATGAAGAAATCGAACGGAAATTTTTGGTATCAGAGCATTCTTTTCTTGATTGTGACAGAGATTTTGTTCTGTCTAAGGAGGGAAAATATCGACCTTCTCCTTGGAGAACCTTGTCACAATCTATCTACTACGTGACGCTGAGATCCAGTAGCAGTTAATGGTAAAAAGTAATTATAGCACTTTTGCGTGTGAAGCCACAGATAACTGCTCATGCATAAAATAGAGCTTAAAAACGGGTTAACACTTTGTAGATTTGCTAAATGGCACATCTAGGACAAGTACTGTAGCATTTTCTAAAAGTTAGAAACATTACTAGTAACAGAACGTGTCACATATAACATTTGCTACGAGAATAAAATCTCAATTTTAAAAGAGCTACATATAACATGCTATATCTAGCAGATTCTGCTACCATTCAGAGTCGGTAAATATCAAAGAAACCCTTGCTACGTCTTGCTTGTAGAACATACTATATCTAGCATGAAGCTTTCACAAAAGTCACTGATCGAACATATTATATAACAGTTGCTATATGCAACACATAGCATTTGCTGCATCTGACATATAATGGGATTAAACAATACAGACTTATATGTTATACTATAACATCTGCTACACTTAGTGTTTAACATCAGCATTATACAACAATTGATATAGGTTTTATCCTGCTGTTAGACTGAATATAAAAATTTGTACGTGCATATAATATAACTACACACATTTGTAAAAATACCGAAGTTTTTTATAAAGCCGGAAATAATGTAATAAAAAACAAGTACATTTCTGGAATTAAAATTCCTTTAAAACAATTTACGTAAAAACATATGTCAGTATTATATTTAAAATTAAAATGTTATATATTTATTAAATATTTAAAATAACAAGAACTAATCGTGAAATTATTATTTGCTAATCGTGAAATTATTATTGCAGGCAGTTAATACAAATTTACAACAAGTGTATATTTCTAAGAGTAACTAAAGTACATAACAAAATTGTTCGGTTGCATTTATGTTGCATGAATAATAATTATGTATGGGAACAACAAGAATAATCGTAATTTAAAATAATAATAGGTTTCGCTATTAGATCACAGGCATGCTTCTTATTATATCAAACAGATATTACAGAAAAAAAAACTTGTAAAATTACATGTGATAGCATTTATTTACACTCTGCTTCTCCTATATAATTTAACCTGTTTGAGATTTGGTGCAGCATTGTTTAATGCATGTAACAATTTGGGTAGTGTTCTTGTAAGTATAAGAAATTAATTAATTTAAAAAATTGAAAGTAATTTTATTCATTGCGACACCCTACAGAAAGGTGACCTTCACGTGTTACTATGTATTTGGCGAGGACATTTGTAGAAGAAACGAGTGAGATAATCTGAGCTCTTTAACCGTTCATAAAAATAAGAGAGTCAGTCTATTTTGCCCAATACATAAGATATAAGATTGAAATCATCTACTCCTAATTAAAACCCTGGATAGTCTAGATGAAGAGGTGTTCTCATTGTCTCATCGGGAGCACAACCGGATGGTTGGTGAGTAAACCAGACAGAGTTCTTCAGTAGTCTAGGTGTCTTTGTCGTCGAAAAGCTACAAATGGTCCGTTTCAAAAGTTTTGGTCAACGACTTTTTGAATCTCTTTACACAGACGTTAACTCTGAGTCTAGGAGGTAAGTCATTCTGTGGCTGTGACTCTGCTCTAAGCTGAAAGGGAACTTGAGCTAAACCCAACTTTTGCATTGAGTCAAATCTTCCCACCATAGCTAAGTTATTTGCAATGAATCCAGTTAAACCCTACTTTGCTAAGCCTTGTGCGGGTGTTAACCAATAACAGATGGGATTTCAATTGTGGGTATTAACGTGTGGAGTTACATCATACACTAGTATCACACAATAGCTAAAGCTTTCTTTGCGTATACTTACAGTTTCGGAGCGGTACACAAAATGTAAAGAAACATTGAACATTCAAACACATTCAAAAGGTCCCATAAGGTCTCTACATCAATTTTTTTTCTCCAACGACGTCCCGTTTATAATGTACTCTTGTATTCATATAACACTTCTTAAGCCTCGGTGTGTGCCCCTTATACATAATGTACTGTCTGTGCACGGCACTGTTTCATACATGTTACATTGCAACATCCAGGTATGTGTAAGCATCTGTAACCCTTCACGTTTACAAACGAGAGGTCCGTTTCTTGTTTCATTCCAAAGTTTATTTTACTACGCTCATGTCACACACGTGGATATTTACAAGTCAAACATAGGATGACCGAAGTATAACGTCCACATGTTGCACTTCCTTGTCGTGCAGCTCGCAGATCGATTGCAGCTAGTCACACCAGGGTGCCAGGGTGATGGGGAGTGGGAGGGGGTGTGAGGGAGCTAACTAACCCTAAACTAGCCGGAGTGGTTTTTTAACCCCCGCCTCTCTCACACGTGTCCCGACCGACAGATGGCCCGCGCCCTGTCCCACATAGGGACAGAGACCTCCGTCTGTCGCAGCGGCGGCGGCCTCCAGAGGGTCGGGTGTCTTCCGGCGGGAGGGAGGCTGTCGTCGACCAGGCGCCCTTCCGTAAAAAACTAACCAGAAACACCGCTAAAACACTATCGGAAAAACAAACCAGTCAAACATATTGTGTAAAGTAACATTAAGCATTAACTAGGTCAGAGCGGGTAATTTACATAATTAAAATGACATAAACATGTCCTCTTGGAATAATCAATGTGGAACCCTGATTTTTCTTTTGGCGTACTGCGTACTTTAGTAGAATTGATTTACTTCTGCCCAGAAGTTTTATGACATAGGAGTGAATTCCTCCCAAACCTTGAACTATATAGGAATTATGAAGGACCCTCCGTGTGGAGCTTTAATCTTGTCATTGCATGAACACTTGTCTCAACAGGCAGATCGCTGCTGTCTCAAGGTCACTTGCTGCAAAGTCAGTCAGTTCGGTGTATCCCTCTACCATCGACTCAGAAACTGTGATTTAATTCTTTTTTTTTATCGAAGCTAATTTCCTCAAATTAACGATTTTTGATAGTATTTTTTTAATATTTTTTATTGTAATTGCCAAAACCTCTGCCTTGGTCGAATTCACGCAGAAGAATAAATCCAGGAAGACATTTTTATATATTAAGGATTGTTCAAAATGTACAGCAAATCAATTTTTAAAAGCAGCCTGCATGGGTGCTGCATAATAATATTAGACATCCACGGGTATTAAAATGAGAGAAGTACCCATGAAATCTCATTTTTTAAATAATTAAAATAACATCAAAAGCTCGATGTAGGCCTACTATTCATTGAAATGAATTTATGGTAGTTTCTTTCCAAGTTTTCATTTAATTGTACTCAAACCGGGCGTGGTGATGTACAGGGGGTGTGATATAATATTGTGGCATCAAATTGAAGGATAAATAAGAGATCGGCTTGCGCGATTGAGAGACAATAATAACGCCTCATCATCTAGATCACACTGGTGGGCTGTTGGGTGTCTCTTCTGATGCAAAGAGTTCGTTCAGAATGGGCGTGGACTCCAGATTCCAAGAATCAAGTCTGTGATAGTGTCATATATTCCAGGAATCAAGTCTGTGGTGGAGTCAGATTTCAGACTAAGCACTAAGCGGAAGGTGAAATGAGGCTAAACACAACATTAAAATCGAATCAACCCTTCCTTAGCTCCATAAATTAAATCATTTTCATTATTATTGCAGTTTGCAGAGTTGAGTTACTTGATCACAAACTTTATTCCTTTATTTATTCTTTATTTTGAGGGGCTGAACAATTTCAATTTCTCTCTGCATGCCTAGCTGTCTGTAGGTCCAAATGATGTATGGTACATGTTATTTGAATTTGTAGAGTAAAAAGAAAATACAATACAGTGGAAAATCATTGATAAAAGTCGGTTATAACATTTAATTTCAGCATACTCCTGGCTGATTATTCACATGATAAATTTTAAAACTGCGTTTAAAACGGAATAGAGTGAAATATTGGCTGAGCGTTAGCGAAGCTTATTACTTAAGGAGCTGGAAAAAGTTTTGTTACTGCCTTTTCGCCTGTCCACGAGATAACTCACTCGAGAAATATTAGATCTAGAGACTTCATATTTTTCATGGAACTCTATTTATATACTGGCAGCATTGGGTTCGATAATTGTACATAATTTCGGATTTGGTTAGTTGTTAGTGAACATTTACATTGCTGTTATAGGTAACCGTAGTAGTAACTTACTTACTTTTTATCCATAAATTTGTAAACAAAAGAACTTTGTACAATCATATACCACAAGTATGTAATGCAATCGTATAATATAGTGAAATGAGCTAGAGACTTGACTTAGCATGCAAGAACGTAACCAGAAAACATTTTTGGGGGGGAGGGTTCAGACAACTGACATTTTCTCGTAGTCGACAGAGTAAGGTTCCATTTTATTCCGTAATAACTTCTTGATCCGTTTTTTTTTATTGAGAACGATCTTTTAGCAGTACATACTATTTCGCACGTAATGAAGTAATACTGAATTATTCGATGGAAATTTGAGGGGGATCCGGACCCCTTGGACCCCTTGCTGGCTACGTCCTTGACTGCATGTAACCATAGTGAAGCCTGTTATATGCGATTCGTGGTGTGACTAGGGGTCTGGCCTGTTTTTAAACCATATTAAAATTACTAGTTTTAATATATGAATTTTGTTATTAATATATGAACAAAGTACTTGTATAAGATACTATATTATTAGACTTGAGAGATGTGGACTTCTACACTTATTGAAATAAACTCAACTCATATTTTTTTATTTCGTTAAAGCTAAAACATATTTTTTTCTTCAAACTGAGTGTACCAGTAAAATATACAAATAAAAATATTATAGTACTAGTAAACATTCCTTAATATAAAAAATTCATTTAAAAGTTATATTTTTTACAAAAAATCTACTATTTTAATAATTATTACCAACACACGAGATCAATAACCATCAAAATAAGGTGTGAAAATTGTAAATACCAAAAACAACACAGCGGTGTAGAGCGGGTATTGTGTACAATAAAACTTCAGGCGCTTCACTAAATACTGTATTGCTGAGGAATCTCGCCTTGAAGCTTCTATATTTAAATGTTACGCAATAAGTATTTACAACATACTATCAATCTAAATCGTTTAAAAAGTTTGAAGAGTTTAAATTAAAATCTCATGTTTGGGGATTATTTAAAATTAAAATAATAGTGTAGCATTTGAGATAAATAATTAGTAATTAATGAATGAAATTGCTTTAATAAAGATGATTTTAGACTATGAAATCCTGTTTTCCACAATCTATCATTTGTATTAGTAATAATGTGAGCAGTACAAGAACGATAAATAAATTTACTGCGGTTTATATTGTTTATTATCTATTGCAAAATAAAATCTAAATAGAGTTATGTAAGATGTTTAACCAAATGGTAAAACTGTATTTTAAATTTTTCATCCCTTGACAACAAATCAAGCATTAAATTGTTTTCTTGTTGTGGGATTATTTTGTATGTTTGTTGAAATATTTCAACTTTTGAATCACCCAAGAAATTCCACACAAAAATGTTGAAATGACCTAATATTGCAAGTGAGTGAAATTTTCTATAACTATTCTTTCAGTCTTGTATTTTTGTCTGTGATGTTGGTAAGCCTGTAAACTGTGCCGAGATTCATATGTGAAGCAGTTATCACTTATTAAGTTTCTGACAGGCTCTTCGAGCCGTTGTATGCTATCCGTCTGAGTTGTAATTCCAGATACAGAGGCCCTAGACACTTGAAACTTGGTACACGGGTTCTTTTTGGTTCGAGGATGGAATTTTTGACTTTGGTTTTGGGTTTGGGTTTGGGAACTTTGCCAAAGGGTTGAAAAGGTAAAACTATTATCACATTGGTCATTTTGGCTGCGCTTTAGCAAAGACTCGTCGGGCTAGACAAATTCCATTTCTGTCTGCATCTTTGTCTTTCCGCATGATATTTAAAAAACAAACTGATGTTTAGAGTTGAAATTTATACGAACAACAGTGAGTTCACAGATGGTGCGATTGTGGCTGAGCGTTAGCGAACATATCACTTTGGTTTTATGGGTAAACTAAACGTGATGATAACGAGAAAATAGTAAAATAAATAAATGTGTAAACAAACTCAATTGAATAAAAAAAAGAGTTAAAAAAAAGAAAAGAGGCTCAAACATGTAATTAATACGTCTTTAACGTATCTAACTATCCCAATATATAGGGCCTATATATATATATATATATATATATATATATATATATATATATATATATATATATATATATAGGCCCTATATATAAACATGATTTTCACAATGGTCTGTAGACTTCTATAATTTCAACAATTATATAAAAAGTAATTTAATGAAGGAACGTGTGAATGTATCATGTGTATAGCCGAGAAATATTTCATATATAGGCCTAAACTTTAAATTTTGCGTGAAACTTAATCTCTACATGAATGAGTTCTATCATTCGTAATTTTTGTGTCTACTTTTTTTTGTATAATTGTCTGTACATATTTAAATTTTGCGTGAAACTTAATCTCTACATGAATGAAGAGTTCTATCATTCGTAATTTTTTTGTCTACTTTTTTTTGTATAATTGTCTGTACATATTTAAATTTTGCGTGAAACTTAATCTCTACATGAATGAGTTCTATCATTCGTAATTTTTGTGTCTACTTTTTTTGTATAATTGTCTGTACATATGTCGGCAGAAAGAAATGAGCTAAAGAATTGAAATTTTGCATTGAAGTTTAGCGAAACCTGTTACGACATGTGGTATGGCGTACTCCTACCATATAGGTAACCATGATGGTAACCGTGATGGTAACCGTGATGGTAACAAGTAAGACGATTTGTAAACAACCGAGTGTAATCATACGCCATTATTAAGTGAGACGTAGTAAAACATGTGAAGAAGCTACTTTGTTGGATTGATCAATGTGTTTTGTTGCGTCCTTCAATACTTTTATTACGCTTTATTATTATAAGTAAACACGTACTAAGCATGTTAGGACAATATAGTATTTATGAATTAGACATAAGAATAATTTAGTATTGAATTCAAAATGTTTTAGTTATCACATTCACTACTCTACTTATCACTGTAAATCAAAGAGCTAACGTGTTTGAATCCCAACAATCCAAACAATTCCCGTATCGGGGAGGATTTGTTAACAGTTGGCAACTCCACAAAATATGGGGACGGACCGCAATCGGCGTCACAATTAACGGGGCAGTTGAGGGACGGGTATGAATTGGGGGGGGGGAGAGAACAGTGTATCACTCGCCTAGTGTACAATTAGGGAAACAAATACACGTTATATGTTAGCTCGTTGATTTCGAGAGATCAATAGAGGTTGAGGTTATCGCTTTCGACAGGTAGCCCGGGATCCTATAATAAATGTATTTTGTCTATTCACCATGAGCTATGGTGGGGGGAGGGGAGGGGTTTCTGAATTTAATAAACCGTTTTGAAATTAATATGTGCTTTAATTAGATGTCCAGTCTAAATAAAATACAAGCAGGCTATTTTACCTTGAGGTATTGTGGAGAAATTACAGTCACAAGGACTCTGTTACTGATAAAAAAAATATATATACAGAAATGTTTTTACTTGTTTTGTGGACGATTCTGAAATTCAGACATGCACGTCGATCCGAAAGAAGTTTCATTCCTCCAGGATATTTTTATCGTTGCTGCATAGTCCTCCTGGCGCCCTGATACTTTTATTCTAAACGTTTGACCGTTCGTTTAACCTTTTGTTTTTAATTAACGGGGTAATTAAATTACACTCCACAGAGTCGATCAGTAATCCATTACTGATATGATAAACAGTTTGATTAAGAGGTTCTCGTTTTGTAGCGCTCCCGCTAATTGATCGGTTATGAAATCTGTTTGATTGTGTTTAACCTGTGAACTTTATCAGTAAATAATTAGATGATTGCGGATATTTCAGTGGCATAACGACGTTAATTAGGCGTATAAATGTCGCGATGAAGCCGTGTCCCACAATGGGGTACTTTCCGATCGCCGATTACTATTCGTTCAATTCGCATTTATTATGTGGATAAATAACGATAAACATAATTAATTATGTAGCTTATTCGTAATATATATTGATGGGTGATCTATTATGGTTCGGGTTAATTTATGAGGTGCTTAAAAATTCCAACACTTTCACGCTTTTCATGTGATAAAACTGAATATTCACTTCGTTAAATGCTTGGAAAATATCAAAGAATAATATAATTTAAACAGTACGCTGTTCTCCAAAGAGCCAAACAAACCTTGATAGAAAGAAAACCTTTTCAGTAGGCTTGAGTCAACGTATGTCGCCGACAGACATGGCGAGCGGGTAGTCGGATAGACAGACAGACACAAAGTCATGCGGCTCTGGCGCGACATAACGAGTGTTGGCTGCCTCGGTCGCATGACACCCTGATACAAAACACGTATGACAACAATGTTTTACAGTGCCCTCGCCGATGGCGGATAAAGATGCTAACAATAAAGTACTACGGACGCACACATGTTCGGCTGCGTACGCTCGGCCCAGATTATATACGATCGGACCGATAAATGCCGGGTACGCGGGCGCGTACACATCACAGATACCAAAACTCCCGCTGCCGGAATAGCTGTGACATCTATAAACGGTTTTCGGTGACAACGGGCGACCCCGGACAGGCAGGGTCGACGCTATCAAATAACTAAACAACCGTTGATTAAAAATAATAAACTGATCAGTGTCGAGTTATTAAATAGATAGAAGTAATTAAAGTTAGAGGAAGTTTCGTTCCGACTCGGCAAGTCTGTCGGTTCGTTTGGCGCCATCCCAGTTTGTTTAAGTCTTCCACAAGAAGTATTCCCTTTGTCTGTAAGAAGTTAATTTGTTTTGCCCTGTAGACGAGATTCAGTTAATTTTCTTTCCGACACTGTTTTAAAAAGAAAAGATTGTTTTTGAGGAAGCGGGCAAAGAGCACACTGGTTCAGCGGTATCAGGAGAGCAGGAGTTGTAGTAGGCCTGTGGCCGTGTATCGACCTGACTCGCACTCCTCTCTCCTCTCCCCGCGCCCCACCGAGAGTGTCATCTGCCATTGGTCAGCTCCGCGCAGGAAATACTATGTCATGCATGAAAATTGAGGTTAATGTCCCGGAGCTCATCTTACTGAGGCACATAGGTCACCTTTAGGAGAACTCATCATACTCTTCATTACTTCAACGGGCAGATCTGATTATTTGAGACTTGTAATAGAGTAATACGTGGAATATACTGTACTAAAAACTTTGAAGGTATGTGTTTCGATATTATGATGCGGTAGTCTCAATGGGTTATTTGGTTGTTTGACGCCATCGCCATTTTAGAAATTTTACCAAAGAAATTCCACCATCAATAGTTAATTTCGAATACCCATGTGAATTGTCCACAGGTTTGTTTTCAATTGTTGGCGTAATGTACAATATCTATCAAGCTTACGTTCCTAAGAAATAAAAGGTAACATCTCCTAGAAGTAAGATTATTTCCAATTAAATTTCACACTAGAAGCAATCTTTATAATCTGTGTTCTCTCAGCCTTACCAAAAACTGAACAGCAAAAAAAAATTGTAATCAGTTATGTTTTATAAATTAATAATCATATAAATTATTATTTATTATTAATAAATATAAATAACTATAGGACACAGAGTAAAGAGACACAGATGGAAGTTTAAGTTTAAAAGACCGTAGTACAAGTGGTGGGTTATCACAGAATCCGATACTATAAAAAGTCAGTTTCTTCATATTACTTTTATATCGGCATACTGGTTGAGAGAAGACAAATCGATTAATTGAAACACAGGTAGACAACAAAAGGAAATTACTCATATTGTTTCTCTTGACTGTATTGTACTAAGTACCGTCGATAATCCCTTATATAAGAGTTGTGGTATATTATACATTTATATTTATAAACTTCACTAGCATTTTGTCTTTGAGGAACATTTTGTGTGCAAAATCAGCCTATTGCAATCACCCTAACGATAGGGTAACACTTAGGACAAGTTCTGCATAACTTCACTCAACTCATGAAATTTCACTCCCAAAATCCATAAAACCTTCCACATAATTTTCTTTACAAAAACCACTCTTTGAACAGTGCTCTTTTCACTAAGTTCTTGGGTGTCCACTTACACACTTGTTCATGTTCGTCTAAACCTTCATCCAGTAGATTACCTATTCCATTTGCTGACTGCATTACCAGTTATTGGCACATTCCTAAATATTTATTTAAATTATTACAGGTATTTAGTTGTGTTTAAGTATAGTTGTTCGTTGTTGCTTGTAATCTATCACGTCGTTTTACAGATATCGTTTCAATTTCTTATTATACTCTGAATACCTGTTTTAATTTAACCATTTTAAGTTCCCCGTACACCGCAGTTTTTGTATATTTAAAGGCCATGCAGACTATTATTAAATTGTAATATTTTTTAACACTTACAAACAAATTTATTCTATAAATACAGAAACATATTTTTAAATATGTATAAATGTGGACAAGTGTAATGGAGAAGTATCCTTTACGACATTCTTTGTCATTGGACCAAGACGACTCCCTCGGTACATCTCGACATAATTGTGTCAACACCATGAGCTGTGTCAACTATTGTGCCAACACCGTGAGCTGTGTCAACTATTGTGTCAACCCCATGAGCTGTGCCAACTTGTGCCAACACCATGAGCTGTGTCAACTATTGTGTCGACACCATGAGCTGTGTCAACTATTGTGCCAACACCGTGAGCTGTGTCAACTATTGTGCATGTGCCAACATTGTGTCAACACCATGAGCTGTGCCAACTATTGTGTCAACACCGTGAGCTGTGTCAACTATTGTGTCAACCCCATGAGCCGTGCCAACTATTGTGTCAACACCGTGAGCTGTGTCAACTATTGTGTCAACACCATGAGCTGTGTCAACTATTTTGTCAACCCCATGAGCCGTGCCAACTATTGTGTCAAACACCGTGAGCTGTGCCAACTATTGTGTCAACACCATGAGCTGTGTCAACTATTGTGTCAACACCATGAGCCGTGCCAACTATTGTGTCAACACCATGAGCTGTGTCAACTATTGTGCCAACACCATGAGCTGTGTCAACTATTGTGTCAACACCATGAGCTGTGTCAACTATTGTGTCAACACCATGAGCTGTGTCAACTATTGTGCCAACACCATGAGCTGTGTCAACTATTGTGTCAACACCACGAGCTGTGTCAACTATTGTGCCAACACCATGAGCTGTGTCAACTATTGTGTCAACACCACGAGCTGTGTCAACTATTGTGTCAACACCACGAGCTGTGTCAACTATTGTGTCAACACCACGAGCTGTGTCAACTATTGTGTCAACACCATGAGCTGTGTCAACTATTGTGTCAACACCATGAGCTGTGTCAACTATTGTGTCAACACCATGAGCTTGAGTATATTTAAACAACAAAAAATGAAAACTTGAAAATACTAGCAATTTCTACGGATGAATATTGAATGAGTACTAGTTTATCAAGACGGTACAAAAAGTCTGTGGAATGCATGCTTGACGATACAAACTTAGCAGTAGGCCATCATTGACACCCTGAAAACTTGATACCATTAGACTTTTGATGTATTTCAAGTAAAAGAGTAGCAAGTTCTATCCGGTTAGATATATCTGTGTAATAATAATAAATGAATATAAAAATAAAAAAGTTTACAAAAATATGTAGACCAAAGATTTAAAAAATAAGGAAACGAGAAACTATAAAGAGAAAATCTAGCAAATATTTCAGAAACTTGATTGTGATTATTGGTCTTAGGGGATTTCTATAAAGCCATTACAAAATGTCGATATGCAGATTTAGGAACTTTAAAACGAATTTACAACGAGGATAAGGTGGAGGGTATAAAGGTTTGACGGTGAACAATATTTATTTGCCTTATAAAGTGTCACTAATAATAATTAGCAAATGTAGGCCCCTAATATGTTGGTAATGAGCGAGCGGGTCAATGATTTAATGCTGTGTTCGAGCAACAAGAATTCCGTTCATGATGTATTGGTAAATAAACGTTCAGTTTGTAATGTCTTAGTTCATAATTTTAACATCAAGGTTCCGTCTCTTCGAAAGGATTGTATAAATAGGAACACATAAAAATCGAATCCAATAAACTCTAACTCAAAAATCCTACACATGAGCGCTAGGATACCATCTATCCTGGCATGTCTATCATTGTACTATTACTTTAAGCCGAGGGATACAAGTCCAAGTTTGGTCAATTAAGTTAGACACAGATTCTTGTAACGAAATGTAAAACTGTAAACAGTTGGTGGCCAAGTGGTATAAGTCAGACACCATCAGGTGCTGAACTCTAGCGTGGAAACTCGCGACTACTGAAAAGTAATATTTTGAGTAGCCAAGATGTACAAGTCACATGTTCACCTTGATTACTGAGCAGAAGGTTTGGAACAACTACCTAGTCCAATGTTATTGCCATTACTGTACTCTGAACTTTCAGTGAATTTCAATGTGATTGGATAGAGTTCTCATATTGATTTTGCAATCAGCATATCAGCATACAGGAGTGCAATATTTTGTAATACTTACAACCAGATAGACATAAAAGGCGGATAATTATCCTTTTGATGAAAGTGCTCGTAATCTCTTTGAAGGTAAGTTGTTTACTTAGTTAACTAATTAAAACTTGTGAATGTTGAGTTTAGCTTCCAGTTCACCTTCATCTTAGTGCAGACGCTGTCACAGACTTGACTTCTGGAATTTTGAGTCAATTTCGTCTAAAGGGAATCAAAATGAGTCGGCGATGAAGAAGCTCATTTCGACATCAGAGATACATAGACTACAAAATATACTATAATTTTGGTGAAGAGGTATTCTCATTGTCCCATCAGGTGAACAATATTGAGTGTACTACGATGTTTTAGACAAGATCCTAAGGACGGTGGAGCAACCGTGTTTTCTAAATACATCGTAGTTATGATGGGAAGGGTTGAATCAATATGACTGTTGGGTTTAGCTCCAGTTCACCATCTTCTTAGTGACGAGGACCTGATTGGACAACTTGTTTTATTGTTTGAGAGATAAGTTTTTGGAAATTTAACAAACACATAGTACAGTATTACCAAGATCATTTTAATTTGCATCACAAACACCTCGCTTCTTTAAGCATAAATACAACCAATTGTTACGGAACTTCTTGGCGCATTATAATACTTAGCTTTTATTGTTACTTAGAACATATTTTGATGACAAAGGCATACTTAATAAATCAAGTACGGTAAGTTAATTATCTTTTTTGTTTTAATGACACAGACGTAGACCCTGGTTATTTGCCAAGCGGAGGCAAAGGCAAGGTAAATAACGCTAAAGCACTATTAGACATAGCCAGAGATAAAATAAAAAAAGTATTGAATCCATAAGGTAACTTGCTTTCATTAGTAAAAAATGCTGCCAACGCCATTCTTTAAGTTTCCTAAAGTTTCAAATAAGCTTAGGTTAATCTCCGAGTATATGTGGCATGAGAGTCAAGCCTCAAGGGGTTGAGAGGAGACTATGTCGTGCACGTTTCAGTAAGTGAAGCCACTGCTCATACCGTGACTCATTGAACATTATTTACTGACAACTATGTGGGGTCAAACAAGCTGAGGATATGCTTCCGAGTATATGTGGCATGAGGGTCAAGCCTCAAGGGGGTGAGAGGAGACTATGTCGTGCACGTTTCAGTAAGTGAAGCCCACTGCTCATACCGTGACTCATTGAACATTATTTACTGACAACTATGTGGGTCAAACAAGCTGAGGATATGCTTCCGAGTATATGTGGCATGAGAGTCAAGCCTCAAGGGGTTGAGAGGAGACTATGTCGTGCACGTTTCAGTAAGTGAAGCCACTGCTCATTACCGTGACTCATTGTAAACATTATTTACTGACAACTATGTGGGTCAAACAAGCTGAGGATATGCTTCCGAGTTGTATGTGGCATGAGAGTCAAGCCTCAAGGGGTTGAGAGGACGACTATGTCGTGCACGTTTCAGTAAGTGAAGCCACTGCTCATACCGTGACTCATTGAACATTATTTACTGACAACTATGTGGGTCAAACAAGCTGAGGGATATGCTTCCGAGTGTATGTGGCATGAGAGTCAAGCCTCAAGGGGTTGAGAGGAGACTATGTCGTGCACGTTTCAGTAAGTGAAGCCATGCTCATACCGTGACCCATTGAACATTAATTTACTGACAACTATGTGGGTCAAACAAGCTGAGGATATGCTTCCGAGTGTATGTGGCATGAGAGTCAAGCCTCAAGGGGGTTGAGAGGGAGACTACCTGTATGTCGTGCATGTTTCAGTACGTGAAGCTACTACTGCTCATACCGTGACTCATTGAACATTATTTACTGACAACTATGTGGGTCAAACAAGCTGAGGATTATGCTTCCGAGTGTATGTGGCATGAGAGTCAAGCCTCAAGGGGGTGAGAGGAGACTATGTCGTGCATGTTTTCAGTACGTGAAAGCTACTGCTCATACCGTGACTCATTGAACATTATTTATTGACAACTATGTGGGTCAAACAAGCTGAGGACATGCTTCCGAGTATATGTGGCATGAGAGTCAAGCCTCAAGGGGGTGAGAGGAGACTATGTCGTGCATGTTTCAGTAAGTGAAGCTACTGCTCATACCGTGACTCATTGAACATTATTTATTGACAACTATGTGGGTCAAACAAGCTGAGGACATGCTTCCGAGTATATGTGGCATGAGGGTTAAGCCTCAAGGGGGTTGAGAGGATTTTAGGTCGTGCACGTTTCAGTAAGTGAAGCCACTGCTCATACCGTGACTCATTGAACATTATTTACTGACAACTATGTGGGTCAAAACAAGCTGAGGACATGCTTCCGAGTATATGTGGCATGAGGGTCAAGCCTCAAGGGGGTGAGAGGAGACTATGTCGTGCATGTTTCAGTACGTGAAGATACTGCTCATACCGTGACTCATTGAACATTATTTACTGACAACTATGTGGGTCCAAACAAGCTGAGGACATGCTTCCGAGTATATGTGGCATGAGGGTCAAGCCTCAAGGGGGTGAGAGGAGACTATGTCGTGCATGTTTCAGTAAGTGAAGCTACTGCTCATACCGTGACTCATTGAACATTATTTATTGACAACTATGTGGGTCAAACAAGCTGAGGGACATGCTTCCGAGTGTATGTGGCATGAGAGTCAAGCCTCAAGGGGGTGTGAGAGGAGACTATGTCGTGCATGTTTCAGTAAGTGAAGCTACTGCTCATACCGTGGACTCATTGAACATTATTTATTGACAACTATGTGGGTCAAACAAGCTGAGGATATGCTTTTCCGAGTGTATGTGGCAATGAGAGTCAAGCCTCAAGGGGGTGAGTGGAGACTACCTGTATGTCGTGCATGTTTCAGTACGTGAAGCTACTGCTCATACCGTGACTCATTGAACATTATTTACTGACAACTATGTGGGTCAAACAAGCTGAGGATATGCTTCCGAGTGTATGTGGCATGAGAGTCAAGCCTCAAGGGGGTGAGAGGAGGGACTATGTCGTGCATGTTTCAGTAAGTGAAGCTACTGCTCATACCGTGACTCATTGAACATTATTTATTGACAACTACAGTTATGTGGGTCAAAACAAGCTGAGGACATGCTTCCGAGTGTATGTGGCATGAGAGTCAAGCCTCAAGGGGGTGAGATTAGGAGGACTAGGTCGTGCATGTTTCAGTAAGTGAAGCTACTGCTCATACCGTGACTCATTGAACATTATTTATTGACAACTACAGTATGTGGGTCAAACAAGCTGAGGACAAGCTTCCGAGTATATGTGGCATGAGGGTTAAGCCTCAAGGGGTTTGAGAGGAGATTTTGTCGTGCACGTTTCAGTAAGTGAAGCCACTGCTCATACCGTGATCATTGAACATTATTTACTGACAACTATGTGGGTCAAACAGCTGAGGACATGCTTCCGAGTATATGTGGCATGAGGGTCAAGCCTCAAGGGGGTGAGAGGAGACTATGTCGTGCATGTTTCAGTAAGTGAAAGCTACTGCTCATACCGTGACTCATTGAACATTATTTAGTGACAACTATGTGGGTCAAACAAAGCTGAGGACATGCTTCCGAGTATATGTGGCATGAGGGTCAAAGCCTCAAGGGGTTGAGAGGAGACTATGTCGTGCATGTTTCAGTACGTGAAGCTACTGCTCATGCCGTGACTCATTGAACATTATTTACTGACAACTATGTGGGTCAAACAAGCTGAGGACATGCTTCCGAGTATATGTGGCAATGAGGGTCAAGCCTCAAGGGGTTGAGAGGAGACTATGTCGTGCACGTTTTCAGTACGTGATAGCTACTGCTCATACCGTGACTCATTGAACATTATTTATTGACAACTATGTGGGTCAAACAAGCTGAGGACATGCTTCCGAGTATATGTGGCATTAGGGTCGAGCCTCAAGGGGGTGAGAGGAGACTATGTCGTGCATGTTTCAGTAAGTGAAGCTACTGCTCATACCGTGACTCATTGAACATTATTTATTGACAACTATGTGGGTCAAACAAGCTGAGGACATGCTTCCGAGTGTATGTGGCATGAGGAGTCAAGCCTCAAGGGGTTGAGAGGAGACTATGTCGTGCATGTTTCAGTACGTGAAGCCACTGCTCATACCGTGACTCATTGAACATTATTTACTGACAACTATGTGGGTCAAACAAGCTGAGGACATGCTTCCGAGTATATGTGGCATGAGGGTCAAGCCTCAAGGGGTTGAGATTAGACTAGGTCGTGCATGTTTCAGTACGTGAAGCCATGCTCATACCGTGGACTCATTGAACATTATTTACTGACAACTATGTGGGTCAAACAAGCTGAGGACATGCTTCCGAGTATATGTGGCATGAGGGTTAAGCCTCAAGGGGTTGAGAGGAGACTATGTCGTGCATGTTTCAGTACGTGAAGCCCACTGCTCATACCGTGACTCATTGAACATTATTTACTGACAACTAAGTGGGTCAAACAAGCTGAGGACATGCTTCCGAGTATATGTGGCATGAGGGTCAAGCCTCAAGGGGTTGAGATTAGACTATGTCGTGCATGTTTCAGTACGTGAAGCCCACTGCTCATACCGTGACTCATTGAACATTATTTACTGACAACTATGTGGGTCAAACAAGCTGAGGATATGCTTCCGAGTATATGTGGCATGAGGGTTAAGCCTCAAGGGGTTGAGATTAGACTATGTCGTGCATGTTTCAGTACGTGAAGCTACTGCTCATACCGTGACTCATTGAACATTATTTACTGACAACTATGTGGGTCAAACAAGCTGAGGACATGCTTCCGAGTATATGTGGCATGAGGGTTAAGCCTCAAGGGGTTGAGAGGAGGACTATGTCGTGCATGTTTCAGTAAGTGAAGCCACTGCTCATACCGTGACTCATTGAACATTATTTACTGACAACTATGTGGGTCAAACAAGCTGAGGACATGCTTCCGAGTGTATATGTGGCATGAGGGGTCAAGCCTCAAGGGGTTGAGATTTAGACTATGTCGTGCATGTTTCAGTACGTGAAGCCACTGCTCATACCGTGACCCATTGAACATTATTTACTGACAACTATGTGGGTCAAACAAGCTGAGGACATGCTTCCGAGTATATGTGGCATGAGGGTCAAGCCTCAAGGGGTTGAGATTAGACTATGTCGTGCATGTTTCAGTACGTGATAGCTACTGCTCATACCGTGACCCATTGAACATTATTTACTGAACAACTATGTGGGTCAAACAAGCTGAGGATGTGCTTCCGAGTATATGTGGCATGAGTGTCAAGCCTCAAGGGGTTCTTAGGAGACCTTTAAAATGTTTCTCGTGTAAGTCTCAAATAAAATTGGTCAATAGGCAATAAACATATGTATAGCAATGGGTATATCAGTAGATAAAAACAGCATTTATTTATTTTTATATAAAATAACTAGTAAAGCCAGTCTTAAAGTACTGTGCTCGTAATGTTGGATTGGTTATCTTATTAATAGATGTGTTGTTGGATTCACACAATTGCAGAATACACCATATATGTACCACGGGCCTTGTTTTTATAATAGTTTAATGAATTTACGCCTTTCTCAACCTATGACATGAGAGCGAAGGCATCTGGTATGAAACAAGATGTAAAATGACTTTTAAGAACTTCTACTCAATGTACGTATCCCGTATCCATCACGAATTTACAAAAAAATTATATATTAAGGGACATCCTCATGCTAAAACTAGGAATTGAAGTGCCACAGCCTAAAGTATCAGAGCCAAACGATAAAGAAGCAAACTCTAAGAATAGGAAGGTGAATTATATTATTACTTTTATTGATTAAACAAAACTTACACTATTTCATTCATTTCTTTCAAAAAATCATTTTAGTAACGAAACTTAATTTTTCATTTTAAGTAAGTACAGTAGTAAGAATAGATCTTAAGATAGTGTGAAACTTAGAAGTTTTTCAGCCAATAACAATGTCCCAATAGATTTATCGCGGGGGTGAGGCAGTCCCGCCGTCTATTCTTCCCCATTCCATACGGTTCTTAATCTTCTCACGCATCGAGTAAGGTGTTGATTTACGATATTATTATGGCCCAAATTCGACTTGCTCTACTCTGTATTCTAGCAACAATGTGTGTCCGAACCACCTACAAGCGGTTACGTGATGTGTTCGGTATAAAAATATGATTTAATACTGGGACTCCACAAGGATTCATCCTAGATCCAATTTTATTCCCATGAGAAATATCTTTACTAACATCTGGCCTTAACCGCTCACCCATTTCTACTTCATTGCGGACTTAGTTCTCTATTGTGAGAGAAAACTACATTCTAGGATTTGTGATTTATATCGAATCCATGTCGGATTAAACAATTTAATTTTTCACAGGAAAGGTTTCTGCGTTTTTTGATCATTGATTGATAATATTTGTTTTTGGCTGTTAGATGTCTAAGGAGGCATTATTTAGTTGAAATAGTGTCTGGTCTGTGGATTGGCGGGTTTGTGTGCACGTGGTCATCTATATTCGTAACTGTTGATACGGTCTGAGCCAGTAACCCTTTGTGTCCTTGTTTACACGGGCTGATTTACAGGCCTTTAAATACTACATCCACACGCTTCTCACAGGGGCCTCTCGGATCGCATTCCCCGACGTCCACGTGGCGTAGGGTGAGCCACTAAGTGGTGTTGATGGTTTAAGCTGAAATACTACCGCATAGTATGAATAGTGGGAATACTGGAGAGTTTAATGATATTTATTACCTGGCGTCAAGATGCGTTAAACTACATTTGAATATCGACATATTATTTGATAATGGTTTATCGTTGATGAAAATAATTTAAACATATACAAAAACAGATGAGTTTTATTACTAGTAGTTTGAGTGTTGTACAAGCGGGCGTTTATGAAGTCAACTCAACTACTACAGTACTATCGCGGGTTGGGTTAGGTCTAAAAGTTACTCCTCAAAAAAGATTAAAAATACCAAACCGGAAAGCTGATGTGTCAATGCAAACCCAACTCCTATACTAGTTGCTTAAAACGAATTATTATTCAGCCCTTTTAAACAAATTTCAATATTCCAACAATTAGATATAACTTTGTCAGTTTCGAAATTTTCGAATATGAGATGCTCCAGAGGAAAAGGTCGTTGATGTATTTACAAGGTAGAAGCACGTCAGGCCAGGATTCTCTAAGGATAGAATGGAAGACAATCCTTGCAGGATGCGCCAAATGCACTGTCATCAATCTTGCATGTTGCATATATGGAAACAAATTTTCATGAAAAACCTCAAGTCTTCAGCCCAATTACTTCTCAAGATGTCCAGCGGACAGACAGACAGACACAAGAGTAATTATGTGAACCCACTGAATGATAGGCTTCAGTTACGCTCAGCCAACTACATCAGCATACGGTGCCTCTGGATACTTATGTAAATGTTGTGCTTCTTGAATTCTGCATTCATCAGGAAACAATATCACTAATATCTTCCATGCGTAATTCTCTTATAATAATTCCTCACGAGTTCAGATATGTATATGAATCGCAACACGACTCGAAATTATCATGTTTTTAACGTTGTTTTCAAATAAGAAGGGCTTATAATCCACTAATTCACGGGGTCCGAAAAACTTGTTCCATTGAAAATCACGGTTGAAGTCAGTCTTCAAACAAAACTATTATCATGAGGTATACCTACAAAACATGTTTTAAATTTGATATATAATTGAACAATATATTCGTTCTTGTTTACATTTTTATATACATTGTGTGTGAAGTTATTATTAAAAATAGTTAGAGTTATTGTTAGTACCCCTTGACCACAAAGTAAATAGATGATTTAACCTTCTGTTATTGAAAATAAACTTACAAATTCACTAAACTAAGTAAAGGTTCAGGACACACCACATAGGGTACATGCACGCTAGCTCCAGTTCACTGTAATCCTCTTGTATTGTCTGCCACAGGACTAGTACACGGTTAAGGGTAGTAGACAATTGTTATAGTTATTTTTTATAAATATCAATTTTACAATATACTTCACGAGACATACGATAAATAAGAAATGTTTTGAACACAAATGTACCGATATGTCCAGATATACTTATTAAACACATCAAATTGTTTTTACTTATTCATATTCCAATCTTAATTTTCTCGGAAAGAAAACTAAATTGTACACCTGTTTTTATTAAATTTACATTAGAATGCTTTCTATCAAACAAACGCGAATCCTAGACTTACTTATCCAGAGAGTCATATTTCAAAGTAAGGATTTGTGACTTTCGTATACTGCATTCTCTGCAGAAGTAGCTCTTTAATAACAACCACGTGATCGAATATCAAATTATGTGTGTATCACTTACTATGTACCTTGGAACGTACTAAAACCTGGTTTTGGACAATACGTAAATAGAGGAATTTTGCAGCTTCGAACTTAACATATCCTTCCGATACATTTTCGTGGTAAATCTAGTGTATTTTTTTCAAATAAGAGATATGTCAGGAGGAGTTGTTACTTTGTTTACAGTCACAGATGGTACTGGTCTCAATCATTAGCCAACTGGCATTCAAATGACGTTACTGTGCCAACTACGACTTATATGTCCGGTGCTATAGTATTATCAAAGTGAGATTGCGGGTGGAGGTATTCTGGTTCGATGGACCTTTGAACGCCCAGTGTGAACATAACACAAATCTTTAGTTAAATAAGTGACTTCCATTGTAACTGTTGTACAAAGTTTCACGTAACTAGAAAGGCGAAAAATACAAGAAAACGTGTTTACTTACAAACTATTGCTAGTTATTTTATCTGTTCTGGAAACATTAAGAATAATTCAGTACTGTTCCTAATTATGCGCTAAACATTTCAGTTAAATTAATAAGGATTTCAATTTTAAATATAAATTTCTTTCTAGTATTATGTTTAAAGCGACTTTTTGAAAATGTATCATAAGTTTTACCTTGTGCACACTTTCCCGTTTCACCCCTTCAAATTTGTTCCCACTATATAATTTATTTAAACTTACTCCAGTAATTTAAATAAAGACTACATAAATGTATGCAAATCATATATAGGACACGATCAGAAACAATTAATATTCTCACCTTCATTTTAACATTCTCTCTGTAAGATGTATTATTAATAACATTTACCAATTCAGGCTGTTTTATTTACAATTGCAATTTTTTATTTTTGTTAAATGTTGTAATTTTCATATCAGAAAATACATGTTGAACTATTAGATCCAGGATTCTATTATTTTAAGACAAGTGGGTATATAAGATCACAAGTTCATTGGCATCCATTGTAATTTACATGTAGTTCAGAGAAAGAGTTACTGACAAACAATAACTTATCCTCATCATATATACATATATATATATATATATATATATATATATATATATATATATATATATATAACTTGGACGGGTTTTCCTTGATTTGGAAAGCAACTACTGACCTGAGGTTTTGCCAAAAATCCTTTAAAAAGCATCCTTGATCTCTGATGCTATTATTAAGGATTGATCAATATTTATATCTTTAAAGACAAAAAAGAATGAGGTAAATATTACGAAGTAATGTTAACCAATAGCATTCGAGTCAGAGTGCAAGGGCTCCAGTGAAGGGTTACGCCCTGTTGTAAAGTTACTTTACTGCTGGTATCAGTAGTAAACCTTTAACCCTAGAACCCAACCTATCACCTCCCTCTAATACACCTCCATCACCACCAATATACGCTGTGTTATGTTCAAACTGTAGACGTCTCATACCATCTCTTCCTTGATCATCAGCAGAGATAGCTACAATAGGGTTTGTTGTTTTACTCTAAATCCTCTATACTATTGTAAGTTAAAAATAATTACAGCTTTTAAGTAATGCAGTGTGCCCGAGATTATGTAGTGGTATTTATATTGAAATCTTTGGATTGTAATCATCGATAAAGTTTTATTTAACAAGGTAGTTTATTTCTTACTACTCGTACAAGGTAGGAGAGTACAGCACACCACGTATCGCTTAGCAGGCTTTACTACAATTCGATGCAAACCTTCAAGTCACCCATGCAGACAGAATCTGTAATAAATTAGAGTGATAGATAAACAAAATATACAAAATTTCAAGTCTCCAGTTCATTTCGTCTCGTCTTGCGGAGAGACAGACGATTAGAGAGAAAACTGTTTATAGCTCCCGTGCATACAGAAGAGTAAAATCTGTCATAAATTAGAGTGATAGATAAACAAAATATACAAAATTTCAAGTCTCCAGTTCATTTCGTCTCGAGATGTCTTGCGGAGAGACAGGCGATTAGAGAGAAAACTGTTTATAGCTCCCGTGCATACAGAAGAGTAAAATCTGTCATAAATTAGAGTGATAGATAAACAAAATATACAAAATTTCAAGTCTCCAGTTCATTTCGTCTCGTCTTGCGGAGAGAGACAGACGATTAGAGAGAAAACTGTTTATAGCTCCCGTGCATACAGAAGAGTAAAATCTGTCATAAATTAGAGTGATAGATAAACAAAATATACAAAATTTCAAGTCTCCAGTTCATTTCGTCTCGTCTTGCGGAGAGACAGACGATTAGAGAGAAAACTGTTTATAGCTCCCGTGCATACAGAAGAGTAAAATCTGTCATAAATTAGAGTGATAGATAAACAAAATATACAAAATTTCAAGTCTCCAGTTCATTTCGTCTCGTCTTGCGGAGAGACAGACGATTAGAGAGAAAACTGTTTATAGCTCCCGTGCATACAGAAGAGTAAAATCTGTCATAAATTAGAGTGATAGATAAACAAAATATACAAAATTTCAAGTCTCCAGTTCATTTCGTCTCGTCTTGCGGAGAGACAGACGATTAGAGAGAAAACTGTTTATAGCTCCCGTGCATACAGAAGAGTAAAATCTGTCATAAATTAGAGTGATAGATAAACAAAATATACAAAATTTCAAGTCTCCAGTTCATTTCGTCTCGAGATGTCTTGCGGAGAGACAGGCGATTAGAGAGAAAACTGTTTATAGCTCCCGTGCATACAGAAGAGTAAAATCTTTCATAAATTAGAGTGATAGATAAACAAAATATACAAAATTTCAAGTCTCCAGTTCATTTCGTCTCGAGATGTCTTGCGGAGAGACAAACGATTAGAGAGAAAACTGTTTATAGCTCCCGTGCATACAGAAGAGTAAAATCTGTCATAAATTAGAGTGATAGATAAACAAAATATATAAAATTTCAAGTCTCCAGTTCATTTCGTCTCGAGATGTCTTGCGGAGAGACAGACGATCAGAGAGAAAACTGTTTATAGCTCCCGTGCATACAGAAGAGTAAAATCTGTCGTAAATTAAAGTAATAGATAAACAAAATGTACAAAACTTTAAATTCTCCAGTTCATTTCATCTCGAGATGTCTTGTGGGGAGACAGACGATCACCATGGAGAGAAAATCATTGAGATATACAAAAGTTTAGGTTTAAATCTCAATTCATTCTCAAGATTGAGGCTGATGATTTATAGGCTTTGATAAATCTCAGCTAATTATCATGGTGGAAAATGCACCATCGTCGAACTCAATCTCGTCTAGACACAAATAAACTTATATAACGGAGTTTTGGTGGACCCGAGAGAATGTAACGAAAGTTTTATACAACAATCCACCAAATATCGCAAGTTAAGTGTCATATGATTGTAGTCAAGCTATATTTGTTAATGCTATCATTATCTCGTTCCCATCGTGGTTACCCATACAACCAATGTTCGCTTACAGTCAGACAAATCCCATGGATAAACATTCAGTATCCATCATCGAATTCGATATTCCTCAAATAAAATAAAGCATCGTGCAAAATTGCTAGTGTATCTATAGGTAAGTTCATTCACAACATATAGCACAGACAGTAGTGAAACTATTCCAGGCTCTCGAGTGGCAGTCTTCGCTAACGCTAAGCCAATACATTGTGTAAAACGCTACTTGCTTATTGTGTTCATGTTCGAATGTTCCTTTCAATGACAATTAATTAATATTTTTTTGATAAACATAATAAAATCATTATGTTGGTGAGTGTGCTTGTGATATGCACATAGAGACGTGAAATAATTTGTTGTACTTCCTAATAATATTATAAATGTGAAAGTGCCTTTGTTTGTTTGTTTTGTTTTCACGCGTAAACTATTCATCCGATCGTACTGAAATTTTACATGGACATTCTTGCGGTTCCTGGGATATTGTTCTTATATCAAAAATCCCTCCAGGCTACGCCCTACTGGTCTTTACAGTAGCAAAAATTCCCATCTTGGTCTCTAAAGTTGTTTAATATTAATTGAATAAGCCTATTAATTGTAATCAACTGTTCTCTGTAAACAATGTACATTTTCTAATAATTAACCATAAATTGTAAGTAATGCCGCTTTTACATTTCAGCGAATAGGTAAGTACTAATCTACCTTAGAAAATGTCCTAAAACATAAGGTCAAAATTCGAGTCCGAAGACTCTCTTTGAAGTAGTCAACAAGAACTCTGCTAAATGAAATTTAGCTGGACTTTTCATTTAAACTAATTTACCAATTACAGCTCTAAATGTTCTAAAATATTTTAACACTTTTACTACAAATTTAAAGACTGTTTTACGACCCATCTAAGTTCTCTTTTAATAGAAGTAGCCTTCTCTGATCTGTGATATATATTTCATTAATCGGGTAATAAAACAAAATAAACTACGGAACAAAACCTCCTAAGAAAAAAGTAAATTACAATGGCCATAATTATAAACATTTAAATATATTTTATTGATCGTGGCAACAAGGCAAACTCAACATTGGCGTCGAAAATATGATTCACTCGACCCAGAAGTGCTCATGCAGGTGTAAAACCTGCGAAATTGCGTGTGAAGCCGCGGGTAACTGGTAGTCCTTAATAGATGTAAAATGGTTTGAAAAGTTGAGTTTTTTTAATGCCAAAATTAAATATTTGTGTGGGCAATATTTTACGTATAAATAAACAACACCAATGCTCTTTCTGTGTAATAGGTGAATCAGTAATTGAATTTAAAAACTTGAATAATAGTGTAACTTTTTCTAACTAGGCGGTAAAAGCTGTTTTTACTCTTACAACAATTACAACTTGGCAAACATAATAATTAAATACTTTTGAGGTATTGGTTATGATACAGTCTGCGAGGATTCTTTACAATACACCTAATTAGCCAAAATGTGTATATATGTGTGTGGGACATTCTATTTGTATAATTTTTCTTATTTTGCTATACAAATCACTATTGGTCACTAATCATGTAATACATGTTATTTCCCTGTGCCGCTCTCTTGAGAATTTCAACCTAGGCTCTATTTCATTTAATTTTATTTTAGTGAAATATGCAACAGTGAACGTTGCATTACAGTTATCAATGTAAGTATAATGCTAAAATATTTACGATTATCAAAACACTTAAAAAAGCAAATGAGGTAACAAACTTGACATAAAAAATAACACAATAAATATAGGCCTAACTTAATCATATATACTATCAATTTAAAAACACAACCAACAAAATTTAGGAACACAACAATCAAACGCGGCTCTAGTCAGTACAACCGACAATAAACTCTTCCACCGAGCAAAAATCAGGTGCTCTTTCGGCTTCCGTTTGAACGCTACCTTTTCTTGAACCATTTTAAGATGCTGCGGTAGTTTCCAAAAGCACCTAGCGCCCACATTGTGTGGAATACAGGCAGTTGAACTATTAAATATAGCAAAAACTATTAGTTCGAATATGTTTAAGTAATATTTAGTTTCTTGTAGGTCTACAGGGCTGTCTCCAACTCAGTCCCGCAAGAACAACACGAACAGTATGCTTTTGAAGGATGAAAATGCTTTTCAACAATGTCCGAGTAGTCGAACCCCATCTCAGGTGGGATTCAATCATGGCGCAACAAATAGTAACATCTAACATCCAGCTCTTACTGTCAGCGATGTTAAACTAGCTTCCATCATAGATCTAGTAATAGATGACATTCACCTCTAAATAGCTAACACTGATCTTGATGATCTCCAACTGTTGCCTTTTATTATATATTAAAAGAGCCAATTATGTAGTTAATAATTGTGAAACCGCAAATAAATGTTTAGAAAAAAACTAAAAATGCAGTAAAACATTTTTCTTAATCCAACCGACAACATTATTAAAACAATTCTGTACTTAGGCCTAATATAAAGAATGATGAGGTTGTTAGTGTTGTAATAACCTAATAACCATAAGTAGTAGCAGTCTATATATTAGTTACACGTGGAAAACCTGTCGCTATTCTCCATTTAATGTTTTTTTTTGTTTTTTATAACATTGAAATCGGACTAAACTTATTTTACATAAAGCAATTTTACACAGCTTTAATAGAGATGTAGGTTTCTTTAATACCTCAGGACCTGTATACATTTAACTACCATATCCCATTCTTGTTATTTCCCTTCGAATCAAGCATATTCTTTGTTTTCGCACAAATTAATGTTGTAAAAGAAGAGTTCTTGCATACTCCGAAAAAATAGGCTCCTCGGATTTCATGATGCATTCTGCAATTGCTAATACTATAAATTGAGTAAGCCGTGTCAATGTACTTGAAAAACAGCCATTTTCCAATAGCAATGATTAACTTGATTCAATAATACTTCACAATTTATACCGTGAATAAATACCAGACACAATTTATTTAAATTAATGGCTGGAAATGAGCACTTTGAAATGTCTAAGTAAACTTCGTTGAAAGCGTGTCAGTGAGAGAAGTTCTTGACGTTTTCTGGAATATCAAAGATAAAAGTTAAAGTTCAAGATTTCCGCACATTTCAAACAATCGGTCGCTAAGTGATTGTAATTTATTAACTTGAATAACAACGTGGCGTAGGTTATATTGTACAGAGACAGTTTTTAACATAAAAAACTAGGTACACTTAATTTAATACATAAAAAAAATAGTTAGCTTAATAACCGCTCAGTACTCTAGGCCGATTATTTTATATTAAATTTGATTATGTAATTACCCTATTAGCGTTTAAATAATTTTTACTGATTTAATCCACTGCAGAACCAGCTAGAAAAGTCTTAAATAATGATAGTCTTAAATTTTAAAATCTTTTTTTAAGTAAATGTCAATTTTGACAGCTGTACTTTACTTTAGTATTACATAAATTGAGGCCCATCTCCAGATTACGCTGAACTGCAGGTGTTTTGTGTTATTTTTCTAATCGATTACGTAAAACTTTAAACAGGTTCGCATACTGTCTATGACCTCTGTACTTGTTATCTTATCGGTATCGTCAACCTTGTACTGTATCGACTCTGATCCTTATCTTGTTTGATAAGATCCTCGTACAGGCCAGTGGCCCAAGAGTAAGGACACATTGAGGCTAAAATTTGAATTAAGATTTTCTTTCTTATGGTCCACATAATATGATAAGAAATTGAATGTTGTTTCAAAAACAGATTTTTAGTACCAATATATATCATGCAAGAGTTATTTTATTTTTCAAATTAGAATTTAAAAGTAATGTCATTCTGATAGTTTGGATGCCGCATGGACGATGGAAGATTTGAAAGGATAACAGGATTTCGGACATTTCACATCGTTTAAGGTTATAAAAGGTATAACACAACGTTTCGAGGATTGGAATCTATCCTTTTCGTCAGGTGGGGGAAATATTAGTCCATAAAAAATAACGAACATAAAGAAGTAAAGAAGGGAAAGAAAAGGGTTCAAACATACCCATAAGCTGCTTGGAATCGCACAGATAAGGCGTTGTTACTGCACAGGATGGAAGGTTATCCAGTTATCCAGTGGTTATCCTGTGGAGTGACAACAGCTGGACTGGACTCCAAGCAGCTTTTGGGTATGTTTGAACCCTTTTCTTTCCCTTCTTTACTTCTTTATGTTCGTAATGTTTGTATGAATTAATACCTCTCCCACGTGAAGAAGAGGATATATTCCAAACCTCGAAACGTTGTGTTATACCTTTTATCACCTTAAACGATGGAAAATGTCCGAAATCCTGTTATACTTTCCTCAACCACTATTACGCTCTTTTTTCCTGATGGAGTCATTTGATGTGCCATATCTTGTGTTAAAGATTGAACGTCATCCAAACTTTAATTTCGGGTTTTTTAGTTACAGTTTGTACTTTTTTAACATTTAAACTATGAGGTACAAAGATTTTTAGATATTTAATGTAAGAGGGGTTTCGATGCGTATTAGTTATACCTTCAAACTGAGATATCTGTCGTAAATCCATAATTAAAAATAAAGGAATCAAAGCGTTTTTAGTTTTAAAATAGTTCATAAAACATTAATTAAGAATGTCCCGAGTACAGATGGAACTTAAGATACGTTGCTATTTCCCGTTTGTAGTTATGTGTTTACTATTTTGTGCTTGTTGTTTAGTAAATTAAACATTACTAAGGAACGATTTAGGCTTTATTTCCAAGTCAGTAGATCCTTCAGTGCGTATGTAAATGTTGATGTTTTCTACCCTTCTTTGATTTAAAAAGAATGAAATGAGTAAGATACCAAAATGCAATTATTGTATAAACATATATTTTACCTCTGCGTTTACTAGTAAGAAATATTTGTTGCGTTTTCTCTGTTTAATACAACTAATGTCAAGTCACTAAAAAGCCCAAAGCTGTTGTATAGCACATACTAAAAGCCAAACAACCCACAAAGAGAACGTTGCTTATGTTATGGTCGCTCTAGCGGTTTAATAAAAAAAACGTACCCTAGTTGAAGTAATTCCGTTACAAAAGAGTTGATACAAGCCAAGCACCACCATCAATTCAAAGATGGCTAACTGTATAGCCAGTTTTGAGCAGAGGTCTATTTTGGAGAGTTTTCTTAGAAATACAATTCTGATCTAGATAAGAATTCTTAGTAGACCGCCGCGTCGCTCAACATTGAGAAAGGAATAAGATCCTTTCAGTTAAATAAGTTCATAAATTTATTTGTTCAATTAGTGAAATCTTGGAACTTTAACTAAGCTACTACAAGTTAGATCAAGAATTGAAGAATCGAACTTGAGTGAAGAATACATTTAAAAATCATCAACTCTTCAATTCCTTAAGTTGTTCACGATCGCGGTTCCCAAGGATTTCTGGATTGATTCGTAAGTTCCCCCACCCCTATATCCGTTCCCACAGCCCATGGAGCCTCTGGACATTTTTTGCTGCGAGCAGGTGTCTCTCCTGACCTCTCGCCTCCCTTACTGCAACCAGTCCACTCTCATTACTGTCCAGATCCTGCCAGGACCCGCTCTTTGTTGTCCTGTGGTTGTAGTTAAATAGGATGCGACAAGGTCCTCCCTGAATTGAGCGTCCACACATGTCAACTCTGATATCCGTTTCTGTGTGCAAATTTTATTCTTTTCAATCTGTACAAATTTAATAAAATTTTAATATACCGAGCCAAACTATAATGTCCTAGTAACTATTATACTCATATTTTTCTTGCAATATTTTCTACTTCTTCTGTAATAATTTTCTTTTTCTACTTCTGTATATATATATATATATATATATATATATATATATATTAATTCATATATATATATTTTTTTTTAACATAGACTACTAACTCGGTTATTTACCACGGTTTGTAATTAATTGTCCGTCTTACAAATCATTGGGATTTAAATAAAAATGGAATATTATTGTGTAAGGGTTCAATTTTATACCCCGTTTTTCTTTTCTTAAATGAGAAAACGTTTATTTTGACAAGTAGGTGTGTCGATTTTTTTTTTTTTTTTTTTTTTTTTTTTTTTTTCTTGCTAACGTCGTGGAGTGAAGCCAATTCGAGGAGAAGAGTTTTCGCTTGCGGACGTCGGTTTATGAAGTCTGAAGTCGAGTCGAGGAATACGAGAGCCCTGTACGAGAGAATACGCAGTCGGCATATATCGTCTTTTGGTGAGTCACCCCGAATTGTAATCCTATTCCTAAAATTAATAACTCAGTGCGTAGGATAGGTTAACAGCAGCTTATAGGTTATTGCGGTTAGTGCCAGTAGTGTGTCTATTCATTATAGGTTACACTACCCTTCACTACCTATCCTAGTTTGCAAACGCGTATTTTGCATCCTATAAGCCGCGTAGGTTTGTGATCCTATTCCTAAAATTGATAATTCGGTGCGTAGGATAGGTTAAGACCAGCTTACAGACTATCTCGTTTAGTGACAGTAGAGTATCTATTAAATATAGGTTCTATTACCTTTCACTACCTGTCCTAGTTTGCAAACGCGTATTTTGCATCCTGTAAGCCGCGTAGGCTTGTTGTCCTATTCCTAAAATTAATAATTCGGTGCGTAGGATAGGTTAACAGCAGCTCATAGGTTATTGCGGTTAGTGACCGTAGTGTGTATATTCACTGTAGGTTCTACTACCCTTCACTACCTGTCCTAGTTTGCAAACGCATATTTTGCATCCTATAAGCTGTATAGGTTTGTTATCCTATTCTTAAAAGTTAATAGTTTGGTGCATAAGATAAGTTAGGTGTATGTACTTGGTCAATCTACTAGATATAGCATATATAAACCTTTCTATAGCTCATGATAATATATTTTGCTTACTTTAAGTCGTGTAGGCCTAATAGCCTAAGCTCAAAGTTATTGATCAACGCCAGGATAGGCTGGGAACGTAATTTAGGCTATCTAGGTAACAGCCTTGTTTACAGATATATTATTCATTGGCTTAATAAACCTCTGAATTCTCAGCCCGGTTTCTAAATAATATTTGTTTGGTGCCCTGTAAATCGCATAAGCTTTACTTCCTACTTCGAAGAGTATGTTTCAAAGTGAATGTTAGGTTGTAGGCTATAACAAACTTTTAATGCTTGTTAATATTAGCATATTTGATACTAAGGGCTTAAAGAGGAAAATAGTACACACGAAATACCTGTATTATTGCTGAACTAGGATACTTGTATTAAATAACCTAAATATATTTGCTTGAAGGGATTTAGCTGCTTCACAGGAGAGGGATATAACACAAGACTTCCCTTAGACATTTTGCTTCCAGCTTAACTTATAAACTTATACGTTAACGTTAGTCTTGTTAGTATAGAGAAGGAATCTGTTTGGTTTAATATATTTAATATTTTATTTTGATACTATAAAGTCAAAACATAACCTCAGCTTAACACAGCACAACAACACACTGAAGGAAGAAGAAACGAGCAGACGATACTGAGACCGGTTCGAGCCAACGGCTGTGGAATAAAGATCTCGCGGACCACCGATATTAAAAATCTGTTTTCCTCACGCACAAATAATTGTCAAATAGTCGTCGTTACAATAGGATTTATTTCTAAACGTCACATTTTAGAACGGAGCATTGACAGTTCTAATCGACATTTATTTACGTGAAATCGCGAGACATAGAACAGAAAACTGTGATGATATCGTTCTATTGAGGAGTGCGAATAACTGAATTCGCTCTGAACGAGTCTGAGATTTTCTGTTCACTTACGTTTAACCTTGTGTATCATATCGATCTCTACCAGCGTACGGTGAGGGCGCGGGTAAGATAGAAATAGCTATAAGTCGATATCACAACCCTGGAATAGAACCCAGCACGACTGCAACTATCAGGGCAGACGATATAAAAAGCGATTTCACCGAAACACCTCACATAAAATGGCGCCCGAACAATTGGACTGAAAAGAATAGAAATCGAAAGACAAAATACTAAGTGATACGACAGAGACAACTTAAAATACACAAACTTACTGCGAATAACTATTGAAAATGGACCTATATATTTTAAGGTTTCTGAGAACCATTCTAAACCTTCTTGGATGGAACGTATTTTGGATGTATATTAATGGAGGAGAAAGCGGTACTACAAGCGATACAAAGAAAACAGATTCAAAAGCAACGAAGCCTCCGCCTACGACGTCTACTTCTACTGGAGTAATACCAAAGACCGTTCAAACAGGACATCCGATAAATCCTCAGACTTTGGTAACTCCAAGCGCCGACGACGGCAATATATCAACCGACCTGGATGCAAGGGTCAGCTGGGTTTATAAGCTCACCAAACCGCAGCTACAAGCTGAACTTAATAAATACGGAGTACTGAATGACGGAAATAGCCAACAGTTGCGAGCAGAATTAGTGCGATTAGCACGAGGTGGGATTGCGAAGAACCCTTCCCTCGGATTTGCTCCTGCGGAATATGGAAGTGTGAGTCGAGCAACGAGCGGCGAAACTCTCCCAAATAAAGAAAATGTGCAATCGAAGACAGGAACAGAGATGGAAGTTATTAGATAGATGCTTGGTCTCCCGCCTACCGCTACGTTCGAAGAAGTTAAGCGAATCATGTCAGGAGCTGTACGACCACAGTCCCAACTCGTAGCGACTAGAGCAACTACTTTCGAACAAACAACCCCGAGAGAGTTGAGCCAGAATTCAGAGTATGAATTGATGGCATCCCGGAACGTACATCCATCAAACACGCTACCACGCCAGTATTACGAGTTCACTAATACGCAGTCAGGAAGCATGGCGTCTGGTTTCGAGAGTAACTCACACAGCATTTCAGACACCGCTACATTGTGCAATATGGTGCGCAAATGGAATCTTCGTTTTGATGGCAAGAGAGATACTGACGCCATATCGTTCTTAGAACGACTACACGAATTGATGGATGCCTATGAAGTCCAACAAGATCGAATGCTAAAAGCTCTACCTGAACTGCTAAAAGAGAGTGCACTTTTGTGGTACAGAAATAATCGAGATATTTGGGCAAACTTTGTAGATTTTCTTCGAGACTTTCAGATACAGTACCTGCCACCGGGGTATATCGTTCATCTGGATGATGAAATTCGAAAACGAACCCAAGGCGATGGAGAACTGTTTAAACAATACGTTGTTGCTCTGTCTACTCTCATCAGAAGAAGAGCAGGATTTTCGGAGACTGAGAAGTTAGAGAGGATCTACAATAATACGCACCCGACGTATAAAATGTATGTACGAAGGAGAGATTTCGTGAACTTAGCCGGACTAATGAAGGTTGCTGATGAGTATGAAACTTGTCTACGAGAAAAACTTAATTATCGCCCTCCACCGAGTCCTGCTCAAGCGCTAGTTCCGGAAACAGCATTTCAAAGCAAAGGTAGATCTCAGCAACTGAAAGAATGTTTTCAAGCATATGCCGTGTCTAGGACTGCACATCCCAGAACGGAAACTCGGGATAAACTTGAAACTGCGCAAACCAGGCCATCCGACAGCGGGCACCGGAAAGTATCTTTCAATGAACCGTCTACCGATCAGAGAGCCACTACACACATGCAAACTTGTGACGACCAAAATAACCCGTCAAAGCCTAATAGTATACGAGGGATAGTATGTTGGAACTGCGAAATACCAGGCCATCTATATAGAAATTGTAGAAGACCAAGGAATTTGAAATGTTTCAACTGTAAGAAGCCAGGTGTTAAAACGACATCATGTGATTGTAGGCAATCGGGAAACGAAGCGAGGACTTCGGGAGTTGGGGGTCACCGGAGTCCAAACCGAAGTCAAAACTGACTACCCCAAAAGAATGGAATGAATGGCTCGACAAAATTAAAAATTTTTGTGGCATGAACAATCGAATCGATATTGCTGACCCAAGACCGTACACGAACGTGGAGATTTACGGAAGAAACTTCAAAGCGTTGATTGATACCGGTGCAGTGGCGTCACTCATTAATGAAGAGGTAGCCGATTTCCTGGGGAAAGTAGGCGTTCTACCTGCGAGGAAACAATTCAAAATCTCACTAGCCGACAATACTCAAGTGTCCGTCTCGAGCATATATCGCTTTAAATGCAGAATCACCGATCACGAGCTGGACGTAGCAACTGCGTATTTGCCGTCGCTGACTGCCCCGATCATCCTGGGCATGGACCTGATCCGACTATTAAATATGGTATCAGTTAACTGCGGCGGAGATCTATATGACAGTCGTGTGACCGACGTCAGCTGTATGAATAGCGACAGAGTACCAGAGGAGGTTAGTTCACTAGATGACGAAGAGAGACACATATTGAACGAATTTTTACAGGAAGAGCTTCCTAAATTCGAGTCCTGCTCAGGATAAACAACTTTGGTGGAGCATCGAATCAAACTCAGCAAGAACGAACCGATAAAACAACGATACTATCCTAGAAATCCGGCGATGCAACAGATCATTAACGAGGAAGTTGATAAGATGTTACAAGATGGAGTTATAGAACCATCGTCGAGCCCGTGGAGTTCTCCGATAGTGCTCGTGAAGAAACCCAGTGGGAAATATCGTTTCTGCATAGATTTTAGAAAATTAAATTGCGTCAGCGAGAAAGACGCGTACCCGTTGCCCCAAATAAATTGGATTTTGGAGAAATTGAGAGAAGCCTCCTTCATCTCTACCATCGATTTGAAACAAGGATATTGGCAGGTACCCCTTTCGCAAGAAAGCAAACCTCTCACTGCTTTCACCGTGCCTGGCAAGGGCCTGTACAATTTTCGGGTAATGCCGTTTGGATTGCATTCTGCTGGAGCAACGTTCCAACGATTACTAGACCAAATTATAGGTCCCGAACTAGAGCCAAAAGCATTTACTTATTTAGATGACCTAATTATTGTCAGTAAGACGTTTGAAGAACACTTAACGCTCCTCAAGAATGTCTTCAATAGGCCGCTGGTCTGAAACCAAATGCAGAGAAATGTCAATTCTGCAAACGAGAATTAAAATATTTAGGCCACGTAGTAAATAAAGACGGAATTCGTACAGACCCAGAAAAGGTACGAGCCATCCGAGAGTTCCCCACTCCTACTTCAGTTCGCTCTTTGAGAAGCTTCCTAGGACTCGCTTCTTGGTATAGAAGATTTGTGGAGAATTTCGCCAAATCAACTAGACCTCTAACCAAACTTTTAAAGAAAAGTGAAAAGTGGGATTGGACGGACGAACAACAGAGTGCGTTTCTCGAGCTTAAAGATAAGCTTTCCGATACACCAATACTAGCGTGTCCCGATTTTCAACAAACGTTTTGGCTAGCAGTAGATGCTTCGAATGATGGACTGGGTGCAGCATTGACTCAGAAAATCGATAACAGAGAACGCGTTATAGCATTTGCTAGCCGATTGTTGACCGACGGTGAGAAAAAGTTCACCGTTACCGAAAAGGAATGTTTGGCGTTAGTATGGGCGGTAAAGAAATTTAGGTCATATCTGGAGGGGTACAAATTTATCGCCGTTACCGATCATCAGGCTCTCAAATGGCTGATGAATATTCAGCAGCCGACGGGACGACTAGCTCGGTGGGTGCTAGAACTTCAGCAGAACGATTTTGAGATTCATTACCGGAAGGGTACACTAAACAGAGTGGCAGATGCTCTGTCTCGCTACCCCGTAGAAGGTGCAAACAGCGCTCAGTTATGCTCTAGCGCAGAAGTTTTGGAAAAGGAATCGGACTTAAAGCGAGATTGGTACCACAAAATGTTCGCTAGAGTTACCTCCAAGCCCGACACGTGCCGAAATTTAAGGATTGCCGGAGGAAACCTTATGAAGTATAAGTCCCGAGGAAGGGCGGATAGGTTCGATTTCGACGACTCTCTAAATTGGAAACTGTGTGTGCCAAAAGACAAGCGAGAAGCTGTGTTGAATGAAAATCACGATCGCGAAACGGCCGGCTATCTCGGAATAAGAAAAACGGCAAAGCGAGTCCAAGAGAGGTATTATTGGCCGGGATTTCTCACAGATGTGAAGAATTATGTTAGAAGATGTCAGTCTTGTCAGGCGCACAAGGTTGAACAACGGAAACCAGCAGGAAAGATGTACTTTCGGAGACCAACTGGTCCATGGTATAAGGTCACAGCCGATATAGTAGGACCCTTGCCACGTTCACGAAGAGGTGCGAGGTTTATCCTAGTCGTACAGGATATCTTCACGAAATGGGTAGAACTGTGTTCATTAAAATCAGTGACCGCGACGAATGTGGTGAACGCATTTCAAATTTGGTGCTTTTTCGCTACGGCGCACCAGAGGTCACCATCACCGATAATGGATCGCAGTTTACGGCCAAGCTATGGCGTAATTTACTGGAGAGTTGGGAAATCGAACATCAACTGACAGCACCCTACACGCCTCAAGAGATTCCGGTGGAGCGGGCGAATCGAGTCCTAAAGACGATGATCGCACAGTACGTCAAAGAAGATCAACGGCTTTGGGACATACACTTGAACGAATTCAGGTACGCCATGAACACCGCCGTACATGATTCTACGGGATTTACTCCAGCTTTATTAAATTTTGGACGGGAATTGCGGTTACCGAATGCAATCCATGGCCCTCTAGAGGTACAGAATGGGCAAAATGACTCCGAGTCTCATGTGACAGATACGAACCGGAAAAGATTAGAAGCTTTCGCGAAACTGTACAAGCAATGTCATTCGAATTTAGAAAGAGCGAGTCGATCTCAAGCAAAATATTACAACCTAAGGCGGAGAGAGGAAAACTTCCGGGTTGGGGAGTTGGTGTGGCTGAAACAACACCATCTCTCGTCGGCGATTGACTCTTTCGCCTCGAAGCTAGCGTCGAAATACGACGGGCCTTATAAAATTGTAGAAAGATTCGGATCAAACATCTATAGCCTCTGTGGTCGAAAAAAGAATGTGCTACGAGCTCACGTCAAAGACTTAAAAAAGTATGTCGACTAAGGGAACACGTCTATCTGGCTGAATAAGCCGGATGTTGCAGCTCCTACTGGGTAAGTAGTAGGCTGTAACTTCGCACGTTGTAGATAAGGATGTCTAGTTTAGTTTTGTGATTCCTGCATGTGTTGAACTCTTGCTTTGGGTTGCAGGTTGCACGCTAACTGCACTATCCCCTGCTATTTGCATTTGTAGTTTTTGTCTGCTTGAGTGGTTACCTTGTGGCTTTGCACGGTAGTCTAGAGCTTGGCTTGTGTGTCTGGGTTTTTGTTCCACAGTTTGGCAGATAAGGAAGATGGCACGAGTCGTAAGGAAACAGGTCCGTTTGCTGCCATGCGATTCCGAGCGGCTTTTTCCTGGACAGCTGCTAAACGGCGAGGTAATTTCGGCGTATCTGCGGCTTCTGGAGAGACGGAATGCTATGGATCATAACCTGCCAAATGTCCTCGCACTAGATTCCTACTTCTTCACGGTGCTGAAGAGATCCGGCCACGAGCGAGCGCGGGGTCACCATCGCGACCAGGACTTGTGGGATTATGAGAAAATCCTCGTCCCCGTACATGAGGAGTTGGCGGACGTCGGCCACTGGTGGCTTCTCGTAGTAGAGCCACGGAAGGAAACCATCAGCGCATACGACTCCCTAAAAGGAAGAAACCACAAGCCGGCGATGGATCTTCTGCGCGAATACCTGAAGAAGGAGGAGATGAGGGCCAAGACCGAGGCCCGGAGTTGGTGCCTCTACGGTGAGCGGAGTTGTCCTTCACAGGACAACCTTGTGGACTGCGGGGTTTTCCTCTGCGCTATTGCCGGAGCCATCTGCGGGGGACGGGAGGCTAAGGAATTGCGAGTAGATGGCCGAGAATTCTGGCGGCAGATGGCGAAAGAACTTCGGGAGGATTCGGTGACCGAGAACAAGAGCAGCCAGCCGGAATTGTTTCCGGGGGAGGAACCGGACTGGTCCTTCGAAGATCTGGCCAAAGAGTTAGACCAGCTAACTGACCCAACGAAGTGGTCACTTATACTTCCGGCCGAGGACGAAACACCAGAAGAGATCGGTGTCCTGCAGGAGGAGGTGGACGCGATAAACCCACCGGAAGGTGCCGCGGGAACGTCCTCGGGACACATGGAGGTTGACAAGTGTATGTCTCCCAAACCCACACTACTAGAGCTGGCCAGACTGTCACCTATGGACGAGGGTGACGTCCTCTCTTTGTTGCCCGGGTGGAGCATGGGCAGCTCGATTGAAGTGATCCCGGACCCCGAGGAAGAGGAATTCCTTCGAGTAGCCCCGTCGGTGAAATCCCAGCCAGAGGAGACGGCAACGCAGGAAAGGATGGGCGACCCTCCAGAGCGTCCTCACTGCACCAAACCAAAGAGGACCCGTGGCAAACGCCGTACCATGAAGGTCCAGATACCGGGGACGAACGAGTGGAAGAGGATAAATGTCCGGAAATTGGGCCTTCCAGTCTTCCCAAAGAAAAAATAATGGAAAGAGAGGGCAGTTGAAGAAGAATTTTTATTTTGTTTTCTCCTACGGGTAGGGGAATTTAGTAATTCGAGAACGAAGTGTACACTTTTAGTTTGCCTTATTTCTTTTATGTTGAGTTTTTGTGAAAAGTAAGTTTATTTTGATTTGTTAATCCGACTTCAGAGTCTTTTTTTTAGTTTTTATTTTCTCCACGAAGTAAGTGGGGGGTGTAAGGGTTCAATTTTATACCCCGTTTTTTTTTTTTCTTAAATGAGAAAACGTTTATTTTGACAAGTAGGTGTGTCGATTTTTTTTTTTTTTTTTTTTTTCTTGCTAACGTCGTGGAGTGAAGCCAATTCGAGGAGAAGAGTTTTCGCTTGCGGACGTCGGTTTATGAAGTCTGAAGTCGAGTCGAGGAATACGAGAGCCCTGTACGAGAGAATACGCAGTCGGCATATATCGTCTTTTGGTGAGTCACCCCGAATTGTAATCCTATTCCTAAAATTAATAACTCAGTGCGTAGGATAGGTTAACAGCAGCTTATAGGTTATTGCGGTTAGTGCCAGTAGCGTATCTATTCATTATAGGTTCTGCTACCCTTCACTACCTATCCTAGTTTGCAAACGCGTATTTTGCATCCTATAAGCCGCGTAGGTTTGTGATCCTATTCCTAAAATTGATAATTCGGTGCGTAGGATAGGTTAAGACCAGCTTATAGGCTATCTCGTTTAGTGACAGTAGAGTATCTATTAAATATAGGTTCTATTACCTTTCACTACCTGTCCTAGTTTGCAAACGCGTATTTTGCATCCTGTAAGCCGCGTAGGCTTGTTATCTTATTCCTAAAATTAATAACTCAGTGCGTAGGATAGGTTAACAGCAGCTTATAGGTTATTGCGGTTAGTGCCAGTAGCGTATCTATTCATTATAGGTTACACTACCCTTCACTACCTATCCTAGTTTGCAAACGCGTATTTTGCATCCTATAAGCCGCGTAGGTTTGTGATCCTATTCCTAAAATTGATAATTCGGTGCGTAGGATAGGTTAAGACCAGCTTATAGGCTATCTCGTTTAGTGACAGTAGAGTATCTATTAAATATAGGTTCTATTACCTTTCACTACCTGTCCTAGTTTGCAAACGCGTATTTTGCATCCTGTAAGCCGCGTAGGCTTGTTGTCCTATTCCTAAAATTAATAATTCGGTGCGTAGGATAGGTTAACAGCAGCTCATAGGTTATTGCGGTTAGTGACAGTAGTGTGTATATTCACTGTAGGTTCTACTACCCTTCACTACCTGTCCTAGTTTGCAAACGCATATTTTGCATCCTGTAAGCCGCGTAGGCTTGTTGTCCTATTCCTAAAATTAATAATTCGGTGCGTAGGATAGGTTAACAGCAGCTCATAGGTTATTGCGGTTAGTGACAGTAGTGTGTATATTCACTGTAGGTTCTACTACCCTTCACTACCTGTCCTAGTTTGCAAACGCATATTTTGCATCCTATAAGCTGTATAGGTTTGTTATCCTATTCTTAAAAGTTAATAGTTTGGTGCATAAGATAAGTTAGGTGTATGTACTTGGTCAATCTACTAGATATAGCATATATATAAACCTTTCTATAGCTCATGATAATATATTTTGCTTACTTTAAGTCGTGTAGGCCTAATAGCCTAAGCTCAAAGTTATTGATCAACGCCAGGATAGGCTGGGAACTTAATTTAGGCTATCTAGGTAACAGCCTTGTTTACAGATATATTATTCATTGGCTTAATAAACCTCTGAATTCTCAGCCCGGTTTCTAAATAATATTTGTTTGGTGCCCTGTAAATCGCATAAGCTTTACTTCCTACTTCGAAGAGTATGTTTCAAAGTGAATGTTAGGTTGTAGGCTATAACAAACTTTTAATACTTGTTAATATTAGCATATTTGATACTAAGGGCTTAAAGAGGAAAATAGTACACACGAAATACCTGTATTATTGCTGAACTAGGATACTTGTATTAAATAACCTAAATATATTTGCTTGAAGGGATTTAGCTGCTTCACAGGAGAGGGATATAACACAAGACTTCCCTTAGACATTTTGCTTCCAGCTTAACTTATAAACTTATACGTTAACGTTAGTCTTGTTAGTATAGAGAAGGAATCTGTTTGGTTTAATATATTTAATATTTTATTTTGATACTATAAAGTCAAAACATAACCTCAGCTTAACACAGCACAACAACACACTGAAGGAAGATGAAACGAGCAGACGATACTGAGACCGGTTCGAGCCAACGGCTGTGGAATAAAGATCTCGCGGACCACCGATATTAAAAATCTGTTTTCCTCACGCACAAATAATTGTCAAATAGTCGTCGTTACAATAGGATTTATTTCTAAACGTCACATTTTAGAACGGAGCATTGACAGTTCTAATCGACATTTATTTACGTGAAATCGCGAGACATAGAACAGAAAACTGTGATGATATCGTTCTATTGAGGAGTGCGAATAACTGAATTCGCTCTGAACGAGTCTGAGATTTTCTGTTCACTCACGTTTAACCTTGTGTATCATATCGATCTCTACCAGCGTACGGTGAGGGCGCGGGTAAGATAGAAATAGCTATAAGTCGATATCACAACCCTGGAATAGAACCCAGCACGACTGCAACTATCAGGGCAGACGATATAAAAAGCGATTTCACCGAAACACCTCACATAAAATGGCGCCCGAACAATTGGACTGAAAAGAATAGAAATCGAAAGACAAAATACTAAGTGATACGACAGAGACAACTTAAAATACACAAACTTACTGCGAATAACTATTGAAAATGGACCTATATATTTTAAGGTTTCTGAGAACCATTCTAAACCTTCTTGGATGGAACGTATTTTGGATGTATATTAATGGAGGAGAAAGCGGTACTACAAGCGATACAAAGAAAAACAGATTCAAAAGCAACGAAGCCTCCGCCTACGAGTATTTGGAATAGAACCCAGCACGACTGCAACTATCAGGGCAGACGATATAAAAAGCGATTTCACCGAAACACCTCACAATTGAAGAGGGAGCTCTTCTAATTGGAAAAACAAACAACAACAAAGAAACAAACAAAGTAAAAGAAAACAAACAATTGTCATATAATTTGAATTGTAATGCAAGAGGCGTTTGAACATCAAAGAAGCCATCGTCAGGTATTAATTAAAAAAAGTTAATAATGTATAATAATTAAATACGCGTATAATATTGAGGATCAAAATGTATACAGTTTATTGTTTCAGGAAAAGGTAACATTTGAATTGGTGAAAAATTAACATCCAATATCTTAAAATAATGGTTTTCAGTATATAATGATTCATAACAGTATATTTAATCATGTTTATAAACTGATTTTTAACAATTTAATGGAATTATTACTCTAACTTTTCAGTCCGGTTATCGAGCTTTGATAAAGTTGTTACTTCAATATTAAAAAAAATATATAGAGAATATATTTTTCCGGCTGTGAAGTTACATGAAAGTTTTGTAAAACACTTTGTGAGCAACTGACAACACTGATACAGTTTGAAATTATTATGAATTTTGAATGCTATGCAGCGGTTTTTTTTGTGAGTTGTGTTAGTGTTTTATTCAATTTCGATCATTTGCACCTTCTAAATAAAGTATAATACGTTAAGTTTGGTTTATTTGCAACTAAAAACATTCTCAAATCGCAGATAATAACTATATTTTCCCTTTAAAATTTATTTACACACATATTTATTTATAAAATATTATTCGTTTGTGTTTGAATCATAAATAAAACTTGATGTAACAGTTAATCTATATTGGCAATACTTTTGCTATGTCACACAAAACTTAAAAAAAAATATGTACACAAGAATAATTTTTAGAATTAAGATATTTTTGTTTTTATCTTGTAATTTGTGCATTTATATGTATAAGTCCAATAAGTCCATAACAATTTCTTATTTAAAGCTATGCATCTTTGATAAACAAAGTAAATGCAAGTACAGGGGAACAACAGGGCTCAGGATATTCATGTGGAGGGGACTATGTTAAATATTTTATAAATTTTTATCAATTGAATTAAATGTTTCATGAGTAATGTATTTTATATTCTTATTAAATATTGTCTGAAATGGACTATATCTGTTGTATAGAAAAAATTGAATTAATTTTTTTGAATTTAGACTTTTGCTGTCTAAAGGTTCTTTTATCGTAGAAATAGTAATAAACTATGCAATTTCCGTACATATTATGTATTCCCTAAAATAGTTATATCAGTGTAATTAACATACAAACAAGATATTCAGACTGTTTGCATTCCCAATCAATGTGAATAAATTAGACTGAACAGTATTGTTGATTTAATAATATTAGCATCAGTTACTGTTCAAACAAGATATAAATATTGCTTACTAAAGAACTTTGATTGAAATTACACTACAACAGTTGACCATTGTTTATATTACCCTAAAAATATAACAATGCTTTTTTAAAGTATTTGGATTTTAAACCTAAAAAAATTAACTGTAAACAATTTTAACTATTATTATGTGAAATCACAGGTTGCAAACCGCAACAAACAGGTAAATTAACTGTGTGTAAATTAATTAAAGCCATGGTCCATTCATGTTGTAACGTTTTAGCATTGAAAAGGTGAATGAAACCAAAATTTTAAGAGAGTAATATATAATTATAATAGTGCTTTATCAACTACGTTATTACAATTATTTGCTTGAAAAATATATTTTTATTCTAGTTACATATCTTATGATAGTAAAATCTTTTTAGGATTTATAGAAAACTTGTTCTAAACTCCCATTTCAGTCCAGTTATGATTTTCTTTAAAGAATTTCTGATGGACGCTCATCAAACACAACCCAGTCAATCTGTCCTCTCCCATTGTACTTCTCAGTTAGGTCTCTACCCTCCCAAAGCGTACTGAAAGATCACTCAACAGAAGCCATAGTGGATGGGAAAGCAGAAGAAAGCTTAAAATGAGGAGTGCATGCCTTATTTCAGGAACAAAATTATCCTCCTTCAAAAGTACAGCCACTTTAATATCCTTTAATTTGTCTCCTGCTAATCCTCTTTTTCCATAGATTATACAACAAAATTAAATTCTGCAGAGACATCACCCAACTCATAAAACTCTATTAAAATACTTCACATTTTTTCCCAATCTTTTTTAAGCAATTTTTAGCATGTATGATGGATGAAGATGGGATAAGGCAAAAGCAGGGGTATTTTTGTGTGAGAATCTAACATTCAATGATAAAGTTAGGGTCAAAATAAGGGATGATCAACGACTGTCTCCAGTATTCAATTACAGTCTCAGATTGTGGATTACTCTCTGTGTATTTGCTTTTGAACAATTTGTGGAACTGTTAACTCAACGCCGACTTTCTCTGTGATATCATGTGATTTTTTTAAAGTAATTCATCAGAAACATGTTCAATTTATTGTCTTAATCAACAGCCAGACCGAATAAAAATTAGCGACTTTTTTATCATCTATTTTTGACATTGAAGGGTGACTTTGGCTACAAATCATCTTCAATGTCTTCTCTGCCATCTTTAAAACGCTTAAACCAATCAATAAACATTCACTGCCATACACTCTTTCAGTAAATTAATAAGTTTTCAGTAGCAGCTTTTCTAAGTTTAAAGTGAAATTTCACAATAATTTGTTGCTTTACTATTACACTAACCATTGTATCCAGCAAAATACAAAAAATTCAAACGTGGGCTCTGACTAACGGTGTTGTTTACAGAAGTGGGGACAAGTTGCATACTAAAGAGAACGGTTCACACTAAACAACTGTTGATTAATAGTGATTGAGGCATGCCTCCTTGATCCGCAGCAGTGTCAGTCATGTTATTTAATAGCCACACCTCGTATGATCAAACAATTGAAAACCCAAGAACCTGTGTTTTACTCTCTACACCAAATTAATGGTTTTCTGTTACAGAAGTAATAACAAGTTATATGGTGGCAGTGGCACCATATGAAAGTTTGCCTCACAAGTGAAAATGAGGTAATTATTGCCTCAGCATATTGCTCTAATCTATTAACAAACTGTCCACTGGTGGAAATAGAAAATGCTGCTGCAGTACTGCGGAGAAAGAGGTGTGGCTCTCATCCACGTCTGCAACTGTAATGCGCACCATACCTTCTGGAGGCAGCACCAACATCACTCTAATTTATATTTTGTAGTGATTTAGTATTAGAAAATAAGGAGCCTGATTCCACATTTATTACAAAAGTAAAACTTTGTACATCACCTCCTTCTAAAGGCCTAAAAGATGTTAACATCACCTTCGGACCATTGTTTCATTAGGTTCAACCTAGAGGTGGAAATAGATCTAGGGTTCACAATTCTACTAACTGAAGGGGATATAGAATGTCCCTATCAATAGAGTTGGTGTAAATAAAACCTTTTCAGAAGAATGAGTTTGAACTGGAAAGACTGGCATCATTGGTAAAAAGGCCTATGAGAAAAACAGCTCCCTTAGAAACAACAGGCTAAACTAATGTGTGTCTTTGTGAACAAGGAGGGAAAAGGCATGTTGGAATGCCTCACTCAAGATGCCACAAACTTTTCTATGCAACTGTTGTCGTAGGGAAGGTCAAGGATTAACCCATCAAAAACAAGTATAATAACTTTCAATAGACAGAGGAAATTCCAGCTTGCACAACCTATTCTGGAAGATACTAGAATATTACAATGTTGTCAAGTATCTAGGAGAAGTTATAGAAAGCATTTTATGCTAACATGGAATCCACATATCTAAAACATTTTATCCAAAGCGACAAGGGCCCTTGGGGCCTGCAAAAAGACTCTGGATTTAAATGGGACTGAAACCTAAAATGATATATTGGATGTATATAAAACCAATGGACACACATATGCTGCTCTAGTGTGGTGACCGAAAGTAGAACAAAAAAACAGTTGCCGAGAGGCTGCTGAGTCTTCAAAGGTTAGCTTGTGTAAGAATTACCGGGACAATGAGCTCCTGTCCAACTTTAGCACTTGAAGCAGTTTTGACATAAACTCCTCTAGGACAGGAGATGAAGATGATAGCCGCATTAAGTGCAATGAAGCTTCTGAGTAAAAACGTGATTAAGCCTACCTCCTCAGAAGGACACATGAAAACTTAGGAATTTCCTGAGGCTGAAAATATGTTAACCTATGTATCAGAGAGTATGGTTATGAAATACTCCTTTGAAAACCCATATTTAGTCTCTATTAAATATGGGGGAAAATGCAGAAATGAGGAGGCCTGCCCTACAAAGTAAGGAGTCTAGAAGTATTTCACAGATGAATCACACATTGACTCTAGGGCAGGATTTGCTATATACGGACCAGGAGTAAACTTAGCAGTGCCCCCGAGAAAACACGACACATTCTTACAAGTGGAAATCAAGGCAATAGAATTATGTGCCAGAAGACGTACAAATGAGGCCAATAATAGGGGCAGAATATTTAATCCTCTCAGATAGTCAGGCTGCACTAAAGGCACTTTGATGCAGCTCCTTTGACTCTAAAGCAGTATGGGAATGTAAGAATGTACTATAAGAACTGGTAAGGAGGATTAAAGTACACTGTTAGGTACCGGGCCACGTGGGCATTCAGAAAAAAAAGATCCTCTTACCGAAATAGGTACAGAAACTCTTATGGTAGGACAAGAGCCAGGCTGTGGAGTAGTTTTCTTTTACAGTAAAGCCCTAATTAACGGTTGGGAAGACGATTACATCCTTAAACTGGAAAAAGGTCTCAGGCATAAGACAATCTAAAATGTTTATCTCTTCTTATGCTAAAGGGTGGTCAGCTCTCCTAGAACAATAAGGAGGATATATGATTTATATTAGGAATAATGACAGGCCTTGCTCCCTGAATAACCTTAAAACCCCTCTTTTGTTGCCCACCATTACTGTCTTCTACCTAAATTGTGGTTTTCATATAATATAGTTAGTCCAGATAAACCCCTCTTTGTTTTGCTTTAATTAAAGGTGTCACATGAGGCGTTCTTTGTAAATCTGTTGCTATTTTTTAAACTTGACAGAATGTATTCCCATATTAAAAATTTGTACTATTATTTATTTAACAATAAAGTTAGTACTTTTAATTTTTGAATGCCTTAGATTTTTAGTTATAAGTTTGTCAGCCTTTAGCAAGCAAGAGCCACCAAGCAATTATTGGTCCTCATCAAAGCTAACACGTTAATAAATGTTTATAGATGCTTACACTACTGAATTTTAAAATAAGTTTGACTATTGTAGTAATGTTGAATTATGTAAAAGCAAATACACAAAGAAAAGCTAAAAATACATTCAAATTAAACATAATTTTATTAGCACAAAAATGGTTAGATAATGCGGCCAATAGTTCTTATTGAAAATTAGAGATTGTATTTATTATATTACTACCAAAGAGATTGATTTGAAATTAATAATTTCACACTTTCCATGAACACGAAGACCAATAGCAACTTAAGGAGCTATACATTTTGGATGACATACAATCTTTGTTGTAAAAACTGTATACAATATCACAGCCAGATATGAACTCTTGATATTGCAGAAAGTAGTGATTGCCCTTAGTAGAACGTCAAAACTAACGTAAAATACCATCTCCTCTGTGGAACCACAAAGATGAAGACTTCCATCGTAGACGGCCACCACTCATAATTTAGCTCCAAGTAGATACTCCCATCTGTGGAACCGCAAAGATGAAGACTTCCATCGTAGACGGCCACCACTCATAATTTAGCTCCAAGTAGATACTCCCATCTGTGGAACCGCAAAGATGAAGACTTCCATCGTAGACGGCCACCACTCATAATTTAGCTGCAAGTACATACTCTCCTCTGTGGTACCGCAAATATGAAGACTTCCATCGTAGACGGCCACCACTCATAATTTAGCTCCAAGTAGATACTCCCATCTGTGGAACCGCAAAGATGAAGACTTCCATCGTAGACGGCCACCACTCATAATTTAGCTCCAAGTACATACTCCCCGCTGTGGAACCCCAAAGATGAAGACTTCCATCGTAGACGGCCACCACTCATAATTTAGCTCCAAGTAGATACTCCCATCTGTGGAACCGCAAAGATGAAGACTTCCATCGTAGACGGCCACCACTCATAATTTAGCTCCAAGTAGATACTCCCATCTGTGGAACCGCAAAGATGAAGACTTCCATCGTAGACGGCCACCACTCATAATTTAGCTCCAAGTAGATACTCCCATCTGTGGAACCGCAAAGATGAAGACTTCCATCGTAGACGGCCACCACTCATAATTTAGCTCCAAGTAGATACTCCCATCTGTGGAACCGCAAAGATGAAGACTTCCATCGTAGACGGCCACCACTCATAATTTAGCTCCAAGTAGATACTCCCATCTGTGGAACCGCAAAGATGAAGACTTCCATCGTAGACGGCCACCACTCATAATTTAGCTCCAAGTAGATACTCCCATCTGTGGAACCGCCAAGATGAAGACTTCCATCGTAGACGGCCACCACTCATAATTTAGCTCCAAGTAGATACTCCCATCTGTGGAACCGCATAGATGAAGACTTCCATCGTAGACGGCCACTACTCATAATTTAGCTCCAAGTACATACTCCCATCTGTGGAACCGCAAAGATGAAGACTTCCATCGTAGACGGCCACCACTCATAATTTAGCTCCAAGTAGATACTCCCATCTGTGGAACCGCAAAGATGAAGACTTCCATCGTAGACGGCCACCACTCATAATTTAGCTCCAAGTAGATACTCCCATCTGTGGAACCGCAAAGATGAAGACTTCCATCGTAGACGGCCACCACTCATAATTTAGCTCCAAGTAGATACTCCCATCTGTGGAACCGCAAAGATGAAGACTTCCATCGTAGACGGCCACCACTCATAATTTAGCTCCAAGTAGATACTCCCATCTGTGGAACCGCAAAGATGAAGACTTCCATCGTAGACGGCCACCACTCATAATTTAGCTCCAAGTAGATACTCCCATCTGTGGAACCGCAAAGATGAAGACTTCCATCGTAGACGGCCACCACTCATAATTTAGCTCCAAGTACATAGATACTCCCATCTGTGGAACCGCAAAGATGAAGACTTCCATCGTAGACGGCCATAGCTCAGAATTCATCTCCAAGTGGCGTACATCCTCAATAGAACTGGTGTTACTACCAGTGTAGTCGCTATTGGTCAAATTTTTGTATTGAATTTTGAATCAGCAGTGGTAAATTTAATAAATCTTGTTACTAGAAAAAGTTTCTTTAAACTTCAAATTCTCTGTTTTTAAATCAAATTATTAAAAAATATGGCACTATAATAACTGCTAAAATTTAATTTTAATAGAAACATGCTTTCAATTATTTAGAATTTCAAGTGATAATTTACTAAATTACTACCATGGTAACAAAACTGTTGGATTGTTGAGCACAGTATCAACTTAGTTTTATTTGGTTTTAAAACAATCCACCCCCATGAAGATTTATAGTCATGATATTTACACATGTAAAGTAACATAGATTTCAGGGAGTGGAAGGGGTAAACATTATTTGTAACAAACAACTTCAAAGATCCCTAGACTCAAGCAATCCATATAAATCATACATATTTACACATATATTATGAAAATACAAAATTGTTGGTGTAAACAGACTATATATTTTTCTATAAAAACATTATTATGAAATAACAACTTAATAGAACTCAAAATACTGGAATAAGAAACTTGTATAAATGTTAAAAATTTAAATTATAATACAAGTATAGTAATTCTTTGTTTAAAGTTTGTTATTGACAAGGTTTGAAAGGACAACAGGATTTCAGACCTTTGCCATCGTTATAGGTTACAAAAGGTATAACACAACGTTTCGAGGTTTGGAATCTAACATCTTCGTCAGGTGGGGAAGGTATTAATACACACAAAAATAAAAAAAAAATAAAAAAAAAGGGAAAGGGGTTCAAACATACCCAAGAGCTAAGTCCAGCTTCTAGAAAATTCTAGAAGTCCAGGCATTATCACTGTACAGACCTGAGTTTAGCCATCAAATATAATATTTGAGAGATTTTTACTAACTTTAATATTTTTATATTATATTTCCTGTGCTCAGGACTATTAGTTGATGTTACTGAATTGGGGAGATTGCCGAGGTGAAGTTGTTTGTTGCGTGTTAGCCAAGTCTGAAGCTATACTGCAGAGTAATATGTTGGTGTGTAGTCCAGTTGTCCCATCCACTTCTCCGCCCCCACAATCACTCCAGTTAATTTTCAGACCAGTGTCTGACCATTTCTTTAAATAATTGTTTACTGGTTTAATATGTCTAACCTTACGTTGTAAGGTTTTATATCTAAAGATCAGAATCGATCTAGTTCTTGAAGATTCGGGTTTCTTTTGTTATAACACATTACAATGGCAAATACCCATGATTAAAACTTCCTTTGATATTATCCGTAGACAATAATAAACTTTAAAACTAACAAATTTGTGAAGTAAAAACTGAGGTGCTCATTCCTTTTTCTGATGTGGAGTCTCGTGGGGCTGCAGCATTAGACATGAAAGCTGAGAACTTAGCACCACCCGACCCACTGGGACATCTAACACTGAAGGAGGCTGATGCCATAAGGCGGATTTGTTCTGGTTTCCTGAAGTGTTGACAACTAAATCTTGGAATATGAGATACGTCTTACAGACACCTGTCCCGTGTGTTCACATCCATATAAACTTGCTCCACCCAAGATGGAAATTCTTAGATATGATTAATGAATTACTTAAAAGTGGGGTGAACGAGCTGCCTTGCTAAAGTTTTTCCAGTCCAGCTTTCCTAGTGCCAAAACCTAATGGCAAGTCCAGATTGGTCCTTGATTATCGCAAGCTCAATGCTCAGATTGAAATTGACTCTGTGCCTCTCCCCGATTTGCATTCTGCTTTCAACTGGTTCGGTAAGGCCAAGTATTTCTCAATTTTCAACCTTAATCAGGCTTATAATCAGATTCCTCTAAAGTACGAGTCTCGACCTCTAACTGCCTTTTGCGTGCCTTGGAATTTATACCAGCTCACTCGATTGCCAATGGGCTTGGCTGTGGGGGCCCAAACACTTACCAGGATTCTATCTTTCATGATGTTCAAATTTAAGTTCGTTTTCAACTATCTAGATGATCTACTCGTGTACAATGAGAGTTTTGTGGAGTACTTGACTCATCTAGAGGAAGTTCTAACTAGGCTGTATAAGTCTGGCCTTACTGTCAATCCTGAAAAGGTGAGTTTCGCTCAGTCTGAAATTTGGTTTCTTCGTAATCTTGTCTCTTCTTGAGGTGTAAGTATAGATCCAGAAAGAACCCAGGCAATCAGGGAGTTTCCTCCTCCTAAAGATGCCAAGGGTGTTGCCCGTTTTGTGGGAATGATTAATTATTATTGTCGTTTCATCCCCAATGTTGCTGAAGTGGCGGCCCCTCTGAACTCTCTTAGAAAAAAGGGTGCCAAGTTTGAGTGGGGTGAAGCGCAACAGACTGCCTTTGAGTTGTTGAAAGAGGCAGTGATGCAGCCTCCAGTGGCTATGCCTGATTTTAGTCGTAAGTTCGTCTTGCAAACTAATGCTTCCTCCTTAGCCGTTGCAGCGGTATTGTCGCAAGAAATAGATGGTATCCGGCAGCCCACTGCTTATGCTTCACGCATGTTAACTCCTTGTGAGAAAAAGAGTTGTTCTGTTTATAAACTGGAATGTTTGGCTGTCATGTTTAGAATTAACAAGTTTAGGTGTTACCTAGAACATAAGGAACTTTTGTTGGAAACCGACAACTAGGCACTTTATTGGCTCCTTGCTCACCCCCATCAGCTTGGGAAAAATTGGTCGCTGGGTAGTCCAAATTCCTTCCTTTAAGTTCTTGGTGCAGCACGTGCGAGGCACCCAAAATATAATAGCGGACACTCTGTCACACATGTATCACATGTCCAACAACCACCAGAATTTATCTGAGCCGACATGTTGTGCCGTGCTCTTAGACTTTCCTCTTGCATTTTCGGACATTGTTCCACATCACCACAAAGACCCCGAGTTGACTGCTATTATCAATGAGCTTCAAAACGGAGGTGCCCACCCTCCTTATTTTCTGCACAGAGGTGCTCTATGCTGCCGTGACAGGCAGTAGAGAAAACCAAAGTTAGTACTGCCAAGTTTCCTTGAACCGATGGTATTTCAATATTTTCATTCTTCTCCTGTGGGCGGACACCAAGGAATTCATAAGACCATCGCGATGATTAGGGATCAGTTCATCTGGAAAGGTATGGACCGGGATGTTGCGGTTCGAGTACGTTCTTGCGAATTGTGCTAGCTAAGCAAACCCGCTCAAAATACCAATTTAGATCTTTTGTCATCTGAGGTGGCGAAAAAAAACCATTGGAGAAGGTTTTTATTGACTATGTTGGGCCTTTCCCACGTAGCAAGTCTGGGAATAAATTCCTGCTTGTTTGTGTTGATGCCTTCTCCAAGTTTGTTTGGTTATTCCCATTGCGGAGTGCCACAGCGCAGCTCACGGTGCAAGTTCAAGTTCAAAAATTCTTTATTAGTAGTAAATTACAGTACAATACATACATTTCATGTGCTATGTATAGCACATGCGAAATGAAAAACATCGTTTAATTTAATTTTATATTGTCTTTCGTATTGTTGGCAATTAGTCCTTTACATTTACTTATTTGCTGGTGCAGCTACCATTCCATAACTCAATCCCACAATTACAACCTTACAAACTAAATAACAGTGAATATTATTAATACTAACAGATTTCTATAACCTCTAATTCCATTACAATAACAACAAATACTTTCTTTAACAAAACCAGAAAAAATCTATAATGACTTAAACAACATTATAAATAACACATGTCTAAATAAATAAATAAACAGGAAAAACACATACAAATTTATAGAAATACATTCAGGAAACGTGCTTTTCTGTTAATATAAATCTATATAAAAATCTATAAAACAATCCATATTTAACAATCTATATTTAACAAATATAAAAACAATTATTAGATAGTACAAATCATATTATATAAATAAATATAAATTATATATATATATAATATATATATATATATATATATATATATATTGAATTTAGGTTTCTGTTCCATTAATATATAATTTCCAAAATGTGATACGAATTCATTAAAACATTTTATTCCTGAATAAAAAAACTGTTTCCTTCCTATCTCTTTGAAATAAATGGGAGTCTCAATAGCAATTACATTAGATAAGCGAGTACTCACAGGACATGTCCTCAACTTATATCTCTCCATATTCTTTCTAATATACATAATTGAGCTCAATTTGTATAACTGAGAAAAGGTCAGAATATGTTCTTGTTTGAAGAGATGTGAAACGCTATCAAATTTTTTTAGATGGTACACATTATGTACTGCAAACCTCTGCAATAATATTACCTGTTTCAAAATTTTTTCATAAGTAGCACCATAATAGATAATCCCGTATTTCATCGTACTTTCAAACCATGAGAAGTATAGTTTCTTCAAATGCTGTGGTTTTAGAAATCCCCTCATATGGTACAGTGAGTAATTAATTTTTCTTAGTTTGCCGATAAGATAATTTGCATAACAGTCCCATTTTAAATTTCTATCAATTACTAATCCTAGGTATTTCACACTATTTACAACTTCAATCCTCTCACACACACACCCATACAGACACAAATGCTTATGACAACAAAAATCATTCTCTCTTTGCAATTCCTCACACTTTGTATCTCTGTCATAAAATAATAAACACTTGGACTTGCTACTGTTTATAATTAACTTATTCTGAGTTAGCCACCTGGAAATAACAGACAAGTCCTGAGATCATTTATGTTTTAGGGTGCTTCTGTCATAAGCAGAGCAAACTATGGCCGTGTCATCAGCATATGCAAATATTGAGGAGTATAGCGGTATACATAGTAACTCATTTATAAATATAATAAACATGAGGGGGCCCAACACTCCCCCCTGTGCAATTCCGTGTCTTAAATTTAATTTACCACTATGTACACCACCAACTTTTACTACCTGCGTCCTACAATTACAAAAAGATTCAAGCCACTTGAATGCATCGCCACCGATTCCATACACTTTAATTTTATTTAACAGTATATCCAATATCCACTAAGTCAAAAGCTATCTGAAAATCTAAATAAATAGATAAAACCTTTTTATTTTTATTAATTAAATCCGCTATGCATTTAACATGATTTTCAATGGCTAAGTCTGTTCCTCTGCCTGGTAAAAATCCAAATTGTTGACTCGAAAACAAATTTCTACATAAAAAATAATCCAGAATCTGGTCTTTAACTATTACTTCAAAAATCTTTGCTACTGTATTAATCAATGAGATCGGTCTATAAGAGGAAATTTGGGAGGGATTCCCTGATTTAAAAATGGGAATAACACAAGCAATTTTAAATACAACCTGTTCTAGTGACTTGCTGTAAATATTAAAAAGAAGTGGGAGAAATATATCTATATTTTTTTTAATAGTTAGTATACTTATTCCATCCACGCCACAACTTTTTTTATTCTGAATTTTATTTATAACTTCAAGAATGCCGTCATAAGTTACAGAAAACGATTGCAGTACTATACTATTATCACAATTATCAGGCTTATCACATACAAACATATCACAGCCAAAATTTTGCTCCCTCAAATGTGTAGTAACATTCACATAATAATCATTGAAACTGTCAACCACAAATCTCTCATTACCACTTACCCTAACCATCGAATCTTCACATTGTACACATGTTATTGACGTTCTTCGATGGCTTCAGTAACATTAAGAGTTAGCCTTTTTATCCCAATGACAAAAGTGTATCGTACAACTCAAAAATTGCTGCGGTCAATATGGGTCTGTTCTGGTCGTTTAAATTCACCCCCGGTCTAATCTATTTATAGTTCCACAATTGGTTTATGCTGTTGCGCTAACCAAAACAATGGTCTCATATGTTTGTTTCGGAATCTAACTTAGGTTAAATTTTGATGATTAAGTGATTTTGATATTTTTACCGATCGCTAAATATGTATTAGGGGTATATGCTTCAAGTATTAGGGCAATATTATCTCCATTTGCTTTTCAATAACTACAGTAAAAAGGCCATACACAATGTTAAAGGAACTAACCAGATTAGATTACGTTATGTGCAAACATTCACAGCTGTATACAATAAGGTAGTTGTTATAACAGCGTATAAATAGCATTTCTATTGTATTAGATGGATTATTGATCATTGGCGCAATCTAAATTTAAAATTAAATAACTTCGTATTTGCAATCTACATTACACTACTGATTAAGCACTTTACAATAATTCAATATTTACTCAAATCTAAATGTAAACACATGTTTCTGCCTCTTTGATAAACTTCAGCTGAAAGTGTTAACAGCTACTCTAAGTGTTAATTCAGACCAAAAGCTATACCGGTTCCAAATTTCAGCACAATCCGTATGGCAGTTTCAGCGTGATTCGAGGACAAACATCTTAACATCTAAACATACAAACATCCAAACATCCAAATATCCAAACATTCAAACTTTCGCATTTATAATATTAGTGGGATATATATTATCTTATTACAGATTGCGCCAGTAACGCACTTATAAGAGCGTGTCTTGTTTTGGCTGTTCAAAGAAAATAACAACTTGTTATGAGTCTTTATAAAAATTATTAATCAGCCTGCTATCTCTGAATTTTGGTGTATTGGCGCAAATCTCTCTCTTAGTAATGATTGCATAACAAATTTAAATTAATGTTTAAATTACATTGTCAAAGCTGAACATTCATAGATTAAAAATGAATGTATGAGACCATGTTAAACAAGTCGTGAATCTTAAAAAGAGGATGAGGACTATTAGAACATTACTTGAAAACACTGAGAACAAGTATACAGTAAGGCTTCAGAAGACTCATATAACATGACATACAGTGCAAGACGACAACATCAAAACGTATATTAACACTTTTGTTGCTGGTATATACTGAGTGAGATCGACTACTCTCAGTCCTCCCACTGCGTCGTAAGAAGTTTGCCGCAGTCTACTTGTAGACTGATTGTTGTTAAAATTAATCTTCCTGATTTTTGAGGATCAAAGTTATTAATTGTTTAGGACGCAATCTCAATACCTCTTAAAATGTTCCATATGATACTATTAATAACATATCCATTTCATTGTAATCTGCAATGCTCAATAACAATATTATATTCATTTCTGCTATTATAATTATGCAAGTTGCTAGTCAAAATTAATGATGACATGTTTTTTGTAATATACAATACTGAGTCAAAAATATATAAATTTATAAAAGTTTCCACCAAAGCTTAATAAAAAGTGGTTCACAGTGTTCTAGTGGTTGTGATTTTGTTATTATTCTGATAGCTTTGTTTTTCAGGATAATGATTTCATTAATTTTAGCGCTATTACCCAATAATATTAGGCCATACCTTGTTATTGATTAAAAATAGGCATAGTATGCAGATTTAAAATATTTTTCAGTAACACAATTTATAATACGTCTAAGTAAAAAAATTACTCTACCAAAATATTCCTAGAAATTTAGCACAAGAAAAGAAATAATTTGGTGTGTCAATTGTAGGGGTTTGTCGTAAAGTAAACAAAATGTTTTGAGTTTTGACTTCATTTAGTAAAGATCCATTTGATCTAAACCACACTGAGGCTTTCTCAACTGATTCAATGACAAGAACTTGTAGTTTGTCAAAGTTTGTATGGATATTCTAAAGAGTTGTGTCGTTAGCATATAAAAGAGATTTTAACCTAACAACGGTAGGAAATTAATTTATATATAATAAAAACATAATAGGGCCCAGGACTGACCCTTAGGTACAAAAATCCCGATCACCAAATTGTTGGACCGATTTCCATTAATAGAAACAAACTTTTCGCCTGCGGTTAGATAAATAGTCTTTAAAGAACTCTTTAAAGCCGGATTCCCATTAATACCGTAATAGTTAAGTTTTAAGGCCCTGCTCAAGTCAAAATATGTTACCTGAGCAAAGGCTTTAATCTCAAAAGTGTTTAGGACCTCCTTAATTAGTGAATAAACTGCATCAATGGTGTATTTACCTCTTCTATTGTAATAAATTTAGATTGATGTTATTTTCCAGATAAGCAAAAGGTTCATCATGTCAAACAGTTTCTATTATTACAGGACAGGTAAAATTTATACTGGGCAATAGCTCTCAGGGAAACTCCTAGACCCTTTCTTAAGAATCGGGCAGATATACATATAGTTAATGAGTTCAAAAACGTATGGTAAAATTCGTTAAAATATATTGTTAGATTTGTTATAAATGTCTTTGCTTTCTGAGTTTTAACTCTTTTGACAGCTTTAATGACCTCATCAATTGAGACTTCTACAAAGATAAATGTTTTTCTTTCAAAATATGGTAATTTCTTATTAAGTTCATTCTATTAACATGAGGCTTTTTGATACTACCCTTTATTTGGTGTTAACCGAATTGATAAAACAAATGGTTTAAGTTACCTGGAGTGATATTTATTGATAATGTCGATTGAGATGCTAAATGTTTGTATTTTCGTTTATCTGCACCGAAAACGCCTTATATTGGCGTTAAAAACCTCTCCCCAGGCCTTATATTGGTAACTGCTATTTTATATTTTTGCGACATTGTGAGTTCGCATCTTCTACGGACTTTTTATAACATTTCTAGAGATTTAAATAGTTAACATGAAGCCTGTCACTAGTAGAAAGTTTTGTCGATTTCTCCAAAAACAAAAATTTCTTTCATTTGGTCCAGTTCCCCACTATACCAATAATTTTGATTTCGACCTTTAATCTCACTAACTGTGGAACGTTGTTTTTTCACTGTAGAGTAAAATGTTTATTTATGAACTGAAATGGAGAAATATGCATGAACGAGTTTTTGGGTAGAGAATACTCTTCCATTACTAAGTACGACATTCCAATCATGTGAAAACAAATGGTTTGTCAGATCATCAATAGAGGATTCTGGAAAAATTAAAATAAAATGTGTCACTTGTACTTTTGGATTTAGCAAGGTTTTAGATGTTTCAGACAAAGTATTCTTTTGAATGTTTGTGTGTGTGTGTGTGTGTGTGTGTGTGTGTGTGTGTGTGTGTGTGTGTGTGTGTGTGCGTGTGCGTGTGCGTGTGCGTTGAAAGTTCAAAGTTCAAAATCACTTTATTCAGGAAAAAATACAGTACAATGTCATACATACACTTTTATCCCCCAAGGCGCAGAACTGCGCGTGCGGGGGAGCAGTTGGTGCCTAGATCCTTATTTAATTTGACTAATCATCACACTACATACCGTTACATTTAGAGCGAAAAAACACATATTACATTTCATGCATAATTATCCAAATTCATAATTTTACAGATCATTAGATTAACAATGCATACTAATTAATATATTAATAACTTTGATAAATAAATCCAATAATAATTCATATCAGCAAAAAATACATTAACAACTTAGATAAATAAATATAATAACAATTAATTTAGTCAAAAACATATTAACAATCTACATAAATAAATATATTAATAACTTGGATAAATAAATATAATAACAATCAATATAATCAAAAACATATTAACAATTCAAATAAATAAATATATTAACAACCTAGATAAATAAATATAATAACAATTAATATAATCAAAAACATATTAACAATTCAAATAAATAAATATATTAACAATCCATATAAATAAATATAATAACAATTAATATAATCAAAAACATATTAACAATTTAAATAAATAAATATATTAACAATCCATATAAATAAATATAATAACAATTAATATAATCAAAAACATATTAACAATTTAAATAAATAAATATATTAACAATCCATATAAATAAATAAATGTATACATTTACAGATCAATGACATAACAATAAATCAACAAAAACAAACTATAATACAGATACAGAGCGTCAACCAGGCCAGACATAGCGACAATACGAGTTCAATAAATAGCTATATAATAAATAAATATATGTATACACATTACAATAAGATAACATTCACAACTATATACTATATAACAAAAACAATTATTTTATCAATCAAGAGGCAAGTTCTTGACATATTCCAGAGCTTTTAATTTTACCTTAGGTTTCTTTTCAAAAATAATGCTCTGCTCACAATGCAGCAAGAAATTGTTGTATATTTTAGGACCTATGTAACAAAATTGATGCCGACTCGATTCCTTTGTTACAAACGGAAGTTTTAGACCAAGTGTGCGTGTGCGTGTGCGTGCGCGCGCGCGCGTGCGTGTGTGTGTGTGTGTGTGTGTGTGAAATTTTAACTTTTCGGATAGCGGGAAGATGAAAAATAATAATATACTTTTTCTAGGGTTGTTTTTAATATACATAAAGACGCTATTGTTTTTCTGTGCAAGTCGTAAGGCATGTGTGTGCCACATTTTATGTACATAGGACATAGGGAAGTTCTTCTAAGAATTCCAAGTCCATTTCTACCCCTATGGGTGGATTATATTAATGAAAGATGTAGTTATTGCTATGTATAATACATTGTATAATTCAAAATGAATAAGTAAAGCACCTAAGAGCAAAAGATATAAGGCAGAAATTACAGGATGGTTTACTAGAAAGGAGTCACTTTAGTTCAGACATGAAAAAGTTGAACTTCTAGTGACCGTCAAGCTCCACGCGATTGAACTAATATGGGCTTAAATTAATTTACATATCGCAAAAATAATAAGTCGTTCACTATTAATTGTATCACAAAATTTGTAAAGAAGCTTTGGAAAAGACTACGCCTGATTGTTGGATGAAAGTTGTAGAGAATACAAAAATAGTTATTGATAACGCTTGAACCAATGAATGATTGCTGGGGGAGGCTGTAGAGAGACTACTAATATTTTGACTGAGGGACAGAAATTCGTCGGAAGACTGTGTCAGTGAACATGAGGTAAACAGTGAAAATATAACACCGATAACAAAGACGATGGTGATAGGATTATGGAAGGTATTCGGCCGCTCCGCTTTGAGGAATATTAATTTCCCTCAAATTATCTGTTAGTGAATTTACAAATATAAGTTTAATTAAATGTTTGTTTTGGGTAAATGGATAATTTAATTGCCTTTCCTTAAATTAATATATTTACCAGAATCATACAAGCCTAATTTAAACATTTTCCTGTTGTGGTTTGTGTGAAAATAAAACTGTCGATATTTTATCTTGTGATTTTGGCACACGGGGCAAGTTGGTATGTGTGTTTCATTAAGCCATCTTGTAGTAAGGTTCCGGCACAGTTACTGTGTACCTCGCTTGTTCTGCACCCTCACTCATAAGTAAAGATAATTAGTAATAAGCATTGCGTGATTTATAAATAAAATATACAAGTCTAACGAGTTTCCCAAAAAACTTGTTACGCCTTTAATTATTAACTTAGAACTCTGAATTATCAGTATGTCGTTCTTTAAGAGACATACAACAAATTATACATTATATTTTTAACTGTAATTATTTTTGAATTAGGAGGAGTTAAATTGGACAAAGCTTAAATTTAAAAGAAAACTGTGTTTTTCTTCATATTTTTGATTACACAATCAATAAACATATCTAAAATATCTCACTTTCGCTATAATATATAGATTAATACTACCTAAGCCGTCAAACTTTTTCAGATGTAATAAAGGGGTATATTTTAATGTGGTAGACGTTTTAAGTGAGATGTTTAGTGTGTGTGAGACAGGTCGCCGGGATCCGGTAAAAATAACATAATATGTCATAATATAAATTCCTAAACGAAACGTCCACCGCCTTCAATTCTTCCGGCGAGCGCGTTAATGCAACCCGCACAGGGCTCAATGCAACCCGCACAGCACGTGTCAATAACCAACTCAGAGCTCTCCCCTAACCACGCGACTCAACGGACGGTCGCCCACTGGCCACGGACAGTGGTGGCGGCCTACCCCTCCGACGATCCCCACCACTCCCTTTTAGGTGGTGTGATATTAGGTGCTATAAAACTCCAGCAAGATCTTTAGGTGCCGTGCGACTCTCGGGCATTTCCTTAGGTGCTCTGAGATTAGGTACTATAATATTAGGTGCTATGAGAATCGGTGCTATTAGACGGTTAAATTTTAGGTGCTGTGAGATTAGGTGCTATTAGATTAGGTGCTGTGAACCCCCACGGGGTCTCAGTACCTACGCGAACGCCTACTCTCATTTCCATTGTGCTGTTTTCTGAACCTCTGAACAATTCTGATCTCTCTTAAGAGTTAGAACGACTTATTCTTCAGATTGCCCATGTTTCTGAGCAAATTGATTTTTTTAAATATATCTCTTGTTTTTGAGTTTAATTTATAACGTAATGAGTTTAGCTTTGGCTGCTGATGATAAGAACAATCCTTTCTTTCTCTCCGTTGAACTCTCTAAAGCTATAATGATCCGAAGTGCTGATTCCATTAAATTGTATTATACAATTTAAGTTGGTTCTCTTTGTTATTCTGTAATAAGTAATATAAATTACCTTCCTTTCTCTAAATTACTGAAACGTAATTGGGCGAATTCTGAAAATGAAGCCAGTGCTTAGATGATTATTTATAAAACAATCTGATGATTAAAACTAATTACTTAATTTGTAGGTTATAGGCTGATTCACGATTAGTTGCTCCTCATTAAAAATACAGGATGATTGTGTTGGATATATTTCTTCTTTTTGTTGTAGGTTTGTATACACTTTCAGTAGCAACATTAAACTTACACTTACAGTATTGGGAGCAATCCTTTTCATTATATATATATATATATATATATATATATATATATATATATATATATATATAATTTCAATAAACACTGAATCGCAAAAAGTACTTGCTCCGCCGGGAGTCGAACCCGGATCTCTCACTTGCCGGGTGAATGTGCTACCATTACACCACAGAGCGCTTACTTTTTCCGATTCAATTATTTTGTATTTGGCCGTATCTGTCACATATGAGTTTAAATAAGCAAACTAACATATGATCGGAAGACCAAATACCTGTCAAACGACTTTTATTTACATTAAATTGTATAAATGGCAATAGCCTTATTTAATTTCAATAAACACTGAATCGCAAAAAGTACTTGCTCCGCCGGGAGTCGAACCCGGATCTCTCACTTGCCGGGTGAATGTGCTACCATTACACCACAGAGCGCTTACTTTTTCCGATTCAATTATTTTGTATTTGGCCGTATCTGTCACATATGAGTTTAAATAAGCAAACTAACATATGATCGGAAGACCAAATACCTGTCAAACGACTTTTATTTACATTAAATTGTATATAAATGGCAATAGCCTTATTTAATTTCAATAAACACTGAATCGCAAAAAGTACTTGCTCCGCCGGGAGTCGAACCCGGATCTCTCACTTGCCGGGTGAATGTGCTACCATTACACCACAGAGCGCTTACTTTTTCCGATTCAATTATTTTGTATTTGGCCGTATCTGTCACATATGAGTTTAAATAAACAAACTAACATATGGTCTTCTATAGATGTGCTGACTGTATTTTGAAATCAAGCCAAATCAATAATTGCTCAACAATGGATTGTTCAACGATACAAAAATCGGATATTATAAAATATTTGGTAATTCATACGGATAGTGAATTTAGTTGGAAAATTCACATATCGAACATTACAAAAAAACTCAATAATATTATAAGAATTTTTTATTTTTTAAGAAATATTTGCAATTTAAAAATACTTAGAATGTAATATTTTGCGCTTGTACAAAGTCGAATTGAATACGGCATATTTCTTTGGGAAAGTGCGTATGATTCAAATTTAAACTCATTACTTATGCAGCAAAAGCACTTTGTCAGATTAATAACCCACAGTCATAGATTTAAACACTCACGACCATTATTTAATCAGCTTAAGACTTTCCCTATCAAGATGTTATTTATATATAAAGTATTAAAACAATACTATGATTTGATAAATACTACCAACTTAGAAACAAATGAATACAGCTTAAAACTAAGAAGTTAAGGAAATATAAAAGTTCAAAATCCAAACAATACTTTTTTTACTAAATCATTCATTTTTATGTCACCGTGGATTTTTAATAAATTAACTAACAATATAAAAAACTTAAATATCAAATTAGTATTTTTTTTTAAATTGGGAAGGTGGTTGTTTGAACTAGAGGATATAAATTCAGTTTTATATATTCAGACATAGTAACTGGTTTTTTACCTCACGGCCCATATATATATTTTCAAATAATTTCAAAATTCTAATCTAACTCAAATAAGCAGGTTGAGTACAACTATTATTATATTTTGTTTTGATTAAATAATACATTAATTTATATCCTCAAGAGAGATCTAAATTGTTAAATTAAGTTGTCTGCTGATGTTTTTTAATGTGTTAAAATATAATAAGGAACCTCCAAACAGGCTTAGCCTTGGAGGCCCTATATTTTCTCATTTATTGTAAAGTATAGGCCTAAGCGCATTTAGTTGTAGGTTATTTTTTAACTATAAGTTTAGTTTATAGGTATTCTGAAGAAGTAATTTTTTATTTCCAGTCTTTTGTAATGGTGCAGTCAGACCTGGCAAGATTTAGGAAATTATAACTCCATTATGTTAATTTACCTTTATGTATTGATGTATGTATGTAGCCTTGAAGAAAATGAGAAAATAAATCATTCTTTATTCTTTACAACTTATCCAAATACTCGATATTTAATTTACCCAATTATTGTAGGGGTTATTTCTTCGAAATTTGAAATCGTACTGAATCACAGAATAATGTGTGTCATTCCTTTTCCTATAATATACGTTACACATATATCCTATTATATGGCCAGTTTTACTGTTGACATTAGTATACAATTTTGTCTTCGGTTTTCCATTTTAATTCACAATTTACAACGAGAAAAGTGTTGTTGCAAATAGTGATTTCGTATCTTGGGCAAAGGTACCCTTTCCCTTTTACATAAAATCCTTTCCCACTTATCCTAAATAGAAAATTTGGACTGAAAACGGTATAAAGACTTTGAGATAAATTCCTGCTAGGAGATTCATCATCATAGTGCATTCAATTGTGCACCCAAAGAGGCGATGGGAACACCTTTATTACATTTGTTTGTAGTCTAGATGTGTCTAATGTCGTACCGATGAAAAGAGTTCATTTTGAGCTTCTTCGTCGCCAAATTTTTTACATCTCTTCAGACAAACATGACTCCATATTCCAGGAGTCAAGTCTGTGACGCTGTACTAAAAGCAGGGTGAATTGGAGCTAAACTCAACTTTCACATAAAGTTCCACATGAAAATTATTAAAAAATTTTGTTTCTTTTTTTTAACGTTAACACATTTAGATACTAAAATATTATTTTATAATGTTATATTTGCTTTGCGAAAAATATCGTAACCGTCATGATATTCCAGCTGTAGACAAAGTAACACATACAATATCAGGAGTTCATATTATAATGCTTGAAATGATCTGATACGATTGTGCTATGTGTTTGTAACCGCAAGGAGATAACACTAGGGACACCCTGTATTTAACACGACCATAAACACACATTAGGTATGACGATGACGTCGGACACATTGATCGGTGCCGATACACAGCAACACTCTCTGATGTTACCCTGATACCTCCCCTACTGTAACAGTGAAGGGTGAACCGTAACTTACTGCATGATGTTATGTCGTGATTAATTATAGTACAAGCGTTTCTATTAATAGTTGAAATTTACATTGATGTTGCGCTACAACATAATATTATTGACGCACTTAAGTATGAAGTTATTAATAAATTAATACTGCAAGCTTGTTCTTTGATTAGCTGAATAATATTTTTACCACTGAACATATACAAACTGTTTAAACTATTTTTATAGTAAGTATAGAAGATTAAAACCTTGTATCAAAAGTGTCTACTATCCTATTATTAAATCTTGATTTGCAGAAAATATACAACAGAACTATATTTTTTGCAGAAATCCACATGTAGTTTTGTACTTAACACGTCTTCCACGGTGGATGTTCTATATTCATGTCACATCATTTCGTTCCTGATAATAAAATGAATAAAAATGTGAAAAATCGTGTTGTTTAAATGTTGTGAACTTTTAAACCATTTAAGTCTGGGTAGTGAAATCTGGATGGATATATATCATTTTCCTAGTTGAAAGAATTATTCTGCAAATTTTCTAATTAGGTGAAATAGATTTGGTCATACACGTGGGCGCAAAAAGTCTACAATTTATCGTGTTTATGTAATAATGTTATGATTAGATTCCATTCAATACAAACTTGGAAGGGAACTAGCAAGCGTCTTCACAAGGCCATCGTAATCCAAATTCTAATAATATTATAAATGCGAAAGTGCCTTTCATTGTTTGTTTTGCTTTCACGCGTAAATTATTGTACCGAGTGTACTGAAATTTTACATGGAAATTCTTGCGGTTCCTGGATGAATATAGGCTTATTCTTATTTCTAAAGTCTCTCCGGGCTCCGCCCAACTGCTATTTAAAGTATCGAAAATCTTATTTCGTCACTAAAGTTATGAAATATAAATGAAAATACCATGTGCAATGTAATCAATTTTTTCTGTATGAACATTGTTCTATGACGCACAACCTTATGTTTAATTAATTATTGAACCACTATTTTCAATTTTTTTACATTTGTACTGTATAAATTATTTAAGAAGTAACCATTAGTTTTAACTCCGTTTTTAGATTTCAGTGATTACGTAAGTACTCTACCTTAGAAATGTCAGAAAACTTAAAACATAAGATGGCCAAAATGTGCTATAAGCGATTACATTAGAAAAATGCTGGATAATTAGATAATCCTCCTTGACCTTCATGATAATAATGCCATGTGATATTTTCCTCGTATGTTCGTGGCAGAACATTTTGTAACAAGATAATGAAGACATAACGTAGCTATGATAGGAAGGGTTGATTCAATCTGAATGTTTAGTTTAGCTCCAGTTCGCCTTCCTTTTACTGCAGCGTCTAGAATCTGAAGAGATCTAAAGAAAGTCGTTCGGCGAAGAAGCTTCAAAAACGAGCCCTTTAACATAGTTTTCGACAAACAGAGAATCTAAAACTACAAAATAATAGTATAATATAGGTGGAATGTTTCGTTTAGCTTCCAGTTCGCCTTTCCATTTTACTGCAGCGTCTAAGAAATCTGAAGAGATCTTAAAGAAAGTCGTTCGGCGAAGAAGCTCAAAACGAGGCCTTTACATAGTTTCGACAACAGAGACATCTTAAACTACAAAATATAGTATAATATAGGTTGACTGTTGTAGTTTAGCTCAGTTCGCCATTCCTTTTACCTTGCAAGCGTCCTAGAATCTGAAGACGATCTAAAAAGAAAGCTCGTCGGCGAAGAAGCGCAAATACGAGCCTTTTACATAAGTTTCGACAACAGCGATACCATCTAAACTACAAAATATAGTATAATTATAGGTGAATGTTTAGTTTTAAGCTTCCAGTTCGCCTTCCTTTTACTTGCAGCGTTCTAGAATCCTGAAGAGATCATAAAGAAAGTCGTCGGCGAAGAAGCTCAAAACGAAGAGCCTGTACATAGTTTCGACAACAGAGCAGAGACATCTAAACTACAAAATATTAGTATAATATAGGTGAATGTTTAGTTTAGCTCCAGTTCGCCTTCCCTTTTACTGCAGCGTCTAGAATCTGAAGAGATCCTAAAGAAAGTCGTCGGCGATGAAGCTCAAAATCGAGCCTTTACCATAGTTTCGACAACAGAGACATCTACACTAAACAATCTAAACTACAAATATAGTATAATATAGGTGAATGTTTAGTTTAGCTCCAGTTCGTCCTTCCTTTTACTGCAGCGTCTAGAATATGAAGAGATCTAAAGAAAGTCGTCGGCGAAATGAAGCTCAAAACGGAGCCTTTACATTAGTTTCGACAACAGAGACATCTAAACTACAAAAATATAGTATAATATATCGTGAATGTTTAGTTTAGCTCCAGTTCGCCTTCCTTTTTACTGCAGCGTCTAGAATCTGAAGAGATCTAAAGAAAGTCGTCGGCGAAGAAGCTCAAAAACGCGAGCACTTTACATAGTTTCGACAACAGAGACATCTAAATACTACAAAATATAGTATAAATATAGGTGAATGTGTAGTTTAGCTCCAGTTCCGCCTTCCTTTTACTGCAGCGTCTTCTAGAAATCTGAAGAGATCTAAAGAAAGTCGTCGGCGAAGAAGTAGAGCTCAAAACGGTGCCTTTACATAGTTTCGACAAGACAGAGACATCTAAAACTACAAAAAGATAGTATAATATAGGTGAATGGTGGTAGTTTAGCTCAGTTCGACCTTCCTTTTACTGCAGCGTCTAGGAATCTAGAATGTACCTTTAGTTCTGAAGAGATCTAAAGAAAAAAGGACAAAGTCGTCGGCGAAGAAGCTTCAAAACGAGCCTTTACATAGTTTTTTTTCGACAACAGAAGACATCTTAAAACTACAAAATATAAGTAATAATATAGGTGAAATGTTTAGTTTTAGCTCCAGTTTCGCCTTCCTTTTACTGCAGCGTCTAGAATCTGAAGAGATCCTAAAGAAAAGTCGTCGGCGAAGAAGCTCAAAACCGAGCCTTTACATAGTTTCGACAACAGAGACATCTAAACTACAAAAATTATAGTATAAATATAGGTGAATGTTTAGTTTAGCTCCAGTTCGGCCATCTCCTTTTACTGCAGCGTCTAGAGAATCTGAAGAGATCTAAAGAAATCGTCGTCGGCGAAGAAGCTCAAAACGAGCCTTTACATAGTTTCGACAACAGAGACATCTAAACTACAAAATATAGTATAATAATATAGGTGAATGTTTAGTTTAGCTCCAGTTCACCTTCCTTTTACTGCAGCGTCTAGAATCTGAAGAGATCTAAAGAAAGTCGTCGGCGAAAGAAGCTCAAAACGAGCCTTTAATAGTTTCGACAACAGAGACATCTAAAAACTAACAAAAATATAGTATAATATAGCGTGATTGTTTAGTTTAGCTCCAGTTCGCCTTCCTTTTAACTGCATGCGTCTAGAATCTGAAGAGATCTAAAGAAAAGTCGTCGGCGAAGAAGAAGCTCAACACGAGCCTTTACATAGTTTCGACAAACAGAGACATCTAAACTACAAAAAAAAAATAAATAGTATAATATAGGTGAATTGTTTAGTTTAGCTCCAGTTACCTTCCTTTTACTGCAGCGTCTAGAATCTGAAGAGATCTAAAATGAAAGGTCGTCGGCGAAGAAGCTCAAAAACGAGCCTTTACATAGTTTCGACCAACAGAGACATCTAAACTACAAAATATATAGTATAATATAGGTGAATGTTTAGTTTAGCTCCAGTTTCACCTTCCTTTTACTGCAGCGTCTAGAATCTGAAGAGATCTAAAGAAAGTCGTCGGCGAAGAAGCTCAAAACGAGCCTTTACATAGTTTCGACAACAGAGACATCTAAAACTACAAAATATAGTATAATATAGGTGACTGTTTAGTTTAGCTCCAGTTAACCTTCCTTTTACTGATGCAGCGTCTAGAATCTGAAGAGATCTACAAGAAAGTCGTCGGCGAAGAAGCTCAAAGACGAGCCTTTACATAGTTTCGACAACAGAGACATCTAAACTAACAAAATATAGTATAATATAGGTGAATGTTTAGTTTAGCTCCAGTTCACCTTCCTTTTATCTGCAGCGTCTAGAATCTGAAGAGGATCTTAAAGAAAGTCGTGCGGCGAAGAAGCTCAAAACGAGCTTTACATAGTTTCGACAACAGAGACATACTAAACTACAAAATATAGTATAATATAGGTGAAGTTTAGTTTAGCTCCAGTTCACCTTCCTTTTACTGCAGCGTCTAGAATCTGAAGAGATCTAAAGAAAAGTCGTCGGCGAAGAAGCTCAAAACGAGCCTTTACATAGTTTCGACAACAGAGACATCTAAACTACAAAATATAGTATAAATATAGGTGAATGTTTAGTTTAGCTCCAGTTCACCTTCCTTTTACTGCAGCGTCCCTAGAATCTGAAGAGATCTAAAAGAAAGCTCGTCGGCGAAGAAGCTCAAAACGAGCCTTTAACATAGTTTCGACAACAGAGACCACTTAGACTACAAAATATAGTATAATATAGGTGGAAATGTATAGTTTAGCTCCAGTTCACCTTCCTTTTACTGCAGCGTCTAGAATCTGAAGAGATCTAAAGAAAGTCGTCCGGCGAAGAAGCTCAAAACGAGCCTTTACATAGTTTCGACAAACAGAGATCAATCTAAACTACAAAAATTACTAGTTATAATATAGGTGAATGTTTAGTTTAGCTCCAGTTCACCTTCCTTATACTGCAGCGTCTAGAATCTGAAGAGATCTAAAGAAAGATCGTCGGCGAAGAAGCTCAAAACGAGCCGTTTTAATAGTTTCGACAAACTGAGACATCTAAAAAAAAAAAAAAACTAACAAAAAAAAAATAAATACCGTATAATATAGGTGAATGTTTAGTTTAGCTCCAGTTCGCCTTCCTTTTACTGCAGCGTCCTAGAATCTGAAGAGATCTAATGAAAGTCGTCGGCGAAGAAGCTCAAAACGAGACCTTTACATAGTTTCGACAACAGAGACACACTAGACTACAAAATATAGTATAATAGAGGTGAATCTGTTTAGTTTAGGCTCCAGTTCACCTTTCCTTTTTACTGCAGGCGTCTAGAATCTGAAACGATCTAAAAAGAAAGTCGTCGGCGGCGAAGAAGAGCTCAAATACGAGCCTTTACATAGTTTCGACAACAGAGACACCTAGGACTACAAAATATAGTATAATTATAGGTGAATGTTTAGTTTAGCTCCAGTTCAACCTTCCTTTTACTGCAGCGTCTAGAATCTGAAGAGATCTAAAGAAAGTCGTCGGCGAAGAAGCTCAAAACGAGCCTTTACATAGTTTCGACAACAGAGACATCTAAACTACAAAATATAGTATAATATAGGTGAATAGGAACTCTCATTGTCTCATCAAGTACACAACTGAGTGCTCTACGATGTTCTAGGCACGATTTCTAAGCACGGTGGAGCAACTCAAGATTTCTCTATACGAACACGACTCCAAATTCCAGGAGTCAAGCCTGAGACAGCGTCAAAAGCCAGGCATGGCAGTAACACACTTCTCAGTCCCACACATGCATATATTTGTTTTTCGTCGGGACAACAAGGTAAACTGTACTATGGCACTGGAAATATCTTAGACCGGAAGTAAATGACAAGGGCTAGAAATAAACGCTTATTGGCCAGAGTAGGTTTCCGAGACCTGTGGCTTTGTATTTTCTTGATCGGGGTAACAAGGCAGACTCAGCTGTGACGTTGGAAATATAACTAATCTCAAACAGAGATGGTTGTACACGTAAAAACATGATATGAGAGTCAGGTTAGACCCAGATACTCTTAACCATAAACACTTAAATAATATGTACATGACGTAAACTTAATTACGTATGAAAACATGTATTGAACTCCATAATATTAAATTAAGTGCTTTTAAAGGGTAGTGTAGGAACTTCGATTTTGAAAATTGCGTGTAAAGCCACTGGCAACTAGTATGAAAATATCATTGTGGCTTAAGCTAAACTGTTCAAACTTTGCATAAAAACACATATTGTACACAGTAACTCCAAATAAGATGTGATAAGTTATTGAAAATGTCATATGATCAACTCTCACAACATACTCTTGTTTACTAATTTGTTTAACGTGTATTACCAACTTGGTTTCCCATAACATCACTATAAACTATAAACAAGTCAATATTTTCAGACAGAAATCAAAGCTCACATTGTATCACACTCTACCACTTTCAACAGCAATGTAGGTGTAGTAGAGGTATAGGTTTTCCCACATTTCAACTCTCTAGGTCAACACGTTCGACAAATTTATCGTACTTACAGACAGACAAAAATCTGGTTTCGTTCACCTGCTAATGACGAGAGGCCTTCGCTAGACGCTTAAAAATGTCTCTAAATTAGGGATAAATCGGAACCAAATATATAATTTTTCAAAAATAAGTTATATATATTATTTGTTATATATGTTTTACTTATAACTAGACGATTTTAATCGTAATATAATGCCTCCAAAACCGTTGCAACATATTCTATCTATAATACATAAATATTATCGCCCCTAAACATTTAAAAAGTAGGTATTCTTTTCGGCTCAGTCAGAAGAATGGGTAGATTTTGTGATATAATTATATGATTTATTTTTGAAATTATATTCTAGTAACGAAGTTGTGATATTTTAAGAATAACCGAACGTTATATTGGACGACAATGGCGTGTCAAGCAGGCCAATGAACCCTGAAATATAAGATGTAATTTTGCAGAAACTTTGGACTTGTTTGAGAACTTCGTTCACCAGTTCTTGGTGATCGAACATTGCTATGAGATTTGATTGTAATCACTATACAAATATGTTTTTTTTGTGAGAAAGTTTAGGAAATGTTATGTGCAGAGAGGTTCAAGAGAGGTTTTACTTTTTCTATAGGGCAATACATAAATAAGCTGTCATTAAAATAAAAGTAACAAACGCAATGAAGGTTAGGAACACAATGACATTATACTGTCTAATCATTCGGCCAAATAACAATAATTTTATAAATTTATAGCATAGGTATTTTTATAAATCACACTGTTAATCATTTATATTGAGGTTTGTTTAACTTTTTAAATCAAGCAGAATAAAACACTGATATTCGATTGGAGTATCACCTTATTATAATTAATGTGTAACCGTGATGGAGGTAATAATGATGTGCAAATTACATTACGTGATGGAATTAATTACTCTAGGTTATTACGAATAATGTGAGGCCTTCTTTCAAATTATCGCAAAAATGTTTAAACACTTCTGTGTAACATATTCCCTCAAAGAATCTCCTCCGTTTTACGCATTTTAAACTTTAAATAGTGTTCTACAGCTTAAACATTTAGCTTCAAATCAGTTTTGTTTTTTCTCAGAACACATTAACCTGCTAGGTTTACCATTAACACTTCAGGCATATACATAGTGTGGAGTAAGTCTGGAACCGGCCTCTCTGCTGTTAACAACTGCGGATGACTTGAGCGACTTAATTTTATGAATACTACGTTTTCTGGCAGAGTATTCATAAACTGAAATTTATGTTTAATCTACATTTTTAAATAACTTTCTGTTTATCATTACATCGGGGGATGTATTAAAAATATTAAATTCATTTTGTGGTAAATTTTTTGTTTTTAATATCTATTAATAGACCAGGAATTCTAAAGATATCAAGTCACTATATGCAAGGCATTAAAAACTTTTAAACAAATTTTCAGTTTGTAATGTAAATTATATTTACTTTAATAAATGTTACCTGCCGCCTTTTTGGCTACAGTGAACGTTTTGAGGTAACGATTGCGGCAATGGTAAGGTTTTCTGCTAACAAAGCCCTTCAATTTGATTTAACACCACTTGACCTATGCTTTCATTTAAAATTTGCGAGACTTCTTCTGAAGGACGTCCCCTGTTATGAAGTAAACTAGAAACTCACTTGAAAATGTGCCGTTTTTAGTGTGAAATTGACAAATTTAAGTAGTAAATATTTTTCCTTAATCTTTCGAATCTGGAAGACCATTTGCAGACTTAAATTTATTGACTTCCTGTATAGTTGGGATAGCAGTTTAAATCTTTTATTATTAAATCTATTAGAAATGGTAATTATAGTTATGAAAAGAGAAACATTACTAGGGGAAATCCTGAAATTGAAATTAAGTTTTAAAATTTAATTTAAACCAATTAAGTAAAACTAGATCTCAATGCTTTCATGTTGTGTTAGAATTGAATATATGCGCATCTCAGGAAAGTTTACAAAACACTCTAGTTCAAAATCTTGTGTTATAAAAGAATTCAAATGTTTGCATTGCACTAAAACACAGTTTTATAAAAGTCTATCCCTTTTGAAATTCGAAATAAACAAACAACGTTTTATATATCATACAAGGCAAAAACACATTTTTCTTGTTGAAAATTTAATAAATAATTGCGATGTGTGTAAAACACAAATGCGGCGTATATGTTAATTTGCGTAGAAAAGTTAGAAAATGTAAATTTAAAGCAAATGAGTGCAGTGCTTTGATGTAGTTTGGAAAATATAAAGTAGTTACCCACAAACATAATCCGTTACTTCAAGCTCTCAACAAAGTTTAAATGGTCAAATAACAGGATATATTCAACATATTCGAATTCGTCCAAAAAAGTAAAAGTAGTACATTTTATTCAAAATTATACTTTTTTGTTTTTTTGTTGTAGTTGTTTAAAGTTGACATAATTCACTGAAATTATGAAGAGTTGAATTTTCTTAAAACAAAGATAAAGCGGGCTTAAATTTGAACACAAGAAAACTTCTTGACTTCTTGAAAAAATAGTCTAACTAATACATTTTATGAAGCTATAACAGTGAACGCAGTTACCTATAAGATTTGTACGGGAGAGGCTGGAGTGAAGGAAGGGGTTTATACCCTTTCAGCCGCCAACCCTTATACCCTCTCCACATAATACTGAACATAAACCCGCTACCGTTGATCACACATTTCACAAGCTGTTTTATGCCCTCAGAGAGTATTGGAAATATTTCATGGCTCTATAAAGTGACAAGATGAACGCTTTTTCGTTGTTTGGGTTGTTATCCATATAAGGGCGACATTGCACCTAATTTACAAACCTTTGATCTGACCTTTTACTAGTTTAATCCTCTTCTTTTGAGTGCATTTAATTTGATTTGAGTGCTATCCTAATAGAATTTTTAAAGGATGAACAAAGTAGAGAAATAAATTAGACTCACTTGTAAATAAAGACTTGCGTGCAATTTTGCAGTATATTTCATCCTACAAATATACAATATAAAGGTAAAACAGTTGTTTGGAGTTGTTTTCCTACCACAACGATAGTGTTCAGGCTTAGGTCCAGTGAGAATGTGATGGATCTTATTCTAAAAGTTTGACAAATTCCTTCGGATAGAATGTGAATGGTAGAACTATTTCTTATTACAACTCAAGAGTTAAGGTTCCCCGACTCTTGGGATATCTTTCTATACTTTAATCTAAAGTTAAAATGTCATTCTACAGGCTTTAAAAATATGTGGAAAACCCTACGACCATGCTTCAATCCAGGTTATTTCTCAAGTCAGCTGTTTATCACACCTAACAGCAATTTTAATGGTGTAAGAACCGAGAGAGAATATTTGAATGTACACACAACCTGATTGTTATTGAGATCGGTAAGATCCCTACGACCATGCTTCAATCCAGGTTATTTCTCAAGTCAGCTGTTTATCACACCTGACAGCAATTTTATTGGTGTAAGAACCGAGAGAGAATATTTGAATGTACACACAACCTGATTGTTATTGAGATCGGTAAGGATCCCTACGACCATACTTCAATCCAGGGTATTTCTCAAGTCAGCTGTTTATCACACCTAACAGCAATTTTAATGGTGTAAGAACCGAGAGATTTTATTTGAATGTACACACAACCTGATTGTTATTGAGATCGGTAAGATTCCCTAAGAAAGCGATGGATCGTTTCCATGATAGTTTTCAATGCCTTCAAACCCATGCTAGTTTTGTTGAAGGTCAAAATGAAAGGGAATCAGAATGGTTAAAGATATAAAATAAGAGTATTTTTTCTCAGATGACAATTTTTTTCATCCTCAGATACATAAATGAAAGATAAATCAGCAACAGCTAATCATTTACAGACCCTTAAACGGCAACTTCCAGTCTTTTTATCCAATTTTGTGACAATGATGTAGGCGAACTGTTACTTACGTGTCTGTCAGTCGGTTTTAATTATATCCATCTAGAAAAATACATAATACAAGAAAAATTATCTTTCAATATTATTAATTCTTTTGATACCCTCAAATTTCAACCTCCACTATTAATTAGCGCGGAAGACGATCGATTGCTTTCTTAGGAAGGGTTTCTCTATCGATTTCAAGAAACCGCAGTTTGTGCAGTTTACCGAGTGCAAATTCTCTCACCTTATAACATGTTTATAAAGCTTGAAAAATAAAAGCAACACAGTGGCTACTGATATGTTTGTTTGTTTAATTGCACGTTTTTTTGTTATTTTTGGTATACTGCATAACGTAGCTATGGTGAAAAGATTCATTCTTTGTTGCCGACTGCTTTTGTATCTCTTCAAACGAACATGCCTCCAGATTATAGGTGTCAAGTCTATGATAGATCTTAGACGCTGCACTAAGAGGGGGTGAACTGGAGCAAACTCAACATTCACATTGCCGGTGTGGTTTCCCATAATCGTAATCAGAAATTTTACAGTTTTATAACTCATTATTATACATTAATAAATCTTTCACTGTTTCCGCATGTCAATTGTGGAACGCTCTCCCAGATAAAACCATGACAAGGGCGATCGCTTTGGGGCTGAAGTCAGGGAGGGCCTTTCTGCTGCGGACTCGGCGGGAGTGACGGTTGGTAGTTCTTGTGGTAACTGCTTGTACGCTGAGTGAATGGAGATGACAGCTGATAAGGATATCATAATTCTATTAGTATATTATTTTATTAAAGATAGTTTTGTTAGGGTTCAATCAATATACTTAGTTTTTAATTTTAAAATGTAAATCTTTATGATGTATCGTAATTAATTATTAAATTTAATTTAGTTTTACATGTTGGTTACGATATCGTAATAGGAAATATTTTATTTATATGTGTTTGGAGAGCACTCTTTAGTCCTAACTTCGCCTCTATAAATAAAGACATTTTTTCATTGTATGTCTTTATGTACTGCTTTAAGAGTACTAAGATCGTTGAATGCATTGGAACATTCACACGACCGAGGGGTACCCCTTCATTGTCCTGGCGCTGAGAATTCTGCCGGTGTAGACCGCTGCCTGTGTAATACCTTGTAGACAATGTACGGATTATTAACTCCCAAAAGTGACTCAGGCAACTACCCAGAACGAAGGTTTGGTCGGGACAAGTCACTGGGCACAAAATAGTATTATGTGCTCCTGCCCCAGGATATAGACAGACCCAATCAGGACATTCTCTTTGATACATGTTACATCAAGGGTCTCTCTGCAGGACGTTGATGAAATCTCTACTGAAACTTTGTAGGCTTGTTTAGATTTGTTCGCTTTCTGTCTGCCTATGTTAGTAGAAATTCATAACTGATTAACGGTTTAGTAATAGTACTTTGTATAACAATATACCCTACTAATATTTAACTACATTTAACAAATAAACACAACAGTTTTCTTTGTTTAAGCCTTTCTATTATCATTTCCTGTGTTTTGTTATCTCCACGATTTGCATTTTATTTTGAATGACTTTAAAATAAACTTATTATGACTACAATTTTTTTTTTCTTACAATTTCTAGATAAGAATTTTGGTATAGAAGAACTTATTTTGTTTATTAACACATGTGAACACACACTCAAAGTATAAATTTATTTTTGTATTAACTTAGATTCTTTAATTATATATATTTACATAACGTTTTGATGTTTATACGTACAAACGATGTTTTAATACAGGAATGGCCAATATAAATGAACTGTCACGTTCAGTTTTACTAACGTTTCAAAGAAACAAAAATTATTTTAGAATACAAACTATTTCATTTTTACGGGTTTGTTGAGTATACTATAATTAAAACTCTTATAATTCAATGAACCGTGAGAGAACCAGAGTATAAGCAGATATTTTAAGTATAACAGCATATTTAAGTAGTAATAATCCTAATAATACTATTAATACAAAAGTCCCTCGTTTGTTTTTTTCCACGCGTAAACTACTTAACCGATTGTACTAAAAGCTTACATGGACATTCTTACGATTCCTGGGATGAATATAGGCCTATTCTTGTTTCGAAAATCCCTCCAGGCTTCGCCCCACTGGTCTTTAAAGTAGCGAAAATCCCATCTTGGGCTCTAAAGTTTTGTAATTGTAATTGAATGAGTCTGTAAAATGTAATCAACTTTTCCGTGTAAACAATGTTTGTTATTTTCAATTTTGTTCGCATTTTGATAAGTAAAATTCTCTAATAATTAACCATAATTTGTAACACCGTTTTAGATTTCAGCGATTAGAGTACTCGCTCATCTACCTTATAAAATATTCCACAACTTAGGATGGTTAGGATTTGACTTCGTAGATCCTGTTTGAAGCAAACCACAAGAACTATCCTAGACGAAATTTCGCTGGACTGTTTTTTTGAGCTAATTTAACAATTCCAGCTCTAAATGCTCTAAAAAATTCAAAACTTTTATAGTAAATTTAAAGAATAATATAAAACCCATCTTAATTCTCTTTTGACAGAAGTAGGCTTCTCTGATTTATGTTATATATTGTCTTGATCGGTAAACAAAACAAAATCAACTATGTAACAAAAAATACTAAGAACGAAGTAAATTACTATGGCCGTAATAACATTTTTTTGACTTTTTCTCTTGATCGTGGCAAAATTGGTTTCGGAAATATAATTCACTGGAGCCAACAGTGGTCATACACGTGCAACGCCTACTAAATTGCGAGGAAAGGTGCGGGTAACTGCTAGCAGTGCAAATGTAAGAAGGAATGTAGTTTAACTTTCACCATACATTTAAAGACAGTTATGAAACCTATCTGAGTTTGTTGTATTTTGACAAATGTAAGCTTCAGAGCTATATATGAATATATATTTTCTTGATTGAGAGAAATGCAAATCAGCTTTGGAACAAAAATACTAAGGCCGAAGTAAATTGAACTACTTTCGTGGGAAGAAGGCAAACTCAACACTGGCGTCGGAAATATAGTTCACTCGAACTAGAAGTGCTCATACAAGTGCACAACTAGCGAAACTGCTTGTGGTGCCGCGGATAACTGCTAGTAGCAAAGAAACTCGAATGATCTAAAAGAATTAAAAATGCTAACGCTGATCAGCAACAGAAAATACAACACGATTCGTGGTTCATAAAATCAAACAAAGTATTTCAGCAACAATACAACACCACATCGGAAAAATATGTTGAAATGTTTTCAAATATCGAGGCTAAAACAGCTTTGACAAAGTTCTATTGATAGTTTGTAAGGTTAAGAGTAATAACTGCCTTCTGTAAAAGCGCCGAATTGATAACGAATAACCAACAATGCACGATGATATTTGAGAGGAAAAGGTTAAAGTTTGATTTCGAGGATGTAGGGTTTGTGAAAATACAAAACACTTCGTGATGGGCGTCTCACAACGTTTTGGTATGGTTTATTCATTTCAACCTCCACCTGAGGAGGAAATAAGATTGATGATATTAAAACGTAGTTTTATTCATTTTTATTTTGTTAGGTGATGGTAATGTTGAAGAAACCTGTTACTGTTACAATATATTTTCTATATTGGTTTCTATAGCGATTGTTTTAAACTATACGGTGACGGACATTCATTTCGGTACGAAATTCTTGCGTAAAATAACGTCAGGATAAAAATAACTAAGATAAGAACTGAAGTTGTGAAACCATACATAGCTAAGTTAGATTTGACTAAGTTTTATTCAAAGGTAAATATCAATTTTCTCAGCTCTTTACCATTATATCAATATGATATGTATGTAAAATATTTAGCTTTTTGGAATATTTTAATAACTCTTAAAAATATGTAATTTTTTCTGTCTTGTCAACATTTTTGAGGTTTGACATGACGAAATAACCTGTTAATCGGTTATTAATTTTTGAAGAAAAAGAAATATATTCAAGGAAAATAAAATAGGGGCTATGTTCGCTTGAAATTTTTGTCATATTTGATATGAATAATTTCAAAACACTTTCAAATAAAAGTAAAAAATACCTTGTATTTGAGTTTCTATTTGCACTGCTACATTTGAATAATAATTTCAGTATTTATTTATTAACGCATCAATATCGTTATTTAGGTATGATAGATTTGTTATTAGTGAAATTGTTAACGTGTAGGACCTAAGTGAATTAATCTAAAACTATATTAAAATCCTAAGTATACAAGGTTTATACTAAATATTTCCTATTATTCTTTAGTAAGTGTGGAGTGTCATCTTTGCTCGATATATTACTTGATTGAAAAACTGACAAAACCTTTATGTTAAATATAATGATACATTATTTCAAATATTGCTTTTTACAATCATAAAACCGTTCTGACTGGTGGCATTATACCATCGTAGATATAAATAAAATGTTTCCAAACACGTTATAAGTTGCTATTTACGACTATATGCACAGAACAATTAAAACGGAGGTGTAAATAAGAGTGGGCTATGGTAGAGCCTAAAGGTCAAGGGTCTACCTAACTCCCCCAACCACCCACAATAACACTATCACTCCCACAGCATTCCTTACTTGGAGTTAGATACATGCATGAACGCAGGCTATGGTAGAGCCTAAAGTTCAAGGGTCTACCTAACTCCCCCAACCACCCACAATAACACTATCACTCCCACAGCATTCCTTACTTGGAGTTAGATACATGCATGAACGCAGGCTATGGTAGAGCCTAAAGTTCAAGGGTCTACCTAACTCCCCCAACCACCCACAATAACACTATCACTCCCACAGCATTCCTTCACTTGGAGTTAGATACATGCATGAACGCAGGCTATGGTAGAGCCTAAAGGTCAAGGGTCTACCTAACTCCCCCAACCACCCACAATAACACTATCACTCCCACAGCATTCCTCACTTGGAGTTAGATACATTCTTGAACGCAGGCTATGGTAGAGCCTAAAGGTCAAGGGTCTACCTACCTAACCACCCACAATAACACTATCACTCCCACAGCATTCCTCACTTGGAGTTAGATACAAGCATGAACGCAGGCTATGGTAGAGCCTAAAGGTCAAGGGTATACCTAACCCCCCCCAACCACCCACAATAACACTATCACTCCCACAGCATTCCTCACTTGGAGTTAGGTACATTCTTGAACGCAGGCTATGGTAGAGCCTAAAGGTCAAGGGTATACCTAACCCCCCCAACCACCCACAATAACACTATCACTCCCACAGCATTCCTCACTTGGAGTTAAGTACATTCTTGAACGCAGGCTATGGTAGAGCCTAAAGGTCAAGGGTATACCTAACCCCCCCAACCACCCACAATAACACTATCACTCCCACAGCATTCCTCACTTGGAGTTAGATACATGCATGAACGTGGGCTATGGTAGAGCCTAAAGGTCAAGGGTCTACCTAACTCCCCCAACCACCCACAATAACACTATCACTCCCACAGCATTCCTCACTTGGAGTTAGATACAAGCATGAACGTGGGCTATGGTAGAGCCTAAAGGTCAAGGGTCTACCTAACTCCCCCAACCACCCACAATAACACTATCACTCCCACAGCATTCCTCACTTGGAGTTAGATACATGCATGAACGTGGGCTATGGTAGAGCCTAAAGGTCAAGGGTCTACCTAACTCCCCCAACCACCCACAATAACACTATCACTCCCACAGCATTCCTCACTTGGAGTTAGATACAAGCATGAACGTGGGTTATGGTAGAGCCTAAAGGTCAAGGGTCTACCTAACTCCCCCAACCACCTACAATAACACTATCACTCCCACGGTATTCCTCACTTGGAGTTAGATACATGCATGAACGTGGGCTATGGTAGAGCCTAAAGGTCAAGGGTCTACCTAACTCCTCCAACCACCCACAATAACACTATCACTCCCACAGCATTTACAGGCAGTCACAGATTTTCATGTAATATTTATACATATTACCTTCAAATTTTAAATGGGTTATGAGTAACGTGTCTGCGAGTTTTCTCAGTAATTGGTGCTTATTTAGTATTTTGGCTTTTTTGGAAATCGTATTGAAGGGCTTTAATGAAAACTTCGAGTATAGTACTAGGTTCAGTAGTTAATTCATATATTACTACATAATTTGGGCATTAACAAAACTTGCTCAGCACTTCAATATAGAATATAATCTGCGGATAGACAAACAACAGTAGAAGTTGTAAAGTTTGGGCTTCTCCCACGGTTGAACCTCCTACACAAATGACACCCCACAGTATTGTAATCGTACCCACCCACTCTGAAATTCAACACGTTCATTATCTTCCTTTAGTGAAATGTGATTTGGACACACACCCACACACTTTGCAATAGTCTTTAGAAATAATACTTCTTTTAAATATTGATATCTTAGTTTGGTTAACCTCGGAAATTGTTTATGACTCATAAACAATTTTAGTTTTTGCGTAGTACAAATTAGAAGATAGAAACAACAATGTTCTGTTTGTAAGGGAAGCAGTGGTGTTCACCACAATAGGACCGACATAAGGGATGTATTGACTGAAGGTCGGACCTGTGTCACCCCACGCATTGTGATTCATGGTTGGGGAGACCCTCGACACCCTTCTCGCCATTTGTCACACAGTCTGGCCGAGTCCCGCCGCCGTGCCGCCACCACCACCACCACCACCACCACCACTACGTGAAGACATCCGCGAGCGATCGTGCGGGAGAAACTGCAGGATTTAATTTGGCAAAATCATGTCTTGCCTAGGGGAAGAGCTTGTATGATGGACTGTGGGACACGATTGAGTGAAATGTTGTTTCTAGTAAAAGCAAAATACGTAACATGTAATGAATTCAAGAATGCACATATTGTACGACTGGTTCCATGTGACAAACTATTATGATGGATTCTAGAGCTACTATAGAGATACTAATAGAAAGTAATCAGGAGTTTACATATATATATATTGATTCTCATCAGCAGTGAGGAAGCCGAGTCACGTTGACTACAGACGGACATAGACTAACTGACAACTGATTGACGGAATTGTCCCTTCTCCTCTCCTCTCCAAACTAAAGAATAACAATCCGTTTTCACTAAGTAATTATCCTATTTCTATTAATTTTTGTTCACTCATTATTTTTATTTTGTTTGTTTATTTTCTCTACAATATTGCTAATTATCAGAATTCTTAAGAATCTGCAAAACTCATACATATGATCTCACCTCTTTGTTTGAAGTTTATTTTGGACGATGGAAGGATTGTGAAGGAAACAGGATTTCCCGGACATTTGCTATCGTTCAGTGAGACTAAAAATCAGCAACACCAAGGTTAGCTATCTAACCTGTATGGATGAATTTGAGTATCCACACAGTTGCAAGAGTTTGATTTTCAGTTACAATATTTCAGGCGTGTAGTATCAAACCTAGGTATCTTCACTTTTTGGTAAATTGAGGTTAAGACTAAAAAAAAAAATAATAATAATTCAACTGATTCTCCGCCACATTTAGAAGTTTGTTAGTTTCAAAATCCCTTTTAAAATTACGTTTAAATATTCCTATTATTAGCCTACTATACTCAACTATCTCTTAACACTTTGTTGAATTCAAACACGACGATGTCTATCAACCAATAGGAATGCAGGAAATAGTCACCTCACGGATTTGCTCTTTGTCAAAACATAACCTTTCAGTGAAGGAATTTAAGCATCACTGTGTAGTGTGAAGCCAAGTTTTCTCAGTTTTAAATTCCTAAATCTTTGTTATATTATGGAAAATAAAGTTAACGCCATGCCTCCAAGTAAGGCCAGAAATGGAATTTGGCAACCGGACAAGTGAAAGAATACAGTTGCAAAATAAATAAGCTATGTTTAGGCCTAGGTTGAAACCTTTCATTATTAGTAGGCCAAAGTTACAATGCTTATTATTAGATTAAGCATGTCTTAAGAAGTAAAGTAAAGTAAAGTAAAGATATCTTATTTTACCAGGTGAAGTTAAGGCTAAGAAGCCTTCTCTAGCACTTAATCTGGGGACCAACGGCTTAAAGGTGACTTCCGAAGCACCACCAATGGCCGGGCAGGTGGGCTGCTTGCAAGGACAGGATCGCTCAGCGGTCACCCATCCGAGCAGCAGCCACGCTCGACGTTGCTTGATCTGGTTATCTTGCGATAACCGTTCTACCCGCTACACTATGTCATTGGCCTAGTCGCAGTCTATATAGTAAAAACCTGTGATTGAAATCCATTTCAAAATATATTTAATATTAAAGAAACCTGTACGATCAAACAATCCACCGAGACATTTATTTAAAATATGTTATTTACAGGTACTCTCCTGCAGCCTTGCCAGAGTTCCTTAAATGTAAGCATAAAACTAAGGCTTTCAAGCGTTTAAGACTAAAAATGCGCGATCTATTGTACTTCCACAATGAATTCTATAAAATCAAAGCGAATGTAAACCAAGACCACTTTCTATTAAACTGCATATTTACATTTCCTATCAAAGAAGGCGAACCAAAGACTCAAGCAGAGAACCGAGGCCTTACAGTTTAAATGTCATGCTAGGCGCTCTAAAGATGGCAACTATTTACCTGCCTGCAAACAAGCGTTTTTGAAAATATTAAACGTAACCAGAGCGTGATTATATTATGTTGCTAAAGGTGCAATGTCTACTAAAAAAGGAGGGGGAGGGTGATACAGCCTCGCTTTTTCTAAGTAAAAAAATGTCAATCAAAGGATCAGTGGCGTAGCTACCGTGAGTGGCACCCGGTGTGGAAGTTGGTGGTGTCACCCCATCGAAAGTAAAAAGCTATACATTTTATATGATAAAGGTCATGGATATAATATATTTTTCCTTTTTATTATCTATCACTATAGAATAATACTCGTTTAACAATTCACGCCAACCAAACACAACACACTTCACGAAACAACGAGAAATGTTGCAACTGTACGTCAAACATCGCGAGTATGGGACGGGGAATCCCCCACGACAGCGTCAGGCTCTTTTGCGGGAATCCCCGAATTATACATAGATCTGAGCTAGTGAGATAGAGCTAGTGCTAGTGGAGGAATCCCCGAAAAAGACATTTTTGTGTTAGCGATTTGTTTTTTTTTGTTTGTTTACATACAATTACATACATTGTTCTTAAAGTTGAGAGACCGGGTGGGTGACTCCCGGTGCGGCCCTCCCCCTCCCCCACCATTTGCTACGCCACTACAAAGGATTTGTCTTGTCACTAAAATGTATTCAATCACACTATTTTCGAGGTAAATCGGTGCATAAATATCTATCTTCAGACTATCTTATTTTAGGCGAATTTTAAATAGAAAATTCATCCTAGGGTTTAAAAGACCGAAAACTGATTCTTGTTCAACTTGAATATTGTAATTGATGAAATATTGGAAAATGAAAATGATCCCCACAAAGAAATCTTAGCTAATGATGAATAAAAGAGTAGCCTATATAAGCTTCGTGCAAACTCAAATTGTGCCAAGTACATTCTAGAACTAATTTGAACAAAACAACACGTACCAGCTATTGTTGGACGGAAGACGAATTTTCAAAAAAGTTAAATCAGATAACTTCTGGTATTTATTGTAAGCTGAACTCAGTCGACATGACACCCTGCATTCGGATAGTACTTAAAGCTGATGATGGGTTTCAAAAGAAAATTCAGTCCTTATTGAGGATGAACTCGAAATGATGTCTTGATGCTTCTGACAATATCAAAAGTGTTAAAGGGATTTTTCCAGTTCATGGCAATTCCTTTTTGCCTTCAGACCGAGTTTTTGAAAAAATCATAGTGGTCATAAGAAAACAAGATATTATAATCCAGACGAGTTCTTAAACACCACTGGCAAAAAAAAGGAATGCCTTACATAATCTGGATATGGGTTGTGTGATATTTGATTGGCTAAGTGAAGCAAAGAGGCTATTCAAAGCTACTATCGTTTGGCATTTTAAAATTTGACTAAGCCAAAGGGCGAAAAAATGAAAACAACGTTTTGATAAAGCATGAAGAAAACTACAACAGTTCTTTGAAAAAGTTCAAAACAAAAAGCGAAAAGGATTATAAAACCAGGAACATTAACCCAACATAAATACCTAATGATTTAACCGACATCAAACCAGCCAAAATAAGTGATGTGAAAAAGCAGCTCAACATGGACTACGGGAACGAATGGACTATTATGGATGAGTTGAAATACTTGAAAGAGGTCATCAAAGACTACAAGCCTGATGCAAACTCTGAGAGGAAAGATGAAATTGTGTGCGAACCACAACATGAGCTCGAGGAATTTGAACTTAACTTTGTGAGAGTTTGAAAATTTGTCAGATGAAGAAGCTGGAAATAACAACGTGAATAATAAACACGGTTTTTATGCTTCGACAGAGCGACAGAGCAACGTTTATTCTGCTTTGACCAGACAGATTTTTTAAATGTTCTACTAAAAAGAGCTTAGTATAAATAATACAATTTTTAAATCTCTTAGCAAAAACATTTATTTATAAGCTTAACAAAATAAGCTCCCTCGCTGGCAGCCTATGTACCTGATATTATTAAGCATTTTGCAAAATCAAAGCTGAGTACACCAAAACCGTTTGCTCTAAATTACATTTAAACATCTAGCCCCTGAACTTAATCAATATTCCCCAAGGCAAAACATGTTTTGAATAAAAATACATTAATATAAAAAAGTAAGATGTTAATGCCAAAAAGTTACACAAGTTGGTATCAAAAACAACTATCTCCCAAAGTCAGAATCAAACATGACTATCACCATATTTTAAGTTTTAATTAGACTACTAGATTACGAATTAAAACTTAAGCTAAGGTAGTTTTTCGAATACCTTTTCTGATTTGTTGATCGTTTTTTTTTAACTAATGGCAGTAGTATCATGAGTTAATAAATATATGTGACAGTTTCTTTGCTCTCCTGAAAAATCATACAAGGTGGAGATAGCTGATTTTGATACTATACAGCTCATTTCACTTTCTTTATTTTCTCCTAATATCAATAAATGGACTTTAATTAACTTAATCGATTTTTTTCTACATTAAATACAGTAATGATGCGGCCTTGCAATCTAATGGCTCAACAATTAGATATTTTAACAATAGTTTAAGTGAGTTCAGAAGGGTATTTTAACTGTGTTTGGTATATAAATATTTATAAGCTTAATTATATAAACCATAGTATTGCATAACTTATATACCGTAATTTTTCATTCTATTTAAATAAGTGATTGTATCCTTGTTTATTGCAAGCTGATTTTTATTAATTTTTATGTATACTATTTGTATATGTTGTTTTGAGTTTAATAGTTTGTGCTGTCAATATTTTTTACTTACTTACAAGTGGTAGTTTTTTTTAGTTTTTAGTATCGTTCAGTTGTAATTAGGGGTTTTTACCCCTACCAGTGCACGTAAATAAATAAGTAATTGAAACCGTCTTTGAATTAGGTTATCTATTTAACGGTGTACACTAAGTTTACACTTAGAGTGCTCGTATAATTAACATAGAATTTTTTTTATTATTTTAAGTAGATTTTAAGTACGGAGAAGACTAAATAAAGAGATATTGAAACAAAATGTATGTAGTAAAGACACAATTATTGATCAATCATAATTGGTATGAGATCATTATAGATTTATATAATCAGTTTTTGTATTTCTTGAAATTATTGTTGGCAAAGTAAACTATTTAAAGTAAACTATTCAAGAAAATATTCTTTTTAAAACACTTAATAGTGGCTTTTGAAGGACACAAAACACAAAGGTTCGTTAGTGGCTGACAAATGGACAAGTGTAATTAAAACATGTATTAAAATATACATCCAAGTACCGACAGACAATGAACAAAGTTCAGTGCCAAACGCACATGAATGTAACTGTGAAAGTTGCATGTAACACGCCAGTGAAGCGTTCAAGGTCATTGTAATTAAAACATGTATTAAAATATACATCCAAGTACCGACAGACAATGAACAAAGTTCAGTGCCAAACGCACATGAATGTAACTGTGAAAGTTGCATGTAACACGCCAGTGAAGCGTTCAAGGTCATTGTAATTAAAACATGTATTAAAATATACATCCAAGTACCGACAGACAATGAACAAAGTTCAGTGCCAAACGCACATGAATGTAACTGTGAAAGTTGCATGTAACACGCCAGTGAAGCGTTCAAGGTCATTGTAATTAAAACATGTATTAAAATATACATCCAAGTACCGACAGACAATGAACAAAGTTCAGTGCCAAACGCACATGAATGTAACTGTGAAAGTTGCCATAAGTAACACGCCAGTGAAGCGTTTATGGTTCATTGTAAATTAAAAACATGGTATTAAAATAAATCATCCAAGTACGCCGACAGACAATGAACAAAGTTCAGTGCAAACGCACGATGAATGTAACTGTGAAGTTTGCATTAACACGCCAGAGAAGCGTTTCAAGGGTCTTGTAATTAAAACAAGTATTAAACATACATCCAAGTACCGACAGACAATGAACAAAGTTCAGTGCCCAAACGCACTTGATGTAACTGTGAAAGTTGCCATGTAACACACGCCAGTGAAGCGTTTCAAAGGTCATTGTAATTAAAAACATGTATTCAACTATATACAGTTCCAAGTACCGACAGACAATGTAAACCAAAGTTCTATCAGTGCCAAAAACGCAACATGAAATGGCTAACTGTGGAAAGTTGCATGTAACACGCCAGTGAAGCGTTTTCAAGGTTCATTTGTAATTAAAAACTTGTATTAAAATATACATCCACGTACCGACAGACAATGAAATACAAAGTTTCAGTGCCAAAACGCACATGAATGTAACTGATGAAAGTTTGCATGTAACAACGCCAGTGAGGCGTTCAAGGTCAATTGTTAAATTAAATCATGTATTAAAATATATCATCCACGTACCGACAGACAATGAAACAAAGTTCAGTGCCAAAACGCACATGAATGTAACTTGTGAAATTATGCATGTAACACGGCCTAGTGAAGGTCGTACAAGGTCATTGTAATTAAAAACATGTATTAAAATATACATTCCACGTACAGACAAACCAATGGATAACAAAGTTTCAGTGCCCAAAAAAAAAAAAACACCATGCCACATGAATGTAACTGTGAAAGTTCATGTAACACGCCAGTGAAGCGTTCAAGGTCATGTGTAAATTAAAACATCGTATTCAAAATCTATACAATCCACGTACCGGACAGACAATGAACAAGAAGTTTCAAGTGCCAAAAAACGCAACATGAATGTAACTGTGATAGTTGCATGTTAACACGCCAGTGAAGCGGTTCAAGGTCATATGTAATTAAAACATGTAATAAAATATACATCCACGTACCGACAGACAATTGAACCAAAGTTTCAAGTGCCAAACTCACATGAATGTAACTGTGTAAAAGTTGCAAATGTAACACAAGCGCGCAGTGAAGCGTTCAAGGTCATTGTAAATTAAAACATGTATTAAAATATAACAATCCAGTACCCGACAAAGACAATGAACAAAGTTCCAGTGCCAAACGCACATGAATATGTAACTGATGAAAAGTTGCAATGTAACACGCCAAGTGAAGCGTTCAAGGTCATTGTAATTAAAAACATGTATTAAAAATATACATCCAAGTACCGACCAGACAATGAACAAAGTTTCTGTGCGCAAAAACGCACATGATTGTAACTGTTGAAAGTTTGCTATGTAGCACGCCAGTGTTCAAGCGTTCAAGGTCTTGTAATTAAAACTTGTATTCAAAATATACATCATAGTAAACCGACAGTACATTGAACCAAAGTTTTCAGTGCCACAAAACGCAACATGAATTGTAACTGTGAAAGTTTGCATGTACACACGCCAGTGAAAGCGTTTTCAACGTCATTGTAATTAAAAACATGTTATTTAAAATATTTTTTTTTACGCATTTTTTCCACGTACCGACAGACAATGAACAAAGTTCAGTGCCAACAAACGCACATATGAATGTAACTGTGAATAGTTTGCATTTAACGACGACAGGGAAGCCTTCAACGGTCAGTGTAATTAAAACAATGTATTAAAAATATACATCCACACGTACTACGACAGGACAATGAACCAAAGTTTCAGTGCCAAAACGCACATGAATGTAACTGTGGAAAAGTTTGCATGTATCACGCCAGTGAAGCGTTCAAGGTCATTGTAGATTACAACAATGAATTAAAATATTCATCCACGTACCGACCCATACAATGTGAAACAAAGATCAGTGCCATACGCACATGAATGTAACTGTGAAAGATGCATGTAACAACGCCAGTGAAGGCGTTTCAAGGTCATTTTGTTAATTTAAAACATTAACATGTATTAAAAAACCCACTATACATCCAAAGTAACCGACAGACAATGAACAAAGTTCTGTGCATAACGCACATAGGAATGTAACTGTGATATAAGTTGCATGTAACACGCCAGTGAAAGCGTTCTAAGGTCATGTGTAATTAAAAGACTATTGTATAAAACTATACGTCCATAGTAACCGACAGACAATGAACATAGATCAGTGTCCAAACGACACATGAATGTAACATGTGAAAGTTGCATGTAACACGCCAAGTGTAAGGCGTTCAAGGTCAATTGTAATTAAAACATGTATTAAAAATATAAACATCCAAGTAACCGGACAGACAATGAACAAGAAGTTCCAGTGCCAAAACGCACATGAATGTAACTGTGAAAGTTGCATGTAACCACGCCATTGAGCGATCAAAGGTCATTGTAATTAAAACATGTAATTTAAAATAATACATCCCAAGTACCGACAGACAATAAACAAAGTTCGTGCCAAACGCACATGAATGTAACTGGAAAGGTGCATGTGTAACAACGCCAGTAAGCTTCAATAGGTCATTGTATTAAAACATGTATAAAATATAACATCCTCAAGTACCCGACAGACAATGAACAAAGTTTTCAGTGCCAAACGACACATGGAATGTAACTGTGAAAGTTGCATGTAAACAACGCCAGTGAAGCGTTCAAGGTAATTGATAATTAAATACATGTAGTAAAATAATACATCCAAGTACCGACAGACAATTGAACAAGTTACAGATGCCAAACGCACATGAAATTAACTGTGAAAGTTGCATGTAACACGCCAGTGAAGCGTTCAAGGTCAATTGTAATTTAAAAACCATGTATTTAAAATATACTATCCACGTACCCGACAGACAACTGAAACAAAGTTCAGTGCCAAAAGCACATGGAATGTAACTGTGAAAGTTGCATGTAACACGCCAGTGCAAGCGTTTCAAGGTCATTGTACTGTAAAACTTGTATATAAAAATATACATCCAAGTAACCGACAGTGACAATGAACAAAGTTCAGTAGCCAAACGCAACATGATTGGAACTGTGAAAAGGTTTGCATGTAACCACGCCAGTGAATCGTTCAAGGTCATTGTAATTTATAATACATGTATTAAAATATACATCCAAGTACCGACAGACAATGAACAAAGTTCAGTGCCAAACGCACATGAATGTAACTGTGAAAGTTGCATGTAACACGCCAGTGAAGCGTTCAAGGTCATTGTAATTAAAACATGTATTAAAATATACATCCAAGTACCGACAGACAATGAACAAAGTTCAGTGCCAAACGCACATGAATGTAACTGTGAAAGTTGCATGTAACACGCCAGTGAAGCGTTCAAGGTCATTGGATCGTCGCGCGGCTTCACTTGGCGTCAGGTCGACCAGTCGCGGCAACTGTGTGTCAACTCTCCCACTGTTACACAACAAACCATCGCCAACGTGGCGCTCTCAGGCGACGTGGCGGCAGTCGTAACTACCAGTCTCGCCACCAGGCGAGCAGTCGCCGCCACCGTTGACGTGGATCGTTACTGCTCGCTCGCTTTTGAGGTTATGTCAGTCAGTTTTCAGTGTTACTCGTGATCGCCACGATGAGTAGAGAAGTGGACCTGTTGCGGACAGACCAGGTGATAATCGTGATCAAGAAGTACAGGGTGATATGGGACAACAGTCACGAAGAGTACCTCAACAAGGTCGAGAGGGCGAAAGCTTGGTCTTCGGCCATCTCAGATCTGTTCCCAGACTTCGAGGAGAGGCCGCCAGAGCAGAAGCTAGAATTAGGTCAGTCAATTATAAAACATTTCAAAACGTCTTCAATACTACTCTATGCTCTGTCTGACTATACAATATAAAGTGAGGTTACAACAGTTCAATGCATCTGTTCCTAGCTATGCAGAGGTTCTTGTGATCTTCTTCCCAACAAACTAACCAGACTTATCTTCTCACCTTATCTAATCTGCTAGTTGTTTTGGGTATAGAGTAACATATTACACTACAGGGAAAGTGACTCAGACACGGTGTCGTTGTGGTCATAACTGCTCAGTTAGAACAAGCAGAGCCAGCATGCGTTGCAACTTTGCCGACTTGAACTTCAGAGTGTGCGAGAGAGAGGGAAATACTCGTGGATACTGACGTCACGCCTGGTGGTGCACGTGCGTGCGTTGTTGGATGAACAAAAACCGTTATTAGGTAATGTTGGATAAGTGAACTCGTCTGTCTCACTGAGCCCATTTGTTTATTCAGCAATACTTATTGTAAACATTGATGAAACAGTAAGCGTTACTTTGAACACAATTTACCAGATTTCAACTTCTTCTATTGAACGTAAGCTCAGAATGCTTATCTAAATTTTGTAAAAATTTGTATAAGTTAATGATACAATGGCAATGGCTTATAGAGCCGATAAATTAAAATAAAACTTTTACTAGAATAATAATTGTGTAATAAATATTCCGAGATGATAAATTATCAAAACAAAAGCAAATTAAAATAAAGTAAAATAGAACTAATATTAAAACACACTGTACAGTAACTAGTAGATCGGTTTTGTTAAATAACTTAGTAGTTTCAAATTATAATATTCATACTGTATAAGCATGGAAAATATTTAACTCTAATTTATTAAAATTTTTTTAATAATAATTTTTTGATAAAAATATGTAAATTACAACGACAACGAAGTAAATTTCTAGACAATCAGTAATGCACGTCAGTAAACAAATTACATGGTTAGCTATTTGTAGCATTTTACCCACCTAATGGAATTTAGGATATGTTGTATATGTTTAAGACTTAGATTGTTCACACAGCCAATAGAAATTTAACAGTACCTAAACGTTGAACGTGCAGGCAGTACGTCAGTACAGAATATAGATTGTTCACACAGCCAATAGAATTTTAACAGTACCTAAACGTTGAACGTGCAGGCAGTACGTCAGTACAGAATATACCCCTCCTCCCGGTGAGTTCAAAACCCGAGTTATCTACTAGGTTAGTTACCTACACATGTACACATTTAAAACTTTTATTATCGACATTTCTCACTTCAGCCATGACTATAGTTAGGTACCATTCCCATCTCAGTCAGCTACTTTCTTAATGGCTAGCATATTAATTAATTGTAATATACCACATGTTGTTATAAACCTTTATTATTTGTAGTTGTCATCTGCTAGTAACAATATGTGCGTCAATAATTAAGTATTTTTGCTAATTTATTAATGCTTTTATAATTCTGTATTTTATTGAGAATTCTTACCTACAGATTTGTCTAGAAAGTAATAGAACTTTTGAAATAATACTGGTATGCTAAAAACACGAAATAATTATATATATTACTTTTCAAAGCTTTCTCTTCATAGATATAATTGAAATTAAGGAAATGTTCATACCGCGCTACAATTCTCTCATGAACGTTTCTGCAGAACTCGGACGCTTGCGATTTTAAGCGTGCGTTGCGTTGGTCTGAAATTTGGGAGAGCCAGTTGTCGAGTTGTCTGACGTCAGACTTTGGGCCAAGGTCAAATATAGCGCAGGTTTGAATCCTGCCTGTTACCATTGGGCTTTTTATCAGTACCATTGACCTTGTACTAAATCGACTCAACCTTATTCTGTTTGATACGATCCTCGCACAGTCCAGTGCTCCACGAGGACGTACAGAATAAGGCTAAAAAGCAGCAGAAGAAAATACAAAACAGGGCATACTGAGAACCTCCTGCTAAACTGTAGTCGATCAAAAAGAGCTGCGTCTGGTTTACCTAGAAGTAATCCAGTGTGAAGAGGTGTCCTCATTGTCTCATCAGTTGCACATTTTCATAATATAGGGAATTCTGTGACAGTAAAGTAAAGTGAAGAAGTCTTAGTTAACCAAGCGGAGTTAGGGCTAAGTATCCCTCTCTAACACTTAACCTGGGAACCAACGGCCTAAAGGTGACTTCCGAACCACCACCAATGGCCGGGCAGGCGGGCTGCTTGCAAGGACAGGATCGCTCAGCGGTCACCCATCCGAGCAGCAGCCACGCTCGACGTTGCTTGATCTGGTTGTCTTGCGATAACCGCTGTACACGCTACACTGCGCCATTGGCAAGTGACAGTGTCTGGGCACTGCAAGTGAAATGAAGCTAAACTCAACACTTGCAGTCAATTATAGATTTATGTACCATTAAAGCAAATCAAGGGCTTGATTCGATACTGTAGGAAACTTAGATATAAAAGAGTCTTACATTTTGTTTTCATAGATATCATTTAAGCTTAAATCGGATGCGACGTAGTTTGTGTTCGTTTCACAATAATGGACAAGGTGATATCGTCTTTCAGAAATTCATAGTTATTTTTTATATTTAGATGCAAAGAACAAAGTTCACTTTCAGTTGTTCTGATTGGTTGATATTATGAAGCAACACTGTATTGATTTTATTAACCCACATTTTATTCTTTATTTGTTCTGTTCAAGCTTTTGGCACCTGAAGAAACGTTATCACACGTATTCTATTTGTTTAATATAAGTATTTTTTTATTTTAGTTCATATTATCATTTTATACAGTTTTTTTAGAAAATATTTTAGTGATTTAGATATAAGTTTGAGACTGTGTGGAAATATCCATTTTGGGGTTCTATGAGTTGGAGAAACTGAATTTCGTAAAATATCAAAATGTGAATGGCCATCCGTCGTCCTTTCATTTTCTGACCGTACGGATTGATCAATCTTGATGAAATTTGGCGTCTAGACGTAAACTATGAACTTCTGAAGATTGTTTTGAACTATTTTGGAAGTTTCTCTCAATTGTTATCCTAAAATACTTTTTAATATTTCATTAAAACGCTTTAAAAAGCTCCAAACCACAGTTATATGAAAATTATTCTTAAAAAGTTATAAAAAAATTAATTGCTATGTAATTTTAATCGCCCAATATGAATGTATTATGTAGGCACGCCTATTGCGACCCTTTAGCGTGAATGACTCCACTCACTCCCTTGTTTAAAATTAATGTTTAAAAGGATCACAGGGGTTCGAACAATTTCCTTGGTTGTATCCGACGATTGAAATCTTAGGCGTAAAAGTTCAGGCGTTTTTTCGTCAGGCGCCAAAAAACACATCAAAAATTAAATACTGCGATTTTTAAGAGGAGGATTTAGTTAAAGTTATTGTTTTTTCGTTAAATGCAAAAGGAATCCGTATTATAGTCCTTTGTTTCTGTTGTAAGACTAACCAAGTATTCATCATATAGTCTGCACATCGCGCCAATCCTGTACATCGCACTAATCCTGTTCATCGCGCCAATCCTGCACATCGCACCAATCCTGTACATCGGGCCAATTCCTGTACATCGCACCAATCCTGTAGATCGCGCCGTCAATCCTACACATCGCACTAATCCTGTACATCGCGCAATCCTGCACATCGCACTAATCCTGTACATCGTGCCAATCCTGCACATCGCGCCAATCCTGTACATCGCACCAATCCTGTAGATCGCGCCATTCCTACACATCGCACCGATCCTGTACATCGCGCCGATCCTGCACAATCCTGTACATCTCGCCAATCCCGCACATCGTACTAATCCTGTACATCGTGCCAATCCTGCACATCGCACCGATTCTGTACATCGCACCAATCCTGTAGATCGCACCGTTCCTACACATCGCACCAATCCTGTACATCGTGCCAATCCTGCACATCGCACTAATCCTGTTCATCACGCCAATCCTGCACATCGCAATCCTGTACATCGTGCCAATCCTGCACATCGCACTAATCCTGTACATCGTGCCAATCCTGCACATCGCATCGTGCCAATCCTGTACATCGCACCAATCCTGCGTACATCGTGCCAATCTGTACATCGCACCAATCCTGTACATCGTGCCAATCCTGCACATCGTACTAATCCTGTACATCGTGCCAATCCTGTACATCATCCTGTACATCGCGCCGTTCCTGCACATCGCACCAATCCTGTACATCGCGCCAATTCCTGTACATCGCGCCAATCCTGTACATCGCGCCAATCCTGTACATCGCGCCAATCCTGCACATCCGCACCAATCCTGTACATCGTGCCAATCCTGTACATCGCACCAATTCTGTACATCGTGCCAATCCTGCACATCGCGCCAATCCTGTACATCGTGCCAATCCTTTACATCGCGCCGTTCCTGCACATCGCACCAATCCTGTACATCGTGTCTTCCTGTACACATCGCACCAATCCTGCACATCGCGCCAATTCCTGCACATCGCACCAATCCTGTACATCGCGCCAATCCTGTACATCGCGCCAATCCTGTACATCGTGCCAATCCTGTACATCGCACCAATCCTGTACATCGTGCCAATCCTGCACATCGTACTAATCCTGTACATCGTGCCAATCATGTACATCGTGCCAATCCTGCACATCGTACTAATCCTGTTCATCACGCCAATCCTGCACATCGCACTAATCCTGTACATCGTGCCAATCCTGCACATCGCACTAATCCTGTACATCGCGCCGTTCCTGCACATCGCGCCAATCCTGTACATCACGCCGTTCCTGCACACCGCACCAATCCTGTTCATCGCACCAATCCTGTACATCGCGCCAATCATGTACCTCGCGCTGATCCTGTACATTGCACCAATCCTGCACATCGCGCCAATCATGTACCTCGCGCCGATCCTGTACATCGCACCAATCCTGTACATCGTGCCAATCCTGCATATCGCGCCAATCATGTACCTCGCGCCGTTCCTGCACATCGCGCCGATCCTGTACATCACACCAATCCTGTACATCGCGCCAATCATGTACCTCGCGCCAATCCTGCACATCGCACTAATCCTGTACACGCCAATCCTGCACATCGCACCAATTCTGTACATCGCGCCGTTTCCTGCATATCGCGCCAATCATGTACATCGCCCCGTCCTGCACACCGCACCAATCCTGTTTACATCGCACCAATCCTGTACATCGCGCCAATCATGTACCTCGCGCCGATCCTGTACCTTGCACCAATCCTGTACATCGTGCCAATCCTGCACATCGTACTAATTCTGTACATCGTGCCAATCCTGCACATCGTACTAATCCTGTACATCGTGCCAATCCTGTACATCGTCCCAATCCTGCATATCGCACCAATCATGTACATTCGTGCCAATCCTGCGTACATCGCGCCAATCATGTACCTCGCGCCGATCCTGTACCTCGTGCCAATCCTGTACATCGTGCCAATCCTGCACATTGTACTAATCCTGTACATCGTCGCCAATCCTGTACATCGTGCCTAATCCTGTACATCGTGCCAATCCTGTACATCGTGCCAATCCTGTACATCGCACCAATCCTGTACATCGTGCCAATCCTGTACATCGTGCCAATCCTGTACATCGTGCCAATCCTGTGCATCGCGCCAATTGCATCGTGCCAATCCTGTACATCGTACATCGTGCCAATCCTGTACATCGTGCCAATCCTGTACATCGCGCCAATCCTGTACATCGTGCCAATCCTGTACATCGTGCCAATCCTGTACATCGCGCCAATCCTGTACATCGTGCCAATCCTGTACATCGTGCCAATCCTGTACATCGTACTAATCCTGCACATCGTACTAATCCTGCACATCGTACTAATCCTGCACATCGTACTAATCCTGCACATCGTACTAATCCTCCACATCGTTCTAATCCTCCACATCGTACTAATCCTGCACATCAACTACTAATCCTGCACATCCTACTAATCCTGCACATCGTACTAATCCTGCACATCGTACTAATCCTGCACATCGTACTAATCTTGTACATCGTACTAATCCTGCACATCGTACTAATCCTGCACATCGTACTAATCCTGCACATCGTACTAATCTTGCACATCGTACTAATCCTGCACATCGTACTAATCCTGCACATCGTACTAATCCTGCACATCGTACTAATCTTGCACATCGTACTAATCCTGCACATCGTACTAATCTTGTACATTGTACTAATCTTGCACATCGTACTAATCCTGCACATCGTACTAATCCTGCACATCGTACTAATCTTGCACATCGTACTAATCCTGCACATCGTACTAATCCTGCACATCGTACTAATCTTGCACATCGTACTAAATCTAGCACATCGTACTAATCCTGCACATCGTACTAATCCTGCACATCGTACTAATCCTGCACATCGTACTAATCTTGCACATCGTACTAATCCTGCACATCGTACTAATCTTGTACATTGTACTAATCTTGCACATCGTACTAATCCTGCACATCGTACTAATCCTGCACATCGTACTAATCTTGCACATCGTACTAATCCTGCACATCGTACTAATCCTGCACATCGTACTAATCTTGCACATCGTACTAATCCTGCACATCGTACTAATCTTGCACATCGTACTAATCTTGCACATCGTACTAATCCTGCACATCGTACTAATCCTGCACATCGTACTAATCTTGTACATCGTACTAATCCTGCACATCGTACTAATCCTGCACATCGTACTAATCCTGCACATCCTACTAATCCTGCACATCGTACTAATCCTGCACATCGTACTAATCCTGCACATCGTACTAATCTTGTACATCGTACTAATCCTGCACATCGTACTAATCCTGCACATCGTACTAATCCTGCACATCGTACTAATCTTGCACATCGTACTAATCCTGCACATCGTATTAATCCTGCACATCGTACTAATCCTGCACATCGTACTAATCTTGCACATCGTACTAATCCTGCACATCGTACTAATCTTGTACATCGTACTAATCTTGCACATCGTACTACTAATCCTGCACATCGTACTAATCCTGCACATCGTGCCAATCCTGCACATCGTGCCAATCCTGCACATCGTGCCAATCCTGTACAAATCGTGCCAATCCTGTACATCGTGCCAATCCTGTACATCGTGCCAATCATGTACAATCGTACATCGCGCCAATCATGTACATCGTGCCAATCCTGTACATCGTGCCAATCATGTACATCGTGGCCAATCATGTACATCGTGCCAATCCTGTACATCGTGCCAATCCTGTACATCGTGCCAATCATGTACATCTCGCCAATCCTGCACATCGTACTAATCCTGCACATCGTACTAATCCTGTACATCGCCTCGTACCTCTTGGCAACGCTGGTTACTGATAAGTACCAGTGGACATTTCGCGACATCAAACGGCTCAAATTCGATTAAAAGTTTAGAGAGACACTTCCCCTATGCTAGTGAGGCGTCTGAATATAGGTTGTCTGTCGTGTTTGTTTTGACCTACCGCAACATGATAGGCGTTATCGCTTTCATTATCCTCGAGTGTCATATGTTACGTACACGTTATCTAAGTGCTATCACGCTCGCTAAGTGCACTGCAGTGTGCTATCTGCTATCCGGTGGTTACTTGCAGCAGACGAACAAATCTTCCTTTTAATTGAGCAATTTTTAGTGAAACAACACTTTTCAAATATTATTTATTTTTGGGACGAGGCTTTTAGAAACTAAAGGGTTCATCGGCAGGTAACTCCACAAATTAAACTTAACGTTTATTTTAACTTTTCCTCATAGAACACTTTTCCTTTAAGTCTCATGTTTACACTGCTTAGGGGTGCACTCTCAAACAACCTGACACTAAGGAGAGACTCACCCTACGCGTTTATACACACAATACTGATATGGACAATTTCTAGCTAAGTAGGCTACAGGCATTAGTTAGTTCCTAAAATCTAGATTGTGTAGAACATTTTTCGTAAATTCGGAGACGCCTCGGAAAATACCCCAAAAATGTATCCTATATGGTGAGTACCTTTTCCTGGCTGCAAGAAAAACGAACATCGCTGAACTTTAGGTTTGCTTCATCTCGGGCTGCAGAATTGTATAAAGATTCCTTTATGAAAATATAGTAGCCTATTGGCAGTGTATGTAGCCTATTAAACACGCTTTATCCCTACTAATTTAATTAAATCATTTCCATGAATGTCAAGAAATGGTTATTAATATTTACGAGGAACATTAAAATTTAATGAGTCCGATTTAGAAAACTACTATGTACTGGTACATCCATTATCCTACAAATCTGACATCCCAACTATTGTCGACAAACCTCCTGTTCACTTGTCGCTGCCGATGCCGTGCAGTTGTTATCTGTTCCACCTGAGGTGAACTATTTTAAGTAATAACGTACGTTAATCAGTGGTAAAAAAACATATAGCTGGAAAAGCCGGAAAAATTTCAAAAATTCATACTATAAGCCAAATATTTAAAATATTACGCGTGCTCATTAAAATGCTGAGTCAGCCACAAGTAGAACCTGCGAATGTCCTGTTATATACTACATGACATTTTTGTCTACATTAACACTATGAATGGAAAACTGGCCAGTTCTTTTTTTCCCCAAAAATATTACAAAGGAGGTTTTTTGTGGAAATTTTTATCAAACATAAAAATAAATTGAACTTCAACTCAGAATTTAATTTTTAGTTCTTGGTATGAAAGTTAACAAAGCAATCAAACAAGAGATTAATAGCAATGGGCGTAAACAGATTTTCAAACGGAGAAAACAAATAGTTTTTTTATTAATTTGACTTTCTTCGTAACTATTGTCTTAATTTTTATGTTGCTATTGGACCCCACTGACCAGTTCTGCGTATCGTAGTATGGCAAAGTCAATGTAATACATTAGATAAATACATAATTTCCTATTAATGGGATTAAAATTAGGAAAATTAACAAACTTATTTATGCAAAATCGTCCTCCTCAACCTCCTTTGACTAAACTTGGTTTGTGAAATCGCTTACGGTTTATGCTTGTTGTATTAAACACAATCTCTGCTGATCACTAAACTCAGAAGGTTATTTTCGGAGGGGATGATCTTAAGAGTGAACTCTCAACAAGTGCGTTAGAGGAGATTCTGGAAATGTATAAACTGGTATGATTTCTGTAAATGTTGTAATCTGGGTATATATTGTCCTTTCTGCAATGTAAAGAAACCATATAGAGAATGCAGAATGTGACAGCGAAATAGGAGATAAATACATTGGCACTGTTCAATTTACAGGTTAACAAGATAATTTAAGTAATTCTTTTTAAATTGTAAACAGATTTACATTAAATCTGCTAGAAATTGTAAAACAAAATTAAATAAACACACATTAATAAATCATACAGTTTTTTAAGCCTGGATACCGTGTATCAAAACCTCAAAATCTACAGCATTACTAAACAACAGTTGATTCAAAATATTCAATTCATATTTCAATAGAAGTAGACCTACAATTGAATAATTACTAGTCAGCCGCGGTTACTCACTCGTATTATCTGGATTCTAAGAACACAGCTTATCTTCTAGATTCACTTGAGAGTTCAGTGGCTTCTGTGACTCTTATCTTTGACTCAGATGAGGGAGGCTGGTTTGATCCAGAGACCACTGGTTAGAATATTGCAGGTGAATTCGTCATGAGGCCAAATCTCAACCGAATTAGAGACTGCAAAGATCATTCCTGTCTATAAGAAGAGCGATCCTTGCCTAACAAGCAATTATGGACGGAATGCTTTGGACAACACAGACTTCACCAAAGTTTTCAAAGAATTGTTGATAAACAAATTACGTTTTCTAACTGCTTTTATGTATTGTATGTCCTTTTTTTCTTGAAACCAACCCCAAAATAACAAGTAAAAGTAAAAAATCTAATCTCATGTAATTTTGTATTCATGGGTAGACGACGAATTCAGATCTGTTGTTTTAATGGACAATGGAATTTTAGAGAAAGCTGATTCTGTAAGAGTACCTGACAAACTTTAATAATAAGTCTGCATTAAGTTTGCTTCAGGTTTTTATGTATTAGGTAGTGTTCCCTGAAATTATAAAAATATCCTTTTATGGTCTCGTACATTTCACAAACCCAACTGTTTAAACCTTGGGTTGCTTATGCCAATACAAATAGGATAGAGTAGAAGAAAAAAGTAAAAAACATAATGCATCTGAAAGCGAAGAAGTCTTACAGAAACGTTTTCATAGAGCTGGGACTGTTAACACTATCCTTATCTATATATTTTGAGGTTGATGTGAACTACAGATGCGAGAGTGGTACTTTAAGGAAGTTAAGGAAGGGACATCCGACGGCAGGAAACTAGAGGCAGAGAAACGTATCTGCTGCAGTCTCACAGAACTGTCATATCTGAAAATCTTTCTGCTTTTTGTCAATGTTGATACTGAATTAATTATTCCAACCTATGAAAATAAAAAATTGGAATCATCCAAGGTATCGTAAACCTCGTCTCTGTAACGTTTTAATGGTAAAGCATATGCTTGCGAGTTTTTTGTTCGTAAGTTGTGAGTAAGACTGAATTCAATTTCCGAATGAGCAACTTCCCACTACCGTTATAAGAATACGTTAATGTGATTTCAATGATATTAAGTATGAGAATAAGATTTAAAACTACATAATCTATTAGTAACTGTAATACAATATAAATATTGTTTTCGTGCATTTAAGATATTGTATAACACTGTGATTTGAATCCTATGTGTTTATTTTTAAGTTCTCAAAGAAATATAGCAAAATAGTTATTGATGTGCTTTGCTTGCATATATCCTGATAGAAACCATGGACTAAATATATCTAAAATTATTAAATTTTACTGTCGATAATTTTGGCAAAAGTTAGTAATATTTTGTATTTACATATTATTTTAGATCTTAACATTTGTTTAAACATATTAAATTAACATATTAAAAAATGTATTATTAAATTTGTAATTTAGTAATTATATGTTTAATTCGAAAATATTTATTAGTTTAGTATCAAGGAAAGGGATGGTCCAGAGAATGGTGCCAAATACAGTATACTAGTACGTCAGCGTTTTTTGGGAAATCCATAATATAAGGGTATTAGTAAATTTTCTTTGGTGTTAGTTACTAGACTTCAAAAATATGATTAATAAAATTATTGTTTTATATACATTTAATTCAACATATTCGGCTGCGGGGTCATTGATAAGCCTACCATGCTAAATCGAACTCGTGCGTACACGAAAACTGTTTTATATGGGTATAAAAAAAGTCGAGTAGATTTCGTATCTCCCAGAATAGTGGTGGTAATAGTGAACAGTGTGGTTAAGGGGGTAGGTTTGTACCTTTTTTGTTATTTTCAGAAGTGGTGGTGAGTCAACCTAACAACCGTGTTACTTAAAAATGTTATCCGTATATCAAATCATGTATGTATTTTCCGCTTAAGGTAATGGGTAAATTTGGTTGGTAAATGTTTAGTATATAAGAACTGTAATTTTTTTAATATGTCTCTGTGTGTTGCAGAACTTGCGATGAAGAAACGATGGAAGAGTATACGGACCTGTTACGGCCGAGAGCTCTTGAAGCTGAAGAACCAGAAAGGACCTGAAGCCACCGGGCGTAGACAGTACCTGCACTTCGACCAGCTGCGGTTCTTGGACGGTGTGATAAACAACAAGAGTGTCTCCACAGTTGCGGAGGCAGACGGCGAACAGCAGGAGAGAAAACCCACGAACACACCGAAACAGAGGAAAAGAAACAAAGAAGAAAGCGAAGACAATGTTACCAAACAACCTAAAAAGAAAATGGCGTTAGATAAAACCAAAAATGAAAATTGCGTCCAAAAGAGGATTTTTATAAATGTAAATGAAAATAGAGTTACAGAACTGGATAAAGAATCGGACAAGATGTTTTTGTTGTCTCTGGTGTCAGATTTGCACAGAGTCCCCCGTGATAGAAAGCTGCAGCTGAAGGCGGAGATTCTGCTTGCTATTGCTAAGGCTCAAGCTGAGCCGTCGAGTTGTCCTTCAAACTTCGTGGAAATATGGCAGAACCAAGCGAACACTCCAGTGGACACTCTGCCAGCATTCAGTAGTGAACGAGTCGACCTCCAAAGTGATGAGCGAGACCATCTTGAAGATCCCCGATCTCATGAGCAACCCTCATTTATTAAAGTAGAAGAATGCTCTTTGGGAGAAGAAATAGAAGCCGATATATTTGATTCTGAAGAGAGCTCGATGTCGGCTGCCGAAGGAGTCGGTCAGACTTTACGGGATTTTTTTAAGATCTGAAAGAAAGAAAGCTTTTCTAGAGCTACGTGTAATATTTTTGTAAATGACGGACTTTAAATTAATTAAATTATATGTCGTGTAATTTGTAAATTTGAACTGTTTCTGGTAAGAATCCTCTTCCGTATAATTAAATTGAAACTATAGTGTTTCATTTCACAAAAGGTTTGCTTTTTTTATAAAAATACCTTTATACTGATTGAGATGTAAAAACATAAAATTTAATTTTAATGTACCACATGGTTTTCCAGGCTGATATGTTGGTTTCGATGTAGAGGAGTACCTAACAAGATGCTTATATATCTCTCCACCAGTCTTTCTAAATTGTTCAAGACAAACTATAATAAACTGATGGGACGAAAAATATTTTGTTATATTAGAGTAGTTACCTCGATCCTCATCGGAATAAAGACACTTTATAAGACGCCAGATTTATACCAATTGGTCACAAGTATTGCAACTTTAACGAATGTCAGATAGGAAATCAGTAAGCTTAGCCCATTTAAGTCACAAGAAGGGGATGAAAATTTATAGATAGCTAGGCTTTCGGATATATTCCGCATATCTGGCGTCTTATAAAGTAGTCTTTATTCCGAAGAGAATCTCGATGACTACTCTGATATACCGATTATCTCTCGGTCGTGATCCTGCGTCACTTCTGCCCGAGAAGCCTGACTCATTGTGTCATAATTTGGGAAATAAGTCTCAAGGAGTAGTTGAAGCACATCTTTCGAATTTAAGGTAAACGGTTTATCTGATGATATCAGAGGACCTTTTTAGAACCTGGGGTGCGCTTTAAAGAACACTCTGGTAGCATTCAATATGTGCTTTCTCTGTTCGGTGATAAACTTAACCCGATATCCGAAGGGTCTGAACTCTCCCACCAATTAATGCAGCCATATTTGTGGCAGTATCGTCAATGCAAGAGATGACAAATGCTTCTCTTGGTTTGGAATAGTACCGACCCCTCAATGTATTGGATCGCATTCATGATTGCATACTCGATAACTTTTCCCTGCTTTGTAGTAATCTTAGCCTCGAGACAGCCTTCGATGGCATTAGCCATCTTTTGACAAAGATGTCCGCATTTGAAACTTCCTTCTGCAGGAGCTTGAGCCTCACCCCTAGTCTTCTTTTTCGGTGCCTCAGCCGAAAGCGGAGTGGCCTGATCATCTGTAGAGCGTTTGGCCTTGCCACCCCCAACTGATCCGCTTACTTTAGTGCTCGAGTTCCTGCATATATCCTTCTGTCCTTTTTATTCGGTCCCTTCATCATTTGACCAGGTCCCATTCTTCACCTCTCCCGGAGCCTGGCCATAATGGTCTCTCTTCGCTGAGCCAAGCTGAAGTTAGGTCTCTCGACCATCAGCTCGCGCAGCTTCTGAATCGCCTCCACAATAGTGTCTGCAGATTCTTTACTTATTGGATTCCTGCTCCTTTGCACAGTCCATGACTATCTCGGATGTTGCGTAAGCGTCACAAGAGCAACTGAAACCTTAAGTGTTACAGTGAGACTCGATCCATTTGGATCCTGAACCAGTAATGATAGTACTGGTTCTTTAGATACTCTGTCTCTTCATCGTCAAGTGCTGAGGATAATTCAAAGTTCCCACGGGAAGCTTCGGAACTTCGGAGTGGCTCCGTTAAATTTTCCTTTTAAGGGGCCGAAAATATGCACCTCATCGGCCTGGGTTCAGTCATTGGGACTGGGCTGTAAAAGAAGAGGACAAGGAAGATGTAGAGTACTTCAACAGGAAAGAGAAGAAAAATGGTAGTCTAGGCAATTAATCTCACCCTGGATATTGACCGAAGAAGCTACGTAAATTTGTTATTATTTTGACAGTATAATCTTGATCAAGGCAATCAAGATCAGTGTTCAAGTAGTCAATACTCTATAATCTTTTAGTTCTGAAGTTCATTTATTTGGCTGATTATAATGATCAATGCATTAAGTAGCCGAATTCTAACATTATTTATGCAATAGTCATTACGTGACTGATGGGCAAGTTGATTTAACCCTTTACTTAGCATACATCTATTTAGATACATCATCCTGACTGTGTCTACTTTTAGCAATGTCACACTCACTACGCATTGCCGAGTAAAGAGTTAACGTGTTGGGTTAAGGAAACAGTGGGACCTAAGTTACTCAACTATGATGTAAAGTTGGTTTAAAACGCGTGTTATGTATGATTATTTTGCTTACTAAACAGAAAAAACAGGATAGACGAACTAAACAAAAGTGGGACAAGTTGAACACAAGGAGTCACTTAGTATGCAGCTCATGTATAGAGAGGAGTATTTGGGTGTAGCACGGCACAAGTAGGGTGGGGTGTGTCGACTGTATCTGCCCTTACATTGTGACCTTTGCGGCACCATACTCGTATATATGGAGCCTTTGATGTTATATTTGTGTCCTCTTTATTCCACCACTATTGAATATCAGTTGTGAATGTAGAATAAGCGGAGATAATTGTAAGCGCATGACGAGTAATTAGTGCCTTCATCGTTGTATTAAATGAATTACAATCTAATTTTAGATGTGTAATGCACATGCAATTTTTTGTATTCCTGGACATATCGTATATCATAAAAGTTTCTTTATACTACATTTTTGAGCGGTAATAATTTTCAAATTTACCTTGAGAATGTATGACAACATCCCTTGAGGACTCTCACCTGACTCGTAAATGGTGAGAAATTTAACTCTCACCTCCCTCGTAAGTGTGAGAAAATCAATCCTCAACTCCCTCGTAAGAAGTGAAAAATTCAACTCTCACCTCCCTTGTAAGTGGTGAGAAACTCAACCCTCACCTCCCTCGTAAGTGGTGACAACTGAAACCTCACCTCCCTTGTAAGAAGTGAGAAACTCAACCCTCACCTCCCTTGTAAGTGGTGAGAAACTCAACCCTCACCTCCCTCGTAAGTGGTGAGAAACTCAACCCTCACCTCCCTCGTAAGTGGTGACAACTGAAACCTCACTCCTTGTAAGAAGTGAGAAACTCAACCTCACCTCCCTTGTAAGTGGTGAGAAACTCAACTCTCACCTCCCTCGTAAGTGGTGAGAAACTCAACCCTCACCTCCCTCATAAGTGGTGACAACTGAAACCTCACTCCTTGTAAGAAGTGAGAAACTCAACCCTCACCTCCCTTGTAAGTGGTGAGAACTGAACCCTCTCTCCCTGTAAGAAGTGAGAAACTCAACCCTCACCTACCTCGTAAATGGTGAGAACTGAACCCTCACTCCCTGTAAGTGGTGAGAATTTACCATTCACCTCCCTCGTAAGTAGAGATATGGTATTCAAAATGGATATCGTTTGACAAATGTAGAAATTAATTATTTTCACAATTCTTCTTCTTTCATCAAAACGCTTAAAACGAGATTTTATACGAAGGTGATACTGAAAAAAACTCTTTATTTACGTTACGAACTCTGATGTTTGGGTAATGGATAAAACAATTAATTAAATTTTTCAAGAACTCCGTAATACAAGTTCCATCTTTATCCTCTTTTATATTAGAGTATCATCCACATGGACTCGTTTTAGGGCCATTGACATCCATATATATCCGTATCATTAGTCAACAACACGCGAGATGGAGTCGGCCTAGGGCAAAATTTATTCCTAATTGAATTTTTGAAACTCAAAACTTCCAAACGGATTTATAAAGGTTTTTTAGCTGTTAAAATAATTGGTAGGGCTTTGTCGCAAACCATCTAGTTTTTTAAATTTTCACTTCCATGAGCTATAGAGATACCTTTCAACATTGAAGTTGAATGAATCTGTCGCTCCACAATGTTATCCTGTATAGAAAGATCTACTCGAACTCGCACTTCTCCATTTTTCAATAGACCCTTTCAAGCAAACTGTGATAGCTCTAAGTAAAAGCATCACAAAATGATTTGTGTATACTGAATACTATTATTAGCGTCTTAAGAGGCAAGTTTCAAAATCTATCACTTAAAAACACTTAACCCATCTACTGTAGTCTTTAACTTGAATGTGATAGGATTTGGCGTTTTACGTTAAAAATCTATTATTAACCTTACAGTGGATATTACCATAATAGTTTTTATTTTGTGAATAAATGCATCAATACTATTATGTGATTTGAATAGGATTTTTACTAATTGCACAATATTTATTTACTATTTTCCACAAACTTATTTTGTAATGGTCTGTTAGTTAAATAATTTTATCTTCCTGAGCGTATGTAGGACTTTGTGTGCAATGCATGTGAGTCCTTTTTTCTAAATTTGCAGTGTATGCAAGAGACGTCAAGGTCTTGGTTTTGTCCCAATAATAACTAATCTAAATTTGTCACTTCTTACTGTGTCGAAAAATTGCTTACACAATAAAATTTTTTAAATGTTTCTGCCTTGCTGTTGAGAGTCAGAAGATGAAAGACCGAAACTGCCAATAGTACGCATCCGTCAGTACAGGAGATTTGAAAGGGGCGGAGCTTTGTCGTGATTGGCTGAAGTTCAACCAACCAAAGGCCATCCAATATCAATACTGCTTTTGTATCACAAAAGTCCAGCTTTCAACAATTTCACACTAACTGATTCTCTACTGAAGCTATTTTAATTATTAATTATTACTGAGGTTTATCTATTATCCTTGGTTATTATTTCTTTACATGCCGATGAGTTGCAAGATTTCATTATGGAACGTTTTCATTTATGTGATCCCGCAAAAAGTCTTTTTTGATAACGTTTGTGACTTCTACATGTCGAAACGTCCTGGGAAGTCAGTCAGTGTGTATGTGGAATACAGCAAATTGTATATGAATCAGAAACACACACACGCACACACTTACGCGCGAGGGCGCGTGCGCGCGCTTAACATTATAGTAAACAGTATTGAACAGAATAATAATGTAGGAAAATATTGAAAAAACTGAAAATGAAAGAATTGAAGTCAATCCTATGAGAGAATTAGTTTTAATAGTTATTTATTTCAGATATTTAATTAACATCTAAAATTAGCTAAGACGAAAAATAAATTTCATGTTATACATATCCATTGATGTATTTCCAACCCCCAGCGTCCGGGCCGAATGCTGCGCATCACAATAGTGGGAGTAGGTAGTACAGGGAGCTCATTTACTAATTATTTTGTTGAAGCGCTCCCGACGGTAATTTATTTACTGAAAGCGTCACAGGTAAATGAATCACATAAACAATTAGAGTTTAATTAAACACGGGGTGAACAGGTAAGCGGAAAGGTATGAGGGTATCAGGCAGTCAGAGGAACCTAGGGGAGGCGGGATCAATACCGGGGGTTGACGGGTCGGGGTGGTCCTGCATGCTGATACAGAGCAGTGTGCATCAGGCGTGGTAGGTATCAGGGGTCGACTCGGTTCTTGGCTACAATATTGTTATCTCTGCTGACGATGTGCTCGGTCTGTTGGCTGAGCGTCAGCTAAGCCTGCCCAACAGAGTTGTCAGTCTGACAGAGCTAAAACCTGAGATTTTGCTCAAAGTTTCACAACGAAAAGTTCAGTTTATATTGGAAAGGTTTAAGAGAAAGGAAGTTTTAGGGTAAAACAAATCTCGTCAATAGAAGTACTAGGCTATCGAGATATATTTCCACAATTAAGGGAATAATAAAATAAAACATTGTTTTGAAAGAATATATTAGTGACTTTTGGACTTTAATGCATTGTGTACCGGTCAAATCAATTGGGTAGTCAATTACTTTGGCATACTAGCTGGAATAGTGACGATTTAAGAATTGATCTGGGGTATCTAATTTAACATCAAATCTTTTGCGATTGATTAAACTGACTGATACTTTGCATCAATATTAGTCATGTCGTATGTCGTAACATAAAAATATAGTATATAAGTAAACTTCCGGCAACAGTTATTTAAGAGAAACGATACTTCAAATTTGGAACAAAAATATTTCTTTAAAAAAGTCAAATAAACAAGGTAAACAGCTGAAATGTGTTTTCATTAATTATCTTGTTAGTGTTGTGTCACAAATGTATCTGGTGTTAAATGAGAATCATTCTTTTAAAATAAACAAAAAAGGGTCTATCAGTATACAGGAGAATAATTAATGAGTTTTAATTAAATTGAATGTTTCAATATTGTGTAACAAATTGTATTAAACACATTTAAAAATCCGACACCAAACGAGTCTACTGTTGGGTTTAGAAGCTTATCTTAGTCCTGATAAGGCGCCAACATGTAGAACGACTGTATTATGGATTCACCAGGTTTCTAAAATCTTCTGATTTCTTAATGTGTCCTGCCTATTGAAAACCTCAACTGGTATATTCCAAATTAGTTTTACTGAAACCCTAGAACCCTTTACTCTCTAGTATAAAGACGTATGGTTTATACTAGATATGTGTTGTAATTTCCTTCCCAAAGAATAAGCTTGGGTCCTGGGAACCTAAGGAATACGGAATACCAAGGCGTCTGTAAATTGGCCACGTAACAAATAACCGGGCAGGACATTCAGCCTGTTACAGGACCAAATATACATCTAGTATATAATTAATCTAAAAAGGATAGAATACTACAGAGCTCCATGGAATGAAGTTAAAGCTTATGTCGTTAAGAAAATTTTCAAATCTGTCACTTTTTCAAGATCGCATAGTGCTGACGTCAGTTTCTTACGTCTAAAAATGTCTCATATCTCAAAAATGCTGACGTAAAAGAAAAAAAACTAAACGATGTCTTATTTTACCAGGTGAAGTTAGGGCTAAGAAGCCATCTCTAATACTTAACCTGGGGAACAATGTCTTAAAGGTGACTTCCGAACCACCACCAATGGCCGGGCAGGCGGGCTGCTTGCAAGGACAGGATCGCTCAGTGATCACCCATCCAAGCAGCGGCCACGCTCGACGTTGCGTTGCTTGATTCGGTTATCTTGCGATAGCCGCCGTACCCGCTATACTGCGCCATTCGCTGACAGGATATAAATAGGAGAGCATTCTCAAACGTAGCCTAATAAGTCGTATTGAATTTCAAGGCCTGTTGGGCCGCTGTTGTTAGATGAAACAGAAGTAACTTTTCGAAACCTAGTTCAACTTCTTACCTATAAAATACTTTTTAAAAGTAAAGAGACCAATGTCCAGTATTGTTGAGTCCTAAATAAAATTTTCGTAAGTGAAAAGCTCAATTTCAATTATCGAGTACTATAGAAGATAAAATGGTTGTCCTTGACTAAATTAATATATTTAATTTTTAACTTAGTTTTTAGTAGTTTAAGTTAGTAACAATTTTAAAAATATACTACATATAACTTTATTCCATTATTGAAGTTTCCTAGACAACACTAATTAAATCGGCAAAAATTATAAAAAGTATAAGCAAATTTTTATGAAAACTTACTCACTTACAGGCAACGTTTTATAACTCCATTCTAGAAGTGTTCTAGAGATCAGTATCGTTGCATTTTTCCGCCTTCAAAGATGGGGTTTTTGCAACGAAAATAACTGACCTTGTTGATGTAATATCAAAAAATGTGTGAGGAAAAAAGTACGGATTTAATGGCCAAAGAAATTAAACCTTCACAACTTTTTTTATATAAACCACAATGATTATAATGGATTTTCTTTACATTTTTTGACCTGATTTAATTTCAACAGAGGGTGAGAAAAGAACGGTAAAATGTCTAATATTCAACATTTTTGACTCATGAATAACTTTTTGCAAGTTTAAAGTTTAATGTCAGTAAGTCACTCCCTAAATTATTTTTTATTTCACAGTTAAGTCTTGAAAAATATATTTATAAAAAAACAGTTCTGATAAGTCAAAGTTAAAAATAATAGTCTCTCATAACTTTATTTCACTAATCGGATTTTGCTACTCAAAAAGTGGGTAAAAAATTATTCATAAAACCCAAATTTTGAAGAAAACTGTTGTAGTATGGTTAAACGCACACATATCCCCACTCTCTTACAGGCACAGTTGTCAAAACCATGATCATAAAGAAATGATTGTAATGGAGTTTTTGCGCAACCATAAATAATGTGGCCATGAATACTTCTGAACACTAACACTGTAACAATCACTACTAATACTCCTCTACTGTCAGTGTATTGTAAATAACTCATACGCTTTCATCAACTCCCAATTCAGTATTAACTTCTGGAGATAAAATATGAACTTCATTGAAGGAGGAGGAGGTCTTCTTATTGGAAATATAAATTTTCTATTATTTTATAAAAGAAAACTCACAATTATTTTATTTTTATTATTATTTTATTTTATTTTACTTTTAACCATATAAATTTTGTATTAAGTTTTACTCAGCTCATATTTGTTGTTGATTCACACCTGATGATGGCATATTCGATGTCGAAAGACCTCGTGTTAAAATATAAAAATTATTGGAGAATTGTGAGTTTTCTTTTATAAACTAATAGAAAATGAACTTCTTTGTTTTCAGTTGAGAGCAGTTACACTGTACGCAATTCATAGTTTAATCCAGTGTATGGATTTCGATATCACTTGGCTTGAGGGAAATTCTGGTTTTACAGAGTTTTTGCTTGGTCTGAAACGTCTTATAAAGAGATCAGTGTTGAATTTCATGGTTTATTCAGACCGACTTATTATATATTGTATAATATATAATAAGTATATAGTAATATATGATATGGTCAATTGCATAAGAATTTCTTTTTGGAGACCTAGATATTTAAAATATCTTGTTATTTAAAAGCAATAGAATTGAATAAAAAAGTTTTTTAGTACTAAGAAATATTTATTAACACTTAATATTCAAATAATCCAGTTATTTGTTTTCAGTTGAGAGCGGTTAGGGCCTACACTGTACGCAATCCATAGTTAACCTCCGAGAGCTGCCTATGAACTTTCTGTTCTAGAAGTGTATGGATTTCAAAATCACATGACGCGGGAAATTCTGTTTTTACAGCGTTTTTGCTTTGAGGGTCTGAAAAACGTCTTTTAAAGAGGTCAGTGTTGAATTTTAAGGTCCAATCATATCAACTGTAATTATATATATTGTATAATATATAATAAGTATATATTAATATATGATTTGATGGGAGTGCTGATGGCCGAGCGGTCTAAGTCGTTGGACTTTGGGTCTGAGTTAGAGATAGCGCAGGTTCAAATCCTGTCTGTGACCATTGCACTTTTTATCAGTACCATCGACCTTGTACTGTATCGACTCTCCCTCTTGTTCTGTTTGATAGGACCCTCGCACAGACCAGTGGCCCATGAGGACGAATAGAATAAGGCTTAAAAGGGGATCGGTCTCTCCTTTTTATATAAACAAATTAAATAAGAATTTCTTTTTGGATACCTAGATATTTGACTGCCTTGTTATTTAAAAGCAATAGAAGAGAATAAAAACGTTTTTTAGTACTAAGAAATATTTTTTAACACTTAATATTAATATTCAAATAATCCAGTTAAACATTAAAAAAACGATCACATCCTCAATATTTGACGTATAAACCTCAGACTATGACTGCGGGTTACGTATGAAAATAAAATAAAAAATCAATGCAGCAACACCACGAAGGTTTTTCTAATCGAAAGGATATTAAGGTCCAGCAGTCAATTATTGATAGCACGGGGTTCCGACATAGGACGCGAGCGCCAGCCAGCTTGTTGTGGAGTGAAGGGTCTTGTTTACCGTTTCGGGCCCTGTTGTTTACTATAGGGACGGGACTATTTAATTTCATGAGCTTCCTCCCACGCCACAGTTTAGGAGGGAATTTGACGGCAACTTCCCTTACCGATTGTACATAAATTATGATAATTAAAATACATTTACTGTACATCTCTTTTTACTTTTTATTCTGGTTACTTTTTATTCTTATCGAATGATGGGATTTTATGACATTAGAAAATAAGTCATTTATGTGCTGAAACTACAGGATATTTTGTATTTTAAAAGATGATTGAGTATGAACTTTAGTAGAAATTAAGCAATACAAAATTTTAGTCCGAAAAGTTTCATATTATACAGCAAGAATAAAATTGTGTAAAAAATAAGGTTATTTCTTTTATTTACCGTTGCTGGCATTAACAATTCTAAGAGCCTACACAAAGACAACCACGTTTGAAGCCAGCCGTTGTCACAGTAAACAATACAGTAGAGACCCGGTAATCCGAGGTGAATGGGACCGAATGTACCTCGAATTGTGAAGAACTCGAAATTATACGGAACACTTTGGAGAAAAAATTGAGTTTATAATTAGAACTGAAGGCATCCAGTGCCGCGTAGCCGTCGCTGTGTGAGTCATTGCCGGGTCTGTTCTCCTGCACACTTTCTTCTTCCTCACTCCCGTCAGCTGTCATGTTCTGTGACCATCTCAACTATGGTGTCGTCTGTTGTCTCTAACTGTTCGTCCCTACTCATCCACTCTCCAATATCAGTTTGATTTGTCCCATTGCAACCAGGAAGTCTGTTTATTAAATTTATTCATCGGTAGATCGTCATCTTTCATCATCATTTTCAATTTTTACACACTCCGATTTTCTTCCATGATTTCTGGATTGTTTCTGGTTTAATTTCGCTCCAAGCTTCAGAGATCCAAATAAATTACATCCTTGATTGTGACTCTTTTCAGGAAATCTTTTTATGGTTTCCTCTCCTTCAATTGTTTGAAACATTGATCGCAACAAACGGCGTCTGTACTTTTTTTTCAAAGTTTCAAGTACGCCTTGGTCCATAGGCTGAATGAGGCTGGTCCACGTTTGGTGGCAAAAACATCGTGCGTATGCCATCGCATTGAAGTTCCCCTTCATCTGGTGTGATCCTGCGTTATCAAGTGTTAAGATGGCTTTAGAGGGTAGGTTGCTTTTCTTCAACAACTTTTTGGTTTCAGGAACAAATTGACTAAAAAACCAGTTTTTAACAATTTATTTGTCCATCTATGCGTTTTTTTTTTGGTTTGTATAAGTTTGCTGGAAGCGTTTGAAATAGACATGTTTTTAAAACGCACGAGGCTTAGCAGACTTGCCAATGACAGTTTAGTTTTAATTTATGGCTTCCCGACGCGTTTTGAAGCGGCTAGCACAGTCAGTCTCTCTTTGCTTTTTTTTGTGACCCGGAGCAGCTTTTTCCTCCCGTGAAGCTAGAGATTTTGATTGCAAAGTTTTAAAATTCAAACCAGTTTCATCACAGTTGTAAATCTGATCAGGTGTTAAATTTTTCACTTTTAATAATATTTTTTAACTTTTCATAGAACTGAACAACTGCCTCGGAATCCGCTGCGAGTTTCTTCTCCCCACAAATTTCTAACTGCCTCACGCCACGCCATAACGTTTTTTTCCAACGGTCAAGCCATCCTACACTTGCAGTAAAATCTTCCTCACCTTCATTGATTTCATTGCGAAAGTACAATGCCTTTTCCTGGTAAAATAGGTCCGGAAATAGGACAACCTTTGTTTCTTTGTTGACAAAACCATAAAAATAGGGCCTCGCTAGTTTTTTCATACTCTGCTTTCTTCATAGACTTCCGCTCATTAGTACACTTTTCCGAGCACTTTTCTGATGCAAACTTTTCAATTTTATCGGGATTCCTTCGCCAGTCACCAACTGTCACTTCACCAACTCCGTACTCGGCAGCTAATTTTTTTAACGTTTCACCTTTATCAAGTCTTTTAAGAGCTTCTAGTTTTGTTTTTATCGGTACAAACAAACTTTCTTTTACTTTTTGAACTCATAGTTCACTGTACAAATGAACACATAAACACTTCAGAAAATACTTTTTTTACTAAAACTTAATATTTAGACTAGTACTGTACGTTGTAAATAACAGACGGGTAAGCGCACTGCGATCGTAATCTAGAACAACCGTACCGCAGTCGAACGTGATGAGCAACGGACTGATTTTATTTTTAGACAATACGGGGCGCGATGTTCCGTGGCCTTGACAATAGGGTGGGGGTGGGGCGGTGCAAATGAAGTGGCACTGATGAGTCATTCTGCCGGCTTCTCCAAGTAGCCTAGCACTCAGTTTACAGACATGCGCTCGGGCGTGTGTTACAAATATGTCAATATCACATTTGATTTTTTTACATGTGTTGGCTCGGATTTAACGGAACCTCGGACTATCGAGACTCGAACTATCGGGACTCTACTGTATATGTTTTTACTATTTACTTGACTGAAAAACATCATTAAATATTTAGTTTTTACGAAGGACGTTCATTTAATAAACATATATTGCATTTTCTGTCTTATTTTTCGTATGTGTTTATTTAAATGTAATATTATTTTTTAAACTTTTTGTTTGTTTCTTATTAGCCTATTTTACATTATTCTCTTCGGAATTAAATTCTCTAAAAGTTAAAAAGTTTGCGAGTTTATAACCCATTTAATGAAGTTAATGTACTTCAAATCCAAACAAAGCTTGTTTTTTCGAAACAGTATTTTGCATATTTTGTCTGATATCTCAGAAATGGGTGGTCTTACAGTTCTTGAACGAATTTTATTCAATTTTACAGTGTATTTTACACACGATCTAATAAATTTAACAACTATCTTTACGCCATAAAAACATTAAATTCGCTTTATTTCCGTCCTTTCCTAGAAAATCGGGCGAAATCTTTCGCTAGCCGTAGCTTGATTGTTTCCAGACTTACGTTTGTATGAACTTTTTTCTTTATTTTGATGAGAGGAAACCACCTGAGAAGTCTGTCGGGTTACTCGTGGGACACCCTGTATTATCAGATGTTGAACGCAATCATAAAAATAATAAAGGATGCAAGGAAATGAAAATAAATATGTGAGGAAATTATAAAATATTGTTTCGGAGCTTTCAAAACGAATAGTGAATATTCTTTTAATTATCCACATATATTTTTTGGGTATTGCCATTTTTATAGTTTTGAATTTATTTGCATGGTTAACGGCTTATAACGGTATCCCCTTCAATTTAACTAAATATTATTTAAAAGTTGGAATTGTAGAATATTACACCCTCCACGACCCAGCAGTCATAAAAATAAAAATAAAGGAGAGTGCCACAAAAATGCATCAGGGTCATTGGGAATAAACGAAATAAACAAAAAGATCAGACGAAAAGCAACAGATATAGAAGAGTTTGACACTTGAGAAATGGATTTCATTTCTCGAAACAGTTGGTATTACATATTTATATTACAGTAGACACAATATATACGTTATATATCTGTAACATTTAATAAGGTAAAATATAAAAAATCCCCATATACTTAACCAAAGTGCAATTCTTTGCTGATGGTAAGAATCACTTAGAAACAAGGGCAAGACGAGACACACAGAAATGTAAAACAATCTTAACAAATGCTGTTTTGAAAGATGATTCAAGTAAGAAATAATGCATATCTTTTAAACAGCGCTTTCTAAAGCGTTGTGATGCTCTTTCCTCTGCTAGAAAAGGTTCAATCTGCCTGGTTTCTCGCCGCATTTCTATAATGAGAAATCCTCCCCTCAACCCCCCCCACCCACTCCTCCTCCTCCTACTTTCCAGTTTCACCCCTCGCCCCCTGTAAGTCTTTGGCCCCCTGATACTTCTCATGAAAACATTTAATAAAAACATCGATGTTAGAGTCAATTAATTTCATCTATAAAGATTATTTGGAAATCAGTAAGCATTAAACAATTCGTATATTTTTTATCTGAAACATAATGTTATCATTCTTTTTCTAGCTCTCATATTTTACCAAGCAGATATAACTCAATGAATTTATACTAGAAATTAATTGGTAATTAATTGATTAAACTGGTAATCAATTGTTCCTAAACTGATGCATTCATGAAAAATCGTAACATAATATCTGGATTAAAAAGTAGCGAATAAAAGTCTTTAAAGAAATTAAACCTTACTAGTTTGTTTTTATTGGTACCTTTGAATGATCCAATTTCCAATGTATTTTACTAGAAATTACAACCAATGTTTAGTTGTGGCTCAATATGTATAGGGAAAAGAGGCAATCCGGTTTCTAAATTATTATCTGCGAAGTGGGAAATCAAGCCACCATGAGCATAATTTTGGGAGATCCCGTTTCTGTCCCATTTAGACCCAGTTTCGGTCCTATTTCCACTCATCAGTTCTCAATGTGGACCACCTAAAATCCTGACAGAAGTACGTCCCTAAAAACTGCCCATATTTATTTATAAATATATATTTATATATTCAATATATATTATATATAATATATAAAATATATATTATATACAAATATATATTTATATATTCTGCGTATCCTCTGGTCTTTATAGCATTCCAGTGTACCAACCTTCATTTCCCAGTAGTGTACATGTCCACCAATAGACTAATACAATATAATTAGTTATTACATAATTCGAAATATCTGCAATACCTATTGAGCAATTCTGGAATTCCACCAGTTCTAATTTACTCTTCTTGCTACTCGTCAGCATTACTAGCGAAATCGGCCTCAACTAAAAATTGATCATGCTGTCAGTACAGTGATCAACATCCTTGGAAATAATCTGAAAAAAAACTGCCGCATAAGGTGTGAAATATACATTTATAATGAAACTTAGGTTTAATTAATTCACCATCCACGTTTAAAAGTCTTATATACAGACTTTTGGTAACCGTTTGGACGGAGAATTTACCAGTGACCATATACAATCAAAATTGATTTACCTGACTCAATATTTAATTGTATTGTATAGAGAAATTTGCTGATGTCTCAGCTGTAACAAGGATTCGTTTTATTTGTAATATTCACCATAGGTCTCTAAAATATTTAAGACACTTTGCATCGTTATCATTACAACATTAGAACACTTAATTTCTACGATCAAAATCGAACCTGTTCTTCAGGTGTCAAACAATAAAAAGACATTATTTAAACGTGCCCAACATAGAAACATAAATCAATTGAATTGGTGTTGTTCATTACTATTCGATTCAAAGAACGATTGAATCTAATATTGTTGTAACTCTGATTTAAACAGGATTAATAAACATGGTATTCCGAGTAAAACATAATTTTCCCAATATTTCACGAACAAGTACAATTGGTGTAGCTCACCCACACTGATGCAATGCCTACCTATGTAAGTTGATACAAGTTGAAATGTATATAAATATTCTAAATCTGTGCCGTATATCTAACTGAAATCTAAAAATTGATACTTGAAGAGACTGTCAATCAATAGTTGTCCTCTATCAAACCTCAGGTATTAGTTACATAGGGCCCATCTGTTCCTAATGTGGACCAAGTCACTTATGGTGATCATTGTGTAATCCAAAGAACTACCAGGAACAATATGGCGGTCTCTATTCGTATTTGGATCTAGATACTGAACGATCCACTTTTGGTATTTATATACATCATATCCCTAATATCAATTTTGTAATCCAAAGAACTACCAGGAACAATATGGCGGTCTCTATCCGTATTTGGATCTAGATACTGAACGATCCACTTCTGGTATTTATATACATCATATCCCTAATATCGATTTTGTAATCCAAAGAACTACCAGGAACAATATGGCGGTCTCTATTCGTATTTGGATCTAGATACTGAACGATCCACTGCTGGTATTTATATACATCATATCCCTAATATCAATTTTGTAATCCAAAGAACTACCAGGAACAATATGGCGGTCTCTATTCGTATTTGGATCTAGATACTGAACGATCCACGTCTGGTATTTATATACATCATATCCCTAATATCAATTTTGTAATCCAAAGAACTACCAGGAACAATATGGCGGTCTCTATTCGTATTTGGATCTAGATACTGAACGATCCACGTCTGTTATTTATATACATCATATCCCTAATATCGATTTTGTAATCCAAAGAACTACCAGGAACAATATGGCGGTCTCTATTCGTATTTGGATCTAGATACTGAACGATCCACTTTTGGTATTTATATACATCATATCCCTAATATCAATTTTGTAATCCAAAGAACTACCAGGAACAATATGGCGGTCTCTATTCGTATTTGGATCTAGATACTGAACGACCCACTTCTGGTATTTATATACATCATCCCTAATATCAATTTTGTAATCCAAAGAACTACCAGGAACAATATGGCGGTCTCTATTCGTATTTGGATCTAGATACTGAACGGTCCACTTCTGGTATTTATATACATCATATCCCTAATATCAATTTTGTGATCCAAAGGACTACCTGGAGCAATTTTTTTTCCATCTCCCGTTCTTGTTGATGGTCCGATTCTGAGTGGTCCATTTTAAGCACCTACAAATATCAAATTCTCAATATTGATCATATGTGTGACCCTATATGCAAATCTGTAATTGTAAGTTTATGGAGCGACATATGTAGTATTATATTATATTCTTGTATTATAACACAAATTACATTGCAATGAAGATGTAAGTATGTTTGTGTAATTTTCTACAACTAATCCCTCCTCAACAATCTATATAAACAACAAAGTTGTTTAGTGGCTTTCCCATTATGTTGCAAATTGAAGTTAATTACGGTCTTTTGTATTCCGTCTTGATTATGAAGTAACTTTATTTGAATGTTATAAATAAAGGAAATCCTATATTCCTTACACGCTGTTCATATAATGGGGCGTCCTTTGTACTAATTTTTTTGAACAACAACTGAAGAGATTTAGTATAAATGTGAATCAAAATAATGGTATTAGTTGAAAATTAATACTTTATATTGAGTTTTAGAGCTCGCTAACTTTGTCACTAAAATAGTTACGGGTTCAATTATTGTCGTAATTGTTAGTATTGTTTTTGTGTTCACTTTACTTTTCTATATTACCAAAATCATAACATATAAAAAAAATCCAAATATAAATTACTATTGATGTAAAGGGAAATGGTACAATATGAATTATGTAGCAGTTAAAACGTTACCTTCAGAGTATGTACATTGCAACTAACCATACATTGAAAACTGCCCATATAAATTGATAAGAACATTGTATTATACAATCGTTATTTATAAAGTACAGTATAAGACCCATTCTATCATTTTATTTAAACATATCTTATTTTTATGAAACTGTACAAAAGGGAGTTTTCCAGTGCATCCCAACAAAACAAAAAATGCAACAGTATTAAAAATGTAAACTTAATAGCTTATTAAAAAGTAAAAATTTGTTTTAAAACACATATTTTGAATATAAACCACCCTTAGGAAAGAAATCACATTCGGTTCACCCTTCACTGTTGCACACAGGGTGGTATCAGGGTACCATCAGACATTATAGTTACAATGTATCGGCCCCGATCAATGTAAGGTGACGTCATATGTCGCTGTGTATTTGTGTGGTTACACATGATGATACAGGCTTGCACCCTTCTCGTCACATAACTAAGGCTAATCGCACTATTACACTATCATGACTCTCGTGCTGAGTTACATAATCTCGTAGCTAATTTAGAAACCACATCTACTGCAAGGTCTTAATTATTGTGATAAGTTACAATGTATCGGCCCCGATCAATGTAAGGTGACGTCATATGTCGCTGTGTATTTGTGTGGTTACACATGATGATACAGGCTTGCACCCTTCTCGTCACATAACTAAGGCTAATCGCACTATTACACTATCATGACTCTCGTGCTGAGTTACATAATCTCGTAGCTAATTTAGAAACCACATCTACTGCAAGGTCTTAATTATTGTGATAAGTTACAATGTATCGGCCCCGATCAATGTAAGGTGACGTCATATGTCGCTGTGTATTTGTGTGGTTACACATGATGATACAGGCTTGCACCCTTCTCGTCACATAACTAAGGCTAATCGCACTATTACACTATCGTGACTCTCGTGCTGAGTTACATAATCTCGTAGCTAATTTAGAAACCACATCTACTGAAAGGTCTTAATTATTGTAATAAGTGTCACAAGCAGATTTAATCACACGTTCTTTAGTTTTGGACATTCAAAACAGGATATTTCACCGCGCACATCCACACCGTGGTTCTGTAAGTTCTCCAACAGATAACTAACAGCAGATTAGATACTGTTATCTGCGCCACAAAATTGTTTTCCGAGAAGTTATGCTTGTTATCTGACTGAGACCTTCCAGAATTCTGATCTCTTCCATGGTAAATGCTATCTCACAAACTTTTTCTTTCGTCACCAAGTAATTAAATAGGAATATTTTCTAACCTTTTCTCAATCAATAATAAAGAAGTTTTCCGTGGTTTGAAATTATTTTTCTTCAGTTACAGTAGCAGTTAAGGGCACACAAAGACATTTAAGAAGTATCCAAATTCGGGCAGTTGTTTGAAGGTAGCATTTACAATGTGTACATTACAAACCAAACAATTAATCACATTACAGTCGATTTATCAACACAATTTCTTCACCAAATTTTAAATAAGTACTTTTTCCTTTCTCTCAAAATACGCTATAAAAAAGTAAAAGCAAGGCGTATCGCATCGCCTTTTAGCACAACCGCATACCAAGGTCAAAACTGGGTATACAGTATTTAATTGGAATGTTCAACAAAATATAACGAATTGACAGGTACATTTGAGATTCAAGAACTTTTAAAAATCTCCTTTTCCAATGGCGTAGTGTAGTAGGTACGGCGGCTATCGTGAAATCAAGCAACGTCGAGCGTGGCTGCTGCTTGGATGGGTCACCGCTGAGCGATCCTGTCCTTGCAAGCAGCCCGCCTGCCCGGCCGTTGGTGGTGGTTCGGAAGTCACCTTTTAAGCCGTTGGTCCCCAGGTTAAATGTTAAGAGCGGACTTAACCCGTAATCTAACCTGGTAAATTAAGACATTACTTTACTTCATTGATTGAAGTGTCACAATAACCTTATGTACAAACAAAATACTTCATATGGTTGAGGTTATACATAAATAAATGTTGTGTGATCTCAATCTTTTAATAAGCTAGAAATTGTTACGGTTGAATTATTAATAACTGGTAAAAGAATACATAGTTACTTGCCTTACGTAACAAGATTCAATGCAAATTATAAAGTTTGGTAAAGTAATAATGCTTCATACTTAGGCTATCTAAAATTTAATCGATGTCAAAGGAATTCAGTTCGAAACTGTATACAGTACAGTGTACCCCTTCTCCATACATCATACATAGAAAGTTTTAGATCACTATACATTTATTCTAAAGTATGAAATTATGGTACCCATATCCCTAAAAAAGCTCAGCAAGGACAATCATTATAGCAGATGTTTCTTAGAATTCGCCTAAATAATTTTCCAAAGTTTAAACAGTGTGTGAGTAGTAATTTTAGTGTAAAAGTGTATAATAATCAAATCAAGGACTTAATTATGCGTTATGCAAAGTCCTTTGTAAATTTTATTTTATATGGCACTTAATCAAGGCACATAATTATTTTGCAACGCAATAAAGAATAACAAAAAAATCTGAGCAAGGTTTTTCCAATAATCAAATGTAAATTAAGTTTATAGCATAGCGTAAATGTAAATACGAAAACTTGTAAATTTGCATCAATTGTTTGCAAAGATAATATAAGAAAAAGATAAAGTTCACAATGATTCGTCGATTTTCAGAGTTTTTATTTGAAATAGATCCAGTTTATGGGTACACATTTTAAGATCGGTTTTGTACCCATGATGCATTTGAGGTACCAATATCTATTTCATAAGATAACTTTCTTATTTTTATGATTTACCTATATTTGAAAAATATATAGGATCACATTTGAAGATTTTCATTACATAATATCGAGTCCAAAAAGCTTGAGATACAATTAAACGGAAGTAAGTTTTATTAAAATATTTTTTTACGATACCGGTAATTGTAGTTTTTATAAAAAATATAATCTAGAGCTAAATAAATGAAAGTTTTAATCTGTACAAATTAATTTCTCACGTTACCAACACACAGGGTTTTTATTATAAAACAACTTTATTTTAATTTCTTTAGATTTTAACTTTTTTTCTTTTTTTTACTTTTTTATATTTTTTTTTATTTTTCTTTATTTTTGTTTTTGGAGTGCCGATAGCCGAGCGGTCTTAAGACGTTGGAAATTGAGTCTGTGTTAGAGATAGCGCGGGTTCGAATCCTGTCTGTGACCGTTGCACTTTTTATCAGTACCAACGACCTTGTAACTTACTGTACTGTACCTTATTCTGCTTGATAAGATCCTCGCACATGCCAGGGGATCTGCTTCTCGTTAAAAAAAAATGTATGATACAAATAAATTATGTTGGGAGTGAAATCTTTGGCCAGTTTAATTCTTTGTATAAGTAAATAAATGTCCGTAATACGGGTAATTGTTTACTTATTTTTACAGTTCTTAGAAGTCGAAACTTTCTTATCTTGTCGAGTGAGCCAAGTATGATTTCGCGCTGCTCGTTTGGTATCTGAGCACATTCCCTTACCGCCTCTCTAATAAGTAAATCGAAGTTTCCCCTCTCCGTAACCCACACTCCATTTCGTCCCCATAATCACTCTCCGAGCTCTCATGAAATGCCTCCTTCTGTCCGGGGCTTAATTTGATAATAATTATTAATAGAGCGAGCAGCCAGGGGTTGTCATTCTGTTCTCAACCGTAGATTGTTTAAAGTAGAATGCTTTCGTTATACTTCGCCTTTTACTGACATTGAGTGTTTCAAAATGTTGAGGTACGAATTAATTTATAATGAATGAATAAGTTTATATTGTTATATTGTTGTTGTAATGTTATATTGTTAGCAACTGCGTTTGTAGTGTAACAAACTACTGCCTTATAGTGCTTGATTCAATGATTAATGAATAAGGCTAGACAATGAATACCCAATGTCTAAAAAATTATAAACAAATGTAACTACGATTCATAGTGGGGTGGTGCACAATGAGGGTAACAGCTAGCAATTTTGTTTCTGATCTCTATGACATACTTTAGCATAGTTATATATTCGCCTTTTTTTGCTAGTTTGTAAATTTGCTGTCCTATTCAAAAAAATAAAATTATAAGTAATTACAAAATAAAATACATAAAACTAAAAAGACTTTTCAAAAACATACACTCACTTAGGAATGATCTACTAATAAAGCCAGGTATAGAATAAATTAAAACAATATGAGCGTTTTAAACGCCCATTAATCTAATCTTTAAACTATCAGGAGTAATTGATATATATATATATATATATATATATATATATATATATATATATATATATATATAATTACATACTAGACAGAATTTTCTTTTTATATTATCTTTCTTATTATTATATTTGGACAAAACTTTTAGTATGAGATAAAAAAATGAGTCAGACGAATCTATAAGTTCCTGATACTTTACAGAGAGTACATAACTCGCCGATTGATAATTATTGAACATACAGGGTTCCCCTCGAGGCCATTAACTTTGCAGTATCAGGGCAACATACGATACCATGTCATCGTTGGTGGCAGAGTTAATCGATATTGATACTGCTGTATTTGTGTGACTGGTTTACAGAGCTGTTCCGTTACTCTTCTAGTTGTTAGTTTACTTACTATAAAACGGGAAGAGTGTTGCCCCAAAGCAACCTATTAATTCCTGATACTCTACATAGTACAGTTAATCGTTGTCAGCTCAGTCAATAGATAGATAAAGATACCGATATAATTAAATGTGACTATTTTACAAAGAATCCCTCAAGTCCATCTCTCTGTGCTATCAGGGCAGCATACGATACAATAACATGTCATCGATATCGATACTGCTGTATTTGTGCGATTCACAGTTCACATTGAGGCTAATAGCCTTGCAGTATTAGGACAACATACGATACGGTGTCATCGTTGGTGGTAGAGTTAATCGATATCGATACTGCTGTATTTGTGTGGTTTACAGTTTCCGTTGAAGCCATTAACTTCACAGTATTAGGACAACATACGATACCGTGTCATCGTTGGCGCTAGGTTACCAATCCGATATCATTGTTGCTGTGATTGTGTGACTATTTTTCAGAGTCCTCTATCAAAAGTGTCGTTGCCAGTCCGTGTGTTCGTTAATTATTTAGAAAGAAGAAAATTTATAGAAAGGATTTTTGTATTCACTCCTAAACTCTGCCAAAATGTTATTGTTATGTTTTATGTATTAGAAAGTATCCTTCAACATAACTTGTAATTGGTAAAATTAATTTCACTATGCTGATTTAAAAAATTTAAACCTCACAGCTACTCAAAATAATTTAGTAGCTGTTTTAGTATCCCTTTTAAAACATAAGACAAACAATTAAATGAATAGTTAAAACTCAACAACATATACGTTTCGATATAAGCATACGAAAGTTCACCATAGATATATCATTATAATGTGTACTCGCAGTATAATGTTATTGCAAGCTCTAGACCATCAAATCACTTCCTCGTGATCATTAAATTCTGTTGAGGAAAACGTGTAGTATTTCCTTATCTTGAGTACAAACCTCTTTAGAGAACTGAAGAAAAATATACTTCATTGAGAGAATACGTGATCTGATATTATATGGTAGTAAAATTATCGATGAAACTTTAATTTAGAGATTCAAGGAATGACTCAGATGGTGTTTGATTATATTATAAAGTGCGAAGCTCGTAGTTTTAAGAATTGGCTCGTGGAATCAATAACAAGAAATGTTTTCCAAAAACCTTTCACTTGTATTGCTACATATTTGATGTATTTGTGGGTCCACTCTATAAACAGTACAAAATACTAAGTCATTGACTTCTTAGTAGAATATTTAAAGCAAAACGAGTATGTGTTGATAATTGGCCAAAAATACGAGCTATTTCCGGGAAGCTTATCGAGCATAATGGAGAATTTTTCTTTCTGTGGATTATATTTACATTTTTATTGCCAGACAATTGAAAATCACTAAAATATAATCAATTTCTATTTTTCTTTCAGATACTGAACTTGTAATAGAGTACTTTAATTATTGTGTCGACAGTTACTTACCTTTTTCATCTTTTTATGAAAAAATCAAGAATAATTCTCTGTTATTTACTCCATCAATGTTATTACCTCAGGAGTTGCTGGGTTGCAGGAGTTGCTGAGTTGCAGAAGTTGCTTAGTTGCAGGTGTTGCTGAGTTTCTGACATGCAGGAGTTGCTGGGTTATAGGAGTTGCTGAGTTGTAGAAGTTGCTTAGTTGCAGGTGTTGCTGAGTTGCTGACTCGCAGGAGTCGCTGAGTTGCAGGAGTTGCTGACTTGCAGGAGTTGCTGAGTTGCAGAAGTTGCTTAGTTGCAGGTGTTGCTGAGTTTCTGACTTGCAGGAGTTGCTGAGTTATAGCAGTTGCTGAGTTGCAGAAGTTGCTTAGTTGCAGGTGTTGCTGAGTTTCTCACTTGCAGGAGTTGCTGAATTTTAGCAGTTGCTGAGTTGCAGAAGTTGCTTAGTTGCAGGTGTTGCTGAGTTGCAGGACTTGCAAGGATGGTGCGATGGATAGGCTTGAATCAGTCCGGTACAGAATCGTCAGGGCCAGTAGAGCTTCAGGAACTTCGAGTAAGAGCCACATCCACGTCTTTCTCTACTATATCATTATGGTTCCATCAGATGCTCTGGAATTGTTTCTGACAAGACCAAATGATCTGATTATCCATTGGTAGTTATCTTGAAAGTTCCATCAGGAAAGTCACAGATATAAGATTGGAATTCAGCCATATTCTCTGAACCTTCCCTCCTGATTATTTTATCCTTCCAGGATATCATCATATCCTCTCCAATCTATGTGAAATTAACTTCCACAAAAAAAGAAAGAAAGAAAAAAAGAAAGAAAACGTGTATTGTAATCTTTTGTGATTCTACACGTTGTTATTTGTATTGTACTCCTCCCACTTTTATAACGGATATACGTATATACGTATCCACTATTGGATTATTATATTATAAATACGAGTAAATCACTATTAAACTTAGGTTAAAGATATGCTAAGAGTCTCAGTTTCCATAATATAACCACGGAATAAAATGGAATTAGCTTTTCCTTTAATTTACAGGGAAGTTCAACATGAAAATCCAATATCAATCTAGCAAACACATCAAGCAAAACACCAAAACATGAGGAGTTTAGCAACTGAAACGGTGAATGTAAAGGAAACAAGAGAGAGTGGAGAGACTGTCGACCTATGTCAATCTTGCCGCCTGTTGTTGTACATGGGAATGATACGCTAAGTGCGGAGTCAGCGGGAAGCCCGTAACGTAGCGCCGCGGCGCCGGGCCGTACAGCTCCCCTCGCGTCGCGACGCACTTGTACGGCCCCTTCACATTACACCTAAATAATCTCCGACAGAATAAGGCTTTCCGACTGCACAATGCCCGGCCATCCGTCAAATGGTTTGTATCCGGCGCTCCGTGAGAGACACCGGTCTGTTGGGGTGATTGACCACCTCTCTCTTGAATGGTCCTTTGGTCAATGATCGGTTGTGGGATTTGCTCAGTGCTAGAGTGGCCTCCTTCTATACATCAGCGTCTTCCCCACTAGACCTTTACCACAGAGTAATAAGGTATATATATACCTTATTACACTGTGCCTTTACTCAACAGTCAACAAGGTTATCACAGACGAGTTGTGTGTTTTTTTTTAACTTATAGTTTTAGTATATAATATCATCGTAGCAGAGGAGAAAAAGTCAATGTAAAAATATTCAATTCCTGAAAAGTTTTGTCAAAGATGATACAAATTAAAAATTCGAACCAAACAATAGTTGAATGGTTTGTATGCACAATAGTTTTTAATAATTCAAAATTAATATATCTTTGAATAGGACAAAATATAATCGTTTTAGATCGATTTTTCTAAAATGATAATTTTTGCATAGTAGCAAAACTACCCTCCCCACTCCCACAGCCAAATATACATTACATGCTATATAACATCGTTTGTAGAAACTATTACTGTCTCGGCTAAGTTCATTATCCAGCTTGGTACGCCATTTCTTTCCATTACGGAAAAGTTCAAACTTTTTAAACATTCACTACTCCGTTATTTATTTACCGAAAGAAAAAACTAAAACTGCTCGCGAATGCTTATAAAATTTCCCAAAATTTTGTTACTAAACTTTTTTCTCAAAAAGTTTTTGAGATATTGATTGTATGTAAATTCCATGAGAACAAAAAATTAATATTTCAGCCGTTTCCCGGCAACGATTGCAAAAGCCCCCTTTGAATCCGCGATCTTTATGGTCATCTTTCTCTCATTCGTTGGCGACCGTGAGTTTGGATTTATGTAAACAAATCCAAAATAGAGAAAAAACAAATCAGCAGTTCACGACTCAGCGAAGGTCACCCCAGAATTAGATAGCGAATTAAGATAATCGGCCCTGGGTTAGAATCAGCCAGGAGCAAACTAACAGTTGATACAACTGGGACATATTTGGTGCCGCCGGCTTGTATAAACGTATCTTTAAAGTGGCTGTGCTCGCTTATGCGTTAACAGATTTTGTTGAAAAAGGTACTGTTGGAAATTTCATAAATACTTCAAAATAAATGGTATCTTGTAAAATTTGTATAACTTATTTAAAACAGTTGATGCCTATCAAAAGACAGAATTTTAGTTGCTTTCAGCTTGAGCAAGCATACCTACAGTGATCGTGCTCGATTATGCGTTGACGGATTTCTTGACAAAAGTACCGTTGGAATTCGTGTAAAAATGCCTAAATAGTTGGTTTCATGCGCATGTTTGATAACTATACCGGATTTTTTAGTTATTTGACTTTAAATTTTGAAAAATACGTCATTTTTCAGTGGGTAATATTTTATTTCCAAAAAGGTTTACAAAAGTTTAATACAATTCTCAAATTTCGTAATTTTATCTTAACTGCTTCAAAAGATATAATTTAAAAAAATAAAAAACTCATACAGATAAATGACGGAAAACTAAAGGTTATAGGGCATACCTTCATTTGAGATTTTTCGCTCATTTTTATGTGTAGAACAAAATCCCAAAGTATTGGAACAATTTTACGGAACACCCTGTAAAATAAATCTAAATAGTACGAATGACATGAAATAACAAACCTAACTCTGAACAATCCTGATTGCACGTTGGTCATCACGTTGGAAATCACGTAGTTGAACCAATAAAATATAAGACTTTGAAAAACTACACTCATATACAAATGTTAGATAAATAGTGGATACACAATTGTGTGCCTTAAGTGACGCTTTCTTTGAAAAAAATTGTTCAATTTTAGAGCCAACAATTCAAGATTGCGAAAAATATTCTTTTATGGGAGATACACAATGTTTTACTCTTAACGCACTGAATTATATCTGTCATAAAATAAAAAGACGTATCGAACATTCAAAAACATAAATTCCACATATTCATTCAACATATTATATTGTTTAAAATATAATTTTATTAGCGTTCATATTATAGACCAAGATCGTGTAGTAAATTGAACAATATGCATTTAATTTATGTTTCCATTTCAGATTTCCTGTCAATGATCCATGAAAGTGTGGTTTAGTTGGTAAGCAGATCTTAAATACTGTAACTCAGACCGTCTGGGAAGTTTTGTAACACCCTGTACTGGATGTCCTCTCAGGAGATGAATACAGACCAATACGCGAGTCAGACGACATGCTGCGCTAGACCCAGAGTATTGAACCCCAACAATCACTCGAATGGATTGCACCCTCTCGGTATTATGATTCACGGCCGGAGGGGACTCCCCTTACACCCCCCCCCAAGTCCCTCCTTACCCCCCACCACTTCTATTTGTCCAATTTACGGGTCCGGCTGGGAATCACTTCTTGCTAAATGTAATTACTCCTCTCCAAGGTTACAACTCTGTGAACGATTCGATTCAAAACTCATTTGTGCTCGAATATGCTGATGGGGATTCCGAACGGGTGGTTCTTCGACTCCCAGAGTTTGACCCTGACCCTGTCATCGGTCAATGGTAGGGTTCATTACGATCATTGTTCAATTTCAAATTAATCGTATTTATTGTGACTTGTACAATATGTTTTAGTTTGAAATATTTCGCAGGCACAGATTTCATAAAAAGTTAGGAATTGCAATAAAATGTCTTAAACTAAAATTCAGTTCCACACCACACCTACGAATCTTCAAGTTATAAAATCATAGTTCAATTTGATTTTCAAATTCCATAAAAGCTGCTGAGTCTTAAAATAACTTATAAATTAATAATAGTATTTGGGTTGTGATTAATTACTTGATTAATGAATCTTTGTTGTTACAATATTTCTCATACATTATACACATACACTTTACACAGCATCAATACTTTTATACTATGACATTCTAATAATAAATAGACGCAGATTTTGTTCAAATTACAAAATCAATATCTTACTTAGGCAAAATGAAAATAAATACACACCAATATAAAAAGTTTAAAAATGTATGCACTGTATTAAATGTATTACTACCAATGTTAAAATAATGGAGTGATTACTCCATACTAATGATATACTCCAAAATATGGAGAAGGAAGGATACACAATAGACTTGAACAACGTTTGTAACAATCCTACGGTAGATCGCTGAAGAGTTGGAACAGCAGGAAGACAGCTACATTGATACAACTACAGCGTAAAAACTTCCAGATCAACACAGAGGCTATATTGTCTGCGCAGTCTCGATTGCATAACTTTTGTAACAATCCTACGGTAGATCGCTGAAGAGTTGGAACAGCTGGAAGACAGCTACATTGATACAAATACAGCGTAAAAACTTCCAAATCAACACAGAGGCTATATTGTCTGCGCAGTCTCGATTGCACAACTTTTGTAACAATCCTACGGTAGATCGCTGAAGAGTTGGAACAGCTGGAAGACAGCTACATTGATACAAATACAGCGTAAAAACTTCCAGATCAACACAGAGGCTATATTGTCTGCGCAGTCTCGATTGCACAACTTTTGTAACAATCCTACGGTAGATCGCTGAAGAGTTGGAACAGCTGGAAGACAGCTACATTGATACAAATACAGCGTAAAAACTTCCAGATCAACACAGAGGCTTTATTGTCTGCGCAGTCTCGATTGCACAACTTTTGTAACAATCCTACGGTAGATCGCTGAAGAGTTGGAACAGCTGGAAGACAGCTACATTGATACAAATACAGCGTAAAAACTTCCAGATCAACACAGAGGCTATATTGTCTGCGCAGTCTCGATTGCACAACTTTTGTAACAATCCTACGGTAGATCGCTGAAGAGTTGGAACAGCTGGAATACAGCTGCATTGATATAACTACAGCGTAAAAACTTCCAGATCAACACAGAGGCTATATTGTCTGCGCAGTCTCGATTGCACAACTTTTGTAACAATCCTACGGTAGATCGCTGAAGAGTTGGAACAGCTGGAATACAGCTGCATTGATATAACTACAGCGTAAAAACTTCCAGATCAACACAGAGGCTATATTGTCTGCGCAGTCTCGATTGCACAACTTTTGTAACAATCCTACGGTAGATCGCTGAAGAGTTGGAACAGCTGGAAGACAGCTACATTGATACAAATACAGCGTAAAAACTTCCAGATCAACACAGAGGCTATATTGTCTGCGCAGTCTCGATTGCACAACTTTTGTAACAATCCTACGGTAGATCGCTGAAGAGTTGGAACAGCTGGAAGACAGCTACATTGATACAAATACAGCGTAAAAACTTCCAGATCAACACAGAGGCTTTATTGTCTGCGCAGTCTCGATTGCACAACTTTTGTAACAATCCTACGGTAGATCGCTGAAGAGTTGGAACAGCTGGAAAACAGCTACATTGATACAAATACAGCGTAAAAACTTCCAGATCAACACAGAGGCTATATTGTCTGCGCAGTCTCGATTGCACAACTTTTGTAACAATCCTACGGTAGATCGCTGAAGAGTTGGAACAGCTGGAAGACAGCTACATTGATACAAATACAGCGTAAAAACTTCCAGATCAACACAGAGGCTATATTGTCTGCGCAGTCTCGATTGCACAACTTTTGTAACAATCCTACGGTAGATCGCTGAAGAGTTGGAACAGCAGGAAGACAGCTACATTGATACAAATACAGCGTAAAAACTTCCAGATCAACACAGAGGCTATATTGTCTGCGCAGTCTCGATTGCACAACTTTTGTAACAATCCTACGGTAGATCGCTGAAGAGTTGGAACAGCTGGAAGACAGCTACATTGATACAAATACAGCGTAAAAACTTCCAGATCAACACAGAGGCTTTATTGTCTGCGCAGTCCTCGATTGCACAACTTTTGTAACAATCCTACGGTAGATCGCTGAAGAGTTGGAACAGCTGGAAGACAGCTACATTGATACAAATACAGCGTAAAAAACTCCAGATCAACACAGAGGCTATATTGTCTGCGCAGTCTCGATTGCACAACTTTTGTAACAATCCTACGGTAGATCGCTGAAGAGTTGGAACAGCTGGAAGACAGCTACATTGATACAAATACAGCGTAAAAACTTCCAGATCAACACAGAGGCTATATTGTCTGCGCAGTCTCGATTGCACAACTTTTGTAACAATCCTACGGTAGATCGCTGAAGAGTTGGAACAGCAGGAAGACAGCTACATTGATACAAATACAGCGTAAAAACTTCCAGATCAACACAGAGGCTATATTGTCTGCGCAGTCTCGATTGCACAACTTTTGTAACAATCCTACGGTAGATCGCTGAAGAGTTGGAACAGCTGGAATACAGCTGCATTGATATAACTACAGCGTAAAAACTTCCAGATCAACACAGAGGCTATATTGTCTGCGCAGTCTCGATTGCACAACTTTTGTAACAATCCTACGGTAGATCGCTGAAGAGTTGGAACAGCTGGAATACAGCTGCATTGATACAAATACAGCGTAAAAACTTCCAGATCAACACAGAGGCTATATTGTCTGCGCAGTCTCGATTGCACAACTTTTGTAACAATCCTACGGTAGAATCGCTGAAGAGTTGGAACAGCTGGAAATACAGCTGCATTGATATAACTACAGCGTAAAAACTTCCAGATCAACACAGAGGCTATATTGTCTGCGCAGATCTCGATTTGCACAACTTTTGTAAACAATCCTACGGTAGATCGCTGAAGAGTTGGAACAGCTGGAATACAGCTGCATTGATATAACTACAGCGTAAAAACTTCCAGATCAACACAGAGGCTATATTGTCTGCGCAGTCTCGATTGCACAACTTTTGTAACAAACCTACGGTAGATCGCTGAAGAGTTGGAACAGCTGGAATACAGCTGCATTGATATAACTACAGCGTAAAAACTTCCAGATCAACACAGAGGCTATATTGTCTGCGCAGTCTCGATTGCACAACTTTTGTAACAATCCTACGGTAGATCGCTGAAGAGTTGGAACAGCTGGAATTACAGCTGCATTGGATATAACTACAGCGTAAAAACTTCCAGATCAACACAGAGGCTATATTGTCTGCGCAGTCTCGATTGCACAACTTTTGTAACAATCCTACGGTAGATCGCTGAAGAGTTGGAACAGCTGGAAGACAGCTACATTGATACAAATACAGCGTAAAAAACTTCCAGATCAACACAGAGGCTATATTGTCTGCGCAGTCTCGATTGCACAACTTTTGTAACAATCCTACGGTAGATCGCTGAAGAGTTGGAACAGCTGGAATACAGCTGCATTGATATAACTACAGCGTAAAAACTTCCAGATCAACACAGAGGGCTATATTGTCTGCGCAGTCTCGATTGCACAAACTTTTGTAACAATCCTACGGTAGATCGCTGAAGAGTTGGAACAGCTGGAATACAGCTGCATTGATATAACTACAGCGTAAAAACTTCCAGATCAACACAGAGGCTATATTGTCTGCGCAGTCTCGATTGCACAACTTTTGTAACAATCCTACGGTAGATCGCTGAAGAGTTGGAACAGCTGGAATACAGCTGCATTGATATAACTACAGCGTAAAAACTTCCAGATCAACACAGAGGCTATATTGTCTGCGCAGTCTCGATTGCACAACTTTTGTAACAATCCTACGGTAGATCGCTGAAGAGTTGGAACAGCTGGAATACAGCTGCATTGATATAACTACAGCGTAAAAAACTTCCAGATCAACACAGAGGCTATATTGTCTGCGCAGTCTCGATTGCACAACTTTTGTAACAATCCTACGGTAGATCGCTGAAGAGTTGGAACAGCTGGAATACAGCTGCATTGATATAACTACAGCGTAAAAAACTTCCAATCAACACAGAGGCTATATTGTCTGCGCAGTCTCGATTGCACAACTTTTGTAACAAATCCTACGGTAGATCGCTGAAGAGTTGGAACAGCTGGAATACAGCTGCATTGATATAACTACAGCGTAAAAACTTCCAGATCAACACAGAGGCTATATTGTCTGCGCAGTCTCGATTGCACAACTTTTGTAACAATCCTACGGTAGATCGCTGAAGAGTTGGAACAGCTGGAATACAGCTGCATTGATATAACTACAGCGTAAAAACTTCCAGATCAACACAGAGGCTATATTGTCTGCGCAGTCCCTCGATTGCACAACTTTTGTAACAATCCTACGGTAGATCGCTGAAGAGTTGGAACAGCAGGAAGACAGCTACATTGATACAAATACAGCGTAAAAACTTCCAGATCAACACAGAGGCTATATTGTCTGCGCAGTCTCGATTGCACAACTTTTGTAACAATCCTACGGTAGATCGCTGAAGAGTTGGAACAGCAGGAAGACAGCTACATTGATACAAATACAGCGTAAAAACTTCCAGATCAACACAGAGGCTATATTGTCTGCGCAGTCTCGATTGCACAACTTTTGTAACAATCCTACGGTAGATCGCTGAAGAGTTGGAACAGCAGGAAGACAGCTACATTGATACAAATACAGCGTAAAAACTTCCAGATCAACACAGAGGCTATATTGTCTGCGCAGTCTCGATTGCACAACTTTTGTAACAATCCTACGGTAGATCGCTGAAGAGTTGGAACAGCAGGAAGACAGCTACATTGATACAAATACAGCGTAAAAACTTCCAGATCAACACAGATGCTATATTGTCTGCGCAGTCTCGATTGCACAACTTTTGTAACAATCCTACGGTAGATAGCTGCAGAGTTGAAAGAGCAGGAAGTCTGAACTATTTTGGCACATCACCTACAGCTTAGAAACTTCCAGATCATCACAGAAGGAATTTTGCCTGCGCAGTATTGATTGCAAAACGTTTGTAAAAATCTTACTTAAAAGAGCCTGAAGTCTGAACCACTTTGCCACATCCACTACAACTAAGAAACTTCCAGATCACCACAGATGGAATTTCATCTGCGCAGTCTCAATTTCACTAGGATCGTAAAAATCCTGAGGTGGATCGCTGCAGAGTTGAAAGAGCAGGAACTATGAAGTACTTTGGCACATCAACTATAACTTAGAAACTTCCAGATCATTACAGAAGAAATTGTGTAAATCCGACATTTATTCTACAAAAACATTGGCACACTCAAGGTGCCTTGAAAACGAGTTATTCATGGGCAATTCATAATTTTTGAAACCTAATGAGACTCAAGTTCCTTCTACCTACTGAAGTAACATAATTAAAACACTAAACATAAATACAGTATATGCGTTTGTCATGGAATAGCTAAATATATATAAACTTTTGTTTAAACAATTATTGCTGTATCTTATCTATAACTTAAAATTGTTGCTGTCATTCATAACATGGACAAAATGAAACTGTACGTAATCGAGAAGTTAAGTAAAGGCGTAAATTCAGTCTAAAATTTAATCCAACGTTTAGTTTGTATTATAGTATTTCTAAGTGTTTCCATGGTTTAAGCGTAGGGGCCTCTATGAATGCATATAGATGTACTACTGTAAGTGTGTTTTAAGACTATTTTTAGCCTTTTGGAGTTTGTACGTGAAAAATGTACATTTACCGAGATACGGCCGGTCAAAGCGGAATCGGGACTTCTGCAGGTTCATATCGGTTTGCTTCTGGTGTGAAAAATCTCGTATAAATTGGGGTTTTACGAGAAAGTTTTCTAATAATAAAAGTAAATAAACCATGTTAGCAAGCTACTGACGAGACGGAATTGAATTTTTTAGATTTTTTTAAAGTTACAGGACTTTGAACATTTCACGATTTGACACCAAAGGGGGTCACCTTCTCAGACGTGCACATCGGTTTGGTATAAAGTTATTTTTTCTGAAAACACATGATGAAATAATGTAATTTTACAATGAAAGAAAGCTAGTCTTGGAATTTTTGTGTTTTCAGGAAATACTTCGGCATTAAAATACAAGAGTGGGACGAGACCCAGAGGTTACACCCGGCAATTATTGTTTAATAGAACCAAATGCTATTTATTGACTGGATTTGTTTTCCGTAGCTTGGGGCGGTGTCGAAGGGGGGGGGGCGACACCGCGCTGAATGGCTTCACCCGTCCACTAATAGGAATTATAATTGCGTTGATCCGCGGCACAAAAACGTGTAAGGGAGTGTTTGGTGGGGGGTAGAGAGGGGGGAGTGTGAGTTGGAGAAACACTCATTATGAAGGGATTTATATCTAGTTGTTTATTAAATTGTTTTCTACTTCTGTTTACTGAAGAGTATACGCTGTTTAATGAATTTTAAATAAACTGTATTAATTTTAAATATGTTAACTAATTAGTAGTTATTAGTTACAGTCTGTCAGAACTAATATCTTAGCACATATCCACTAATACTGTATACAGTACAACATTCAAACTGTGCGTGCTATTCTTCCTGCCGAGAAGTGAATCATATTCACTACCCAATAAAAAACATTGTTTTATTCGATTACTTAACTTCCTGCCATGATCCTTATGTTGCTAACTGGAAAAGTAGCATTTACTTGAAATAATAAATATCAGTTAAAAATGTAAAACAAATATTTTTAATGAACTTAATTTGTTTAATGTCCTTTTATTTGAATCATGTTTTTAAAACCGGACTTATGGACAATTATTTTTTTATTTGAAATATGAAGATTCTTCATACATATGTAGTTTTTAAAGACCTACATTTTTTCCAACCCTAAAAAGATTTGACTGAACAATGGCTACTAGTGTAGTAGACTATGGATATGGAATTTAATTTTTAAACCAAACTTTAAAAGTTCTGATCTATACACGTTCAATTTATTCTTTAGATTCCGGTCACAAACATATAGACAAACAAATGATATACTAACGGACAGAAGAGTAATTTTTAATAATATCAAAATAGGCTAAACTTAAGCCAATAAGTTAGTTCGTGCTCGAAATATTCCCTTGACTGATAGGATTTCAAGTCAAAACCTATCTCTCTGATCGTAGTCAGCAAGTTCAGGCTTCGGGTGAATTGTCTCGATTATCCAAATTAAAATATGGAGTTTCACAGTGTTCAATCATTGGACCAATTTTATTTTTGCTTTATGTAAATGACGTTAAATCATACATACCGGTAATCTTATTCAGTATGCCGATGATACAAGCCTCACCTTCAAAGCTAAATCAAAGTCTCTAATAGAATTACCAGCCTACACAGAGTTGAATAGTTGTATTCGGCATCTTGAATAAATCAATTTGGTGACCAACGAATCCAAATTATCCAACTTACATGGTCTATAATTCTCTCATTGAGAATTGCCTACTATGGACTTATTTTCCCACACATATCTCACGGAACTTCACTGTAGGGTACTTGTTCAAATTAGTATTTTCAAAGATTATTTATGTTACAAAAAAATATATGTTCTCATAATCAATAACTTAACTTCCCGAGGGTCGTGTAGAGAATCCTTTAAGGAGCTCAATTACTGACATTGCCTGCGCTGTACGTGCTTGAGACGAGCGTGTTCTGTCGTTTCAGGTGTACGTTGGTGCAAGGTAGGGATGTCCATGGTTATAATACAATAGCCGGAGAAAACTACAGAGTTGCTCAACACAGGCTACAGCGTCATGGCCATCTCCCATCTCAGTTGGGTGTCAGTTGTATAAATAAATGGTGACAGAAAAGTGAAATCCATCACAAATCAATCAAAATTGAAAAATGCTTTGAAACAATATCTAATGGCAAACGCATTTTATTCCGTGGGTGAGTTCCTGGAACGCATCAGCCAACGTTGTCAGAGCTAAAAAATGTGGGGAGCTGAAGGGTGTGTGACTCAGTGAATATATGCTTATATGTATAATTGTGAAATGTATTGAATACATTTTATATTTTTAACTTTTATCTTTTAGTTTCTGACTTAATTGTTTTTAAATTAAAATGTTTTGTACATGACGAAGCTTGTTAGCAGAAAAATAGGATTAGTGACGCATGTCATACAATTTTGTATAATTGTAAATTAATGACAATAAAGAGTTATTACATTGAACTGAATCAAAATTAGATAGCCTACGGAAAGCAGAAAACAGAAGAATTTTGCTAATATGCGGAGTGGGGGCGAAATATGCCCAGTTTAAATTTTAATGTCTCAATCCATTCTTAAGATATTCTCGCCAGACTTAGCAGCCGCTCAGCCAAATCCCATTCAGAGATATTCAGAATATTCAAACTCGTAGCTCAGTATATAGAAGTAAACCTCATGTAAAATTACAAGTGTGTACATTAGTTAGTTTCCAGATATTGTGTGGGTGGACATACTCGTATATACGGGAAATTATGTCAAAGCTCAACCAGTAAAAGTTAAAGCTCTCAGAAAGTTTTAATACAGCACACTTTAATACAAATTAATATAATTTATAATATAAAATAGTAAAAAAATTAATTTAGAATTTCTCAGAGGAATAAATGAATAATTTAATTGCGTTCAAAGATTTCAGGAATAGAATTACATTTTTATCCGCAGCTCTGTATTATCGGGCCATTTATTATAATTGACTATTTAATCTTTTAAGGGTAGTGAAATTTCCTAACGGTTGTAATCCAATGTTTTTCTTGAAACATATGAATGTTATTGACGTATTATTATAATCAAGCACCATGTTTGTGTGCGTGAACAATCCAAATCTACGTTTGCCAATATTTCAGAAGAGAAAAATATATTTTTTAATTTAAAGTAGAGTTCTGGAATCATTATGTGTATTCCAGACTCAAAAGGTTGCGCCGAGCAAAGTTACAATGTCGGTGGTAACAGAAAGGTAAAGGAGAGGCGGTATGGAGAGGAGTTCTGGATTCTCTAATTATTGTGCAGAGAGAGCTCTGAGAGATTGAGCCTTTTACCGGGTGAAAAGAGAATCTCAACGCTCTTTTAGTCATTTTAAAGAATGAGCAACGCTCTAAAAGATACAGCGATGAACTTGTTTTCTTTTAGAATAACATTTTATCATGTCTTTCACTACAATGAAGTGGGAATGGGTTACTGTCGCAGTTTCTCTCTTTGAGTAAGTACAACATCCCCCGTGCTCTGGTGCTTCAGCTTTTCCTCATTTGGAACACTGGGATATAATTTCCGTAACATTCAAAAAGAGAAGGACTAATATTTCCCACTGGAAGTATGTTGCTGCCTGATCAGATAAGGATGACAAATTCCAGTAGAGGTAATGTGGTTTTTCGTAATTTGAACTTATACACGAATTAGTAAAGCTATTATTAATACTATCCAAACTCTTCTCAGTTGTTTCGGAATTTTTATAGGTTATTCAGTAAACTTTACAAAAGATTTTAGGTGCATATTTATTAGGTCTATATATTTAAAACTAGATATCTTCTATAACGCTACTATAAAAAATAAGGTGCACGAGGTTTAACACTGTTCTTGTGGGTGAATAAAACCAGCTCGTAACACGAAACTCAAATTTGATATTTTTACAATAGGCACATTAAGGAGTACTGAAATGCAGTATTAATTTTAATACTTTGTGAGGTTTGAATCGATATGGATTTCCTCTGTGTCTGCCTATTTCTTTGTTTTAACAAAATTTAAGCGATACACGTAAATTGAATAGTCTATTCTCCATCAATTATCACATTAAAAATATATATAATACACACAAGCATGTATAAGCGTGAATAATAATACTCAATCCAGTCATGATATAATTTAACATAGCTGAATACTTTAATCAATTTTCAATTTTCAAATCAAAGTTTTCTTTATATATTTCTCAGACGTTTCATGCCTTATTTTTGGGTTTTCTGTTATGAAAATAAAGTATAACAAATAGTAAAAATATGTAAAATTATGTGTTGTTACATGTTAAATATTTATGTATGTATATAATGTTTGTTTTCGTTAGTTATCATGTTATTGATATATAATGATACAATGAAGTTGGAAATTAAATTTAGATACGAATTTTCAGCTCTACGTTAGTGTTCTTAAATAATAGATGTAGTATGTGTTCATTTGTTTTTTTTTTTTTTTTTTCTTAGAATTCCATCTCAAATAACTTCGTCTAGAGGGGATAAAACAAAAACTGCATTGTAAAGAAATGGTTATTCTTGAATAAAAAAGTTTGAAATGTTCCTTCAGAAGAGGACCCAAAATATGTAACTCATAACAACTACACAACATAAACTCAACTGTGGAACCGAAATTAAATTAGAGCGGAAGTGAATTTTATTAACCGGAACTGACTCATTTTGACCGCAGTACCTTTTTTACTTGTATGTAACAGTTTTTTACAAACTCTAACTATAACACTTGAATATCTGACCGGAAGTAAATTACAAGATGTGGTAGTTGATGCTATTTGACCCAAGTAGGTCTTGAAAATCTATGTACATATTTTCTGGATGGCAAACTTAACTGTAGAATCGTAAATTAATTGGGCCGGATGTTAATTTAAAGTCGAAACTGACCTTAGCTACTTTTTACTTGTACGGTATAATTTCATTATCGGGAAAGAAAGGCAAACTATAACTATATTACTTGATTATTCTTAGAATGAAGGTAAATTAATAAGCCAAAAAGAGACATTTTTTTATCGAAGTTGGTTTTTGTTCGTATATATTTTCTTGATCTAGGTGCAAGGCAAACTTAAATATGACATTAAAAATATCTGGAAAGGCTTGAAATACATGTTTGCAAGTGTCAACACATGAAGGTTGACACTTGCGAGCCATATTAGGTTTTCGAGGCTTACATTTTTCATTATGAAATAAAACCAGCTAATATTTTATTTAACTTTTGAGCTAATATTTTATTTAACTTTTGAATGTCTCTACCATGGATACTGAAATAATACGTTCCTGACATGTCTACTTTTCTTTGATAAATATCACAGTCCTCCATTATATTGCATAATAAATACTTTCACTAAGCCCATCGATTTAGAATATTGTGCGCGAAGCCGTGGGTAAATGCTAGTGACCGCATAACTTTTTTATGATGAACTTTTTGCAGGCAACCCTCATACAAAGAGCAAAAAATGGTGAACTCCTTATTACGTTAACCACTGAATCAAATTAACATACACGGACCTTCTGTTTGTGCCAACTTTTAATATCGCTGTGCAGCACTACAGGAAACCCTGCAGTAAGTAGGTTGTTAGCCGACTAACTGTAAAATACTGTGGAAGTTAGGTTCAGCCTACTAAAAGTTGTAATTTTAATGGTGCATGTGCTAGTAAAGGCACCTCAGACATTGCTTAACCAGTATGGCATTATTTGTACATGCTGGAAGTTCGACAACACCTTAATATACTGCAACATTCTGACGTGCAACATCATCGCAATACAAAAATAGTACATAGTTTATTTTAAAATATTTGTTAACTAAACTCTGAATTTTGTTAGTGTTTACAACAGTAGCGACATATCTGACGATAGATAAAATCTTAAAGCTATAGCAAAGATGAAAACTACAATTATGTTTCATGTTAATTTTAAAGTGATAAAATGTCTGCCTCTTCAAAACAATACCCATGATCGGATGTTTTATTCCTGTTAGTCCCAGGATATGAACTTCACGACTGTAACGTCATTGCCTACTCTTACCTGTACACTAATACTTCTTTTAACAGCCTTGAGGTCAATTAGAGGAATTTGAAGGTAGTAAAAGGAAGTCATTTGGTACATATCTGTCTCAATGCAGTCCGGAGGTGTAAATTATCGTCACATCTAGATATGGGCGGACATAAGTAAATCTATTTATTTTTTATCAATATCTCCAATTTTAGACCTAGTTGCCTTGGAAATTCTATGTTTTTTTTAATTACTTATCGAAAAAAAAACATTTTGCTATGTTTGATCTTGTAGGTATGTACGGGTTTTTTTTGTAAGATACTGGTATAGAGTTGCAGGTTTTCTTGTATAACAATAATGTATTTATTTGTGAGAAATAAATATTTTGTAACAGATTTTTTCCATTATGAGATTATGTCTTACCTATTTAATTATTTAAAGTTGATGGTAAATTTACTTAATTAATTTATAGAATTAACATCGTCAAGTAAAGATAAAAAATTTTTGCATGAATTTTGCATAATTATTTTCCAGGTCAGGACATTTTAATGTTGCTATATAATTGTATTATTGACACCTTTACCAGTTTCAGAATTGCGATGACTTTTTACGATCATTTTGTAATTAACTTTCACAAAAACTGATGACGATTATAAAAGAAGAATACTGTTTACGGTGGTTAGGTAAGTGATTTGGGATTATAAAAAAGTACAATTTTTTAGTTGTTTTTCATTTAGTAAGAAACAAACTTCAAAACAGTTTGTCTGTTATCTCAGGGACACAAAGCGTATCCAGAGAGTTACTGGACACACTGTATACGCAAAGTTTAAGAAGTAAGACGGTTTATAAAACTCCACGCAAACAGCAGACAGCTGACTTCTCGCGTTGCCTCGAGTAAAATGTATGTAAACAGCTGTGATGTCAATCCAATAACGGCGTCAGCGGCTTTGAAGACAGGGCTGAAGGTATCGAGCTGTAGGGAGGGGGGAGGTGGCGCCAGGCAGCGTCGGGACGCCGGCAGCAACAAGTGCGATGCTGCTGACGTGGTTGGGCCTACTTTGCATCGGCGTCGCGGCGTCACAGCTCGTCAGCGTCGTGCCGCAACCCCCCCACCCACCCCTCACACTCCACTCACCGTTATTTGATTGTCTATTATCCTGTATTAACACTGGAAAATTAACAGTTGCGTTAAAAACTGTAACCGTTGTTTTATGGGTACAATTATGACCGAAGTGTCTCATAATATTATGCTTGTGCTTTAATTTATGGTGGATATTATTATGGTGGTTTCATTTATTGGGAGTACTGGATAAAAACAGCTGATCAAGCAATTAGGTTTGTTACACTGCAAACACAAATGGTTAGCATGCCTCAGGTTTCTCTATGTAATAACAATAAATATTTATTCTGCCAGAAATTCAAATACATTGTTTTACTAAATACGAGTATATTGGTCCAAAATTAATAACCAAAAATAACACAATTTATACAGTGTACCAATTACATTCTTAAGTAATTTACAACTTTCCATTTAAAAATTCAAATATTACATTAACACAGAAATCAGTATAAACATATATACATTATGGCAAAATAAATAACGATTCCCTAGGTAAAACCTGAACTGGGATTGGCATAACCTGAATGAGCAAACTAAAAAAGAGCTAGCAGCGACGCTCAACTCAACAAATGAATGAATACATAAAATATTACTTTAAACAATAAAAAGTCCAACCCAATCTTTCCTCGCTTTAAAAACTTAGTTATAATGATGGTAGATAAAGAAGAAGGTGCTAAGTAAAATAGTCAAACAAATAAACTAGCACAACTATCAGATATAGCAGCTTTCTATCTTAATTAAAACTCAACAACTATTTCAACCCAACCTCCTACCTCACTAACTCAAGCAGGTCATCAATACCTTCCTGTCCAAAAAGCCATATTCTTAAATTGTTCAAAAAGTCTTTAAATGAGACAAATTAAGGAATTATAGCATCCATAATATTGAAAAATCGTGGTGCAACACTACTATGAAATATTTTGTGAGCAGTGAAATTAGACTAGGGCACTCAAACTATCTGATATCATCTTAGGTTGTCTGGTGCTGTAAAGGATGAAGTGCCTATAATGAAGAACATCCTTAAAACTTTATAAATATATAAATTACGCAATCGAAGAATGTTTTAATCAGCAAGAATTAGCCATTTATGGGCGAACCTCCTCTTACCATAAATCTTATGAATCTGATTTGAAAAATGTATAATGGGATATAGTGTAGAGATATAGGTCTCGTCCCAGCTCCTGATTCATAATTACAAATGCATGATATACACCTTACTAGTCTAAAACAGTTCGCATAAAAATACAACCTTCCCAAACTAATATTAAGCTCTCTTTTTAATTAGGCTATACGTTCCTTCCATTCTAAGTTACGTGCCATACCGTCTAGATTAATTAAATTTCAGGATTCTGAAGATCCTGGGTTTTTATTTTAACTGCTATATTTTTATTGTTACTAGGTCAACGACTTTGACATTTGATATACTCTTGAACTCTCGGTACACATATTTTTGAACTCTTATACAGTCAAGGAATTCCTTAAAAATCATTATGTAATAATAGACTTTACATTTGAAATACTTTATACTTTACGTAAATCTATTTGGATTTAATATAGTAACGAAACACACTAAAAATAGTTATATAAACTCTCTAAAGCATATTTACTAAACTAATTTTAAAACATAAATGAGAATCACTGCTAAACATATAATAATTATAATTATAATTCACTCAGCGTCTTTTATAGACTGAACGTTAGCGAAGCCTATTACTCAAGGAGCTGCAATAATTTAATTCCTGACCGCCTCTCATTCCGAGAGATATCTTGAGAAAGAACAGGTCTATGAATGTAAAATGTTGTATGAATCTTCATTTCTATACAATCAACATTGAGATCGATGATGACGTATGTTAGTTTCTATACAATCAACATTGAGATCGATGTTACGACATTAGATTTGACTGAGTATTAACAAACTTTGGTCTTACTGCAACCGAGATTGCAACGAGAAAATCAGAGAATAAATATATTTGTAAACTGACTGAGTACAAATTATAATACGTTTTAACATACGAGTATAACATACTAATAATATAGTATGTAGCTGAAATGAGCTAACTAACTTTGCAGGCAACCTCAGCGAAGCTACATAGTTACTCAACATGTGTCATTATAAACTACCTACAAACTAAATTAGATAACTACTAAGTTTCCAGATTAAATTTAAAATAGACAAAATCAAACAAGAGTTTCGTAGTTACAATTAAAATTGTATGTGTAAATATGTGAAATTAGAACACTGCTTACATACTTACATGTATTATAAATGTTTATGCACTATTAATAACTATTCTATATCAGTTGTGTGCATTTTTATATATTTTAATTGCTCAAAAAGTAATAAATAAAACCAAGAAAGAACTGTACATGCACATTAAAAGTCTTTAATTCAAATAAAACTAAAATTTAATAAAAATTAAAACAGGTTTGAAATTTCCTGTTTTCCAATGTAACCAACCATTAATACATCTAAAGCCAACTGATTCTGCATGATCCAAATTTGAACCAACAGTTCATAGCAATACACAACTATAATAAGTTTTATATTCAGGTAGACAATAATTACAACATTTGTAATACACATATATTATGACGAATAAGTGATAAGAAATTAAATGTTAATTGCTTGCCTGGATTGTTAACTGCAGACACCGTAGCATAATAAATCCAGGAAAATGTAAAGCAGATCAAACAAACCCTCTTAAAAATAATTATAATTATCTTGATTAATTTTTTGGAATATAGAATAATGAGTTTGTTAACCAAATCATCAAAGTTTGTCATGTAAATACGATTGTAGTTGTAAAATATACATATGATAATTTTAACGCAACCTATGACGGTGTAATTTTTTCATTTTATGATGTTTAAAATTTAGCCACGATACTTTTTCACACGTATTTTCATATACACACATTTGTTTGTGTTTTCAATTAATTTTCAGGGATGGGTGGTCAGAAACCCCAATTTAAGGGGCTCATAATGTGTTTTGCCTATGTAGCAAATGCTACATTCCCCCCCCCCTTTGTTTTATAAGTTAGATATTTAATAACATCATTGAGAAAGGAAACCCCAATTTAGTAATCTACCCTTAACAAATCAATATCCAAATACTACTAAATAAATAAAATGCGAGTGTGTTTATTTGTATTGAAGAATGTTGTCCATTTTCTGATGTTTCAATTCCATGTCCCTGCTATCTAACAATTCTACCTGAACCAATAAAAAAAGTCTAGAGCGATAATCAGTTGACCCTCGTCCACTAGTTATCTATTTTCCTAGAACAGCTGATAAGACCAGGTGCAGGTTCTGTCGACGGACTTCCGCATCAACAGTGTTCTGTGACCCGCTGTCTCGTATACTTTACCGCGTCTCTCCTACTCATGTCGTGATCGCGTTGTGAAGTGTGTTCATCATACATTTCGTACTTGTACATGAAACAGGTACCCCCTACCATTAAAACCGTACAATTCCATTATTTTGAATTTTTTGCTTGACCAGGGCTCAAAAATTTTGAAACAATTTAGTTTTAATTCAAAATAATTTAAATTTATTCAAAGTTTCTTCATAAAGTCAAAATATTTCAAATAGTTCATTATACGTATTTAAACTTCATCGTGGTTTCCAATCGCTCACTAAATTTAAATTCTAACCTATTTTATTATTTACATGAAACAAGGCAACATTCATTCGACAAACATAAATACATGGAACATATGCGAAAACATCCGTTTGGTTGCCTCATATTATTTATGAACAATAACTTTCATTCAATTAGTATTCACCACATGACCAACAATGTAAGAAATACATAATGCAATCTATAACACAGTAGGATTTTTGTTTCTAAACAAATGTTGATCTCATTGGAACACAACATTATTATGCAAATATTAAACTAGTCTATTTTCCTTAGTCCCATATTCCTCTTCATTCATGACATTTATGTTATCAAATTTTGTTATTTATTTCAAATTATTTCTTGTAATAGAAACAATGTAAAAATACATCAGCCAATTGTCTACACTCATTAACACTGATTCTTTTGTCGTAAATGTCATTAAGTGCCCATTTCAACACTAACTTATTACATGGTTTGTAACTTAATTAAAGTTCAAATCTTGAGTAACACTATTCACACAGTCCAAAATTATAAATATATTTTCCTCAACTAATTATTGTAAAATGTTACCTGAATTAATTTTTCGGAGTGCAACCAACAGTTGAATTCCAAGTCGTCCACTGCCATCATGATGTCGTCGTCGTGGAACGAAATCTTGTGTAGCGGTTCAACAATATCGACCCATTTCTCACTGCACCGGAGTTCGCCGAATTTGGTAAGTGATTTTCTTTTTATCACAAACACTTCGTACATCATAAGATTTTAACTTTATTGATTAAAATTATTTAATTCGGAATTGTTAAATACTTCACAACATTAACCTTGTTTATGTTATGTTTATATGTCAAGATGTTATCCAAAATTTTCATAATAGAGTTTATAAAATTTTCAAATGAAGGCCTTGATAAAAATTGCTTGATTTCAATATATTTATGTAAATACTCTTAACTATGTTTATTACACTTTTCTTTACTTTAAATTGTAAAAGCTTCAATGCATTTGTCTTGTTTGTAACACCAGTATGGCATGAATAACATTCAGGTAATTGTCATATTTACGGCCGGAGCGGCAAAATACGAGTTTCGCGTTATTAACTTATTGGAATCGTCCTACAGAACAAAAAAATATAAGGTAGAAATGAGAAATAACGAAGTTCTAGAACATACAAAAATGGAACAACTGTTCACGCGCGGAGCAATATTTCCATGTTGTACAGCCACGTCGAGCGTCACGTGACCTTTTGTTACCATGAGTGAACCTCTTGATGACGTCATCGGATGCGGCGCCATCTTTGCAAACGTAAATGAAAAATAATACTGAAATGAGCAGAATTTTGATCTAAATGTACAATGTTTTTCTTCATTTAGAGCTACAAATTAATTAGTTGTTATCGAGTTTAGACAAGTGCCTCCGGCCATCAGCGCGGGCTTTGGCAGCACCTTCGGTGCTACCCCGCGCTGATTTCAATGAAAGAAAAACATCCCTCGAGATAGTACCTATCAGTAAAATATCAAATTCTAGAGGGGTTGGTCAGAAATATAAATTGAATTGTAATGCAAAGGACATTAATAGAGAACACTTACCATTAGTGTGTTCCACAGAATGTGCAGTAACGCCAAACCCCAAGGAAATACAGCGTTGTCTCAGTGGCTTCAAATGCAACAACGTGGTCACCAAACAAAAATATGTCTCTATGTCTAAGCGGGTTCTTAAAAAAGGAACCTGCCCGGGCAATTATAAAAATTACAGCATTTGAATTTTTTACAACTTTTACGAATTTTTCTCAACGAAACATCAAAGTCTTTAAAAACAATACGCGACCGCACGACGAACAAATACACTGATTAAAAATTCCATGTTCTATTAAAAAATAAATAATCTCGTTTCGGTCGAAACGTAAACTCTTAACATGCCCGACAAAACACTTCGACACACCAATTCACTACGATTGGTGACTGATCCAAACTGCAGTACACGATATCTAGTGAAGCACTCACCGACTTCTGCCCCGGAGCGCTCAGATAACAGATCCAGCCGCAGATAATATTTACAGATATCCAGACTCAGCACACAAACAGAACATAAAAACGTTAAGAACTTAACTATTTATGTATATATCCTCTAAACTCATGTTATTTTTCATTTGCACCCCTTAAAACCATATATATTTTTTGTTCAGGAGGATGAGCAGAATACGTTGATAACGTCAAATTCGTGATTTGCCAGGTCGGCCTTTAATCTTATAATTTCCTAAAAGGTATATAAATTATTTCATATAAATTTCTTGGTATAGGCAGTTTTTATAATTCATGAATTCATACATACTTATTCTTGGCATCATAATATCTATATAAATCCTTTTATCCATTTCAATACTTAAATAAATTCAAGTCATATTATTCATATACAATCTATCAGTATTGATCACTTAAAAACAAATAACAATAAATATCTTAAGTAATGACAACACGCAGTCAACAACTAATAGCAGGCAAGTTATTATTCATTATCACAACCTCGTTTTATTTATCATATTGTTAACAATTGCATTTATCTAAGTTCCAAAACTTATCTCAAAGTTTTCTTGAATTAACAGCATTTTACTTATATAACTTTTCAACACTTTTTAAGCCCGTCTATAAGTCTTAGTACTATATTCATTCTAAAATTATTGTTGACTGTTATTTTTACATACTTACAACCCTGTCATAGATGCAGATTACTCCTTGAATACAGAAGTTTCGAGTTCAATTTGCCGTTAACTTCACCTAACTGAGAGTTACGACAGGAACTTTGTCTGAACTCAGCGCTTATAATGAGAGCTATACATTTTGCACAAGCCGACTAAAGAGCATTCAATAGCCTAAGTATAATACAAAATAATAGTAATTTATCGCATTATTACTTTAAATTTTAGTATGTCGAGGGTATAATATGGTAGGGAAACAAAACTATAAGATCATTATATAGCAAATAAAAGTTGTAAAACAATGCATCAATGTATTTATTTAACTCAGATTTACCGAAGCCCTTCAATTCGTGGGCTTGAAATATTTCATTTCTGTCCGACTGTCTACTTATCTGTCTGTCCGCACGATATCTCGAAAACGAACTGACTTAGAGACTTAAAATTGCTATAGACTATATTAGCTGGAGTCAAAACAGGCTTTTACAGCCCCCTTCATAAAATGAATGTTCAATTTTAGATCTGTGTAATTTTGACGCTAGTAGTCTAAGGATATCTATATACGGCTGTCCCAGCAAAGTGATACAGGAAATAAAATTAGTGTACTGCCTACAAGAAACATTAATAGTGTAGTAAAAAAAAACCTTTTGCTATGGAAAATGATAAGAGTCTTGTAGATATTTTGTAGTTTACGAAGTTATATTACTAAATGTACCGAAACCTCTCTTGGAATGGCTATTGATGAAATAAGTAGCTAAACGTGTTTTATGCCTTTGTAATTGAAAATAAATAATAAGTTTTATTTCCTTAATACTTACCATAAACTATCATAACAACGCTATTATTGATCATTATGTATGTGCTACAGGTGTGCAGATTACTTTGCAGAAAAGTGTTTATAAGCCACTGGTGGTTTAAAATGTATTAAAAACTACTCAACTTTTATCATAAGTATTACACGAAGAACGTAGGCGCTCGCTTTGTTATAGTGTTTACATTTGTTTATTGTAAAATGAGCTAGGTATAGTGAGTAAATTAAATTATTTATTTTTAATCTCAATGGTCCATAATTGTCGTCCTATGGCAGTACTCCTGTGGCAGTACAAACATGTATTAAATTATGACAAAAGAACAAAACATACAAATTATTAAAGATGAGTCAGTTAGTTTGGTGACTCTTCATGTACACCCTCAAATGATCTGTTGAACTGGGACTAAGTTTAATTATTTCTACATGCATGATAATTTATAAATAAACAAATTTTCGAAAGGAGTCAGTAGTTTAGGGAATTGTGGGCCTTATCTTGTTGATATGTGAAAATACTTAAGACTCCAGGTGTAATCACAGTTTGTATGTAAGCTCTTTTGAAATTTGTGATGAAGCTGTGTGAAGCTGGCGGCACCCTCAAAATACGCCAAAAACTAGTGGAATCGTTTGTTTAGCGTTTTTTTAAAGTTTTTTTTTAACTATTTTTAGCATTTGTATAATAAATCATAAAAATAAAGTAATTGCGTTTTATTTAATACTGGTGAATATCTAAAGTTTGGGTTAGCATCTTTATCGCAATCGTTGTTTTGTTTTCTGCGATAAGCAGCCTGCTGGCCCACCTGCACTCCAGTACCTGGAATCAGTTATCAGTGCCATAATGTTTATCTCTCTCTACCTCTATCTTCCCGAACCTTATATCTTGCAATTTATAAAGTAGCAGTGCACTATTTTATGTTTTGCATTCATTCTTTTAGAAATACATAACATATATTTTTATACTCAATTCATGAAGTAATCGGTACTGCTGTCTTAATAAAATTTTGAATGGAACGTACAAATGTAAAATTTGTAAACAAATTCTTCAAGTTTGCCACAACAATGTGAGATTGCAAAATTGGTTTCTAGAACGTTTCAAATAAAAGCTTATTTATATAACCATTCATATCACAAATTGTCAATGGCTTATTAGCTATGGCTACATACAACAACTTCTGTTGCATGTAGTCATAGATTAAATTACACAAACTGCAAAGGATAGACATTTTAATTAGCTGGACAATACATTAAACATTTTATAATTTATATATTTAAATTTATATGTTTTGCCATTATGTCTATAAATTTTATATATTAATGTCTATATTTTATTAAGGTATCTTTTATGAATGATATTTTTTAGTTTTAATACTTCATATTGAAAGCGTTTACATCAGTATTAGATTATTTTTGTTTTGTTTTATGTTGATGATTTTAAGATTACAAACAATGAACCACTACAGATTTACAAATTGATCTTAAAAAATATTAATTATTTCAATTTTACTGCCAAATGTTTAACAACATTTTTATAAATGCTTACGTTTTATACTGTAAGAAATAGTTTTAACGTTATATACTTATCGTTAAGTAAAAATATGTTATCGTTTTTACTATATTAGATTTATTTCTAATATCGGTGTCATGTATCTTACTAAGTGCAGTAAATGAACACTTTCTATTATTACTGTCCTTTTTACTAAAATTGGATGTTAAAACAAGTACGATTTATAACATAATATAGTACAATTATTTTTACAACAGTTATATCTTTAAAACTTTATTTCATAAATATTCCATTAACTTATGCATTCATTTGTACAATATATTACGGTACAGTATGATATGATTCATTATTTTGTTCCTTAGTTGTATTCTTTATATTGAAAATCGTACCCTGTATAGTAATATTGTCAAATATTCATTAAAATTATGTTAGAGACAAAAAACGTGTAATAACTTATTTCTTAAATCAAAGGTAATGTATTTGAAGTTATTGTTGTCAGCCAACCCTATACAAACTAAATGTTTGGCAAATATAAGTGACAATTAGTTATTTCACAGATTTTTTAGAATAGATACCGCAAGCACTGTTGTAGACCACGTAACAGGTGTAACGAAAGGTTGTTTTGTCCGTAAATTAACGGACAATCCCTGCCAGGTGAGCCAAACTGTGATCAGATAAACAGAACCTGGAAGTATGAATATCTAGCACACCAAAATAGATTTTGAGTTAGGGACAGCATGGCTAAAACATCCATAGTTTTTATTGAATGGAATTTATTAAATGCTTCTCAGCATAAATAGGTTCCTGTAGGCTTCTTTCATGAAGAATAATCGCAAACTGTGTTAGGAGCTCATTAGCTAACACAAGCTCCTTTTAAACAACATTGTGTCAGCCAATTAAACCCCAACAAAAGTCACTATTCTCTTTCTTATTAATGACATCTTAAAATCGTAAATTGTAGGCTATATTGGTATCATGTGCAAAATGTCCTTTAATACGAAGTATATCATAGGGTAAATAAGTCCTACTCTTGGTGACGAAAGTCATTATATGTCGTTCTAACGAGCTTACGAATCAATTTTTTCTGAGAGAGGTTTCTAGAAAGATGGAACAATTATAAACTAATCAACATCAAGGTCAATCTTCATAGTAAAATAATCTCATATGCAAAATCATAGGATTGAAACTTTCCTACACACTTAATGGCGGAAGGAAGAGATTGCCAAACGAGCTGACGAGCTATGACGTCACGACGCGCCGCCTCCGCAGCGAACTAAACGTAACTCACGTCAGCAGCGAGCGTCGCACTTGTTGCTATCGGCGTCCCGACGCTGCGCTGCCTGGCGCCGCCTCCCTCCTAGCGGCTCGATACCTCCGATCCTCGTCTTCAGAAGCGATGAACGGCGGTGATCCGTTTCGTGCCGCTCAGGATGGACAGTGGACATGTAGGGTTCTTATCTCTCAGTACGACCTTGTCAATTTATGTACCGTGTACACAGAAACGTCATTTTGTTACTTGAGTCTTTTAAACAGTTTCAAGGTCAATTCAAGCCGTTTGAATAGGATCCTGCAGTAATACCTAATGCAGTCGAAGAAAATATTTATGAACTGTATTATTAAACCTTTCTCCATTCGAGCCACCAATACAGACAGCACCAATTTTACAGCACTTGATAAATGTTTAGGAAACGCTCCATTTAGGATTTTCCAAAAAAGTACAAAAAATAACGAGGCGGGAGTACGTCACCCCACGTGACATGTGACATGCACGCCTCGCTTGCACCACTTTAAGTACGTGTCAATATGCCAGATGTTAAAATATCATGGCTGTATTTTTTACAAATGTATTTATTCTGCGATTATCTAGCTATACCATCAGGGTTACTCATAAGCAAATTGTAAAAAAGTGACATGCACCATCATCGAATAGGATGTTGCTTACGTAAAAGTCTATAGTTCACTTTCTTCTCGAAATATCGGACGGACAGACAGACAGAAATAGATTTGTTCTAGCCTCTTGAGTGCCGTGCAGTAGAAATTGTTTATATTGTTTAGAGCAAGGTTTGGTGTTGTTAAATAAATATTAAGGACTAAGTTTTAGTTCTCAAAGGAAAAGAAGCTTAGAAAATTGTACATAGTCCCATAAGGACCTCTACGCTGTTTCCGGAGTGATAGGATATTGTGGATGGGTAAGGTTGTGAGTAGGGGCCGCCTCCTGTCGAGATTCATGAGGAAAAGTTTAGGGCACCAATCCCAAGTCATGTCCCCTAACGAGAAGGAGAAGCCTTCTCTGATCCAGCCTCTCCAGTCAAAGCAGGCAGGGGGTGTTACATCCTTGTTGAGGCTAGCAAGAGCCTTTTACTCTTAAGGAACAAACCCCACCAACTCCGTCATCTCTCGCAGTAGACTAGATCTATCGAATTACCCTTGGACCCCAGAATCTCGACATTTGCGGTTAGTGATGTGCCGCTCCTGGATATCCATAAGGTTGTTACTTGTTATCAACCTTAAGTCGGTTTTTCTGTATTCACTGTATCCAGAAGTGAACCCTCCTGGACTAGATTTAAATTTTAAATTAGCATAAATAAATTGTATTTCGTAAAAGTGTTAAAAACGTTCTGAAGTTAATATACACCTCTACGTGGTGTCACCAATACTAGTTGAATACAAACCGATGTTGGATAATGTAATGCAAGAAAATGAACACAACACAACGAATCCAATTCCGGCACTTGCATTGAGGAACAAGCTGTTTTATAGAACATGAAAGAATTACTTAGATATCATACAAACATTAGAAAAAAACATATACACAGGATATAAGAAATAAGTTAATTTAAAGCTGTATATACAAAATAATATACAGAGTATATAAAAATATCTCCTGGAGTTTGGATCCAGGAGGACTTATGTCAGGCTGGTTATATCTTTCATTTAAAAAAAACAGTGGTGACAGTAAAAAGCGATGTGTTATTTATAACTAGGTAACCTTATGGCTATTCAGGAGCAGATTATCATTAATCGTAAATGTCAAAATATTGGCGTTAAAGGGTTGATCTATAGGTCTGGTTTGCCGCGGAGAGTGACTGTTGAAGTTGGTGGAACTCCCTTAGTGGTAAAGGCTGTTGCTAGTCTAGACTCGAGGGAGTATTTTCCCCTACCTGCTTTTCTGGAATTGGCTGGAACAGAGCTGGACTTCCCTTCTCCTGAGAGGAATGAAATATAGAACCCACTGCGCCTTCTTAAGGGGTCTCGATAGAAGGCGGCTCTACCACCAACCTTACCAATCCTGAATGTCCTCCGATTACGTTTTTTTTTTTTGACGGCGGAAGGATTTTGATGGGAATTGGGGTTTTCCGAACATTTACCAACGTTCAGTGATACAAGAAGTCAACACAACGTTTCGAGATCTACTATCTGATCTCTTCCTCAGTTGGATAACTAACCTGAAATATTAAAACAACATTGATGACAAATTTTTAAACTCATGCCAAAGGGTTGTGACACGTCTGAATTCTCAACAACCACGCTGTGTACCAAATCCATGCACACTAACTCCAAAACATGCACATGCAGAAATGTAATGTTGAAAAACTGGAAACGGGATTGGCCTTTGTTTATTTCTGGTTCATTCTATATGACATTCTTAAAACCATACTGTGACTCCGCATTGGTTTATTAGAAATCTCTAACCTTTTTGATACTTAAGGTTACTTTGTTAGTTAATTTTTCAGAATTGACAACCGAAGCGGCCTAATTTTGACTGGTGATTCACTGAACGGTTAGCCTGCTAATGCAATGTACAGGCATCAATTAATTCTTTTTTAAAGAAATGAGGTTCCTACACATTATTTTGGTTTCATTCCAATTCAAAAGATGATCTTCGGAGCAAAAACGATCTGAAATTCTGATAAATAAACTAGCAAGAAAACCTAAAGTATCAAACAGATTGGATGTGTATCTCTTGCAACAGTGAAATGATTTTTGTAACATCTAATGTTAGCAGAGCTCACGACACTTATCCAGAGAAATATAAACATTGTGATGAGACGCCGTACAACTTGGCGGCGGAACTTGGGTGGAGGGACGAACTGGCCAACTTTATACTTAACTTGATCAGTTAACCTCATTGTAACGAGCCCATCTCAACTGGGTTACTTAAACTAAATCTCAAGATCTCAAGACTTATACTTTTCCCATGCCCTTTTAATAAACTTTATTGACAATTGCACTCAAAGTAATACATCATAAAGACATGAACTATAGATTTTTCATTGGCAATTACACTCAAAGTAATACATTATAAAGTCTTGAACTATAGATTTTTTATTGGCAATTACACTCAAAGTAATACATAATAAAGTCATTGAACTATAGATTTTTTATTGGCAGTTACACTCAAAGTAATACATTATAAAGACATGAACTATAGATTTTTCATTGGCAAGTATACTCAAAGTAATACATTATAAAGTCTTGAACTATAGATTTTTTATTGGCAGTTACACTCAAAGTAATACATTATAAAGTCTTGAACTATAGATTTTTTATTGCCAATTACACTCAAAGTAATACATCATAAAGTCATGAACTATAGATTTTTTATTGGCAATTGCACTCAAAGTAATACATCATAAAGTCTTGAACTATAGATTTTTTATTGGCAATTACACTCAAAGTAATACATTATAAAGTCTTGGACTATAGATTTTAACTTGGTTAATTTCATTTCTAAATATAATATATTGTAATAATATAACTCAATCAATTGTAGGACAAATTATTTACTCTTAAACTTCAACTAGGAAATATACTGTTTTTACTTTTTTACTGATCGTTTTCACTAGTCCCATCTATCATATTAACATTGAAGCAGAAAGCGAAACGTGCAAAGTAACCTAGCCAATTTGTAACATAAATCAGGACATGCAAAACTACATTGGAAGCATTCAATCATAGGGATGAATCATTAGTTGGTAGGAAACGATATTTTTATTTTTTTAAACCAATAGTAAACTATTACACATTTTCCAATATTCATTTGATTTTTGCGAAGCTTTTCGAAATGAAAAATTCCATCGTCAGGCAACTTAACAAATCTTTCCAGTATTTTATTGTTTAATATAAAATTATTGTATAGTATAATTTTATCAATATAATGGACTAAAGGAAACACGAATTTCCCGAATTTTTGCCATGGTACAGTGGTTAAAAGAAAACGGTAACACCTCAAAAAAGCCCAATTCTGAACCATGATTTTCCGCCATCTTGTTTCTGACGTGACGATTATTTACGTTTCTGGTCAGGTCTCAGTGGTTAGTGGTCAGTTCATACCAATTATGGCCTGCATTTTTTGTTTTTGTTTTTATCAAAAGCATGTTTTACAGATAGTGTGCATGGAGTTGGCACTGAAATTTTTGTTGTGATTCTTGACTTATGTGTGTCGCAGGGTTATAGTTCTGTTTATTTTAAACTAGTTTGTAGTTTTGTGTTGGGTTAATTATCAACCTGAGGAAGAGATTAGATCGCAGATCTCGAAACTTGGAGGTACTTTTTTTGTATCTGTGAACAATACGTAACTATTAAAATCCGACAATTCAAAATTTATATAAGTAAACAAGGCTTATTTCCGGGAAACTTAATATGGTCGTTGTTTTAGGACACACCAGAAACCACATTAAGGAGTAATCCAGAAGAAACAAGGAATTTCCTGTTTCCTAATATCAATGTGTTGTGTCTGTGTGAGAAATTTTATACTACTTTTCCAAATTGACGTACAATCTGGAAAGTTACGTGATCTACGAATGCCCCTATAACTATTAAACTGTCATGATAATTTTGCGTACAAATCTCAAACTCTACACTATACCGTGCTCTTGACCTTGTATTGCATATGAAGCCTTCCTTACTGGGACATGATTATATGAAAAAGGAAGAAACATTTTTTTATGTTAATACTTAAAATTTCATCGTTACAGCCTATTTCGTATTTTCCAATGGCGCAGTGTAGCGGGTACAACGGTTATCGCAAGATAACCGGATTAAGCAACGTCGAGCGTGGCTGCTGCTTGGATGGGTGACCGCTGAGCGATCCTGTCCTTGCAAGCAGTCCGTCTGCCCGGTCATTGGTGGTGGTTCGGAAGTCACCTTTAAGCCGTTGGTCCTCAGGTTAAGTGTTAAAGAGGGCTTCTTAGGCCTAACTTCGCCTGGTGAAAATAATAAATCTTTACTTTACTTTACTTTTTTCGTATCGAAGCTCCATTACGTGATTCAATCCACCGGAACACTAAGAAGCAGTCGGAGATTCCTTATTAACACCGAGGTTACTTAGACATTTTTGTAAATCTCAGCAATAGGCAATGTCCTGTTTTGCTATTCATGAATGTTCATTTATCATAAACCGCAATCACTAGTCACCCGAAATAAACCATAAATGTTACATTTATCTCAGTATGACTGTCCTACGTCATAATCATTGGGAGAAATCCCATATCTAAATATCCCTCTGTCTGTGTTCTTCAGAGCTGGTTTTATGGGTCTTCAAAGAGGGGATATCATTTGGAACTTAGAAAGACACGGCAAAAACACTAAAGACTGTCATGATAGTTTGAGAAGTCCCAAAATCTGTACTCTATGCTATCTTTCTGCTCCAAGGCGGACATGCTCAACAGACAGATTACCCAAAATATTAATATGAACAACGAACACAAGCATCCGCGAGTAATTGATGGTCATTGATTATTAACACAACAACCAACAGGATTTAGCAGTGGAGCTAGGCTGATAAGGGACTTAGCCCTTCTCTTTAGACCCTCTTGGACGTCACCTGAACACGTGACATACACTTTTACTTTCTGAGATCAAGAACATTCCTCAAATACAATTTATAACGAGTGATTTGGATAAATCATGTTCTCTCGCAAACTTTAAAATTTACTTTATCACCACCAAGGTGCATCATAGTGATTAGAAGAAAATCACAACTCTGCAACATCTCCTGTCTTATTGCTTCGGTACTTCGCACATGAGCATCTACGAAAAGCGTCACCAGGAACCTTCACATGAGCAGGAAAATGTTCTCCACATCTCTAATGTAATGCCTTTAAGTCCTTGCTTTTAATTCTGTTCTATAGCTTCACCACATACATTCTGCAATAACTTTAACAGTAGCTTCATCCCAAACCCAAAAGTATAATTTTCCAGTTTGTCCACTAAAACTGCCATGCCAGTTCCAGTAGAGAGCATGTCTTGGAATGTGATATTAATGGGAAAATATGGCTTAGTATCACTCACATCAGAATTGTGACTGTTCCTACACAGTCCTCAACACATGCATAACATGATGCTCTGTAATGAGGCCTAAGTTTTACCAGCGGCACTAAAGCTGCAACGCCAGTTCCAGTAGAGAGCATGTCTTCGAATGTGATATTAATGGAACAATATGGCTTAGTATCACTCACATCAGAATTGTGACTGTTCCTACACAGTCCTCAACACATGCATAACATGATGCTCTGTAATGAGGCCTAAGTTTTACCAGCGGCACTAAAAGCTGCAACGCCAGTTCCAGTAGAGAGCATGTCTTCGAATGTGATATTAATGGAACAATATGGCTTAGTATCACTCACATCAGAATTGTGACTGTTCCTACACAGTCCTCAACACATGCATAACATGATGCTCTGTAATGAGGCCTAAGTTTTACCAGCGGCACTAAAGCTGCAACGCCAGTTCCAGTAGAGAGCATGTCTTCGAATGTGATATTTAATGGAACAATATGGCTTAGTATCACTCACGTCAGAATTGTGACTGTTCCTACACAGTCCTCAACACATGCATAACATGATGCTCTGTAATGAGGCCTAAGTTTTACCAGCGGCACTAAAGCTGCAACGCCAGTTCCAGTAGAGAGCATGTCTTCGAATGTGATATTAATGGAACAATATGGCTTAGTATCACTCACATCAGAATTGTTTACTGTTCCTACACAGTCCTCAACACATGCATAACATGATGCTCTGTAATGAGGCCTAAGTTTTACCAGCGGCCACTAAAGCTGCAACGCCAGTTCCAGTAGAGAGCATGTCTTCGAATGTGATATTAATGGAACAATATGGCTTAGTATCACTCCACGTCAGAATTGTGACTGTTCCTACACAGTCCTCAACACATGCATAACATGATGCTCTGTAATGAGGCCTAAGTTTTACCAGCGGCACTAAAGCTGCAACGCCAGTTCCAGTAGAGAGCATGTCTTCGAATGTGATATTAATGGAACAATATGGCTTAGTATCACTCACATCAGAATTGTTACTGTTCCTACACAGTCCTCAACACAATGCATAACATGATGCTCTGTAATGAGGCCTAAGTTTACCAGCGGCACTAAAGCTGCAACGCCAGTTCCCAGTAGAGAGCATGTCTTCGAATGTGATATTAATGGAACAATATGGCTTAGTATCACTCACGTCAGAATTGTGACTGTTCCTACACAGTCCCTCAACACATGCATAACATGATGCTCTGTAATGAGGCCTAAGTTTTACCAGCGGCACTAAAGCTGCAAAACGCCAGTTTCCAGTAGAGAGCATGTATTGGAATGTGATATTAATGGAACAATATGGCTTAGTATCACTCACATCAGAATTGTGACTGTTCCTACACAGTCCTCAACACATGCATAACATGATGCTCTGTAATGAGGCCTAAGTTTTACCAGCGGCACTAAAAAGCTGCAACGCCAGTTCCAGTAGAGAGCATGTCTTCGAATGTGATATTAATGGAACAATATTGGCTTAGTATCACTCCACATCAGAATTGTTACTGTTCCTACACAGTCCTCAACACATGCATAACATGATGCTCTGTAATGAGGCCTAAGTTTTATACCAGCGGCACTAAAGCTGCAACGCCAGTTCCAGTAGAGAGCATGTCTTCGAATGTGATATTAATGGAACAATATGGCTTAGTATCACTCACATCAGAATTGTTACTGTTCCTACACAGTCCTCAACACATGCATAACATGATGCTCTGTAATGAGGCCTAAGTTTTACCAGCGGCACTAAAGCTGCAACGCCAGTTCCAGTAGAGAGCATGTCTTCGAATGTGATATTAATGGAACAATATGGCTTAGTATCACTCACATCAGAATTGTGACTGTTCCTACACAGTCCTCAACACATGCATAACATGATGCTCTGTAATGAGGCCTAAGTTTTACCAGCGACACTAAAACTGCAACGCCAGTCCAGTAGAGAGCATGTCTTCGAATGTGATATTAAATGGAACAATATGGCTTAGTATCACTCACGTCAGAATTGTGACTGTTCCTACACAGTCCTCAACACATGCATACATGATGCTCTGTAATGATGCGTAAGTTTTGCCAGCGACACTAAAACTGCAACGCCAGTTCCAGTAGAGAGCATGTCTTCGAATGTGATATTAATGGAACAATATGGCTTAGTATCACTCACATCAGAATTGTGACTGATCCTACACAGTCCTCAACACATGCATACATGATGCTCTGTAATGATGCGTAAGTTTTGCCCAGCGACACTAAAACTGCAACGCCAGTTCCAGTAGAGAGCATGTCTTGGAATGTGATATTAATGGAAAAATATGACAGTATCACTCACGTCAGAATTGTGACTGATCCTACACAGTCCTCAACACATGCATACATGATGCTCTGTAATGATGCGTAAGTTTTGCCAGCGACACTAAAACTGCCATGGCCAGTTCCAGTAGAGAGCATGTCTTGGAATGTGATATTAATGGAAAAATATGACTTAGTATCACTCACGTCAGAATTGTGACTGATCCTACACAGTCCTCAACACATGCATACATGATGCTCTGTAATGATGCGTAAGTTTTGCCAGCGACACTAAAACTGCAACGCCAGTTTCCAGTAGAGAGCATGTCTTCGAATGTGATATTAATGGAAAAATATGGCTCAGTATCACTCACATCAGAATTGTGACTGTTCCTACACAGTCCTCAACACATGCATAACATGATGCTCTGTAATGATGCCTAAGTTTTGCCAGCGACACTAAAGCAATCTCTGAAATCACCTCACCAAATTTCTTCTGGAAGGTTTTGAAAGACATCCAAACTATACAGATACACTGATAAAAACTGCTAAATCTTAGGTTTCTTCCATGTTCAATTAGTTTTAATTATATGTAATTTGGAGGTAATGAGATTTTATGAAATATTTGTATATCTTGTTATTTATAGTAGTAATAATATGCCATAGTATATTAATGACCGGTGGTATGGAGTGGTCATTATTTACAGTACACTTTATGGCACTTTTTAAAATCCCGTGTGTGCATTTGTCTGTTTGTTTTTTACTCTCAGTCTCCTTGAACAATGTGGTGATAATAGGTTTTAGACAAAGCACTTATCTGCATGAAACCTACCATATGCTTTTTTATCCTTAAGACATCTATTTCAGGGATTTGAAATAAATAGTATTTATTTTAAGATTACTTAATAACGTGTTATTTATCTTGACACAGTTTTACACACCGAGTCACTAATAGATCGTTTAATGTTCGCCATAATATCCACTATCTGTAATTGCAACTATTAAGGAACCGTCCTTAACTGACTCTTCGAACTGGAGACAAACACTTCTTCTGACCTACTTCACCACCAAATAAAACTATTTTCAAAGCATTAAAAGTTCATTAAAACTTCTTGTTTACTGCAGATACTATCTGCATAATACTATCTAATATAATAAAAGAATACAGTAATATAATACAGTTTACTACAAAAGATTGTATACTTTACAGAGCTTAATGCCAACATTTTCGTAATAATTTGAAAAGGTATTTTGTAATATATTGAAAAGAGCCGGAGACCTGCAAGCAACTGATATAGGTACCGAATAGAAATGAGGGCTTTAGAAAGAATCTCAAGTACACTTTTCAAATGTTGACTGAAAACTGTAATGCATCAAAATTGTATGACAATTACTTTGTAATTTAAATTTTAAATTAGTTCTGAATGAAATCGAACAATTATACCGAACGAATATGTGAGGAAGTACAATATCTTGTACTTCCTTGAGTATCACATTTTAAACTCATTCAATAGATAAATGACCATTGTCGTCATAATGAGCAAATTTTTCACTGCTTTTAAATTGGAACTAATATTTAGATCTAGCAAGTAATGATATTATTGTCAATGTGGGCTGCTCCAACAGCTTCGTGTGGATGCAATTTCGTGTGGGATAATTGAACGACTGTGTGGGTGAAACGGATAAATGAACGAATTCAATATTTTCACACGAACTTAAATATTGCTCGTATAAAATGATTCTACATAAAACACACACAAAAATACTTTCACACATGAAAATATTATCTTTTATTTGAAATTTAGTTTGGACTTGGTAATTTGCAACATCAACAAACAGCCTTAATATTTTTAAAATTACTACGTTATTGAGAAATGGCGTGGAATGGGTAAAACGTACTTTATAGCAATACATTTGAAACAATACATTTACAAGTCTAGTAGTGTCAGGATAGATGTATTACAACAAAGCTGAAAGTATTAGTTTATTTGAAGAAAAATGGAATGAGACAATTTATTCATTTATTTCAGTGACGTAAAACACTGAACGTAATTCGTGTGTGTTTTATTTGCACAAAACATTTTTTGTAATTACAAGAAAAGTTTTGTGCAAATGAAAGTATGCATACTTCAGATAAAAATTGTTATTTTATCCTATGCATATTTGTAAATATTAACAACAAAATAAGTTAAAATTAAAAAATAAACATTCCAGGTGGAAGAGGGTTAATTTCAATTTTTGTTTCAAGAAGGAACGAAAATTTCAAAATGGTGAATAAACGTTGCAAATTCCTAGCCAACATTTTTGTTGATAAATAGGTAATGAAAACTCTTATTTAATCGAGTAGTTGAGTTGTATTGAACTAATTCGTTTAATAAAGGAATGGTAATCGAGTTTTTCCTGTTGGGCTGTTCCTATATATATCTATTGGTAATAAAAGAGAAACACTTAGGCTTATATCTTTTGCTAGAGAAGAAGCATATCTTCTATCTCTTTTGTTAATGAAGAAAATATAGTTATGCATACGATGGTGGAATAAGCTCTAAATCAGAACAATATAAATTTATCAAGTGGTTACTTTATTCACAACAGAATTAGTGATTAAGAATTCGATTGGTGGAACGAAGAAAGTAAATTCTACTAGAATGATGAAGTTGAGTAATTGAGTCTGAAGTTGTCTTAGCTTTGCTCATTACGAAGATCGCAACAGTCATCACAGAACTTGCTCAGTTCGACTTCTAGTGCTCAAGTTCCTCTGTGACGTCACAGAATTGAGTTTCAGCTGCAATAATATACTACACATATATCGCAGATATCTCCAAAATGTTATATGCAATGTTTAGATTTTACTATTTTTGAACTGTATGTTTTCCGTGTCATACCGTGTCGGAACATTTATAAAATTATTGAAGTAATTGTACCTTGCCGTGGAGAGTCTCAGTAAAAAAGATTTTAACTCTCCAAAGCCAGGCTGAAATATGTTTTAATGCTATTAGATGATTACCTAGATTATAGATTCAGTGCTAGATTTGAAGTTTGAACGGCTTTCCGGTACTCTATTATGGTTCACGTGAGAAGCTTTACCTCAGCATTGCATAAAACCCAAATTTAAGATCTCATATATCCAAAATGTTCCAGAGGAGACTCTAGGATCGCTCTGTCCTGAGAAGTATACCATATCTTTCATACTCTCGGAGGTCACAGGTACACCACGTCTAGGTGTGTACTTTTAAGTGAAAGTGAACACGTTGGTATGAGATTCAAACAGATATCACAATCGTGGTTTGTTATGATGAGAGCATTTTCATACAATAGTACAAAATGCTCTTTGGCACTGGAATTTGTTGACAAAGTGACAAAGCTATTGTATTAATATTATGGTTTAAGTTCCGCTAAAGAGGAAAAATGCTGCAAAAATCTAATGTTTTAGATAAAATTAAAAAAAAACATAAGTCACAATTGAGTACTTGTGGATGGATTGAGGAAGAAAGCTTGAACGGCTACTTAGTTTACTACGTAATGTAAGCTATTGAGTGTTTTCAGTAGGGTTCATTTACGGATGGCTGATACCTTCCAGTTAAACCCAAACTGGGTATAGCGAAAACAGTGTCACTTACTTGTACTCATAGCAAATACTATGGGTGTAATCATAATATCTATGGGTGTCCCAGCGCGGCTCATTTCAAGGCGAAAATTCTGAGACATTGTAGTTTAAAGATGACAGTGGGTGGGGCTCCCTTGTTGATAGAGGCTGTTGCTAGCCTAGACATGAATAAGTCCTGTCTGTCATCTTGAGCATAGAGTTGGCATTCAATTCTTCCAAGGTGACATGACTGAGAGGTAACCTGATATTCATTCTCATTTGCCAATGGCGCAATGTAGCGGATACAGAGGTTATCGCAAGATAACCGAATCAAGCAACGTCGAGCGTGGCTGCTGCTTGGTTGGGTGACCGCTGAGCGATCCTGTCTCTGCAAGCAGCCCGCCTGCCCGGCCATTGGCGGTGTTCGGAAGTCACCTTTAAGCCGTTGTTTCCCAGGTTATATTAGAGGGACTTCTTAGCCCTAACTTTGCCGTGTAAAATAAGACATTCTTTACCTTCTTTATCTTTTCTCAGATCTCCACAGGAGGGGATCCCTACCACCAACCTTACCAATCCTGAATTTTCTGTCGCTCGTGAAGAAAGCGCAAAAGTATATTAAATGTGTTTCTTTTTAAGGAGAGGCCGATCCCCTTTTAAGCCTTATTCTGCCCGTCCTCATGGGCCACTAGCCTTTGCGAGGATCTTATCAAACAGAATAAGGGGGAGAGTCGATACAGTACAAGGTCGTTGGTACAGATAAAAAGTGCTTTGGTCCCAGACAGGATTTGAACTCTTACTCAGACCCAAAGTTTAATGTCTTAGACTGCTCGGCCATCGGCGCTCCCAGAGGATGTGCTCAAGTGTACTAGGTAACTCAACTTCTAGTTCTAAGTTAATGAGAAATAGCTATAGAGCGTCTCTTTCGGAATAAGTCTTTTACTTTTCCTAAAAATATGCAATCAATTACTGTATATCAGCTATTAATGTATATTCTATTCTATACTTGTACATTTCTCTTAGTAAAACGTTAAAATAAATAACAGTATGTAGATTGTATATCTCTGAAATGTATTAAAGCCAGTTTATTACATACTTTACCAAACAAATTATGTGGAAACCATTTTTGTATAGAAATTCACACATGATTATGAAAAAAAAAACACGTACAATCAAATCATGTTATTGAAAAAGTAAAACGTCTGAAGAGCAGATCATTTTTAATTAAATAGTACTTCTAAGTATTTAAAGGAAACCACAGTCTTTGTTTGGTAATTAAAAAAATCAAAATCAAAGTTTATATAAGGGAATCTGTTTAAGACCAACAGATATTCAAAGTTACCCGAAGAAAGTTGGAGTTTCAAGCGAAACCGTTAACAAACTTCGTACTCTCCCAGAGACTAAGTTCACTCGTGTATCGTTCAAGTCAAACCTGCAAGAAAATACACTACTGTGTGTTTATTAATTATGGAACAACCGAGTTAAACTTTCAAACTTTTCCTCAACTTTTGCACACACTTGGAAGGCAAGTCTTCACTCAAATTAGGCTCCAATCTGACAGTCGTGCATCGTATTACAGACTCCAGTGACGTACTCATGGTTCAATTGAATTCGTCTTCTAAATTGGTTTATTTTTATTTATCCAAGAAACAGTTTTTAATATTTCTACGTTTCAAAAATATTCAAACATCCTGAACTCCTTCAGTAATTCTACCTTATAATAAATGAACAAATAATAGGCAAATTTACGTTTAAAATTAATGGGTAACTATTGATATCTCTCTTTTAAATTCATGAAGCTATTCCAAGATAGAAGATATTCTAAAAACTATAGTGTTGAAAATAGTAACCCTTTTTCAATCCATACCGTCGGTATTTTCACGAAACTGTTTATCAAAAAAAGAAAATTATTGAAGCGTTTGTAGTTGAGAAATACTTGCTGATAAAAATGTTCAATTGGTGTACAACAAACCATGAACAGTGACAAAAGTATTATCTTACCTTTACTACAGATGACGTCATTAAAGAAATTCTAACCATTTAGTACACCATATAAATAAATCATAGATGGTTTACACATAGATATACTATCTTTTATTTGTAAAAATCACCATCATCCGAAACTAGGCTATTGAAGGAAGTTTTTCAATGTCAGGAGGGCTAGATATGTCTTTTATAATGAAGACGCTTATGATATCCTGTTTTACTATAAGAAATTAATCGTGCACGAAGCTACTGGTAAGGGCTAGTTAAGTTAACATTATAATACTAAACTCGAAAAATAAATGTATTTATTGATTTTATATATAATATAATTTTTATAAAAATTCATAATCATTGTTTCTTTATGAATTACGAATTGCTTGATGGACAACAAAATAATTTAATTAAATCTTCTACGATATCTAAAGTTAAACCTAGGAACTACCAGAACAACTCCGGTTGAAATTTTGTGTCTGATATATATTCAACATGTAATACTGCAGAGACTTTAACTATCTTTTTTAATCAGTAATTTAAACGTTTTAATTTTTGTGTGATACAGATTAAATTAAATCCAATACCTATGAAAACATTAATCTGCCTTGAATTATTTTTGGCAGAAATTAGCTCAGATATTTGGAATCTTCTCTCCTCCCAGTCTCTGAAGGATTTGACCTGTCAGCCTGTAGGAACTGCATGCCTGTATGAACTGCCAGCTTGTAGGAACTACCAGTCTGTAGGAACTGCATGCCTGTTGGAGGTGCCAGCCTGTATGAACTGCCAGCCTGTAGGAACCGCATCCCTGTTGGAACTGCCAGCCTGTATGAACTGTCAGCCTTTATGAACTTCCAGCCTGTAGGAACTGCATGCCTGTTGGAACTTCCAGCCTGTATGAACTGCCAGCCTGTATGAACTGTCAGCCTTTATGAACTTCCAGCCTGTAGAAACTGCATGCCTGTTGGAACTTCCAGCCTGTATGAACTGCCAGCCTGTATGAACTGCCAGCCTGTATGAACTGCCAGCCTGTATGAACTGCATGCCTGTACGAACTGCGAGCCTGTATGAACTGCCAGCCTGTATGAACTGCCAGACTGACAGAACTGCCAGCCTGTAGGAATTGCAGGCCTGTAGGAACTGCCAGCCTGTATGAACTGCCAGCCTGTAGGAACTGCATGCCTGTTGGAACTTCCAGCCTGTAGGAACTGCATGTCTGTTGGAACTGCCAGCCTGCAGGAACTGCCTGCCTCTATGAACTGCCATCCTGACAGAACTGCCAACCTGTATGAACTGCCAACCTTTAGAAACTGCCTGCCTGACAGAGCTACCAATCTGTTTAGTTTCTCCCAGGCAAAAAATCACCAGAAAATTTCTTGGAACAATTAGTTAACTATTCAGAATTTTCACTTAAACAAAGTTAACCTCTTCCTCATATGAATGTCTTCTCATAGGCAATGTTTAATCTACTGATTGCTGATACAAAATAATAGTAAATAAGGAATTTTATAAAATTAGACGAAAACTAAGTCCTTAGTGTATTTTAACAGCGTGTATTGCAGACAAGTTAAAGCATGTGTCAAAAATTAACAAACTTCTGTGATCACTCATGAAGTCTGTTAATATGTTCTTGCGTTAGAAACGTACTATAAAATATAGGAGTAAATAATGTCTTGGCACAGTTCACTTCGAGTATTCCTGACAACAAAGCAGTAGTGAAAATGCTTTTCAAATTAAAATCTCTTTTTCTACGTTGTATCCTTGATGGAAGTCACGATGTTTTAATACAAAACGAAGAATATAATTCATAAAATCTTCGTATTTTATGCACGTGTTTTCTGTTTACATTAATGATGCCTTAACCGGCGAAAGCGCTTTTGATATTAAATTATATTCTAGAAGTAATAAGAATGCCTTTTGTATTAAAATGTCTTTGTTCGAGGCCTGATCTTGCGTACTCGTTCTGCATAATTGTATGAAACAGGGGAGAATTTCCATCCAATATTTATTATTGACTCTTTGAATGTCAAAAAATATTTATATCCAATATAAGGTTTCCTCTTAAAGCTCTTCGTAATATGCGATCTCTCGTGTAAATGAGATAGGATGAGTTGCAGAATTGAGGTATCGAATAGGCTTGAAAACATCTTGGCTATGACGCTCAATAAATGAACCTAAACACAACCCTCAGCCTGTTATGGAAAAATGATCACAAACCTATTACGCAAATTTAAATGAGGCACAGTTTAAAAAAGAGCCATTACAAATGAAACCAATTTTCTGTGCAATATGAAGTAATGGTGGTAGTGCCACAATATGCAGTTTACATGCCAATGGGGTGTTGTGGAGGTGGTTGCTGGAGGAGGGGTTGTGGAGGAGGTTTGCAGGGGAGGTGGGGATGGAGGGATGAACTTATCTGGGAGCTGCTCTCATTATTTGGTTCCACGGTACTTTGTAACCAACTTGTTCCATTTTCCAGCACCAAACTTATTCACTTTCTGATAGAAGCAGTTTTGTACTTTTCGTTATACTGTATTTGCAGGGAAATCTTCTAATATTCTTCTCCTCCTTTGCTGATTAAAGTCTAAGTAATAACCAAGTTTTTTTTTTATTTAATAAGGAATCCTAAGAAAAAGGTCCTTTTGCAGTCCTTTTGCGTTGTTCCTTAATACCATTACTTCTTGACTTGTTTATGAGTTTTACTATAAACTTATTCATTATAATAATTTACGATTATAAATACATAAATGTAAACAAAACCTCTATAGACTTGTTATCAGGCTTACTTATTAGGCAAGTTATTTTAAAAATTTTAGATACAATACATAAAGTAGAGTTATAATTATATATAAACACTTATCATATTTATCACTATCACTAGCTTTAAATGTTTCACTTACATATTTGAGAACATTACTAATACCGTATAATACAGTTTGGATGTATAAAGCTGGACAAAGTTATCTTTTCTCTACAGAGACAAATTTTATATTAAGCTTCAGCTTTTCCTTTAAACCTTTACATAATTGAAATGTGTTTTTATAAGATTTCCTATATTATAGAATAATTTAACAAGGTTTTTACATTTTTCCAGATATAGCGTGCTCTACTGGTGACCATTTTACACTAGACTAATAGAACTTCAAATACGTTTACAGTCGCTGTTTATAGAGAGCTGTTTGCAACACGTTTCCAACCGCCTTTTTATATTGTGAATTGTTTTATATTTAAACTTTTTTATTTTAAAAAGTATAAAACTTACATGAAAAATTCAAAATCGTTTGGGTGTTCATTGAAAATGACTTTCAAATTAAACATCCTAATAATATTATAAATGCGAGAGTGGCTTTGTTTGTTTGTTGTCACACACACGTTAACTATTCAACCGATTGTACTGAACTTTTCACATGGAGATTCTTAGGATCCCTGGGATGAATATAGGACTATTCTTAATTTCGATAATCCCTACGGGCTCCACCCCAGTGGCATTTCACGTAGAAAAAAAGTAGTAGTCAAATCTTGTTCTCTGAAGTTACCAAACATTGATTGAAAGTCTCTGTCAAATTTAATGAAATGTTCTGTGCAAAAATTGTTTATGACAGTACAACCACATGTTTAATTAATTTAACCAATATTTTCACGGAGTCACCGTTAGTTTTTACGCAGTTTTTAGAGTCAGTGCTTAGGTAAACCTCATCTACGTTAGAAAATGTCCTAAAATACAAGATAATCAGAATTTCACTCTGAAGACTCCATTTGAAGCAGTCGGCATGAACTGTGCTAGATGAAAATTTGCCGAGCTGTACTTTGAATTGAAGTAACAATTCCAGCTCTAAATTCTCTAAAATTATAACATATTTTTCAGTTTGTAAATCAAAAAACCCGTAAATAGTGTTAATGACAATGTACACATTTAACTTAGTTATTTTTAGTGAATTTTAATTATTACGTATAAAATACAAAGTTACTACATATCTACCTATTGCTATACATTTTGTAGACAAAGACTGTTATAAAACCCATCTTAGTTTTCTTTTGATAGAAGTAGACTTCTCTGATCTGTAATATTTTCTTGATAGGGAAAGAAGGCAAAATCCACTATGGAAAAATAGTAATAACGAAGTAAATTACAATAGCCATAAATATACACAGTTTGATTATTTTCTTGATCGTGGCAAAAGTGCAAACTGAACATTGGTGAAAAATTATAATTAACTTCAAATGATTTTTGATGTTTATTTTTCCTTATAAAATATTTGATTTTTTCTAGTAAGTTAGTTAAATCGTGTACAAGAAAAATGGTAATGATGAAAACAACATAGACTCCCTATTCTCCAAAAGATCTTATGAATAAAAGGGGGTAAGCGTAAATCATTTTAGGCAGAAGGGGTTGATGTAAATATGGCCGGAGCGGGGCACAGGTGGCGTTTACTACGACTCGAATCACAGAACTGTGTTATTGCCGGTAGGTAGGCAAGTTAAAGTTGGCAACTTGTATTAAACTTTCTTCAAACTAATTCTTCACTTTCACTAGTCACGGTAGTCTGACGGTTTAACAAATATTGAGGCCGTGCTAAATTAAGATCGTTCTTCATTAAATCGCCGTTAAAATTAAACTTTTTAAAATAGTTTAAAGTTACAAGGCCAAAATAATGAATTTATGAACTCTATAGGGAGACCAATGCCAAATTTTATTTATCACCCGGTCAAAAATAAAAGTTAATATGGTAATTTATCTTTTGTTTACATATGTGACTAAAATGTCATAATAAAAGTATACTTTTACCTAAATAGTATGAAACATTTTTGTCTTGATTCTATTTTCAATTTCCGAGTTATACATTGTCAAAGGTAGGTGTAATTTCTTTGGCATCGACGTAAAAAAGTAACTGATGTAAATATTTTGCCTTATATGTGTGAACGTACAAATACAGGTTAAATCATTCAAATACCTTTATTGTAGCTCTTAGTGGTTATACGTAACATAACTATTGTGGGAAGGACTGATTCAATGTAAATGTTGAGGCACTCAACTGTGAACCTGATGAGATAATAAGAACACCTCTTCATCTAGATAACGCATATTGTTTAGTCTAGGTGTCTTTGATGTCGAAATGATGTAACCTGATGAGATAATAAGAACACCTCTTCATCTAGATAACGCATATTGTTTAGTCTAGGTGTCTTTGATGTCGAAATGATGTAACCTGATGAGATAATAAGAACACCTCTTCATCTAGATAACGCATATTGTTTAGTCTAGGTGTCTTTGATGTCGAAATGATGTAACCTGATGAGATAATAAGAACACCTCTTCATCTAGATAACGCATATTGTTTAGTCTAGGTGTCTTTGATGTCGAAATGATGTAACCTGATGAGATAATAAGAACACCTCTTCATCTAGATAACGCATATTGTTTAGTCTAGGTGTCTTTGATGTCAAGTGTTAATTTTGAGCTTCTTCGTCACCGACTGTTTTTGGATTTCTTCGGACGAACATGACTCCAGGTTCTAGTAGTCAAGTCTGTGACAGGTCATATTTCAGATGTTGTACCAAGTCTACTGGTTATTTTGTGGTTAACTTTCTAACTTTGGTATCTGAACTTTTATATCCGAGAGTAGATCTCAATCCTGGTAAAAAGATGCGGTGAAGTTTTCTTTCAGTAAAAACCACTTTTAATATTAGGGGTTCTTTGTTGTCTAGAAAACTTTTATCCTCCCACGCAAAAAAAATTAAATTCGTCAAAGCTTCTTCAGTGAAAACCTCTAAGTTTGACTCTATCTTTTGTGTGTTTTTAAGATCTTTCCACTGCAAATCACACCAGTAAATAATAAATAATTCCAGCACCAATTACCTCATTTTAGTGTCTTTTTCATAAACAACTGTATATTGTTTATCCTATTATATGTTTAGTGTTTAATTGTTTTATCTGATCTGTTTCTGGTTATTAGTTCATTTAGCCCAATGACTGTTGTCCATTTGATGAGACAGCAGCTGTTGTTGGATGTTTAAAAATGTCTATAGATAAGCAGCTTACTCAGACATTGCAAAGCGGTTAATACTCACATATCATTAAACTCACAACATTATCAACACAGAACACAAACACAAAACTATAGTTCACACAATAAACACAAAATAGTTAGCAGTTAGCACTTCTTTGTTGTTAGTAGCTCCTAAGAAATGGAAAAACTTATTTAACACTCAATAAAATACAAGTATTGAACAGGATGCAAATTAAAACAAAGGGTCACATTGTTGGTGTTGTCTCATCAATGAGAATATATTTTATTATTGTACTCGGTGTGAGGAACGCACATGTCCATCTAGACCATCTAGGGTCTCTTCTCATTGCTTCGCCATTTTTAACCTGATTCCTGCGGTCTTCTGTTCCACAATCCATAATTCCCAGTCCACGTTTCCTTTCCCCTACTTGTTGTTCTGTGTTGTCCACTTTCCCATGATCCCTTGCTCAAAATGTAATTTTGTCACCAATACCATAGAGATTATAGTTGTTATAATATACTCTAATTAATGAATTCCCTCACCCAGCCATACAAAGTTCAGATTTATTTGTTAGAATAATGTAAATGCATGGAATGTATATTATTGTAATGTAATTAAAGAAAAGTTTTAGGAGATTATAGGGTTTTCCGACAAGTCCACTGGACTTAGGAAAACCTAAATTTGTAAGGAAATGTAATTAAATAATTCCATGACGATTGGCCAGAGATCTTGTTTTCGTTTCTTTAAGACCAAAACTAACGAATATTCTAGGATCCGAGAGCTAATTTAAATTGTATAATCACACGATCTAGTTCTCCTTAAAATCGATAGAATTTTCTTGAAAAATAAATAGATTGTCAGCCACTTTAGTTTTAGCGGAGGTCGAAATGGGAAGGTTTTTAAAAGGGTTAAAAGTATAAAACAATAACTATTTTCCCGCATCTCATTTGTCCTAGCTTGACACACCCAGAACTGTATGTTAGGCAAAGTCATGTTACCCTCAGAAAACTAGATTACAAGACCGAAAGTCACTACTGTCAGGATCCGTATGTGGTCAGTGACGCTGATTTGCGTGTCAGTTTTTAAATTTATTTGCATGCTTTACGGTTTGTTTTAAACGTGTCAACATAAGAACATATAATCTGAAAAATATGACCGTTTCATATTTTCAACCCTTTTGATTCTCATTAAAGTCTCCTAAAAAACAATGTGGCTGACGATAAATTTATTTCTCATGGAAAACTGCTCTGTCGGTTTCCATAAAAACCAGGTTGAATTGGTTCCATTGACGTTAGTTCCATACAACGCAAATTGGTTCTTGGCTACAGGAATAGAAGCTTATTGTTTCTTTACGGTCTTCTGCTCTTAGCCCAGTTCATTCTTGTGAACACGGAGTTCGTTGGTGTCGTAGAGTAATGTATAATATATGTATAGGCTATAATACATCTGTTTATAACACAATATAGCAGAATATATTTCTAATATTTTATCTGGCTAATCACTATTACATTTCTGGTATCCATTTGTTAAAAATATATTTGTCGGTTTTATAAAGTATCAAAACCTAATACCTCATAATTAATAATAAATGCTATTAGAAGCATACAAATGGTTGTTCTTTATTTCTGAAATTGAACTGAATACAAAAATCCTTTTTAAGAAACAATGAAGCTACATACGCAAACTAAACAAGTCTCACAATGATTATTTTCCTATAATTTTATCTAAAATAAATGTTTTTTCATGACCATCAATATGACTAAAACGAAACTATCAAAGAAGATAACGGCAAGTTATTATAAAGGTAACAAAATCTAAGAAAGAAGCTATTAAAACATTGGTTTGGTGATGTTGGTCATATCGGTCGAGCTTAGACCAATCATGATCAGCCTTGTTCCCTCCCCCTCCCAGCCGCCACCATTTACTTATATTAACGGATATGTAATATCTGTTTTAAGTGATCATCATGGTGATTGAAAACATAATTTTGTTCACCACAATTCTTTAACTATCCAAAAGATATTTGAAATGTATTAAATTGTTAATGTGTTTAACATTTTCGTAGGTTCGTGAACTGGGATGCGTTTTGAAGTTGGAAAATTGTATTATCATTAAAATCATTACAGAGTAGTTAAATGTTATGACTTTATTTTGGGAATAAGGGAACACAACACTTAATATATTTTGCTAAAAATGTACGGCTGGTAGAAAACAATAAATTCGTAACAATAATAAAAAATTAAATACATTTAAAAAAATCGACATTAGAGATACTATTATTTTTTTTATGTTTCCACATAGTAAGGATCTGAATTTTCATATATAATTTTATCATTCCAAACAATATAATGAAAATAAAGTAGTGTTACTCACAATTTATCGTGCATCTCTCATATTAGAGATGATAAATTTTGCGTAACCACATTTTATTTTAATTTTGCGTCGGTTAGTAATAATGTAGGTTAGGTTTCTCACTTTCTCACGGTGAAGAGGAGGGTAGAGGGGAGGGTTAGGATTGTCGCTACGACACAGTAACGAGAGATGTCTCAAGACCCCCCCAACACCAACCCCCCACCCCCCCTCCATACCCACTCATTAGCCTGCACCATCACAGGCGCCCTATTGTTTACAAACCATGACGACTCTATTCAAGAACGAAGGAGAGCCGGATATTAAAACACTTTTGTTGTAGGATAGGTCGTGTAAATTACTATCGGTTCCAACAATGTGGATACTTCCGATAATGGAAACAATTTTTATAAAACGTTTAATGTACGCTAGAACTAATTATCAATTAATAATGTATTTATATATGACAAATGTAAGATTTTCAAAAATAACGCCCCATACGTTGGGAAACTGGCAACCTTTCGTTTACGTATTGAAACTCGTAGGTTGTACAAAATATACTTACCCTTGTTTTCTGCCTATGGCGCTTACAGAAAATAGAATCCACAGAAATGAAAATGTAGATTTAGACTTGATATCTTACAAAACGAATGAAGGTTTGAAGGATGATTGAAGAAACAAGAAATGAAGACAAATATGTAAAAAAAATACCGACAAATTGTTCTCTTTCCAATGGTGTCACGTGGGTGAAAATTGAATTTGATGGGGATTCGAATTCGTTTCTATAACTATTGTAGTTCTAGCATTTATACTGTAGTTTTTATAAGTAACTAATTATTTCGAACTCTATAAATTGCCTAATGTTTACAGATAAATTGACTTACGCAGGGAATTATTACATTAGAATTTGTTATAAGCAATAATTGAAGTATTATTTTTGCCTTTTTTATAAAATGAAACCTTTAGAAAACTTATTTTAATTGAAAACTGTATAAGTAGACACTTACGTAGACTATATAGGCCTACATAGACACGGTCTTAAAGGCTTTAATTTATCTATTATATGTTAGTATCTAGACGTAGGAATTCCAGAACTCCTGAAAATGATGAAATTAGAAGGCCAAAAAGTTGGGAATCTACAAGAACTCGAAGCACAACGTTGAAGCAGACAGAACTTGCAGATTTTGTTAAAAGTAACTTCAAACTTTGTACTTAACTTAACCTAACTTAAGATACCTAGCTAGATACCTCTACTTAGCTTTAAAACTTCTATATTTATTTAAGAAAAGACACTTTTGCCTAATGTATGGTTAGGTGCGTAGGTAATTTTATTTCTTCGATTTAAAACTAAATTAGTTTGGAATTTTACCTTTTAAATATGCTTGTGGGATTTATTTAAGTAATATAAGTATATGTCTTTCGCCAAAATACAGAGTTTTAATATCAGAGCAACAGGAGTACCAATGTTTCGTAGTTTTTTTCCGCCATGATACAGGAAGCGATCATTTGCAGAGATCGAACACTTGAACTTTTCATATATTTTCCACCATTTCAAAAAATCCAATATTGTATAATTTTTTCTGTGTGTATATATATATATATTGTATATATATATATATATATATAATATATATATATATATATAAAAAACTCTCACAATCAACCATCCTTTTACATGGCACTACTCTACAAGCTGAGAGCCTCTTTATACTTTTAAAGCACCAAACATGGTTTTTCTTGAAACCGATAGAAGGTTTTTTTCTAACTAACAATTTGGTTGCCAAATGCGTTATTTTGGTTTAGATCTAGACGAGATGAAAGAAGGGTTAAAAGTATGAAACGATACTTGTTTCTCAGATTATACTTTTCCTAGTTTTTACTCTTATAACAAACCTCATACTCGTATATAAGGTAAATCGGTGTCAAAAAATCACACATAGACCCTTAAAGTTGGGACCTTCAGTCCCTTTTTTTAGTTATGCGACGATAATACAACTATTATTTATATTTATAACAGTAGGCTTCTCTTACGATATATTTATCTATCGATGTCAATCAAAACAAGGTTGTCTGCTTATAAAGTCCAAATTGCCTCTCGAATTTTAGACAATAAAGGTATCAGATCGACTGGACTATAATGAAATAAGCTTATATGAGGCAGGTCAGCGGACATTAATCTACCAATCAGGTGATATTAATTTGTCAATGGGTTGAGAGCAATTATTGACTCACGTTCACAAAAGTGTCGGATAAGCGTAGCCGAAATAAAAGGTACAAGGTAGGACCTAACAGGCTTTGCTGAGGTTGCAGGCACAATTTCAAAATATTGCTTATTTCAATTTCGAGATGTCCAGAGCACAAATAAACAGACAGACATCACCCAGATAACAAATATTTCATCCCCCGTGCAGACAAAATATAAACATATCACCCTAGGCTTTAATTCTACGCAGTCAAATTCCGTGATGGACCTTTGAAGTTGAAGACAAGATGAAGTTTTATGTAACATTAAAATTATGCAGATCATTCTCGAGATGTCTCGTCACGTAATTTTTGTTAATTCAATTAGTTTCGACAGTAATGTTTAGATATAGTTAAAGTTGCGTTGAGATTGGAAGAGTACTACAACGCAGGAGTACCCTGGAAAATCAAATCTTGCCACCGACTTTTAGCACTGACTTTCCACTCTATTAACTTTTCTTCTTACTGTATGAATAAGTTACATGTGTTTAATTTGTCACATGTTGAAATCTCATGCTTTTACTCAGCTTGCTTTCAAATTTATTTATTCTGCCAATTTCTAGTTTCCATCATGGTTACCCTTAAGACCAATATAAAAATGTTCGTTAACGCTCAGATAAAACTCATGTAGTTGCATGAACCATCAAGGAACTCACTGTTTCTCATGTAGAAATAAAACTTCATAAACAATATAAGTCTATTTTATGCCAGATATAACATTTTTAAATCCCTCCGAGTGACAGGTTTCGCAAACGCTCAGCCAATAGATATTGATTTGTTCATGATTTTAAATTAGATGATATTTACAGATTTAAATGTACCGTTTTACTGGCACTTAGGCACATGAAGTTTTGTGAAGGTTCAAAAAAGGAACCAAAAATCTTCTGAAATTAATAAAGTTCAAACTAAAATAAAACTTCTTCTTAAAAATAATCACTGGATTTAAAATAAAAATAAAAACTTCTTGATTACTCTTAAGTACAAACTTGCAATATATTCGTCACTCAAAAAATGGAACAAAGTTCTCACAGCTTGTCTTTTATTCAATTTTCAAAATTCAAAACTTTCACACTCTAATATGATCTGGCAATTCTTCACTTTAATTTATCTTCAAAATTCAATTTTATTCTGTTACTAATTTCTTTACTTTACTTTAAATATCAACAATATTTGTATTATAAAAGTTCTTCTGTGTTAGAGAATATTAGATATTCTTCAGTGTTAGAGAATTAAATTGCTGAAAGCATCCGTAGGTTCCATGACGATTAGCAAGAAACAACTCTAAACACTTTCAAAGGCTTTATATCGTTACCACTACTACAGATCAACTGAGACAGGAGGTACGGCACGTGTACCTCACCCCACCTCTCAATTTCGTTATCAAACTCTCCCATCTGCGATGCGCGCCTCGCTGATAGAAGGCTTTTTTGTACTGTCCAGTCCTTATCATTCTTCTGGGCCTACTCCTTCCACCGGTAATCCAGTAACCCCAAAATTATTATTTAATACAACCGGTACATCAAGATTACCTTTCTTATATCTGAGAACGTGCACGCTACCACTATTAAAAAATAAAAATCAATATTAATTAGTTATTATTGTTAATTAATACTTGGATTAACTAACGTTGAGAATAATTAGTTGCACAAGTTGTAATGGCTGATGTTTTTAAATGGGTTTAATTTGCAAACTGCGTTTGGTTTCTGGTATCCAGCTATAAAATTCACATGTATATTTTCATACGAAACTTTTAAATAAAATGTATCAAATAATTATATTGTTAAAATGAGCTGTATAAGATTAAACTAGAATTATTGGTTAATGAAGCTTTAGTGGCTATCTATATAAAATAACACGTGCTTCGTTGATTTTACGGCTAATGTTGTTAGAGAATACCGTCATTGAGTACATGTTAGAATTAAATTAACTCTAAATTAAAATCGTATATAATTTGTACTACGAGTATATAAATGACGTACAAACACAAAATACTAAAAATACAAAAATAAATATTGCAGTAAAAGTACTCTGTGGCAGGTTCGCCTTTTCACCGAGAGGTTAATGTTTCACCACACGCTTCAATTTTTTGTAATTCAGTTATTTTTGTTTGTGGTTGTCTCCTCCATACATGACAACATTGGATAGACAAACTAATACGTGTTCATAAATTGAAATATCCATCAAACGACTGAACTTTTATCGATTTTGTTTGAACACCAAGGGCTTTTGTTTTTCTTAATTAAGATGCACAATAGTACGTATTGTTCCAAGACCTAATCTCGGTCGTCTGTATTGGACGTTATTCACTGTGTCATTACTTTGTAATTAATTATTATTGTAGTGAAATTTAGTACAGCTTACTTACCGCAACTTTAATACACTAGTGAATTGATTGACAATTAGATATTATAAAATTTACTTTTGTTTATAAACCTAATATTGCCTGGGTTGCCTAACTTAAACTGTTTTTTTGATAAATTCCAAACCTAACCTGTCATTCTGTCGGTGAAAATCTCACCTTTACATTATTACTAAAATTTTCACCTGTGTTATTAACAATGTAATGTTAAATACTATCTTGGTTAAATTCGATATTTTAAACTGACCTACTTGCGCTTAACGTTTTTATACTTTTTTGTCACAAACAGGAGTGTTTTCTCGGGTTTATTGTAAGTCTAAGTTTTAAAATGCTTACCTTATGTGCATTTTGTATTTAGAAGTGAGTTTATTATGCGAAAACAATTTATTACAGCTGAATATTTTATCGTACGCACACAATGAAAAAGGTGAATTTGCCGGGTGAGTGTCATTAGTATAGCCAATTAAGTCAATGATAAACTCAGAGTCAAATTTGAGTATACCATTTATTGTATTATAGAGATAATTAGCGAACATTTATAGCTTGTTTAATGGTCAGTTTATTATTAGTTAACAATCAATATAAACCATCAGTCATGTAAATTAGAGCAGTACATGAAAAGATTGCACTCCATGTAACCTGATTCAGAATATGTTTGACAAAATTTGGCATACAATATATTGTCGTGGAAAAATACCCAAATAATTTTCCACTCTTTATTAAGTTTTTTTATTTAATTTTTGACTACACAAAGAGTTACTAAAGCCTGTATACAGTAACACAGTAACACAGTATGGACCCTTTAAAATATTTACACATGAATAATTCTGTACCATTCGCTTCCTAGTTGTCGTCTAAAGTAATGTTAATTTGGTGGCAAACCAAAAACAACAATTTCCTTCAATATATTCATACACGTGTTCAAAACACTCTGAGGAAGCAATGCAAAGGGTTACCTTAACCCACCGTACATTGTTTTCCAGACAGAATGTAACTGTTAGAAAAGACAACAAGGTCCTTTCATTGTCCTCCAGGATCTTCCATATACTGCCCGATATTTATGAGCCATCCTTCAAGAATGCCTTACATCATACAGATGTAAGTGCGGTAGGATACGTAGCTCAGCGGCCCTGACATTCTGCAATGGCCGCACTCCCAGACGATCTTTGTCGTCTGCTGTAGTCTGGGAGGTCTTCATTCCTCGCAGGCCAAGTAACACTTCGAGTTATATTTTTCTAAATGATTCAATATGCGATGTATTAAACGAGTTATATGTTTCTAAATGATTCAATATTCGAGGTATTAAAATAACCCTGCCGACTCAGGCAACGAGCATGTAGATTTTGTAACAACTGAGATTTTAATAATGTATTTTCATAGGATTTATGACGAATAAATAATTCTGAAACTTGTGTGTTAAGCTACGCTATGAAACCTTAAATTATGTTTTTCTATAGCATTACATCTTCCTGTAACTATTGTTAGGACATAATTTTCATAATTTTGTAATTTTATTTTTATGTGCCATTATAATTATTTACAATGCAAAACGGTTTATTGCCGTGTATAAATAAATAATTAATAAATCTTTTTGAGATACATAAATTGTGTTTAAAGAAAAGTCCCAAAAATTTTATTTTTTCGAAATTTATGAATAACATAGTATTGATTTTCTTGTATAAGTAAGTTTGAACGGCCGTTGAGGCAGAAATAATGTTTCGAGCTGGTCAATGAAATTCAATTCCAATTTCAATCTTTTTACTGTCGTATACATGTATTACATGTATGGCAATCGTCAGTAGTACATTATTGTAACTTAAAATATAAAAATACATTATTTGTATGAAAGTCAAGAGCAATAAGAAACTAAACTTACATTAAAAATTAAAAACAATATAAATGATTAAAACAATAGCGTTAAGGCTAGAAACGTCCCCAACCGAATAAAAGCAACCCTCTAATAGGCATTCTTTTAGTTGTTTTGTTTAATTGTTTTTTCAGTTATATTTTTTAAATGACTAGGGAGCTTTCAAAAAACCTAGCCTCTGAGTTTTGAGGCAGTCCACCCGCCAGAGCCGAGCGATGTTGGGTTTGTCGCAGGTCTACTCGGGCTCGCGTGTTGTGGATTAGCTGAGTTTTGAGGCAGTCCACCCGCCAGAGCCGAGCGATGTTGGGTTTGTTGCAGGTCTACTCGGGCTCGCGTGTTGTGGATTAGCTGAGTTTTGAGGCAGTCCACCCGCCAGAGCCGAGCGATGTTGGGTTTGTTGCAGGTCTACTCGGGCTCGCGTGTTGTGGCGTAGCTGCGTTTTTGATTCTGGGGGTCATGATCGGTTAAATTATTAAGAAATTTGTCTTAAGTGCTGCCGTGATTTTGAGTACAGAACAATTATTGGAATTATTACAAATAAGCGATAAATATCACGGCCTTGGGGATCTCGGCCGTGTGATGAAACAGACTTCGCCTCGAATGTTACTCTGACGTCATTTTTGGTATTACGGAATGATTTTTAATGAAACTAGGTACAAAGTTATTATCAGTGAATAATGGGTCTGATACGAAATCGGATGTCAATCATGATTAAATTATAATAATTTCCACGGTGTGTCATTATAATCCTAAACCTAATAATATTATAAATGCGAAAGTGCCTATGTTTGTTTTGTTTTCACGCGTAAACTACTTAACCGTACCACTTGTACCGTCATTTTATATGTACATTATTAGGATTCCTGGGATGAATATATTCCTATTCTTATTTTGGAAATCCCTTCGGGATACGCCCCGCTGGTCTTTAAAGGAGCGAAAAATCCCATCTTTGTCTCTGAAGTTGTGTGTTATTAATTGAATGAGCCTGTGAAATGTAATCAACTGTCCTGTGTAAAGATTGTTTATTATTTTCAATTTGTTTACATTTATAGAGTGTAAAATGTCAAAAGAGTAACCATAATTTTTAAGCCTCTTTAGATATCAGCGATTAGGTCAGTAATAATCTACCTTAGAAAATGTTCTAAGACATAAGAAGGTCCGAGCTTGACTCCGAAGACTCTCTCTGAAATATACCACAAGAACTATTCTAGATGAAATTTCGTTGGACTGTTCTTTTGAAGTAATGTGCGATCACTAGCTCTAAATGTTTTAAAATATTTTAAAATCTTATAAATGTTGTATGGATCTCTTATTAATATATTATGTATGTAGCGGTTCAATCATTCTTTGAGTTTTCCTTGCTGTGCATCCTTCATCGGGCTTTTGCCTATTGGATGTTCCATTTTATTTAACAACTATTGAGTTTTGTTTTTGTTTTAAGTTATAATTTATTGTTAAGTTTACATTTAGTTTTTTTGAAGATGATATTATTATTTAATTATTTTAAGTTTGTAAATATTTCATGATCGATGGTTTTATATTGTTTGATGTTTTGGTTTTGTATCAATCTCTTGTAAAATTTGTTAATACTTGTGAAATAATTTTTTTTGAAATTAAATGGATGATTTAATCTAAAATAACGACTCTAAACTTTAAGGAGACCCAGGACCTCCGCTTCTGACGATCCGTGAAGACGCCGTGGGTTAAGGAATGGCCTTGCGACATTCTACTGAGGATGACAGCGCACCCTGTCTGGCGTAATTTGTACTACGTAGTAAAACATCATCAACCGTCGGTCGAGGTGATACCGGCAAATGTCAAGGGCTGGCCATCCTTTCACTCAAAGTCTAACCTGTCAACGGCGAGCATTTCAGTGACCTACATTCCCTAATTATGTAGATAGGACGGGGAGTACTGCCTCGAGAGTCAGTCTTCGGTACGGAAGTCGACGTGGTGAATAATCGACATATCGTTACTCGTGAGTGACACTCCGATCGTTTATTCGCTGTACCTGTATATGTCTCAAATTATGAAGGTACAATTATAAATCACCTATTCTTTATAGACCAGAAACCAAGAGCTGATGTTTAACACACAACCTAGTTTTTTGTGGAAACGATAAAGGAATTTCCCATAAGATAGAAATCGGTCGCCAATTGGTTACTAAGCTTGTTCCGGCCATTATAACCATTATAATTTTAATGGTTAAATATATCAAACGATACTTTCTAAATCAAGTCTTACTTGTCAGCTTTACAAACTTAGAACCGAGTGTTAGAGACTTGATTAATAAATCATTCTACTGTATGGGGACAGTCTATTTGGCTAAACATGGACTCTGTTTCCCTTTATTTCGTTGCAGACGGTGATATAAATATTGTTTACGCGATTGTCGCTTACTTGCAAGTGAGTTAAGGTAAAGATTTCAGAAGAAAATGTTTGATGAGATTTTTAACTCTTAAAATAAAAAAAGTTTAAAAATTAAAATTAAAGTTTAGAAGCTGTTAAAGTATAGGCAGTGTACGTCAAAAAGACCTAAATAGTCTACTAAGTCAATTTCAAACTGATATTAATACAAATAAAAGTTTTATCAAAGTTAAAACACGTAGTCCTCTCAAAATAATATATGTTCAAAAACTTGAATCTTACTCAAATGGGATGCCGATTTAAAGTAAGTATCTTCCGTTAATCCGAAATACCTTTAGATGTTTCAGCAGACGTCTTGGTAATCCGGCATTACCTTGAGGTGCTGTGTATTTTCGGAGTCAGAAGGTTATAGAATATGTATCCTAGCGAGATACATTTGATCTACGGAGCGTCCAAAATGTAACAAACCATTAATGGGGATTCAAAGCCCAAAGTTCTGAGGAGTCAATACAGTTTATGGTCTTATTTAGTACAAGAAAGTATTAAGGACTTAATATTTAAATCATTTTTCTTATTAAGTTTTTTAAGGAGATTATAGGTCTGGTACTGTTTAATGTAATGAAAAGCCCGTGAAACAAATTTTGAGATAGTTTAAAACGCAAAGCAAAAAAAGAGAACATAAAACGTCCAACTTTTGAATCTCAAGGAACTTTTTTTATAAATCAGAACTCAGACTTCTATTAATCCAAAAAAACAATTATCGAGCAACATATGAAAGTTCACTAATCGACATATAACTTTGAATAGCTAAGTAATTATATGGACGAATAAAATATTATTTGTCGTAAAATAATTAGACAGTTATGCACAAGAACAAACATGGTTGAGTGTTACTATTTTGTTTTCCTTTCCTGCACCAGAAATCATCCAAATGTTGCAATCAGATATTTCGGGTGCAGTGGTACACCACGTTAACTCCCAGGGAGGCGTTTTAGTGAAATATAAATTTTAAAGCAAAACACTGGCTAAATAACGGCATGAAACCTCCCTTTTGGCTTCATTCGGGTTCACTTAGAGGTATTTCTCTAGAGAATCTCCCCCCGCGTCCACCCGCAACCCCCGCCCACCAACCCACTAGACTTCTCAGAGAAACTTACACACCCTCCCTCACCCCCCCTCAACCCCTCCCCACCACCTCGAGACTCCTTATTCGGATCAGTTTGTCTTTAGGGTTAAAGCGTATTAGCTATAATTCTCTGTAAGTTTTATTTGCGCTTCGCCAATATTATTTTACGACCCGGCGTGTAATACTGGTATGAAACTGACAAAAACATTCTGTGGTGATGGCTCTTCAGTAGAGCTTATCTTTAAATTTATTAAAAGTTTTTTTTGCAAAGCTGATTTAATTTTTTTCCCAGGAAGTAACAGGTTCATGACGAAAACGTATTTTATCATATTGATTCCGATTTTGGTAGTTATAACTAAACGTATTATGTACTCTGCAAGCAACCTTAATTGTTTTTGTGTTTAGTGTTGATTTTTAAATAGTTTAAGTCACAAGAGATAATTATAATATTTCCAGATTTACAATTTCATATAAATTCCTTATGATCAAAAACATATATAGAATAAAATTTAAATAATTATAATAGAATTACAATTGCTGAACTGATAACAAAATCACACTGACATTTTGTATTTTATTTGGATCCATATCAAATCCAACCAATTTTCAACTCATGTAACTCAATATATCCTCTTTCACGTACCAAAATTTTTGGCGAAAACTAAATATAAATTAAGTTTTAACATAATTATAGAATTTTTAACATTTCTTTTTACGAAATTTATGAATTAATTAGATGTCTTTATACCTATTAACTTCGATTTTGATAAAGGTCACTGTTTGCACTTAATTTTGGAAAATTTATATAATACACAGTTTACTACTACATTACAAAGTTGTTAAAAAATTTATAAATATTCTGTTGAAGCTATCCATCTGTTCTATTTTGGAAAAGATCAAGAAATTTGTTTTACATTCACAATGTTTTATTGTCCAATTTTAAATTAAGGTTAGTTACTCGGAGATTGGGTTTTCATATAAACTAAGATACCAGAACTGTCTAGGGATAAGAATCTGAAAATAGAATACAATAAAAAAACTTAACAATGAATTGTGAAGTAAGTCCAAATAAGAGTATATGATTACGACGTATAAACAAGTACTTGCATTTGTCGCCTTCTGTTCGGATGAACCCAAGAACATATTGCGTATGTGTCGCTTGAATTATACAATATTAGCTTTGAACAAGTATTTTGTTGTGTTAGTCGTAAAAATAATATGTATTTTGACAAGCTATAAGAGCACTATTTTAAATTTTTGACGCTTTTCATTAGCATTTTATGAAATATTTGAAACTACTGAGCAAGGCAGTGCTGCTCCTGGTGGCAGAGCCCTGCACTAGAGACACTGGCAACGACACTAGCTACACAACACAGCAGCAACCTCGAGACTAGGCGCTGTGACTCGCCTGCCTACTTCTGCTCTCCTGATACTTTTCCCTCATACTGTCACTCAATACACGTTCCTGTTGTGAAAATGACACTTTGTCGACGTCGCCGGCTACATTCTAGCTAGCTGTACGTGTTATTTAGGTTATAGAGAGCTTCATTAAATCTACGTACTTTTATTACCTATTTTAATGTGGCGTCAAGGTGCCATTCATATACTGTATTGTTTCTTCCACCATCTGAAATATTTATAGGCTTCCTTGGATTTCGTAATCGGGATGGAACCATTCTTTCTTTACATCTTGCTTGGAATGAATGGTGAGAGAGAGAGGAGAGAGAGAGAGAGAGAGACTTGTCTATCATTCAAGGTTATTCAACCTCATAAGCATAGAGAAACAACATTATGCCTTCCTGATACAGTAATTTTACCCCGTATGGCTTATTTCAAGAATAGTACAAATACATTTAGTTACACATTTTGAAGTCCCAACTATATTCATGACAACAGGGTTGTTCATATTGTAAAATGTTGTCGGAAATACTATATTGATATGATTATTTTACAACAACCTACTAAATATTAATATTTCAGTACCAAAAATAATTACGAGATATAAGGTGATAAAATGAAATACCAATATTACAATATTTTATTGTGCAATTATGTGATAAACTATCAAAACCTCGTTCACAATATAAAATTATTTATGAACTTTTAATGCTTTGACGGAGGAAAAACTAAAACCTGTAGAACGTTAGGTGTTTAAGGTATGTAATTTAATGAAAAGTTCGTGAAACATGTTTTGAGATAAATAGTTCAAAATGCAAAACGTAAAACACTTTAAAACTTTAAGGATACTTCAGAGTTTCCGACAAGTAGCTTTCACATCTCAACGGAGTGTTTCAAAAATCAGAATTTAGAGTTATTATTAATTAAAAAGAAAGTACTATCGAACATCTTATTAAAGTTTTAAAAACTTACATATGACTTTCAATGACGAAACGAGAAATCTAAAGTGTCTACGCGTGAACTGAAATCAGTGTCCAGTCTATTTTGATAAACCACTTCTCATAATTCATTCATTCTTTCCAAAAGCATGAAATCTGAGGTATGTTTTTATATTTATAAATATTTATTAAGTTTTTCAGACACCGCAATGTAAATGTCTTCTATTACTTTAGGCATTTACAAGACAATGAGTGCCATACCCACAAAAGTCAATACTATCTTAAAATGTCTATAAATACACAGAATAAAAATAACGTTTATCAAAACATTATAACAAATCTTTATTCTGAATTAATAACATATTTTGCAATTACAATAATTATTTGTAATGAAAACTGTGATTATTTAAGTGTTGAAATCACTTAAATATTTAATAATGTAATATTTAAAAAATGCTTATACATGATCACGTATTACGCTCAACCACACACCTACAACTAATTATTTTCTTCCAAAAGATTTGTCTTTAAGGAAATTTTGAATTTTGACTGAAATTAAAGCGGAGAAAAGATATTTCAAATATCGATATAATACCAGATACTATCAGAAAACGTGGAAACCCGAAGCAAAGTCTAATAATTTTAGTGTATGGTGAAAATTATCTTGATTTTATTACAGATTACTTGATTCTATGTCCCATGAGAACTAAGGTCACGCGATACTCTGCTAGTAAAACCGGATTCCGGTCCACCCAAGATTTCTTTAACTCCATTTGAATCATTCAGGAGCCAATAGAAAAGGTTGCTTTGGTTCAGAATTGACCTGAAAGATTAATCAGGTGGAAGGAGGTCGCACCGAACTCATCCATCGCAGCTCATATCGAGTCCTGTAGTTATTTGCAGTTCATGTTCGTGTACCGTTAGAGAAGATCGGTTTTGGAATGGACTGAGAGGTCAAGCCACGGTTCACTTGGCAGCCACCGCCAACCGGTTCCCGCCGCTCCGCTCATCTGGTTAATAAACAGAGAAACAAACAAACACGACCGTGCACATTGTTTGCGTTATCACCTGCTTCTGCTGCTAATGCTGCTGATCGTCTTGAAACAAACACGACCGTGCACATTGTTTGCGTTATCACCTGCTTCTGTTGCTAATGCTGCTGATCATCTTGAAACAAACACGACCGTGCACATTGTTTGCGTTATCACCTGCTTCTGCTGCTAATACTGTTGATGATAATCTTGAAACAAACACGACCGTGCACATTGTTTGCGTTATCACCTGCTTCTGCTGCTAATACTGTTGATGATAATCTTGAAACAAACACGACTGTGCACATTGTTGGCGTTATCACTTGCTGTTGGTGCTGCTGCTATTTTGCTGTCAATCCTCCTTTGTCCTAGTGGAAGTCCTTGAACACTTTATTATTCCTAACAATTCTTACGTCATTTTTATTGCTGGTAACGTGAACACATTTCCTGATGTCAGAGCCTTTTGTGATTTGGAACCAGTTCTAATTCTTTAATAATGCATTGTTTTTGGCCATTATAGTTAGATTGGATCTAAAATTCAAGAAACACTGCGTATAGGATATGTACAAAACCATTAATGTCTAATTCAGATTTACTAGTTACTGGTTTTGGACAATGGGTTTCCGCTGTTTTATAATTAATTTATGTTCTGCTCAAAAGTAAATGGAGAATCTAAATGATTTAACCTTATTAGAATTCCTAAACGTTTGTAGTTACATGTCTACAATAATAAATGTGTGCTTTCATATTGCTTGTGTATTTAAGTTATCCCAGTTCTAAGTTATAAAATCATGGGATATTAAGGAATTAAGAATCGGAATTAAGATTCTCTTGTGCGAGTAGGCTATAATGTTATGTTGACAATTATTAGTAAACTTTTTATTAGTATTAAAACAAATTTTTACTATTATATAAAAATACTTACTTTTTAATACGAAAAAAGTAATGGTTGTATGTTTGCATATCAAAATAAACCCAACAAGACAAACCAACCGGTTTCCTTAGCAGAACGTGCAATTTGTATCGAATGCATTCAACGAAGGCTACCAAGTGGAGACAACACAAGAATCATTCACACTGGCTGTGTTCCAGAAGGCCAATGATACAATGATGAGGATGATTGCATAGTTTCCTCGTCGTGCACGTTCCTTGGCGCGTGATCGGGTCTGTTGATACGCGGAGTTCTTGGTCGCCTTGTGTCCGACATCTAGGATATTTAGGGAATAGCAGCCACTCACACTGGCTGTGTTCCAGAAGGCCAATGATACAATGATGAGGATGATTGCATAGTTTCCTCGTCGTGCACGTTCCTTGGCGCGTGATCTGGTCTGTTGATACGCGGAGTTCTTGGTCGCCTTGTGTCCGACATCTAGGATATTTAGGGGAATAGCAGCCATTCACACTGGCTGTGTTCCAGAAGGCTAATGATACAATGATGAGGATGATTGCATAGTTTCCTCGTCGTGCACGTTCCTTGGCGCGTGATCTGGTCTGTTGATACGCGGAGTTCTCGGTCGCCTTGTGTCCGACATCTAGGATATTTAGGGGAATAGCAGCCATTCACACTGGCTGTGTTCCAGAAGGCTAATGATACAATGATGAGGATGATTGCATAGTTTCCTCGTCGTGCACGTTCCTTGGCGCGTGATCTGGTCTGTTGATACGCGGAGTTCTCGGTCGCCTTGTGCCGACATCTAGGATATTTAGGGGAGTAGCAGCCATTCACACTGGCTGTGTTCCAGAAGGCCAATGATACAATGATGAGGATGATTGCATAGTTTCCTCGTCGTGCACGTTCCTTGGCGCGTGATCTGGTCTGTTGATACGCGGAGTTCTCGGTCGCCTTGTGCCCGACATCTAGGATATTTAGGGGAATAGCAGCCATTCACACTGGCTGTGTTCCAGAAGGCCAATGATACAATGATGAGGATGATTGCATAGTTTCCTCGTCGTGCACGTTCCTTGGCGCGTGATCTGGTCTGTTGATACGCGGAGTTCTCGGTCGCCTTGTGCCCGACATCTAGGATATTTAGGGGAGTAGCAGCCATTCACACTGGCTGTGTTCCAGAAGGCCAATGATACAATGATGAGGATGATTGCATAGTTTCCTCGTCGTGCACGTTCCTTGGCGCGTGATCTGGTCTGTTGATACGCGGAGTTCTCGGTCGCCTTGTGCCCGACATCTAGGATATTTAGGGGAGTAGCAGCCATTCACACTGGCTGTGTTCCAGAAGGCCAATGATACAATGATGAGGATGATTGCATAGTTTCCTCGTCGTGCACGTTCCTTGGCGCGTGATCGTTCCTTGGTCGCCTATCTTCTAATGATACAATGATGCGCGTGCACGTTCCTTGGCGCGTGATCGGTCTGTTGATACGCGGAGTTCTCGGTCGCCTTGTGCCCGACATCTAGGATATTTAGGGGAATAGCAGCCATTCACACTGGCTGTGTTCCAGAAGGCGCCAATGATACAATGATGAGGATGATTGCATAGTTTCCTCGTCGTGCACGTTCCTTGGCGCGTGATCTGGTCTGTTGATACGCGGAGTTCTCGGTCGCCTTGTGCCGACATCTAGGATATTTAGGGGAATAGCAGCCATTCACACTGGCTGTGTTCCAGAAGGCCAATGATACAATGATGAGGATGATTGCATAGTTTCCTCGTCGTGCACGTTCCTTGGCGCGTGATCTGGTCTGTTGATACGCGGAGTTCTCGGTCGCCTTGTGCCCGACATCTAGGATATTTAGGGGAGTAGCAGCCATTCACACTGGCTGTGTTCCAGAAGGCCAATGATACAATGATGAGGATGATTGCATAGTTTCCTCGTCGTGCACGTTCCTTGGCGCGTGATCGGGTCTGTTGATACGCGGAGTTCTCGGTCGCCTTGTGTCCGACATCTAGGATATTTAGGGGAATAGCAGCCATTCACACCGGCTGTGTGTTCCAGAAGGCCAATGATACAATGATGAGGATGATTGCATAGTTTCCTCGTCGTGCACGTTCCTTGGCGCGCGTGATCGGGTCTGTTGATACGCGGAGTTCTCGGTCGCCTTGTGCCCGACATCTAGGATATTTAGGGGAGTAGCAGCCATTCACACTGGCTGTGTTCCAGAAGGCCAATGATACAATGATGAGGATGATTGCATAGTTTCCTCGTCGTGCACGTTCCTTGGCGCGTGATCTGGTCTGTTGATACGCGGAGTTCTCGGTCGCCTTGTGCCCGACATCTAGGATATTTAGGGGAGTAGCAGCCATTCACACTGGCTGTGTTCCAGAAGGCCAATGATACAATGATGAGGATGATTGCATAGTTTCCTCGTCGTGCACGTTCCTTGGCGCGTGATCGGGTCTGTTGATACGCGGAGTTCTCGGTCGCCTTGTGCCCGACATCTAGGATATTTAGGGGAGTAGCAGCCATTCACACTGGCTGTGTTCCAGAAGGCCAATGATACAATGATGAGGATGATTGCATAGTTTCCTCGTCGTGCACGTTCCTTGGCGCGTGATCGGGTCTGTTGATACGCGGAGTTCTCGGTCGCCTTGTGCCCGACATCTAGGATATTTAGGGGAATAGCAGCCATTCACACTGGCTGTGTTCCAGAAGGCCAATGATACAATGATGAGGATGATTGCATAGTTTCCTCGTCGTGCACATCCATAGTTTAGTGCGTAATCTGGTCTCCTGATACCGTAGAGAAATCTCGGCTGCTTAGGGAATTAACCACTTAGGTTCACCGAGGTGACCATCAACGTAAGTGTCAGATTTAACGTAAGTTGACATATTTTCCCAGTCGAGATAAATAGATGTAGCGAGCAGACAAAGTTGTACAGATATGACCATTTATAGATGAGTATTGGTGGTTACATTACTCTGTGCATTATAAGAGGTTCAGTATTGCGTTTGTGAACTTGAGGTATAAGGGGCAACACGATACTTTTAGCTATGTATGCAATGAGCATATAAATAAATTCGGGTTTTGTTTGCATAGATTTGACTAATATGATAATGTACGATATGTGCAAAACTGAAAAGACTTTGGAAAACTTAATTATCACTCATTGAAAGGACCACTTGACTGTTAGGCCCCATTCAACTCACCTGTATATGTGGATATGTGTATTATAGCCAATTTTAGTACAACGTCTGGATAAAAATTAGTGTCCATGGCAAGGCCAACATATTTAAGAATTTAAAAGCGTGGGGTATGTTTCAGCAATAATGGTGTATACAGGAAAACTTAAAAAATGTTTTATTATAAAGTTTCGTCAATCTCGCAATTAAAATATGCTTTGGGTAACTTAATGAATTATTATTGTCTACCATCCAAGGACTATTTTTTAGGAATGACGTTATAAAATATCCTTATCCTGGATGAAATTTACGTCTTTGCCACACTGAAATTTTACAATGTAAGAAGTAAATGAAACAACTTACATATGACAAATTCGTACTCCACAACTCAAACTTCAATTTGTCCTGATTAAAACTGACATATTTGCTACAGTTTTCCTAAAGTACAGATTGAAACCTCTCCACGGAATATAAATATATATGTATTCATACGTATTCTTTGAACATAACAAATATTTCTAATTAATTTTCTTTAAGAGTAAAAATTCCAGTTCACAATAAGAGTACGACGAATGACAGCTTAGCCACAGTGTGGAATAAGAGCGGCGCCAGGACGATCACCACTTTGCGGGCAGTCGGTTATGATTTTAAGTAGGGTAGGTATAGTACAATGATTCTATCGAGCGGCGAAGTGCCAAATAACAATTGACCTACCTGAATGTTACTACTAAAAGTAGTAACGTGTTTGAGTTACTATGGTGTACATTAAACCGTGTTACTCCTTTTCTGTTTGGCCTTCTGTCTTGTGTTGCCGGATATAGGTGGCTAAGAACAGTACATAAACTCAACCTATTATTTTTTATGGTTTTTTTCCTTTCAGTTACTATTATCAAGCTGAAATTGATGTATAACGATAATGCTTGTTTTGGGCGTTTATTAATTAAAATCGTGCGATTGAGAAAATTGGCGATGGGTTGTTTAAGTTAACCTGTTACTGTTTTTATAAGTTTAAATAATAGTTTAATAATAAAGTGAATTAAGAATGGATGTTAGAAAAGCGATTTGTTCCTGTAGCGCAGTGTAGTAGGTACGGTGGCTATAGTGAAATAAAGCAACGTCGAGCGTGGCTGCTGCTTGAATGGATGACCGCTGAGCGATGCTGTCTTTGAAAGCAGCCCGCCTGCCCGGCCATTGGTGGTGGTTCGGAAGTCACCTTTAAGCCGTTGGTCCCCAGGTGTTAGAGAGGGCTTCTTAGTCCTAACTTTACTGGTAAAATAAGACATCTTTACTTTACTTTACTGTTGTATGTTTGACTTAAGGATATTGCGCTTTGATGGTTCCTGGTGACGCCCGTTTGAGACAGTACGAAGCATGCCCTGGAGCCACGATACAGGATGACTAGAGATAGCCTTTTCTCCCTGTGACTATAGCTCAGATCTCAATTACTCCACTTGTAGTTCGTATCAGGGTTCCAGAGGGAGGCTCTTGTTTACTTTCAGGGATGGTTGTAGAGATATTTTAACGAGTAAATTAAGCTTACTAATAGAAGTAGAAAACTCACAGCGCATGCGCTGTTTCTGAATGGCGTCCCTATTGGAGGATGAGTGGTACCAGTCTTGGTACACAATGACAATAGCGTGGATATTGAGATTTATTCCAAATATCAGATTATGCCACTGATGCTCTGAAACATTTGTCCAATAAAGTTTATATATGAACTAAATTTGTGAAACGTATAGCTTAATGTAATGGGGTATGAAATCAAACAGTTTTTTTTTTATTAGAATACGCTAAAGTTTCGAGTAAAATAAAACTAAGTGCACTTGCTTTTGCTGAAAAGTATAACCAGGAAAACATGCATGTGCACTACTTACAGAGAGCAAAGTGGGGTAGGATAATAGGATGTTGGACTTTTTTGTAACATATAACGATGGCAAAAGCCCGAAATCATGTTATCCTTTTAAATAATCCATCGTCAATAATAAACTTTAAACAAAGAATGTGATCTTGTCTCGAATCTAAGATCGAATATCAGAATAATATTTACAACTACCTCACAGTAACCCTTCCGGCTCAATCTAATATGACTTTATTGGAAAAACTTTTATCTGCCCATTGAGATGTAATCCTCTAAACTCTTCGGATCAATTATAATGAACGTTGAGAAAATACTAATCTCACATTTTACACCAAATCACTTCACTAGCACTCTCAAATTCTTGGCCACCATCATGGTGAATTTGGCTATCCTTATCTACACAGAAACATTGCCTAGTACTTCATTGACTTAATAATGATCATTGAGAAAATCCCTATCCCAAAACATTTTCATATCATTGGACTAGCACCCTGAAAGTCGCAGCCACCACCTTACAGCCTTAGGATACTCTTACTTTCCCAGGAACATGTCAACCATTACCTCCTGTGGTAAATCATGGGCAGTGAGAAACATTCCAGTTTCACAATTAATTCCTTATCATTTCTAGAGGAACAAAAAAAATCGCATCCTCCATGAAGGGTGCCTTCGGGAGTGTCATCCAATGTTGAATCACCAGTTATCCTTAGGTCTGAAGTTTATGGTGAATATTGACATTACCCTTATTATTCCAATTAACAGCACTGGGCATTTGGATGACATTTTGCAAATGGACGAGATTGGTAATGTATTTTGGTGAAATTTCATTCACACGTAGCATCTGCAGTTGTCTTGGAAACTCATGAACATCAAAAAAGACCAATAGGAACTCTTTTACAAGATTTGCAATTATTATTCGAACGAGACACTGGTATTGCCATGTAATGCCATGTACAATTTGAAGCTTTATTAAAGCCAAACGGCGCAAATATGTTTATAGTAAAAACGGAACATGTAATATTCCAAATTTAAATGGAGGATATCATTTTCGAAAAAGTTTTGGAGACCACTTTCGTCCTGGTTAAGTTTCACATTCATTTCAATAAAAATCATTAGTTAAAGAGGAAATTTAAATCGCTTGCCCGCACACATACTTCTTCGACAGAGAAAATATAGTGGAATTGAAAGCTATATTACTTTCAGTGCGTAAAGCAAGTTCCTGCTTAAGCATAAATAGCCTATCATATTGATACTGCCTATACTGTTTAAGATTCCGGATAATTAAAGTCCTGACGGTTCATTTTGGAGGTATCACCAGAAGATATATTATATTAAATACAATGTGACATCATGGGAACTTGAATTGCATTCTAAGGAGGACAATAATGTCATTTATATAAAAAAAATTGTTTTGTATATTTTTCTGTATTGGTCATATTTTTGTTTCACCGAACATTGGATCATACCCACTGAGAAGAGAACTTTCAAGTAGTGAAGATTATTATATTACTATTATAATAATAACTAGGGGAATGGTAGATTCGTTCCCTAACCGAAGAAGTACCATATCCGAATACCCGATGAAATCCTGACGACCACAACCGAAATGGTGAGGTTAAGTTCGCCCATAACCCTTGTCAGTCACGGAGCGATCGGTATCACCAATGGACGGAGAGGTCCTGCCCGAGAGCGAGTAACAGTCAGTTCTGTGATCCAGATTCTCCGTTACGCAACCAGTGACTTGCCCCATGTAATTGCTCTCTGTATTGCCCCGGCCCGCTCTCGCAATCCGCTTGCTTGCGTCTCGCTTCTTGCGTCCTCTATAGTTACGTACCGCTCCATCGCCGCGCCGCGCCACGTCGCGTCAAGCGTCACAGACCGGCCGCTGAGCTTCAAGGCATCCATCCGCATTTGTACGATTGCTATGGCTATACATTCTTTTTACTCCAGATTCCCATTTCGATTACAAGATTTGGAGTATGCAAAATTACGTGTCTTGTAACATACTCCGTTAAGTTAAGAATCCATGTTCGGTGGTGGGGTGGGGGGGGGTGGGGGAGGAGTATCAGCACATCCTGGTCAGAGTAGGGACTTCCATTCAGGGATGTATACATCGTAGACTCGATCTTACCTTAGTAAAAATGAACATTGCAAAATTTCAAGTCCATACCTCCATTTGTTCTTACAATAACCTAAGGAAAAAAGGAAATGTTTCCAGGATGTGGATATGGATTTTAAAAACATGTAATTTGTCAGGTGATAGTATCATTTAAAAATAGTAACCGAGCAGCTAAACAAAGTTTGCGCAACCTTCCGACTCAGGCTTGAAACTTGAAATGGTGTTCTTTAGTCACACATGTCCAGGATCAAGGATCTAGTAAAAATACTAGTGGGAACCCTTAACCGCTTCACAGTTTTTTGCTTCGTACAGGTTTTGACCCTCCGGCATCTTTTTTTGTTAGATTTGTTATTAATAAAATATTTATTTCGCCGTTTTGTCAAATATTGAGAGCAAGGAAAAAAGCCACTAAATTACTGGAATTTAAACTATTATTATAACTCAAAATACAAGTAACTCCGGAGAATAAATACGCACATCTTATTCTGTGGAGACACCACAAATATAATATAGATACTAAGCCACTATTATTAACGCAACAATATACTGCAAAATTTTTGAGTTTTAATACTTTAAAATGATTTGAAAGATTGTCATACATGAATTCAATATAATAAATACATTTTTTTTAAATATGAATTTATTTATTTTGCAGAAAATTTTAAGAACAACAATACAATTACATTACTGCCCTAAGTGAAACTTCAAAAGGTAAAATTAAATAAATGTGCTATTTAATCATTAACTTATTTTATTAAAAAACATACTTTGGAAAGAAACCCTACATAATTCGTAATACTATATAAATAAATAAAACCATAAGTGATACAAAATGCAATAATATAAGTGTTTTACATTGCAGTATTAGTATAAGTATAGTATTCAAAAAAATCATCAAAGTTTGATACAAGGATACTGAACGCGGAAAGAAAGTAAGCTGCAGTTGGAATGTCGGCCATACTAAACCGTTACTTGCACCGACACAATGATAGCCGCAACCTTGCTTTGGTACTTAAATGTCTGCCGCCTCAACTACTGTACTGCAGTCGTAGAGATCTACTCTAACCTTGGTTGCATCCCACCACTAATAATCATGCACGTTGCTAGTAGGTTCATGTCAGTACAGCTCACTACACCGACACAATGATAGCCGCAACCTTGCTTTGGTACTTAAATGTCCGCCTCAACTACTGTACTGCAGTCGTAGAGACCTACTCTAACCTTGGTTGCATCCCACCACTAATAATCATGCACGATGCTAGGTTCATGTCAGTACAGCTCACTACACCGACACAATGATAGACGCAACCTCGCTTTGGTACTTAAATGTCTGCCGCCTCAACTACTGTACTGCAGTCGTAGAAACCTACTCTAACCTTGGTTGCATCCCACCACTAATAATCATGCACGATGCTAGGTTCCTGTACCAATACAGCTCACTACACCGACACAATGATAGCCGCAACCTCGCTTTGGTACTTAAGTGTTTGTAGCCTCAACTACTGTACTGCAGTCGTAGAAACCTACTCTAACCTTGGTTACATCCCACCACTAATAATCATGCACGATGCTAGGTTCCTGTCAATACAGCTCACTACACAGACACAATGATAGCCGCAACCTCGCTTTGATACTTAAATGTCTGTAGCCTCAACTACTGTACTGCAGTCGTAGAGATCTACTCTAACCTTGGTTGCATCCCACCACTAATAATCATGCACGATGCTAGGTTCATGTCAATACAGCTCACTACACCGACACAATGATAGCCGCAACCTCGCTTTGATACTTAAATGTCTGTAGCCTCAACTACTGTACTGCAGTCGTAGAGATCTACTCTAACCTTGGTTGCATCCCACCACTAATAATCATGCACGATGCTAGGTTCCTGTACCAATACAGCTCACTACACCGACACAATGATAGCCGCAACCTCGCTTTGATACTTAAATGTCTGTAGCCTCAACTACTGTACTGCAGTCGTAGAGATCTACTCTAACCTTGGTTGCATCCCACCACTAATAATCATGCACGTTGCTAGGTTCCTGTACCAATACAGCTCACTACACCGACACAATGATAGCCGCAACCTCGCTTTGATACTTAAATGTCTGTAGCCTCAACTACTGTACTGCAGTCGTAGAGATCTACTCTAACCTTGGTTGCATCCCACCACTAATAATCATGCACGATGCTAGGTTCCTGTCAATACAGCTCACTACACCGACACAATGATAGCCGCAACCTCGCTTTGGTACTTAAATGTCTGCCGCCTCAACTACTGTACTGCAGTCGTAGAGATCTACTCTAACCTTGGTTGCATCCCACCACTAATAATCATGCACGATGCTAGGTTCATGTCAATACAGCTCACTACACCGACACAATGATAGCCGCAACCTCGCTTTGGTACTTAAAACTCTGCAACTTCAACTATGGTACTTCAACTTTTATATATTTATATTTAAATATATTTTATAACTATTTTCATAAACGATTTTTATCTCTTTAGAAGCCCTGCGTAAAATCTCTTCACATTTTACGCGTGATTACTGTTATATTCTAATCAAGTTGTAATAGTTACACGTTTGATGTATATATTTTAATAATGATTCGTTTATATTTATTAAAATTTCTTTATATGTGGAGATTTACTGAAACAAAATTTAATGATTTTCTGTTGTATGATAATAACATTAAAACCAACAGAAGTCAATTAAATTTATTCAGAAATTTAAATTTTTTTTAATGTACTAAAAAAATCCTCAACGGGTTTAAATTATAAATTTTAGATAATGAACTAATAATAAAATACCTTACCTCTTTTTATTTTTTTCAACGTAATACCTATAATTAGCACTCGTAAAATTAAAATCTTATATCAAATACTTATGTTTAATGTACCAAAATGTGAAAAAAATTAACATGGGTGGTACATATTCATAAGTACTTTGAAATCTCTTTTGTCCCCCAAAAAACCACAGTTTGTGCATTCAAATTGTTATAACGCTTGTAAAGTACTCAAAAACTACCCAAAACTAACTAGACCCATATGTAGCTACATGGAGTTATTTACCATATTATAAAATAGGAACACAAAATAGAAATTACTTTTCGACTCTGAACTGTAAGTGAGTAGGACCGTAATTGTGACGTCTCAGCGACGTTAAGTCATGTTATTGACGTGTATTTTCCTGCCATGCTAGTACAGTGTGATCGGCGGTTAGAACTAGTTAACTATAATATTTCCACGGTCACTATCTATAACAATGCCCTTAATAAAACAAATTATTAAAAGCCAAACTAGATATTGTAGGCCACAACGTGTCTGTTAGCACATTTTCATTTGACATTTTATTTCGGTGTGTCACAAATAATTGGTATAATTTGTTTACTTTATCTAGTTTGCAGTCTATGTATTAGGATAGTAGTGGATTTCAGAGAAAGTTAACGTTTTTATTTTTACTCATAACGGTTTCAAATGTTCCCAGAATACATGCTACCTTCACATACAGTCCATCGCCCAAACAAGGAAAGAAACACAAAATCGCAGTTGTTGATTTATAAACTGCTCAATTACAAAATAAACAAGAGCACAGATACGCGAAGTCTTACCCTCGCCTTGAAGAAGTCCTTGGGTGTCAGTGTGAGAGAAAGTATAGACGAGTTAAATAAGTAGTTGCGGACTACATTGCAAGTTGAAGCAATAATTTTAAGACCATTATTGCTAAAAAAACTGGTTGATCTTGAACATTACAGGACGAACCGCGAGTAGGAATCGAAGCAGACGTATAAACGGGTCGCTATAACAGGCGTATTGTGCAACTTGTGTTCGGTTTAACTGTTAATTTTGAGCCAACGCTACATTACAGGTCCGTTTATATAACTATCACTCTGTCGCGCTTGTTAAGAAGTTTTTTCTGCAGAAACAAGGTTTTTACTGTGTACGTGCGAAATGCTTACATCTCATTTAGGGTATTGGAGGACAAAACATGAATCAGTACGTCATTATATAAAACATCCATATGCAATCAGTATCAATATCTATTTGTCTTATTATAATTTTTATAAAACTAATAGTGTTTACATTTAGTCATTTATTTAATCAAACATCTATTCGCTTTCTGGTACTTTATTTACATAATTCTGTTCAGAATAAAACGTTTTGAAAGTTTTATTAAACGATTTGATCTGTTTCCTGGTGAAATAGCAAATTCATTGTTGGTTAATGATGAAAAATTGTTTTTCACTCCAATTTGGAATTTATCATCGTTTTTTTTTCAAAAACAACTTAATTATTGGACCTTTTTTATTCAATTTATTACGCAATGAATCATAGGAAACGATTGAATTTGCCCCTTAATCTATCTTACCAGAATTACAACTCGTTTTACATGATAAGCTGAAATCCGGGCGAACCCTGATTATAGGTCTATTATACTCTACGTATATATAGTTTTTGGGTATGTTACTGTATAGAATAGTACGCAATTATGGCAGATTATCTTCAACATTGGTAAGGAGCGCAACACTAGTAAAATACTCATAAACCTCTTAATTTTTTTTGGGTATCTGGTATTTGAGGACGCAAAAAATCGCGTCGGTTCCAACAAACAAGAATAGGAAAAGTTTTAATAGAAACAAATGGTTTTTTTTATTTGTACATAATATGGGAAATTGGTATTGAATGTACTAAGAACGTTTATGAAATCTTACATATAATATCCCTGTCAGGACAATCGGCATATCTTTATACATTTTCGAGACATTAAAAGAAAGAAAAATGAAGGAAACAACAACGTAAGAAGACTCGCCAGCTTAAAAACATTTTATGATTAATAAACCAAGTGGGTAGTTTTTATGGCGATCTAAATTACTAACTCAGAGTATTAGGAGCTAAAGGTTATTTGTCACAAATTCGATTTAATAAGAAAGTTATTGAATACGAAGCATTTAAGCATGTAATGTTAAAAAGAAGCCCACATGAAATGAAAGAGTGCAAATTGCACCAAAGTATATTTCTTAGTTCATTCCTAGGTTTATATGGAGAATGTGTCCTAACTCCACTATCACATGTTCGTTGCTAGTAAAAGAAGATGCCGTGGTTGATCACGGAATTTTCACTGAAAGTGGGCTTAATCTGTTATGACGGTTCAAACTGTAACGCGTCTGCCAAAAGAATAAGATGTCTTGCTAAGATTTGGAAAGTTTAGGAATACACATGGGTTCAAAAGACACATCCGAATATAAGTGAAGAGTTCTAAAACAGGTGCTCGATGGAGTATCAAATACAGAAAAAACCACCCTTTAAGTGTCTCGGCGGCACCCCACAGTGTGCCAATAGGAAGGCTGGGCTGCAATACTGTCCGTCCCTGGCAGCAACGATCCATCCGTTTCAGCACTTGATATTATCGATTGGCAGAGAAATGCAATTCCTGCAATTATTGCAATACTTTTATTGAAATTCGTTCTCAGCTATAAGAAATCAGTTCTTATTTAACTGATAATACCACCAGTCTTGCTGTGATGATGGCTGTGAAGATTGCATCACAGCAACAAGCCAAATTGCGATAGAGCTTCGCGTTGTTTCCTTGAATGTCATTAAAGAACTGAACGTCAGTGTCAGTTCTCCATGAGATCGCAGCTCAACCCCTTCAGGAACCAAGCATCAAAGATTTTCACCAGCCTTGCTGCGATGATGGCTGTGATGATTGCGTCACAGCAACAAGCCAAATTGCGATAGATCTTCGTAGATCTTCGGGTTGTTTCCTTGAATGTAACTAAAGAGCTGAACATCTGAGTTAATTCACCATGAGATCGTAACTCAATGGCTTCAGGAACCATGCATCAAAGATTTCCATCGGCCTAGCTGTGATGATTGCATCACAGCAACAAGCCAAATTGCGATAGATCTTCGTAGATCTTCAGGTTGTTTCCTTGAATGTAACTAAAGAGCTGGACATCTAAGTTAATTCACCATGAGATCGTAACTCAATGGCTTCAGGAGCCAAGCATCAAAGATTTCCACCAGTCTTGCTGTAATGATGATTGTGATGATTGCATCACAACAACAAGCCAAATTGCAATAGAGCTTCGCGTTGTTTCCTTGAATGTCATTGAAGAACTGAACGTCAGTGTCAGTTCTCCATGAGATCGCAGCTGAACGCCTTCAGGAACCAAGCTTCAAAGATTTCCAACAGCCTTGCTGTGATGATGGCTGTGATGATTGCGTCACAGCAACAAGCCAAATTGCGATAGATCTTCGTAGATCTTCGGGTTGTTTCCTTGAATGTCATTAAAGGACTGGACATCTGACTTAATTGCTCATGAGATCGTAACTCAATGGTTTTAGGATCTAAGCATCAAAGATTTTCACCAGCCTTGCTGTGATAATGGCTGTGATGATTGCGTCACAGCAACAAGTCAGAAAGAACTAAACGTCAGAGTCAGTTCGCCATGAGATCGCAACTCACCGCCTTCAGGAACCGAGCACCATAAATTTCCACCAGCGGCTGTGGTGTTACATTGACTGGTCAAAATTACGTCAGCTTTTCATTGGTTACTTGAACGTAACTTAAAACCTGGATGTAAGAGTCACTTCTCCATTGCTAAAATTATGGCAGTGCAAGAAATCGGTTTCAAGAATACATAATAAAACAGTAGCCAAATTTACCTCGTTATTAAAGAAGGGCTTACAGTATACAAATCTCCGATAATGATTAATATAGTCGTAGTCTAAGTGGAGTACTCTACGAGTACTATATTTTTATTGGGGGTAGACTAGTTGTTTGGTCGGTAAAACAATTAGATTATTAAAATTTATATTAATTCTACATTTAATTAGCTCAAAATATGAACTTAATTTTTTATGTCTAACTAGCATTTCAAATAATATTGAAGATTTTCCAAACATGAGCATGAAAAATTCGAGGAAAGTTCTACATGTTCATTTATTCAGCACTGTTTCTGGTGTCTATATTACAGCTGGATACAGAATTTAATTTCCATATAAATAAAACCGATTATTAGGAACTTGGCCATGAACAACTTCTTAGAAAACTACTCTACGGAGAAACCCAGAATCGCAGCGAATGTGTGAATACTGTCATATGTTCGCGTACACCCAAAACAACTTTTGTGATGAGGATACCTTGTAACTTGGAGTCTATGAGGTTGAGGAAATATTTACCAAGGGAAACATAGCGAAATTTCATGTGTTGGAACAGTTTGGAATCAATCCTGGCTATTAACGTTTGGTGGAGATGAAGCAACAACGTGTACTACGTTGGATTAAAAAAGCAGAAAGTCACCAACTTCTTAAACCAGGTCTTAAGAATTATGTTTTGAAAATACATACAAATGAACTGCAGCATCAGCATCAGCATGTAATACAGCCTAAATTGTCCTATATAATGTACTCAAGACAAAGGGAGTTACTTGCTGTTTGTAAACATGAGTGAACTGCTAACTAGACCGTGGTGTTTCGATAATGTTCAGACATAGGTGTATTGTTGCTAGGTAGTGCATCAACATATATATCTCTTCCTCAGTGATGATTTTGTTATCTATGTACTGACAGACTAACTAAAAAATAAACCAAATATTAAACTCGAAAAATAAATTATTTTGAATGCCTATAATTCTTACATACCGTTGCTTGTTTTAACTTATGGTGTCCCAATAATATGCTAAGACGTTTGTAAGAGTGTTACTTTACTAAAGCATGACATTTCGAAAACTGGTATCCAATGTCTTCGTCAGGAGTTAAACCCCGAAACAAAAGCTTTCTTATTATTGTTTATAAACAAAACTGTAATGATTTGTATTGAATATTATTTACTTATGGCACTTGCTTAAAAACCTTTGATATTAGATCCAATATCATTTTAATTTTGAGTACCACAGAGAAGAAAAATGATACAAATTGTGATCTGGTGTGCTTGTGCGATCATACTATAACACGAAACATAACATTGGAAGCCAGTCCATTGCGGTTCATTATTTAATAATCATGGAAAGAGATGTAAATACAAATTTTAATAACAGTGTTATGGCGGGAAACTCATCTTCTAATCACATGTGAAGTTAAAATCAAATTGTCATGTAGACTATGTTTGTTCAAAGTTATCCTCAGGCATTTATGTCTTGAGGAATTGTCCGAAATACTGCCCAACGCAGGGACTGATGACGGCATATAATGGACTGATCTACCCACACCTTTCTTACGGATTGGCATTGTGGGGAGGTTGCACAACCGCAAACTTTTCCAGAATTTTCATCCTTCAAAAAAAGCAGTTCGAACAATTGCAAAACTGCAATGGAGAGAGTCGTGCAGGCCAGCTTTCAAAAATCTAAAATTGTTGACATTACCTTGCATCTACATCTTGGAAACGTGTCTTTTTTTCAAATCCAAATGCGAACACACAAGAGGTAGTGATTTACACTCTTATGCAACTAGAGGCAGGGATGACTACCGAACTGGGAGACACGACGGTAGCTCACGAGCGTTTGCCTTCTCAGGCAGGAGTTCGAATTGTCAACAACTTGCCGAACTCGATCAAAAGTGTCCCCATGCTGAAGGCATTCAAAACTCTTATAAAACAACATTCATTACACTTGCATTCTACAGCATATACGAGTTTATGGCACACAATTGGGAGACCTCTCAATTGGTTGACTGACCGAGGAAGTTGTGGATAAATTCGAATGAGTGAGACAGAGTGAACGCAAAAATTGTACATATGGAGGGGGCTGCGATGTTAGAACGAATGGAAAATTTAGCTCAAAATACTTGACGATTGCTATAAAATTGTTTTTATGTTTTACGCAATAAATATTAATAATAATAATGATAATAATTATTATTATTATTAAATATCTGTCGCTCAAATACATTAAACAATAGTTAGTTCCTACAACCTAGGTTTGTAGTTATCTGTCTCTTACTATAGTCCATGTTATGGAAATTCACATGAAAACTAAATTAAACAAATATTTAGTCACAATAAATATTTATAATATTATGGTACATGAAAAATTAGTGTTATCTACCGTAAAACTCTAATTTTGTTTTCACGGAGCTTTTGAAATTTTTAAAAGAGCTGAATAGCGTACACAGTTAAATTATATACATTGGTTAAAGTTTTGCAATGCATATTCCATAATAGTCTAATAAAGCTGCATAAACAACGTCTGTATCTTTTAAAGAAAATTTCGGTTTTATGTTATCAAACAAGGTACAATATGGGTGGAAATCCAAAACGTATCAACCTAGATCTACCAGAACTGTTTACTACTGTTTTTTCTAGAATTAAAAAGTTAAGAGGAAAGTTTGTGTCATATATTTATGTCATATATTATGTTTTTATGGTGCAATAGAGTGATCAAAATTGCAGGTTTTAATTTTTTCCCTTTTTCGGCATCATTATATTTTACAAAAACTGAACACCTTCAATCTTCCACTTCTCATTTTCGTGTGGGTGTGACATGGTTAGTACTTGGAACACTCTGTATGTATGTATGTATATATGTACTTTTGACGCACAACCTTTTCTGTACTCAACATTGACTTGGGTAATGCTTTATGAGCGTTGACACCTAAAGAAGAGTATGGATTCTAATTATCGAAATATAGTGTTCTATTTTTATAACATTTAACGACTACGAAATCTGTTATATTTTCAAATCATCCTTATTAACAAACTTCTCAGTCCAGGCAAGGAATTAGGAGCACGACTCTGGAGTATTAACTGTTCGTACTCCACATAACTAACTAGATATGGTGGGAGGGTTGCCAGATTCCATCAGAAGTGCCCCAACGCCCAAAGCGTTAAAAATTTGCTTCAAACGCTTTTTAGCGGTAGGTCTAGTCTACTGCCGGAGATGACTGTTGGAGTTGGTGGGGTTCGTTCCCTAACCTCAGAGGTTCTTGCTAGCCTCAACAAGGGTGTGCCACCCCTGCCTGCTTTGACTGGAGACGCTGGTTCAGAGCAGGCCTCCCCTTCTTCCAGGGAGACATGGCTTTGAGATTAGTGCCCTAATTCTTCCTCATGGATCTCGATAGGAGGCGGCCCCTACTCCCTAACCTTACCCATCCAGAATATCCTGTCACTCCGGAAGCAGTGCTAATATTCTTATCGGACTAAGAGCAATTTAGAAGGTTCTTGACCTAAGATAACAAAAAAATCTATGTGAAAAGGTCGACACATGCCACTACTAGGCCGTTACGGGTCGACACATGCCACTACTAGGCCGTTACGGGTCGACACATGCCACTACTAGGCCGTTACGGGTCGACACATGCCACTACTAGGCCGTTTACGGGTCGACACATGCCACTACTAGGCCGTTACGGGTCGACACAAGCCACTACTAGGCCGTTACGGGTCGACACATGCCACTACTAGCCCGTTACGGGTCGACACATGCCACTACTAGCCCGTTACGGGTCGACACATGCCACTACTAGGGCGTTACGGGTCGACACATGCCACTACTAGGCCGTTACGGGTCGACACATGCCACTACTAGGCCGTTACGGGTCGACAAAGATCCATGTACAGACTAAACCCACCTTTTTGGTAATCATTATTTTCGGGCACTTCAGTTAGTTTCGCGCTAGTAGTGTGACAATGTGACAATAGTACAACAAACAGTGAGGGGAAGTGGCGGCTCGGCGCGGCGCAGTGGGCGCCTAGAGCCGGTATCCGCGCTCCATCGATCTGCTAGCTGTCACAAGATGTGCGACTGATGTGGGGGCAACACGCCACCTCCGACCCGGTTCGGTTCTTATTTATTTATGTATTTTGTTCATGTCCATGGTTCTCGAGTATTATCTCAGATATGACCCATCGTCCTGTCGTCTGTCGACACGCTTCTCCCGTCTTGCACTGGAGGAATTTCGTTTCCTTCAAACCGGCCTTCAGTCACACAGTAAATAAAGCAGCTCTTAATATTTTCAAATCTCAAAATAACTTGAAATTGTCATTGGGAAATAGGTGGCTAAAATTGCCCCATGTACAAGTTAAGTGAAGTAAAGTACCGACCTATCACAATTATAAAAACACACAAAAGAGAAACATGACTTAGGAACTATTATTTTTGTTTATAAATAAAATTCTACCTATGACATGAAAAAACACAATAAGGATCCATATACGATCTATCTAATATATCTCTCTTTTTTAAAGATGTTTTATCGATTACCCTAAATATACTGGACCTGCTTTGGCAGCTCTAGTTTTCAACTCAATTAGTCAAAGCATTTTAAAGACTGCTTGAGGAATGTAGGCTGAAATATTCATTATGCAGTTCAAAACCATAAAATGGAGTGAATAAGAACACGCCGATACAAATGGGAATCGAAGTAACCAGTAGGATATAACCATAATGTGTTACAATGTCACATGATATATATCACATGTTTGAACTCCGTTTCTTTGCAATTTCCTTTATTCTGCAATTTTTTCGTTGCCACTAAAGTCATCCAAAAGACCAATGAAAAATACAACAATTTTTATTTGACCTTTAATTAGCAGTTTGGACCATAAAATGAACAGTGTTGTTATTTGAACTCAGAGAAGCCCATGTTCCAATTTCTAAGACTTTTCTATCAGTAGTTACCTGATTATTATTTATTACTGCCAACCAAATATTTTTTGGCTGTTGAATCTAATTAATACAAACCTTACTACCTACTAAAGAATCAAGAATTTGTCCAGTTTTCAGTTTTAAATTTTACAGTTTTTAAAAATAATATTGTAGGGCATTGATTTTTAAATTTGTTTACGTGATTGATTACCACATTACCGCGGTAAAAGACTTCGTGCTGGTTGATGAATCTACTCAATATAACTCTATAGAGACCAGCCGGGGAAGTGTTTCAGGAGGTGAAGAGGAGTGTAGCCAAAGCCCGTAATAGCTGTTTCCTAATATGACAAAATTAGTATAACTATATAGGGAACACTACTTTCTGCCTCGTGAGCCAAATTTGACTCGCTGTTCCTGACTTCGACATACAAAGTTCATTCATTGTGTATTCAACGGCTATGTAAACAATGTTTATGTTTTTTTAGTAATATAAATGTGTGTCATAAAATATTAAAATTTAATTCATTACTTACATGGTGATGAAACAGCTAATTATAATTTCGCTTTATTATAAATCGTTTAGAAAAATAAAGATCTAAAATTTAAATACAAAATATAGTGTGTATACTAAAGAGACTTAACGGTATTTTGGAATCCCGTGGCTTATTCTTGTGGATTGGTTAAAAGATTTTGCCCTTTCTGCTTCTGTGCTTCGCTTATTTCTTTATCACTCAGATCTGACTATTCTGCAAAAACCCATGGGATTTTTGGGATCCAGTTCTTTACTCTCTTTTGGGCCCAAAGTTTAAACTTTAGGCAAATTTTCCTTGTTGCACAAATAACAGAAAATTTCAGTCGTATATGTTCCGTTGATTCTTTTATTGCTTTCCTCCAAAGCATCTTCATTCATCATGGACTTAAACCCATATCACTAAATAAATATCTTCAAATGAAGCTGAGGTCTATTTGAAGACGACATTCAGAGACGGTATATCTGTTGCCTGTATATATAGTTTACTTACGGGTTGGTGTTGTGGGGAGCTTGTGCAAACAATCAATTCCTGAGAGTGTTCAAGCTGCAAAAACAAGCAATCCGCATTATCGCTAAGCTGAAATTTAGAGAGTCGTGCAAGGAAGCCTTCAAACATTTGCAATTGTTGACGCTGCCGAGTCTCTACATCTTGGAAACAACTCTGTTTTGTGTGTCTAAATGTGCCATGACGAATGGCCGAGACATACATGTGTATGAGACCAGAGGCAGAGATAACTACCGAACTGGTAGACACAGAACGGTGGTTTTTGAACGCTTGCCTTCACAGGCAGGTGTTCATTTCGTCAATAAGTTACCAGATTCAATTAAAAACACTCCAACGCTCAAAGTGTTAAAAACTCGTTTGAAACGCTTTTATCTGTCACAAACATTTTATAATGTTGACGAGTTTTTTGCTTATGATTGGGAGACCACCAATTAAAAAGACTGACCAAATTCATCGCTGGAAGTGGGAATAATTGGGGAATGAATGGATGTAGGTACGTTTTTTTGGCAAAATTGTATGTTTGAATGAGGTTTATAGTGGTGTGTTTGACAAAAATTTTAGCAAGTAAAAAGCAAAAATGTGACATTTGCCATGCGTTGTATAATGTTCCGGCAATAAAAATCTGATTTTATTTGATTTGATTTGAGTTTACTGATAGGCTAGGTGACTTATCCCACTCTCACATCGACCCGCTGTCACCGCCCGACTGATAGGGCGTCGACACATTCAGAGACGGTATATCTGTTGCCTGTATATAGTTTACTGATAGGCTAGGTGCCTTATCCCACTCTCATATCGACCCGCTGTCACCGCCCGACTGATAGGGCGTCGACACATTCAGAGACGGTATATCTGTTGCCTGTATATAGTTTACTGATAGGCTAGGTGCCTTATCCCACTCTCATATCGACCCGCTGTCACCGCCCGACTGATAGGGCGTCGACACATTCAGAGACGGTATATCTGTTGCCTGTATATAGTTTACTGATAGGCTAGGTGCCTTATCCCACTCTCACATCGACCGGCTGTCACCGCACGACTGATAGAGGGTCGACACATTCAGAGACGGTATATCTGTTGCCTGTATATAGTTTACTGATAGGCTAGGTGCCTTATCCCACTCTCACATCGACCGGCTGTCACCGCACGACTGATAGAGGGTCGACACATTCAGAGACGGTATATCTGTTGCCTGTATATAGTTTACTGATAGGCTAGGTGCCTTATCCCACTCTCATATCGACCCGCTGACACCGCCCGACTGATAGGGCGTCGACACATTCAGAGACGGTATATCTGTTGCCTGTATATAGTTTACTGATAGGCTAGGTGCCTTATCCCACTCTCACATCGACCGGCTGTCACCGCACGACTGATAGAGGGTCGACACGCCATCGCCTCCCAGCCTTGGTTACATGACTACAGACTGTTACTTATGTACGCACAACCCAAGACTTGCTCTTATTTATATATTCCGTGATATCTAATGAGTTCTATCTTTAAATTTAGTTCGCCAAGATAGTTATATTCTCTAATTGCTCAATAAATGCTTAGTAGTGAATGTTTTCACACTTATATGTCCACCTACGATATGATGTAGTGAGGTAGTCTCGTGTATTTGATGGCCTATGCCGTCGATTGTATTTTAGAGGGGTAAGACTACATAGGGCTATGTACTCCTTAACATAAATTATTCCTAATTTTCCTGATCATCGTCCATATTAGCATTCTCCTAAAATGCAGGAAAGAATTAGAACATTTATCCAAAGGCAATTACATATGATGATGGGTTTAATATAACACAAAAATGTAAAGTAACTAATGCACTTTATGATTTTCGATCAAATTTTCATTCATTATTATCATTTATAAATACAAAATTATAAATAACATACATGTGTGCAAACAGATTATTTTGTAAGCAAGTTCCCATTTACTGATAATTTCCAAAATCACTGCCTTTAAAAAATGTTGCCATCTAAAATCTTACAATACCATTAAAAAAAGAAACTGCAATATTTCAAATTATATGGATGCAATGCTGTACTGAAACATTTTATTCACTGGATATAGCGATGAAGGTAGGCTAAATATAGTTAGGTCTATACCTGGTTTTGTTGCAGTTGAATATAAATTATTATAATTATTGTATTTACTCGTAATGCTGGTGTGTGTCATTTGTTAAATAACAAAACTTTATAAGTAGTAAACCTTTCTTCTATTGAGGCATACATAAATACTTTGGAGTATTAGTTTTGTAACATAGGAGTTATAATCAATCAATATACAGAACTTTGTCATTCAAGTTAATCAAGATATTTGATTATTTATTTAATCTTTTATCCTACTAGTTATAATTTTTAATAAAACAAGTTTAAATTTAAACCATTATCTCTATGGACTTACAAATTCCAATGGAATGTTATGGTGGTGTCATATTTCTTTATTACAATTAATGAATATAAGTTCAGTTCTCGGTGGAGTGCGAGCGTGTAGTGTCGCCATATATACACAGACCGCTGGGACTGCAGGCGGGGGGACCGATGCTACTAGGTGTCGAAAGAGATTCACTTCTCTACCTGTAAATAAGTGCAATAATGAACTCGTATACCTCATCAGTCCCATCTGATGGTAACCTGTGAGGACACTTACACCTCAGTAGCAGCACTTGTTCTCCTTTTGTTAGTAACGATAACACAATACAAACTGAGCATTATACAAGTTTAATGACGTATTATTACATTTTAATACTTATGTTCCAAACAAGTAAGGTTGAACATTTTTATTACTGGACATTCCCAAACAAAAAATCCTAAAAAAAACCAAGGATAGTAAAGAAAATAATTAGTCTACAAATTAAGAAATGTTTTAACTGTACGTGTATCACGTTCAGTCGTCTAGATATGAATGTAGGTGGTGAAAGGCGCTACATTTTGTTGACTGTGCATTTCGATACCTTCCCGATCCTTCGGTATTCAACTGTATTGGTTATTCTGTTTTATATGATCCTCTCACAGCCCTGTCGTTCATAGATACAACAAAATAATAAAACAAATTATCCTTTTGCCCGGTACAGTATCATAATTGAATATTCAATTTGATATCCAATAACACGTGTATTTTATTTTCATCGTTTTGTACCTCCACGTAAGACGGGTATTCAATTTTAATTAAGAATAAAAAGGACTCGGAAATAACTTTAGAAGGTGTTGTCAATAACACGCCCAGGTACTATTGTTCTCAACAGAATGTTATCTACATTAACATAACCTCGATTGCTATGGTGGGAAAGGATGATTCAATGTGAATGTTAAGTTCAGCTACAGTTCATCTTCGTCTCCAGTACAGCGTCTGAAGCTGTCACAGACTTGACTCCTTCAATCACTGTCGTATGAAATGATAAAAAGTCGGTGACGAAGTAGATTAAAATAACAATTTACATTGTTTCGACACCGGACACACCTAGACTACAAAGTTTAAAGTAATCTAGATGAAGAGGATTCTCATTGTCCCATCAGGTGCACAATTGAGTGCACTAAGATGTTTTAGAAACGATCTGTAAGCACGGTGGAGCAACTGAGTTTTCTACACATATTGTGGCTATGGTGGGAACGGATGATTAAATTTGAATGTTAAATTTATCTCCAGTTAACTTTCCTTCTGTCGTGTTCCACACACTGCGCTAAGAGGAAGAATTTTATTTATGTAATTTTTATTACTTCGTAAAGGTAATTTTTTCCTCCAGAACTTTTATCAAAAACTCAGGAATCGCGTACGTATGTCAAAGTTTTCAAAAATAATAATAACTACCAGACATCGCAATTATTTCCAGACAAAATAATGTTTTTGGTAATGAGTTTCTAATTATGAATGTTGTGTAATAAAACCATTAGGCTTGCGTGGAACACCAGTTTAAAAACTTTAAGTGTCGCGTCTTAAAAATTGCTAAAGAACTTCGTTAAACTAGTAGATGTTCAAAATTGATTGTTATCTTTACAGACAAAAGGAGAACAAGTTCCGCTACTGAGGTGTAAGTGTTCCCACAGAAAACAGGTACGTTTCTGTGTGGGGTTTTAAAGGCGTGTGTCTATTTACAGGTAGAGAAGTGAATCTCTTTCGACACCTAGTAGCATGGTCCTCCCGCCTGCAGTCCCCGCGGCCTGTGTATATATGGCGACACTACACGCTCGCACTCCACCGAGAACTGCACTTATATCCATTAAATGTAATACATAAATATTATAGAAACATATTATTCCATGAACTGTTCTAACTCTAAAGTAGCAAGGCTTCATCATGACCGACAAATTTGTTACTGTAAAATAGTTACGTCATTAATAGTAATATATTTTTAGATACCGCAATATTTACAAAAAATTAATTTATAATAAGGGCTTAAATTATAATTAACTGAAAAATATAAAAAGTAATCATATAATAGCAAAGGCTATCATTTGAGAGACATTTGAGAAAAAATGTAATGTCCGTCTGTCTATCTGTCTGTATTTTCTTGAAATGTTCCATGAAGCTTCTACGTGAACAACACTGAGTCCTACGATAGTGTAAGTCATTCCAGGATTTTGCTGAGCGTCATCGAATATTTTTGCATTGCTCTTAAATAGCTACGACGGCAACGAGAAAATAGCAAACTAAATTTAAACAAACTGCCGTACAATCAATAAGATCGACATTTTAAACTTTTATTCATAGAATGAAGATAAAATGTAATAAATATAAAATGCGATGTTAAAAGAATGTGTCAGAATTAGATTACTTTCGTTATAGTGCTCTCCCTTGCTCATCGCAACTTTATGCAACTAATATAAATGTTTATTCATTGTGAATTTTGAATTTAGCGATATTTCACCTACCTCCTAGTGAAGTGTCATAATTAAATGATGTAATTTAGTTGTGACGCTTCACTAGGAGGTAGGTGAGCTAGCACTTAATTCAACATTCACATTGAATAAACACTTCTCACCATAGCTGCAGTATATAAAGTCTATTAAGTTTTAAAAAAGAAAATTCTTGGTACTCAGAGCTCCCAAAAATACAAAATAATATTCCCAAAAGAACAGTTTCGTAAAGTAAATTGTATCTTGGAATGAATTAATCTTTCTACTATGCATAACTCTGCAGCCTAATCTAGAGATGGTTAGAGGACACAAACAACCCAATTCATACACCACATATAAACATAATAAAGTTTTATATTAGTTTATTATGATTTGTATTCAGTAAAATCAAATGATTAGGTGCTATACGTGTCTGAACAGACATTGCACATAAAAAGGTACAGTCCAATGACATTATAAGAATAAGACATCTACGCACTGGCTAAAACCGTGGGACGATACAGTTGTGTCACCTGTTTGTCTCACAGGGGAAAGTGGTGATTGCATTGTGTGGAGGAGGCTCTAGCAATAACGCTGAACCGTGGCTGGCCACATTCTTTGTGTATGTATGCATGTAATAAGCTAGTTTCTTTTGCATAATCTTTTACTGTTTTATTTTATCTTCCTCCAGTCTACTTACTACTTATCGTCACAAACAAGAAATTAATTTGAACTCGGTTGTAGTTTTTGTTTGCAATTAAATATGAAGTATACATTTTTTATTAAATGACAGCTATTTTTATTTTTCGATATAATATTTCACAAGAACTTCTATATCAATAAATTTTCCTAAAGTGCATTCTTATGTTTAGAAAGGGAGTTTGGTACACCATTAGTAAGTCTGGTTGATAGAGTACTACGTAAGCGTTCTAATAATCTTTATATGCATTCATAGAACCTTTAATTATTTATTTGTACCGTTTATTCTAATATTAAAAACTGTTACTGTACTAACTTTAAATGAAATTCAATAAATTTAATTCAAAATATCTATACGAAATAGCAATAGGTAAGTGTATTCTATGTATGTAATGCATGTCAGTGAATTAAACCTGCATTAGTTTTAAATCGACCATCGAATTAGAAAGTGCTACGTCTACTAGTAACAATGAGTGTATAATAAATAAACCAACCCGCAAATAAAAAAATAAATTCGAACATTTTTAAACAATGAAAACAATTTTATGTTTCATGGTCGAAACGCTGTCAGTATTATTTAAAAACCTTTACATATTTTTCGTTTAACGCTCTTTTTGGAAGAAAAGAAGTTTCTCATTTTATTATATTCACACACTAAAAGAATAAAGTTATTTTAACACATAAAACAATAACAACTAATGTAAATAACAGAATTTGGACTTTAAATATGTACGCAATTGTAGCGCGTACGCGTACCTGGGAACAGGATACGGATGCACGAATATATGATTACAGGTCCTCTTCCATAAGATATTTGCCTTCCAGACAATTAAGAAAAATTAAATTCTTACATCACAAAAGATGTAAGAAGGAGTTACAAACCGCTTGCAGATTATATCTTCAGAGATGAACATAATTACTGTAATGATGCTAAATATATAAAACGAAACCGACAAAACCGTAACTAAAACAAATGTAATAAAACGAACACAATTCTTCCCGTAAACCCTCAGACAGCACTGAAAAACTAGCAAGGTGATTACCTTGTAATGAACAATAGTCAAGTAAAGTCATGGTTAGGTGAAGGAAAGGGTAGCAGATATGCGTTAAGATTAAAACAATCTAGTCTAGACAGTTATTAAGAGGGGGTGGTAGAGTCGGGTGGGGTTGGTGGGGGTCCGGGATCGATATAATCTGGCGAGAAGGGGGGGGGGTTCGGAGGGTGGTCGGGGGTCTACTGGTAAATGGCTACAAGTGATACACCACCACGCTTTGTTGGTAATAAGGTAATCATTCACGGTTCTTGTATACGGCAACAGCTTACAGTACTAGCGCTTTGTCACGGCAGGCAGCGCTGCGCTGCGGCTGACTGAGGAAACAAATCACTTTTTGTACTATCCGGTACTATTGTATACACACATTGAGAGTTGTTACCTTTACAGCGTATTACATTACAAGTATTTAGTTTAGGCCTTCCTAAGCACTGGCGTTCAATGGAAATACAGGCTGCTAGTTGTTGCCCACGGCTTCACAACCAATTAAGAGCCTAATAAACAACCGTTTAAAATGACTTTTTCTGTGATAAGAATTGGAGGGAACGTAGTGTATTCTGGAACCAATTCCGAATCAATGTTATTTAAGGGCATCGTTGAAGGCGGAATTCGCAGCCATAACAGTGGAGAGCAAAGCAGTAGTCGTGATTTCATGAAGCAAATTTGATAATTACCTCTATATGTTACCTCTTTGAAATATATTTAAAACATTAGATACAACACGTTCTAAATTTTTTCGTTTACAAAGTCAAAAACATTAAGGGGTTGGCCAGTGTGCTTCTCGGTTGGGTAACAACTATTTTTCTCATAAGAAATGCGTTACAAGAACACTTTTTCCGAGATCAAAATGTATAAGAAATAAAAAAAATAGTAAATTGTTTTCCGAAGTTTTGTCCCCAAAACACAGCAATATCCCACAAATCGCATTTCATGCTCAAACATACAGTAAAGTATGCTGTATTTAATCATCTCAGCATTGAATGAACTAATTGGGACCTGTCCGATCGGTCAACTTCACAAAAGAACTTCTGTAGTATCTCATAATTTTTCTCATGTGTATTGTTTTTATCACAATAATAAAAATGTTAAAGTGAATATAATTACATACAAAACATGAGTCTAATCGTAAAATAAAATATTAATTAAAAACAAAAATATTTTGAAGGATCTTACTTAATTAATTTAAGTGCGATATGATAATATTTTTGATGTCGGTGCCAATTTTGAACTGAACAGAATAGTAATGAAATGAAAAAATCAAAAGTTAAAATGAGCAAAGGACTTGCATACAGTTTTGCTTACAACCTTGACGAAGTCTGTTACGCAGCACATGGTGTAGCGAACTCCTCCCTGTTAAATGTACGAGGGGATGTTTAATGTAAAGGATAATGGTAATAGAGAATGGTTACATCTCAAATGACTATTATTTCATATATGATTTTGAGCATTGATATGTTAGTAGGTCATAAACGCTGATATCTGTAAAAGAGGCGATGATAACCTTAGGGTACTTAAAATTCAAAATTTTGAGCTACAGCGTATGAGTTTGGCAGGCATCATAATCAAGCCAGGACTTCAAATAAATAATCTTTCAGGCTATCTTCGTGTAAAAATTACATTTTTGAGACTCTAGACGTCAAAATTATTTTGCGTGAATTTCTTAACAAGATTTTTTTTAGGAAACTTCGACAAGGTTCTTTTAATCAGCAGACATCTACAATGTACCCAGAAAAAACCACGAGAGCAGTCGGTGGAGCTGACCTACCTCACGCCTGAAACTCGGACGAATTCATGAACTGGATGAACTAATTTAATTTTCTTTTTCGCTGCACATATATTATCATGTTCTCACGTTAAAGCTCCAACTATTTTATATTCGTTTCCAATTCTCAGCACTGCTAAAATCTCCTTATTAAACTCTTAAAAGCAACGGTTGCGAAATAAAAGCAGTAAGCAGTGGCTGTAAATTGCTTATATCATCCCTCTAAGTATCTTTTACTGAATAATCTTCGTCTGTTAGTACATGAGAATTGTCGATTGCAAGGCTAAGACCACTCTGTTCCTATCCACTATTTGTTATTAGGCTGCATTAGTACGTAAGTACATACGTACGAATTATAAGTATGAAAAAGTTAAAGTTGAAATATACGAACACGCCGTGGTCTGAGTTTAAATTTAGATACTGACTATTGGAATGTTTATCTTTATTTCGAGGTGTCGAAGGCCGCTGCGATGGACTGGGGCATTTCTGATCGGTACTTTCCCGACCTCCATCACATGCCAGATCGACCAACTTTTCTGACGTCAGATTACGTTGGACGATCAGGTACGGAAAAGTACCGTATTTTTCTTCACTTCTAGGGGGAGGGGGAAAGAACATCCCTTGAGAAAGTACGCAAATTCAAGCTCAGATAACATGAGCGCTCGTAAAGGTTAACTTTTACTTTGGCACTGCTGGTAAGATATTTATAATAACATAATTTAGACTATTATACCACGTAAGAACAAGTAGTAGATAAGGGCAGAGTGACCTCCGGATAATACCAGAGTACCGAGAGAGAGTTTGAGGAACTTCTCCCAAGAGTAAAAGCTTGATAATTTTCATCCTTGCTCATGTTGCCTCATCCGATACAATCGTAAAAACAAGTAGTAGATAAGGGCAGAGTGACCTCCGGATAATACCAGAGTATCGAGAGAGAGTTTGAGGAACTTCTCCCAAGAGTAAAAGCTTGATAATTTTCATCCTTGCTCATGTTGCCTCATCCGATACAATCGTAAAAACAAGTAGTAGATAAGGGCAGAGTGACCTCCGGATAATACCAGAGTACCGAGAGAGAGAGTTTGAGGAACTTCTCCCAAGAGTAAAAACTTGATAATTTTCATCCTTGCTCATGTTGCCTCATCCGATACAATCGTAAAAACAAGTAGTAGATAAGGGCAGAGTGACCTCCGGATAATACCAGAGTACCGAGAGAGAGTTTGAGGAACTTCTCCCAAGAGTAAAAGCTTGATAATTTTCATCCTTGCTCATGTTGCCTCATCCGATACAATCGTAAAAACAAGTAGTAGATAAGGGCAGAGTGACCTCCGGATAATACCAGAGTACCGAGAGAGAGTTTGAGGAACTTCTCCCAAGAGTAAAAGCTTGATAATTTTCATCCTTGCTCATGTTGCCTCATCCGATACAATCGTAAAAACAAGTAGTAGATAAGGACAGAGTGAAATCCGGATAATACCAGAGTACCGAGAGAGAGTTTGAGGAACTTCTCCCAAGAGTAAAAGCTTGATAATTTTCATCCTTGCTCATGTTGCCTCATCCGATACAATCGTAAAAACAAGTAGTAGATAAGGACAGAGTGAAATCCGGATAATACCAGAGTACCGAGAGAGAGTTTGAGGAACTTCTCCCAAGAGTAAAAGCTTGATAATTTTCATCCTTGCTCATGTTGCCTCATCCGATACAATCGTAAAAACAAGTAGTAGATAAGGACAGAGTGAAATCCGGATAATACCAGAGTACCGAGAGAGAGTTTGAGGAACTTCTCCCAAGAGTAAAAGCTTGATAATTTTCATCCTTGCTCATGTTGCCTCATCCGATACAATCGTAAAAACAAGTAGTAGATAAGGACAGAGTGAAATCCGGATAATACCAGAGTACCGACAGAGGGTTTGAGGAACTTCTCCCAAGAGTAAAAGCTTGATAATTTTCATCCTTGCTCATGTTGCCTCATCCGATACAATCGTAAAAACAAGTAGTAGATAAGGACAGAGTGAAATCCGGATAATACCAGAGTACCGAGAGAGAGTTTGAGGAACTTCTCCCAAGAGTAAAAGCTTGATAATTTTCATCCTTGCTCATGTTGCCTCATCCGATACAATCGTAAAAACAAGTAGTAGATAAGGACAGAGTGAAATCCGGATAATACCAGAGTACCGACAGAGGGTTTGAGGAACTTCTCCCAAGAGTAAAAGCTTGATAATTTTCATCCTTGCTCATGTTGCCTCATCCGATACAATCGTAAAAACAAGTAGTAGATAAGGACAGAGTGAAATCCGGATAATACCAGAGTACCGACAGAGGGTTTTGAGGAACTTCTCCCAAGAGTAAAAGCTTGATAATTTTCATCCTTGCTCATGTTGCCTCATCCGATACAATCGTAAAAACAAGTAGTAGATAAGGACAGAGTGAAATCCGGATAATACCAGAGTACCGACAGAGGGTTTGAGGAACTTCTCCCAAGAGTAAAAGCTTGATAATTTTCATCCTTGCTCATGTTGCCTCATCCGATACAATCGTAAAAACAAGTAGTAGATAAGGACAGAGTGAAATCCGGATAATACCAGAGTACCGACAGAGGGTTTGAGGAACTTCTCCCAAGAGTAAAAGCTTGATAATTTTCATCCTTGCTCATGTTGCCTCATCCGATACAATCGTAAAAACAAGTAGTAGATAAGGACAGAGTGAAATCCGGATAATACCAGAGTACCGACAGAGGGTTTGAGGAACTTCTCCCAAGAGTAAAAGCTTGATAATTTTCATCCTTGCTCATGTTGCCTCATCCGATACAATCGTAAAAACAAGTAGTAGATAAGGACAGAGTGAAATCCGGATAATACCAGAGTACCGACAGAGGGTTTGAGGAACTTCTCCCAAGAGTAAAAGCTTGATAATTTTCATCCTTGCTCATGTTGCCTCATCCGATACAATCGTAAAAACAAGTAGTAGATAAGGACAGAGTGAAATCCGGATAATACCAGAGTACCGACAGAGGGTTTGAGGAACTTCTCCCAAGAGTAAAAGCTTGATAATTTTCATCCTTGCTCATGTTGCCTCATCCGATACAATCGTAAAAAACAAGTAGTAGATAAGGACAGAGTGAAATCCGGATAATACCAGAGTACCGAGAAGAGTTTGAGGAACTTCTCCCAAGAGTAAAAGCTTGATAATTTTCATCCTTGCTCATGTTGCCTCATCCGATACAATCGTAAAAAACAAGTAGTAGATAAGGACAGAGTGAAATCCGGATAATACCAGAGTACCGACAGAGGGTTTGAGGAACTTCTCCCAAGAGTAAAAGCTTGATAATTTTCATCCTTGCTCATGTTGCCTCATCCGATACAATCGTAAAAACAAGTAGTAGATAAGGACAGAGTGAAATCCGGATAATACCAGAGTACCGACAGAGGGTTTGAGGAACTTCTCCCAAGAGTAAAAGCTTGATAATTTTCATCCTTGCTCATGTTGCCTCATCCGATACAATCGTAAAAACAAGTAGTAGATAAGGACAGAGTGAAATCCGGATAATACCAGAGTACCGACAGAGGGTTTGAGGAACTTCTCCCAAGAGTAAAAGCTTGATAATTTTCATCCTTGCTCATGTTGCCTCATCCGATACAATCGTAAAAAACAAGTAGTAGATAAGGACAGAGTGAAATCCGGATAATACCAGAGTACCGACAGAGGGTTTGAGGAACTTCTCCCAAGAGTAAAAGCTTGATAATTTTCATCCTTGCTCATGTTGCCTCATCCGATACAGTCGTAAAAACAAGTAGTAGATAAGGACAGAGTGAAATCCGGATAATACCAGAGTACCGAGAGAGAGTTTGAGGAACTTCTCCCAAGAGTAAAAGCTTGATAATTTTCATCCTTGCTCATGTTGCCTCATCCGATACAATCGTAAAAACAAGTAGTAGATAAGGACAGAGTGAAATCCGGATAATACCAGAGTACCGACAGAGGGTTTGAGGAACTTCTCCCAAGAGTAAAAGCTTGATAATTTTCATCCTTGCTCATGTTGCCTCATCCGATACAATCGTAAAAACAAGTAGTAGATAAGGACAGAGTGAAATCCGGATAATACCAGAGTACCGACAGAGAGAGTTTGAGGAACTTCTCCCAAGAGTAAAAGCTTGATAATTTTCATCCTTGCTCATGTTGCCTCATCCGATACAGTCGTAAAAACAAGTAGTAGATAAGGACAGAGTGAAATCCGGATAATACCAGAGTACCGACAGAGAGGTTTGAGGAACTTCTCCCAAGAGTAAAAGCTTGATAATTTTCATCCTTGCTCATGTTGCCTCATCCGATACAATCGTAAAAAACAAGTAGTAGATAAGGACAGAGTGAAATCCGGATAATACCAGAGTACCGACAGAGGGTTTGAGGAACTTCTCCCAAGAGTAAAAGCTTGATAATTTTCATCCTTGCTCATGTTGCCTCATCCGATACAATCGTAAAAACAAGTAGTAGATAAGGACAGAGTGAAATCCGGATAATACCAGAGTACCGACAGAGGGTTTGAGGAACTTCTCCCAAGAGTAAAAGCTTGATAATTTTCATCCTTGCTCATGTTGCCTCATCCGATACAATCGTAAAAAACAAGTAGTAGATAAGGACAGAGTGAAATCCGGATAATACCAGAGTACCGACAGAGGGTTTGAGGAACTTCTCCCAAGAGTAAAAGCTTGATAATTTTCATCCTTGCTCATGTTGCCTCATCCGATACAATCGTAAAAACAAGTAGTAGATAAGGACAGAGTGAAATCCGGATAATACCAGAGTACCGACAGAGGGTTTGAGGAACTTCTCCCAAGAGTAAAAGCTTGATAATTTTCATCCTTGCTCATGTTGCCTCATCCGATACAGTCGTAAAAAACAAGTAGTAGATAAGGACAGAGTGAAATCCGGATAATACCAGAGTACCGACAGAGGGTTTGAGGAACTTCTCCCAAAAGTAAAAGCTTGATAATTTTCATCCTTGCTTCATGTTGCCTCATCCGATACAATCGTAAAAACAAGTAGTAGATAAGGACAGAGTGAAATCCGGATAATACCAGAGTACCGACAGAGGGTTTGAGGAACTTCTCCCAAGAGTAAAAGCTTGATAATTTTCATCCTTGCTCATGTTGCCTCATCCGATACAGTCGTAAAAACAAGTAGTAGATAAGGACAGAGTGAAATCCGGATAATACCAGAGTACCGACAGAGGGTTTGAGGAACTTCTCCCAAGAGTAAAAGCTTGATAATTTTCATCCTTGCTCATGTTGCCTCATCCGATACAATCGTAAAAACAAGTAGTAGATAAGGACAGAGTGAAATCCGGATAATACCAGAGTACCGACAGAGGGTTTGAGGAACTTCTCCCAAGAGTAAAAGCTTGATAATTTTCATCCTTGCTCATGTTGCCTCATCCGATACAATCGTAAAAACAAGTAGTAGATAAGGACAGAGTGAAATCCGGATAATACCAGAGTACCGACAGAGGGTTTGAGGAACTTCTCCCAAGAGTAAAAGCTTGATAATTTTCATCCTTGCTCATGTTGCCTCATCCGATACAGTCGTAAAAACAAGTAGTAGATAAGGACAGAGTGAAATCCGGATAATACCAGAGTACCGACAGAGGGTTTGAGGAACTTCTCCCAAGAGTAAAAGCTTGATAATTTTCATCCTTGCTCATGTTGCCTCATCCGATACAATCGTAAAAACAAGTAGTAGATAAGGACAGAGTGAAATCCGGATAATACCAGAGTACCGACAGAGGGTTTGAGGAACTTCTCCCAAGAGTAAAAGCTTGATAATTTTCATCCTTGCTCATGTTGCCTCATCCGATACAGTCGTAAAAACAAGTAGTAGATAAGGACAGAGTGAAATCCGGATAATACCAGAGTACCGACAGAGGGTTTGAGGAACTTCTCCCAAGAGTAAAAGCTTGATAATTTTCATCCTTGCTCATGTTGCCTCATCCGATACAGTCGTAAAAACAAGTAGTAGATAAGGACAGAGTGAAATCCGGATAATACCAGAGTACCGACAGAGGGTTTGAGGAACTTCTCCCAAAAGTAAAAGCTTGATAATTTTCATCCTTGCTCATGTTGCCTCATCCGATACAATCGTAAAAACAAGTAGTAGATAAGGACAGAGTGAAATCCGTATAATACCAGAGTAGCCTACCGACAGAGGGTTTTAAGAACTTCACCCAAGAATAAAGGCTTCATATTTTTTCATCTTTGATCATGTTGCCTCATGCGATACAGTCGTAAAAACAAGTAGTAGATAAGGACAGAGTGAAATCCGGATAATACCAGAGTACCGACAGAGGGTTTGAGGAACCTCTCCCAAGAGTAAAAGCTTGATAATTTTCATCCTTGCTCATGTTGCCTCATCCAATACAATCGTAAAAACAAGTAGTAGATAAGGACAGAGTGAAATCCGGATAATACCAGAGTACCGACAGAGGGTTTGAGGAACCTCTCCCAAGAGTAAAAGCTTGATAATTTTCATCCTTGCTCATGTTGCCTCATCCAATACAATCGTAAAAACAAGTAGTAGATAAGGACAGAGTGAAATCCGGATAATACCAGAGTACCGACAGAGGGTTTGAGGAACTTCTCCCAAGAGTAAAAGCTTGCTATTTTTATCCTCGTTCATGTTGCCTCACCCGATACCATCGCACCCACATCTAAGTGAACCAGCGACTCATGGTTCCCGTGACCTCGCATTTAGATTACCTATTATCACGGAATCATCAATTCGGTTCCGCAGAGGAGAGGCTGTCTCAGGATCATCAGTCATCTCCTGGCGAAACCCGACTCTCTCTGGGAACCGACTGGGAGACGTGGCTTGCTGATGGGGCTTTAATTCGCTTAAATACTTGCTTCCCTCTATTTCCTTGTCGACCTCCGAGTAACCTTCAATCTACCAAGTTACCTGCGTCAGGTTGGTAACAGATTTGGATCTGGAATTTACCATCTGGTCCTCAATGCGGTCATGGTCATGGGGTTTCATATTGATAATGTGTATTTTATAAAAAAATGTTGCATGCAATAACTTATATTCAACATTAAGTATATAACACCAATGCTGCATTGTTACAGATTTTAATTTTGTTTACCAAACAAAGTACTATATTATAATATATTTCAAAACATGCATCGTTGAATTATGTAAATAAAATAAAATAAAAAAATATTTTATTCGTAAATGCAAACAGAGGGATTCTAAAGTTTAAAATAATTACACGCTATATAACAAATATCCTCAGAAATACCCAAGTAGTTTTAATAGTTACAAAGTTTATTTAAAATATAATTTTGGTTATTTCACATAAATTCGTCCACCGTGGAGAATTCTTTGGACCAAATTTCTAGTTTTGTTTCTTTTGATTATTTGTTATTTATTTCTAGCTTGATAAATTCTAGGAGTATTGTAGATCTGAAACTCTAAGTCCTGATTGTGACGGAAAGTTTGTACATAAATGTAGTCTCTATTGCAGAGATCTAGGTGTTTGAGTAGGCCTATATAGTGTTTTCATTGTTGGTATCCATTATTATTTCGGAAGTACATGGCTTTCTCAGGTATTTAGGGGGGGTTTTAGCTTGTTTAATTCCTATGTACATATTTTATAAGCCAAACAGTTTCTGTAACCATTTATAATACAACATTTCATACGGCACACTTTTAAAACTTGCTTAATTCTTGCGCCAAGAAACTTTTGAAACATCACACTACCATTTCGGAAAATATGGAAATAGTGTTATTTTGGTTTATTTTGTTTTCTTCTTTACTTGAATAGTTTCTGCACCGCCACCTACGCGACAGTATTCACTACCTACAGTTGTACAACAAACTGATATCTAAATCGTAGATTTAACGCAAACTTTACCTTGAGTCAGTTTTAATGATAGATGGCGCATATCTGTCATACTAGTTTTTGGTGTGCATAAAATATTCCTTCGTAAACAAATATTTATTTTTAGAGACTAAGAAATTATAAACGCTATAATACATTTTCCTTTCGACAGAAGCGTATGTCACATGTGTACGGACATAATTTTAACACACACAGCAATACTTTTTGTTATTTTGTTATTAATTCATAGCGCTTCATTTAAATCGGGGTTAAAAATACAAATATGACTATCTAGTGTCTATGTTTTGTTGCATGTTTATGGAATTACGCTAGTCTGCTATCAGTCATGTGTACTTTATCTACTTTAAAGCTACTCATTCATGGACTAAGTAATCTCAACCAAGTTTATAAATCGTGGATGTTCAGGTATCGGTCGGCATTAGATAGAAATTACTTTCGAAACAGTATTCCAAACAGTGATAAAGCAGAAATGTTCTAATCGGAAGAGGAAAAGCAAACAGTCGTTGGAAGCTTCCGAGAAGAAAAGACCTATGGCTTAAAGTAGCTAAGGTGAGGATTGGTTATGGATAGCGAATAATATGAATGTTGGGCTCAGATCAACTTCACCTTCCCTTTTGTGCAAGCATCTGCAATCTGACGCTATCACTGCCTTGACTCCTGAATTTGGAGCCAACGTCCATCTGAAGAGCCCCTGATTAGAGATGGTGTGTTTACCGTTGTAGTGCACTCAATTTTGCACCTGATGAGATAATGAGAACACCTCTTCATCTAGATTACATTTGTAATCTAGGTGTTTTTGATGATGAAACGATACACAGTTAGTTTTGGGCTTTTTCATCACCAACGTTTTTTATCTTTCCAGAAGTCAAGTCAGATTCCAGATACTGCAACAAGCGGAAGGTGAAATGGAGCTGAGCACAAGACACCAGAAATAAAATGATGGTGATTGGTCAATAGGACCGACTACAGGATTCGAACCCCAGATAGTGCTCCCAATAGTCACGTAATATGGCCTGCAGACTACTGGTGTATTTAAGCTGCCGAGGACAGATGGAATGCATATCACTCATTACACCTATCTCAAGCACTATTAGATAGATGTATAGTATAACCTAACTTAAGCATAGTCATAAAACTGCAAGTGAATTCTCCAAAAACTCACAAAAGTGAAAAGGCAGCGCAATTTTGTGAATATAAATGAATTTTAATGGGAATTTCGCAATACCAATTTTGAAGTTATTAGTTATAAAACAGTCACTCATACCTTTTTGTTTGTTTAAATCCAAAACATTACGTATCATTATAGTCCAGCACGCGAGAGAGACGGTATAAGCACACAACTTAGTTTTACTCTAAATCGAAAGTTCACCCAAAAAAGAAAGAAATTGGTCGTCAACAGAACTAAGTTTGGTTGAGGTGGAAATGGGAAGTATGAAATAATAATTTCTGAGTTCAAATTATTCTTACCTTGACATACTTCAAATGAAAGGTCAGACAAGCAAATAAATGTTAAACGACTCTTTATTTAATTTTCTGATGATGATATGTCTATTATTGTATGTATCTGACACCGGTTCTAAGCGTAGAAAAGGTTCCCTTTTAATACCGCCTCTCTTCGACCCCCAATAAGACTAGCGTGATTGGTAATCGATTTCCTTCTAAGTAAAAATTACTTTATCGAATACAAAAAAAATCAGGTTGTTGCTGTACAACGCAAATTGGTTGTGTGCTCCTATACTTGATTGATCTTTGCTTGTTTAAACAAGTATAACCAACACATTACTTGATTTGTTTACTTGAATTTTAAATTTTAAGACAATCCGGTTGGTTATCTGACTACGAATTGGATTTTGATAGTTATTCTGACAATAAAATAATTTCTTCTGTTTACGAGACATTTTTGAAGGAAATATTTTCTAATACGTGCACAGTAGGCCACGAAATATCAAGTGCCAGAGCGGACAAATTAACGAACACATCAAGCCGTGGCTAATTTAACGTTGGGAAGTCTCCTTACTGAACCGAATTCAAAAATGGTTTTACACTCAGCTGATTTCCATATCATATATATATATATATATATATATATATATATATATATATTTCAATAAACATTGAATCGCAAAAAGTGCTTGCTCCGCCGGGAGTCGAACCCGGATCTATCACTTGCCGGGTGAATTTGCTACCATTACACCACAGAAAGCTTACTTTTTCCGATTCAATTTTTTTTGTATTTGGTCGTATCTGTCACATATGTGTTTAAATAAGCAAACTAACATATGATCGGAAGACCAAATACCTGTCAAACGACTTATATTTACATTTAAAAATATATATATATATATATATATATATAATATATATTATATATATATTATATATATATTTTATATATATATATATATATATATATATATATATTATATATAAATGAATGTTTGTGTGTATGTCCTTTATAGAATCGTATACTATTTGAACGATCATTATGAAAATTTGTATATTAATGTATTTTTCGACGGAAAAGGTTTATATGCTATCCCCATTGATGTATCTCGCCACCAGGCGGCGCTGCAAAAGTTAAAAGTTTTTAAAGCGCCTGCACACTATAAACTGCGATTACGAGACAGTTACGTATATTAAATAGCGAAAAGCTATTTGAAGGCGCTAAGCTTTGATGTATATTTGTCTTCAAAATACATTTCTGGTTGAACTTAAAGCTTGAGTGTTAGACCACTTTATAATAAAGTACATGTACGTAGACAATGGCTATAAACATACACTTTTGACAGATTTTCTTGATCGTGGCAACAATACAAACTCTACATCGTCGTTGGAAATATAATTCACTTGAACCAGAAGTGCACACACAGGGGCAAAGCTTACGAATAGCGTGCGAAGCCGCGGGAAACAGCTAGTCTAACATAAATATTCAAATGGAGCAGTTAAGGTCTGGCTGTAGTAGTGGGTAATTTGATTTTAAACCCACAAAAACAATGTTAAACCTCGTGCTCGTTTACATCATTATTTTTAGTCGTACAACTGTGAAAGGTCTTTCATTTTAGATATAGTTCATTCGCATCCGATTGTCTTTTTTTAGGTATTTTTAGTTGGCTATTCAGAAAATAATCTCAAGCGTTTGTACTTCATCATTTAAACATGAAGAATTATATGCCCTGCAAGAAAAACTAAAACGTATTTGATACGTTTTAATAAGACCTTCATAATGAGGCTTCTAATTTAAATCTACGATCAAAAATAAGGGTTTAAAAGAGCGCGAGGTTCAATTTTTCTTTTTGAACTCAAAGTCGCCTCACTGAAGCCTGCTCTTACTTTTTACGTCAAAGGGTGTGGTTATATCTATTCCTTTACGGCAACAAAGAAGATATTTCAAGTATTATGATTTATTATGATGTTTATTTATTTACATCTCAATTAGGATGATTTTCCTCAGAATACATCAGGCCCATCATTTTCCACAATGGTAACGAGACATCTACAGGGTCTCACTTCTAGTTTAGGACAAGACAATGAGTTACTACATTGTTTGGAGTTTTTTTTGGCGATTAAATATAACATTATCGCACTAATTTAGATCTTACATGCGATCTCTTCTTATATTAGTGGCATCTAGAGAAGTCTGGTTGACCGACTAGATATAAGCCCTCGAATTTAAATAAAGGGTGGCAATTGATAAAATTTCACTATTATTTCTATCCTTAAACTTTAAAATTCGTAAAAAATACAAACATTTGTAATCTAATTAACAATCGGTTTCGGAAATCAGCAAAACAGAAAAGTACAGGAAGAGGTGAAAGAGCGAGGGAATTTATATTGTACATATTAAGACAACCAAGTAGCAACCACTCATCCACTATGGTTTTGTACACCCAAGACAATACAAGAAATTCCCAAATATTTTACCTTTATGTTACATTAGAGAGCCTAAAGCCTAACAACGAACGGCAACTCATAAAAGCTTCTCCAATCAATGCCCTCAGGTCCTACACGCACGACTGGTTGAAGAACTACCTTATGAAGTAAGCATTTCAGTGGCATAAACGCTTCATAATCGTAATTCATGTTATTAAAGCTGCTTGCTCACTGCTAACGAAATCATGCGACACCTGGGTACCCTCACACCCATGAAACTGAACAACCGATTATTAAAAAAGATTTAAGGAAACGAGGTTAAGGATAGGAGCTGTTAATTGTGAAACATCTTACTCTAACCAGCATTTTCATCTGGACAACGGTTAAAGATAGGCCACGAATCCACTATGATTACTGTTTTCACTGCAATTATACCTGTTCGTAATTGGAAAAATTGTGATTTAAAAATTCTAGAACATTTTTATATCTTTGATTTTTAATTTGGAGTGTTCATCAATTGGCGTTTTTAACAATCCTACATGTCTAAATAGTTTAGGGTGTTTAAAATTGAGAAGAATAATTCTAGCAAATAAAATAATTTAATTATGGATTTTGTAAAAAAAAGAATAATTCTCAGTTATGATGAAATATTTCTCAGAAGGCACGTAGGATATTGGGACTTTATTTTTCTGAGCTTTTGAAACTCTTCAAAATTATCCATGACTATATGTTTCATTTAACTTTTCAACCTAAAGTACACTTATGTTTAAAGAGGATAGTTAAATACTTCACTCGTCTGCCAATGTAAAAGTTCTGTACGGTTTTGTTGTCTCGCCGGTCAGCATACATTTAAATTGACGCCAATCACAATCGAAAACAGTTCAAGGACAATCGACCACTAGCACACCCACTAGACTGATCGGATTTCCCCATCTATTCATCAAGAGACATGATAATTTTTCGGGCGAATTAATATTCTGCCATTATCATCCCACGGTGCGGTAGCCGGTAATTATACGGGCGGGGACGTGGTGCACCCGCGCCCGTGCTCGACGGTCCTCCCACTTCCCGCAGGGCCGTACCTAGGCGTTGTGGGCCCCGTGCTTGTAAAGTACACAAGCTGAGTATCTTTCGAATTGATTATATATGGCCATATCAAAATAAATAATCCTATTAATTATCACTGCCTTGTGTATAGTGCTGGGTCCTACATTAAAAAATACTCATTACCATTTACGAATATATATTGTTTATTAAATAGGTGATGCACTATTTAATTGAGGTTAACAGGAATAGTTTTTATTAGTTTCAAAACCTTTAATTATAATTACTGTAATTAATTAAAGTTGTTTTTACTTTGAAATAAAACATATTTGGCACATATAAACGTGCAATGCTTTTCTAATGGAGTAAATCGGGATGGATTCAAAAGTAAATTTTTGGAATTCCCAAGTATTTTGTTCTCAAAGGAATGTTTGTATAAAGGCTAAATATTTGTGAGTGCGATATTCTGAAATTTGTTGTAATTATTAATATACTCAGAGGAATACAGCAGAGTTAAACACGAGTATTGGTTGAGATCTGCATTACATAAAAATCACTCTCATCGGGGTAACGGTGTAGGTTAAAAATATTTACCTCAATGCCATTTAACATTTACCATCTCTGCACAAAATCCCTCGATGACAAAAAAGAAAAAATGTACCTTCGAAATTTTAATTGCTCACATTATTTGTGATCGGCTTTTTTCAAAAATATATTTCACTCTTTAGATAAGTAAAAAAAAAAAAAACATTTGCTATATTAGTCTCCAAAACTCCGATTTCAGTCTAGAGTTACACATTTAATATAATTATTTTTGAGTTTAAAGTACATTTTAATACTTTATTATTATTCTCAACACATCTGTCTATTGAGGTAAATAAATATTTATACCTATTTTCAGTTTATATTTTAGCCCAATTCATAAAATACCCCTAATCTTGTGAAAGAACTTAAAGAGCCGTGGGAAACATTTTAATAAAAATTTCCAAAAAGGTTTTAACCGAAAATCAATTTTCCCACCACAACATTATATTGCAGGGTAAAAAGTCTTTTTTCATTAACTTCATTTTTTTAATACTTTATTTTTATTTAGTATAAAATAAATGTATATAATATCAATACGGTATTTCCTATATGAAAGAAGACGCAACCTATGTCTAATTAGTTCTTATATGGTAATTGATTTTCTTAGTGGTTAAATGCTTAGCACGCTAGGAAGGTGGTCGCTATCGAGTCACTATGGCAGACTCTGGCACAAAGGTACAATGTCCAGGTCACTACTCTCAACTACTTCTTGTAGTCATACATCATCAGTTAGTCTTGGAAAGGATAGTAGGATTTTGGACATTTGTATACCGCTGAGGTCGTAGTAATCTCGATTTGCAAAGCCGACTTATTGTGTTAAATAAACATAAAAGCACCGCTTCTAGATGTTAAAAACAAAGTTATGTATTGCCACGATTACTGCCAAATAGAGTGATAATGAACTAATTGATATCATGGGTGTGGGCCTAATGGTTCCAATGTTCTAAAGTAAAACTTTAAAATTGACTTCCCTTCACGTTGATGTCGACTCACAAGCGCGGGCGTCAGCATCTTGGCTCGATATTGCAGCTGTAGTTAGAAAAAGTGAAGATTAGTGGACTATAAGGCTCAAACATGAATGCTGGAAGCTTTCGAAGTTGTACTCAGAGACTCGAAGTTAAACACGTCTAAAACAAAATCACGACGGTATTAACCATTTATCGAGACAACGTAAGATTCATGACAACGTGGTCTCGTCAGAAGGACATCATCACACTATTATCCATATTAATCTGCCAAATAAAACATAAACCAAGGTAAGTTACTTTACTATTTACACCTTTACTTTATATTACATTCAAAATTAGATGTCTCGCATGAAAGAGCTAATTAATAATATGAAAATATAAATGTTAGTTACGGACAAGGCGCGCGAGCTGTTGCTCGGCAGCAGGATCGGCAACTACAAAGTTTACGAGAAAAAATTAATACGCGTGCCAGTTAGGTTATTAGGTTGCCATCATAGGTACCCGTAAGACCAATATAGGAATGTTATCTGACAATACCATGGAGTGACATGCACCACCATCATACTCGGTGTTAGCTGTATATAAATGAAGATTCGTAACAGTTTCAATACTGTAAAACATTTTGTACTCGTAATACTGTGTTCGCAAACAGGCAATAAGGTATACGAGATTAATTACAAATTTTACTCCCACAAATTACAGAATTTGATAATAAAGCTATTATACTGCTTTATTGAGTACATTACCAAACTACTCGATCCTGTAGCGGTCAAATTGTGTACTTTAAGGCCACTTATTCATCATCAGTCGTTGTTCAAGTGAACTTAACATCAATTGGTCCACTATTTTATCATGTTCATTGAACAGTAATTTCCGTCTGAAAGAGGATTTTGCCACAATCCACAACGCATTAGAGTTGCCTTCGTTATCTAATCACAGGACTTTTTCGTTGTGGATAAGATAACAAGCGCCGATATGGAACTCTCTAAACTCCTCGGCCTTTTTTCACGTATTTAGATTACGGTCATACTTGAAATTTATGATTGTAAAATAAATAAATCTCATTGAATCATATTGCTCACTAGTTCAAAGAAACAAACCGCCGATGTACACAAAGAACAGAGATAAAGATCAAATTTACATAGAAGACGTGAACTATGTGCCACTCCTGCAGCCAGTTAATTGATTCATACCCGAAGTGGGAGTGCCTGTGTTGACCTTGATAGTGACCCGGCCCCGTGTAACAGGTATGTTGTAACAGGTATTTTTGGGCCCGCCAACACCTCGACTTTAGTGTTCCACCGATGATCAAGACAAAACACGGGTGGTTTATAACTGTTCCTACTAATTTTCTTTATAAAAGTGTTAAGTTAAACTGTTTACCATTTGTAACAGATAAATAATTTCTCCGCTTATTCATAACCATAAGGGAATTTCCAATGTGTACAAAAATGAAATAACCTTTCCCTGTCCTTTGTTTACTTTCGTAAAAATAATTAGAATTAATACCAACTGAGATTATAAATCATATTTGTATATGTACATGTGTGTGCGTCTGTTTTTAAATCCACAAGCTCATCTCTAGTAATTTTTTCCAATAACTCCAAACTACACTTTATAACATTTTACTTTTACATAAGTTTTACCCAAGTGTATTAAAAAAATAATATTGTAATATTAACTCTAAAATTCCATTTACTCTCATATACAACAACTAAGCATGCAAGTATATTGGCAAAAATTTCAAAAATATAACTTTAATGTTTTATAAAAGAATGCATATTAAATTTATTTTCAGCACAACCATAAACATGATAGATACCATACTGAGCAATGAATTCTAAGAAATTCACGTAACGGACTTGTAACTTTTAAACATTCTTAAAAACCTTTATCAAATTTTAAATGTGAAATTTTTTAATTTTTAAAATTTTAATGTTGTGTCCATAAATTTAATATATAAATAATGTAATGAACTAAAAATATAGATTTGGTTAGTGAAATTATTTTTCAAAGTGAACTGATTTCTCACAATTTAGTAATAATTCGTAATTTGTGACATGCCAGATGTTTAAGGAACACGAATACATTGGAACTCTTTAAAAATCTTCGTTTTAAAGATATGTTTTTTTTGTTTTAATGAAAACATTCTCGAAACCGTATAGATCTCTGAAAAGCCAGTAGTCACTGTGAAATACAATGACTAAAATGTTAACAACAAAGGTTTGTGCCTGTATTTGCCGTATAACTTATACATACATCTTGTTTGGCTCTAAAGTCATTTGAATACTGGATTTACTATCTTATCGTAGTTACCTTTACAATTTGTGGTCCTTTTGAATATTTTTAACAAAATTTATGTTCGAAACTTGAGTCAATAAATATGACAATTAATATTCGACTTCAAACTTGATACGAGAGAATAGATTTGTAGTATGTATATAATAACAAAGTCAAAATCGGTGCCCCTTACACAGCTTTTACAGTAATTCACTATTGAGCTGTAGAGTTTCAACAGGTTTTCTATTGAAAGGGTAACAATTGAAATAAACGAGATTAGCCAGTGTATAGTAAAAGCGCTTGACACAGAGAGAGCGCTTGTTAGAGTAAACTACAGTGATCAATGGGATTCCCTATTACACCGATTTAAATCTCTTCAGTTTGTAAAATATTTTCAATCCCTTTGTCGGATGATCTCTACTGTTTTACAAGCTGCACGTGGAATCCGAGTGACTGACTTGTTACAAAACGATTGAGTGCAAGTAATTATCATCTGACATTCTCTTATGTCACTTTAAAGTCTGAGTTTGTGAACTGCAGTTTATATCCACGCACCCTATTGATGTGCTTACCTGCACGTCCCAGGAGGTGGGGGTGAGAAACTAAAACGAATCTAGTGAAGGAGTATTTTTTGTTTATTTATAGGTTGACTTCGGAGGCTGATCTTATGCGACGTCTTGCCAGATTATCTTCCGGCACCCTCTTTCAGCATTTTTGCAGTCGAAGAAAATAAAGTTTTGTAGGTGACTTACAAGGGATTCGGATACTCCATCGAATTGAATTCAATGTTTTATTGCATAAAAACAATATAAATTGTATCGCAATCGCCATGACATTTAAAATCTGAAACGTGCATTCATCATTACAATGGCTCTCATTCAGACTTAATTTTTCATTCACCCAAATTTTCATTTATTACATAATTTTCCCACTCTAGTCATATGGTCGACCAATTAGGTGGTCCCCCAATCGTTTGCCATGATCTCGTCTGTACTATATACTTTTATATACTATAAAACTTCCGAGATCAGCGCGGTTTTCTGACGAGCTTTAAATTCTTTAGGTATTGTGGCATTTTTGATCGAATTTGGCAATTTTTAGATGACCTGAACTCCTGCCTGCGAAGACAATCAATCGACCATAAGCCACCGTCGTGTGTCTTCCAGTGCGGTAGTTATTCCTGCCTCTAGTGTCGTAAAGTTTACGTCACTACCTCTTATGACCTCACATTTTGATTTGAAAAAAGAGACGTTACCATAGAATATAGAGGCAGGGAAGCGTCAACAGTGTGAGATTTTTGAATACTGGTCTGCACGACTCTCTCTGTTGAAGTTTTGCAATTGTTTTTCTGCAGAGTGAACATTCTATGAAAATGTATGTTTGCACAATCTCCCCACAAGATCACTCCGTACGAGAGATGTGGGTAAATTATTCCATAATACGCAGTCATCAGTGTCTGAATTGGGCAGTGAATTTGGAGAGCCAGTTTTGAACAGACACTGTCGACGTGAGAATTCCATGTCAGCCCTCTAGCGAGGTACATCCCAAGGAATTTAGTCGAGAGGACGTGTTCGACTTCAGTTTCATCCAACATGACTGTTGGATTCCAATTTGCGTCTGTATTACGCAAACAAAATTTGGTGAAAGTTGACTTATAGGTTTGTTATGAATGCTTTTCCCATAATTCACTCTTACTTGATCTTATTAAAATCCTTAAGTTCTTTAACTTTTGAATAACCTCTGCTAAGGAATTCCTATAACATAGATAGGATAAGGTGTATATATCGTCGGGTAGCATATTCTACATATCGCAAAGAGACAAAATAAGAGATTCTAGACTAAGATGGATTAAAAATAGTTTAGACTCAGAAAGAATTACGTAAGGAAGGAGGGGATTGTTCCTGAGGAAAGTGTTTAGTTCTTAAATAATTATTAGATTATTATTATATATTATATAGGTTATTATTAGGATCGTTCTTGAATATTCTCTTCATTCAATCAGGAATTCCCAACGTAAAGGTAAGTATAGAGCACATATCGCCGCACAGCTAAGAAGTACTGGAAGTAACTGCATTTCTATCTATTTCCGTTCCATCGGTTATTGCGTTCTTCTTTAGTGCAATCGATCCGATTTAATTACAACTTCATACACGTCCTAAAGACGGCCATTTTGCTATCGGTTGTTCATTGTACATGCAGTAATTTGCTTAATTATTGTTGTGATAAAGGGGGTGTGTCACAGTAAATTCTGCAAGTTTGTTTTTCAAATTTTCCAACAATTTTGATTTGACCAAGTGTGCCTTGATTAGTTTTCAATCCATCGAACAAGATTTTCAGCCGATGGGAGTGTACACAATTTTCAAAAGTTACCTTTAGAGATCGCAAGATGATCTGCAGGAGTGGATCTCAAAGGTGTCAACAAAGAAATAATATTGTGTGTGTTTCTTAGTCAAACTTCACACCCTGTTCCAGCGGGCTTACTAGTACTTTGGCAAGTGGGTTTTCCTTCCTCCAGGTTCAGGTGACCTGTGAAGAGGTTCTTTCTGTAGAGATCCTTCTTTCACCTGCACCCTGTCCTATTGCTGCTACCCATCGACACTAGAGTATAGTATACTATCAATTAAAGTCCTTTTATTCTACCTCTGGCTTGACTCTAGTGTTTTTCCTAACAATATCTTGGTTGGTCCGGCAATAATGGAAAAGACATTTTTTATATATTTCCACATTAAATTTATTAAAAAAGCGCTTTCGCCGGTTAAGGCATCATCAGTTTTAATCATCATTTAAACTGATGATGCCTTAACCGGCGAAAGCGCTTTTTTAATAAATTTAATGTGGAAATATATAAAAAATGTCTTTTCCATTAAAACCTACTCACTTCCACCAAGGATACAAAGCAGAAAATAGTCCGGCAATGTCTGCTAAAATTTCCAATTCCGTTCGTCCAGCTAACTTTCCATCTACAGTATTACTGTTACTTGAGGTGTGGTTAGTTGTTCTTTCTTATTTCAGTATATTCGAGTAGCGAAGGTACTTCGCACCATACTTATTTTGATGATGAATAGCTGCTCTCGTTTCATCTTCAGAATTATATAAAAAGAAGAACGGATGAGCGACTTTATAAGTGCTAGAGGTTTGGTAGAACTAGGAGTAACCAGTATTTTTGTAGTATGTGTTCACCTTATATGAGTGAAACTAGAGGGTACTTTAAGTGGTAGATTATATGTCAAGTTAATTGTGTGCGGTGCAAGGAAGGACAATCAACTGTAATCTTTGTTGGAAGTTCATTTTTGACGATGGAAGGATTATGAAGGAAACAGGATGTTTCCGGACATTTGCCATCGTTCAGTGATACGAAAAATCAGTAACACTACGTTTTGAGATCTGCAATCTGATCTCTTCTTCAGGTAAATAACTAACCTAACACATAATTACAAAAATAAAATAAACCTACCGTACCAGAACGTTATGACACGCGTAAGTCAAGAATCACAACCTCCATGTTGTGTATCATCTCACTATCTCTAAAACATGCACTTAATACAAAACTAAACGCAATACTAACTGTTAAAATTGAACTACACAATACGGGTCACAATACGTCTGCATTCGTCGACCAACCACCTTCGACTGACCAGAGGCCAATAGCCTTTTGCCTGAAGTTATTTACCTGAAGAAGAGATAAGATTGCAGATCTCGAAACGTCTTGTTACTGATTTTTTGTATCACTGAACGATGGCAAATGTCCGGAAAAAACACTGTAATCTGTCTATACTGTCAATGTATTACTTGCTATCTCGGAGTCGTGCTTAGAGGTGTGATTTATATATTAGAGAATTAAAGGTTATTTCAGACAATCTTCTTTTACTTTTGGAATCAAAGTAGAGTATTTACACAATAGGGGAGTGGGCAACGATGCGGCTTCGTGAGGTTTACCTCTAATCAGCTAAGTGCAATGCACTGCCTCTTGCCCCAGCCAGTTAAGAATAAGGTCTTCTTATTTTTCCTATAGGTGCGTTTAAACATTTATTTCTTTCTAGCATGTGTTTACTCCCAATATGTTTGTTTCTGGTGAATGAAGATTCTGTGTGGAACTAATATCACGCTGACATGTGTATTAATCAAGAATGAGATCCTTCTATGCATCTATTTGGCGATTGGTGCGATTGCTCTGGTACGAATTCTTTAAACGGATGAGGACTTCAGATTCCAAGAGTCAAGTCTATACAGTATGTATTAGATTTTAGACGTTGCAATGAGTGGAAGATGAAAAGGTGCTAAACTGCATTGCCATTAAACCGATCCTTCCTAAAATATTGTAGTGCATACAGTTGTGTACCTGACGATACAATGAGAACACCTATTTATCTAGATTACACAGAATGGCTGCTGGGAAACGAGACAGACCTCTTTTGTGATTTAGCTGTCTATGATCTCGAAACGATTCATAAAGTTCCTTTTAAACGTCTCCATTGCCGACTTTTTTTTAATCTCTACAGACGGATGTCAACTCCAGATTCCAGGAGTCGGGTATGTGGTACCTTCGAATTTCAGAAACTACACTAAGCGGAAGGTCAAGTGGAGCTAAACTAAGTATTTGCATTAAATCAATCCTTCCCACTATAGTTACTTTATAAGAATGATCTGTGATACGATTGGCGAACGAGTCTATCCTCCTCTGACTTTCAAATTCTTTGCTTCGATGTTTGAAAGCATGCAGAGTTTGTAGCATTTCCGCTCTTTACACCAGTTTTCTGCCCCTAATAGAATGATAACTAGTATTATTTTACCAGGCGAATTTAGGACTAAGAAGCCTTTTTCTGACACTTAATCTGGGGACCAACGGCTCTTCCTAACCACCACCAATGGCCAGGTAGGCGGGCTGCTTGCAAGGACAGGATCGCTCAGCGGTCACCCATCCAAGCAGCAGCCACGCTCGACGTTGCTTTATCTAGGTACCTTGCGATAACCGTTGTACCCGCTACACTGCGCCATTTATAAATCAAGAATAAACTCTGGATCTGATGTTGGAATGGATGTTTCAGTATGAATTTATAAAATGATGGAAAATGTGTCAATGCCTTTTTACATTGCAATTTTACATCTTTATTAAAATTGACTGAAACTTGTTTAAGCAATAAAGAGATTATTATTATTATTATTGGCTCACTAAAGTATTGGGACAACAGAGGAAGTTGTTTCGTAAATCTATCGATTATGCCAACATAAATTGCGTAGAAAAACATCATAATGGACTGTCTATTCTATCAAAATACACCTTTCACTTAAGTTTTGGAGGTGTTCTTAGAATATAAACTATAGCATAAAACTTGTGCTAAACTATTTATTCTGTATAAAATTTATTTCTAAAGCGCTGTAACCATGAGCATCTCAGTTGCATACATATTTATTTCATAAATTATAAATTTGATTAAAGTCTGAATTCAATACGAAAATATCAGTAGAAAATAATAAATATGAAATTTATATGTCAGTCAACCTACATAGAGAGAAAATTGATGACAAAAATAGTGGAAATAAGAATCCATTCAGCCGTAAAAATGAAATAAGCAGACACGCTCTAGGTTTGTTAGCTGTGCCAAATTATTGCTCTTGACTAAAAACAAATTATAGTATTTTACCTATTATAGTATTATCAGTTATATAAAAATGTCGAGCAAGTGACAAGACATATAGGAGCGCCTCACTGAGCTGTGAGCGCCAAGGCCGATATGATCACAGTGCCTCTCATCCCCACAATTATGACGTAATTATAAAAGTCACGCACGCGTGTACGTAGTAAGTCATGTTGTCGTGTACGATACCATCACACGCGTGTCATCACCGCTTTCTTGTCTAGGTGTTAATTGGGAATGTCGCATCAAGAACAGGAGATCAGATCGCCGCCTGTGAGAACACCATAAGAAAACATAATGAGTCTTATTTGTTACAATTTAGATAGTACACATGCAAGTGGTCCCAGGGTTTTTATGTTCGTGAACACATGATAGCATTATATTACAATAGAATCTTTGTTTAGTGACATGCAGCCTGATCTGTTAATAGTATACATTTTCCACGTCTTTTGTTTGTTACATTGTTACAGAAATTAAGTGTGATTGTAAGTTTTTTTTTTCAAAACGATTCTTTGTACTTCAGTAGCAGTTTTCTTTATTTATTGATATTATATTTTTATTCTAACGGTGGAGTTCAACTCGTGATTCGTATCCTACCATAACTAATTAAATCAATATAATATATGCTGTATAAAACATTCTTTGCCAAATCACATTTCAAACATGTTCCTTTTTACTTATAAACAGTTTTCGATAATGTATAAAAAAGTAATACAGCTATAGCGCTCTCTCTCTCTCTTCATCCTGAAACGGATTCTTAGTTTCTCAATGTATGTCAGAAAAAATATACTTATGTAAAAGACAAATTAGTAAGAGTTCCTACATTCTTTTATTTTGACCATTGCCCCACTACGTGGCAACAGGCATCGTCGAAGTTACATCCAACATTTGTGTACAAATGTGTAACTCGCTACTTTAGCTACATGTGTCACTAAGTCGTCACACCTTTGATGACTTCATATAATTGTACTCAATTTGTTTACTCATTTATTTACGATGCGCTTTTATGTTTCCATCTCGGTTACCCATAAGACCAATATAAAAATGTTCACCAACGCCCAGCCACTAATCCTATGGAGTGGCATGTACCATCATGGAACACGATGTTACTTATACAGAAATGTTACTTATACAGCTTCTTGCAACATTTCATTTCTATAGGTTACTTCGTTTTCGTGATTTCGTGCGGACAGACAGACTGGCAGATATGCAATTACTCTAGCCTCTTGTACTAAACTAGTTCTAAAGCTTTATAAAGTTCAAAGTATTGCCATATAACTCTAAAAACTCATGATGAGATGATTATACATCTCTTTCCCTCGCCGAATGCGATGACGCCACAGTATGAAATCTCTTCGAATTCTGAACTTCTGTCCATGAACCACCATATCCACGTTATGTTATTCTACCTGCTTGTGCCTTCTAGAATGTCACAGTGATGTCCCTAAAGCATACACCCGATGATTGGTCGGCAAGTATCAAGGAAACTCTTGAGAACTCCTGGATTCTCAGGACCTGTTTCTGTCAGACAGGATGCAGGTATGTTTAGATCATCCTTGTAATCCCTGTCAGTTCAGGTCTGAAGCCTAGGGTCATTGAGATCACGTCTACGCTGTTCAAATCAAGCAGTCAACGCAGTTGTAAAATACAGCGTGTATCAAAATGAATTTTAAAACTCAATATCTATTGCTAAAAATGTACTACAAAAATAATATTTATTGCAAAATACTCACAACATCTTAAAGTTTTAGGTATGTTATTACAAATGTTCTATATGTCCACCAGCAGCAGCACGAACAACATCCAGACGATAGCTAAATTCCTCATAAACCTTACAAAACGTATCTGCGTTCACAGACCTTATTGCGACAGTTATTCTGTTCTTTAGTTCTTCGATGTCATGAGTTAGAGGGGGAACAAACACTTTTTCCTTCACATATCCCCACAAGAAAAAGTCGCATGGGGTCAAGTCTGGTGATCTTGGAGGCCAAGAATGAAAGGGCATTGTCTCGAGGTCCCGTGCGCCCTATCCAGCGGTGGGGCAGAGTGTTGTTGAGAAGCTGCCGAACATTGTTGTGCCAGTGAGGCGGAGCTCCATCCTGTTGGAAAATGAACCTAAAACTTTAAGATTTTGTGAGTATTTTGCAATAAATATTATTTTTGTAGTACATTTTTAGCAATTGATATTGAGTTTTAAAATCAGGTCATTCATTTTGATACACGCTGTATAATGCTTAATTAGTGTAGCTTAGTTAGAATTGTATTCATGATTGAAAAGTTATCCTTTACCCTTGAGGGTATTGCGAGCGGTATCATCAAACCCTGGAGGGTATGCGGGCGGTATCATCAAACCCTGGAGGGTATGCGTGCGTTATCATCAAACCCTGGAGGTTATGCGGGTGGTATAATCAAACCCTGGAGGGTATGCGGGCGGTATCATCAAACCCTGGAGGATATGCGGGCGGTATCATCAAACCCTGGATTGTATGCGGGCGGTATCATCAAACCCTGGAGGGTATGCGGGCGGTATCATCAAACCCTGGTGGATATGCGGGCGGTATCATCAAACCCTGGAGGATATGCGGGCGGTATCATCAAACCCTGGAGTGTATGCAAGTAATGCCGTTGATAATTCCTGGAATCTATTTAACATTGTAATCTATTTTCCATTGATTTAAATTAAAGTGGTATGAAAACAGCTCAATTACTGAAGTGCTTGTATGATCACAAAATTTGTAGGTAAGGAAATTATAACAGTACTATTGTGGAATACGAGAAAAATATTACGGTAAAGCCTATGTATACGTTAATATATTTTAAACGTTAATTATCCTTTTACTGTATAATACTACAGTAGTTACACGTTCTATTCTATTTCTATATTTTTAGAAATAATATTTTTGATGATATGACAAAAACATCTTGTAATAAACAAGATGGCCTTGAACAGTGAAGGCAGTCCCAATCGATTCTTTGTTGTAATAAGTTTTTTTATATCTTAAAACTTTACGATAATTATTTTAGAAGATAGATCACTTCTTATCCTAACTTTTAATATGAACATGAGGCACAGAATCAAGAAGGGACATATTTTTTAATCATCTACGAGTTATTTAAATTATAATTTTTAATCAAATATAATTATAGGAAACTGCATGTTTAAATAAGTTGTTTTTTAAAACAGGTAATTTTTTATTATACAAATATTTGTTCTATGTTCCCGTCTTAAAAAGTACCTAGTGTCTTAAAGCGCTATAACTAGAGCTCTGTTTAAAAACTTCAAATAAACTATTCTGACAGAAAACTTATTGCGCCTTAAGGACTGACTGGGATCTTTCATAACATGTTTTATTTTAACATTGTGGATGCTGTTTCTACAAAGTTTACAAACAAATAAAGGCCTTATTATTACAAAACCAATACACTGTTTACAGGCCAAGATTCCGACAGTCAAGTAATCAGTTACAACACTAGTTAATTGGTAAAATGTATGGTGTTAAAGACAACCAGATCAGACAGATCCGGATTATCGAGGGAACCGCAACGTGCAGAGTCCGGAGTAGACTGTGCAGCACCGGACCGGCGGGAAGTGGCCATATCTCGTTAAACAAAGCATCAGCAACTCACTTCCTAGTCGTCGCGTCAGTAGAACTTCTGTGAAGCATCAGCACTCAGCAGTCATTAAATCAAGAAAACAAGACCATAACAAGCGCTGAACAAAGAGCGCTCAAGCAGTTTGGCAAAAGATATGAATAACGAAAACAGTTAATCTCGCAAATGTGTTTAACTTTCAAAATAAAAGTATTATCTGTTTGCTTGGGGTCAGTTTTTCGTGCTGCCTCCCGCCGCCCACAGATCGATGTCTGTTCACCGCCCCCACCCACCCCCGCTCGCTTCGCTCTCCGAGCCGGTTTAATGTTCACGCATATCCGCCTTGTACACAAATACGCTAAGCCGCTTGATTAAAACAATCTGCCCGGCTTTATTGTCCGCCCTGACTTACTGACCGAGTACAGAATATGTTATGGCAGTCAATTTGTCTGCAGCTCGCCGACCACCTGCAGGTCGCTCAGACTTTTTATAACAAATTAAAGACAGTAACTAAGATGTTGATCAGAAACATTGCAATTCACTGTTTTATGTGGCGCTAAATAAATACGGTTATTTAAACTATTTTTTGTACTTTAAGTACGCTTAAGTGTTAATTTATAGAAGCGAAAATTTACATTACGATACGAATGTCAAGAAAAATTGTAAATGTAATCTTAATCTTGTCTAGATTTTTGTGCTTGGCCACCCATTCGCCTCTGTGAGTTTCTGGCGACCAAAACAGAACAAAATAAAAAAGATTCAGATGGATCTTACGACAGAATAATTGCATTCTTGGATTCATACAACATGGAAGGGGTTCCTAATATAGATATTACAACATTTTTATATAAACCTGTTAAAATATAAAACATCTACATGCAGTTAGGCTATTATGCCATTCAGAAAATATCAAACCTATTTCTATTAAAAGTAACAAATGCTTTTTAAGAATTTCAGACTTCTAAAAATAAACTGTCTTGTTAACATGCATGAGTGACAGAATGTCGTGGGTATAAAGATTTAGAAAAGATTGTTTTGTACAGAGTAATGAAAATTTGTTCAAACATATAGAAACAATATCTAATGTGCACCAAAGGAAGTTATCCACAGATATAGATTACCATTTGTGAACTTGTGAATTTGTTTAAAAATATATAGCACATTCTATTGGACATTGCAAGTGCTAGTGATTTGAAATTTCAAAAATTAGTATACCAAAGCCTTTACTGACTGGCACAGCTCTTATGAGTGAACCAGAATCATGAGGATCGGATGTCAGGAATCTCAGAAACTAAACAGAACCATGCAGGAGTCCATTAGATAGCACAGGTCATTTAGAGACACTAACCATCTAGGGGCACAGTCCATCTAGGGACATAGTCCTAGTTGTAGAATCCTGAGATTGAGAAATTCTGGAATACACTCTTGATTATTCTAACTAGTTTCAAAAGTCCAAGTGGAAACTCCAATTCCAAGGCAGAGGTGATATTTTAAATAAATATTTTTAAATCTATTTCTTAATCTCAATAATTATATACAAACATAAATTTTTACATTTAAATAACTTTATGTGGTATATTTTAAAACTAGATTAGCTTTAAACAATGTAATTAACAGTGACTAGTTACTTAAATTCAACATTTTTCACAATTCTTTAGACAAATACTCCAAACTATATCAAATTCTAACTCGGTTGATTGTATATTTGTTTAATACTTACGTAGATACACACTAGCTCGCAACATTAAGAGTTTGTGGGCTCTACAGCCCCTCTATGTGCTTATGTGCATGTTGGGTGTACTACGTACAAACCGAAGATAAAAGACGCCCACCCAGGCTATTGACGATGTGAGGACCTGACAGACGGTGGATGGCGAGAGACAGATCGATAACAGAGAGGGAGTGGACTGATAAGAATTGAAGAGCAGTGATGAAAGAACATGCATGACTCGGAGAACGCAAATGAAGGGGTGACGGTGGTGGTGGTGACGTGGTGGCGGCGGGACGGTGGTGTTTGTGGAGATTTGCAAAGTCATCCGTGGCGCTTATAACAAACAAGAAAACGTTCTCTGCAGAGAATCTAACAGATGTGTAAAAGGTTTGACTTTTAAGGGAATTAAAAGTTTTATTTTAAGCTTAAAGATGTATATGTCTGGTTCGTTAATTGGCTAAGGGTTATGGAGACAATCTCCTACGGGTCTGACAACATGTATTTTACGTCTGTCTGTTTTCAGGATGTCTCAAGAAATAAATTGAGCTATGAACTTGAAATTGTGCATACAATTTCATTTCTACATAGACAATTTCGAGTTCAATGAAATTGTCACTTCATAACGTGTGGCTGAGCGTCCACAAAGTCTACACTCTGGGGGATAATTTGAGAACGAATTAGAGTTACAGACATAGAATAAAACTGTATGAAACACTGAGTTTTTATGATGATAGATGTCCTCCTCGAGCATGTTGTTAACTAAACGTTCATGACCTCCAAACAATGAGGTGCGATGATTGCTAATGTAACGTTTTGTACTTTTTTATGGTTTTTATATCAAGGCATTTGAACAATGGAATAAACTATATATCACTAGGACACCATTGATGTATGCCCACATTCTTGAAACTAAGAAAAACTTGTAGACGCTACACGGGGGCTAATGTATTCATACCTTGTTTTCCGTCACCAGGCTATGAAACATTTTAATATTTTTTATATCTATGTAGATATCTTGTAAGATTTCAAGACGCATAGCTTTAAAAACTTAAATACTGGTTTAGTAAGATTCACAGTATAAAATTGTTTTATTTTTAAGTTAACTTTCTAAGTAAGAAAATCTTAAAATTTAATACTTTAAAATGACAGCGATACATAAATTTAATTAAATGAACATTTTTTGGATTTTTCATTATAATATACATAATACAGCTATGGCTGCAAGGGTTGATTCAATGTGAATATTAGCTACAATCGCATTCCACTTAGTGTAGTGTCTGAAGTCTGACACTAATACAGATTGACTCCTGCAATCTGTAGTCTTCATATATATGAAGAGATCCCATAAATACTCGGTGATGAAGACGTTGAGACAAACTCCTTACATTGTTTCGTCAGATACACCCAGGCTAACATACACATAGGCTACAGACACCTAGACTACAGAAACCTAGGCTACACACACCTATACTACAGACCCCTAGGCTACAGACTAAGATACCGAACCCTAGGTTACGACACTAGGCTACAGACTAGGCTACAGGCACCTAGACTACAGACACCTAGACTACAGACCCCTAGGCTACAGACTAGGGTACAGGCACCTAGACTACAGACACCTAGACTACAGACACCTAGACTACAGACCCCTAGGCTATAGACCCCTAGGATACAGACACCTATGCTACAGATCCCTAGGATACAGACTAGGCTACAGGCACCTAGACTACAGACCCCTAGGCTACAGACTAGATTACAGTCACCTAGACTACAGACACCTAGACTACAGACCCCTAGACTACACACACCTAGACTACAGACCCCTAGGCTATAGACCCCTAGGCTATAGACCCCTAGGATACAGATCCCTAGGATACAGACTAGGCTACAGGCACGTAGACTACAGACCCCTAGGCTACAGACTAGGCTACAGGCACCTAGACTACAGACCCCTAGGCTACAGACTAGGCTACAGGCACCTAGACTACAGGCACCTAGGCTACAGACACCTAGACTACAGACACCTAGACTACAGACCCCTAGGCTATAGACCCCTAGGATACAGACACCTAGACTACAGATCCCTAGGCTACAGACTGGGCTACAGGCACCTAGACTACAGATCCCTAGGCTACGGACCCCTAGACTACAGACACCTAGGCTACAGACCCCTAGGTTACAGACTAGATTACAGGCACCTAGACTACAGACCCCTAGGCTACAGACTAGGCTACAGGCACCTAAACTACAGGCACCAAGACTACAGACCCCTAGGCTACAGGCACCTAGACTACAGGCACCTAGACTACAGGTACCTAGACTACAGACACCTAGACTACAGACCCCTAGGCTATAGACCCCTAGGATACAGACACCTAGGCTACAGATCCCTAGGATACAGACACCTAGGCACCTACAGGCACCTAGACTACAGACCCCTAGGCTACAGACTAGACTACAGACCCCTAGGCTACAGACCCCTAGGCTACAGACCCCTAGACTACAGACACCTAGGCTACAGACCCCTAGGATACAGACCCCTAGGCTACAGGCACCTAGACTACAGACCCCTAGGCTACAGACTAGACTACAGACCCCTAGGCTACAGACCCCTAGACTACAGACACCTAGGCTACAGACCCCTAGGCTACAGACACCTTGGCTACAGATACCTAGGCTGCAGTGTAATCTAGAAGAAGAGTTCTTATTGCCTCATCAGATGCACAGTTCAGTGCACTACGAGTTTTAGACACGATTCGAAAACACGATGGAGCACCCGAGTGTTGTACATATAACGGAGCTATGTGGGAAGGGTTCATTCGATGCAAATTTTGGTGTTAACCTTCGTTAACTTTCCACTAGTGCCCTTTTCATAAGTTTGTTTCCAGATTCAATTTTTTATTGTAATTTTTCGTTCCGTTGTAGCCTGTACTGGACAATATTAAGGGACAAATAAATTATAGATAAATAATTTGCCAAATGGTTTTAAAATCGCAAAGGAATTTCAAAATCGTGTTTTACCCTCGTTTAAAACTGTTTATTTTACGCCTGGGTTCTTTAAAACACATAAAACAGAAACCATATGTTGAAGTAAACTTCATAACAATCGCATTAAAATGAAACTTATGAACTTTATCAACTTCTATAAATAAAAATAAAGTTGAAGAGTGTACTGGAAGCAGTAAAATAACACAATTAATGTTGAACACGAAGCTAGAGAGAACGTCGCTAAGTCTGTACCGCTGTAAAAGAGAGAAGTAGGTCATGGACTTCCTTGCACTAAGTCTGGTATCTGGAAGTTATCAAACTAATGAAAAGTAATTAGCTTCGCAACCATGTTGCCATAGGTTAAACGCCACTACACACCGCTTTGAAATAGGTAGACTCAAAATGTAAGCATTTGACGGGTTATTAAATTTGTGTTATACTCAGGCTCTGTTTTACATTATTATTCAACGTGTAAGGTTAAGAAAAGCGATATAATGATCTTATCATAATTAAAATCTGTGACAAGCACATGAACCTATACGTTTTGTGGATTTCTGGATAGAGTCGGAAATAGTGTCGTCTATAATGTTTTAAGACATTGCGATCGGGCTTACATTTGGAATATTTTCTAGGATCAACAATTGGTGAGAATTCAAAGACGAACAATAGAAAGAATTATGTTTTTAAATACCACGTTGGGTGGAAAGATGAAAGATTTTTTTTTGTTTATTGAACACTAATCACTCTTACAAAAGATGATATTATAAAACATGTGATTAAACAAATATTATATTACATTAAAATTATAATGTCTTTGAGTTATGAATTTATTAAAAATCATATCACTATCAGAAGCTATAGCTTATGTGCATATTGTAAAATAATTTATATATATATATATATATATATATATATATATATATACTTCAGAACCACCACCAATAGCCGGCAGGTTTATAATTATTATAAAGTAACTATGTATTTGTATAATTAATAACATTATCCAAACATCCAAAATTATCATCTTGAAATCAAAATAAAGTACATTAAACATGCATAAATTTTCAATTATAACACACTCCCACATAGTAATATCAATGTTCGCATTCAATAAACGTATTAAAACTATTGTTTAGTTTGTAAAAATATTACGTAAAATAATTAAAGAAATTCCGACATATACAGGCATAAAAGTTTCTTAAATTATGTAAAAGGTGGAAATTAAATTTTGGTATTTGGTTACTCAACATTGGGGCACAGCACATAGAATTTTCTGGAAACGTGATCCAAAAATATAAAACGTGTACTTATAATCTAAAACCAAATTTACCGTCTACTTTGCGTCATTAAATAGGTGGTTGAGATGGGGTACAAAGAGATCCATAACTCAGATTTCTCCCGCGACAGTCGTGGAGGAATTCAGGACTGAATATTTCACCCTCTATATGATATTGCAAATAAAGTGTGTCTTGAAATTTTGAAAACTCTCCGCCCATTCTAACTAACTACAAAGAAGAACATAATATCACAGACAATCTTCTTGGGTTCAGCAATAATGGCAGCAATAGTGGGTAGAATTGATTCAATGCGAGTGTTGAGTTTAGCTTCAGTTCACCTTCCTCTTATGTACATCATTTGAAACCTGATGCTGTTGCAGATTTAACTACTGAATATGGAGTCATGTTCGTGTAAAGGGATCGAAAATAGTCGACGACAAAGAACAATGAAGTTCAAACGATCTCTCTACATTGTTTAGACATCACATACACCTAGACTACAGAATGTAATACGATATACTTGAAGAGGCATTCTCATGGCTCACCATGTACACAATTGAGTGAACATTATCAAAAAACTTCTTGGATTTTTGATACTCAATAGCAATCCCACCTACAGAATTGAATGGTACCTACGCTAAAGTAGACGACTATGTATATTTTCTAATACTTAACTCCATATATTATAGGCAGACAGTTATAGTACACGTTGACTGCGACAGAAGAAGGATGAGTGTACACATGGTCACTCAGAAAAAGCATGATTACATTACAATTTAAACATCACCGAGAAAACGTTACAGTTATATACAATCATACTCACACATTTTCGAAATCTTTGTTGAAGTGGTATATAAAAATACGTATAACGTTAAGAAAACATTGTACAGAATGTGAGAAAGTTGAGTTTAGCTCTAGTTCAACTTCCTCTTAGTGCAGCGTCTGGAATCGAACTCTGTCACGGCTTGACTCCTGGAATCTGGAGTCATTTTTGTCTAAAGAGTTCCAAAAATTTGTTGCCAGCGTCAACTTTCAGGCGCTGCACTAAGAGGAAGGTGAACTGGAGCTAAACTCAACATTCACATTGAATCAACCCTTTAAATCATAACTATGTTATCGAATGTTTTATGATCATGTATTGTATTAAGGAGAACATATTTCAGGTGAAGGAAACAGGATTTTTCCGGATATTTGCCATCGTTCAGTGAAACAATAAATCAGTAACACTACGTTTCGAGATCTGCAATCTGATCTCTTCTTCAGGTAAAGAACTAACCTAATACATAATATTACAAACTAGGTTAAAATAAACAAATCTTACCAAAGCGTTGTGGCACGCCTAAGTCAGGAATCACAACCTACATGTTGTTTGTCAACTTCACTAACTCTATAAACATGCACTTAATTTTTTTTTTTATTTATTTTTTTTATTTGTTTTTTTATTAAGTGCATAAATGTCCGGAAAAATCCTGTTTCCTTCACAATCCTTCCATCGTCAAAAATAGCCTTCAAACAAAGAATATTTTAGGTGACGCGTTTCAATGAATAAATCTCAAATATTTATCATCAAAAACATGTGAAGATAGTACTAAGTCCAATGAATATACGGTCAACTTGTTCTTAGTAACTGTTGTGAGAGAAAGAAAACATGAGCGTTGTTTTCCCAATGATGCCACCAGTTTATAGACCAGTGTTTGAGGGTACAAATCGTATACACAAGTGTAGGATTTGTGTTATTATTTACAATTGTATAGATTTGTTTGTACATTTTCGTTATAGTCTATTCTAAGATAGAATTTGAATATGCTATTGTTGGCCAACGCGTTAATACGTTTTCAATGGATCTTGCATGATATTTACCTTTTCCTAGTTTACAGATACTGGATACAGTCTCCATAAGCAGAATAGAGTCCATATTTTGAGTCAACACCATCCATTTTAGCCTTTGGGTCCTTCTTAATTCTTCTTGGACCGTTTAAAACTCAAAATATAACGTACCTACGAAAAATTATATTACTTTTTAGAAGTATAACTATGATAAAATGGCCCTTTAAATTATTTTGGGGGAATGCAGATTTCCACCTCAGCCGAGAAAGTTTGTGTGAATGAAAAGTATAGGGATCGAAACTAATAGCTATACATAAAACGCTAAAACATTGCTATGTATGTATTTTTTACAGAATGAATTATTCCCGTGATATTACCAAGCCATTAAAAGTTTGGCGAAGGCGAACGCGATTTGTATGTTTCCAAAAGTATATCTAGATTTTGAAAATAATCACAGACATAATCAAGTGTAGTTTAGAAAAGTCAATTGTAATTGTAACGATGTTGGTATCAGAACTTTCTTGATTCCATTCTTAAGTTTTATCACAATTTGATGAAAAGAAATTTTACTAATTTTGATCTCTATAAGTTGTTTTTTTTTAAGTGTTATTTCATTGTTAAGCTTAACAAAATTAAAGTATATTTTGTAAAGAATCTATTTATCGAGTATTGGTAGTAAGGCACTCCCACCACTGCCGTGACGCGGTAGCTTGCGGGGAACAGCATCGCCAACAGACAAACAGCTTACCGCGAGTAACCTCTTGAGAGAAAGGGAGTTCTCTCAGACACTCCCCTTCATCGCAACCAACAATGCATACCAGCAAGGCAAATCCTGTGAATCAGCACTGCACCAATTAGTCAGTAGGATTGAGGATAGCCTGTCCGCCAAGGAATTGGCATTGTGCACCTTCATAGACATTGAAGGAGCTTTCGACAATGCCAAATTCACTCCAATGGTAAGTGGAGCACAGCGACGTGGCCTCGAGCCAGCTCTGTGCCGGTGGCTTAGGGCCATGCTGTGCTCCAGACGGATCAGGGCCGATCTCAATGAAGTATCGCTTGTGATCGCACCCACAAGGGGATGTCCTCAAGGAGGCATCCTGTCACCTCTACTGTGGAATCTAGTAGTAGATGGTCTACTTGAGGACCTTACTAACAACGGAATCTATGTCCAAGGATATGCAGACGACATAGTCCTTATGGTACAGGGGAAAATACACAAATGTTGTTGTTGATATCATGAATACCAACCTTCAACATGTACACAACTGGTGTCAGGGAGAGGGGACTGAAAGTAAATCCCTCTAAGACAGTAGTTGTACCATTCACTAGAAAAAAGAACCTAGAGTCTCTTTCTAGGCTGAAACTCGCATCCACTCAGCTGGAGTGGTCAAAGACAGTCAAATATTTAGGACTGACTCTAGACTATAAGCTTACGTGGAATTGATCATCTTAATAAATATCCTGCACAAAGCAAAGTGGGCGCTCATGACGTCCAGGAGACTTGCAGGAATCTCATGGGGCGTAAAACCCCATATAGCACTATGGCTTTACAAAGCAGTTGTAAGGCCTCAAATCACTTATGGTTCATTAGTCTGGTGGACAAAGGTGAATCAGGTAACTGCCAAAGCCAAGCTTGAAAGCTTACAAAGGCTTGGCACAATCTTTGTAACCGGAGCATTCAGGAGCAGTCCCTCAGCGACCCTCGAGGTGGCTTTAGGACTTCTACCTCTTGATGTTCATATAAAAGCTGAAGCGCGTAAGTCAGCTTATCGGCTGATGGTTTGCTGGCTTGTGGAGGAATGGCGCGTCTAAAACGCGAGCCATGGCGCGCCATCACTGAAGCTGTAAACCCAAGCGCTATTCTCGAAATGGTCTCCGACACAATGAGAACGGAGTTCGTATTCAATAAGCCATTCTCTGTTGACTTCTACTCCAGAGATGAGTGGAAATCGCAAGATAACATCCCAACAATAAGAAAGAGCTTTGTCTGGTACACGGATGGCTCGCTTATTAAGGTAGAAACTGGATATGGAGTGTTTAGTCAATCCCCTAGAACTGCCCTTAGCGGCAGTTTGGGTCGGAAACTGCTCCATATTTCAAGCCGAAAATCTATGGTATCCTAGCCTGTGCCAACCTAGGCCTCACAGAAGGTACCAGGAAATGAACATCTGTATAATGTCAGACAGTCAGGCAGCTCTTAAAGCTCTTGACTCCAACAGCATTTCATCCAAGCTTGTGTGGGAGTGCTTTAACACTCTCTGCAAGCTTGGATCACGCAACCTGTGTGCGTCTTGGTTGGGTACCGGGCCACACAGGCATAGGTGGCAACGAATGCGCCGACAGGCTTGCCAAAAGCGGAGCAAGCATGCCATACACCGGTCCAGAACCGAGTTGTGGTATAAGCAAGTCAGCCGCTTATCAAAGTATAAACAAATGGTCCAGGAAGACACACCGCTTGCGGTGGCAGAGTCACCAAGGACAAGCACTCGGCAAAAGACTGCTTGCCGATTCTAGCTCCGGATTCACCAGATGGCTGATGGGGCTGGGGAGGGATCGGGTTAAGCAAGTGATTGCCTTGATCACTGGACACGGCCACTTCAGGAAACACCTAAACACTCTAGGTTTACGAAATGAGGACTCGGAGTGTAGACTCTGCAATAAGTCTGAAGAGACTGCAAAACACATAATACTGGGACTGTGAGAGACTGGGAGCAAGGAGAAGGGCTCTTTTCGGTGATAAACAACCAGGCGACGAACCAGATGCTAGTATCGGGGGAAAAGCTTCTTAGCCTAATTAAGGGCACGAAGATAGGCTTACCCCTCTAACATCAAAGGGGCACACAATAAGCTCAGGTTTGACGTGTGAGGATCTAGGAATCCACCCCAATATCCCAAAGGAAAAAAAAAAAAAAAAAAAAAAAAAACCTCTTGAGAACTCAGCGACCTGGAACTCTATGAACTCAGTCACGTAGACTTTTCTGGAGGTCTCATCCCGATTGGTCACAAACCCAGACGCTCGCGCGCTGTGGGCGGAACATCACTCTCAACATTCGATGAATGGACTGTAGAGAGAGTCAGGTCGACCTTACACCTATCTGATACATGGGCGTATACATGGGAGGGGGATCAGGGGGCTCAAGTCTCCCCCCAGAATTTTTGAAAGACAAAATTTCACCCAGTCGTTTGTTTTAAGCTGGAACACATTTATGAGGTCGTAAGACACAAACACTATCAGTGGAAAGATTATTGAGGCTCTATCTCTGGGGGATATTTTATGCTTCCTAAACTACCCAGTGAGGGAGGCTCCCCCAAAGTAAATTTCTGTATACGCCACTGATCTGATGCATCTGTATAACCCTTCATTGACTATTAAGAATCAACGAACCCTTTTGACTTACAGCAAATAGACGGTAGTAGATGTGAAAATTACGATTTCTAAAAATGCGCACATAGAGTGAAGTGAATTTTGACTTGCCTCTTTTAGGAACCTTACTTCCTATTTAGTCCGATGGAATTAATATAGAGCAGTTTTTAAAGCTTGATGTGGTAAGTGAAATAAAAAAGTGTACTATCACCACAATTAGAGATCATTAATCTAAAATTATTTAAAAAATAATTATTCTATTTTTGTTCTCTTCCATAGATATCTGCTCTAGTCTCGGGACTCGTCCCCACTTGGATAAAAGGGTCAACACAACTAGGTCGATGAAATGGGTCAACGATATATCTGTCTGACAAACTATCTTTATACCCTTTACTGAACCTTATAGGTATCTTATATTATTATTTAGTAAAAAACAGTAAAATAAAATTTCGATTCAACTTCACATAATGTTTAGTTCACTATAGCTTTGATTTTTAAATAAATTATAAGATGTTTAGATAAAAGTTTCGATAAGAATAATAAATTGTAGCCCTACTAAGGCGTGCTAAAATTGCATAATCTGTACAGTATGTTTATATGAGTAATTTTCACGTTTTACCTATGACATATAGTATACAAAACGTATACATCTCTTAACCGCAATCCTACATAACTCATTCAGGCATTATCTCAGACCAAATTAAGGAAACCATTATATTAGGTAGTTTTTTATTATCAAAATCGTGAAACCCAAAAACTTAAATTCAACCCAGACAGTTTGCTTCAAAGTTATTCGAAGCTTTAAAAAGATTCTATAACGTAAATTAAAGTCTAAGACTTGGCACAGGTCGATAAAATGGAAGAGAAAACCTTTATTTTTGTACTGTTGAGTGATATCCTTTTTCGATTTTGATATATTTTTGGTAGTCTTCCTTTATTAGATTAATGGTTAGAGATATAGATAATTTTGAAATCGCTATGCTTGTCATTCGTTGGATCTATTTTGGATATCATTCCCCACCCTCTTGAAATTGTCTAAATGAATGGACACTGTTCAATTTGTTTTCCTTTTTGAGCCATTCCCATGTTCTGGTGTCCAACTAGGCTCTTTCGACTGATTAGCAATTAATAACTAATTAATCACTAATATTAACTGTCACTATTGATAATTTCCCAACTTTTACAGAACTACTGTTTGGCCGGAGTGCCGAAAAGACATCAGGCTTACTTATATAGATTTAAACATACGTGACGAACTTTTTTGCATACATGTAATTTTGAATTTTTTTTAACATGAATAGTTTACATATTCTAATTTTACTGCTTTAATTATATAAACTAAAGATGAATTTGAATCCTCTTTATTGAACCTTTTAAACCTGTAGATTTGTTCTTTTTACTTGTATTATACACTTCTGGAGGCTGCACTTCTGATATGTAGATATTTGTTTTGTTAGTCCATGTAAAAATGTCTAGTTTAACATGTAATATAGAATTTTATTTGATGATTTTGCGTCATCAGGAACAGTCAATATCATCAATTTTGTATGAATACAACCGTTGAAATCTATCACCAGTGCTATAATTAATAAAAACGATAAGAGCTCGAAAGAATGAAATAGTATTATTGGTGAGATGCGAAACATGTGGAGCAATGGGCAATATATCACATTGTGGGGGGGAGTGAGGGGGGGAGTTGCCCTCAAACATTTACACACACCTCCCCCTCCCCCGCAATACCTCCTCCCCTGTTGCTACCTTCTGTCACCTCCCTCCAGCAACCTCATTTCGATCATCATACAGCGCAAACTGAACCAATCTACTTGTAATTGGAGTGTAGCTAATTTGACGACACATGGTTGTTGCAACCTTTTGATCCAACTGAAGGGAAGCAGTATTTTGATCCTGTTTAGTTTTAAATCCACATTTTTTTTAAAGAAAATAATAAATAAGGATAAGCATGAAATTAATGAGAACACTTCAAAGTTACTGCGTACATACACAGAGAGGGTTTACACGTTTATACTTCCATGATACGTCCATTTACTGCTTATCATTGTGGAACTTAACACGATTTTAAATTAGAATATCAAGAATGATTTGCAAAATATAAAACTCTGTCATGTTCCACATAATGGTGGGAAGGGTTGAAGCAGTATGAATATTGTGTTCACCTTCATTCACCTCCTTGTTTAGTGCAGCCTAATCTAAATCTGACGGTGTCATATACTTGACTCACGAAACTGGAATAGAAATGGGTGCCAGACCGTCTTTTGGCGGGGTATAGAAAAGTACTGTATATTATAAAAAAAAAAAAAACATTTTCTAGATGTATTAATCAATGGTAATTCTCAACACATAGTTACATTAGTTACATAGTTGCAAAAATAACAGTAAATCCTGTAAACTCCCTCAAAAACTTCAATATTTGTAAAGAATAAGAATAAAACTATAAAAAATAAGAAACAATGATAATAAGGTAGCCAGAATTTATGTTAACCCATAAGAAAAGTACAAAAATATTCTAACCGTACATATTTCTTGCACACTGAGATTTTCAAAGTCCTTTAATTTAAATGAGTTCATTAGCTTTGACTTGAAGACACTCGAGTTGTATCCTCACCACAGTCCGTGCCACGGCACCCCAGTAGACTGTCATCACAACACTGTGAGAGTCCTCGATCCTCTTCTTATTGAGACCCCTCAGACTCCTCAGACCGCCTGGTACTCTACTTCCACTGCTTATCAGCTCTTTCGTAAATGAACCTAGAAATAATCATATATTCAATGAATTTAATTTAAAAAATCAGAATTCAAATTATTCGTATTATAATGAGACGTTGTTCACATAACATACGATATAGATAAATTATAAATAAAAATAAAATGGGCATTATTCTCTCCTGGCAAGTGACAAATCTGGATTCGAGGCCCTGTGGAGCAAGAATTTTGTCATCCATCTTTATTGAAATTATATACAAAAAATAATACGATCACAAATTAAAATGTTGGAGGTTTTGTCTCAAAGTAATGTAAACCCACTTCGTTTGAAAATACCATAGAGTTCTTTTCCATCGAAATTATTGTGTAATTTTTCAGGGGATTCAAGAGTTTATAGGCCTGGGATAAAACAATATTAATATGAATTTTAAACAGTCATATTATGGCACTAGAAAATATGCAAGAAATGTCATCATTATAAGTGACTGCGTTTTCATGGTTAGCAGTAGAAATGAAGTAATTTGAGTAAATCACTAACAACTGCAGTTTTTATTGGCAGAGCATTAGCGAAACCTATTACTCAAGGGGCTGGAAAAGTTTCATGATAGACTTGAAATTTTGCATGGAATTTCATCTCTTGTAAAATTAAAATCTAGTTCTTAATGGTTAATTTCAATGAGTGTTAGTGAAATTTTTTAATTGGTCTTATAAATTTATTCTGACAGAGTAATAAATTTATGAACAATCTTAGTGCAATCATATGACAATATAACAAGCGATATAGTAACAAATGAAGAAGTTATAGGCTTGAAATTTTGCTTGCAACCTAAGCGAAGTCTGTTACGCGGTTACCGGAAGGTTTGCGATATCATTAGTCTAACGGTTACGGCCTAACTAACGTGTAGGCTCAAACTGAGAACCACTCTGATATTTTGATGACTGTAAATGATATCAGCTATATCAGCAGATATTGGGCGATACTTGTCTAAGTACAGAACTCTTCTCTGATGCAAAATAAATCAGTTGAACAAAAGAGTTCAATGTTTCGTATTGACAATTTACTGCATTTCATTGACACGAGCTTCAGTGTTGTGCCAGAGGCATTATCGCGGGAGATTTAAACTTAGATGCGTTTTACAAAAATTTATTATCAAACGTATTTTGTAAAAGTTTGCTACGGCGTTACTCTAATGTTTTAAACCAATTTTATGTAAGATTTAAACAATTTTATAGTTTAATTCTAGACCAACTAGATTCTTCTAGACAACAACTCACTACTCCTCCAGATCTGGTGGTAAGTTAAAATAGCGTTGGCTTTAGATTCTTTGCATAATTACTCTACTGTACTTAAGGTAACGTTGTGTGAGAATATGATGTGTTCACCTTTGGGTTCACAGATATTCCAAAGGAATATTGATTGGAATCTCTGGTTCCTGAGGCGTGCAATTTTAGGATCTTTGTAAATACGAAAACATAATTTTAAAAGAAAAGTAATGCTGTAGCACATTCTAGTCTTTTGGGACTACAATGCTTTGCAACAGTCCAGACTTTAGGAGTCCAGACCTTTAGAAATGCGATTCTCTCTTCCACTGAACCACACATCAAATAATGTCTCTACTCCATGAGCTCCTTCCTGACCTTTGGGTACACTTAGACGACTAGAAGTCACAACGCGTCCAACAGATTTCGAAAAAGTGCCAGTGGTACAATTGCTTTTGGGGTTGGAAAATATGTTTTATGTTACGATCATAATTTTCAAATAACTGTTAGTATGGAAAAAAGTTAAAGGTTTTTTTATCACTTCAAGTGAAACTACAGTAATTTTAAATACAAATTTAGACACTTGGTAGTCAGGCACTAATGGCTGAAGAAATGTTTTAAAAACTAAGTAATTTTTTTACCACACATAAATGAGTTATATTTCTGGAGATTAGTATATATTTTATTTATAAAACATTTATTTTCATTAAGAAAATTATTTTAAAATATGTCTTTTTCGAAAATAAGAACATTTTATTTAAACATATGGTTTTCTTAAGTAATTAATGAAAAAATATATCCCTAAAGGTATAACCCATCTACATCCTACAAAATTAATGCCTCTCTCTTTATCATCAGCGTTTTTATGTTGGCCTGATAAAAAATGCCTAAATCTCATAATAAATGCCTATAATTAGATATAGAGTGATAAATCCGTTTTCTTATTTCTGTATTCAGGGAATTTGTCTTTAGGAGCAATAAATTTTACGTAAGAAAGTTCTCCGAGACCACAATCGGCTAGATCCCCTAAATATTTGTCTAATTTAGCCTTTAGTATCCTTCTCTAATCTGTAAATATACTAGTCAATGGATAGTATGTATTGTATTAATCCATTTAACTTATCTTAATGAGCTAATCAAAATTCCATGACACAAATCGACTCTGAATTTCGTGTAATATAACACAGTTATAAGTAAACAACAGTTAAGCACTTGTGCACTCTCCTAAACGTGTTTCCGTCCTACAATATTCACACCTCTTCAGTCAAAGATTTACATGGTAATTTGCTATAGAAAAACAAAGGTTTGAATTTCGGATTTAATACCTAGTGAGTGTAGAAATGAAAGTCAAAAACAGCAGCACCGCCCAATTTACATGTCCCCCTTTAAATAAGCTATAGACTAATATGATCGCGTGCCACATAATGACATGCTTTAAGTATGGCTGCCATATCACCTGATTTCCCTGGAGTACCGGATTTCGAGGATAAAAATGTAGCTCCTGGTAATTTCCGGAAAAAAACTAAAATCTCCCTGTTTATTTTTTCTTTAAAATTGAATTGTGCGAGGGAAGTTTTGTGCTGCAATCGTATTTTAAAACGAAGAATGTCTGTTTTTATTTTATTGCACCATGTAATGATTGATGAACCTAAACCATTCTACTATCACTCTTCAAATATATTATATTGTGACTTTTGACTTTGTATTGACAAAAAAACGTTAGTTTTCATTATTAACCCCTTAACAGATTTATATTTGTGCTTAATATCGAATTGCTCTTCACATTGATTTGCTGGTTTTTACGGATACAGATTTGTAGAGTTAGATATGTACTTTTATGAAATAAAGTAATTTTTATTACCTCTTTTTTATTTTTTTATGAATCTTCTACTAAGTAAAATTACATTATCCGTGTCTGTGTTGTGACCAAGGGAGTTCTGGCATTTAGTAAGAAGCTTTAAAACTATTATCGTGAATCAGGGGTGTCACAGAAACGTTTCTTGCGCAATATTACGTCATACAACAGAATAAAATAGGAGTAATATGGTGTTGCGTAATATTACGTCAGTAGCACACTTTTACGCAATCGCTATGAACGTGATATTACGTCAAAACCCGTAAAGACGAAAAATGTTGTCGAACGCTGAGGATACCAAACCAATCAAAATTGAAAACTAAACGGTCCGAACAAACACGAGCTGTTCTGAAATTTGTGCTGTCACCTGGATTGTAAGCGGCCGTCATGGGGTTTTGACGGCAATTTGGCTTACGTTGTTGGACTTTATACTTACAGAGCTTTATTAATTATGTGTATTATTTATTAATTATGTCTGAGATTGGAGACAAAAGAAGAGGCTAAAGTAGCAAATTTATAAAAGAATACAGCTGTAGTTTTAATTAGTTCTTGAGGAAAGATTTCCTAATTTACATCTGTAGAGAGGGTGTTTTCTCTTGTCTTCTCAATGGACAAAAGAAAGGAATAGACTAACATAGAATACAATTAAAAGCATTTTAATTTTGTCAAATATCGGTTCAAATTATATTAATGTTAAGATTTCCACAAGATTTTATGAAATAAAGATTTTTTTAAAAGATTGGGTTTCACAAACAAGTAGACCTACACTTGATGCTATCCATTCCACCATGTCTCTAGAAACTGAGTGTAGTGTAATTTGAGTTTAAATTAATTAACGTGATTAAGTTAGTTTTTGCTTTTATTCACAGTATATGTAATTCAATGAGTGCCAACTGCAACTCAGCGAGTGTTCTTCAAATGATTACAAAAAAGCCCCTAGGTATTGTGGTGTCTAAACTCCTGCATATCCTGACTCCGGTCAATATACAGGAAACCCATTAGTTACTCCATCAAACTTCAAGATTTTATTTGTCTGGTGAATAAGTAAGAAATTTCATGTAAAGAAAAGGTCCTATCTTAATTAATTTACTGACTGTTTGCCTTTTTTGTGTGTTTAGGTTACAAATATGGTATCTTTATATTAAATATAGTTCAAACTTTTTTTGAAAATATTCTAATCCTGGCAAATTTAAAAAAAAGCAGGATTAGAAAAATTTAGAAACAAGTATATCAGGTTTCAGAATGGTGGTGATACAAGATTTTTAAACTTTAATAAGACCAAAACGGGAAATTTTATGAAAAGTTTATAAGAATATTAAAGTATAGTGTAATTTTAGATGAACATTGTAACACCACCATTACTTCACTACAACAAATAATAACTGAATGGTAAAGGTTTTACTGACCGCCGTATTTTACTCAAAGACACAAATCAAGTTTTTGATGTTGTTTAACTGCTAAATAATAAGTAAGTAGCTGATTGTTATATTTAGCAGATTAATAACTCATTTTTGTCATATTGAACACTATTTATAAGTTTGGTGAATGCATTAAATTTAGTTTAGCAGAATTGATCTTGAAATGTGATTAGTAACAGCAGAGACTCCAGACGCTGCATTGAGAGGAAGGTGAACTGGAGCTAAACTTAACATTTGTATTATAACAACCCTTCCCACCATGGCTACGTTTTGTGTCGAAAACTCGGTTGCTCCACCGTGCTCGAAGATCGTGCCAGAAATATCGTAGTGTACTGAATTGTGTACTCGATGAGTCAATGAGAATGCCAATTCACCTGAATTTAACTAAATTTTATATTTTGTTATCTCTTATGTAAAAACAATATCGACTAAGTCGAGTTTTTTATCTCTTCAGATGAACATGGCTCCAGATTCCAGGAATGTCTGCAACTGCATCAGATTCTAGACGCTACACTAATAGGTAATCTTTTTAAATAAATAATAAGATTGTTTATTATATATTCTTATTATTCAGTTTGATATACTGAAATCACCACAGAAGATCAATTAAACTACACTTTAATTGCTGAACTGTTAGGTGATTAATGCATCTGAAATCTGAAATTATTATATAATTATTCAGGACTGTATTTTAAAAGCAATATTACTTACAGTAAGAAATTTAATAATACAATTGATAAAACTTAAAAATTGTGTATAGACTATAGTATAGTAATTATGTTGTTAAGAAAATGTATTAATTTTGGAAAACCTATTAAAAATGAATATTTTTTTATTTAATAACTCAAACCTATTATTGAGCTATGCGAATATTTGCCAAATTATGTGGTTCCCTGTATAGTCAATGTGCCTGGGCGCAGATATTGCAACACGATAAAATGTGTCAGCATGGTCTCCGGCATTGGAACGAAGAAAAGAACTATTTTATCAATACATAACGCAGCTATGGTAGTAAGAGTTGATTCAATATGATTGTTTAATGTATGTCCAGTTCACCGTGCTCCTGACGAGACAATGAGAACCTCTTCACCTAGATTTCACTATATGTTATAACATGTCGAAACTGTTTTAAGAGTTCCTTTTGAGCTTCTTCGTCGCCGAATTCCAGGACTCAAGTTTGTGAGAGCGTAAGATTCTAGATGCACTAAAAGAAAGATGCACTGGATCTAAATTCAAAAATCACTTTATAAATGTTATAGTATTCATTACAATCTATAAGAGTTTCATAAATGATTGATTTTTTTAGAAAACTATTTGATACATCTTTTGCAATTAATCACCCAACATTATTCAAATTATACTTAATTTACGTACAACTGAAATATAATTTCACAATATTTATTAAGTTTTGTCAGTCTATTTTCCTTTATTATTTCATTTTCACACAATAAACTGTTGATTGCATTTCTCTGAACAGAAGCTGACTTATAATCGGTTGACCACCAGGATAAACTCTTGTGTTTCCCATACCAGTGTACTTTAACCCAGACGTATTTTAACATTAAGTTGACGTACAAGTTACATACCTCCTATTATAGTATCGTGCTGATTGCAGAATTTGAGGAGGTGAAGATAGAAATCTCTTGCTAGTAGTCTCCTGGGAGAAGTAGGTGAAAAACTTCACATGAGAGAGTTTTCCACTTCCCATATGAATATCCTTTGGGGTTTGTATCTCTGCGTTACTAGTTCTCCTCGTACACCGGAACAGTAAAACATACTTTGAGCATTTTTAAAAAATATCGCTTTCATTTTACGTATCAAACCATTTAAAATCCATGATATCTTCTCAACATCAAGACCTCCACCAATTTTCAATCTATCTTTCCAATTAGTGCCTAATTCGTGTGCAAAGAGATCCTACAACTGTGCTTAGATCTGAAGAGACTCTCTAAAAATATTCAGGACTATACATTCAAGTTAAATATGCCATTCCTAGCTTTGACCGCCTTATCAATTAAATATAATTGTCTTTGAATATGAATAATTATTAAGATTAACATTCGAAGTAACAGAACTTACTAATTGTTAATGATTAAGTTTACTTCGACTGCCACAGTCTCGAAATTATTTTATAAAACCAGTACGTATTATTTGATTCTATAATGACGTTATGAAATATTATAACCCGAAGCACGTGGAGTAAAAAAGATGTTGCAAATTATGTTTGAATAAATAAAACGTACGATATATCAATTATTAGGAGTGCTCGTTTGTTTGTTTCCACATCTCAATCCGTCCACTGTCTCAACGATGTGCTGGCGGACTTAGTTCAATCTAAACATTCTCAATCATAACATGATAGTTAAAAATAAAGAGGCAAACTTTGAGAAGAAAATAACTGATAAACTGTACAGCTGGCAGTTCGAACCATTAAGAACTTAATTGATATGTAATCAGTACACGATTGTCAAAGAAAAACAGGGGTTACCTTCCACTGTAATGAATTATACAGGATCTGTAAATTGAATCTACTTGATTGTGATAATATCTGCGTAAATGGCCCTTAAAACCGGAAAGTTAAATGCTAAGGGAAATATTGTATAAATATCATTACAGAAGAAGAACACGTTCTGAGTGAACGGTTCAGGAAGTAACAAATGTGAGAAGTGTGACAGGAGAAGTAACGCTGAGAGTAATGGGGAAGGGATGATAGTGAGATGGAGGGGAGAGAGTAACAAGGAGGGGAGGGAGAGAGCGCTGAAGGAGAGAGACCACCCCTCCACCCTACCACCCCTCCACCCACACCTTCACCACCACCGTTTGATTCACTGCATATTGCTTTATATACTGCGTTACACACACTTTTCTACGCGGTACAAACAGCTCATCACACGTAAATATTGTTACTCCGCTTTCATCCCCTTGTCAACTTTTTTAAACCGGGATTTATTACTTTTAAAACTTTAGGCCTAATACTTAGAGGATTAATTTTTGTCAAGTTTATAGGTAATGCTCGTTAATACTCTTATAAATTAAAATTATTTAATTAGGAATCAATTTTGTAAGGAAATTGCTATTATGATAACTGAATACAGTAATTATCTAGGCTCCATGGATTGCGATGAATTCAACCACTCACTCTGGAACATTATGCGAACCACAAGAGTGGCTGAAAATTACAACGAACATAAAGTTAAAATTAAATTATTACAAATTGTGTTATGTAATATTTATAACGAAAGTACTGATATTTGTATTATATGTAATTTTTTATAATAATATATTTAAAAAGAAAAATTAGATTTGGTACCTTTTTTCATCGACAAAGTTACAAAAATATAACGCGAGGTTTCGACGATTGGAATTTATCCTTGTGCCAACAAGTGCCAGAAACTAAATTTGTATGGAATAAGACATATATATATATATATATATATAAATTAAATTAGGCTATTGCCATTTATACAAATTTAATTAATGTATATATATTTGTACGCCAAAAATCAAGTATGTCCTGAAGACCATATCTTTGTGAAGGTACACAAACAATAAGACTTCAAAATAAAAAAAAGAATACACAAAATATACTTTACACACTGCAGGAGTTATATAGACAGATATACATAGTCAGTAGAGATACAAACTATGCTTTACACACCACAGGAGGTCAGAGACTGACGAATAACCCAATTTTCTAACAGTCCGTAGAGGTACATACTACAAAAAATATGCTTTACTCACCACAGGATGTGATTGACTGATGTAAAGCTCCATATTAGCACAGTCCGTAGAGGTAGATACTACACAAAGTATGCTTTACTCACCACAGGATGTGATAGACTGATGTAAAGCTCCATATTAGGCATAGTCCGTAGAGGTACATACTACACAAAGTAAGCTTTACTCACCACAGGATGTGATAGACTGACGTAAAGCTCAATATTAGCATAGTCCGTAGAGGTACATACTACACAAAGTATGCTTTACTCACCACAGGATGTGATAGACTGATGTAAAGCTCCATATTAGGCACAGTCCGTAGAGGTACATACTACACAAAATATGCTTTACACACCACAGCATGTGATAGATTGACGTAAAGCTCAATATTGGCACAGTCCGTAGAGGTACATACTACACAAAATAAGCTTTACACACCACAGCATGTGATAGATTGACGTAAAGCTCAATATTGGCACAGTCCGTAGAGGTACATACTACACAAAATATGCTTTACACACCACAGCATGTGATAGATTGACGTAAAGCTCAATATTGGCACAGTCCGTAGAGGTACATACTACACAAAATAAGCTTTACACACCACAGGATGTGATAGATTGACGTAAAGCTCAATATTGGCACAGTCCGTAGAGGTACATACTACACAAAATATGCTTTACACACCACAGCATGTGATAGATTGACGTAAAGCTCAATATTGGCACAGTCCGTAGAGGTACATACTACACAAAATAAGCTTTACACACCACAGCATGTGATAGATTGACGTAAAGCTCAATATTGGCACAGTCCGTAGAGGTACATACTACACAAAATATGCTTTACACACCACAGCATGTGATAGATTGACGTAAAGCTCAATATTGGCACAGTCCGTAGAGGTACATACTACACAAAATAAGCTTTACACACCACAGCATGTGATAGATTGACGTAAAGCTCAATATTGGCACAGTCCGTAGAGGTACATACTACACAAAATAAGCTTTACACACCACAGCATGTGATAGATTGATGTAAAGCTCAATATTGGCACAGTCCGTAGAGGTACATACTACACAAAATAAGCTTTACACACCACAGCATGTGATAGATTGACGTAAAGCTCAATATTGGCACAGTCCGTAGAGGTACATACTACACAAAATAAGCTTTACACACCACAGCATGTGATAGATTGATGTAAAGCTCCATATTAGCATAGTCCGTAGAGGTACATACTACACAAAGTATGCTTTACTCACCACAGGATGTGATAGACTGATGTAAAGCTCCATATTAGCACAGTCCGTAGAGGTACATACTACACAAAGTATGCTTTACTCACCACAGGATGTGATAGACTGATGTAAAGCTCCATATTAGCACAGTCCGTAGAGGTACATACTACACAAAGTATGCTTTACTCACCACAGGATGTGATAGACTGATGTAAAGCTCCATATTGGCACAGTCCGTAGAGGTACATACTACACAAAATAAGCTTTACACACCACAGCATGTGATAGATTGATGTAAAGCTCAATATTGGCACAGTCCGTAGAGGTACATACTACACAAAATATGCTTTACTCACCACAGCATGTGATAGATTGACGTAAAGCTCCATATTGGCACAGTCCGTAGAGGTACATACTACACAAATATGCTTTACACACCACAGGATGTGATAGATTGACGTAAAGCTCAATATTGGCACAGTCCGTAGAGGTACATACTACACAAAGTAACCTTTACACACCACAGCATGTGATAGATTAACTGATGTAAAGCTCCATATTGGCACAGTCCGTAGAGGTACATACTACACAAAATAACTTTACACACCACAACATGTGATAGATTGACGTAAAGCTCAATATTAGCACAGTCCGTAGAGGTACATACTACAAAAAAATAACATTTACACACCACAGCATGTGATAGACTGATGTAAAGCTCCAATCTTAGCACAGTCTGTAGAGGTACATATGAAACGAAAAGATCACATGACGATGATCTGGTGAGGGGGTGTGGCATATGCCTTAGCTTGGCGTGTCTGATCTTGATCTCAAACATACAGTAGGCCTATATTTTGAATTTTCGGTTCATAAAACTAGTCATCACTGTATATTGATTTTTATTTGTTTCTGTACCCATGTATAAATATGATTTTCGAAGGGATTATGTGATTTGAATATCGTTAGAAGTAGTTAAGATTAAAATTGAAAAAGAGATTTTTGAAAGGTTTTATGAAAACATATTAAATGATGCATTACATTGTAAAATGATGAAGATACAATTTATATCAAAATATTTTTTAAACATCATAGAATACTGTGGTCCTAAATAGTTATGGATTCGTAATAGAATTATGAAACATTTTAAGTTTGAATGGCACCTCTTAAAACATATTATTAATTTGTACTAGAAGCCATTGGCCAGTTGGATTTCTACGTTATATGTTGAGGTTGTACTTACTACCCGTACTTGTGGAATAAAAAAACAACATTTAATCGCTACTATTTAATAACAAATTAAAATATTTCCAATACCAAGTTTCCTCAAAATGCGATTATTACGAGTCGTTCAGTGAGGCATGTCTAACTGGTAGGAGTGTTCGTTATTGACACTATACCGCACATTTCAATTTAAGTTAGGTTAGGTTAGGATAGCTCAGAAGTATTGAGCAGTAATCCCAAATAACAATATAAGAAAATATATTCGTTATCCGTTATTGGAAAAATGTTACACCAAAGGTCGTGACCTCTCAGCGTTCCCTATTATCTCGTCGTTACGTTTTCCATCAGTGTCATCTATTCTTCCGAGTGTCAGTATCATTTACAAAGTAATATATGACATTTTAAATTACTTACTTTTGTATTAAGTATTCCCAAAATTGAATATTAAATATACTATACACCAAAGTAGTGCAGGATTTATATTTTGTAATTTATTTAATAAATGAATGAATCAGCTCTTCATTTTTTAAGGCAAAATTTTGATAATTTGGTCCTTTTATTACACTTAAATTAAGTGTACAAGTGGCGCAAATTAAATTCCGTCAATAAATGTAAATACAGATTATTTGTATCTATGGATTGATCCATTTATTTTTAAGCAGGCCGATCTCCTTTTTAGCCTTCTTTTGCCGTCTTCATGGACTAACGGCCTGTGCGAAGATCTTAACAAACAGAATAAAGGGGAAAGTCGATACAGTACAAGTAGATACAGTACAAGTAGATACAGTACAAGTAGATACAGTACAAGTAGATACAGTACAAGTAGATACAGTACAAGTAGATACAGTACAAGTAGATACAGTACAAGTAGATACAGTACAGTACAAGTAGTATACAGTACAAGTAGATACAGTACAAGTAGATACAGTACAAGTAGATACAGTACAAGTAGATACAGTACAAGTAGATACAAGTAGATACAGTACAAGTAGATACAGTACAAGTAGATACAGTACAAGTAGATACAGTACAAGTAGATACAGTACAAGTAGATACAGTACAAGTAGATACAGTACAAGTAGATACAGTACAAGTAGATACAGTACAAGTAGATACAGTACAAGTAGATACAGTACAAGTAGATACAGTACAAGTAGATACAGTACAACAGTACTCTCGATTGATAAAACGTGCAAAGGTTACAGACAGGGTTTGAACCTACACTATCTGTAACTCAAATCCAAAATCTGACGTCTTAAATCGTGTGGCCATCGACACCCCCAAAACGTTAATAAATAAGTCCTAATTAACATAGCTAAACAATATTTAAAAAAATAACGTATATAATAAATATTAAGATATCCTTTATATTATAATATCATAAAAATTTTATGATCAGATAATTAAAATTTACGGTCAAATACAAAATAACTGAAGCGTAAAAAGTAAGGGCTCTGTGGTGTAGTGGTAACATTCTCGCCGGCAAGTGAGAGACCCGGGTTCGAGTCGCGAGGGATCAAGTACTTTTTGCGACTTAATGTTTATTGAAAATTAAATCAACTATACAAATTTAATAAATGTTAAAAATGTCGTTTAAAAGGTGTTTGGCCTTCCGATCATATGCTAGTTTGCTTATTTAAATACGTATGTGAGAGAAACGGTCAAAGTCAAAATAATTCAATCTTTATTGAAAACTATTGTCATAAAATTATTGTAAATACAAAATTTAAATAAAGAAAAGGAAAGAAAAGCCTCAACCACACACTCATTCATTCTTCTTGTCACTAATCAAGATAAACTATTTTTGGCCACATTACCTCAGAAATCCGCTGCAAGAAGGGGGTCTATTTTATGTATATTTTTGAACATTTGAGCGATGAATTACAACAAAGATTGAGGTATTTTCTTATAAGAATATCGAAACAGTGTCTGGACACCAGTCACCTGCCCCAGCCTCTAGAGCATTGCGACCATGACAACTGGTGACAGTTACTTCGTACCCAAACTGCGTTGTCCTACATAGGGACCAAAAGTATAATGTAGGTTAATAATATCTGAAATACGACACATTTCCCATAATTCTACGGCAAAAAATAGGGCCGTAAAACTGCATCAGGTTCTAACATCGTTCTTATGGGTCTGCAACCACAAGGGCCACCACTACTGGCGGCATGTAACAGCTGATACAGACCTATCCCGGCTTTCTAAACCTTACATGGAAGCTGGAAGTGAATCCCACATACTGCATATCATGCAGAATATTGTTCTATAGAAAAAAACTCGCAACGATTACAAGCCAAGGTTCTGACACACCTTCTTCAACAGCAATGCATTTCAAATCGTCCAGAAAATATTTTATGATTCCATTTTTCAAGATGAATGCTAACGTTTCCAAGATTTACAAAAAAACATTCACAGATGTTAATTTGATAAATTTATTTTAAGTGTTAATTTATAAACGTTTATTCGAACATTTTGAAATTACGTTTCAAAAGACATTGTTACTAGTCCATATTGGTGAAAAAGTGCTAAAATCTACTATTTTGAATGTGTTTTACTTATTGTTAGCATAGATTTTATAGATCTTAATAGCTAACTCTGTGAACCTAAGAACCGTAGGCACCCAAGTCAATACTTGGAGATTCCTGCAGGCCGGTTCTATTGATTCCAGTGCATTTTCTTCTTCCCTCACGTAGCTTTTTTTGAAAGCAGTAAAATTATTTCAAAATATCGTATGGCATTCTGCAAAAATAGGCAAGCTAATAATATGTAATACTTTCATCAGTTCATAGGGTGTACAGCTACGTTTAAATAATTATAAACAAGATTCAATATTTTGAGTATAAATAAAACTTCCAGAATAAGTATTTGACAAATATTTCTTAATTAAGTATCTAACACTATCAACGCTGAGCATTATACTGTTTTGATACGTGTATGCACTCTTACATGTAAAGTAAGATGTAGACAAATTATATCATCATGCTACGAAGACGTTTACTTTTCGTTTCAATTTAAATTGGAAAGTTTAATACATTGCAATATTTTCAACAAAATTCATTGATAAAACTGGTTCTTACTTACTCCGCTCATGAGTAATATTTTCCACCCTTAACACTTACGCATACAGTCGCCCTTTTAAAAAAAATGCCAGGTAAATGGTAGGCATAAAAAAACTATTTAACATTGAAATTACGTATGTGTAAATCGCCCGTCATTTTTAGATGTCACGGATACCAATTACAAAGAGTCGGTAAACACGTACGTCTATTTGGCCGCAGCAGGAGTGGTGTAAAAGTTATGTAGAACTATCACAGAGCTACTTCAGAGAAAAAATTATGGTTGCCTGTAAAGTCGGTTTTACGGGCGAAGATTTTACGTGACAACGTCTTTTTCTCGGTAGAATATTTATTGATATGAATATTATTAAATTGCACAATAGGAACAAGGAATTGAATGAAAATAAGAATTGCACAAATTTTAACTATAGAAATATATTTTGTTTACTAAAACATTGTACATAATTTGAAATTAATTAAAATTTGTTATTGTAAATGGTAAAGTTGAATAAAACATTTACTAAAATTGGAATTTGAAATTCTTGCTAAACACAGTTAAATTCTAACTCCGCGCGTGGTGATTGGTCGGTTTAGTTCGTTTGTTTGGTCGCACTGTTATGACAGGTTAGAGGTTATAATTTGTTATTTTAAATGTTTGACTAGCAATACGCGCTGTTTCTTCTCAATCGACTGAATTACGATTGATTGCAGAGTGATTTAAACTAATAATTTACTTAACACTATCAACATTTGTCAATAGTATGACATAACCTATAAACTCAGTTTCTCAACTTTTGTGTCAATCTAACAATTAATCAATCAATCATAGTTTACGATAATGAAATATCAGTGTACAATTATTTACCTTTATTGTTGTAGTTGTTGTAAATGACGAATCTAAGCACTCCACATTTTCACGAATAAACATAGTTATCTGCTTTATCCCGTGCGGCGGACCCACAGTTATCTGCTTTATCCCGTGCGGATCCCGTGCGGCGGACCCACTGGACGGGCATCGTAACGTTACCGGGCGTTACACTTTTTCATGAGTGACTCCGAGCCGCAACCTAATTTAAGACGTTGTCATGTCAAAATACAGATTTCACAGCTTTTAAATAATTCAAGAAACTGTGGTAGTTCATTTACGAATGATACGAGACTTGACTTGCATCATACGTGCTCGTGGACTCTTAACTTCCCGTGGAATCCTCACTACTTAAATAATGATATAACAATTACCGAAACCTAAAGGTATGTAATAAAATAACATGAATCTTTACATACAAATTTAAGTTATCCCATTGGTTATTTCATAGAAAATGTTTCGCTCTCCGACTTTAGGGCTCCGACACAAATTCTCTTTAAACTGAAACTTGGATTAAGGCTATTCGAAAATGGGTCTGGATATAGTGAAGTGTCATCTAATTTTTAACTCACCTCATCTGTCACTAATATGCCAAGTTCGACTCTGTATTCTGCAACTAAAATTTGTTTAATAGCCGCAATTCTTGGTCGAGTTAAAATATAGAAAATATATAAGTTTTCGAGGTTTTATGAAACTGAATGACATTGAACGAAGAAAACTGCGGATTAATAAAAACTAGACTATCAGCTGCGGAGAATTTACTTTCAGCATAGTTATACTCGGGATTATTTAATGTAACCAAATTTCTGGATATGACTAAGATTTATAATTTTTTAAATTATATATAATATGTGGGTTACGTGAGAATTTGCATGATTTTTGTTATGTGGACATTTCATATACACAGGGCGATCACGAAAGTGTGTCACTTCTGTGGCGGTAGTACTCATGATTCCAAACAAAAATATTTCGCATAAACACAGGTCGAGAAATGTATCGTTCAGTCGTTAGTGGTATCTCTATAACTAGTAATGCTAAAAGTATCAAACTTTGCACATAGGTTATGACATGCAAAAGATAAAATCAATAAAATATTTGTGTTAAAAATATGGGGCCAGTTGAAACATAATATTTGCAGATTTTTTTGTTTTATATATATATATATATATTTACATATATATTTCTTGTATATATATTTGGCAAAATCCATGATTTAATAAACAAATTTATAATCGTACAAGCAAAATTTATTTGTGAATTTAATTACAACATTTTAAGATTGTTATATTACTTTATTGAAACACAGAAATTAAAGGATAAATTTAACTTGTGATAATTACTGTGATATTCAACGTAGTGGATTAACTTCTGGAAAAACTTTCACCATGGGTCTTTTAGTTCCCGCGACAGCATGATGTGTGAGTAAAAATATGGACTAAAAACTCAACTTAAGGTTTTATTTTCCCAAAGCTGTAGTAGGCTTTACTTATGTTTTCACTTTGGTAAATAATAACGCTGTTACAATGCAAATGTCGCAGTTCTGTTCAGAAATAATTTCGAATTCAAAATTTAAAAAACTTGATTTTTTGTAGCGATAAGGTATAATAGCCCCATTATGGACATAATATAATGTAGCTTTTACCTTGTAAGTAAACAACTTATTTAAAGCATCACGATGTATATTACAGATAACCAAGTATTGTCACGATGTGTATTACAGATAGGCAGGTATTGTCACGATGTGTATTACAGATAACCAGGTATTATCAGCAGTTACGCTACAGACGGTATGAGATCACGATGTGTATTACAGATATCCAGGTATTGTCATCAGCAGTTACGCTACAGACAGGTATGAGATCACGATGTGTATTACAGATATCCAGGTATTATCAGCAGTTACGCTACAGACGGTATGAGATCACGATGTGTATTACAGATAACCAAGGTATTGTCACGATGTGTATTACAGATAGCCAGGTATTGTCACGATGTGTATTACAGATATCCAGGTATTATCAGCAGTTACGCTACAGACGGTATGAGATCACGATGTGTATTACAGATATCCAGGTATTATCAGCAGTTACGCTACAGACGGTATGAGATCACGATGTGTATTACAGATAACCAGGTATTGTCACGATGTGTATTACAGATAGGCAGGTATTGTCACGATGTGTATTACAGATGACCAGGTATTATCAGCAGTTACGCTACAGACGGTATGAGATCACGATGTGTATTACAGATAACCAAGTATTGTCACGATGGTGTATTACAGATAGGCAGGTATTGTCACGATGTGTATTACAGATATCCAGGTATTGTCAGCATGTGTACGCTACAGACGGTATGAGATCACGATGTGTATTACAGATAACCAAGTATTGTCACGATGTGTATTACAGATAGGCAGGTATTGTCACGATGTGTATTACAGATAACCAGGTATTGTCACGATGTGTATTACAGATAACCAAGTATTGTCACGATGTGTATTACAGATAACCAGGTATTGTCACGATGTGTATTACAGATAGGCAGGTATTGTCACGATGTGTATTACAGATAACCAGGTATTGTCACGATGTGTATTACAGATAGCCAGGTATTGTCACGATGTGTATTACAGATACGCAGGTATTGTCACGATGTGTATTACAGATAACCAAGGTATTGTCACGATGTGTATTACAGATAGGCCAGGTATTGTCACGATGTGTATTACAGATAACCAAGTATTGTCACGATGTGTATTACAGATAGCCAGGTATTGTCAGCAGTTACGCTACAGACGGTATGAGATCACGATGTGTATTACAGATAACCAAGTATTGTCACGATGTGTATTACAGATAGGCAGGTATTGTCACGATGTGTATTACAGATGACCAGGTATTATCAAGCAGTTACGCTTACAGACGGTATGAGATCACGATGTGTATTACAGATAACCAGGTATTGTCACGATGTGTATTACAGATAGGCAGGTATTGTCACGATGTGTATTACAGATAACCAGGTATTGTCACGATGTGTATTACAGATAACCAGGTATTGTCACGATGTGTATTACAGATAACCAGGTATTGTCACGATGTGTATTACAGATAGGCAGGTATTGTCACGATGTGTATTACAGATGACCAGGTATTATCAGCAGTTACGCTACAGACGGTATGAGATCACGATGTGTATATTACAGATGGCCAGGTATTATCAGCAGTTACGCTACAGACGGTATGAGATCACGATGTGTATTACAGATACAGACCAGGTATTATCAGCAGTTACGCTACAGACGGTATGAGATCACGATGTGTATTACAGATAACCAGGTATTGTCACGATGTGTATTACAGATAGGCAGGTATTGTCACGATGTGTATTACAGATAACCAGGTATTATCAGCAGTTACGCTACAGACGGTATGAGATCACGATGTGTATTACAGATGATGTCCAGGTATTATCAGCAGTTACGCTACAGACGGTATGAGATCACGATGTGTATTACAGTATCCAGGTATTATCAGCAGTTACGCTACAGACGGTATGAGATCACGATGTGTATTACAGATATCCAGGTATTATCAGCAGTTACGCTACAGACGGTATGAGATCACGATGTGTATTACAGATGACCAGGTATTATCAGCAGTTACGCTACAGACGGTATGAGATCACGATGTGTATTACAGATGGCCAGGTATTATCAGCAGTTACGCTACAGACGGTATGAGATCACGATGTGTATTACAGATGGCCAGGTATTATCAGCAGTTACGCTACAGACGGTATGAGATCACGATGTGTATTACAGATATCCAGGTATTATCAGCAGTTACGCTACAGACGGTATGAGATCACGATGTGTATTACAGATGGCCAGGTATTATCAGCAGTTACGCTACAGACGGTATGAGATCACGATGTGTATTACAGATATCCAGGTATTATCAGCAGTTACGCTACAGACGGTATGAGATCACGATGTGTATTACAGATGGCCAGGTATTATCAGCAGTTACGCTACAGACGGTATGAGATCACGATGTGTATTACAGATGGCCAGGTATTATCAGCAGTTACGCTACAGACGGTATGAGATCACGATGTGTATTACAGATGGCCAGGTATTATCAGCAGTTACGCTACAGACGGTATGAGATCACGATGTGTATTACAGATATCCAGGTATTATCAGCAGTTACGCTACAGACGGTATGAGATCACGATGTGTATTACAGATATCCAGGTATTATCAGCAGTTACGCTACAGACGGTATGAGATCACGATGTGTATTACAGATGGCCAGGTATTATCAGCAGTTACGCTACAGACGGTATGAGATCACGATGTGTATTACAGATATCCAGGTATTATCAGCAGTTACGCTACAGACGGTATGAGATCACGATGTGTATTACAGATATCCAGGTATTATCAGCAGTTACGCTACAGACGGTATGAGATCACGATGTGTATTACAGATGGCCAGGTATTATCAGCAGTTACGCTACAGACGGTATGAGATCACGATGTGTATTACAGATATCCAGGTATTATCAGCAGTTACGCTACAGACGGTATGAGATCACGATGTGTATTACAGATATCCAGGTATTATCAGCAGTTACGCTACAGACGGTATGAGATCACGATGTGTATTACAGATATCCAGGTATTATCAGCAGTTACGCTACAGACGGTATGAGATCACGATGTGTATTACAGATATCCAGGTATTATCAGCAGTTACGCTACAGACGGTATGAGATCACGATGTGTATTACAGATGGCCAGGTATTATCAGCAGTTACGCTACAGACGGTATGAGATCACGATGTGTATTACAGATGGCCAGGTATTATCAGCAGTTACGCTACAGACGGTATGAGATCACGATGTGTATTACAGATATCCAGGTATTATCAGCAGTTACGCTACAGACGGTATGAGATCACGATGTGTATTACAGATGGCCAGGTATTATCAGCAGTTACGCTACAGACGGTATGAGATCACGATGTGTATTACAGATGGCCAGGTATTATCAGCAGTTACGCTACAGACGGTATGAGATCACGATGTGTATTACAGATGGCCAGGTATTATCAGCAGTTACGCTACAGACGGTATGAGATCACGATGTGTATTACAGATGGCCAGGTATTATCAGCAGTTACGCTACAGACGGTATGAGATCACGATGTGTATTACAGATGGCCAGGTATTATCAGCAGTTACGCTACAGACGGTATGAGATCACGATGTGTATTACAGATGGCCAGGTATTATCAGCAGTTACGCTACAGACGGTATGAGATCACGATGTGTATTACAGATGGCCAGGTATTATCAGCAGTTACGCTACAGACGGTATGAGATCACGATGTGTATTACAGATGGCCAGGTATTATCAGCAGTTACGCTACAGACGGTATGAGATCACGATGTGTATTACAGATGGCCAGGTATTATCAGCAGTTACGCTACAGACGGTATGAGATCACGATGTGTATTACAGATGGCCAGGTATTATCAGCAGTTACGCTACAGACGGTATGAGATCACGATGTGTATTACAGATGGCCAGGTATTATCAGCAGTTACGCTACAGACGGTATGAGATCACGATGTGTATTACAGATGGCCAGGTATTATCAGCAGTTACGCTACAGACGGTATGAGATTCACGATGTGTATTACAGATGGCCAGGTATTATCAGCAGTTACGCTACAGACGGTATGAGATCACGATGTGTATTACAGATGGCCAGGTATTATCAGCAGTTACGCTACAGACGGTATGAGATCACGATGTGTATTACAGATGGCCAGGTATTATCAGCAGTTACGCTACAGACGGTATGAGATCACGATGTGTATTACAGATGGCCAGGTATTATCAGCAGTTTACGCTACAGACGGTATGAGATCACGATGTGTATTACAGATGGCCAGGTATTATCAGCAGTTACGCTACAGACGGTATGAGATCACGATGTGTATTACAGATGGCCAGGTATTATCAGCAGTTACGCTACAGACGGTATGAGATCACGATGTGTATTACAGATGGCCAGGTATTATCAGCAGTTTACGCTACAGACGGTATGAGATCACGATGTGTATTACAGATGGCCAGGTATTATCAGCAGTTACGCTACAGACGGTATGAGATCACGATGTGTATTACAGATGGCCAGGTATTATCAGCAGTTACGCTACAGACGGTATGAGATCACGATGTGTATTACAGATGGCCAGGTATTATCAGCAGTTTACGCTACAGACGGTATGAGATCACGATGTGTATTACAGATATCCAGGTATTATCAGCAGTTACGCTACAGACGGTATGAGATCACGATGTGTATTACAGATATCCAGGTATTATCAGCAGTTACGCTACAGACGGTATGAGATCACGATGTGTATTACAGATGGCCAGGTATTATCAGCAGTTACGCTAGAGACGGTATGAGATCACGATGTGTATTACAGATGGCCAGGTATTATCAGCAGTTACGCTAGATACGGTATGAGATCACGATGTGTATTACAGATATCCAGGTATTATCAGCAGTTACGCTACAGACGGTATGAGATCACGATGTGTATTACAGATATCCAGGTATTATCAGCAGTTACGCTAGAGACGGTATGAGTTCACGATGTGTATTACAGATATCCAGGTATTATCAGCAGTTAGTTACGCTAGAGACGGTATGAGATCACGATGTGTATTACAGGTGGCCAGGTATTATCAGCAGTTACGCTACATACGGTACGAGATCACGATGTGTATTACAGATGACCAGTTATTATCACGATGTGTATTACAGATGCCCAGGTTTTATCACGATGTGTATTACAGATGGCCAGGTATTATCAGCAGTTATGCTAGATACGGTTGAGATCACGATGCAATCGATACTAGACGATCCAATACGAGATCAATCCGTCTACAGACACAAACATCGTTCAATCGTCACTTACGTTGATAAAATCGTGTACAAGCTTTGGATAAGTTATTAATAATTATCTTTTCAACTATTACCGTTCTGAAAATTATTCCTTAAACTTTTCAACACCTTCCTTATGACAATAATGATAGTAAAAATAAGTAGACTACTTTATTAAATCTGAACTTTTATTAACGCGCAAGTAGCTGTATAGGTACAGTTATGTCTTGTTCAAAGCAAGTAATTAATTAGTTGCCTCCTTCCCAATATTATTTTAAATAATTGTTTGTACTTGGGAGCAATATGCATTTAGTTTTAGGATGCTCACTTTGTCTAGTGGTTTGATCTCAAGATAAGTTTTAATACAAATCTGAATAATGTTGGATGAAGCAACTCTGTGTTTATGTATGTTCAGAATGCCGTTATCAGTTTTTATTTCTGAGTCTTTTAAAACATTTTAAAATTCAAATTATCAGTTTTTCATAAATTAAGAATGAAATTCATTCCCTGACTTCTTAAATCCTACTTCCTTTTTTTAAATAAAACAACAGCCCTATTCAGGAACTCGTCACAAACTTGTAATCAAACATTAAACTATACTAGTATATCAATCCGGTTAATACAAAATGCCACTGTGGGGTTTCTTTGTTCAATTAACTTCAAAGGCGACTCAAAAAAAGCAGACAATAACGTATTAAAATAACCCCACAAATTAAACGGAACTAATGCTAGGTCAAAGGAATGAGACTAGGAATAAGGACAAAGAAGTAAACTACGATATTGAGGCCAGTGGTAGAATGTGTGTGGGTGGGGAGGAGGTAACAGATGAGCGGGGATATGTCAGGAGGTGGTGGGGATGGAGTGGAGGAGGGTGGGGGTCGGTTGGCGGAGGGAGAATCTGCGCAGACACTGAGGGGTCGAGGGGTGGCACTGTTTCCCTAAAAGTTTGATTCACTGCATATTGCTACATGGACCGAGTTAGAAGTTGTTGAGAAGTAAAAACGGTAGTTCCAAAGTAAATATTATTGTTTCCTCGGATCAGATCAAACACTTCCTTCTATATTCCTTTTGTAATTCTTGTTCATAGCAATGCAGAAGAGTAAGAAGGAATGAATGTATACGCATTTGCAAATGAGTCATTAGCTAATAATGTCAATTCTTCAAAACAAGTGTTACATAAGTGTTATCTACTTCTAGCTCAGTAAAAAAAAAAAACTTAAATATAATAACGTTGTATTCTACTATGATTTATATAGTCCTTATAAAAAAACTATAAAAAAATGAAAAAAAAACATAAAACTACAGTATATTAGATATTAAAACAGATTTTCTCTCAAACTTTTTCAGAGGAAAATTCTCTATTGAGACAAACATATAAATCTACTCTCAAACTTTTATATTTTTTTATACTCCTAAAGGAAGAATATTACTCAATGGCGAAGTTTTAAAATCAGTTTTGTTTGTTGTTTTTTATTTATGTAATAGCGTACGCTTATTAGCACTAAAGTTATGTGTACTTAAAGACATGCGTATTGTCTTTATTGTTTCAGAAAATACATTATTACGACATATGTATGAGTTTCAGTTCAGGATGTAAAAATAAGTAAGGGTATTTTCTTATTATTTATCAAACTGATAAGTGATTCATAGAAGGAATCATAAACTAAATGTTTAACTTTTACATGTTACTGTTAGTATTGATTCGCACAAACATAACCAACCATTCAATAAGTGGTGATCCACTTTAGGGGAGTAGGTACTAATATATTTAATGTGATTATTTTATACCTGTATAGGTATACAATACAATGGACATCCAAGATCATATATTTAGTCCTAAACACACTAGTTCACACACCTCTTGCAACATTTGAACCAAATTAAAAACTGTATTTTCTTATGTATCTGAATTAAAAAAATAAAGATATCTCTAAATAAGATGGTTATCATTCATGAAAACTATTTATGTTATTTCACTATAACATTGACGAGATTTACCATTACTATGACCTGAAATGCGTTTTTTCCTATATTAACCGTCTCAAATGGCCAAGCACCTTTCCTATTCTATAACTATTTGGGGAAGGAGATATGAGTCCTTTCATTGGAGGAAATTCCAGCTTGAAAACTTGTAAAGAGGTTAGCAATGTGAATACCGTACTCCAGATGTTCAACTCATTCATTGTTATCGAATGGTCAGATCATTAGTTGTTGTGCTGCATAAATCCCAGATAACTTCATACGTAATTTGACCTTGTAAAATCAACCATTAATTTCACCTTTTACAGAACCAAACATTAAAAATCATATCAAACTACTGATTAAATTAGGTAGGAGTACACCACGCCATGTGTCGTAAGTGGTTTCACTGAGGTTACGTGCAAAATTTCAAGTCTTATTCCTCATTTCAATATCGAGATATCCTGCAGCAGATAGACAGACAAGCTTTCAAAAAAGAAGTTAACACAAAAATGACGTTTCTCAGAAATCATTATTTCTGTTGAAATGCAGTTTCATGCAAAATCTAAAGTCTATATATCAAATATTCCTTAACATATCTTGCCACATGATGCTTCTTAGATTTTTGCTCATTTCATATCAGTTTTTTAATAATAAAAGTCTACACACACTAAGTAGAATGGTGGTGGTGTGTGTGTTAAGATAGCAAGGCTACTTTTGATAATGTGTCACAAATTTGAATCTCGTATGGGTGTATTGTGTTAGTTTATAAATTGATTTAATCTGACTTTTCTCGTTGCCATCATGGTTACCCATAAGACCAGTTTTATAATATTCACTAACGTTCAGCCATATCCCATCCGTGGTGTGGTATGTATCACAATCCTAGTATTCCTTATATATATATATATATATATATATAAGCTTAATGCGCAATTACATGTCAATGGACAGACATAGATTAAGATGTTCCAGCCTCTCGAGTGATAAACTTCGCTAAAGCTCAGGCAATAAAATTTATTTTGGTGATAAGACAAAGCGCATGTTGGAATTGCGTGGGCAAGCAGGCGATCGGCAATTAAAACGACACTGGTTAAATGATACTATCAGCTCTGACGATGGAAGGTGTCCTGTGGAACATGTCCGCAGCAAAGTTTGATCCCTGCGGTACGCCACCTCAGCGCCACTTCCGGGATGGATTGTGGGCTGATCGTGGGTATTGTTAGGGTACTAATTGTGCACAATGAAAAAAAAAATAAAAGCATCGTCATGATATTTAATAAAAAAATATAAACCATATGAACTTAATTTTTAGAATTACTATTCAGCTAACTAAGTCTCCTTAAAATGCACTGATGCACAGTTTAACACTGGCTTCGTAAGAATCACTTTTATAGCGCATACCCGTGACACAGTTTGTTACATAAGTCATCTTCTTCCATCTACTTGAAGTAGATGGTCAGTTACTTTTCAAGATAGATTCATGCAGCCATTCAGACAGAAGTGAAATTTCACCCTCCCTCTCCACGGGTGATATTCTTCTGTAAAGCTCAGTCAGTTATTATCTTTAGCGTTTGAACGCGCCAACCTCATTAGCCTCATCCGAGACTGCAACCCGCGGATAACTCACACCCTGACTAGTTCTTGCACTGCTGCCGTTTATTATCAAACACTAATCCTATGCACTTACTTTGTCGGTGAGTCAAAGGGTGAGACTTCAATTAAAAGTTTGCTCTTGGCGCGCCGCGCCGCTCCGTACGCACCCCCCCCCCCCCCCAAGAGAGTGTCGCTTATTAAACCCTAAGACTCCCTTGGATCGTGTCGCGCAGCGGTCCTTCTCTTATGCAGGGGAATGCTTAAACAGTCACCCCTTTAAAGCGACGTCAAACGCCTTCGTTAAGGTCGGTTACATTGTCAAGGTTGCATTGTGGTTGGGAATCTTTCCAGCGTTTGTTTGTTTGTCTTCGCGACTGAAGAGGTTTTAATTGTCTTTTGCTACTAATTATTTACGGTGCCAGATATTGAACTCCTTTCATGATTTTCTCCTACCTGTGAACCCCCGCTCAGCTGCTTCTCTTCTACATTATCAAATGCAAATTAAAAGCCAATACGAGTCCTTCATAATTACTGATGAAGCTAAGATCGAGTAACACAAAGAGAGTGTGAATTTCCAGCATTTACAAGATTATATTTTCAACAGTATTGCGCTCCAGTAACTGGAATATTGTCATTAACATTGAATGTTGTATCAGGAAAATACTTAACGGTGTTTTGCATTTATATTTAAAGTAAAGTAAAGTAAAAATGTATATTTTACCAGGCAAAGTTATGGCTAAAAAGCCCTCTTTAACATTTACCTGGGGACCAACGGCTTAAAGGTGATTTCCGAACCACCACCAATGGCCGGGCAGGCGGGCTGCGTGGAAGAACAGGATCGCTCAGCGGTCACCCATCCAAACAGCAGCCACACTCGACTTTGCTTGATCTGGTTAACGTACGATAACCGATAGGACCCGGTACACTGCGCCATTGGCAAAAACAGCAAGTAGTTAAATTTACGCCAATGCCAAAGTAAATTAATTAAAAACCCATCATCAAATAATTAATTATGTTTAATCCCATTGTCAGTTTAATTGTGTAATGAAACTTTTGTAAATATTAGAAAACAATTATAAGTTTTAACCTACAAATCCTGCTATATGTCATAATTGTAGCTGCAGCATTAACCATCTGCTGAAACCACAATTTCATACAATTGAGCAAGTAAATATAGTTAAGTGGAATAACTTCTACCTCTCCCCCCACCTACTACGCAATGCCTTTGTGACCACTTTTGATCAGGGATTTTAAACTCTCAATGCTTGTTTAAATATTGATTAATAAATTTCTCTCAAATGAAATCTATCTCATATTTTTAACGATTTAATTAGTTTTAATATTTTCCAAAATAATTAATCATAGTGGCTGTAAACATAATACCTACACTATTGTCTTTAACAATCACATGCAATTTTCAGGTTCAAACTCTAACATATTTAAACGTTCACTACTAAATCTTTTCTTTATGAAAGTTCTGTTGGTTTTTTATAAGCAAGGCTAGGCTATATCACTGATTAGTTCACTCTCAGTAAGTGAGAGTATCTCAGATTAGTAAAATATGATTCTGAAGAGGATCACATAATACGAATATCGATAACATCAGAACTCATACCTTAACGTTATCATGCTTTACTTTATTTTCATTCTGCAACAATTTATTTGGAATTATTTCGCTTAAAATGTAGCAAGGGAGGTTCAGCCTGTACTAATCACATACTACATTTGTCATTATTGAGGAAAAAAGTTTACTCATTAACAAGATTCCAATACGAATACAACAATCTAGCAATGGTAGGGTAAAAAAAAAAAAAAATGGTCTATTGGAAAAAATATTTGAAGTAAGGATTTTAAGAAGCTATTTTTTTAACCATACTGAACCTCATAAGAACAATGTTTAACCTCACACACGCTGTCAATTTGAATTATGGAAGACGTAACTTTAAAGATACAATTGTTAAGCATCGAAACAGTTCTTAGTGTTTTTTATACTTTTATTTCGAAAAAATGAAACATTATATAACTAATTAATTAAATATTGAAAAAGTATATACTTTACAAAGATAACTAAAAGCAGTTTAAGTGCGTATTTATTATATCTATATATCTCCCGTAACTCTGCGACTAAATTAAGAGCGCAAAAGCTTTTGAGGTTTAACATTGTTCTTAGGGGATAAAACCCGAAACAGCTTCACCAAAGCTGGCTCTTAAGCACTGTGATTGAGTGAAAAAGTCCACATGTAAGACGTTGATTCTTTATGCAGGAATCAATATATAAATGTGTCATACTAAAACCCAAAAATGTTCGTAGATAACTAATACGGAAAAGATCTTGAATTGACTGATCTTTTAAAAGTTTCCCTAATATGTTAGTTACAAGCTCCCAGGATTCAAAATAGCTATTAACAATTTAAACCTATTTTTGATGCGTTTGTTGTCTGTTGGCATGGTATCTTCCTGTAAATGAAATGAACTATGGACGACATTTTTCATGAAGCTTCCTTTTTGTAATGGTAACACTGACTTCGGTGATGGTGGATGCCACTCCATTATTTGGCTGAGCGTTAGCTAATATTTATAAATTGATCTTATATTTAACCATGATGACACCGAGAAAATAGCAGAATACAGTATATAAATTGCTAAACAAGTATAAGTATAAGTCATATGAGATTTTAACATGTATGACCTATTCATACAGTAAAAAGAAAATAATAGAGTGGACAGTCTTTTTTTAATGGGTGAAAGGATTTGATTTTAGCTCACTCTTGCATTGTAGTACCCTCCTTATCTCACCACAACTTGTAATTATTCTATATATTATGAAACATAAATCAGTGAAAAAATTAGAATTTAGTTTCATGTTTCTAGATATTCCGAGAAATATTTTATCACATTATATACGAAAGATTCGTTAATTTAAATTTTGCACGAAACTTCGTTTATTCTTTGACAAGAATGAGTTCTATGATAGTCCATGTCCAAACATGGAATTCGGCTGAGCGTCATTGAAGCCTATCTTTTAGTAGACTGTAACAATTCCTCTTTTGTTTTGACTTTTGCAAAACTTTCTTTGCTATATGATCTCTGTCTATCTATTTGTTTGTAAGATATCTTGGGAAAGAAATTAACTATAGACTTCACATTTTGCAGGCAACTTCAGCGAAGTCTCCAAATGTAGCAGGTTCTGTAATGAGGTGACTCCTACTTTGTGTATCTTTATAAAGAAACTACCTTCTTTCCTTAAAGTAGTTGGAATGTGTCTATACATGCTTTACTCAGACAAAAAAGATAACGAAGAGATACTAAGAAGTGATTCACAGTACATTGTCTCGCGGACTGCACTGGGGAAAATTCACGTATGTCAGGAGTTATGGAGAGATAAAATAAACTACAGTTAGTATTTCATCCTCTGTAAATCTCTAGTAGTTCACTGGATTTACTCTTCTGCAGTCCTAAATACAAAGAGCAACAAAATATATTCTCACTACCAAAATCGACGGCTTGTCATCTATATACAATCGAACATTTTTAAATTGAGGTTTTGTTCATAACTTTCATCCGGTTGGTTTGACATCCTTCTAAATGTAATTTATTCGATAACTGGGGGAATGCGATTTTATTATAACTTTTATATTCGAACTATAAAAAATAGATAATTTTTATTAGCTATTTACGTATTATTGAATATTTCTGTATTAAAAATTGATAATTGAATGATCGAACATTAAAATTTTATCATGAAAATACTCTTTTAACTTTTCATATGTGTCAAATTCTACACCGGATACCTTGTGGAGGTCAAATCTACACCCTTCCTTGCAGCCGCAGTTGTATTTCTTTCTCGTGTAAAAAATATTTAGGACTTTATTATTAAACCTAAATAATAAGATTCTCGAAAAATAATATTTATTACTCGTAAATGTATATCATCAAGATTTGGATTTGTTAACGATAAGAAGAGACATTTACTAATATAGAACTAGGTTTATTTATCTGGTTTTCTTGCACATATAAATTGTCAATAGAAATATTGTGATGAAAACCATGCAATAAATTAAGGAGCTTGTAGATAAACAGATTGGTTTCTGCTAATTTTGTTCGTAATTTCAATTCAATTTTATATCATTTCAAGAACTTTGTAATCAGTATAAGAGAAACATTGTTCGTCTTTGGCTCTTTCTTAATGGAGGGGTTAGGACAAAATCGATCTCAATTATTTGGGTCAAGAGAAACAGCAATTTTAACTATCTCTTAAAATATTTTTAGTCTCAAATACCGAAACTGATGGTTTTACTAATGGAGGCGAGATAGGGCGAATTAACACATTAGGCCTATCGTTAACATTTTGTTTGTTCCTTATATCTGAAAGAGAGAAAATTTAGCCAACACAATTTTAATTAAAAAAATTAAACATGAATATATTATTATACATAAATAGTGGAGTTCGTTGACATTTACTTTAATAATCTTGATGATGGCTAAAAACACAAACTTTTGGAATGTTTACCTGAAAAAGGGAATAAATTTCGAAAGGATATCTGGATTTCAGATATTTAGGATCGTTATAAAATGTTACAAAAATAACTTACCAAGTTTCAAGGATTGGAATATATTCTATTCTTCACGATAAAAATCTTAAGCGACGTGTGCACTAAAGTCTAACGAAAGCAGAAAAGCACGTAAGTCGAAACAGTCATGTAACTCTATATCCATATTTGAACACGAAACACGCCTGCAGTACACATAATTTCTCACCTTCTATTCGTTGCAGAGTTTTGATGTTTCATTATGTTGACAAATATGCGTATAGAGGTAGATATCTATTATTTTTTCTACATGCAAATTATTATGTAGTTCCTTAGTGATATCAGGGTATTCGCAGTTATACATTTATTAGTTTTTAATTCTATGGCCTTGTTTAAACTTATTTTTTCACAATCTTTACACCTGAAAATAGTATGGATTCCGATACTCCAAACGTAGTATTCCATTTTTGTACATTTAACGATGGCAAATGTTTGAAATCTTATTTTACTTTCAAGTTATATATCATCAACAGCAAAGGTTAAACAATAAATACATTTTTCCAAAAGAAATTTTGAAATATTAAATATTATTTAAATTTTTAAGCATTTTAAATAACGAAATGGCAAATTTTTTAGTTCTCCAAGTTGTGTAAAGCTGAACTTCCTCCGTTTGAAATGTTTAAGTTAATTATTCGAAAGTTTTGGATCAGGAAATGACTCAATAAATGATTTTCTAAAACCTAATGCGAGTGTTAAGCAATAAATAGAGCATGTATATATTGAGGTGAGAAAATGTACGGGGCTGACTGTACTTAAGAATTAAAGTTTCATTAGATAAAGATTCCTTGAGTTAGTTTAGTACGATAATTAGGATGAGGTTATCCGAAGAGAGCCGGGGGGGGGGAGGTGATAGAGGTAGCAACAGGGGTTGATTGTGAGGGGTGGGGTAGAAGGGGTGGTTCAGTGTAAATGTTTCAGGGCAACTCTCTATGATTCTACTCGCTCTGATATATTGCATATTGCTCCACATGCTCTTTGCATTAAGTTTCGCTTCTGTTACAGACTCGTGCGGATATCTGTTGAATAAATACTGTTATTTCCCATAACACATACCAATATTGTTGTTATTACATATAGTTAATTAGTTAATTTAACAATCGTAAACCGGTAATTGTAATATGTTAATTTTTTTTTTACTGTAAAAATTATTATAAGTACTGTTATAATAATTTTTAAAAGTAGGTCATTGCAAGCAAACAATTGTAATAAATTATTTTTGTAGTTTTAATTCTTTTTCCAAGACCGAGAGAATACCACACTTGCCATTGTCTACAGGTTAATATGATTACGGAGGTATTGTTTCACCAGAAACAACCATCTTCCAATACTTCTTACGTGTGTAATTGACGTGCTACATACTTGATCTCTTTTTGTAAAAAAGTTATATCTGTATCTGAGTTCTTGAAACTGTTAGAAATGTAAGTCATCGTACGTGTGTGGTGTCTTCCACCCTTTGTTTGGGAGCTTATCTGGAATATCTTGACCTCTTTTAGATCCCAACATTAGAGATCTTTCAGTAATCGGGAACCTACGGTCTCTAAAGGTTTTCTGTTTTTAGAAGAAATAGAATTCTTGGAGACTTCGGTCTCAGGCACAGAGCTACCTGCTTGCCTCTAGTTTTGATTCACTGGAATACTTTTGTTTAAGAACATTCAGCCTTTAGTAGATGACCACTAGCTTGTTTTCTTTTCCAAAACGTGCTAAAATCTGGGAGCTACCGACCTGTGGACTCTTCCCGTCATTGAGATTATCTGACCTTTAACAACTCTGATAGTATTTATTTCTAGCGTTTGCAGCATTCGTGCATATAGAATCATTCACACTCTGAAGTTCCCTAGTCTGAGGGATCTCTTCACATCTTCCGTAAATCTGAGAAGATGCGATTTTAACAGAGAGTTCCCTGCTACAGGAACTTAGCTATTACCGGCAATTTGGACAATCTCTGAAGAGTCCTAGCTAGTACTTGGAACAATCCAGCATGAAGAACCTTTAAAATGCTAAAATATATTTTAAAATGAAATATGCTGGCGTCTGAAATTTCCTGGTCTTTAGGATATCAGAGTCTTTGACATATGGTAGCTTTCAGTGGAAAGCTACCTGCATTTATAAGCTCCCAACCTCTTGGATGCCGAGTGCTTTCAGCTTATGAAATATCTCGGCCAATGGCAGATCCTGTGTTTGCAAGCTTTCATTCTGTGGAAGGTTTATGTCCTCTGATATCCTTCTGGAATTTTTAGAGCTATTTGCGATGAAGCTGCATAGAAAAATTGTCTCACATTGGAACTCCAGCATCTTGGTTGCGAAAGTATTAAAAAAAACTCTTTTTTACTTTTTCCATAGAAATAATTACGCCAAAAACTCATGCATCTATAATATTTATCCAGTATTTATAAAGAGTAAAGCGACTCTACCTCTGAGATTAGCATTTCTGTTCCATCAGATGCTAAACAACATTTTGCTTGATAAAATGTGTTAATTAATTGTTTGTATTAAATTATGTGAAATACTATTTGCCAATGCCCTGTCCAAGTAATTACACGTTCATCATATGGAACCTCGGAAAATCTGTATAAATCCATGGATTATATATTAATTCTTGGTAGCTATGACAAAAAAGTCTTATTAAAATTAAATTAAAAATTCAAATTAAAAATTATTTAGTTTCAGGCAGCATACTGATTTAAGAAAGAGCATCATGGTTGCAAAAATTAGAACATGGCGTATCGATTTGCCCTCTTTTTCACGGTTAAGACTATAAAACAAAAGGTTAAACTTGCCTGAAGAAGAGAGTAGATATCAGTTTCGAAACGTCCATCTTGTTCTATTTTTCAAGTAGGATGTATTTTCATGAGTACCCAGTTTGGATTGTTTTAAATGACGTCCTACAAGTAGTATAGAATGTGTTTTATATGTTCTGGCTAGACTATAAAACTATAAAATCTTGACTAATATTTAAAGTAGACTGAACTTTTGAAGCCTACAGAAATAATTATCCCTTCTATGCAGTAATCAAAACAGATTCATTGATTTCTTGTGTGCAATAATTTAGAATAAGCGACCCAGGAGGGAGATGACACAAGGTAGACTGGGGTTGATTGTGTGGAGGGTGAAGTGAAGAAGGGTTGTGTGTTAATGCCTGAGGGTGACTCCCTTCAATGATTATACTTTCTGTATCCCACAGCTTGTCTTCAGATATATCACCTTTTCTTTTGGGATGCTGTGATCACTTTTACGTCTCACTTATTGGAAATTTGCTTAGATGATATGAAAGCAAAAATCTATAGATTCAAAGTCAAATGGGACACTGTTACTCCAGAATGCCATGGGATAAACTGACAAGCGTTGCAATACTGTCAAGTCTCCAGGTTTACATTAAATTTCAAATATTCCTCGCACGGATATTGACTTGAAGTATTACAGCCTTGCTTTGGAGAACCATCTTCAGACAAACATATGTTAAACCGTGACTCACTCTCCACTGCGAAGCGCAAATATGGAACTTAATTGCAAGAACTTAATTGTGAGATCAATTTATCTACGTATTGGAACCAGAAAAGTTAGATGACAGCTAGCTTCGCAACCACAAGAACTAAGATTAGTGATACATCTCTTCTTCATGACTAACTTTATTTCAAGAGTCCTATTGAACTAAACTGTCCATAGAGTGTTCTATCACGTTTATAATTGTCTCAGGTGACAATTAATACAAAGCTCTGATAGATCACAATCTAAATAAGAAGCGAACCATTTTTCATTTCCATCATAAAACGTTCAGTTAACGAGAATGTTTGAGAATGCGGTCCTGCGTAGAATGGTGACTAGAATGGAGATGATGGAATGTTCGTTTCCCCTTCGATTGTATCTCCTACAAAGAATTGTTATTACCTCGTATGTTTAACTCTAACATAGAGTGCCAAGTTTTCTTGGCTCTGTCTTCTTTGCAATTTCATTTATTGATCCACTGAAATACATTATGTTTTGTAGCAACATCGTGATGGAAACAGAGTGTAGTTTACTGAATCTAAGACTTTATCCGAGTTTACAACTAAAACGAGTAACCCACCAGAGGGTTTTACAAATTTGATGGTTGTTATCATGTACTTCTTTCATATTTAAGAAATATTAATATTAACTGCCATGTCAATATAGAAAAATCTTAATTGTTTGTGTTAATATTGACACCTCAAATATGTTACCAGGCAGTACAACAACCACATGACCACGTGGCCCTAGCTATTGCTTATTGCACAAATCCATACAGTTCTGGTTATTCTGTTAAGATCATTATTAGAGGTAACAAGCGAGCGTAGCGAGCAAATGTCCATTGCATAGGAGCACCAGATACAAAAGTGCAATTTTTGCGATACTACTCAGATAGAAATTAACGTTATTCCTTTACAGATTACCCAGGAAATATAAGCCTAAAGCGGAAAGGTGTAGGAACACAAGTTAGTGTATTATTACAAGAGAGGGATTTTGCATACTTTCCCATAACAGTGCAAACAATAAAAACTGTTCAGCGAAACAAGCGAAGTTCTTTTAGGGATTTGTCTAATCCTAAATATTATAAATCTGAATGTATGTTTGTGTTTTCATCACGCTAAATCTATGAAGAATTTACATAAAGGTTTCTCGTACACATTAAAATGAAATTTAAAAGAAATAGAATGCCTATTTGTTTCATAATTGTTATGGTTACGGCTATATGTATTAAAGGTACTCAGTAAGGGCTTTCTCTAAGCTGCGATTTTAGAGGCTTTAAAACAGTGTCCTCAAATAATTCAACCGCAACTACTGAAATACTGGCATATATTCAACGAAAATCCAACGAATTTAGTATAAACACTCGATGTATTACCTTTGTGTTAGGAAACCGTTTAGCTTTTTGACATCATCGATCCAATGCACAGTATTTTGTATCTAGATATCCAGTTAATCGACTATGTATATCTACATCTATAGATTGAGTTAGTCTTTTGAATCTCTCCAATACAGAAATATGAATATTTACCGATGAACTACCGGATCCAGTACATTGGCCTTTTACAACCAATGGATTTACGTATCAAATTATGTCATTGGTATGGCTTTTCAAAAGATATGCTGAAGAAGTCCGTGTTAAATTGTTTGGTGATTGGGTGAAAATTAAAAATATACTGGATGAATTAGATGAAATAATGTTGTTAAATCATTACTTTAAAGAAACAAAATACAAATCGTACCAATAGAGCTATTTAAAAAATATCAATGCATTTTAAGAAGAATGTAAATAAATAGATCTCCAGTAATTATAAAAATTAAAATCATATAGTTTATATAATTTGTATCAAATATCATAACGTTGATTTTATTTTTTTTTTTAAATTGTGCACAATTAGTACGCGAACGATACTCACGATCAGCCCACAATCTATCCCGGAAGTGGCGCTGAGGTGGCGTACCGCAGGGATCGAACTTTGCTGCGGACATGTTCCACAGGACGCCTTCTCTCGCCAGAGCTGATAGTATCATTTAACCATTGTCGTTTTAATTGTCGACCGCCTACTTGCCTACGCCATTCGAATATGCGCTTTTCTTATCCCTAACAAGTGTACTTAACTGGCTAAGCGTTAGCTAAACTTATCACTCGAGGGTCTGGAATACGTCTGTATGTCCACAGGAAAACGATCTGACCGATTGATTGGCTTGTAGTTGTGCATGAAGCTCCATTCATATACAGGGTGTTCATAAAAGGTGTGTTTATGTCCAATTTCGTTTCTATATCGTCTTTGGAGACACTGCATCATCTTGATCTATCTCTTTTATTTCCCAATAGTGAACTGATCTTCACGGACACATCCCTTAGTTAATGGGGTACTTACTTTTTCGTACCAACCTATTGTGTAGGCTATGCTTCCCAACGATGCATTTAACCCTTTCGCTCTCGATACACAAAGCATGGTGATCATAATCCAACATATTTTATTACTCATCCCTTCTACAATCCCTAGTCACAACCTATGGCTTGCCCTTTGTCGTGTACCTTTGCTATAAAGCTGAGATCGCGGCTTAAATTGAAATTCCCAAACGTTTTAAAACAACCAACTTCACAAACTTGAGCTGAAAACTCTTTAAATAGGTTGCAGCTCCAGTATGTTCTGCTAATTAGTAATACGTGTATATTCCGTATTTTTAACATCGAACAACATTTTACCCAAAACTTTGTACAGATTTTAAAATTGTTTAGCATTATTAAATAGAATTATTTCCTGAAGTAAAGTGTCACTTCAATGTATTTATGAGGCCAAAAAAACATTTATTCTTTATGTTTACTTAGTTAACTGAGTTAAATGAGTTAAAAGCCAGAATCTGAATAGTAATATAACCCTCGATGCGTGTAACACTAAGATTACTTATGAAATGTCCGTGAACCTATTTGGGGGTTTCTGGAGAAATTCGCTGCTCATACATGAGTATCTGCTATAATAAGTACTGGGGCAGTTGTAAATAAACCTAGATGGGACCACGAGTGGCAAAGAAGAATTTACCACATGGTTTGAAAGATAAAGTAAATTCTCTGACAGTTATTAAGTAATAAATTTAATTTCCTGTAAGTTTGTTGGTGATTTGCTAATTCGGAAAATCTCGATAAAGGTAAAGTTCTGAATTAGTGAATTAATTCAGTATAATTGCGATACTAAGTTATATTATTATTTATGATAAACTGTATTTTATTTCTTGATATGCCGCTTTTTCAGATTACTACGTTCATTGTATGATGGTAATAATATTCTGTGCATACCACAGAAAATAACAGCAGTATATTAAATCTCCATAATACATTATGCCCTGCTAGGCATAAACACCGATAATAAACCGCTAATCAATATAAGTTGAAAATTTGTTGAAAGACGAAATGTGATTCTCGGAAGTTAGAGGTTAAGTTAGCGTTGAGAAAGAGAAGCGCTGCCCACCCCCAGTAAACCTACTTCCACCCTACCATCAATTCTGGTCCTCCTTCCATTTATTAGTTAACTATCGCCTGCCGTCGCTTGGAACACTCTGATGCTTAACACTCTTGCTTAAACACACTCCTTCTACTCATAACCTAGTCAACTTCTCAGTAGAAAATATCAGCAATAATTTTAAGTTTGAAGATGATTATCTGTCTCAATCGTAACATACTGTATATTGTATTATGTAGATACTTCCGTCAACTCTTGATTGATACAATGTAGAAGTACGCCACACCACTTGTCGCGAAACAGGCTTCGCTTAGGTTTCAAATTCATAAGTCCTTACTTTCTCGAAGTATCCTGGGGACAGATGGACAGACAGACAATCACACACACAAGAGATGTTTTACATTCCCCCGGTAGGTAAAAGATAATTGTGTTAGCCTGGCTGGTGCGCTTCAATGACGCTCAGCCAAATTCCATAGTTGGATATGCACGATCACAGAACTCATTCTTGTAACTCTTTAGAAATAAAGTTTCATCTAAATTTTGTTCTTTTATATGATTTATAGCAGTAACGGAGTCAAGTCTGCAACAGCATCAGATTTCATATTATGCACGTAAGTGAAAGGTGAACTGTAGCTAAACTCAAAATTCTTATCTTTATATCAGTGTTCAAATAATAAAAGTTCCTTTAAGCTTGAATCGGTATCAAGAAAACAATTTTTGACTTTTAATACTGGCTTTCCACTCTATTAGTTTTTCATTTTACTCACGCGTTAAAATCTCATACGATCAGTTTTTTTCCACATTTATTTATTTTGATCTTTTCCTTTGCTATCACGATTATCCATAAGGAAAATATAAAAATATTCGCTAACGCTCAACCAAATCTCAATGAGTGTATGTATTATAATAGAACTTATTGTTGTCTATATAGAAATGAAGCTTCGTGCAAAGTTTCAAGCCTTTAGGTCAGTTCGTTTTCGTGATATCGTGTAGACAAACCGTGAGAGAGAAAAGATATGTTTCTACCACTAGACTTCGCTAACATCCGTCAATAAATAAACTACTTCATGTACAATTTAACTTTTTTGTAGCAATATGTTTTTAAATAATTTCTGAACTACACATGTCATTAATGATAGTATGTATATACAAAACAACAATAATATAGAAAGAGTTGCATAATTATGGTCCCTTTGAAAAACATAATGTTTTTCCAACATCAGTAAAAGCGAAATCTGCTTTCTACCTGTTTCTGAAGAGACGAAACGTCAAAGTACAGTAGCTTCACTAAGCGAAGTCTGTACTCCTTTGCTCAACGCAGGGTTTCCCAAGGGAGCCGAAGTTGCATAGCAAGTGAGTTGTACCCACTATGCCTTAGCAGCAAACTATGTGGTATGGGGCATAGTTTTTGAAAGGAGCAATCCGTTTTAACTCTGTTACAGCGTACTCAGTTGCTTCGTTCTCTCTTCTAGTACCATCCCAGCAAATTTAGGAGACTAAACTCTACTAATTAGGTTGTGTGGTTGTTATCTGGGATATTTACCAATTTATTACGTTAGTTTCATAAAATAATATTTTATATTTTATCAAAATTATGTTTATATTACTACTGTACCTAATGATCCATAGGAGACCGCATAGAAATACACCTTTTTACCACATACAATGTTGGTCAGCTATTTATTGGTTTTATACTACTTTCCAAGGAGGACGAGATCATAACTATGAATTGCATGGACAATTTTTAGTCTACAACAATAATTACAACATAACATAACGGCGTATAATCGTGAGTAGAAATACAAATACAGTATGCATCAAAACCACATATCATATTCGTCAAACTTTGCTAAAATGATTAAAAACTGTCATTGATTTTTTTGTACCTTCTTATGGATAGCCATCTACATTATCTACATTAAACACATCATCTCAAACAAAAACTAGCAGAGCCATTAATGCACATCCGCAAATGAAGATAAGTCGAGGGAGCGGAGCTATGTCGTCATTGGCTGATGCTCGACTAATCAGCGGTCATAATGACTTCTTTAACACAGACAGTCAGGTTTTTAAAATCTGATGCTGTCTTCTTCATTGAGGTCATTCTTTCTTGATTAATGAACCGTTTTTTATTGCTAACCTTAATTACATTAAATTAGCAAGTTTTATTATATGTTGAATTTTACTACAGCGTGTTTACTCTGTTCTAGTATGAGTAGCATTTTTCGATTCCTTTTTTTCATGCGCCTAATGTGTTGACAAACCTGTGTAAATATTAAAGGTGTTGATTTGTCAACATAGATCGAGACATAACCACGTACAATGTAGGCCAAGTAGACTTCAAACATATGCAGCGGAACTACTGATGTCAAAAATGCTTTAATTCCTTAGCGGGTTTAAGTACCATTTTGACATACATTTCTTATATCCTATCCATTTGTTTATAAAGGCGTTCTTCAGATATAAGAGACATAGCTTAATTTTAGACGTCTTCCTTTCGATTTAGATATAAAATTACATTTTTTAACGAAGATGGCTTTAGTCAAACACATAGTAACTTTTTTAATGAATGTGGTATTAGTCAAACACATAGTTACTTTTTTAACGAATGTGGTATTAGTCAAACACATAGTTACTTTTTTTTTAACGAAAATTGCTTTAGTCAAACACATAGTTACTTTTTTACTTGAGTTGTCCGTAAGTAAAAGTTTGAATTTTATCAACATTCTACTTTTTACACGACAGCAGGTTTTGAGTAACGAATGAGAAATAATGGTGAACACTATAGTCCTCGTAATTCTAGCCGATTCAATCTAAACTTAGTACAATCCAGTAATTATGCATTGGTTGAATAAATTCGTAGCTACTCTAAAGCATTAAAATACTTCAAGACCTCTTGTATTTATAACCTAAACTGAAATTCTTAAAAATATTGTCAAGCAATATCAAGCAGCTTATTGAATACTAATAATTAATAGTTGTCTTACAATTTTTTCCGTAACCCTTAAGGTTTCAAGATGGTGGCAGTTCAAATGTTTTAGAAATATATAATTGAATCTTTTGAAGTAAATACGTTTAAAAAAATAATTTTGTAAATTAAATTCACGTTTAAGAAATGTATATGCTTATTACAATTTTTCTCTTATCGTCTTGTAAGGTTGTAAGATGGTGGAGTTTCTAAATACTAAAAATGTTGCGAGAATATTAGCATTCTAGTATTGGGATTTTCGTCCGATATGTGTTTTGGATATTAAATAAAGGTCTCAACTCACAATGCACCTTCAACTTAACATTTCAAGGTGACAGCTACTTGTGAAATCTACCCCTCTACCGACTAAACAAAAAGGGTTATTTTAATTAAAAGACTTTTGCCGTGTGTGATTTGATTTGGTATGCGCAAATGAGTGAAACGAATTGCACAAAAATTATTAAAATCAGTTGAGGCATGTTTCTATCTTTTAGTCTTGAGTAAGCACTGGCTATTTTATAATAGACTTAAACATCAACGTTTTAACCATGGATACTATTGAAGATGAAAACATAAAAATATATTTCAACACACATCTACAAGGGCCTGCATTATACCCACGCGCATTAACTGATATGCTGCGGTCATCATGAGCTGAAATAGCGTGCTGGTGTTTTCTTTGGGTTATCCTGAAATACAGATAAATATCATGTCTTAAAATATCCCTTCTTTTGCCAATTAACTTTGAAATAACTGGATTTGTATAGAAATGAACCGTATAATGAGCAGACGGAAGAATACAACAGAAGAAGTATGTCAGAGAGGATGATGCCCTGAGGTAGTGAGGGGGCGGTGGGGATTGTATGGATTGTAAGGTCGGTGGGGGGGGGGGGTTCTTCTCCTGTTCCCATCTCCGCCTCTAACTCTGGTACTGGTTACCTCCGAGTTACTTCTCATACCTTATACATTTAGTGGGAAATTAAATCTTTTACGGATTCCACTATTCATTACGTGTACCGCGTTGAGAGTAAAGTACATATTTCGAGGCATTCCCAAATTTTTAATAAGTTAAAATTGATTGAAGTTCCAAACTCAACTTCTTGCCTATTTTTGCCTTTACTTTCCTTCCCGTATACGTAATAGAGCGAAAATATTCTAATAGTAACATTATAAGAAACAAATTAATTAGTTAAACGTGTTAATAATAGTAAAAAACATTATTATTCTTAATAAATATTAACCGGAATTGAATATTGTAAACACAAACGAGGCAGTTGTGATTTGTTCTTAACTTTTTTTACTATGTTTTTTTAGTTTTTATTGTTCTAAAATGTAATAAAAACACGTTAAGTACCTATATATATATCTACTTTAAAATCCAAATTAATTCTATTCAAGAGCAAACAAATTAATAACACATTACCATGGTACTATTAGCCTTTGAACAGTCGTAGGTGGTTGGTCGACGAATTCAGGTCTATTGTGACCTCCTGTAGTTCACTTTTATTAATTAGTATTGTGTTTAATTTTTTATCAAGTGTGTGTTTTAGAGTCAAGTTGACACACAACATGGTGCTTGTGATTCCTGATTTCTTTATTTTAACCTAGTTTTTATATATGTGTTATATTAGTTATTTAACTGAAAAAGAGATCAGATTGCAGATTTCGAAACGTAGTGTTACTGACTTTTGTATCATTGAACTTTGGCAAATTTCCAGAAAAATCCTGTCTCTTTCACAATTCTTCCATCGTCAAAAACAAACTTCAAACAAAGAATCTTATTATAACATTATTTTAATATATTTAAAAGGTTATCTATATTTTATTTCAATAATGTAAATTCTTTGAAAACTTTTCTACATTTTAATATTAAATCATTACTTTTTACGTATACTTTTATTAATTTCAATTATAGTACATGTAAATTTATTTTCTTTTTTCTTCATTTTATAGGAAACTAAATTATGTCAAACTGCATACCATAATTATGTAAATTACATGCGAAAATGTGTTTAATTAAACCCTGGGAGATGAAACTAAGCAATCAAGAACATTTATTTTTTCGTCTATACTATTTATGGTTTTCAAAATAGATTTTTAGGGTTACTAAGAATCTTGGCTGGCATCATTAAATATATCGAAGCATCGAATGTGTAAAATTATTATAACCTGCTCATAATAATAAATATTATTTATAATCCTGATTAATACAATGTTTACTGGTGACTTCAATCGAATCCCTATTTTTAGATAAACTTAAATAAATCACAGAAAAGTTGTGTATTTTTAAAGAAGACATAATAATACACCTGTAGTTTAAACAACAATATTTTGAAACAAAAATAAGGCACTGTTAGAAAATCCATGTTAGATTGGACGATTTTCGACTAAGCTTTATGTGATCTTCAGAAATCGTGTAAAAACTACATACGCACAATCTGGACCTTGTCTGTTACATACAAATATTGACCACGAGGAATGTAATATGTATTGTTTAGTATTGATTATTTTTGTTTGTATAAGTCTAATCACATGCTGATAATGCGTGATAATACAAACAACAGTTATCTTGATAAGTCAAGTAAGATAAGATGATGTGAGAGCTTTTTCATGAGATTACTACAACATAACTTAGTAATTTATATGTACACAGTTCATCTCTGTCTTTCACAAGACTATTGAACTTACAAAACAAGAATTTCAGTCTGCCCGATAACACTGATATGTTGAAGGATGATGATGATGGTATTCCTGTTTGGGGGGGGGGAGGGGAGAAGCTCATCTCTTACTCATCTACTGCTTAGTGACTTTCACTGTAGACAAACAACAAACCAACCAAAGGCGCATAGATGAGAGACACAATAAGTTCCACTTCATCTCTGTCCTTCATACGTCTCTATTGCAGTTACAAAACAAGTATTTCAGGCTGCTCGATAACGTTGATATGTTGAGGGATGATGATGATGGTATTCCTGTTTGGGGGGGGAGATCATCTCTTACTCATCTACTGCTTAGTGACTTTCACTGTAGACAAACAACAAACCAACCAAAGGCGCATAGATGAGAGACACAATATGTTCCACTTCATCTCTGTCCTTCATACGTCTCTATTGCAGTTACAAAACAAGTATTTCAGGCTGCTCGATAACGTTGATATGTTGAAGGATGATGATGATGGTATTCCTGTTTGGGGGGGGGAGGAAGCTCATCTCTTACTCATCTACTGCTTAGTGACTTTCACTGTAGACAAACAACAAACCAACCAAAGGCGCATAGATGAGAGACACAATATGTTCCACTTCATCTCTGTCCTTCATACGACTCTATTGCAGTTACAAAACAAGTATTTCAGGCTGCTCGATAACGTTGATATGTTGAGGGATGATGATGGTATTCCTGTTTGGGGGGGGAGATCATCTCTTACTCATCTATTGCTTAGTGATTTTCACTGTAGATAAACAGCAAACCGACCTAAGGCGCGTGGGTGAGAGACACAATATGTTCCACTTCATCTCTGTCCTTCACACGACTCTATTGCAGTTACAAAACAAGTATTTCAGGCTGCTCGATAATGTTGATATGTTGAGGGATGATGATGGTATTCCTGTTTGGGGGGGGGGGGATCATCTCTTACTCATCTATTACTTAGTGATTTTCACTGTAGATAAACAGCAAACCGACCTAAGGCACGTGGGTGAGACCGACACAATATGTTCCACTTCATCTCTGTCCTTCATACGACTCTATTGCAGTTACGAAAACAAGTATTTCAGGTTGCTCGATAACACGGATATGTTGAGGAGTGATGATAGTATTCCCGATTTGGCGGAAGAGTGGGACATTTTTCCTACTTATTTATTTACAGAGACATATTTATCTTAGTCCGGAAACATAATTATTTTACATTTTCTTTAGAAAGCCACGTGAACTGTTTATTATAGATTATTAGGATTTTAATTAAAAAATTATACTTTGAAAATTTGTATATGGCGGTCACAATTGCTCCACTGGCAATGAATTTAGGATGAATTATTTTTAAGTTTTCGTTGGTTATAAAAAGTTTACTTTCTATTAAATCCATTTTACATGAGTATTCCGTTTGGCCTGACAATATAGGTCCTGTTTTAATGAGTAGTAACGTTCCATTATTATTTTTAATGAAACGTTGTTGGAACTGACATAGTTTAATTTTACAAACACATCTTTTTCAAGATTTGCGAACTGTTTCTAAAATTGTTATATAAAAACTTACATACTATGTGTCGGTGGTTTGTAAAATAATTAATCATCTTTTAGTTAAAATGTTAAGTTGCTAAATATTGTTTTTCATGTTTGATTATTTATTAATTCTTGTCATAATGTATTTACTGCTCATAGATTATTAAAACCCTATAGTATACATTACTAAGATTTGTACAATCTTATTTCTAAATGTGTACTCTGTGTTAACATTTATATGTGTACATATAGACAAACTGTAAAATTAATTACAATATATTCAACAACATTAATTTAACATTGTACTGCATGCAATATACATAAGTACAGTGTAATTGAATGCAAACAATGGTTTCAGTCTATCATCTCTATAAAACCATTGCCCCTCGTATTCAGCTGATGACGTGTAATTACTTTTAAAACAAGGTCGAAAATATTTATTTTTAGAAATAACATTACGTTTAGAAGCAACTAAATCAACATGGTTACTTAAGGTCAGCCCTCCAAATTAATTCCTAGGAACCTAATAATATCATCTTCCTTCAGTAGAGAGCTGTCGAGTATCGCTGTTGGCGAATTTCAACTTTGCCCTGCCTCAAACCGAAGTTTATTAAATTATAATTTGACTGTTGGTTGCAGCAGTGAAGATTTTGTCTCCAAAGAATTGAATGAGTTTATTTACACACATATTGGACATTGAAACGATCTTAACCTCCACATTATTACTGCAGCAAAGTGCGACGTTATTACAAAGGGAAAGAAGAAAAAATAAACAACACTTTTAAGCTTTACTGATATCTCAAAAGAGACGTTGATAAAGATATAATTGAGAGTCCCTATCCATCTGCTTTAGTCCTGACTTGGTAGATATACCCAACGCCTACATTCGGTGACTACTCCGATCTTGACCTTCAAGTACTAAGACTGTAAAGAGTGAGGATACACGTCACCACCTCCTGCTCTCTTTGGTCCTAAATTATCTGAAGACCCAACTGAAACGATAATTTTCATGAAACAGAAAAACTGAAAGCGAAGGAAAAAAACATTTTCTCAAAGCTAATATACCCTAGGGCACTGCCTCCGAATACACTAGATGAGAACCGTTCACCTTGTAATGATAATAAGATTTCATACATTTTCCATCGTCATGTTACAATATAGATTCTCAAATTTGAGGAATAGAATCGACACCCTTCTTCAGCTGTCAAAAAATCTCTTGACATAAGGATAAACATACACATAAAATTATAGACAAAATTTTATGGTTGTGAATTCCCCAATGTCTAAATGAACAACAAAGCCAGTTGTTCGTCATAAAAGTAAGCGAATACTATATAAATGTAGACCCAAATAATGTTGCTACACACAACATATGACATACATACCAGGGAGAGACTGTGGAAATTAATACCGGCACTTCCTGTGGTATCGCGGTGCGCGCTTCATCTGAAATAGGAAAGGAAGGCAATGATCGGGAAAGGGAAGAAAATACCCCGGTATTTAGTTTTGAAATGTCGGTTGACAAAGTTTGATAATCAGCCTTGGATATGAAACTCCGTTGATGGAATGTACCCTTATTTAGTAACCCTGTTACTCGTTACTGGTTGGTATTACATTTCTTCAATGTTCTTGGAACTAAATTCTTGGCGGATAAATAACCTAACTGACACGCGTAGTAACCTTTTCTCTCTTGAACTTTGAGGCTTGAGGCTTGATAAGCATTCTCGGAACCAATTTGGTACTTTTAGCTCTGCCAGCGTAAGAGTGATGGTGACAGCAATTTCAAAATGTCACAATCTTCCATTTCTCAGAGGTACCGTGTGAGAATAACGCAACTTTGACCTCATAATTATAAGTATTTAGTTATGTTGCATCTTTGAAGTTCAGATGAGACGGGCTTAGACTGTTTCAAACTTTTTAAAGTTAAGAATTATTGGACAGTTATGCGGTCAATTAGTTCTTTGTTAAGATCGAAAACAAACATTTTCATTATTGATTTTTGTGTTAGCTTTGGTGTTTGGTTTTTTTTAAAACGTTTACCTGTAATATATGAACATTCTGAAAATTATAATTCTCACAGAGCGTTTCCTCCTATGACACGCTGCCAGATTCTTACAGGTGTACCTATATCAATGTGTTAAAAGACTCAACTCCATTGATATTATATCTTACCGCATTTATCTCCTTTTAATTACTCTAAATTACTGTATAGTCAATAACATTTCGAAATAGAAAGAAATGAGGGTTAAAGTGTTATCGGCATTGATTACTTGTTTTGTTTGAAACACGGCTCTTTGTAAATAAATAAATTTAAATGAATAGCAATCTTTTTGATCGTTCTATATAAACTAAGAGAAACATACTACCATTTTTAATAGTAGCATGGTCGGTTAAACAAAAATGAAATAAGCAAGAACATAAACTGTAAGCTGGAGTAAGGTTTTGGTTCACTAAATGTAGTATTATTCAAACGCCTCATTTATAATATTTAGGGTCAGGATGATTCCCTAGAAGGACAATCTTTCCCGCTTTCAAAAATCATTCGGTTAACGATGTTCGTATGTACTTTTAGCTATTTTATTATGAATATGTAATGCTTTATTATGTACGAAAGTTGATCCTCATTCTAGGAGTAATATCAATTATATCGGATCAAGTTTCTTTTGATTTCCTTGGCTCTAAGAAATTTTGAGGTATAATGTGGTGTACAGTGTGTTCTTTGCAGCAAGCTTGGTTCACAGCAGATTTTAAATAATAGTTCCAGTTCATGGAATGATTTGTATTCTTCACTGATGCCATATCTTTGAATCAAGCAAACTATATATTATTTGTTACATCATTATTAAAGAAGTTGTCAGGGTGACATCTGTGCACAACAATAATTCCAGAACGAGTTGAAACAAAAATGTTATTGCTTTCAGGATTCTAAATTTAAACAAATCAAAGAATTTCTCGACATTCTTTAAATCTTCATGCATTTATATCGGACATTTTATGACAGTAGCTCCACCAACATAGTAATCGTGAAACGAACGTGTAAATGGGCCTATCTATATTCTAATTTTCAAACAAAGCGCATGCAAAAGTTCAACTGAATTACTTTAGTCACCTTTGCGTGATGGGAGGCTAAACATTCAAACAGCCATCCAAACTTTCACTACTGATACAGATTCATTGAAGAAGAAAAATCTGCTCCTGGTAAGTGTAATAACTAATTTTGGTTACTATAGCATTTTTCCGTTCAAAATTCTTGGATTGTCTTTTTGAAAAATTCTTGGTTTGTCTTTTTGAAAACTAGTTTCTAAGTAAATCAGGCACGATTCACCTTAAAAGAGCCACATTTTTCTTTGTATTTTAGCTATATCAAGAATATGAATTGAGTTTAGGTCCAGTTCACCCTCCTCTTAGTACATTGCCTGCAATCTACGTCAGGAGAATACTTTCTCTAATCACTTTAAAATCTTTGATTAATTACCAGTTTATTAATTTGGACCTAAAATAACAATCTTTATACTTTTTAGATATTTAAATTTAATTTCAAAAAGCTTACACAACCACTTTTGTTGCAAAAGTTCGCAAGAAAATCTTCTCTTCCTTCAAATGAAATAAACTAAAATAAAATTAACTTTTTTATTTAAAAATAAAATAGAACTAAACATGTATTTTTCTTATGAACTCAAATAAAATAAGCATTATAATTTAAATCAATAAAATATACTTTTTTATTATATACGAGGCTACATAACATTGAATTAAAAACTCCCTGAAAATTTCATCGTACCACTTATGTAACAACCTGTTATTGTTGGTACAGATTCAAAGTTCAAACTGTGATTTAACTATGTTTCCACTCCAAAATCTTTCTTAAAAGCTTTATATCTTGATGTATAAAAATTATTCTGACTGTTGAATAGTAAATGGTTATTACAAGTAACTTTTAAATAATGTTAAAATGTAAGAACTTATTCTGAGCTATCCTTGCAACGACATGTACTCTCTTGAAAACTTCCGTTGGTTATAAAGTGAATCAAATCGTCTTATTTCTCTTTTGCATAAAATTTATACAATCATCGAAATCCCTCGCAGATGGGTAAAGGAATTAGTAAGTCGAAAACCATGAACTCAACCGCAAAATAACACTCCAAATAACACTTATTGGCCTCCAACTATCCAATCACAGGGTCAGAGAAAGCAAATTAATCTTCAAACTACCCCTATTGTAATCAAGTTAACAATCTAGACCATCAGAAAAACCTGCTATCTGACTGTATCATCTTACATCCGCAGATCCTTTCTTGACAAATCACATAATTTAATTTACCTATACTTTGACATCACTAATTAAATTCTTAAATATTTTAGCATAGATTTTCTCCCGTAAATATTTAACAAACAAATAAACATCCACAAACCTACGTTACTTCTAGGTCCAACAGTTTAGCAATTAAGTCGGTTTTAATATAAAAGGTGCATGCAACCTTTTTGACAAGTTTCCTAAAAACAATCGTATGATGAGTAAAGAAGTAAAGATGAGTAAGAAACTAGAATGACCTATTAAGGTCACTTTTTAATATAACCTTTTTGGTTCGGTGTTTACCGTGTAGTAGCCATTTTACTGTACTTGTCTAGAACCGCGATAGGTCATTTTGCCTGTAGGAATGCCAATATTAATGCCAATTCATATATCTTTTGTTTCAAATTGCATTCGTGGCTCGCTATGTTTCCACCGACGCACGTTATGAAAATCAATGTCAGGAGATGTTCACATAAGTTTAACACTGGTTATAATGCGGGTGAACTGGGTGAGATCCTAGCAGAGAGAGAGAGAGAGAGAGACAGAGCTAGGGTAGTTGTAAGATCCATGTTTATCCCTTTTACTGCCCTGAAGTCCATTAGCTTGAATCACCCGGCCATCGATCGCTGTCAGGAGATGTTCACATAAGTTTAACACTGGTTATAATGCGGGTGAACTGGGTGAGATCCTAGCAGAGAGAGAGAGAGAGACAGAGCTAGGGTAGTTGTAAGATCCATGTTTATCCCTTTTACTACTCTGAAGTCCATTAGCTTGAATCACCCGGCCATCGATCGCTGTCAGGAGATGTTCACATAAGTTTAACACTGGTTATAATGCGGGTGAACTGGGTGAGATCCTAGCAGAGAGAGAGAGAGAGAGAGACAGAGCTAGGGTAGTTGTAAGATCCATGTTTATCCCTTTTACTACTCTGAAGTCCATTAGCTTGAATCACCCGGCCATCGATCGCTGTCAGGAGATGTTCACATAAGTTTAACACTGGTTATAATGCGGGTGAACTGGGTGAGATCCTAGCAGAGAGAGAGAGAGAGAGAGAGAGACAGAGCTAGGGTAGTTGTAAGATCCATGTTTATCCCTTTTACTACTCTGAAGTCCATTAGCTTGAATCACCCGGCCATCGATCGCTGTCAGGAGATGTTCACATAAGTTTAACACTGGTTATAATGCGGGTGAACTGGGTGAGATCCTAGCAGAGAGAGAGAGAGAGAGAGAGAGACAGAGCTAGGGTAGTTGTAAGATCCATGTTTATCCCTTTTACTACTCTGAAGTCCATTAGCTTGAATCACCCGGCCATCGATCGCTGTCAGGAGATGTTCACATAAGTTTAACACTGGTTATAATGCGGGTGAACTGGGTGAGATCCTAGCAGAGAGAGAGAGAGAGAGAGAGACAGAGCTAGGGTAGTTGTAAGATCCATGTTTATCCCTTTTACTACTCTGAAGTCCATTAGCTTGAATCACCCGGCCATCGATCGCTGTCAGGAGATGTTCACATAAGTTTAACACTGGTTATAATGCGGGTGAACTAGGTGAGATCCTAGCAGAGAGAGAGAGACAGAGCTAGGGTAGTTGTAAGATCCATGTTTATCCCTTTTACTACTCTGAAGTCCATTAGCTTGAATCACCCGGCCATCGATCGCTGTCAGGAGATGTTCACATAAGTTTAACACTGGTTATAATGCGGGTGAACTAGGTGAGATCCTAGCAGAGAGAGAGAGACAGAGCTAGGGTAGTTGTAAGATCCATGTTTATCCCTTTTACTACTCTGAAGTCCATTAGCTTGAATCACCCGGCCATCGATCGCTGTCAGGAGATGTTCACATAAGTTTAACACTGGTTATAATGCGGGTGAACTGGGTGAGATCCTAGCAGAGAGAGAGAGACAGAGCTAGGGTAGTTGTAAGATCCATGTTTATCCCTTTTACTGCCCTGAAGTCCATTAGCTTGAATCACCCGGCCATCGATCGCTGTCAAGCTGACAGCTCTTTTGTTCCCGAACTCGGTTCGCATTTAGGTAAGATTATAATGGTCTCTAAATTGATTTCCGTTGCAGAAACTTGTTTTAATTGAAACTATAAAAAATACCCACACCTCCTTATTACTGTACCTCAATGTGTAAGGGTGCTTTTATTTGTTTACATTAAATGACATTACTTTTTAAAGAAACATATTATCCTCGGTAAAATTTGCAATAATACTCGACAATAGTTAATAAAAAACTTGATACGTCACTTACTCGGGTTTTGTATTAAAAGAAATATGAATAGTCTAACCTAAACTAACTACCTAATAAGCTAAATCAGTGTAATGCAGTAGTCAATTCAAATTTGTAGTTATTACTTTGAATCTATTATTTTTAGCTTAACAATGATTATTTCTCAGTAAGTCAACATCCAACTGACACTGAAAGTTATGTATTTATAAGTAGCATCTGTACTTTAAGGCTTGCCTGTAATGATGAACTGCTATATTTTTTCAGCTGACAGTCTACCCAATAGACTATGGCATGCAGGTATTTGGTTAGGTGATTCAGATTCCAAATTCGGTGTGACTTTTGTGGCATTCCAAAAGGTTTTTGTGCCTTTTTTGAGGTTAAAATTTGGATCTGCCTCTCCTTAAATAACCATAAAATTATATAATTAAAAATATATATATAAAAGATTATACACTTAAAGACGAAATAAGGCCAATATATTTTTAGGTTAAATCTTTATCAAGAAGGATATTGTTTCTGATAATCACGATTTTGAGATCTGTTAAATTATGAGCTAGCAAAAGCAGAGAGTGAACTAAGTCCGGCCGATTCGAATCTTATAAAAATTTTCCTCTGAATATGCGAACGTTTCCACTAGGAAAAGTCACACTATCTGAAACCGTACGATCAAAATGCTGAGAATTATTTTTGTTGACCACTTATTTGTTGCTTATAGTACAAAACCCATCCCCAAAATATCAAAAAGAAGGCCAGAATGTAGTTTACACTTTAGAACTTGCTTGCAAGTAAGATATGGATATGTCAGGAAAGCCGTAGAAGTTACAAATATAAAAAAAAACAATAACAGGATTACTGCAACAGTAAAAATTCATAAAAAGCTGTCAATTTGATAATCACCCAACAAAGAACATTAATGTTCGATTGAAATGAGGTCACATATTACCTATATAAAAAGTGGGAAATTTTGACAATCAAGTAACCCAGACTCAGATATATATAGTGAGTGCTTATATTGTCAGAACATTGGTACGTAGAAAGAATAAAAATACAAACTCGTTTCTTAATCCACTAAGAAACTAATATGAATTCTATACTTGCGTCAAATAACTGCCGACAATCTCCACCACATTTTTAACTGTCTAGTCAATATACCAGGTGGTATCAGAAAGTTCACTAATACTAGGTCTCCTTTCTTTTGTGTTTTCTTACCTGGGCTATTATTGGCTCTTATCCTCTTCAAAATAAGCTGTATTTGAGTTTTCTACAACGAACCCAGCGTTCTTTCCACAGCTGAAAGGTGTCAAAAAAGCTTTTTCGGAAAGCTGTCGAGAACTTCCTGCGTTTCAACACTGACAAAACTATGATCTTCCTTGTGCGTTTTTGGGAAGGAGAGAAAAGTCACAATGGGCTAAATCTGGCGAATAGGCAGGATGTGGAACGGTAGCCATGTTGTTTTTGGCTGAAGCTGGAGCGTTGTCGTGTTGCAACAGCCAGTTTTTGTCTCACAAAAATCAGGCCTCTTCGACGCACATTTTCTCTCAAACGCCTCAAAATGTCACAAGAAAACTCAGATTTTACTGTAACTCCAGGTGACACGAACTCACGATGGACAATGTATTTATTGTCAAAAAACACAAGCATTGTTTCTATGGAGTTCTCACTTTCTTACTCGTACATGGATGTCGATTTGCCAGCATAGAAGATACCACATTCCCTTCTGTTTTTCCGTGGTAGTGTTTTGACTATATTCTTTATTTCATTGTGTTTGAAGTATCTGTTTCTTGATCACGGATTTTATTTTACATTTACATTTTCTGATTTCATTATCACCTTAGAATAATATGTGACTAAGTTAATGAATTCATTATTGTTCATTTTATGTGCTGTCTTGTATAAGTGTTCCACGTTAAGAGGGGAGCAGATACCTGTTGACATGTCGACTATCAGATTTATAACAAATACACTCTGGCAAAGTCTTTACTAATATAACTGATGTAGTAGATACTACTAGTATACTAGTAATATATATAAGTAATAATATATAAGTATGCTACTAAATCATGCATAACTTCATTGATGGAACTTTACTATGTAAAAAATACCAATTATTCATTTTATAGCTTCCGCTTTTAATGTTGTAGCAATAAACTGTTGATTGCTAAATTCTGTAAATTGTACAACATCAGGGGGTTTACTGCCATATGTAACCACACAAGCTCTGAGCAATAATATTTGTGCTATATATATATATATATATATATATATATATATATATATATAGGCCAACTTCAAAGTTCAAGCTTATGAAACTCTGATGGCATTTTCTTTCGTGAGTTTTAACTTTCCATATATATTTTATGTCTGTGTAAGTCGTTTTAAAATGATTTTTTACATTTTATTAATTTTTAATTTTGTTAAGTCTAAACTCTTATATGTATCACTTAACTATTTATAGGTATTATTAGACAGGCCGACACTGTTAGAGTTAGGGTACGCGCAATAGTGAGGAGGTGAAGGTGGAGGTGTAGGTGTAGGTGCAGGTCGCCGTTAACGGCGAGGTAAAAACAATTTCATTAGGTTAAATGCGTGCGCGCATGGTGAGCAGGTCGCGGTAGAGGTGTAGCTCGCCACTTACAAGGAGGCCTAGCAGGACGTTTTTTTCGAAAACAAACTAGTTTGATTTACCTCGCTGCCTAGCTCCGCGGCTTTGCTCGCTGCTTTAACGTGATTGGTCCACTCAAGGCCACGCACCCCCCCAACCCCCTCTCCCCGGTACACCCCGCCACTCCCTTCAGTCTGCTTTCACCCAAGTCAACGTTTAGTTTCCGCTTGTTGGTTTCTGTTAGTTTTTGATAACCTGTTATCCGAAATGAAGGAAAGATATTATTATTGCTGTCCAAAATCGTCCAGCCTTGTGGGGACAAGAGACACAAGCAAACATCACAATCGTCACGTTCTGGACAAGGAATGGAAGGAAATTGCGAAAGAACTAAAAAGTTACAGGTAACTAAAAACTTTAAATTTAAACTTAAAACCAGCTTTGCTGTTTTATGTGGGATATTCAGTTTAAAGTGTAATGTAAAAGTATCCATAGCAGACTTTTCTAATTAATTAATATATTTTTTATCTAACATTAGTAAGTAAAAAGGTTTGAAATAAGGTAAAAATTAGAAACTTGCGAATGAAATCTTTAATGAACTATAAACAAGGACACACAGTTGCAACTAAGTATTATCTTGATTACGGATTGTTTACAAAATATTCCCTTGAAACTATTTCTAACTTCTTTGGCTCGATTAGATGTAGCATTTCCAGATCTACCCAATGGTTGTAAGTTTCAGTTCAGTAGGGAAAGGCAGGAGTTCTGACTCATGTACACCGCAGTATCCGTCTTTGTTTATGATTATATTGTGTAAAAACGCATGCAGCCTTTATTATATCGTCTGCAGTCTCAGGCAAGGTTTCAATGTAACCACTTAATATCCGCCACTTAGCAAACAGAATGCCAAAGGCACACTCAATGGTTTTTCTAGCACTTGATAGCCGTTTATTATACACTTCTTCTGCATCCCCAAGAGCTTTTTTCGAATAAGGTTTCATGAGATTCTCGCGCAAGGGATACGCTTCATCTGCAATAAAAACGTGTGGAACTTTTATATTGCTGTCAGGCAAACACTTTTCTTCGGGAATACACAATTTGTTTTGTTCCCAACAACCTTCCAAAATCTGACGCCCTCAAGGTTCCCCCATCGCTTTGTTTGCCGAAACCGCCAACATCAATAAATATAAACTTGTAATGGTCATCCGCAACAACCCTGTAGAACAATTGAAAAAGTCTTCTTATAATTGAAGTACATAGACCCTGAATGCGCTGGGCATTTTATTCGACAGTGTTTTACCGTCCAACGCTCCGATACAGTGTGGGAATTTCCAAATCTCATAGAATCTTTTTGCAACTTGCTCATAATCTTCAATAGTTGGAACTGGCATATGCTCTGGTTGGAACGAACGTTCTCCCATAACAGTTTGCACACATTCTTAACGATTTTGCCCACTGTATTGTCTCCCATTCGAAATGAAAATCCAAGAGTTATTAAAAACTGCTTCCAGTTGCCAAGTACCTGCAACCAAAGAACACAATATAACCAAAAACATAATAATTAAAAAATATTAGTCGTTTACGTTTTCGTGTTTTGTTCCAGATAAAGTTGTGAAGCAAATTTGGAAGAAACTTGAGGCAAAGAATTCAGAAAACAATTTTCCAAACAAATTAAGTCTGGAGCTGCAGCACCAGAAACACCCACATGGAAATATTACGACAGCATGGCGTTTCTCAAAGACCAGTTTTTTGCCCCGCAAATCAACAGGAAACCTTGCAGATGTAATAGCAGATGACTCAGGACCACGACCTAAACGAAGAGGAGTCGGAAGAAGTGACGAGATAGGCCAAGAATGTGATGAACCTGACAATCCACAGTTGGACACAGAGAATCTGACAATAGTACCGGCGCCGGAGAGTGAATTACGCCAGCAGCAAGAAATCTCATGCATCACGCCCTGCAATGCCACCAAGATTTAATACGAATGACCTGATCACAAGAAACAGGATTTAAAAAAAGAATCACGACACAAGCAGCTATTGGACGGGAATTAGTGCAGTTGGAGAAAGAAAAGTTGAAGTTTAAAGCAACAGAAAAAGTGAGGACAGGGCAAATGACGAGGATGTTGGGTTCTTCAACTCACTGCAACCCCATGTTAAAAACCTGAATCCTAGAAAGAAAATGTTGTTCAGGATGAAAGTTCAAGAATTTCTTTTTGACATGGCATACTCACCCGAACCACCATCATCATTCTCAACAACATCAACTGTCACTAGACCCTACGTCAGTAGACCACAGTACAAGCTCTCATCGCTACAGTCCCTACGACAGTTCCTCTCCTAGTACCATGGCATCACCATCACCAGTCACCTTCGCACAGCTGGTCCGCGACGTGACTTCACCATTGAACTACAACCAGGATGGCGGCGAAACATATGTTCCCGAGTACACTCACTTTTAAAAATGTCTTTGTAATGCCGTTCAGCTGGCGATAAATTAATGACAGTTTAATAGTTCTTTTACGTTTTTTATAAGTACTACTATTTTTCCTTTGCGCAATTTACTTAATAATACCATTTTTTAAGATTAAGATTATGTTAGGCCTACTATTATAACACATTTTCAAAACATTTGCAGCATTTTTTATGTAGCGTACATTAATATCTTTCGTTTGTATTTTACTTTGAAAGATCCCTGTTAGTTACTATCATTTTACCAATAAATTGTATTTTTCATGAACTGGAATTGCTTTCTTATTACCAACTCATTTTTACATACAACAAACATATTCGAGAATTAAATAACAGAAGAATATATGAAATTTATTTCTGGCACAATTTTATTGATTTTACTTCAATACATATATTTTTTATTTTAAATTTACACTGTTTATCTTTAACAAAGCATATACTTTTTAAACTTACAGAACATGTGCAATTGCAGGCAGAAGGTACTGTAACTTACCTTATAGTCAGTACAAGCTGTTCTTTTGGACCGATAGGGTTAACATGCAAGTTGCAGTATTTTGTACAACTCTCCAACTTTGGAGAAATGGTTTCACATATGTACTTAAACGTTTCAGGAGTCATTCGCAAATAATTTTGAAACTTCTCAGGATAATTTTTTTAGTTCATGAAAAAGATGATGATATTCAACCTAGTTCCTGTCGCACTTGATTAACAGGATGTGCACTAAATGTTCGATTACTTAACGTTCCCGTAAGCCACCACTTACATGCTGAAGACATATCATCGCTATCATCACTATCTTCACTTATCATCACTGACAGAGAAAATTGTTGCAAATAGGCAAAAAAGCTACCACTGTGATTAATGGATAGAAACAACACTCGACTGCTTGTGTTGACGCGTGTTTGGGGAGGGGAAAGAGCTGCGAGGCGGCGAGCTAGACGGCGAGGTAAAACCTCCTGCACTATACGATGCTACCTCCATCTGTACCTCCACCTGCACCTACACATCCAGCTACACCTCCACCTTCACCTCCTCACTATGCGCGTACCCTTAGTGAGCATCCTCAACAAATAAACAAAAACGCAAGACTACAGTATATTATATGCTCTAATTTAAATTAAAGATACTTTTGTAACAATACTATTAAGTAAATAAAGACCTGACCAAAATTTACTATTTTAGATCAAATTAAGACCCTTGGCTCGATAGTGGGTAATAGGGTTATTGAGTATTTCTAACACAAACTCTTTCAAAACAAACTAAACATCTTTAAACGTTTAACTAGAATGAGTTGATGTATAATGTCAATGGAGATGTGGAAACATCAGTGGGGACAGAGAGAAGCATAAGGGCGGACGCAGGGTGGGGGTGAAGGGCGTCCTCCCTTCACACTACTACAGTCCCTTATCGCCGGCTCAAATGCTCTCAGAACCTCGGCAACCTCTGCCAAGTTTCCCTTTACTCTTGATCCTTTACCGATTAATGTTATATTATTTGGGCCTCTTTATTAATAGGATATTGTGTATTAAATCTTCTGGAACTTCGGGTTTCTAAACGCGCTAAACTGGTAATGGTCCTCGAGGTTCTTAGTTTGTTTGAGTAACATTTTCATCCAATGGGTACTTGACAATCTCGATGACTTGTGTCGACAATAATATAACATGTAGTAGTACCAAATAGTGACTGCGACAGGGCCAGATAGTTTCACCCCCCCCCTCCATCCACCGCCAACACATGCACACATACGCGTGCGCATGCACGCACGCACGCACACGGAAAGGGTGTTAGGACCGACCGCATTCCTGTTAGAAATAGTGTGCCCTTCCCCAATGAAACCAAAAAATTGTTATTTGTAATGTTATCCAAAAGTGATAAGTATATAATAGATAGTCAACACCAAAACTAGAAAAATTATGCAAACCACGTAATAATACAGTGCTAATGGAGTATTTCTTACTTATGAGTCTCAGGTGATACTGATTAACCAGGTGCCGCGCTGGCTGCAAACTTCTGCGCTCGTGAGTGTGGAAGTGCGTGTGTGCGAGGCGACTACCTGACTCGACTACAGCTGTAGAATGTATTTGCTACTACGATAATCAATGATAGAGAATAGCTGGAACATTATTACACGCCACATCTGACTATCAAACATGTACAATATAAAATGTATTTATTTCGGCGAAGCTCATTTCATTCACAAAATGTGAATAAAAATGAGAAAATTGTAGTGAAATCGAGCAGACTTGACGGACCCCAGAAAGAGCTTTTTGTAGCAATGGAGGTGCACACTATGACCTTGGGTAGCCGAGTACATTCCTGTTCGCACATTGCTGTCCATGTCTGCGCCCTTTCGCGTGTCCACAGCAATATTCATTGTTTTTTCCTCATAACTTAGAAGCCTTGCACTTGTTGTGATCCGTCCAGCCACACGCGACCACTTGTGTTCTTATTGTATTTTCTGAGTAGTCGAGGTATAATTAGCCGTTGTAACCTCTACTGTTTCTTTATTTGCGTAGGTTCGTTCATGGTCGATTCTGATTAAATAAGGAAACAAGAAATGGCATGATGGGTTGAGGATCCAGATGACCTGAAGAAGATCTGTCGGAAATCAATAAAGATAGCAAAACGGTTGATGAAAGAAAAGAAAAAAAACAAAAATATTTTATGATTTCATTGATTGAAATAATACTGGAAATAATTCATATTTCAAGGTTACACCGTTGCAATTTTAGCCTCGACAAAGCATCGGCAAGCAAACAAATCACAGATCAACTTAAAGAACTTGATAAATTAGTTCTAATAGAGGAAATCAAATATTACTTTGTGTCCAACTAAAAAATCACTTCATCGCTCTGCGAGGAGTGCCACAGGTGGGCATGTCCATATATCGTGAAAAATGTTTGTTTACCGCCTCGAGTAATCAAGCCTTAAACACCAATGATTTATGACCAGTTAAAAACAAAAATTTATGACTGTTGAAGAATTGACAAAATATATAAAGTACTGTGTGAGCGAAGAAATCAACATTTGGTATGTAAATAATGTCTTTTCGGGGATGAGTTTTTCACCAATCTCTCATCTCAGGAAGGTGAGGCTCGAAGTGTATTCGTAAATAAACACAAATGGATGCAAAATTTAAGTTACATATACATGTTGATGTAAAGTTCTTGATAAGTCAAAACGCAAGAAAAATTAATTATAAGCATTTAGGAACATATAATTACACATATTTACTATGTATCTCTATTGAAACATATAATATTTTTATGTTACAAAAAAGCCAAGTAGAAAAATAATTCCTTCTTAATTGTTTTTTTACGTGGCCATTAACTGGTAATAAAAATAAAAGTGAGAAAAATCTGAAAATAGCTAAGTACACTGCTTTTGTTTAATTTACTAAATAACAAGCCCTTTAAATTATGGCCATGCATCACTTCTTTGGTACAATAGGCACCATATCCGGTTTGGAACAATGGAGTGGGGTGTTAAAACTGTCACAGATTGAGTTGTACATTTTTAACTATACAAGTATTTAGTAAACTTTAAGTTTTGATATTCTAAACAGTATACCATAGAATGTTTTATGAAATGTGTTGTAGTATCCATGCATACGTAACCATTATGTTTTCAGGATAGCGTTAGTACTGTAATTATTTCCCACCATACCTACAGCAATACTGCGTATCTTAAGTGATTTTACATGCAAACACTTAGGATTTAATAAAAATTTTCAATTCGGGGAATGACACCCTACAATAAGGTTCATAGTTATAAATATTTGTAAATGATTGACCTTTAGCTCTTTCAATTACTAATAACCAATTAATAAACATACGCAAAATAATATAATCTAATTTTATTGTACAATACAAAAAATAATTGTACTACAGTTTTTAGTAATTGAATCGGGATAAATACACTTCTATTTCTCTATAGCCGTAACATTTTCCTTGGCCACTTTTTGCTGGAACCACATAATTTACGTTAGAGTCAACAATTGTCACTTCCCCGCTCTGTATCAAGTGGTCGTTGTGCAGATTTATCGCTATGGCCTAGTGAATGTAGTTCAGGAACCTCTTGCGCCCCGTGTTTCCATATGTTTTACACTAGTTTCTAAATATAAACGCACAACGTACAATCATCAAAATAGAAATCTCCCTGTTCATTACTACCAATATAAGTAAAAACGTTTATTAACGTCTATAAACTACATTATGAAACGTAGAAGTCACAGAAGTTGAAAGATTGTTTTTAATAACGTGGAATAAACACGGGTAAAGCGATAATTTTTCGTTTATTATGTAGGGGGTAGAGTAAGCTATACCGTATAATATTTAATTGAGTTATAAAAAATATTGAAATACAAACATTGAACATTTATGATCTTACTTCATTTTTCTAAGATTTTTATTGTTTCCTATATAATTGGGATCAAGAATAACTTAGCAAGTTTAAAAAATTTAAGTACCTCTATAACTGTGTTTTATTTTTTGTACACAAAACTATTATTAGTACAAAATGTTGAAAATCTGCACCTATGTATAAGTCGATTCTCTTATTTGGTAAATTGTTTTTACCAACTAACAAGTCAATTCAAAGTAGATAATCTAATTTTATTTGATTTATTATGTATACAATGACGTAAGTATACAGGTACTACTAATATTCTAAAAATCTATCTGGTTAGTCCTCTGCACTTTTCCAGGTTACTCGGCGGTTTATTATCGGTTTTTAGCACACAAACATTTTGAATATTTACAAAATTTTAAGGCTCTTTTAATTATTATTGAATAGTAATTAAGAGAATATACAATGTAATATAAATTTTTATATTTATAACTAATAATTTTTCACGCACAACGCTCAAGCACAATATTATTTTAAATGGCTAACTTCGATAATTTTGAGTATCACCAAAGTAACCATTATCATACCCGTCACGTTACATATTGTATTATTTATTACTTTAGAATTTTCATTTACAATATAATTATAAATATAAAAATAACAAATGATATATGTAAAAACCTTTTAATTCTTCTTCGATGTAATATACAATATACTAGTTATTTTTAATATAAAAAATATATCGGTATGTACAGTATGCATACCTTTAATCATTTAAATTGTATGTTATAAAATCATCTTGAAGTTGCCTAATTTGAAATAAAATCTTGTCTTTTTTCTTTGAAAACTAAAGCAATGGAAGGTTAAGACACGCAATGTATAGGCTACACCTATGTGTATACCTATCGTTCTCATTGTTGTCACCAAAGGGTGTCACAAACTTCTTTATTTGTGATATTTAACATCATTTCAAACAAATAATATAATATAAACATAGGTCAATAAGTGTCTCGTTTATACGCTAGCCACCATTTTGTATTTTTAATAAAAAAATTAATATCTCTAGAACTAGTAAACCTGCAGATATCAAACTTCGTACATAGGTAGTAATATATAAAAGGGCATTAAAATGATAATAATAGTATTATTTCTTTAAGGCGTCTGTTGAAAATGTTTAAAATCATTATAGTTATAACAAATTCACAAGAAACCACTTATTTATTCATTTATATTACAATTCCATCGGTACTTTTTCCAACAAAATCCGTTAACTCATAAGCGAGCACGACCACTTTAAAGATACGCTTGCACAAGTCGAGGGCGCCAAACATGTCACAGTTGAGAGGTATCAGCTATTTGTTGCTGGATAGAGAGCGGAGTATCCTTCTGCAGGGTTCTTCCTGGACTAAGAGGAACTGATGTACCAAGTTTCCAGTTCCTAAGGCCTTTCTACCAAAAACAGCCTGTACGGCAAACGAATTGCATGCCTCTTGAACTTTTGACCCCAATTCAATAATACCTTTCCTTATTATTATGATGCATATAAACATAGTGAAACGATACAATTTGTTCTAAAATATTAGACTAAACAGAAAAGTTAAAAAAAAAAACAGGACATTCATCGCATTCATCAACAATAGATACATACATCATGTGTAAAGAGTTTAACAAGAAAAAAAATAACAATGAAATCAACTATAGAGAAATAAATATAAATAACATAACAATACTAAATAGAATAATAAAAGTAGATTGCATAACAACAATAAACAGCATAACAACAAATAAATTTGACTGTAAAAATGATAATAATATAAACTTATATAACAATATTGTAATTCAAATAATAAATAAAAGAGCAATAGCGAAAAACATAAGCAGTGTTCATAACATCAAAAATAGTGACCCACAAATTGTGGAATACAGTTCAAAAGTTCAAAAAAAGAAAGAGAAAAAGTAAAGAGCAGCATAAGATAGATAGGTTCAGATGCGGAAGGTATAAGAAGATAGTTTAGAGAAGTCTATCATAAGACGGAACACATGTAGACCGTCATGAATAAAGTTTCTACTGAATCATAAATTGAAACGAGGAAGGGGATATTCTTCAAATAGTTTGTATTATAACTTCTTCTCATAAATAGTTCAGTAGATCTAGTGGTGCTAGGTAGTCAATCAAATTTAGAAGTTTGGGGCATTTCAGTAATCCACGAATCAACTTGAAGAAGAAGAGAGCATCCACCAAATCTCTCCGATGCTTTGTACGAGTATGAGCGCTTCTGGTTCAAGTAAATCATATTTACGAGGCCGATTATAAATAAATAAATAAAAATGCCTTTTATTTCCAAGCGTTTCTCAGTACAAGACTGTTTTTCAGAATAACTTAGGTCAATCATTATAAATATAATATATTTATAGATATATAACGATTGAGTTTTCCTTGTTGCCACAATAAAGAAAATCTGACAAAAAGTTTTATTTTTATGGTAATTTTAATATACTCCAGTGTTAGTATATTATGATATAGTTGATTTTGCCTTGATTCCCGACCAAGAAAATAGTTATACATAAACAGGTCTGAGAAGCCTACTTCTGCCAAAAGACGACTAAGATGTGATTTACGCCAGGCTTCAAATTTGTAATAGAAGTTAGATAGTAACTTTGTCTTTGATATCTGCATTATAGTACTTGCTAAGGACTGCATACTTAATATTTGCTAAAATGTAGTCCTACATTTAATACAATATCTTTACTAAAGCTTTTAATTTTCTTATCTGGATATTTTCTTACTCTGTGTTGAAGAGCGGTTGCAAAAAAGGGTTAAATATGACGTGTTGTTACGCTATATATTAATAAGGGATCGTAAGAATGTCCATGTAATATTACAGTACAGTCGGTTGAATAGTTTACGCGTAACAAACAAACGAACACACTGTTTCATTTATAATACAGTATTAGTTAAAATTAACTAAACTATGACTGATATTTTTTAATTTGTTGCAACATTTACGTTTATAAAGTCAGAATTTAATTTATAACACTACAGTTATAATGCATGAAAGATATCGCAAAATAAATTATTATTAAATTCAATGTAATTGAAAATTACCTTTGTGTAAATATTCCACACTTTGTTGCAGGACGGATGAGAACATTTTGGCAAAGTGTTATATAATATCACGGGTATAAAGGGAACATGTATTCTCATCATATTTAGCCGTCTTCGTATTTTAAAAAGTGGACAGATAAAAATCCTCCAAAATACTTAAAACACGCTAGATTAAATAAAATAACTAATTTTGTGAAATACATATACTGGATAAATTTACAGGCAAGCAAAAGGAGAACAAATGCCGCTACTGAGGTGTAAGTGTCCACCGATATTACTATTTGATAGTCCACGGTGGGTGCCAAGCTTAAAGGAGAGAAGTGAATCTCTCGGTAGAGAAGTGAATCCCTTTCGACACCTAGTAGCATCGGTCCTCCCCGCCTGCAGTCCCCGCGGTCTGTGTATATATGGCGACACTACACGCTCGCACTCCACCGAGAACTGAAACTCTTGAGGTTCAGTTACGTAACATAAATATCATCTAAATAATATTAGGACGAGGCAGTGAAGGCTCTCACGGGCCATTTTACATGATATAGCCTATATTGAATATAACAATATAAAAAAAGTAATCATGACACTGTAATTTAAAGAGGAAAACTTGGAGTTACTAATATTTTCCAGATGTAATGTTGATAAAGATGCACTTTTTCAGATCTCACGTAAGATTTATTTTTTATTTTGAAGATTATTTTCAGTATTTTAACAAAAAACTGTTTCAAATTTGCGTTTTGTTGGTGTTTTTATATTAAAAATCATATTTTTAAACGTTTATTTAAATTTTATTACTGGATCCAGATTTTATAATTTTATTTCTACATCATTGTGTCAAAATATAAAGAAAAGTACTAAATAAAAATTGAGTTAATTTGTGAATAAATTAAAATAAGCAAAAATAAATTTGTTCCCAGGAAAATTAATTTTACTTAACAAGAGTTACTGGTGCGTAGCGATATGTATCTTGGATTTGTGTAAATATTTATAAAAAAATGTATCTTTCTTTGTAATAATTCTCTTTAATCTGTTTCTTAGAGGAAACATTCTCTACTATAATATTAGCAAAAGAATAACGTAATTTTACAAATTGAAATTTTTTTTATCCATGCCCCCCTTTTTCTGCATCACAAATCACGGAGTCCTTACACAAGGAGTTGAAAAAATGAAAGTGGAGGTAGCCTATAGATCAAACATTAAATGATCAATTTAAATTATTTGAATAAATAATATATAAATAAAAAAAAGAATTTAATTTTGTATCGACCTAAAAATGATAGCTTTTGAAAACATTTATATTTTAATGTCCCTTTTACTAATTATGTTACTATTTAGATATATGTGGCTATAACAAAAAAATTAGAAATTTAGAAATTAGAAAATTAGAAAAAAACGCTAAATCATTAATATAATATACTACTAAATCAAAACATTTAAAATTCGTATTTTACAAACGAGTCTCTTAAGTTCAACTTTAAGTTATCGGTTCCGTAGAATTTGAACCGAAACATAATATAAATCGTCTATAATTAACGTTAAATACATTATTATATTGATTTTAAAACAATACAATTTACTCAATCCCAAAAATGGGTAAAACGTTTAATTATTAAGAAACGGAAATCATTAAATTTTATATTCAAAATTAGGAAAAGAATTTTTGAGCAAAAGTCAAGTTCTGCAGTGTTTTAAATATCTAATAATTATCATGATGAAAAAGATCAAATTAGGTTTTGAAAATCATGTCCACAGATATTTAAAAAAATATTAAAAACACTGTTCCTCTTTCTACTATGGTCTAAGCACCAATCCGGAAATGTCATTTGATTTTACAAATAAGTATTATATCCGTTTCTAACACGTTTGAAATTCATGTGGCTACCAATGTTCTGGGGGTCTAGACCTCCTTCAGTGGAGGTCGAAATAGTAGGAAATCAAGTGGGCACTCAGTTTTCATTTTTTTTTTTTACTCATCACGCTTAGAACGCTTATAAATGTTAAATCAGCGTTACTTCCAAATACAGACCCTTAATGTGGCTACTTCAAGGCTCTTTGTCCATTTTCCTGGGATGATTTATGTGTCAGAATGTTGGTTTCAAGTGTATCAAATTTAGGATCAAATTTAATATAAAAACTTACATAGTTAACCCTTTTGATACCCTCATATTTTGACCCCAACGACATTAGTGGACACGGCTGATGATAGCTTTCTTCTTAGGAAAAATTCCTCTATCGATATCAAGAAAAATCAGGCTGTGTGTGTACAATACACATTGGCTCTGGGCGCAGCGCACACACACACTATACTCGTACTGCTCGCTTGGTGTTTCAGACTTGTCTACGTAGCAGTAGCAACAAAGCTGTACAACTAATACGTATAAAATAACTAAATAGTATGACGTATATTGTTCAATCAGCTCAATAAGTAATTTGTCACCAGTAATTTTGGCCCATTTTATTCACTTTATATTACGGATCTATACACTTTTATAAAAAAAAAAATGTTTAATACATATTCTGGTTAGAAAAATGTTATTTGCAACAGTGGTTTAGTATTTTAGAAATATGGCAGAGTATTTCTATGGGACAACTTTCGTGTCTAACAACACAGGACCGAAATTTGCCTTCTCGTGTTGGTGTCATATTAATCAACAATCCTCCAGAAATTGTCAGTCAACTTAATAGGAAAAAATCATAACTCCGTTGATAATCCTAATAGCGTCAAAACATTTAACTAAGTTAATGAGTTATTTTTATGAATAGTTGAGGTGTTAAATAAATAAAAGAACGAGTTCTGGAACTGTGTAAAATATTTGTAATGGAGATAAGTATGTCTGACTGTACTATTGATAAATGAATGGTGAGTTATGCAATATGCGTATTGTCTTTTTACAATAAAAAATATTATTATTTTTAAGTATTACAGTTCTGCATCACAAAGTATATCATTACAAAAGTTAACCAGATATAAAGTAAAATAAATATGTCTCATTTTACCAGCGAAGTTAGGACTAAGAAGCCCTCTCTAATACTTAACCTGGGGACCAACGGTTTAAAGGTGACTTCCGAACTACCACCAGTGGCCGGGCAGGCGGGACAGGATCGCTCAGCGGCCACCCATCCAAGCAGCAGCCACGCTCGACGTTGCTTGATCTGGTTGTACCCGCTACAATGCGCCAGCTTGTAAATTATGTTACCTAACAAAAATATTCGTTGAAAGAAATTTTTCAATTTTCTTGTCACATGAAAATGATCAATAATCGATTACTATTCAAGTGTCAATCTTCCAGGATTTAGGAAATAGTTTCTATAGTGGGACCATCATTGGTCTATTTTATCTTGCCATTACTTTACAACGGTACATGGAAGGATAACGATGCATTATAAACACGGCTCCAGATACAAAATCAAAACAATTCATAGGGAATATTCCCTACCTAATCAATTTTCTTTTACTAACGGAGTTGTTTATGTATCCAGAATTACTTTGGAATTTGGATAGTTCGAAGCTCAAGTGATGAATATGAAATTGGAATTATCTAAGATTTATAACTATACCGACTTTATAGTCATTGTACAGGAATGCCACAAACGGGCATCAAAGTTAGAATTATCAAAAATTTCGATTAAAAATGTTCAAGCTATCCATGTTTGACTGTAATTATTAATTCACAGACGAAATGGCTAAAAGGAAAGTACTGCAGCAAGGCCCATATCAGTATAAAACATGATGGCAGTGGGAAGGTCAAGTGCCACAAAACCGCAATCAAGAGGTTAAATCTTCTAACTGAACAAGTTCAGACTTCTCAAGTGTTATTTTCTTTACTCACCTCATTAACGTCGACTCTAAATTCTCCTGATCGGTTTAAACCTTTATTTAAATGATGGAATCCTGGATGGAAACTTTCTACTACACGTTTCAGGACATGATTTCTTGTTGGTACGTATTCCCTGTTTTTTTTTTTTTTTTTTTTTTTTTTTTTTTTTTTTTTTTTTTTTTTTGCCTAGAATATTTACAAGAAAACGAGACGATATATTTTAACCTTATGACTTTGTGTAAAAGTTTAATGCACATAAGTGAAATTCAAATAAACGATTATGAACCAGTACGTTTTTGTCCGATGTGCTGTCGTCTAAATGAATACCCAAAGAACCCAAACTACGTAGACGTCGCTTAGTAACTAGGACGCGACAACAGAGTTCGCTAGTGCTGCGCTTCCATGTACGTTAGTTCCTAGACTGCCCGTCAGATCTCGCTTTATTTTGTCAATCGGTGTCAATGTTTATGTGCACTGTGGGTTTTAGCAGCATAATAATATAGCTGGTGCTGTATCAAAATTTAAACGGCTCCTTATTGTATCATAACAGACCACCAACTTTATTATGAAATACTGCATGTACTTCAATGCCATAATGAATGTGTGATGAAACAGCTATTTTGTATCGTGTATAAATGATGTTTAGGCTTGTTCTAGTCCAAGTCCGGAATTCCTTCGTCAGAATTCATACAATATATATGAGTTACCCGAGATAACCCGAAGATGATTAATTCTATAACATTTTGTTTACCCCGAAACCATGGTATACAGAAAAGGAAAGTTGGAAATATTGTCTTAATTGAATAAAGTACAATAGAATGTTTTACACTGAGGGTATTTTTGTACAATATATATTACAACCATAAGTTTCTCTGATGGTTTATTCTAAGTACTAACATCGATAATTATATGGAAATATTTATGGTTAGTTATATTTGTAGAAATATTGTTATTACGTGTGCCAAACCTGAGTTGATCACCGATAAATTAAGAGACATCGTGTCTGTCGTAGTACTCACAAGTGAGTTACAATCGTCACATTGAAAACAATGTGAATAAGGCTAAAGAAGTGTTCTGTCCTTTATGTGTACTCGTATATTTAATAATTGATTTCTAAATATATATACAAACCTTCCCGAAGTAGGCCAATATTTTCCAGGATTTCAAATACTGACGAAATAAAACTCTATAGTTATGTAATTTGTCCTACTTATTTCTTGCTGTTTGGTTTATAATGTTTAATATACGTAGTTTCATGATGTAGGTCTCAAAAATTGCTTTCTATACAAATTGCCCCTAAGGAAATTTACGGAAAATATCAATTTGTTATGGATATGTTTAAGTATTGTGGCTTCTTGCAAGATAGTCTCTTCCAACTGTACTGTGTGGGATATTTCATACCATTTTAATTATTTCTAATTACTATATCTGTTGCTAATATTGTAATGTTCGTTTTATCTGTTAGTAATCATACAGCGCATAAAATTTACTTAATTACTTAATGGTTTTAGAATATTTTAAATAACTATTAACATTGAGTAATTCTTATAAAACCAAAATAATTAGACATTACAATAAGAAAACACTTTTAAATGATACAAAAATTGAACACAAAATTATTGATAGTTTATGGAACATTTATAATATAAATAATAACACAAAAAATTATACTTTTGTTAGCTTTATATATTTTATTTTATTTCTTATAATGAATTCAAAAAATCCGGTTCGAAAAAAACGAGACAAAAAGCAGTGTCAATACATGGTGCGTATGTTGGGTAATGATTTATTCACTTTAAATACAAGCAAAAGGAGAACAAATTCCGCTACTGAGGTGTAAGTGTCCACTGATAATACTAATTGATAGTCATCAGTGTGTTAGATACCTTTAGTAAGAGAAATGAATCTCTTGGTAGAGAAGTGAATCTCTTTCGACACCTAGTAGCATCGGTCCTCACGCCTTTAGTCCCCGCGGCCTGTGTATATATGGCGACACTACACGCTCGCACTCCACCGAGAACTGAACATTTTAAGATTTAGTTACATAACATAGTTTTAATATTTATGCATAAGACATTATGTAGGTTTTAAACATTATCTGCCTATTAAAATAATTCCTATTGGTTTTTGCATAAAATGTCAATCCAGTGTATTATATTATAGCATATTTAATTTTTATTTACATTCTGTAAAGTTTTATGTACTTTATTCTCTATGTTGATAAACGTGTTAGTTAGTCATTAAGATAAGAAAATATTGAAATATCAGTAATAGTGTAAAATTAAAATAACAAAATATAAAAAATAATTAAGATATTATAATTAAGCTAATGAAACAATAAACCAAATAAAATATTGTTAGTTTTCTATATTTACTTTGTAATTTAATTCTTATCGTAAATTCAACATCTGGTTTGACTAAACGGACAGTAAACAGTAGAACCCCGTGTTTGACATCAATGGCCATCTAATGTATGTTTACAACAAGTACCAACCATTTATCTAATATTTAAGCATTTCTATTAAAAGTAGTCTATTATTTATTTATCGTTTTATATTTTCGAAACACATATTTTTAGATTTTTACACATTGCAAAAAATATTGATCCTTATATTTTATAAATAAATTTGTAGTACAGTTTATATAAATTATTTTATCCCGCAGAAACTGAAAAAGATAATATATTTTTTATTTTTATTTTCATAATACTGTTTTAACAGATTTTTTTGGAATAACTTGGATTCTACGTTCCAACTTCCTTCTGAAAGAAACTATTTCTTCTAACATGACTAAAACTGATGGTGTTATTATTTATAATAAGCAGCTAAAGGGATAGATTAACAAATCTCTGACTATATTATTCTATTACAATATTTAGTTTCATGTACTTGAACTCCAACTTATATATCTCAAACAATCGTTTCGTAGCATTCGTGTTCAGCGAAATACATCAAATAATTGGATTCAAAAGACGGGATTGTTTTCTGACTACGCTTAATCGGATCGCAAAGACGTTTAGCGGTCCAGGAAATCTTGTAAGAACGGTGGTTACAATAAAAAGGTCCGTGCGGTGGCGAAGTAACTAAATAATGAGTCTCCACAACCACTGCAGGCCACATCATTATTTATACCCTCTTCGAGGTTCATAGTGGAACTCGATTCAATCATAATATTAACATTTGATAAATGAAATGTAAATATTACAATAAACGACGACTGAAAGTCACTTATGTATTAATAGTTTATAATTTGGAAATCCTTACAATTAAGTTGTGAAAACGTATTTAATTATTTAAAAAAGTATTAGAATATTACATAGGCTACATGTAATGTGTTTATATCTCGAAAATGTACGAGTACTCCACAACCACAAGCCATGTAATAGTCTTCGTTGAGGTGGCATTTAACATGAAGTCTATGGCTCGCTTAGTTCTGGATATGCTGCTCAGATGTTCAGACAATTGTACATAAAATAAATGTTTACACCCCTTGCAGACAAGAGAGAATGTGTCACCTACTAATTGATAGGATATAATGCACAGCTATATAAATAATATTCCATAGTTGGAGAAGCATTAATGGAGAATTAATTCTGGCATATGTAGAAATCTAGGTACATTCAAATTTTAAAGTCTTCAGATTAAATCTTTTTTAGACATCTTGCCACAGCTAAGTTGGATTTCAAGTTAGTGAATAATAAAAGTCAACACCCCCAAGTCAATATAATGAAGTTATACGTGTTAATACGTCATACGATGAAATATATTATGAGTGTACTTTGTTTCCTAAACAACTTTATTTATTCTATTTTTTTATTGCCTTCATGGTTACCCGTAAAACCAACGTAAAGATATTCGCTAACGTTCAGCCAAGTTCCATGATGTGACACGCACCTTGATGGACCAGCTGTGCTGCCATATTTATGGTATTTACGAGTATCCTGCGAATAAATAGACATAGGAAATTGAACTTTATCAAGCCCTTCGAGTGATACGTCTTTGCTAATGCTCAGCCAACAAGCATTTGGTATATTCCAAAATGTATTTAATATTCTTTATTATTTTATCTGCGTAACACAAATTTTCAATTCAGATTTGTGAATTCCATTTAAATTTTCTGTGTCTTTTCGAATGGCCGAAATTCAAAATTAAATTAGATTACAAGAAAAACTCATGTCTCATAGTCCACCCGCTCTGCTTGAACCGTTGTGGTAACAAATTACCGTAACGTTGGTGCAACGCGACGCAGCAACAAAATAATGTAGTCAACTTCCAGTGTTACTACAATCGTTTTAATTTCATTTATATTGTAATTAAAAGGTCTCTGTCAAATAAAGGCCTTGATGTATCAAAGACTTTTACAAGATAATTAAGGTAATATACACTTTACATCTCTTAAAATTTGTTCAAGGTCTCCTGTTGTTCATTTACGAGAGCAACAGGGATATAAATCGTCGTATTTGAAAAACAATACATTGAGAAACACACAATTGAAACATACCATGTCGTGTGGATCTTGAGATGTAGTGGGAACATACGATAAAACCCAGAGCAAAGTATTTTACTAAATATGTTACAGCGGGAATAATCAAAGATGCCATTATAGAAATGTGATTTCCGATACTTAGGCAAGTGTTTTTCTGGACCACTAGCAGTTACCCGCGGCATCGCACACAATTTCGTAGCCTTTGCATGTGTATGTGGCCTTCTGGTTCGTGTGAAGTATATTTCAGAAGCCAGTTTTGTGTTTACCTTGTTGCCACGATCAAGAAAATATGTCAAGAAGTGTATATTTATCGCCATTTAAATTTACTACAGCCTTTTTATTTCTTTTGTTCCATAGTTGATATTATCTTGTTTTTCGATCAAGAAAATTTATATACGTACACAGGACTGAGAATCCTACTACTGTCAAGAGACAACTAAGATGGGTTTTACAACAGTCTTTAAATTTTGAGTAAACGATTGATAGTAGCTTTATATTTTACATTCAATATTTAATATACGCTCAAAATTTACAGCTAAAAGTATATTTTACTTAAACCTTTATTCCCTTGTCTGGATACGTTTTTACTCTGTGCTCAACAGCGGTTGCAGAAATAAGAGTGTTTGTTACTTTGTGTTCGGGAGCTTACTCTTTGCTTTCACACTATACATTAAAAATAGTAATTAAATTAATTAGACATTTGGTTGTGCTACCATAAAACCATAAAACGTTGTTTGCAGAACGGTTGATTATATTTAATAAACTCTTTCAATTAATATTTTGCAACTTCTGAGACCAATATGGGTATTTTCGCTATCTTAAGAGACCAGTTGGATATGGCCCGAAAGGATTTTTGAAATAAGAATAGCCCTATATTTGTACCAGGTACGCTAAGCAAGTCCGTGTAAAATTTCAGGTTGACAATTGTATGTATGAAATAAAAACAAACAGAGTAACTTTCGCATTCATAATGTTATTGGGATAACATTAAAAATAATATCTGAAATAATATTCTAAGCTTTATTAGCCGAGAAGGACATTGCATTACGGTATTGGCTCTTTTAGAACACAATTTTTAAACTTCAAAAGTCTAAAGTCTAATTTAAGTGACCAAATAAAATACCATAAGGAGTAGTCCGAGTAGTTTAATACCAGACTAATGAAGCCTCTTAATTAGGGCTCGATGTAGTGTATAATTGCGATACTGCTTAACTGGCGATCTGATAGCGTCTTGAAATGAATAAACAATTTTAAAACTTCTTAAGTTAATCAAAGTTGCCCTTTTGTTTGTCGAGAGTTCAAAACGGAGCAGAGAACAAGGGAAGAGGAGAAAGACAACCCCCTCCACCGATCCTCTACCTCCCCTACAATCCATACAACCCCACCCCTCGCTACCTCGGGGTATCATTCTCTATGACATACTTCTTCTGCCGGATCCTGCCGACTTTCTATTCGACCTTTCCGCGAGATATACTCCTCCGATGCTTAATTTCTTGTGAAGTAACCACCGATACCTCCCTCTTTTATGTGGAAAATATAATTCAAGGATGTCTGTTCTCAGTCAAATCGTTTACACACAATACGTAGCATTTATTAATTCTATCACACGTGTTTGGCTGTAATTGACAACAAATACATTATTACACAAGTACTGGATGAAGAATACATTGTTATTTTGAAGTTACTATATACTTTTAATTATATTCTTCATATATTACAAGTTTTTTCATATATTTATAGAAACATTCAAGCTGTGAAATGGGACAAGTTAATAATTAATCTTAAAGATGATGGTTTACCAAACCGGCTATTATATTATACTTTCAACCAAATTCAAACTTTTAAAATCCGTATCTCGGAGGAGAGTCAATGTAAGGAAAGACCATTGCAACAATAAATTTGTATCCACCAAATGTTCATCTCCGCTTTGATGAAGAGTGGTTTTTATAATGGTTTTGGATAAATCTGATTTTAAAACATTTGATCGTTGACATTCTGGCATTTTATCCTAAAAACTTTGGCCCCCCACCTCATTTGCTTCCGCGTCAATGTCAAGTAGTCTTCATCCTTAAAGGCCACCCCACACCGCACGTCCTCGTATACATCCACTCACCAGACGGATGGGATGGATGCTCGGTAAAGATCGCTCGCCTGCACTGCCTGAATGGAACGCTGCACATCGGCGTCCGTCCATCCGCTGGACAAAAATTTGTCCAGTGGACGGATATTTTGGAATCACTCGCCGAGCGATTTTACATACATCCGCTTGGACATTTTCAACTGCGCATGCGCACGGCATCAGGACACCGGTCCGCCTGATTTAGCACCCACTGGACCTAGCACACCTCGCTCGTGACGTAAATTACTGGGGGTGCTAAGTCAACGTCTTGACCGTATCCATGCTCTGAATAAGCACCCCTCAGAGTCCACGGAGATGCTTATTCCAGGTGGTGCTAAAGCAGCGTCCCCCTGACACCACCCCGCTAGTCCTCCACGCCAGGTGTCTATATTGGTCGCTGAACCGTGTTACCCATATTACTTGAAGGTCAAAAATAGGTTTTTGTTAAGTAATTCCTTATTTTAAAGCTCCTTGGCGGGTTGACGACTCTTGGCATATATAAGCCTTTTTGTTATTAGTAAAATCAATTTGAATTTTCTTTGAACATTTTCAATGTTTAACTTTTAGTACATGGAGAAAAAGATATATGAAGTAAAATAAAAAAAATATATAATAATACATGTTTTGTATTTTACTGTAGAAAGCAAAATATAAATTTTTGAGTTTTTGATTGTATATAATTAAGATTTTTCCAATTAAGATCAGTCCAGTAGATGAAAGGACATTCAGTGTCAGGGAGCCTTTACCTTTACGATGGAGTTACTCAGGGTTAGCCGATTAGCTCCTTAAAATCAACTTTTCATTGACTAGGAATGTTTCGCGACCCGTTCCAGAAATACAAACCAAACACCGTGCAAACTTACCCATTTCGTTGCCGACGTTACCTTCTTGATCTTCAGGCGTCTGTTCACCTTCCGACCAATTGTGCAGTATTGCATATTGCCGCCCGCATAATTAAAAGTTGCAACCTAACTTAGAGTCGCCTTATACCCCTGAATCGGTGTGCCACAAATTGGCTATAATTTTGTCTGATGGTGGTTAGCATTTAGCACAGCTTTAGCTGTCCGACTTTTATGAGACGTCTTTATTGAGGTCTTTAACTGCATTATTAGGGATTTTGGCTGAAGGGCTAGGTAGTCGCCTCGCACGCACGCACCCCCAGCACTCACGAGCGCGGAGGGTTGTGGTCAGCCCACCATCTGCCGTTTTCCGTACCGAGTCATTCAGTGATATTTAAGGCTAAGCAATACTCTGTGACAATTTCAGTGTATAATCTTCTCGTTACTATGTTTACACTCTATACGTACTAATCACTTTAGCATAAAATTAGAAATAACAAAAGGTTTATTTGGGCAGGTGCACAAGGTGACTAATGAGCCGGAAATGAAAGAAGTTATTGTAACAAAACAATTTATACCTTATGCTATAAATACATACCACTTTATTAACATCAGCGTATTAATATAATACTACAAACTGAAAATAAACAACATTATTAATGTAGTGAGAATATTATGTAACTTAACTTAGCCAAACAATGTGTGCAGCAGGAACAGCATTGAAGACAATTTAATGAGGGCACCAGTTGAGTGCAGAGACATCATTACCTCAGGAGCGGTGCACTCTAGCGGGAGACTCTCCAACCTCACCTCAGCCGGGTGTAAACAGTCTGCAATTATCATATTACAGCTCATTCTTATTAAAAATACTTGTATCTATGAAAAGCATAGTAACATAGCTATGTAAATGTGGTGAGAAGATAATGGAGTATAACTTAACCAAACAATGTGTGCAGTAGGAATGGCATTGAAGACAATTTAATGAGGACACCAGTTGAGTGCAGAGACATCATTACCTCAGGAGCAGTGCACTCTAGCGGGAGGCTCTCCAACCTCACCTCAGCCGGGTGTAAACAGTCTGTAATTATCATATTACAGCTCATTCTTATTAAAAATACTTGTATCTATGAAAAGCATAGTAACATAGCTATGTAAATGTGGTGAGAAGATAATGGAGTATAACTTAACCAAACAATGTGTGCAGTAGGAATGGCATTGAAGACAATTTAATGAGGACACCAGTTGAGTGCAGAGACATCATTACCTCAGGAGCAGTGCACTCTAGCGGGAGACTCTCCAACCTCACCTCAGCCGGGTGTAAACAGTCTGTAATTATCATATTACAGCTCATTCTTATTAAAAATACTTGTATCTATGAAAAGCATAGTAACATAGCTATGTAAATGTGGTGAGAAGATAATGGAGTATAACTTAACCAAACAATGTGTGCAGTAGGAATGGCATTGAAGACAATTTAATGAGGACACCAGTTGAGTGCAGAGACATCATTACCTCAGGAGCGGTGCACTCTAGCGGGAGGCTCTCCAACCTCACCTCAGCCGGGTGTAAACAGTCTGCAATTATCATATTACAGCTCATTCATATTAAAAATACTTGTATCTATGACAAGCATAGTAACATAGCTATGTAAATGTGGTGAGAAGATAATAGAGTACAACTTAGCCAAACAATGTGTGCAGCAGGAACAGCATTGAAGACAATTTAATGAGGACACCAGTTGAGTGCAGAGACATCATTACCTCAGGAGCGGTGCACTCTAGCGGGAGACTCTCCAACCTCACCTCAGCCGGGTGTAAACAGTCTGTAATTATCATATTACAGCTCATTCTTATTAAAAATACTTGTATCTATGAAAAGCATAGTAACATAGCTATGTAAATGTGGTGAGAAGATAATGGAGTATAACTTAACCAAACAATGTGTGCAGTAGGAATGGCATTGAAGACAATTTAATGAGGACACCAGTTGAGTGCAGAGACATCATTACCTCAGGAGCAGTGCACTCTAGCGGGAGGCTCTCCAACCTCACCTCAGCCGGGTGTAAATAGTCTGCAATTATCATATTACAGCTCATTCTTATTAAAAATACTTGTATCTATGAAAAGCATAGTAACATAGCTATGTAAATGTGGTGAGAAGATAATGGAGTATAACTTAACCAAACAATGTGTGCAGTAGGAATGGCATTGAAGACAATTTAATGAGGACACCAGTTGAGTGCAGAGACATCATTACCTCAGGAGCAGTGCACTCTAGCGGGAGACTCTCCAACCTCACCTCAGACGGGTGTAAACAGTCTGCAATTATCATATTACAGCTCATTCATATTAAAAATACTTGTATCTATGAAAAGCATAGTAACATAGCTATGTAAATATGGTGAGAAGATAATGGAGTATAACTTAACCAAACGAATGTGTGCAGCAGGAACAGGCATTGAAAGACAATTTAATGAGGACACCAGTTGAGTGCAGAGACATCATTACCTCAGGAGCAGTGCACTCTAGCGGGAGACTCTCCAACCTTACCTCAGCCGGGTGTAAATAGTCTGCAATTATCATATTGTAGCAAATTTCTTATTAAACTTAGGAAACAAAAAACCTATTAAATTAGAGCCACAATGGCGTGTATACAATTAGATAATAACAGTATATAAGAGCAAAATTGATACGTACAACGTATTTCTAGGTCCTTAGAAGTTTTAATTAACCAAATTCAACTTGTATGGGATAGAAATATTTATTTCCACAAATAATGCATGAAACGTGAGTCAAAATTCGTTTATTCGCTGACCAACCCTTCGCGGTGCTGGTTCGTTTCCCGATTTTTAATATTGTAAAATGCTCAAAATCGTATGTTTTCTTAAAAATGTTGTATCTACTGATGGAACTCTTGTTGAGGGAAACATGGTATATTCCGGACATTTACCATCGTTTACTGATACAAGAAATCAGAAACGTTTTGAGATCTGCAGTCAAATCTTTTCCTCAGGTGGTTAACTAACCCATAACACCACAATATAGGTTAAAATAAACAAATTACTCCAGAGCGAGGCACACGCATAAGACATGAACTACAACAACCATGTTGTGTGTCAACTCCACGCATAGTGACTCAAGAGTATGCATTTAATAAATACAAAAAACTATTTAATAAAACGGAACTAAATAATATATATATTTCACAGTAGCCTACACTTTGCACTTAACGACTAACCACAGAGAACTGACCAGAGGCTAATAGTATAGGGCGATCGTTACGGCAGAAACAAGATAGCGGGAAACAGGGAATATGAGTGGTATCTTTTTGTTATTGATCCATTATAGATGGAATTCTAAAAACCCGTACCGTGTTTCCGCGTGGGTTACTTGGGATATTTTACATTTTCTTGTTAGTTTATTTCTCAGAATTCTCAACCAAAGCTGCGTAATTCTATTTGATGTATTACGACTTGGTTAATTTTCTTTTGAAGAAATGATCTTCCCTACTTTTTATGTTGGCTCTATTCCAAACCATACGATGGTCTTCGACCCTATAGTAATTTTACTTTTCTGATATCCCCATTCTCGGATTTTCTTTAGTTTTCTTTTATCCTAACGTTTTATGATCTTTTTACACATCGCCTATGCATTCTATATTACAAATGAATTTTATATTTTAACAGGTTTTTTATCCTTTATGCCATTTTCTTGTTTCGTTTTACGAGATGTTGTCAAAAAGTGATGTGTATTACAAACGTGATTCTATTATTGCACTTTCTCTCTATTCTTCCAATTCTCACAGATAAACCCGGCACATAAGGAACTGACAGAATCACATATTTATCTATATCCTGTTTTACCTACTCAGGAATGATCCTTCTGTTTTTTTGCACTTGTCTATTACTATACATTGTTGCTCAAATCCGATCCAACTTTTTTAAATTCCTATTTTAAAAATGTAGTGCTACTGATTATTTTTTGTATCACTCAGCGATAGTAAATGTCTAAAAAACTCTGTTTTCTTTGCAAGTTTTTTTTTATGTTCTATAAACATTAATGCCAAGAATAATCAAGTAAAAGAGGCTTTAATTAATTTTTACACCACTCGCGATTAAACTACAAGACGCTACATTTTCTTCGTTTAAAACTGCTTAGAACTGTAATTTTTTTTATAAATTTAGTAACATATGAAACAAAATGGTGTTGATAAGGTAATTTATGCCGTGACCTCGGGTTATAAAATGTCAATGGTATACGTGGGGTTAAGTTCTATGTTGGCTAACTACGAGTACGGTACATCAAAGTTTCTGTCGTTGATTCCACATTTAATTACATGTACTCCAAAGAAAACTTTGTAATGTTATACAGCTTTTCAAAGAATTAAGCTTCACAATACTGGGTGTGTTTTAAAAAGTTTGTTTGAGTCCGTAAACGTAATGATAAACATTCTATTTTATTATCGATTTCATAGAATCTAAGAACTCATGGATGTGCACTAATCCAAGAATTCTCAACAAATACAGTCCAATGCAATATACCTCCACACCTATTTAAACTACCTTAATAGATTTGATCGTCTTAATGCCTGAACACAATAAAAGTAGTATGAAATTACAAGTAAGGCACAATTTATGTATTCTTTCGTCATTTAGTCAAGTACGAATTCACGAAAAACAAAAAGCTACCCTGCACTAGGCATTATAGATTACATGGTAATTGTGGGTGGGATTAAATACCGTTATCTAAAAATTTAAATACGTCTCCTGGACCTATCTAAATAAATGTAAAATCCAAACGAAAAAATAAAATTGCTGATTAAAAGTTAGGATTCTTCGATTAATTACAGCATATTATGTAATTTGTAATTACGGTATAACGTTATATCGCTATCTGACTTACAGTTTGACATTTAATTTCCAAAATGATCTATAATATGTGATAATCTTACTAAAGCGTTGTGGCACGCCTGAGTCAGGAATCACAACCTACATGTTGTATGTCAACTTCACTAACACTAAAGACATGCACTTAATAAAAAAACTATACAAAACACCAAACATTAAACTAAAACTACGGAATACAGGTCACAATATGTCTTCACTCGTCTACTAACCATTTACGACTGACCAGAGGGGGTAGCCAATGGTAATCGTGACGGCCGGCTAAAACAATATGGCGGAAATACAAGGGAAGGGGAACAGGAATGGGCCCTTTCGTTATTATTGGTTCATGCGAGATGAACTTCTTAAAACCATATTGTGACTCCGCATTGGTTTATTGCAAATATCCGATCCGTTTGATACTTTTGGTATTCTCTTTAGTTCATTTTTTAGAATTGGCAACCAAAGCGGCCTAATCTCGACTGATGGTTGACTGATTGGTTGGTCTGCCAATTTAATGTATGTTGCCTCAATTAATTTCCTTTTGAAGAAATGTGGTTCCCGATGTATTATGTGGGCTTCATCCCAATTCATATGATGGTCTTCGGACCAACAATGGTGTGCAATTTTTGACTTTTCTGTGAAACCCTTTCTCGTGTTTTTCTTTGTGTTCTTTTATCCTTATGTTTAGTGGTCTTTTTGTCTCGCCTATGTATTCCCTATTGCAGCTACATTTTATACTGTAAACACAGTTTTTTGGAATCCTGTGTGCCATTTTTTGGTTTTGTTTTTACGAGACTTTGTCTAAGAGTGTTGTGTGTTTTAAACGCGGTTCTAATGTTGTACTTTCTACCTACTCTTCTAATTTTCTCCGATAATCCCGGCACATAAGGGATTGACATAAACGCAAATTTATCACAATTCTGTTTTTCTGACTCAGGAATGATTCTTCTGGTTCGTTTGCACTTATTAATTACTAATTGAGGGTATCCATTGCTTCTGAGATCCGATTCAATTTTCTTAAATTCTTCTTTTAGTCCATCTTTATCTGAGCACAAGCTCTTTGCTCTATCATTAAATAAAAAAACTATACAAAACACCAAACATTAAACTAAACTACGGAATACAGGTCACAATATGTCTTCACTCGTCTACTAACCGAGTGAAGACATATTGTGACCTGTATTCCGTAGTTTAGTTTAATGTTTGGTGTTTTGTATAGTTTTTTTATTAAGTGCATGTCTTTAGTGTTAGTGAAGTTGACATACAACATGTAGGTTGTGATTCCTGACTCAGGCGTGCCACAACGCTTTAGTAAGATTTGTTTATTTTAACCTAGTTTGTAATTATGTATTAGGTTAGTTCTTTACCTGAAGAAGAGATCAGATTGCAGATCTCGAAACGTAGTGTTACTGTTTTCTTGTTTCACTTAACGATGGCAAATGTCCGGAAAAATCCTGTTTCCTTCACAATCCTTCCATCGTCAAAAATAACCTTCAAACAAAGAATGTGATAATGTTTTCATATGTAAATGCAGAACTGTTTTTAAAGGTGAAGCAAAGCTTTGCATAATATCTGTTTTGTGCTTGTACTTAAAGCACATTTACCTCTTTTACTTATATTTCACATCACATGTTTTATTTATACTCAAGAAAATATGGTATTATAATTCATAGTGGTTAGGTTAGGTTAGGATCAGTTACACTGACTAAAATAATAGGTTTTACATCCTACTGTCAATCCAATCCAATTGAGTAAATAATGTTTTTTTACAATCGACACATTTCCTTTGTCAAAATGTAAAAGTGTTAAATAAATATTGTTGTAAATAAACAATGGAATAGCTTTAAACGTCAAAGCACGGCTTAAGAGACGAGTCTTATGAAGATTTCAATATTCAAAACGTTGGAAACTTGTTCTATAATCTAAATAGATAAGTAGAAATGTATACAATTGCAGCAATTATAATATCGTTGTCCCCACAATACACGTGTAAATTCACCAGGATGAATTTTACGTTCGTTTCTTATTTATAGACAGTGAAATTTGTTAGTAGGGTGACGCGCTTATATACGAGTATACATAAAAATGTATACCTACGCGTCATAGAGGCCCAATTACAACTAAGCTGCAGCGTGTAGTGTCGCCATATATACACAGGCCGCGGGGACTGCAGGCGGGGAGGACCGATGCTACTAGGTGTCGAAAACGATTCACCTCTCTACCTGTAAATAATATGTGTTTCTTCATCTCTCAACCCCAAGCGGAACCATGAAAAGATCTGTGGGTTCACTTACACCTCAGTAGCGGCATTTGTTCTCCTTTTTAATCAGTTCATCTGAAATTACGTTACTAAATTAATCTTGTCTTGTGTATATCCGCGTACTAAATGGTAATTGGAAATAAATGTTCTAGTAATAAACCACATATAATAGTGCATATAATTAGAACTGTCAATTGGACACCTTCTAGAAGTCAATTAAGTATAAAACTACTTAATTTGTATAGGAAATGTAATTAAACTGTAAAAAACCAAATTATGGCCTAATGATTAATGATAATTTTCAGAATAGTACTTAATTAATTACATTCCGATTGTATATACTTAACCTGCACTAATCACAACACTTATGTATTACACGGAGTGTTTTCACAAATTAATATATGAATTCTGTCTTAAGCCTAGTTTATACTTTCTCCATTATTTGAGAAATAATAAATACTGTCGCTAAAGGAATCCGTAATAAAAAATGTTAAATTTAAGTGAAATGGTAAAATTGTAATACACCATATATAAGTCTCAAATATTTCGATATAGTTAAACTAAAGTAGTAACTATTCAATGTAGCAATATCATAAAAAAATAGTTTATATAGTATTTTTAAGTTTGATAAAGTCACTACCATTTTCTCAATTTCTTTATGTACTTTCGATTAGTGAAATGCATCTTATTCACTGTTTTGTGGTACCTCGACCTCGAACATTGTTCGCTCCTGTTGAAACCGAATAAGAAGTTTCGTATTTAAAAATCTGAAATGGCACTGTACTAAAAACACTCAAAATACACTTTTGCTACTGTACTAAAAACACACAAATACACTTTTGCTACAACAAATTCGAGAAAAACGTTTTCAAAATATTGGGCATATCTTAGCTAATCATGCTATTTTACATTTTTCTTGTATTTAGATACATGCCGAATTGCATGCAAAGTTCCAAGTCCATAGCTCATTTAATTATGCTACGTATGTCACTATGTCTCAAGGTAAAGTCCAAGGTACTCAGGAAAAACAGATATTTATTCAGCTATTATTGTTCAATCGTAGTTCCCCATAGACGAATGTGGAATTGCTGACACAGACACGTTCCATTATGTGACATGCACCATCATCGAACTAAGTGTTGCCTATAACGAAATTAACTTCATGAAAATTGTCGTCTTTAGGTCAGTTTATTTTCGTTTTAAATGAAAATTTCAAATAAACCTCTACAAATCTTTAACCACATATGACAACCTTTCAGTTTCTAAAGGGAATGATTATATCTTAGTAGGGTTTCAGAATAGCGACCGTAAAAGTTTGATGAATTATATTATAACATACTTTATGAGCAGTACAGTACGTATAAACACTGTAATCACCGTAATTTCTAATTAATTCGATGTAAAAAATAAGTCGTAGATAAAATAGCACTTACACATGTCTTGGGTTCGTTCTTTAGCCAATATTAACCAATAAAGAAAATAATAAAAAGTTTCAAGATGGCAACCGTTTGTTTTGTTTAATATTTATCGACTACTTCACAACACATGACAAACACAAAACTCGATTGACAAATTTTTGGAAAATTTAACATCTTATTAACATACATTTTTAGATCATATTAAACTAGTTCTTATAGCAATTTTTCAATGTTTCAAAGTGGCAAAAGTTCAGAGTTTTCTTAAATATTTTATTTTTCGTAGTTATTGAGCATCTTAAATCAAAATGAAAAAGAGCTTTTCAATTTTTAGATTATTTACAACAACTGTTGTAATTTTTTTTATACCGGTAATTTTTAAAATCACGTATGATTTTACATAGAGGTCACAAAATGTTTTGAGGAATATACGATATCAACAAATCAATGTAAATGAATGTGTTTACACGTATAGCTGTGGTTTAAAATTGATTGACTGAAATTACATGTCACATTCAGATTGGTAATATTCTGATAGTTGACTGCAGAATTCTCATTATCTCTTAATGCCAGACTAACCAGGCGTGAGCCACATCACAGTCGGATAGACAATATTCTAATAGTTGACTGCAGAATTCTCATTATCTCTTAATGCTAGACTAACCAGGTGTGAGCCACATGACAGTCGGATTGACAATATTCTGATAGTTGACTGCAGAATTCTCATTATCTCTTAATGCTAGACTAACCAGGTGTGAGCCACATCACAGTCGGATTGACAATATTCTGATATTTGACTGCAGAATTCTCATTATCATTAATGCCAGACTATCCAGGCGTGAGCCACATCACATTTGGGTTGACAATATTCTGATAGTTGACTGCAGAAGTGTCATTATCTCTTAATTCCAGACTAACAGGGCGTGAGCCACATCACAGTCGGATAGACAATATTCTGATAGTTGACTGCAGAATTCTCATTATCTCTTAATGCTAGACTGGCCAGGCATGAGCCACATCACAGTCGGATAGACAATATTCTGATAGTTGACTGCAGAATTCTCATTATCTCTTAATGCTAGACTAACCAGGTGTGAGCCACATCACAGTCGGATAGACAATATTCTAATAGTTGACTGAAGAATTCTCATTATCTCTTAATGCTAGACTAACCAGGTGTGAGCCACATCACAGTCGGATAGACAATATTCTGATATTTGACTGCAGAATTCTCATTATCATTAATGCCAGACTATCCAGGCGTGAGCCACATCACATTTGGGTTGACAATATTCTGATAGTTGACTGCAGAAGTGTCATTATCTCTTAATTCCAGACTAACAGGGCGTGAGCCACATCACAGTCGGATAGACAATATTCTGATAGTTGACTGCAGAATTCTCATTATCTCTTAATGCTAGACTGGCCAGGCGTGAGCCACATCACAGTCGGATTGACAATATTCTGATAGTTGACTGCAGAATTCTCATTATCTCATAATACCAGACTAACCAGGCATTAGCCACATCACAGTGTGATGAGCAATATTCTGATATTTGACTGCAGAATTCTCATTATCTCATAATACCAGACTAACCAGGCATTAGCCACATCACAGTGTGATGAGCAATATTCTGATATTTCACTGCAGAATTCTCATTATCTCATAATACCAGACTAACCAGGCATTAGCCACATCACAGTGTGTGATGAGCAATATTCTGATATTTGACTGCAGAATTCTCATTATCTCATAATACCAGACTAACCAGGCATTAGCCACATCACAGTGTGATGAGCAATATTCTGATATTTCACTGCAGAATTCTCATTATCTCTTAATACCAGACTAACCAGGCATTAGCCACATCACAGTGTGATGAGCAATATTCTGATATTTGACTGCAGAATTCGCATTATCTCTTAATGCCAGACTAACCAGGCGTGAACCACATCACAGTCGGATTGGCAATATTCTGATATTTCACTGCAGAATTCTCATTATCTCATAATACCAGACTAACCAGGCATTAGCCACATCACAGTGTGATGAGCAATATTCTGATATTTGACTGCAGAATTCGCATTATCTCTTAACCAGGCGTGAACCACATCACAGTCGGATTGACACAATTCTGATAGTTGAGTGTATTCGTGTAGTGACGCCATATACGCTCGTATACACAGACCGCGGGGACTGCAGGCGGGAGGACCGATGCTACTAGGTGTCGAAAGAGATTCACTCTAGAGATTCTCTACTTTTAGTTTAGCATAATACACCACCTAGGCCCTTTAAAAGGTAACCTGTGTGGACAATTACATTCAAGTAAGTGGAAGTAGCGGAATTTGTTCTCTTTTGTTAAAATAATGTATATCGGTAAATTCAACTCTATACATCTCTTTAACTGTTTCATCTCTCTGTTATTACCTCTCATATTGAGGTAATTGTATAAAATAAGTTTTTTTGTTGGATATTGCGAAACATGGGCCAAGTTAATCTCTAAAAGAATTAACGAGCATATTACCTAAGAATTTGATATACATTTTCCATAAGTAATTGCTATAAGTAATCAAGTAATATCCTAGCTTCTCAAAATGGCCTAATTAAAAAAGTAATACTTTCAAATTATAACAGGATTTCGGATTTTTGCCATTGTTATATGTTACTACATGTATAGTATAACCTTTAGAGGATTGCATTCTATACTCTTCTTCACATGGTGAGATAGTTAGTACATTGAATAAATAACGAAAAGGAAGAATTGGAATCGAATATATCCGAAAACTTCTTGGCTGTGTTTCTTTCTTTTTTCGTGTTCTAATTAATTATCTTCTCACCTGAAGAAGTGATTTCAAACCTCGAAATGTTGTGTTATACACTATGTAACATATTATCCTTTCACACCTTCCACCATCAATTACAAAGTAATAAATTGCTATTACTATTATCATGACATTTAACAGAATATTGACAATCCGACTATGAGGACTTCACGGCTGGCCGAGCTCAGATTGAGGGGTCGCCCGCTAGAATGCGCAGCTCAGTTATATAATGAGATACTGGTGTATTCATTAAACAACCTTTTCAGCTATTATGGCCTATCCACACTATAAGTTACAATATCTTATTCTGATAACACATTTTTGACAGAGTTTATGTAGTCTATACATTGTAAATTACATCACAGTAAGTTAAATTATTTATAGTTTTGTTAGTAAAGTAATTATTTTTATCATTATAAGTCGACCACATAATAGTTATTATTCGAGCTGTTAATAACTAAATTTTGATCACTGTCTATGAATATTTGTAAATTACTGGTAATTTATTACTAGAAGATGTATACTCTTTACTGTTTCACTTGTGTAACAAACTCTGTATTCGCCGCTGCAACAGAAATGTTTTTTTATATTAAGACGTCTGTAACAATGGTAATTAAAATTACTTTGATTTTTATTTATTTAACATTCCAACGGCATAACACCAATTTACATTAAAGAATAAGTTTTAGACGGCTAGCGTACAAAGGCAATGTGGCTAAACAAGAAATTGTTACTAAGAATCAAAGCAGCATAATACACAACAAAACATGCATGAACGTTCAACAGGGCAAAACAGGATATTATGATAACCAGACAATAAACATTAAAGATTATTGATAAAAACAACCACAAAATATAGTAACGGTATGAACTAACAATTTTATGACATCAATAATGAATAATAAAAGTAACAAATCTATATTAACCTATATAAAAGTTAAACATATATAATTATTTTAACTTGATTTGTAAATATATAATGTTTATTCCAATTATAAATATGGAGATTATAAAAATGAGGTTAACTTTGTCAGAATGGCTATGAAATAAACGGAAATAAGTTATATAGATCAAATTTACCTTTCAGTTGTTGATAATAAAACAATACTTTAACTTAATAAACACCGCATTGTATCTTACTCAGATTAATTTTAATGAGTCCACATATCTATATCTATAAGTTAATATTATATTTGTATTATTATTCAATTAAAACGATGAAATTTGGTCAAATGTATTCAACTAACGACTTACATACAACAGGATATTCGCTGTTCAGAGGAACAAACTTAGTGTTAATAATATGTAGAGAAATCAGACAAAGAATTAGGAAACGTGTTATTGGTGCAGTTTAGAAATATTTGTAATATACAAGTAAGACTTAAAATTATCAAACTATTGATAGCAAAATAGCAAAATAAGACATAATAATATCAAATATCATAAATATTTCCAAACTTTATTGTTTCAATGTCATTACAATTACTATTGTTGATCCTCAATCGTTTTGTACATTTTTATATTATTAGAAATTTGCACTTCTCTACGTGTAAATACCTCTTAGATTCCTTGCCAGCGAGTAACCACAGGTTCTGCTTATGTGGAATAAACTGTTATTATTTTATAGACAGGATTGTTAAAATACAGCCATCACAATCAAATAATGAAACATTGTATAGCCCAGTATAAGCATTGCGTGTGTATTCAGTCCATGCAAAGAAGATTTATTCTCCCCTTAATAATATTATAATATAGAATTAAAATTACATGCTAGAACTGTGAATGTTGAGTTTAGCTCCAGTTACACTCCTCTTAGTGCAGGGTCTGGAATCTGACGCTGTCACAGACTTGCTCCTGGAATTTGAAGTCATATTCATCTGAAGAGTTAAAAAAAATGGAGCTAAACTCAACATTCACATTGAATAAAATTTATCGAGAATGATCAACTGGACTACGATATACTCGAAACATAAAATATCCACTATTTAGAGTACGACACAATTTTTCGAAAATGTGTAATTATTATTTAAAATATATAAGGTCTCGTGTATGTGCTTTAAATCTCAAAACTTTACACGCTAAACTACGGAAGCAGAAAGATATTACAGTATAGAATATGAAATTTGCCAATTCCACAAAACTACATAATATGATCTATTAAACTACAGGAATATCTTTGTAAATTGGTATTCCTCATTCGTTTTCGAGAAAAATATGTTTTAATGAACCATATCCAACACCGACAGACAAGGTTTATACAATTATGAAAAAGATGAAAATTAAAAAACCGGACTTTCCGTTTTTTTTCTGTTACATAACTTATATAAAATAAAGTTGTCCAGTTTATAATTAAGCTTTGATATTGTTCCCTATTTGTTATTATTTAGAGGTTTCTCCCTGTGCCCGTGGTATTTTCATCAATTGTACCAAACTTTTAAACTAGAAAATGGTTCAAATCAGCATGCAATTGTTTTATTTCCTCCGCAAGCAATGAATGACCTCTTAATGAAAAAAAAGTCGTATCCATAGAATATAGTGAAAATCATGGATGTAATAGCCGTATTATTTACAATGGCTTTCGTAGTATCTGACGAATTTACAAAACCTGTTCCTCAAAATCTACCAAACGTACTTACTATTCTTGGCGGATCTCCAAGGTTCCTTGCAAACTGGCCACTTTCACTGAGTAGATTTTGAACTGAGATAAGATTATTATAGTTCAGAATGTCATTAACATTGGCATAACCATGGAAATCAGACAATGCATGTCAGAAAATTCAGCGTTTAAAAGTTCTCCATCTTGAATAATATGTAACAAACTATAGTATAAGACACATCATTGCAAACCTGGCTGTTACCGCACCCCACTCCCCCCCCCACCATGCGGCGTTGCCATATTGTCATATCAACGGATTCTCAATATGTGCCGACGTAACGATGTATCGCTTTGTTCCGGTTGTTTACATTCATTTTGTTATTCGACGTTCGGTTATTCTGCATGTTTTTATGTTATTATTATTTTTGCTAACGTTCTGTACCATAGTGTAAACACGTGTGTAGTATAAATCATGAAAGTAAAAGATTCAGGAAGATAGAAGAGAAATAAAATAAGTAGTATCGATCACTCGATTGTTATATTCAATCGATTATCTCATCATTAGTTATTCTTCCGTTACAGTTGGCAACACCGCGTCACAACCCAGGCTTGCACTGGTATGTCCGTACTATAAAAGATATAACGAGATACAATCAACAACAATGTACAAGTTTTAGCTGTGTATATAATAACCACTTGGTTATTAATCTGCAGTTATTCAACTTTAATAGCCACGATTATTGTATTTTAAGTGAGTAATGGTAGTCAATAAAACTTTTATTTCTCCATTATTATTTATTGCAGTGAAATAAACCTGGTATTAATATGTTTATGTAAAAATAAACCATTGTGTATTATTCTTATACACTTTGCATAACCCCCCCCCCTCCATTTCAAGTTCTTACAGTCAGAACATGTATGTCCACCATTTTGAAACATAATAGTATATATTTCTAAAACTTCTTTTTTAATATGTTTTAATTAGTCTAGAAATTGTCTAGTTATAATAGTATACCTTAATACGGATGAGGTGCACTAAGCTACATATGAATGCACTTATTTATATTTTCATAAAGTTGTAACGTATTTTGACCAGGTTTATCATATGACGAAGTTTGAAAGAATAAGTTATGGATACCTTGTATACGTTTGAAGTTTGCTTTTGACGGTAGAAGGATTGCGAAGGAAACAGGATTTTATTTTTTCCGGACATGTCATCGCTTAGTGATACAATGCAATCAGTAACACTATGTTTCGAGATTTGCAATCTGATCTATTCTGGTTCCTGACTTACGCGTGTGACAACGCTCTGGTATGTTTTGTTTATTTAACTTAGATTGTAGTCGTGCATTAGTTTAGTCATTTTCCTGAAGAAGAGATCAGATTGCAGACCTAGAAAGGTAGTTTTACTGATAATCTTTTGACACTGACCGACGGCAAATGTCCTGCAAAATCCTATTTCCTTCACCTTTTATGGTAATATAATCGTCTATTTCGAGAAAGATATAATAAAAATGTGAAAGACTTTGGAGCTGAACCAGTTTCTGCATTTAAGTTTCAGAAATTTATGGAGGAAACCAGACATTTAGAAACTGAATAAAAAGATACACTTTGATATACGATGTGACAAAGATAATAGTGTCTTAGATTCCACCTGCAGTCGAGACGTGAATGTCTCGGTCCGATGCATAGGAATGCATATTTATAGTGGTAGTAATCGCAAAAAACATGTATAAAGATATAATAATCTCAACTTCCTAAAATTATTGGGTTCCAAAACATTAGCACTGATTTTGTAGTTCTTGAGAACATAAATAACCAATCTAATTAAATTTATATTTCATTGCATTATGAAAAGTAAAAACATCTGTTTGAAACTATACGAAACTATATAATAAACACAGCATAGAACTGAATTAATATTCTAAACTAGCTGTTAGCGTTTGAAGGCATACATCGGCTACATATTATTGCAGAGTTCATGGTTAAGAGGATCAGAATTTAACCTGACTTACATCATGTTTTGCATGTGCAGAAGCATTTCCAGACGCCACAGCTCTACAGAGTTCATTTTGATGCTCCGACCAAGAAAATAAATATACATAGCTTTAGAATACCTTTTTAGTTCAAAACGTCTTTACTTCTAGTCTCTTTATAAACCATTCTCACATTACAACAAATATGGAGAGTTCTCAGTGGAGTGCGAGCGTGTAGTGTCGCCATATTATATACACAGACCGCGGGGACTACAGGCGGGAGGACCGATGCTACTAGGTGTCGAAAGGGATTCACTTCTCTACCTCGTCTATAGACATTCTAATTAATTATCACACAGAGCTTCCCTTCTGTGGGTACATTGCCGAGTTACAAATTCGAGCTAGAGTTGCTGAGTGTATGTATTGTTAAATGTTAAAGAGAGAACGTTTACAGGAATTTTGAGCCTTCATGATAGCTATGGAGTGTCACTCGGACTCTTCGATAAGGGAAAACAAGGAGAATTAAATGATTTTTCCACAGTTGGATCTGTATCCAACTTGTTATAAACGTCATTTCCTTATTGTGTCTAGTCAGTAGGACAGTCTTACCATATATGGCAATAGTGAAATTACTTCTTGGAGATTTATTACATTCCACTTCAATATTTTCATGGTTGTATTTCTGTTTGCAGCTGTACTGTAAATGAAATGTAATACATTTTCAGAATTATTATAATAATTTTGTATTTTAGTGTAGGATATACAAATGTGTCTCAACTTGAGTCATCTATAGCAATGCAACATCTTTTTTCAACATATTCAAAATGTTCTTACATATTTAAGTTTTAAGTTAATGACACACATACCTCATGATCAAGTCGTTAAAAATTAAACTTGTCTTAGTTTATTTATCTGTAATTTCTTAAAATTCACGTATTTAAATAATGATATGGTAATGATATTCAAACTTTTGTTTCATTCCAATCTTATTTTTCTACCAAACTTAAATGTTTTTGTTACTTAAGATATAACTAACTAACTGTACGTTCAGCGCAAATGATTAAAAATAATCGTTTTTGCAAACATTGTGTATATGAGATATTTAAAACTAAGCATACATAAGCATACGAGCTTCAGATAAAGACGTGTATAAGACTGAGACCTTTGACACCAAGGAAGGTTATATGGCGCTGTACTGCCTCTTCAGATATCTGTAGCGTCTTAGAACACACAGAGTGGTGAATATCGCTTTCTCTTTACCATTGATACTCCTCTTGACACCAAGAGAGATTATTTTGCGCTTTACTGCCTCTTCAGCAATCTATAGCGTCTTAAAGCACAAAGAGTGGTGAATGTCGCTTTCTCTTTACCATTGATACTCCTCTTGACACCAAGAGAGATTATTTTGCGCTTTACTGCCTCTTCAGCAATCCATAGCGTCTTAAAGCACACAGAGTGGTGAATGTCGCTTTCTCTTTACCATTGATACTCCTCTTGACACCAAGAGAGATTATTTTGCGCTTTACTGCCTCTTCAGCAATCCATAGCGTCTTAAAGCACACAGAGTGGTGAATGTCGCTTTCTCTTTACCATTGATACTCCTCTTGACACCAAGAGAGATTATTTTGCGCTTTACTGCCTCTTCAGCAATCCATAGCGTCTTAAAGCACACAGAGTGGTGAATGTCGCTTTCTCTTTACCATTGATACTCCTCTTGACACCAAGAGAGATTATTTTGCGCTTTACTGCCTCTTCAGCAATCCATAGCGTCTTAAAGCACAAAGAGTGGTGAATGTCGCTTTCTCTTTACCATTGATACTCCTCTTGACACCAAGAGAGATTATTTTGCGCTTTACTGCCTCTTCAGCAATCCATAGCGTCTTGAAGCACAAAGAATGGTGAATGTCGCTTTCTCATTGAGATTGTTGCCCTCTTGTCACCAAGAGAGATTATTTGGCGCTTTACTGCCTCTTCAGCAATCCATACCGTCTTGAAGCACAAAGAATGGTGAATGTCGCTTTCTCATTGAGATTGTTGCCCTCTTGTCACCAAGAGAGATTATTTTGCGCTTTACTGCCTCTTCAGCAATCCATACCGTCTTGAAGCACAAAGAAGTGGTGAATGTCGCTTTCTCATTGAGATTGTTGCCCTCTTGACACCAAGAGAGATTATTTTGGCGCTTTACTGCCTCTTCAGCAATCCATACCGTCTTGAAAGCACAAAGAATGGTGAATGTCGCTTTCTCATTGACCATTGTTGCCCTCTTGACACCAAGAGAGATTATTTTGCGCTTTACTGCCTCTTCAGCAATCCATAGCGTCTTGAAGCACACAGAGTGGTGAATATCGCTTTCTCTTTACCATTGATACTCCTCTTGACACCAAGAGAGATTATTTTGCGCTTTACTGCCTCTTCAGCAATCCATAGCGTCTTGAAGCACAAAGAATGGTGAATGTCGCTTTCTCATTGAGATTGTTGCCCTCTTGTCACCAAGAGAGATTATTTGGCGCTTTACTGCCTCTTCAGCAATCCATAGCGTCTTGAAGCACAAAGAGTGGTGAATGTCGCTTTCTCATTGAGATTGTTGCCCTCTTGACACACCAAGAGAGATTATTTGGCGCTTTACTGCCTCTTCAGCAATCCATAGCGTCTTGAAGCACAAAGAATGGTGAATGTCGCTTTCTCATTGAGATTGTTGCTGCGCCTCTTGTCACCAAGAGAGATTATTTGGCGCTTTACTGCCTCTTCAGCAATCCATATCACCTGACATAACAAATTCCTCATTTAGTTAAAATTGTTTTCAACAAATTATGGTCAACAAAACAGTAAAGGGTATACTTATGTTTTATATGGTATAGGGTATATGGTATAAGGGTATACTTATACACGAACCCTGAGTTGTTTAAGATTAAAATTTGTGGTATAAGAGTAGCTTAAATTTTATTTTAGTACGCAAGATAGTTTTTTAACACATTAAACGCTCCTATGGAGCAACCGAGCTGTGTGGAAAACACAACACGTAGCTATGTTAGGAAGGGTTGATTCAATTGAATTTTGAGTTTAGCTCTAGTTCATCTTTCTTTTATTGCACCGTCTGGTATCTGACGATGCAAATGTTTCATTTTGAGCTTCTTCGTCGTCGACTATATTTGGATCTCTTCAGACGTGCATGACTCCAGATTCCAGGAGTCAAGTCTGAGACAGCTTTAAAAAATGAATAATTATAGTGTTGGACTGTGTTACATCTGGGGACAAAAAAAACTATTGATGGGCGCAAGTTGCATCTAGGAACAAACAACTGGATCTTAGTTCAAAGGACGTAATTGTCTATTGAACCATGAATAATTTTTTAAATAAATGTAAGACCAGATTTGTTACTTCTAGATGTAAGTGTATCAAATAAAATATTCTAAGAATCGCCGTTGATAGGTCTCGGTCACAAGGAAAGTTAAATTGTTTGTAATATAAATATCGAAGGAATTTGTTTTGGACTTCTTTAAGTGCTGAAATACTGCCAATTGAAGATGGATCCCAAACTACAGAACAGTACTCCAATCTGCTTCTGACAAAAGAAATATACAAATTTTCAACTGAATCGTAACTTACTAAACGGTGGTAGAATAACACTTTGAATTTCTCATAAAAAAACCTAACATTTCATATGTACTGTTAATGACAACATGTATATGGGGGTTAAATTTTAAATAATAATAAAAATTACACCTAAGTATTTCATTTGTGATAAGGTTTGCAGCACCGGTTCATTAATTTTGTAAGAATGCGGAACAATTTGCTTTTTCCTCGAGCATGCCATAACAAAGCATTTCTTTAAGTTCAACTGTAGATGATTTTCTATGCACCATAGATAAAGAGTGTTGAGTGAAGACTGTAGTAAATCCAAATCGTTATTACAACAAATTTCTCTGCACAATTTTAAATCGTCTGCGTACAGAGTCGGTAAGCAAATCAGGAAGATCATTAATTTAAATTAAAAATAATAAGGGTCCTAAGTTAGAACCCTGGGGAACACCTGGAGTACTTGAATAGCTATTTGACTTTGTGTTGGGTAGAAAGACGAATTGAGTACGATTTTCAAGATAAGGCGCAAGGAAGGAAACAAAAGCTTTAGAGAAGTCATATTATAACAATTTATTAAGTAGAATTTTGTGATTAACTTTATCAAATGCCTTTGAAAAATCAGTGTAAATTACCTCTATTTGACTCCGACATCCAAAACAGAGGATATATCAAAAGAAAATTCCATTAAGTTAGAAACGGTAGATTTGTGGAAAGAAAACAATGTTGCTTTGGAGATATTCTAGATTTGACGGTAGCAAAGATATATCTATACATTAAAGTCTCGATAACCTTAGCAAAAGAATATTGATCAGAGATACAGGCCGATAGTTAGACTATAGATAGAAGATAGATAGACTTCAAAATTTGTACCACTTTGGCATCTATATCTTTGGAAATACGCATCCAGCAAGAGATAAATTGAACAAATAACTGGAACAAATGGCTGAGATGGAACTTCAGCACAACCCTTGTGTACATACCCAGGAATATTGATAGGACCAGAGGATTTTTGACTTTAGCTTTTTTATAGTAGAAAGTACTTAGGCAATTGAGAACACACGATGCTGATTTTTAGGCCCATTCAAGAAATCATTCTGAGATAAAAAAATATTTGGAGATTGATTAGTATACACAGAACTGAACAAACTCGGTAAAAGTTTCAGCAACTTTATCTTTAGAAATAAAGGCACCATTATATTTCATATCAGATGTGACAACGTCCAAGTGCAAGGTTGAGTTTTAGATTTAACATAATTCCAAAAATCTTCGAATTGGCCTTAATAAAGTTTTTAACATTTAATAAATATTCTTTATGTGCAGTCGCTATTTTTATTTTAATACTATATCTAAGGCCTTTAAACAAAACGTCGTTATATTTTTAATACGTTCTCTTTTTAGCACATGTGTTTTTTAATTTTATGGACTTAATTATGTCTTTAGTAAACCACCTTGGATATTTACTTTTAAAAATAAAATTCCTTTTGGAGACATACTAATCGCTTGAGACCAAACTTTAAAATTCAGTCACTGCTTTGTGAATGTCCCCAATTTAATATAACAAATTCCATTTACAATCCCTAAACAAGCTATACATATTTATAAAATCAGCTACCTTAAAACAATAAATACATGAGTTCTGGATGATAGCCTGTACATTATTTTTATTTTTAGAAACACACTTAGTCTAAGTTTACAAGTAATGAAGGGTGGTAGTTGTCAATCGGTAACAAAGGGCTGTCACATTGAATGACTGACAAATGTATGGCATTACTAATAACCAGATCAAGTGTAACTCTGTTGCAATTAAGAATATTATTATGAGACTTAAGATTAAACAATGTCATGAAGTTAAATAAATTTCTGACCGAAACGCTTGCCAACAGCATATTCACCACCAATCGAAAACCACATGTTGGATCTTGTATTTTAGATTAAGTGTGTGGTTTAAAGTACATAGCATAGTTAATCAACGCTTATAGCGTCTTATCAAGTCTGAATATTTCAAGCGTATTCATTACACTGGTACATATCTAATAATAAAAAAGTTGTCAGGATTTTGTATATATCTTTAAATTTAAGTGAGTTTTATGTTAGAATAGTTATTCGTCTGAGGAAGAGATCAGATCGCAGATCACGAAATGTAGTGATTATATATTGATATTTTATATAAATGAATGACAAATATCGAAAAAAAAACACATTTTTTCCTTCATAGCTCTTCTACCGTTAAAAACAATCTTTAAGTAAACAAAGTAATGGATTCCCTATGAAATTATTTTGTTTCTCGGAATGTTCAACATGTTGTTGAAAGTATAAATGTCCCCGTAATTAGGCTTTAGACAAAAGTTAGTGAATAAAACACTGTTAAGTTGATTCACTTTAATAAATACATTTTCATGTACTTAACTTTGTGAAGTGACGCTACTATCGTAGAGCGCACTTCTGCTTCTGAAACAATCAATACGCATAGCGCAGTTCTCGGTGGAGCGCGAGCGTGTAGTGTCGCCATATATACACAGGCCGCGAGGACTGCAGGCGGGAGGACCGATGCTACTAGGTGTCGAAAGGGATTCACTTCTCTACCTAGGGATTCACATCTCTACCCAAGAGATTGACTCTCTACCTAGAGATTGACATCTCTACCTTAGATTAAGCCGCCCCGTCAACCCTCAAGGACTCATCAAATGACTATCCTTGAGAACACTTACACCTCAGTAGCGGCCCTTGTTCTCCTTTTGAAAAAATTTTAAAAATATAACTAATTGTTTAGTTTTTTAACCACTCTTTTGTTCAAGAACTTGATTTTATCAGAATATTAATGTTAATAAATTTAGAAGTACGTGTACAAATCACAAATATATTTAAATATTGCATGAAAACTTAGGAACATTCTCTTACAAACGTAGGAATACTCCAATATATGTTAGAAAAGGGCACTATTTAAACATTATGGTGCTTCATAGTATTGAAATAATACTTGCTACAAGTAAAATGAAAACGTAAATTAATAACTACAATTGTTTATAAATCAATAATGTATTAAAATAGCAACGAAATATAACAACTAAATATTTAGTTATAAATAAAGTTAACCATTTAAACATGTTGTAACTACATATAATGAATTGAAGGGTTCAAATCATTGAGGTAGTAGAAAAAATTATAGCTAGAATAGTATTTCCCCTCGCTTTTGACTATCATATATATGATTTACGTAAATGTTCCGTTTTTGTTTTTCGTTATTATGTTGATGATGGATTTAAACAATATTTTTGGAACCACACCTTTATCCCAATTATCTATCAACAAACCATTATTCTTTTTTAACTTGTTAAGATACAGTTTTTATTTCAACACTAGCTTTCCACACGATTTTTCAATCTGTGATAAACTGGACAAAACGCATAATTTAACTAACAATAGGATATGATAGAATAAGTTACACAAGAACTTGTAAATAGGCTTGCTGATTCAATAATTGCAATTGTTAATCAACTTACATTCTTAGTGTGTGCCTGGTAATTAACAGTACAATAATCTTAACTTCCTAATATTTATTGTAAATAGGTTAGCTATTAATTAGATAGTTATTATTTATTCTCAAACCAGTTGCATCCACACACAGAACTTTTTAAACAAGTTTAAATCGTAATTATCGAAGTAAGTTGCATTTAACGGAACAAATAACATCCCAGAGAAACAAACCTATAAATAATCCGTGGTTTATGTTGAGATTCACTCGCATTGCTGCTATATTGTTTAAGTGGTTATCAGCGCATTTAGTATTGCATTTGTTAACAATTACCAGATAATTAAAACGGGCTGGTTTATAAATTTCATGAAATTAAAATTAAAGAAATGTCTTATTCACCAAGCAGCGTTAAGGTTAAGAAGCCCTCTGTAACACTTAACCTGGGGACCAACGGCTTAAAGGTGACTTCCGAACCACCACCAATGGCCGGGTAGGCGGGCTGCTTGCAAGGACAGGATCGCTCAGCGGTCACCCATCCAAGCAGCAGCCACGCTCGACGTTGCTAGATTCGGTTATCTTGCGATAATCAGTGTACCCGCTACACTGCGCCATTTTCTCTGACTATGCAAATTATTAAATGTAGTTTTTGGTTCTGGTAAGTAGGTGTGGCATAGTAAGCCTAATCAAGATAAGAAACATTTCAGATTTGGAAATTGTACTTTTGTTAACGAGTTTATAATACATTGAGAAAAAAAATGATTCTACCTTTCAACACAGAAGAAAGGAACAGTTTAAAGTAATATACGTTACATTATTCATATTTAAAATGGCGCATTTAATATTGCTGCTGTAATAAAAACTATCAAATCACTATGGCAAATTTTGTTTTCTAGGATATCATTACTATTTTACTAAGTGAATATAAGCGACTGGCAGAAACTGATACGCGTTATATTGAAGGATACAAGCGATCGAGAGCAAGGAACCACGTGACTCTGGTCCGACGTTCCAGAGAACGAATCAGAGTCTAATAAAGGTGACAAGAAGGAAGTACAATGACAGAGCCAGCTAATGATCACTTTATCCAGTCATTATTCACCGTTCCTGGAGACAAGACAGGCAGACAGCCGTGGGAACCAGTCTGGTCACGGGGCTCTCTGGCGGTGGCCGCTATACTCACAACTTCGCACTAGCAGTCCATCATGGGATCGGTATCATCTCGAGGTTCCTTGCTTCACTCCTTGGAGGTGGAATCCCACGAACACGGGTTCGGGGATCTAAGTCTGTTTCAAGATACTTGAAGATCTCCAGACCACGGTCTCGCGTAACAGACTCCCTCAAGTTGCCTGCGGAATTTCTTTCTCGAGATGTCCTGCGAAAAAACAATCAGACTAAATTATAGACTTTCAAGATGCTCAGTAAAATTCCATGAATGGACATGCACCATCATAAAACTTACTACTTTCTATGTAGCATTCAAAATGAAACGTCTAAAATCTTTCTCGAATTCGTGAAACATGACACATTCAAATTTTTATTTCATTAAGGTATTATGAAATATTACAACCAACTTCAAGTGAGTTCTGGTAGTTAGGCTACATGAGTTACTAAGTTACGTGTCAAATTGTTAAATAATTTTACTCAGTTTGTTATAAATATGTATTTATATTGTGATTTTCTCGTTGCCACTATGGTTACCAATAATATCAATGTGAAAGATCAGCCAAAACGCATGTAGTGATACTCACTTGGCAAACTTTTAAGTAAATAGATCATTAATTTCTGGACAGACAAAGAAATAACATTTTTCCAGCATCTTAATTGATAGGCTTCGCTGACCGTTAACAGTGGGCTACAGCAGTTACCAATGCTGATTCAAATTTAATAACATATTATTTCACATTTTATAAACGTTTGTTTTCCAAACTGTTTAAATCCGATAGTCTGTTAACTTTTTACATAAAATGTTCATGACTTCAGATATTCAGGTGTATATTGATAAATTTCATGAAAAAATAAATGAGAAATGTTTATTTGCGTAAGTATAACATGCACTTTTGTTATTTTAGGATTCAAATATGGCGATACAAGAATAAAGTATACCATTACGCCGAATATTATAACATTTTATTACTGTATGCAAGGTGACCATTTGCAAATTCCAGGCATTTCTATGTGGGATAATTAAAATATTATTTTTGAAAGGAGGATTGTTTCCATGCATTCTTCTTTCCCTCGTTTCCACCTATCATTTCAAAATTAAAATGACAACCTCTAACTCTTGTGACTTCTTTTTTTGGAATTCGTAAAACATAACTTTTAGTGAAAACGAAAGCAAATCAAATCCCCTCCTTTGGCGTGTTTGAAAATATATACTAATTATAAGTGATGTAAACATTTGTACTTCTTCTATGTGTGTTAAATTGATAATTTTCATTATTTTAAAGTGAAAAAAATATCGTTATTTTATTGTTTCCATTGTTTTCTGATTTAAGCCCTATTAAATTTCTTAAAGACGTTTTGATCCCTACATGTTATAAACCATAAGCCTACGGTCTAAGTTGATTTTACCCACATTTAGAAATAAAACACGCACCAGTAATAAAATTGGGTTATAGCACAATAGAAATTGCTAAAATTTGGGATTTTGCGTTATCAATGGTTTTGGTTATTGTTACTGATCAACTGATGGTACTGCTGACTAGATATTCAGCTTCGCTTAAGTTCTCCAAAGGCATAACCTGAGGATCCCTCCAGATTATATTAGCCATTAAGAGTTTACCATTACTTCTAAGGGCTGAAGGCCAGAGAGGTATTGGTATTGAGCAAGGTTGTAATTGACAATGCTTAATATTTACACTTAACAGTTTCCTGGCATATCTGAGGTTATTGGTGTTCTTAGAAGGACAACTTGGTCTTTGTACTTCTTCTTATCTTAACACAGGAAAAGCTATACCTTACGAACTCATTCCCCTTTTCCTAAAGCTACATGTAAAACTTTCATCATAATTCATGTTAGTTTATCTCAAACTCACCAATTTATGTGATTACGCCAATTTTACAGAAAGTATCCTAAGTGCTTAAATTTTGGCATTGTATAATGTTGCGTCTGGTTTCATCATTGCGTGTCAAATCAAACGGTTCTGCTCGTGCCTCGTTAATTGTGTGATGAAAGTTAAGTTTTATATTCACTTTTGATGTAGAGATAATTTCAAAATTACCTGCAACTTCATATTTTGCTGCATCATTGTTTTTGTGTTTTGACGTTTCATGTCGATTGCGACAGTCTTCATCAAGGCCGAGGCCACATGTGTATTTAGCTGCGTAGGTATACTATACTATCTCAAAATTAATTAAATTGTATAAAAGTTGTGCAAACAGTTTATGGTTTATAGTATCATAATAATGCTTAAGTGTTCCAAATATATTTTAATGGTAAACCGTTTATATTATTTTGAAAATAAATCAAACTTAACTTTAAAATGTATTATTGATTTTAAATTTACATATATAAACAATATAAAACAATTTTTCTTTATTAATAACTTTTGAATACGTAATAACCATATACAGGCTACCAGTTGTGTTTCTAACGAAGTTTGTTTCCTATAATTTACGACATTTTCCTAATGGTAGCTGTCTCGTTTTTCTATTGTGAAATCTGTAAACAAGTATGAAACTACCAATAATAAATTCCTTACAATAGTCATAATAGTTGGATAAGCATTAGCGAAGCCTATCATTTGAGAGGATGGACAAATTTCATTTCAGTGCGTACATCTGTACACACGATATTTAGGAAACGATATGACCTACAGACTTGAAACTGTGCGCTATGGTTCATTTCTATTGGAAATACACTGATTTCGATGCTGGTGCATGTCACACCGTGGGATTTGGCTGAGCGTTAGCAAATTGATGTTATGGGTAACCATGATGGCAATGATAAATAGCTGACTAAATAAATCTGGAAACATTCAAAGTACAATCATATGAGACTTCAGCATGTTACATATTAACACCTGTGGATTATTCATACAGTAAACAAAAATATTGGAAAGGAAATTCCATAAGTTCATCGTATTCTTGTGTGAAGTACCCTTCTTGCCACACAGGAAATTCTTTTAGCCTACTTGAACATTGCTACGGCACCTAACACGAAAGAATGTATCACGTATCAAGTTATCTCGATAAAAAAACATATGCATACTTAAAATGTTGCAAGAAACTCCATTTCTACAGACAGCAACGAATTCTAGCCCTCAGTAGGCTGACAAGATTCCTCTTTAGTCTGTTGGAGGGATGTAAAAATTTATTTCTGGTATGATTTTTGTCTGTGTATCTGTCTGTGGGATATCTAGAGAATGAAAGAGGTATAGACTAGAATTTTTGCACGCACCTTTAGCGAAGTCCGGTAAGCGACACGTAGTGTAGCGTATTCCTACCTTGTTTAAGTGAAGATATACAAATATGGCATAAAGTGTTGACTCTCTTAAAGCATTGTTATGACAGAAAAGATGGGTAAAAATAATCAATGGCAATTGACCCTTAAAAATGTTATGTACTGAAACTTGTATTGTACGCTTTAATTTTTTTGCTCCAGTTTTAATAGAATGATAAAACCGACTGTGGTCCTGATGGAAATGGGAATGTATTGGTGCACCTCGATGTCGGCAAAAATTGGCAAAAAACCAAACTATTGCGGCCGATCGGTGCTCTGCGGCCCTTTACATGTTTAATCGAAGATGAAATAACAAATATTTGGGACACAAACAAAATACAAAGGTTTGCAGTCGAACGTGGAATATCTGAGGCACACAATATCACAAGCAGCCAAAGCAATATCGGCACAATATCCCCTCAGCCACCCCCAACCACCCACAACCCCCCGCTCGTCAATGTTCTACTAACTCTTCATTTGGTCAATTTCGAGATTAATTTCCTCTCTGTGTTTGAAAATTAGGAGTTAGTTCGAAATCATAGGATAGTAGCTATATTACGTGGCTGCATATTCTATTAACAGCTAACTATCTAATCTTAGATCAAGAAAAATAGCTTTTTTCTGCAGTTTTGCACTCGAATGATTACGATGTAAATGGGTTGGCTAAAGGTAAAAATATGTGATCTGGTTAGTAAATTATGAAACCCACGTACTGCATGTGTGTAGGGGTTTGATCCCACACTCCACTCATGGAATTAAATCGGATATAATTGAACGAACCAATGCAGTGCTCTGAGTATTAATGCATACTCGTATTAAAATTTTCCCTAGCTTTTTCCTGATTTCCATCCATTTTCCCTTATTGCTTTTATTAGTTTATGCTGTTAGACAATGTAAAGGGGGTGTTTTAATCCAGAACTTTTCTCAGGTTCTATTCTTTAAACTTATAACACTCCACAACAGCAATCTTTGCGAACAAGCTTAGCTCCGTTTCATCTCCCGCTCAGCACAACGTATAAAATCTGACACTGTCGCAGACTTGACAACTTGAAAAGTCAGCGTAAAAGACGTTTAAAACGAACTCCTTACATCGTTTCGACGTCAGAGACCGAGACTACATAAGAGTTCTGTATGGTTTACCCAGAATCCATCCAGGATGTGGTTGTTGGCCATGTATTCATTGCAGATTATTGATTATGATAACAATTGGGTTTAATGGTATGATCAGCTATGGCAATTATTTTCAATTCGAAAATATTGTGTTAATAATAAAGTCATAAGGATGAAATGAAATAATAAGTTAGTCTCCTCTCTAACAGCACACGTCATAATCAAACAACATACTGCACTAATCAAACACACATCTTTAAACATGCAAATACATATGAGTTTTCCGTATCAAACATAGGAATTCATAGGTTGGCAACACTGCACATTACGGATTGGGAACAATGGCGGACGGAACAGTTGACGTAACCAAACATAACCTCTCAAACATATCTCGCTTTCTCCCGGCCGGAGCTTTCTTCTTATTGTTTTGACGCTGGTAGGCTTCTTGGTCGAGGAAATGAAGGGGATCGCCCGATTACAAAGGCCGGTACCCGGCACGCACGCCGCGTTACGAAATCGGACGAAATCGGCGCTGAGACCGCTCGCTCGCCTGCCGCGTATGGGGAGCCAGATGTTGTGAAATACGGTTACATGTGAACTGCGGTTCAGGCATCTGATCTATTTTATTCCCACTTTTATTTAGAGATGAACACCGCTATTTCTCACGCCATTTCGTAACCGATTCACCGACCGTGAAATATCTCCAGTGATGTTCGGCTGCGAGATTTTTAAATTGGCTGTATCTCTTGAAATTTATCGTCTAGAATCGCTGTAATGTGGTGTATTTACGGGTCGGATGTTGGTGTTGGTGGTTTCTGTAATACGGTACTGTGGCAAACCGTTACGGTTGCCCTGGGTCGTCCAACTCTTCAGTTATAGATAGTGAGAAAGATGAGAGTTAAACTCACACTTGAAAGATTCTCTTATCGATCCAGGAGATTTCTGTCTAGGACGCCTTAAAACCAAATACCTTGTGTAAATTTCTTTACTGAGTGACGCGATTTTTCTTTCTTGTACATTCATTTTCAACAAAATACAAAACAAATGAGGCTTAAGGAAAAATTCTAAAGTTCAAATACATATATATATATTTGGCAATGGTTAAAATCCGCGCATGGCTCTACGACTTTAAACGGGGTCATAAATATGTTTCATTCATTAGGTGTTATGTTGTTTCCTACATTGGTCAAATACTAGAAAAACAAGAATTCTTAAAATATGCATTAAACGTTTAAGGGCTTTGTGAGTAACTAATTTAAAATATCCCTTCCGGCTAAGTCGGAAGAAAGATGGATTTCGCAAGTGGCCGCCATCTTGAAATATGAAAGCTGAAGATCTTGTATCAGTTGAGAAATTTAATTTGCACAACAGCGATAGCACGACAACTCTCAAGGTCAATATATTAGTATACTCGTAATGTTCAATAATCTAGGAATACCATCATCTTCAAAACCGTGTGTACAAGACAAAACACGTTATAAGGACACAAATTTGTTGTAAATACAGGGACTTGATTTAGTTACTGTCAACCAGAAATTATGTTGTAATGTGTGTACACATACTCACTTATTAATCTTAACAAAAATGGCTAAACAAATTTAAATTTTTCAGAATTAATATTTTTCTTGGGATACTAAAACAATTTGATCATTCTTTAAATAAATAACCTGCCAAGTCAAAAGATAGTATTGCTCTTGATCTATTGGGCTCCGAGTATAGCACTCACACGTATGAATGAGTGTAAGCCTATAATGTAGCCGACTCTTGGAACTAAGTGCTGTGACAATACAGTGTGTGCTGGGCGTGGGCGTACAATACAGCGGTGCAAGCGACGGTGCTGCCTGCCCTAGGACACTGGGCAACTGTTGTCGCAGGTCAGGGAGGGCATCGGTTCGTTCACCCCGCTCGCTCCCTACTCACTCACTCAGTCACTCACTGCTGCTGCTGCTGACGCTGTGCTGAGTGTCGGATGTGTCACCATCTCGGGGCAGTGTCGTGCACGTCTCGCTTGAATACATGCACGATTCGGCAATCTGCAATACATCGAGTTGAATAGTATTTGGAAGTTAATTGTAGTTTCCATGTATATATGTAGTCACTTTATTTGCTAATTACTTAGAAAAGAATATTTTTAAATTCTACTGCTTACACGGAATTGCTAGCCTAATTAAAATTCTAATAAATTTAATTAGAGACTCCAAATAAATAAAAGTGTCATGTTAATTCTATAATTTTGTCTAGTGCCGATTTTCCCTGTGTTTTTCTACTGGTAGGAAATTAAACAGAGAAATCCTCTCCTTTTAAGTTGGTATTACTGACTCAGTGCCCACAATTCCTACTCATGGTAGCTATGCTACTGAATTTCGGCAGGAGTGGCCACAATCCTTTAGTCTTCTTCGTCCTTTCGTTCGGCAAACCATGCAGAAGTCCTTATAGGTTTAATTGCAATCACAGCACAGATTTTTTCAGCTTCTTGACCTTCTAATTCAAAATCTCTTCTGCCTTTACCCGTTATTAAAGGTCGATATCCCATTATGATGTACTAGGGCAGTGGATACACAGTAGGTTTAAGTTGCTGTATTTACCATTAGTTATCTTAGTCGATTAAATCCTTTAGGAATCAAGAGAATTTTTACTTTTATTTAACACAAGGAATTATTCTACTAGGTCACAATTGAAACCCATTGAAATAACGTGTTACAGCCTGCATTTTCTTTATAGTCCAAAAATATCCTTGGCTCAAAATCCAATATTCGAACATACGAATTCAACAAAATCCTGTTTTTCATAGATAAAACCTCTTATCACAAGCAATACATTTAGTAAGAAACAATGTGAAACTATTGAAAAATCCTTCTATTCCCATGTCGAAGTTAAAAAATAAATATATTTTTTCCCTGAACACCCAAAAAAAGTTGATGGACATATTTGCAAGTAATTCTGCAGATTGTTGATAATCCATAAATATATCAGATTTCCTCCTCAAAAATCATTACTGTATGGTTTATATAAGCTATTTTATTGTGATGCCTGTTATAAAAGTACAACAAAATATTGGATTACACACGTAGCGTTTCTTATAGACATCAATGGAAGAGGTAACTATTGAAGGGATCAGAAAAGGATTTTACACATTTCCGAAAACGAACGCCAAAAATGACTCAAATTTTATATTTATTTAGAAAATGCTGATGCCAGGACTCTGCTGATGAATGTAAGAGCACAACTCTGCAACTCAGACTGCATGAAAAACATTTATGCAGTGCATGTATCCACCTTGGAATTACGGTGAAGAGTGTAAAGTTAATATAAGAAAGATTTTTAATAGAAAAGATTAGTATATTGCTTTTCCATCACCATCATAAGAAAATAACATTCTTACAATGATCATCATGATTTTACTTAAAGATCAATATACATCCCCTCCGTATTTCACTGGAAATTTAATTCTTTAAACACTGGGAAACCAAATTGGTGGAAACAATTGGAATGTATCGAGCTCCCGGATCACCCCACCCCCATAATATGCCCATGATTGAAAAAAATAATTTTAAGGCTTTAGGTTTTGCTTGATGGTTCATTTCTACATACACAGAAATGAGTTTTATGATGGTGCATGGTCAACTATGGAATTTGGCTTCATATTTATTCATAATAGTTCCAAACAAATCTTCCATCAAGGGATATTTCTTCACCATAAGGAGATGATCATGGCACAAGGTTATGCGGGAGGAGCAGAGAAAGCAAGATGCCTACAGTTACCAGGATACGAGGCATATCCACGCTTTGGCATGGAAATATACCCCAACCGCTCATCTAATTGCTTCCTATACCTAGATGAAATGTGAGTATCTCTCTTCACCATAAGGAGATGATCATGGCACAAGGTTATGCGGGAGGAGCAGAGAAAGCAAGATGCATACTGTTGCCAGGATACGAAAGGCATATCGCACGCTTTGACATGGTAATGTAACCCAACCGCTCATCTAATTGCTTTCTATACCAAGGTGAGATGTAGTATATCACTTCACCATAAGGAGATGATCATGGCACAAGGTTATGCGGGAGGAGCAGAGAAAGCAAGATCCCTACAGTTACCTGGATACGAGGCATATCCACGCTTTGGCATGGAAATATACCCAACCGCTCATCTAATTGCTTTTCTATACCAAGGTGAGATGTTAGTATCTCTCTTCACCATAACGAGATGATCATGGCACAAGGTTATGCGGCAGGAGGAGAGAAAGCAAGATGCCTACATTTACCAGGATACGAGGCATATCCACGCTTTGGCATGGAAATATACCCAACCGCTCATCTAATTGCTTTCTATACCAAGGTGAGATGTTAGTATCTCTCTTCACCATAACGAGATGATCATGGCACAAGGTTATGCGGCAGGAGGAGAGAAAGCAAGATGCCTACATTTACCAGGATACGAGGCATATCCACGCTTTGACATGGAAATGTACCCAACCGCTCATCTAATTGCTTTCTATACCAAGGTGAGATGTCAGTATCTCTCTTCACCATAAGGAGATGATCATGGCACAAGGTTATGCGGGAGGAGCAGAGAAAGCAAGATCCCTACAGTTACCTGGATACGAGGCATATATCCACGCTTTGACATGGAAATGTACCCAACCGCTCATCTAAATTGCTTCCTATACCAAGGTGAAATGTTAGTATATCACTTCACCATAAGGAGATGATCATGGCACAAGGTTATGCGGGAGGAGCAGAGAAAGCAAGATCCCTACAGTTACCTGGATACGAGGCATATCCACGCTTTGACATGGAAATGTACCCAACCGCTCATCTAATTGCTTTCTATTACCAAGGTGAGATATTAGTATCTCACTTCACCATAAGGAGATGATCATGGCACAAGGTTATGCGGCAGGAGGAGAGAAAGCAAGATGCCTACAGTTACCAGGATACGAGGCATATCACGCTTTGACATGGAAATGTACCCAACCGCTCAACTTAATTGCTTTCTATTACCAAGGTGAGATGTTAGTATCTCATTCACCATAAGGAGATGATCATGGCACAAGGTTATTTGCGGGAGGAGCAGAGAAAGCAAGATCCCTACAGTTACCTGGATACGAGGCATATCCACGCTTTGACATGGAAATGTACCCAACCGCTCATCTAATTGCTTCCTATACCTAGATGAAATGTGAGTATCTCTCTTCACCATAAGGAGATGATCATGGCACAAGGTTATGCGGGAGGAGGAGCAGAGAAAGCAAGATGCCTACTGTTACCAGGATACGAGGTATATCCACGCTTTGACATGGAAATGTACCCAACCGCTCATCTAATTGCTGTCTATACCAAGGTGAGATGTTAGTATCTCACTTCACCATAAGGAGATGATCATGGCACAAGGTTATGCGGGAGGAGCAGAGAAAGCAAGATCCCTACAGTTACCAGGATACGAGGCATATCCACGCTTTGACATGGAAATGTACCCAACCGCTCATCTAATTGCTTTCTATACCAAGTGTGAGATATTAGTATCTCACTTCACCATAAGGAGATGATCATGGCACAAGGTTATGCGGCAGGAGGAGAGAAAGCAAGATGCCTACAGTTACCAGGGATACGAGGCATATCCACGCTTTGACATGGAAATGTACCCAACCGCTCAAACTAATTGCTTTCTATACCAAGGTGAGATGTTAGTATCTCACTTCACCATAAGGAGATGATCATGGCACAAGGTTATGCGGGAGGAGCAGAGAAAGCAAGATGCCTACAGTTACCAGGATACGAGGCATATCCACGCTTTGGCATGGAAATATACCCAACCGCTCATCTAATTGCTTCCTATACCAAGGTGAGATGTCAGTATCTCTCTTCACCATAACGAGATGATCATGGCACAAGATTTATGTGGAAGTTTGTAGAGAAAGCAAGATGCCTACAGTTACCAGGATACGAGAACATATCCACGCTTTGACATGGAAATGTACCCAACGCTCATCTAATTGCTTTCTATACCAAGGTGAGATGTTAGTATCTCACTTCACCATAAGGAGATGATCATGGCACAAGGTTATGCGGGAGGAGCAGAGAAAGCAAGATGCATACTGTTGCCAGGATACGAGGCATATCCACGCTTTGACATGGTAATGTACCCAACCGCTCATCTAATTGCTTTCTATACCAAGGTGAGATGTTAGTATATCACTTCACCATAAGGAGATGATCATGGCACAAGGTTATGCGGGAGGAGCAGAGAAAGCAAGATCCCTACAGTTACCAGGATACGAGGCATATCCACGCTTTGACATGGAAATGTACCCAAGCCGCTCATCTAATTGCTTTCTATACCAAGGTGAGATATTAGTATCTCACTTCACCATAAGGAGATGATCATGGCACAAGGTTATGCGGCAGGAGGAGAGAAAGCAAGATGCCCTACAGTTACCAGGATACGAGGCATATCCACGCTTTGACATGGAAATGTACCCAACCGCTCAAACTAATTGCTTTCTATACCAAGGTGAGATGTTAGTATCTCACTTCACCATAAGGAGATGATCATGGCACAAGGTTATGCGGGAGGAGCAGAGAAAGCAATGATCCCTACAGTTACCAGGATACGAGGCATATCCACGCTTTGACATGGAAATGTACCCAACCGCTCATCTAATTGCTTCCTATACCTAGATGAAATGTGAGTATCTCTCTTCACCATAAGGAGATGATCATGGCACAAGGTTATGCGGGAGGAGCAGAGAAAGCAAGATGCCTACTGTTACCAGGATACGAGGTATATCCACGCTTTGACATGGAAATGTACCCAACCGCTCATCTAATTGCTGTCTATACCAAGGTGAGATGTTAGTATCTCACTTCACCATAAGGAGATGATCATGGCACAAGGTTATGCGGGAGGAGCAGAGAAAGCAAGATCCCTACAGTTACCAGGATACGAGGCATATCCACGCTTTGACATGGAAATGTACCCAACCGCTCATCTAATTGCTTTCTATACCAAGGTGAGATATTAGTATCTCACTTCACCATAAGGAGATGATCATGGCACAAGGTTATGCGGCAGGAGGAGAGAAAGCAAGATGCCTACAGTTACCAGGATACGAGGCATATCCACACTTTGACATGGAAATGTACCCAACCGCTCAACTAATTGCTTTTCTATACCAAGGTGAGATGTTAGTATCTCACTTCACCATAAGGAGATGATCATGGCACAAGGTTATGCGGGAGGAGCGCAGAGAAAGCAAGATCCATACAGTTACCAGGATACGAGGCATATCCACGCTTTTGACATGGAAATGTACCCCAACCCGCTCATCTAATTGCTTCCTATACCTAGGGATGAAATGTGAGTATCTCTCATTCACCATAAGGAGATGATTCATGGCACAAGGTTATGCGGGAGGAGCAGAGAAAACAAGATCCCTACAGTTACCAGGATACGAGGCATATCCACGCTTTGACATGGAAATGTACCCAACCGCTCATCTAATTGCTTTCTATACCAAGGTGAGATATTAGTATCTCACTTCACCATAAGGAGATGATCATGGCACAAGGTTATGCGGCAGGAGGAGAGAAAAGCAAGATGCCTACAGTTACCAGGATACGAGGCATATCCACGCTTTGACATGGAAATGTACCCAACCGCTCAACTAATTGCTTTCTATACCAAGGTGAGATGTTAGTATCTCACTTCACCATAAGGAGATGATCATGGCACAAGGTTATGCGGGAGGAGCAGAGAAAGCAAGATCCCTACAGTTACCAGGATACGAGGCATATCCACGCTTTGACATGGAAATGTACCCAACCGCTCATCTAATTGCTTCCTATACCTAGATGAAAATGTGAGTATCTCTCTTCACCATAAGGAGATGATCATGGCACAAGGTTATGCGGGAGGAGGAGCAGAGAAAACAAGATCCCTACAGTTACCAGGATACGAGGCATATCCACGCTTTGACATGGAAATGTACCCAACCGCTCATCTAATTGCTTTCTATACCAAGGTGAGATATTAGTAATCTCACTTCACCATAAGGAGATGATCATGGCACAAGGTTATGCGGCAGGAGGAGAGAAAGCAAGATGCCTACAGTTACCAGGATACGAGGCATATCCACGCTTTGACATGGAAATGTAACCCAACCGCTCAACTAATTGCTTTCTATACCAAGGTGAGATGTTAGTATCTCACTTCACCATAAGGAGATGATCATGGCACAAGGTTAGGTATGCGGGAGGAGCAGAGAAAGCAAGATCCCTACAGTTACCAGGATACGAGGCATATCCACGCTTTGACATGGAAATGTACCCAACCGCTCATCTAATTGCTTCCTATACCTAGATGAAATGTGAGTATCTCTCTTCACCATAAGGAGATGATCATGGCACAAGGTTATGCGGGAGGAGCAGAGAAAGCAAGATGCCTACTGTTTACCAGGATACGAGGTATATCCACGCTTTGACATGGAAATGTACCCAACCGCTCATCTAATTGCTTTCTATACCAAGGTGAGATGTTAGTATCTCACTTCACCATAAGGAGATGATCATGGCACAAGGTTATGCGGGAGGAGCAGAGAAAGCAAGATGCCTACAGTTACCAGGATACGAGGCATATCCACGCTTTGACATGGAAATGTACCCAACCGCTCATCTAATTGCTTTCTATACCAAGGTGAGATGTTAGTATCTCACTTCACCATAAGGAGATGATCATGGCACAAGGTTATGCGGGAGGAGCAGAGAAAGCAAGATGCCTACAGTTACCAGGATACGAGGCATATCCACGCTTTGACATGGAAATGTACCCAACCGCTCATCTAATTGCTTCCTATACCAAGGTGAAATGTGAGTTTCTCTTCTGTACAACTGCGATAGCTTTCAAGTGAAACGCCCGACATAGTGCGTAACCCTGATACTGTTTGTGACTCAATGTCATTCACTATTATGTACTGTATAAAGTCAGTATTTTGATGTACATTGGCTTTGGGTCATATGCGCAATACACTTTGTTCTTTAAGGGAAGTAGGCCATAATGAAATACCACATACAGATTTTTGGTATTCATCTTGGCTGAAGTCTGCAAAGACATGTAGCTTCCCAGGTCATTTTTGAGCAAAATCTTGTTTTGTCAGACATTAAAAGAATAAACGGAAAATTGCCGTATTGTAAATAAAACCTACAGCCCTTTAAAGAAAATAGTGATTGGACTTTTCTTTCTTGACATGTTACGGGTTTGTCGTTACTGTAATGTTACTAGAAGATGGTTAATAAATCAGAGTTGGTTCCAACTAAAATATAAAACTGTACCATATTAGTATTGCAATAACTACAGTCTAGTTTGCAAACTTCCCTCGCATTCTTAGTTTCTATGAATAGGTTAAAAAATTACGAGAATGAGAATTTAAAGAATACTTTTTGCAAAGAATTCAACACTGCAATGCATACTGCCAAAATGAATTTGATTTATGAAATCGAAAGCCCTATATCAAAAATTTTTCTATCACTCAAATGAATTATTTGTTATATTTATAACTATATAAAGTTTATAGGATTTATAACAAATCTAACTCAATACATGTACAGTAAGTAATTACTATATAATCGACTCAGTGAAGGTTCACATTAAAAATGCGCTTACTGTATCGCGTTAGTGTTATTAAGCCTGATTAATTAATAGTGTATTAGCCGGAACAATACATTATCACGTAGCTAATTACATATTCATTGGACATTCGCACATGTGTAATTCTTAATTGAGAATTTAGCAATAAAACCGCTGTAATAAAACTATGTAACTGAACTCCAACACGTGTCTTCGCACCCTGGATGGTACAGATAACTCCTTTTTATAAACCCTCTTCAGCATTTCTGAGACAAATTATGGTGGTTGGAAGAGCTTTTCATTCCAGGAAGCACATCTAAATCATTCAATATCTATGGAACTGTTAAGTCATATGAATCAGAACCCTTAAACTAGAGGATAGAATAGTTTCGTGATGATCCTTTGATGTACAATAATGTTAGTGCATTTCAAATTCGAAGGTTGCTCAAATTTCAGTAATTGTTTTCAACCATTGGCCAGTAAGACTACTTGGCTAAGTAATACTGCATGATTACGTGTACAGATCTTACGGTCCATATTTTCTATAAGTTGATTCGTTCCATCTTTGAAGTCTTTTGAACAGGAGCTGGAAAATTGAAAACCACGACCGGTCCCAGAAGAGTATGAGGCAGAATACAAAGCCTGGAAATCTGGAAATAAATTGTTTCCAAACTGGCACTGTGAGAAATGCCGCAAAAGTAAATGGCCACAGTGGAACTTGAATATTTTGAAGTTCAAAGGAGCAATAAAATGTCTTTATTCATGGCCATATTTCAGCAAACAACTGTTTTTCAAATCAACTTACGTCAACACTAAATACTCACTAAAACTACCAAACTCCCTAAATCACACATCAGCACCCACGAACTAGTTGCTATTCATTAAAATGCCTTGATCTTATCTTTAAAATACGAACAAGATACAATGATTGTAATATGTTCGAGAAGGCAAATGATGGGACCAAAATAAGAGAAGCCTCTTCTTCCGATTTTCAGCCTTCTTTTCTGAAAGTAAAGCCTCCCATCTTGATAGCGAATTATGCAAACTATATTATTATTATTCGTGGATATCAATAAACCACCAAAAAAAGAATCATGCTAAGTTCTGAATGAAGAATTATCCAAGAACAACTGTTTTGATGTTTCAGAACTTCCCCCTGCGAAAGGTAGTGGGGTCTTGAAGTGAAATATCAATAATCATGCTTTTACTACTGTTACATTTTTACTCGGATGGGTGAACAGACTGCTGAGCCAGAGCAGATCCCTCAACAATAGTGGTCATCATGATCCACACAAGAAAGATGGTATGAGTAGTAGAAAAGTCATTATTTATTAAGCGATGGTTGCCATTTGATATCCAATTAATAGCCAAAGTAACCGTAGATGACGTAAAGACTCTTTTATTATCATTATGGCTTGTTCACTGAACTTATTAAACATACCTAACCTCAACGGCTGTATCTAAATATTCGTCCACTTGCGTAGCCCTCTCAATGAAGAATCTACACTAAGTACAATAATAAATGGCGCAGTTTAGCGGGTGTTATATTGCGATAACCGAGTCAAGCAACGTCGAGCGTGGCTGCTGCTCGGATCCGCTGAGCGACCCTGTCCTTGCAAGCAGCCCGCCTGCTTGGCCATTGGTAGTGGTTCGGAAGTCACCTTTAAGCCATTGGTCCCCAGGTTAAGTGTTAGAGAGGCCTACTAAGTAAGTTAACAAATTCTTATTTTAACCTGGTAAAATAAGAATTTTTTAACTCAAACACATGCAATACCAAATTGTAATAGAACAATAGCGTATCGATCTACTTCCCACAACCGACAAACTACTTGAATCGCCTCAGTCTCAGAACTTGAGAGGCTTCAGTGATGACCTCTCGGATGTTACGCGCTGTCATGCGCCACACCTCTGTTCTCAGATCCCACCCGCGCCTACTATATCCCTACAGCCACGGCCTACGCCGCGCCAGTCCAAAGTTCGAGTCATCGACACTGTTCTCGCGTTTCATCCATTCACCATCGGACGCCCATACGATTATCGGCGGCTTTCTAACACCGAATAGATAATGAATGGATGAATAATGAATGGGGTCAGAGGGTACCCGGGAGCAAGGACCTAGCGGAGTTGCCGTAGGACAAGATGTGACGTCGGCTCACCTGTTTGACGCAGTCGGTCAGGTGGTGTCAAAAACTGTTATTTTGAGAAGGAAGGTTTCAGGATGGTTTTGTAATTTCTTCCAAAAATGAAACACTGCGGATAACATCCGTGCCTGAATACTTGGATATTTGAGATTTAGAAATAACAAATCATTCACTTAAGAGTGAGATATATATCTCATTGGTTGGCTCAGAACAAGTTGATCATTAATAACAAGAAGTCTATGTGGGTTTATTATTTTTTGATAGCCAAAAGTCTGTGAGGAATTACAATTGAAATTCATTTTTCTGTCATAAGCATTTGTGTTTATATTGGTGTGTGTGGAAGGATTGAAATACTGTAGTTGCTATGGTAAAATATAGGTTTAGTAATTGATATAAATTTAAAATGAGACTGTTATGTAAGGGGACTTGTGGGAAAATTAAGACAAATTTTTTTTGAGGGTACATTGAAGTATGTCATTATTAACTATGGTGCTATATATGATAGTATTTAGGTATTTTTAAACCGTTGATCCAATTACAAAAAATTGTGGTACGTAATGTATATAACCTAAAATAATTTGATAGGCTGACATATTTTTCAATCTGAAAATATATTAACCTTCAGTTATACATATTGAGTTCAATAATGTATGTAAGAAAAATTATGCAGCAGTACGAACTATAGCAAACACTCGTTCTTCTAGTAAGTTTGCCATTAAAACGCTCAAGTAATTCAAAGAGATGGATCTTTTTGTCAACGAAAACAGTTTTGTTACTCTGGTAAAAAAAACATTTTAATGAATTCTTACTGTACTAAGGGAAATGCATTTTGGTAGAAAGAAAACCTATATTCAAAATGAAGATTGTGGATTATGATTAAGTAATGATTATTGTAATACTTATATCTGCATTGACAATCGGAATGTAAAATCTTAGCCATCACTCAGACAGAAAGAGAAATAAAGACTAAAATAATAAAATTAATTTCTTTCTCATTTCACACAAAATTCTTTGTGAGGCACATAAAATGTATAAGAGCATGTAATACAATTATTGAATAAAGACCTTTTGAACTTTGAACTTTGACATAACGATATTTCATTTCAAAATTTATTCATTCATACTATTATTCATTGTACGTAATGTAGTTTTAACGCCAAGTTTTATGAATCATCAACTTCTTTTCAAAAGGTTGTCTGTCACGTTATATTAGAAATATTCTCAACTTAAAGTTGGTAAAACATTACACACATATAACGTTAATACAATTATAGCCATCGAGAGATTAAACGTCAATTCTTTCCTCCTACCTTTAATTTGTAGGAGCAACTTTAACTTTTTTTAAGCAATTACTGGCCATGCAAAACTACAAAAGTTTAAAAAAACATTAAATATCAATAACAAGACACTACAAATTCACACACACTAAAGTTTAATTTTTCAAAATTATCTAAAATGTTTATATATGGGAATTCTAACGCCCAACAAACTTATCGTGTATAAAAGTACGGAGCTGATGTGCGTCACTTTGGGTCACCACGGTGACGTTAGAATCGCTAAAAATTACAGGAACTCCACCGGGATGCCATCCTCTGGCGTCACTACCATGACACACAGATTAACTTTCGTAGGCTGAATGCTTTACTGGCTGTGCGACCGTCATTCTACGTGTACATAGACACGGAGCTGATGTGCGTCAGTGTAGGACACCACGATGACGTCAAAGTTGTCAAATATTACACGACGAGAACTCTGATGGAACACCATGCTCTGACATCACTACCATGACAATCACATTTACAGAAGCAGACTAGCAAATATTAGAGTACTATACGACATGGGTAATAATCATCCTACTTGTATATTTCTGGTGCAATGACGTCACTACCATGACATCACATTTACAGAAGCAGACTAGCAAATATTAGAGTACTATACGACATGGGTAATAATCATCCTACTTGTAGATTTCTGGTGCAATGACGTCACTACCATGACAATCACATTTACAGAAGCAGACTAGCAAATATTAGAGTACTATACGACATGGGTAATAATCATCCTACTTGTATATTTCTGGTGCAATGACGTCACTACCATGACATCACATTTACAGAAGCAGACTAGCAAATATTAGAGTACTATACGACATGGGTAATAATCATTCTACTTGTATATTTCTGGTGCAATGACGTCACTACCATGACAATCACATTTACAGAAGCAGACTAGCAAATATTAGAGTACTATACGACATGGGTAATAATCATCCTACTTGTATATTTCTGGTGCAATGACGTCACTACCATGACATCACATTTACAGAAGCAGACTAGCAAATATTAGAGTACTATACGACATGGGTAATAATCATCCTACTTGTAGATTTCTGGTGCAATGACGTCACTACCATGACAATCACATTTACAGAAGCAGACTAGCAAATATTAGAGTACTATACGACATGGGTAATAATCATCCTACTTGTATATTTCTGGTGCAATGACGTCACTACCATGACATCACATTTACAGAAGCAGACTAGCAAATATTAGAGTACTATACGACATGGGTAATAATCATTCTACTTGTATATTTCTGGTGCAATGACGTCACTACCATGACAATCACATTTACAGAAGCAGACTAGCAAATATTAGAGTACTATACGACATGGGTAATAATCATCCTACTTGTATATTTCTGGTGCAATGACGTCACTACCATGACAATCACATTTACAGAAGCAGACTAGCAAATATTAGAGTACTATACGACATGGGTAATAATCATCCTACTTGTAGATTTCTGGTGCAATGACGTCACTACCATGACAATCACATTTACAGAAGCAGACTAGCAAATATTAGAGTACTATACGACATGGGTAATAATCATCCTTACTTGTATATTTCTGGTGCAATGACGTCACTACCATGACAATCACATTTACAGAAGCAGACTAGCAAATATTAGAGTACTATACGACATGGGTGATAATCATCTTACTTGTATATTTCTGGTGCAATGACGTCACTACCATGACAATCACATTTACAGAAGCAGACTAGCAAATATTAGAGTACTATACGACATGGGTAATAATCATCCTACTTGTATATTTCTGGTGCAATGACGTCACTACCATGACAATCAGATTTACAGAAGCAGACTAGCAAATATTAGAGTACTATACGACATGGGTAATAATCATCCTACTTGTATATTTCTGGTGCAATGACGTCACTACCATGACAATCAGATTTACGGAAGCAGACTAGCAAATATTACAGTACTATACGACATGGGTAATTAATCATCCTGCTTGTATATTTCTGGTGAAATGACGTCACTACCATGACAAGCAGATATACCCTCGTAGGCTGAGTGCTTTACTACCTGGGTGATCGTCATGATACTTGTGTATAGATAAATACGAAGCTGTTGTACGTCTGTGAGGTCAGCATTGTGACGTTAGAGTTGTCAAACATTACATGACGGGAACTCCGCTGGGGACTCTGAGACCTGACGTCACTACCATGACAAGCAGATATACCCTCGTAGGCTGAGTGCTTTACTACCTGGGTGATCGTCATGATACTTGTGTATAGATAAATACGAAGCTGTTGTACGTCAGTGAGGTCAGCACTTGTGTCGTTAGAGTTGTCAAACATTACATGACGGGAACTCCGCTGGAACTCTGAGACCTGACGTCACTACCATGACAAGCAGATATACCCTCGTAGGCTGAGTGCTTTACTACCTGGGTGATCGTCATGATACTTGTGTATAGATAAATACGAAGCTGTTGTACGTCAGTGAGGTCAGCATTTTGACGTTAGAGTTGTCAAACATTACATGACGGGAACTTCCGCTGGGACTCTGAACCTGACGTCACTACCATGACAAGCAGATATACCCTCGTAGGCTGAGTGCTTTACTATCTGGGTGATCGTCATGATACTTGTGTATAGATAAATACGAAGCTGTTGTGCGTCAGTGAGGTCAGCATTGTGACGTTAGAGTTGTCAAACATTACATGACGGGAACTCCGCTGGGACTCAGTGAACTGACGTCACTACCATGACAAGCCGATATACCCTCGTAGGCTGAGTGCTTTACTATCCTGGGTGATCGTCATGATACTTGTGTATAGATAAATACGAAGCTGTTGTGCGTCAGTGAGGTCAGCACTTGTGACGTTTAGAGTTGTCAAACATTACATGACGGGAACTCCGCTGGGACTCAGTGAACTGACGTCACTACCATGACAAGCAGATATACCCTCGTAGGCTGAGTGCTTTACTATCTGGGTGATCGTCATGATACTTGTGTATAGATAAATACGAAGCTGTTGTGCGTCAGTGAGGTCAGCACTGTGACGTTAGAGTTGTCAAACATTACATGACGGGAACTCCGCTGGGACTCTGAGACCTGACGTCACTACCATGACAAGCAGATATACCCTCGTAGGCTGAGTGCTTTACTACCTAGGTGATCGTCATGATACTTGTGTATAGATAAATACGAAGCTGTTGTACGTCTGTGAGGTCAGCACTGTGACGTTAGAGTTGTCAAACATTACATGACGGGAACTCCGCTGGGACTCTGAGACCTGACGTCACTACCATGACAAGCAGATATACCCTCGTAGGCTGAGTGCTTTACTACCTGGGTGATCGTCATGATACTTGTGTATAGATAAATACGAAGCTGTTGTACGTCAGTGAGGTCAGCATTGTGACGTTAGAGTTGTCAAACATTACATGACGGGAACTCCGCTGGGACTCTGAGACCTGACGTCACTACCATGACAAGCAGATATACCCTCGTAGGCTGAGTGCTTTACTACCTGGGTGATCGTCATGATACTTGTGTATAGATAAATACGAAGCTGTTGTGCGTCAGTGAGGTCAGCATTGTGACGTTAGAGTTGTCAAACATTACATGACGGGAACTCCGCTGGGACTCCGTGAACTGACGTCACTACCATGACAAGCCGATATACCCTCGTAGGCTGAGTGCCTTTACTATCTGGGTGATCGTCATGATACTTGTGTATAGATAAATACGAAGCTGTTGTGCGTCAGTGAGGTCAGCACTGTGACGTTAGAGTTGTCAAACATTACATGACGGGAACTCCGCTGGACTCTGAGACCTGACGTCACTACCATGACAAGCCGATATACCCTCGTAGGCTGAGTGCTTTACTATCTGGGTGATCGTCATGATACTTGTGTATAGATAAATACGAAGCTGTTGTACGTCAGTGAGGTCAGCACTGTGACGTTAGAGTTGTCAAACATTACATGACGGGAACTCCGCTGGGACTCAGTGAACTGACGTCACTACCATGACAAGCCGATATACCCTCGTAGGCTGAGTGCTTTACTATCTGGTGTGGGTGATCGTCATGATACTTGTGTATAGATAAATACGAAGCTGTTGTACGTCAGTGAGGTCACCACGGTGACGTTAGAGTTGTCAAACATTACATGACGGGAATTCCGCTGGGACTCCGTGAACTGACGTCACTACCATGACAAGCAGATATACCCTCGTAGGCTGAGTGCTTTACTACCTGGGTGATCGTCATGATACTTGTGTATAGATAAATACGAAGCTGTTGTACGTCAGTGAGGTCAGCACTGTGACGTTAGAGTTGTCAAACATTACATGACGGGAACTCCGCTGGGACTCTGAGACCTGACGTCACTACCATGACAAGCAGATATACCCTCGTAGGCTGAGTGCTTTACTACCTAGGTGATCGTACATGATACTTGTGTATAAATACGAAGCTGTTGTACGTCTGTGAGGTCAGCACTGTGACGTTAGAGTTGTCAAACATTACATGACGGGAACTCCGCTGGGACTCTGAGACCTGACGTCACTACCATGACAAGCAGATATACCCTCGTAGGCTGAGTGCTTTACTACCTAGGTGATCGTCATGATACTTGTGTATAGATAAATACGAAGCTGTTGTACGTCAGTGAGGTCATCACGGTGACGTTAGAGTTGTCAAACATTACATGACGGGAACTCCGCTGGGACTCTGAGACCTGACGTCACTACCATGACAAGCAGATATACCCTCGTAGGCTGAGTGCTTTACTACCTGGGTGATCGTCATGATACTTGTGTATAGATAAATACGAAGCTGTTGTACGTCAGTGAGGTCACCACGGTGACGTTAGAGTTGTCAAACATTACATGACGGGAACTCCGCTGGGACTCTGAGACCTGACGTCACTACCATGACAAGCCGTCGTAGGCTGGCTGTTTCACTACCTGGATTAACAATGTCGAACTGGATTCGTTTTGTATTTATGTCCTGTTCGTTTTCTGGAGAATACTGGACGTTTTCTATCCCTTATCATGCATTGTATAGAAGGTATATTATAATATAGAAATATAGAAGGTATGGTTAACAATTTTTATTTTGTATATTGTCATGAATCAAAAGAGGCTTGTTTGGGTTTGTTCAAAATAATGTACTTACTTTTGAAGTGCCAGACTCCTATTATGTGATTTGCAAGGTTGTGCTCCATCCCTTGCACTAAGAAGACATAAATATTTTACGTTCTTTTAAACTTATACTAATTTATTCGCTTCAATTTGTATATTTTCCATACCGGATGGATCTTTTAGAAAATGTGAAGCTCCAAATATAGGCTCTTTTAGTATACGATGTCAATAGATTTCGAAGTGACTCGTGAAAAAGTAATTATTTATACAACTTAGAATACTTGATTGTTACAAAACGACCTAATTTTAGACCTCTTTATAAGATACCAGCTGAAGATTCATCAGAAATGACGGGGAAAAGACAACACTGCCCACCCAGTCATATCCCGCATACCATTACAGTCCAAGCGTTGGATTAAGATGTTTTATTTAGCTTACAGTCTCGCACCCAGAATTTATAAAAAGACAACGATTTTACTCTTTTTTTTCTTTTCTTACTTAACTTTTAAAATTTATTATAATATTCCGATAATTCGTTAAAACACAACTTCTATATTACAAATAGATTTTGATAGAATCAATTTACCAATGTGATATGTCACACAGAAAATTATTTCATTGTTTGTATATTTCTATTTATATAACTCTTTGAATTCTCAGTGGAGCTAAACAATAATTTTAGTTATTACTGTTACCAAACAAAATAAAGTAAAGTAAAGATGTCTTATTTTACCAGGTGAAGTTAGGGCTAAGAAGCCCTCTCTAACACTTAACCTGGGGACCAACGGCTTAAATGTGACTTCCGAACCACCACCAGTGGCCGGGCAGGCGGGCTGCTTGCATGGACATGAAAGCTCAGCGGTCACCCATCCAAGCAGCAGCCACGCTCGACATTGCTTGATACGGTTATCTTGCGATAACCGCTGTACCTGCTTCACTACGCCATTGGTGAGTGGGGTACTAAGGAACAGCACGAATAAATGGTGTAGGATGTGTGCTTGTATCGTATAATCTGGCTCTCACCCATACACCGAGACACGAAATCCATTAAATAGGCTCAATCTTGTTCTCTGTAATATGTATTATCATTTAACACTGGCTTTAAAGTGAATACCTCCTTTTCGTATAAACGAAATCAGTTCCATCAAGGTCCGGACCGAACTCATCAATGCCACCGTATCACGGGCCTTCCCACTCCATTGTGACTCCCGTGACCGATTCCGCTTCGACATCCGGTGAGTCCCGAGTTGTGACTCGCTAGTGCCGCAACGCTTTGTTTTACCACTGAAGAACGTGCCCTAAGTTTCTAGGGCTCTCTGACACACCGGGACAGCCAGCACTGGTGACGTCATTCTTGATGTCACAATTCCTGCACTTCGACAGTCATGCGTTACAGCAATCAGCAGAGGTTTAGCAATGTTTAATGGATCCTTCGGTGTGTCCAGGGCTTCGCCAAGGGATTTAACACCATCGGCATAAAACTGAAGATCGATAGTCGTTCTAAATGGTCTCTAACCCAAACTTGAGCTATCTAACTTTAAAGTATACTAGCTTAGATTATATTCTATAGAATTATGAACATCACTAATCCACTATAATTGAACATTGCCTTTTCCACCGATCTACCTGTACCTTACAATTTGATCTGGAGTTTATGAAACAACGATACGGATGGAGAAACTTTCTTGTAAACCGGATTATTTGTGCAATCATAGACATCTAACTTCATCTTCGGACTGAAGAGTGTTAGTTCTTTCTACTAATAAAGTAGATTGACTTCTGCTGTGGATATCCTGTGGATATAGCTTGCACTTTAATCTGGAATTGATGACACATTTGATCTCACATCTAACTAACTTCTGAGTGAAGAGTGTTAGTTCTTTCTACTAATAAAGTAGATTGACTTCTGCTGTGGATATCCTGTGGATATAGCTTGCACTTTAATGTGGAATTGATGACACATTTGATCTCACATCTAACTAACTTCTGAGTGAAGAGTGTTAGTTCTTTCTACTAATAGAGTAGATTGACTTCTGCTGTGGATATCCTGTGGATATAGCTTGCACTTTAATGTGGAATTGATGACACATTTGATCTCACATCTAACTAACTTCGGAGTGAAGAGTGTTAGTTCTTTCTACTAATAAAGTAGATTGACTTCTGCTGTGGATATCCTGTGGATATAGCTTGCACTTTAATGTGGAATTGATGACACATTTGATCTCACATCTAACTAACTTCGGAGTGAAGAGTGTTAGTTCTTTCTACTAATAAAGTAGATTGACTTCTGCTCTGGATATCATGTGGATATAGCTTGCAGTTTAATCTGAAATTGGTGACATATTTCATCACACATCCAACTAACTTCGGAGTGAAGAGTGTTAGTCCTTTCTACTAATAAAGTAGATTGACTTCTGCTCTGGATATCATGTGGATATAGCTTGCAGTTTAATCTGAAATTGGTGACATATTTCATCTCACATCCAACTAACTTCGGAGTGAAGAGTGTTAGTCCTTTCTACTAATAAAGTAGATTGACTTCTGCTCTGGATATCATGTGGATATAGCTTGCAGTTTAATCTGAAATTGGTGACATATTTTATCTCACATCCAACTAACTTCGGAGTGAAGAGTGTTAGTTCTTTCTACTAATAAAGTAGATTGACTTCTGCTCTGGATATCATGTGGATATAGCTTGCAGTTTAATCTGAAATTGGTGACATATTTCATCTCACATCCAACTAACTTCGGAGTGAAGAGTGTTAGTCCTTTCTACTAATAAAGTAGATTGACTTCTGCTCTGGATATCATGTGGATATAGCTTGCAGTTTAATCTGAAATTGGTGACATATTTCATCTCACATCCAACTAACTTCGGAGTGAAGAGTGTTAGTCCTTTCTACTAATAAAGTAGATTGACTTATGCTCTGGATATCATGTGGATATAGCTTGCAGTTTAATCTGAAATTGGTGACATATTTCATCTCACATCCAACTAACTTCGGAGTGAAGAGTGTTAGTTCTTTCTACTAATAAAGTAGATTGACTTCTGCTCTGGATATCATGTGGATATAGCTTGCAGTTTAATCTGAAATTGGTGACATATTTCATCTCACATCCAACTAACTTCGGAGTGAAGAGTGTTAGTCCTTTCTACTAATAAAGTAGATTGACTTCTGCTCTGGATATCCTGTGGATATAGCTTGCACTTTAATGTGGAATTGATGACACATTTGATCTCACATCTAACTAACTTCGGAGTGAAGAGTGTTAGTCCTTTCTACTAATAAAGTAGATTGACTTCTGCTCTGGATATCATGTGGATATAGCTTGCAGTTTAATCTGAAATTGGTGACATATTTCATCTCACATCCAACTAACTTCGGAGTGAAGAGTGTTAGTTCTTTCTACTAATAAAGTGAACTGTCCAGCAATGCAATCGATATACCCTCACAGTAATTGTCTGCTCGGTGTTTATCAAACGTCCACGACCTCGACACAATTTAAGTACATGTGAACAAAAGGTATACCTTAGAGTCTTTGTTAACACAATTAACTTCTTTAAATATTTCACCCTCGCTGTGGAGAACCATCTTCAGTCAATAGATGTTAGACAGTAGTTTCTTATGAATTAAAATGTTGTGATGCGGCGTGAGCCGGACAATTTAGAAGTTTGTTGTGACTTAAAATATTGTGATGCGGCGTGAGCCGGACAATTTATAAGTTTGTTGTAAGTTAAAATATTGTGATGCGGCGTGAGCCGGACAATTTATAAGTTTGTTGTAAGTTAAAATATTGTGATGCGGCGTGAGCCGGACAATTTATAAGTTTGTTATTACTTAAATTATTTGAGTAATAATTTTCTTGTGGGTGAAGAGCGACAGTAGTTTCTTGTGAATTAAAATGTTCTGATGCGGCGTGAGCCGGACAATTTAGAAGTTTGTTGTAACTTAAAATATTGTGATGCGGCGTGAGCCGGACAATTTATAAGTTTGTTGTAACTTAAAATATTTTGATGCGGCGTGAGCCGAACAATTTAGAAGTTTGTTGTACCTTATAATATTGTGATGCGGCGTGAGCCGGACAATTTAGAAGTTTGTTGTACCTTAAATTATTTTGATGCGGCGTGAGCCGAACAATTTAGAAGTTTGTTGTTGCAAGTTTGTCGTGGTAAGTTTACAAACTGAACAACGACTAAAATATCGAGAAATGAGTATAATTATGAATATGCTACCTGTTTTCCCTTTTTACTTAATGCAACATCTTTGGTTTTAACCATTGGTAATGGAATTCATAACAAATCAATACATCACTGTGTGTCAAATCGAAATTTATAATGATAGCGGTTTTTATGTTGACATGTTCTATGTTTGTGTTTTCAAAGTCTATTTGATAGATGGACAAGGAAGTTAATTTTGCTTTTCATTTTATGTTACTTGCTTGATTTATATACAGTTAATTTAGTTCTACAATGTAATCTGATTATGAACGAATTTTGAGATGCGAATTTGCTGAGGAATAATTTATTGTGCACAAAGAAGTGATCGCGGTATGTGTAGCGGGCAGTGAGGTTCCCTAGTTATTATAACTATTTAATAAGCATCACAGTCAATATGCGCTACGGTGACTTTGCCCGACAACGGCATACCCCGTGTGTACTAATTATAATTAATCCACGCACTGAATGGACACGTGCAGAGAAGCGGCCATATGTGGATGCGTGAGAGCCCGTTTTAGTGATGATAATGAAGTAGACTCGTATGAATAAAAGATGTAATCCAGTAAAAGTACAATGAAACCATAAACATCGACTGATTTAAATTAGTTTCATCTTTCGGTAGAAGGCTGTAGTGGAGGTATGGGTGACGAAAAAATAGGTCCGTCCGTCAAAAAGAAAAAACATCCTCGGGGTGCCGGCCGGAAATTCCATCCCGAGGTGTGTGGGGTGGGAGGGGGGAGGGAGAAGCATGATTTCTGAACCACCGACAGGTAGGACTCCCGGTCCGACCCGGTCATTATGACCATTAGCCTTCTCGGTTGTTTGCATTTTATTTGGAATGAAACTAAAGCGGCTGCGTTCTTGATCGGCTTCCTTGCCGACTCGAGAAGCAGCTGCTGTATCGGTTTTTTCTGCTCTGGCCGTGTCAATATTTCTTCACGTGATAGAAGAAATAGGCAAGCGCATAATTTGGAATCAATTACAAAGTTTGATAACTTATGCGCTCAGAAGCTTCATGAATATGTATACTTTCAGCCGCTATAAACTAAACGTAACCTGCAAGACAGGCAGTGGATGTATAATGAACTTTTCACTGAATGAAACAAGTCTTTTACTCTCGTGTATGTTGTCAAATATTGCATCTTCAAAACCAGTTTTGATTAATAGGATGAATCAATACATATGTCACTATTGCTTAATAAAAACAAACCTACCTCATTAAATGCTCTTTAAATGTTATCGTGAAGGTTACACAATTGTTTAAGAAAATGAATTTTAATCACCATTGTAACAAATCCAAAATAATACGTAAAATTTTAAAAGGCTCGCATTTAGGTACCCTATTTCATATTAAAACGAGGAAATTGTTAATTTCTTAGTGCTAGTTACAATCAGCAGTAAATCAAATCTAAATAACTCTGAGTTACCTCTGACTAAGGCTGTGACGTTTGGTTCTCAGGTATTCCCCCCCCCCCTTTATTGCGAGTTCTGGTGTGCCTCAAGGCTCTCACCTTGGTTCCTTCTCAATATTTGTCAGTGACATCAAGAAGGTCATTACAGTCCCCTCTCTACTGTTTGTGGACGACATGCAGATATTCGTTGAGGTTGTATCTTGTCGAGATAGCCAACTTTTACAGAATGCCGTGGATTACATCTTTGGTTGGTGCTCCTCTAATGAAATGTCTGTGAACCCAACAAGAGCAAAGTTAATAACCTATAGTAGAAGAACAACTGTCTTGGTGGCCGAGAAGTCTGCGGTTGAGAGGTGTAACATCATAGGGAGTTGTGATTGATTCGATCTTTGAGTTTGACTTCCATATTGGCAACATCTGGTCTAGAGCCTCCAGGTCTTTGCGATTGAACATGGGATTGTTAAGTATGGGCTGAGCACCGAAGCAGCTGTACTAATGTTCAAAACACTTGTTTGTCCACTGCTCGAGTATTCTTCTGTGATCTGGTGTGTCTTCCAACTACAACACATTAAGCAGCTCCAATCAGTACGGAGGTGGTTTGTGAGATTCCTGGGCTGCCGTGCTGAATTCCGCCACCTTGATGTCCCAGTCGACGAGCTGTCAGCTGTGCTTGAGCTTCACAGTTTGGAGTGTAGACGTCGTGTTGGATCTTTCCTTTCTGTACCGACTCATAAACCATCGAATTGACTACTGGGGACGTTTTTAATTTCATATTCCCACTAGAAAAAAAAAAACAGCAGCGCTTGTTTGAGCCTAGTCATGCTGCCAGGAACTATCTGTGGCACAGACCCATTGCGAGGCTCATGCGGCTTGGGAAATAGATCTTTTCATCGGTGGATTTCATTCCTCCACCCTGCAAGCTATCAAGTGTGCTGCTGCAGAATCCTAAAATTATTGTTGAATTGAAGCAGGATTCAATTTTCAGTTTCTTTACTTTTATTATTCACTATTGTTATTTCATATCTATATTTTGTTGCTGTTTTTCTTCTGTAGTTTTAGTGTTTATTACTATTGTTATTTATTGTTGTTTAAAATGTTTTACTGCATTTGTTAATTGAAATTTTCTAATACTGATCCTTATTGTTTCATATTGTTATTGGTTTATCAACTGCTGATATGAATTTACTTGTTCTATTAATTTCTCTGTTCCGATGCTACATATTATCTTTTCTTCTTGTGTTGTTATATTGTTTTTATCACAATATCTTTAATGTGTATTGTCTGGTCATCATAGTATTCTGTCATGCTCTGTTAGATGTTTTTGCAAGTCTTGTTTTGTTATGCTGCCTTCATCCTTAGTCACTATTTCTTCATAAGCCATATTGCCTTTGCACTTTAGCCATCCAAAACTTATTCTTGTATGTAAATTGGTGTTATACCGTGGGCATGTAAATATATCAAGCTAAGAAGTGTTTTAAACGTACTCATACGATTCTTGTGTATTAACAACACTTTATTTTTCAGTAAAAATTTAAACCATTTACTCAATGGTTTATGATTAAATTTATGTTTATAGTATTAATGATTTTATACTAAGAGTTAAAGCGTGATTAGTTGTAGTCTTTTGTTTATTTCGAGGCAAATGTTTTAGAGAGTTACGTTGTTATTTTATCCAATTTATTCTTGCATTTAATGTAAATTACTGACATAATAACTTTAATAAAGCAGCAGTTACTTTGTCATGCAGATACAATAGCGGCTGGATGAAAGCTCTAGCTTAGTGTAGAGGAATAGTAGGTCCAATTATATCTCCATCAAAACTCTAGCTGAGTCTGGAGATATAGTAGGTCTAATTATTCTATATCAAACTCTACCTTAGTTTAGAGGTGTAGCACAATCAAGCGTGTATGTATCAAGGCTCTAGCTGAGTCTGGAGATATAGTAGGTCTAATTATTCTATATCAAACTCTACCTTAGTTTAGAGGTGTAGCACAATCAAGCGTGTATGTATCAAGGCTCTAGCTGAGTCTGGAGATATAGTAGGTCTAATTATTCTATATCAAACTCTACCTTAGTTTAGAGGTGTAGCACAATCAATCGTGTATGTATCGAGGCTCTAGCTGAGTCTGGAGATATAGTAGGTCTAATTATTCTATATCAAACTCTACCTTAGTTTAGAGGTGTAGCACAATCAATCGTGTATGTATCGAGGCTCTAGCTGAGTCTGGAGATATAGTAGGTCTAATTATTCTATATCAAACTCTACCTTAGTTTAGAGGTGTAGCACAATCAAGCGTGTATGTATCGAGGCTCTAGCTGAGTCTGGAGATATAGTAGGTCTAATTATTCTATATCAAACTCTACCTTAGTTTAGAGGTGTAGCACAATCAATCGTGTATGTATCAAGGCTCTAGCTGAGTCTGGAGATATAGTAGGTCTAATTATTCTATATCAAACTCTACCTTAGTTTAGAGGTGTAGCACAATCAATCGTGTATGTATCAAGGCTCTAGCTGAGTCTGGAGATATAGTAGGTCTAATTATTCTATATCAAACTCTACCTTAGTTTAGAGGTGTAGCACAATCAAGCGTGTATGTATCAAGGCTCTAGCTGAGTCTGGAGATATAGTAGGTCTAATTATTCTATATCAAACTCTACCTTAGTTTAGAGGTGTAGCACAATCAATCGTGTATGTATCGAGGCTCTAGCTGAGTCTGGAGATATAGTAGGTCTAATTATTCTATATCAAACTCTACCTTAGTTTAGAGGTGTAGCACAATCAATCGTGTATGTATCAAGGCTCTAGCTGAGTCTGGAGATATAGTAGGTCTAATTATTCTATATCAAACTCTACCTTAGTTTAGAGGTGTAGCACAATCAAGCGTGTATGTATCAAGGCTCTAACTGAGTCTGGAGATATAGTAGGTCTAATTATTCTATATCAAACTCTACCTTAGTTTAGAGGTGTAGCACAATCAAGCGTGTTTGTATCAAGGCTCTAGCTGAGTCTGGAGATATAGTAGGTCTAATTATTCTATATCAAACTCTACCTTAGTTTAGAGGTGTAGCACAATCAAGCGTGTATGTATCAAGGCTCTAACTGAGTCTGGAGATATAGTAGGTCTAATTATTCTATATCAAACTCTACCTTAGTTTAGAGGTGTAGCACAATCAAGCGTGTATGTATCAAGGCTCTAACTGAGTCTGGAGATATAGTAGGTCTAATTATTCTATATCAAACTCTACCTTAGTTTAGAGGTGTAGCACAATCAAGCGTGTATGTATCAAGGCTCTAACTGAGTCTGGAGATATAGTAGGTCTAATTATTCTATATCAAACTCTACCTTAGTTTAGAGGTGTAACACAATCAAGCGTGTATGTATCAAGCCTCTAGCTGAGTCTGGAGATATAGTAGGTCTAATTATTCTATATCAAACTCTACCTTAGTTTAGAGGTGTAGCACAATCAAGCGTGTATGTATCAAGGCTCTAACTGAGTCTGGAGATATAGTAGGTCTAATTATTCTATATCAAACTCTACCTTAGTTTAGAGGTGTAGCACAATCAAGCGTGTTTGTATCAAGGCTCTAGCTGAGTCTGGAGATATAGTAGGTCTAATTATTCTATATCAAACTCTACCTTAGTTTAGAGGTGTAGCACAATCAAGCGTGTATGTATCAAGGCTCTAACTGAGTCTGGAGATATAGTAGGTCTAATTATTCTATATCAAACTCTACCTTAGTTTAGAGGTGTAGCACAATCAAGCGTGTATGTATCAAGGCTCTAACTGAGTCTGGAGATATAGTAGGTCTAATTATTCTATATCAAACTCTACCTTAGTTTAGAGGTGTAGCACAATCAAGCGTGTATGTATCAAGGCTCTAACTGAGTCTGGAGATATAGTAGGTCTAATTATTCTATATCAAACTCTACCTTAGTTTAGAGGTGTAACACAATCAAGCGTGTATGTATCAAGCCTCTAGCTGAGTCTGGAGATATAGTAGGTCTAATTATTCTATATCAAACTCTACCTTAGTTTAGAGGTGTAGCACAATCAAGCGTGTATGTATCAAGGCTCTAACTGAGTCTGGAGATATAGTAGGTCTAATTATTCTATATCAAACTCTACCTTAGTTTAGAGGTGTAGCACAATCAAGCGTGTATGTATCAAGCCTCTAGCTGAGTCTTGAGATATAGTAGGTCTAATTATTCTATATCAAACTCTACCTTAGTTTAGAGGTGTAGCACAATCAAGCGTGTATGTATCAAGGCTCTAACTGAGTCTGGAGATATAGTAGGTCTAATTATTCTATATCAAACTCTACCTTAGTTTAGAGGTGTAGCACAATCAAGCGTGTTTGTATCAAGGCTCTAGCTGAATCCAGAGGTACAGTAAACTAATTGGTATTTGTATCAAAGTTAAAGCGAAGTCTATAGATATAGCAGATCTAATGGTGTCTGTATCAGAGCTCTAGCTGAGTCTAGAGGTACAGTAAGTTCATTAGCATCTCGATCAAAGCTTAATCTAAGTCTAGAGATATAGTAGATGTAATGGTGTCTATATCAAAGCTCTAGTTGCGTCTAGAGGTACTTACACTCATTGGTAACTGTATGAAAGTTAAAGCCAAGTGTAGAGATGTAACAGATCTATGCGTGTTTGTTTCAAAGTACTAGATGTGTATATAAGATCTAATGGTAACAGTAAGTTCTCGCCGAATCTTAATGCTTTGTTTAAGGTTTGTTATTGACGATGGAAGGTTTGAAAGGATAACAGGATTTCGAACATTGGTCATCGTTATAGGTTGTAAAAGGTTTAACACAACGTTTCGAGGATTGGCATCCATCCTCTTCGTCAGGGATATGATTCATAAAATTCTCCACCTGACGAAGAGGATAGATTCCAATTCTCGAAACGTTGTGTTATAACCTATAACGAAGGCAAATGTCCGAATCTTCATGTCCAGTTGTTCTGAGAGTAAGTGTGCCTCCCTCCACAATGTGACCCTCTTGAGAGTTCCGTAAGTATATGACCGTGTCAAGGGTAATTACGCTCATGTAGTGTCGCCAACAAGATGGCCGCGGCCAGCACGTGGTCACATACCTATTGTATGCAGATTCACCAATTAAAGCGATCTGTCAATGACCATCGCCACTGTCTCGTCGTGGCAAGAGTCTTGTGTCTCGACCTGTGAGTGAACTTTCCTAACAGAATATCGGAACACGCTAAGAGTAACATATTTATTTCAATTTTGCTCGCGGGATAAATAGCACTCTGTGTAACTAACCTAGTTATGTGCAACACCAACTCCTCGCATTTACAGACGAAAATCCCCTCCCAACGACATAAATGTAATGTCAAATATTTTGTTGAAATCGTAGGTTATATCGCGCTAAATAGCACTCTGTGTAACTAACCTAGTTATGTGCATACTTACAGACGGAAATATCCCCTTTACCGATTGCATAAATGTAATGTCAAATATTTTGTTGAAATCTTAGGTTATATCGCGCAGGGGTAAATAGCACTCTGTGTAACTAACCTAGTTATGTGCTATTACAGACGGAAATATCCTTTACCGATTGCATAAATGTGTCAAATATTTTGTTGAAATCTTAGGTTATATCGCGCAGGGGTAAATAGCACTCTGTGTAACTAACCTAGTTATGTGCAACACCAACTCCTCGCACTTACAGACGGAAATATCCCCTTTACCGATTGCATAAATGTAATGTCAAATATTTTGTTGAAATCTTAGGTTATATCGCGCAGGGGTAAATAGCACTCTGTGTAACTAACCTAGTTATGTGCAACACCAACTCCTCGCACTTTACAGACGAAAATATCCCCTTTACCGATTGCATAAATGTAATGTCAAATATTTTGTTGAAATCTTAGGTTATATCGCGCAGGGGTAAATAGCACTCTGTGTAACTAACCTAGTTATGTGCAACACCAACTCCTCGCACTTACAGACGGAAATATCCCCTTTACCGATTGCATAAATGTAATGTCAAATATTTTGTTGAAAATCTTAGGTTATATCGCGCAGGGGTAAATAGCACTCTGTGTAACTAACCTAGTTATGTGCAACACCAACTCCTCGCACTTACAGACGGAAAATATCCCCTTTACCGATTGCATAAATGTAATGTCAAATATTTTGTTGAAATCTTAGGTTATATCGCGCAGGGGTAAATAGCACTCTGTGTAACTAACCTAGTTATGTGCAACACCAACTCCTCGCACTTACAGACGAAAATATCCCCTTTACCGATTGCATAAATGTAATGTCAAATATTTTGTTGAAATCTTAGGTTATATCGCGCAGGGGTAAATAGCACTCTGTGTAACTAACCTAAGTTATGTGCAACACCAACTCCTCGCACTTACAGACGGAAATATCCCCTTTACCGATTGCATAAATGTAATGTCAAATATTTTGTTGAAATCTTAGGTTATATCGCGCAGGGGTAAATAGCACTCTGTGTAACTAACCTAGTTATGTGCAACACCAACTCCTCGCACTTTACAGACGAAAATATCCCCTTTACCGATTGCATAAATGTAATGTCAAATATTTTGTTGAAATCTTTAGGTTATATCGCGCAGGGGTAAATAGCACTCTGTGTAACTAACCTAGTTATGTGCAACACCAACTCCTCGCACTTACAGACGGAAATATCCCCTTTACCGATTGCATAAATGTAATGTCAAATATTTTGTTGAAATCTTAGGTTATATCGCGCAGGGTAAATAGCACTCTGTGTAACTAACCTAGTTATGTGCAACACCAACTCCTCGCACTTACAGACGGAAATATCCTCTTTACCGATTGCATAAATGTAGTGTCAAATATTTTGTTGAAATCTTAGGTTATATCGCGCAGGGGTAAATAGCACTCTGTGTAACTAACCTAGTTATGTGCAACACCAACTCCTCGCACTTACAGACGGAAATATCCCCTTTACCGATTGCATAAATGTAATGTCAAATATTTTGTTGAAAATCTTAGGTTATATCGCGCAGGGGTAAATAGCACTCTGTGTAACTAACCTAGTTATGTGCAACACCAACTCCTCGCACTTACAGACGGAAATATCCCCTTTACCGATTGCATAAATGTAATGTCAAATATTTTGTTGAAATCTTAGGTTATATCGCGCAGGGGTAAATAGCACTCTGTGTAACTAACCTAGTTATGTGCAACACCAACTCCTCGCACTTACAGACGGAAATATCCCCTTTACCGATTGCATAAATGTAATGTCAAATATTTTGTTAAAATCTTAGGTTATATCGCGCAGGGGTAAATAGCACTCTGTGTAACTAACCTAGTTATGTGCAACACCAACTCCTCGCACTTACAGACGAAAATATCCCCTTTACCGATTGCATAAATGTAATGTCAAATATTTTGTTGAAATCTTAGGTTATGTCGCACAGGGGAAAACCTTAGCCTTCAGGGCTGAAAACCTTTTATTGTAACAATCAGATGGTATTACAAACTGATTAATCGCTGACTGACGTAATAGTTTACACAGCCTTTAAGTTAATAAACATGGTTTTGTCGCCCGGCACATTTCCTTTATATAAACGCAAAGTTCCTAAATAACTTTCTTAATAAAATTCTTCCCTTTAACTTGACTCCACTGCGTTCAGATGATCGTGCAAGCTGGTAACCTCAAAATGTTTACCTCAAAGTGTTTCGACCACGAAAAGATGACCAAGACCCCAAATTGATTAGCTAAGACATTAATTTGTAAAATAAAAACTGCTTTACCATAAAGGTTAAGCACGTGCAGCTACGTTGCTGGCTTCAATAAAAAGTTAAGAACATAATTACTTTTACTATTCACTTAATAAATTCGTTAAAATTAATATTTAAAATATGTCCTCGGCTTGATAACTAATCAAACGCAAAATTAATACGTACAGACAAAACTTGCGTTAGTTTGCTTTGTTGGGTGAGACAGGCCAATTTCTCTAACGGATATCCATTTTTATTGAGATGAAAATTATTTCACGATTTCATATCAAACGTCAATTTGTGTAAACCTAACATTTTAAGATCAATGCCATTCCTCATGCAGACGGACAGTTCATTCAAAAATCACTTTCCTTTCTCTCTTGGCTAGTGTAACCCATTTTAAGCAACGGATTAATTCATTCCAATTGATCGGTCACCCAGTCGAATGCCAAAACCTCACCTCTGTTATAAAATGTTTGCGACGTCAAAAAGCATTTAAGGCTTCTTTCAGCCTGGTGTCTCATATATGTGTATGGCTCGGCCTCAGTTTAAAGCTCATTGGAGCATATAAAACAGTTCCTTCCAAAATGTAGAGACACGGCAGAGTTAACAGTTGCAATGACTTGAATGCTGGTCTAAACGACTGTCTGAAATTGTTTTTGTGATGGTTCGAATAGTGCAAGTTCCCCAAAGAACCACTCCGTTGAAAGAATAAAGGTAAATTAAGCCACAACACGCCGTTATCAGAAGCTGACTCGAGCAGTATTTTGCTACAGACCTCAGAACATAAACGCCTGAGGATGTTTTGGCACAAACATGATTAACATGCTCGTTCCAAGTCAACACTCGTTCAAGGTGTGCTCCAAGGAGTTTTGAAGAACTTAAATCTGAAGTGAGAGGTTATACGGCCACGTAAAAGAAAGCCCGTTCATAATTAATTATAAACTATCGTACTGTCAAACATTACAATTCCATGGGGAATAAGGGGGAAGATCGTGCGTCATTGGTCTGTCACAGACTACCAGAGTGGTGAGTCAACGGAATGGACACACCGCAACTGTATTCTGTCACACTTTCCTACCAATTACATTTGCTTATTCAAACTGATCCTGCATATATACACACACAAAGCAAGACAAATTACATTCAAGATGGCGGTCAATCTACAGTTTTAGTATCTGATTCTAGTGTAATTACAATTTGCAAATGATTACAATTAATTAGCAGAAAACTATCTATAAAGAAAATAATTACAATAATAACTTTAAAATGAACTAAGTCAATAAAACAGACAATATCGTTGACAAATTGTTGTGATTACATTATTAACGAATAATAAATCGTTTTATGAATAAACGTAGAGTCAACAGCAAATCGAACACAATAAAAGCTTAACACTAAATGCCAGAAAACAAAAAAACCACGTTCACAAGTATGTTGCAAGTAATACCACTCAGGGGCTTGATCCTTCACATTCTCGTAAGGAAGAAAAAAATTAAGCAAAGTCAGTTGTAATAAAATATGACATTTTTTAAAGAATATTTCCCAATATTTAACGTTTTATTATTAACTCTTTCTTTAAAAAATTCCTTCACACTGACTAGCTAAGTCATAGTTGTAGTGTGTTATAATAATAATGTTTAATTTATTTCACATTATATTTTACAGTATAAAAATGTGATATTAAATCATTTTTCTCTAATTCGCTCAAAATAATAGCACGTATACAAAGTGCATCAGAGGGAAATAGGACATTACAGGATGAGGGTACACATTTATATATCAAGAATAAGATATCACTATCTAAATCAAAGACTTAATTTATAAACAAACGCAACCACAATCAATGAACACATAATCAGACCCACATAACTGAAATAAAAGTGGTTAAAGTAATATTACAGACAATTTAGACTTAAATAAAACACATTTCGTTAAAAATACAAAGAGATACAATTGTAAAGAACTAAAAGTATGTCTAAGTGGGTCTGATGGTGTGTCCATTGTACACGAAAGGTCTTAAAAAAATAATATTTCATCATTATTGGAGCATTTCTTTTATAAATTAAGTATGTGATTCCAATAAGAAGAGTTTTGGTTTAGCAAGTGAATTTTAAAACTAAATTTCAAGTTCCATTGGAGTGATTTTACTAACCTTCAGAATTAATTCACTGCCATGACTAACAAATGGTTTTATGCAAACAAGTGCCGCTGCCAGGTGTCAATTCGAACCAAATACTTTATTAAACTCGATATTTATACATGAACATTTAATTACAAAACAAAATTATAAGTAGCATAAATGACATGTTATGTTAAAAGCGAATCAAATTTTTACAGTTGTTTTTCTTGTCAATGGTTGCGACTTGGTTACGTTGTTTGCAGGCCTACTGCTCTGATTGATTGGAAATATGCATTATTGGTATTGCTGGTGTTTTTTGCAATTTCATCAAAAATGGTGTCTAAAATCGTAAAATAATTTCGTCTAATGTACAATATTTTAACGTAACTATTTATATCACGAGCAAATTTAATGCATAACTGGAAAGTCTAGCCCTATCTGTGGACTATGTTGAGGATGGAATTTTATTAACCATTACACGGGTGATACTAGGTATTTCAGTGGGAAGCAGTCTGAGTATTCGATACAAAATTCTGTTTGAACTAGGCGAAGGGATAATATGAAAACCAGATTTAATGAGAGAGCAAGTGTTAACGAACATTATAAAGAACACTGCTGGATTGTCAGTCCTGTCCTGGAATGAAACAAATGAAGAGCAATACAAGGGTAGGTCACGTGACCTGACGGGTGGGACAGTGGGTGGTAGGGGGTGGGAGTGGTGCAGAAGCACGGAAGGGGAAGGATATTGTACCGATATTGCTTATGATATTGTGTGCCCCTAATATTCCACGTCCATCAGAATTCTACTTTTATTTGTCCCGCAGACGACCTTTGCGCCATTTCGTAATCCAAATTAAATTTTTTTTATTAAAATTTCTAATTACAATATTTAAAAAAAATCGTTGATGTTATTTTTCCCGAACCGTGTGAAAATCCTTTTCTGTTACTTGATACAAAATCAATCTCTTTCTTGTTTACTAAGTGTTCATAGACTAACGACTACTAGATTTAAATACTTATATGTATTTTCGCAGCATGTGCAAAGCACAAGATTCCTGAGCACTGACATAATCTGTACCATGAAAAGAAAATGATAACCCATAATACTGTGTAAAATTGTGTAAAAACATTTGTTGTTGACCTGTAGTCCTACATTGTTTATAGTAATATAACAGTGTTTCTATGTATTTTATAGTTAGGGAATAACTTACTCAGTTTACTAGTAATCAAAGTCAACTAAATTAGTCACATTGGTTATTTTGTACGTTTAGTGGACTTTGGCCACGATTTAAATTGTAAATTAGAACATCAAACTAATTACAACATTCTCGCAAGGAAGAAAAAAATTAAGCAAAGTCAGTTGTAATAAAATATGACATTTTTTAAAGAATATTTCCCAATATTTAACGTTTTATTATTAACTCTTTCTTTAAAAAATTCAACGCTTTTTAGTTTCAAAAACTATCACAGGTGCTGAAACTTATTGTTTTACGATGTTCGACTTCGTTTTTAATGTACACGATTACACTAAAATATATACACGAATCTTCAATTGTACCTTTAGAGAGAAGATTGAAGAAAATTAAACTACTAAACAAATCTTCATATAAAGAAACTAATTATATTTGGTTGAATGGTTTCGTTGTTGGATAAAAGAGAATATATTGAGTAAAGCACTTGTTTTGTGTATAGGCATAAAGTTTTTGACTAAATTTGGATTTAAGGGAAAAGTAATACAAAAATTCCTTTATATTCTGAATGGCTTTTTAAATTCACAAAGTATTTAAAAATACCACTGGACATTACACCGTGGACACCTTTCAGCTTTTCCATCAACACGTTCGTAGCAGGTAGCAGGTATTTTATGGAGATTATGTATTCATAAGTATCTTTATATTTTATTAAAAGTTGTTGTACTCTAATTGTAACTAAATCTGAATTATACAACTGGTAACATTATAGCGCACCTAGACGTATGAAAAAATTAAATCTAGCTGTTCTATACGACATTTCGCTGCATTTTTGGGGCCAGTGAACTACTATTATTTCAGATAGAAAATCCAAAATAAAATAAATAAATAATTTGTGAGTATACCATTCTTCTTCTTTAAAATACACAGAAAGTTAAATTTGCTGTATACTCCATTACAAAATGGAAAGGAATTTTATTTCATATTATAGATATTTAAAACGACGCAAGATGTTCTAAAACACTGAAGGACTCCACAAATGCGGAAAATCGTTAATACGTTCATATTCTATTTACCACTATTAATTCTTCAAAACTTAAGCCTTGTTTTCTGTAAAATATCTTCATTGTGGTGTTCTACAGTGGTGCAGTGTGTAGTTCTCGGTGGAGTGCGAGCGTGTAGTGTCGCCATATATACACAGACCGCGGGGACTGCAGGCGGGAGGACCATGCTACTAGGTGTCGAAAGAGATTCACTTCTCTACCTGTAAATATATAATAAAGGACACCCACCACCCAGTATACCGTTTAATGGTAACCTGTGTGGACACTTACACCTCAGTAGCGGCACTTGTTCTCCTTTTGTCATACGTATATTAGTAACTTTTATGTTATTAATATATTTTTAGAGTCCTCTTTGCAGTAATTCTATTTAATTAGATCGGCAGGTGATAGCAGAAGTATCAATTAAATATTCGTATTTTGCAAGTTAAAATGTGGAATACCTTCCAGTTAAACTTACTGCAGCTAAAACCGATTTGTCACTTACATTTGGGCAACCCGATGGATCCAACCGGTGACTCCACATTACTAACAGAAATATTGATAAATTGGAATAAGAGAATGGACCTATAGGTCCAGTCTACTGCAGATAAGGATAGTTGAAGAGGATGGGTGTTCCTTTAGTGTTAAAGACTGTTGCTATCCTTTTCTTACCCCCTTTTGACTGCAGGAGGCTGGATCAGTGCAAGCCTTATTCAAAATATTACAGGTACCTATCGTTATAGAGTTAAGCTTCAAACATTAAACATTTAAATAGTAATTTACAAAATTATTCGTCAAAGATAAATGAGTTTCAGAGTTCCCCATAACCTCACCAATTCCGAATCGTTTGAACCGTCCGGTCAAGATTTAAAATACAATTGTGTAATAGCAATAGAATTCGTATAATTCCTAATTAAACACTTTTGTGAACAAAACACCTCGACTCCCCAATTTCTTTACAAAAAAGTACAGGTGACAAACTTTCAGAAAGCTTGGGTTTTTTATGTTTCAAATTGAATTGGCGCAAAGAGATAGTGAAGAAAAGGAAGCATTTAGTTTATACACAATTTATCATTTACCTGCAAAAGGAGAGAGTAAATTACTACATAATTGAGTAATATCTCAAATAAAGTAATTAAAATGATTTTGTTTTTATTTTGTGCATTTTTTTATAGTGGGAATGTTAAAGCTAAAAATTTAACCAAATTTGAATGAAATATGTTACTAGCTTATCAAATCGTATTATAGAATTTAATTAAAAACTCCCGGCATATAATAATACGAGTTATTTTTTGTAAAATTAATTAAAAAAATACTTAAAATGATCAAATTTTATTTACTCCTATATAAAAATGTTTGATTTTTCTCGTATAAATGAAAATGTTATTTAAACCGCCATGACTCAACAAACCCGAAATATTATCGTGTTGTTGTTTTCTTGTAATTAGGTAAAAGCATACAATTCGGTATAGCCTATTTAGTACAGTTAATCTTCGAACCTTTATGTTCCCTGTTTATATAAATATTTCAATCATGATACCACAAGAAGGTAATAAGCCAATCTGCAGAGCTTCAAAGTTTACAGTTCTCGGTGGAGTGCGAGCGTGTAGTGTCGCCATATATACACAGGCCGCGGGTACTGCAGGCCGGGAGGACCGATGCAACTAGGTGTCGAAAGAGATTCACTTCTCTACCTGTAAATAGACGTGCGATAAAATTATCACAGAGCAGTTGTTACAAAATACAACCTCTGTGCCACTTACACCGCAGTAGCGTGATTTGTTCTCCTTTTTGTCACATATTTTACATTTTGCACTGCATTGTTCTTTTATCACTTTCTCTTTAGCAACATCTTTACACTAGTGCTATTTAATTTAGTCTGAAAATTATAATATTCGTATCATCATTAAATTTAATCGCAAGTCTCCAAGTTGTATGTACAGTTTCTTTAAAAAAAAATGTTTTGTTGAAACAATACATTTAATAACATTTACTACAAGAAATCGTTTTATTTATTTTGTATACTGCCATCAAATTTTTTTTAACACACCATAGTTTCCTTTAGTTACACTTTTATAAAATGATAACTACAGCAAAACAACGACAGTGAGATTAGTTAATAGCAAAGTAACTAAGCTAACTATAATGTGTGATAATGATAGTCCCAACTGGACATGTCTATAACTATATAGAATGTGAACATCTCTTACTGGGCCCTTAGCATTATATCTGATATGCAGGAATTGCGTAAACTGCTCGTTATTTGACATGTATAATAGTCCACAGGTACTAAAGAGTATAGTCTACCATGGAATCTTCCTATCAGTGGAGGAGCTATGAAAACTATTTTTACTTTACAATTCAGTTGAAGCTGATTCCACGTTTGTTCGAAAGTATTTTATTTATATTTTATGAATATAATTATTATCATTATTAATACTGACTATGTTTTCCAACAAATGTGTCGACATTTTATTATCTTGTGTCCTGAAAAACATTAAACAAACAATTTACAGATAAACTTAGAAATTTGTTTAGAATTATGTCAACAGGGACTTTTCCAAGGTATATTATGGTTACCACATATTTGATTTTCTTACAATGTATATTAAATTGCTCACAACCCCCATTTAAATATTTAAAGAAAAGCAATATATATTTAAAAACAAAAATATTTAAATATTTATTAACATTTAAATATTAATAAATTTAAACATTTATTTTACTATACTTCACTCGAGAGTGTTTCCTTTAAGGCTTCGTTTGAGTGTTATTAAAACAGTCGTTCATCGTAGATCGTTAACGGATTAATGTAGTTTATTCCTTTTAGTTTGAAAAAAAAAACATGTATGAATTACATATGCTGACCATATTATTTTTCGCGTGATAAAATTATAATCATTATTAGTTTTTATCTGGAGACCAAATTTAAGTATGGTGAAGTTAAAGATAAAATGGAAGGCAATTAAAATTAGAAGAAGGAGAACAAGTGCCGCTAATGAGAATGTAAATGTCCTCACAGGTTACCATCAGGTGGGTCTGAGTGGGTTATCTTTCCTTAAATTAGGTAGAGAAATTAATCTCTTTTCGACACCTAGTAACATCGGTCCTCCCGCCTGCAGTCCCCGCGGTCTGTGTATATATGGCGACACTACACGCTCGCACTCCACCGAGAACTGTAAACTTTGTATTTCTGTAGATACGCTTATTGCTACAATAGGATCACAATTAAAATATTCTTATACAGTTACAGGGTTATACTTTAAAGGGTAGACTGTAATAAACAGGTTACAAACTGTTTGACAAGTTTATTATCCAGGTGCAACGATACGATTCATGGATTTAAGTGACTACGATTTTGATGAAGACGTCAAGTTTTGCTTCATCTTGAGTGTTTTGTAGGCTCAATTTATACGAGTTAGACAATATCAAAATTCGTACATTTTGTTATTTTGGATTTCCATTCAGTAAGGAATAAACCAATGTAGGCTTCATTTGTATTGCATTCTAAAACATGATATGCAAAAAATTATAAGCAAAATTCCTTAACTAAAACTGTTTTAATAATAACAACTTGTCATTAATTTTTTATGACAGAAATATTCAAAACTCTCTTTCGTGATTGTTTGAATTTCAACTAAAAAGTGGCAGTATACCTCTTAAAATACAGACTGAAAAATATTTTATAGTCCAATACTGTTTTATTTGTTAGAAGTATTGCATGAGTCACAATATTTAACTTCTTTATCTTCCTTACTTTCAAATAACGATCTATAAAATAGGCTGGATTAAATAAAAACAGATTAAAAGTGTATTATGGCCGGTGATAAACTGTAGAACTCTTACTGCCAGCTGGTTCAGTTTATATCTGTTCACAACGCAGACTACCCACAAAACCTCCACAGTATTCATAAGATTATAAGCCTTAGAAATAATTAAGAAAATGTAACTACAAAAAGGAGATCGTTTGTTTTTGACGATGGAAGGATTGTGATGGAAAAAGGATCTTCCAGGTCATTTGCTGTCGTTCAGTGTACAATACAATCAGTAACACTACGTTTAGAGATCTGCAGTCAAACCAATGCATGACTTCAATCTAGGTTAAAGTAAAGGAAACAAACCAGGCGTTGTGACAAACATAATTCAGGAACCACAACAGCCATGTTGTGTATCTACTCAATGCACTTAATAAGAACTAAACTGTAATTATTAAAACTGAATGCAGTTCACAATAAGTTTGCACTCACCGGTCAACCAAATATAATTGACATGGCAGGAACCACAACAGCCATGTTGTGTGACTACTCAATGCACTTAATAAGAACTAAACTCTAATTATTAAAACTGAATGCAGTTCACAATAAGTTTGCACTCACCGGTCAATCAAATATAATTGACATGGCAGGAACCACAACAGCCATGTTGTGTGACTACTCAATGCACTTAATAAGAACTAAACTCTAATTATTAAAACTGAATGCAGTTCACAATAAGTTTGCACTCACCGGTCAATCAAATATAATTGACATGGCAGGAACCACAACAGCCATGTTGTGTGACTACTCAATGCACTTAATAAGAACTAAACTCTAATTATTAAAACTGAATGCAGTTCACAATAAGTTTGCACTCACCGGTCAATCAAATATAATTGACATGGCAGGAACCACAACAGCCATGTTGTGTGACTACTCAATGCACTTAATAAGAACTAAACTCTAATTATTAAAACTGAATGCAGTTCACAATAAGTTTGCACTCACCGGTCAACCAAATATAATTGACATGGCAGGAACCACAACAGCCATGTTGTGTGTCTACTCAATGCACTTAATAAGAACTAAACTCTAATTATTAAAACTGAATGCAGTTCACAATAAGTTTGCACTCACCGGTCAATCCAAATATAATTGACATGGCAGGAACCACAACAGCCATGTTGTGTGACTACTCAATGCACTTAATAAGAACTAAACTCTAATTATTAAAACTGAATGCAGTTCACAATAAGTTTGCACTCACCGGTCAATCAAATATAATTGACATGGCAGGAACCACAACAGCCATGTTGTGTGACTACTCAATGCACTTAATAAGAACTAAACTCTAATTATTAAAACTGAATGCAGTTCACAATAAGTTTGCACTCACCGGTCAACCAAATATAATTGACCTTATGCTAAAATTAAATGGCGATCGTCACGGCAGAAACAAGATGGTGGTAAAAAGATTGGCGGTAGTGGGCCTTTTTAATTTTTGTTTGTTTGTTATTATTGGTTTATTCTAGTTAAACTTCTTAAAACCATACTGTGACTCCGCATTGGCTTATTACAAATCTCTACAAATCTATTGGAGACTAAACAGATTAAAGATTTGCAATAAACCAAAGCGCAGTTACAGTATGGTTTTAAGAATCATCTAGAATGAACCAATTATAAAAAGACCCACTGCCATTCCTATTTTTGCCGTTTTATACGTAGTTTTCCTCACTGTATTGTATCACTGATGGCAAATGTCCGGGAAAAAATTCAAAGGATAATGAGTTAAGCTATCTAATATTTGGTCAAAAATTATCTAAAATAACAATATGTATTTTTTAAATATGGCTCCTAGTGTTTAGAGTTCGTTCGTTGTTCTTACATCTAAGTGTTCACATTAAACTAAAAAAGAGCAGTCAATTAAATTGAGTCAGTTGGTAATATTAAGCAAAAAATAAACAGAGATGCATATCGACTTTTGTAGCAAACCTTACGTTCGAACAAGCAGTAAATGCTTATCGACACCACTTATTTTATGTCAAAGTAAGAAGGAAAATTTCAAATACCGAACTGAAAATTATTATTTTATTGGAGGATCTAGTAATCATATTCTTGTACACAATCTAAAAGTCTTTTCTGAAAGAAAAGAATGACGACTAAACATTGAAAATATATGTGTATCCATTATAAAATTTACCTCCAATTTGTAAGACGATAACATGGTAAAGATATATAATATACAATAATATACCTTTTGACGCTTTTTGATCGATTTTATTTTGTACAATGTTCATTTCGAATTCGGTGAATTTATCTTCAGGTACTTGTAGGTTAAGGTAAATGTAGTAAATAAATAATTGAAACCAAATTGTCATATTATGTTGCTAACTACCTTAGTGGCTAAATTTAATTTAATTTTATATTTAATCAATTTATATGGTTTAAAAGTCTATCGAACAGTAATTTTTTTTGTTAGAAAATCTTTGTCAGTTAATAATACATTAGGATTAATTTTGGCACCACTTTTGTAATTTTCAAAATGTTATAAGTTGACAATGGTTGACTTTTTTGGATGTGTGTAAAATTTAAAGATTGTTTTCGATGTTTGTATATGTATGACCGGTGTCATTTAAATGGTCAGCATATTTTGAATTTGATGACGTCTTCAATGCTTTTATATGTTCAAAAAATTTATTATTTGATAGAAATGTACATTGTACACAATAAAATCGATTAAAAATTGTCAAAAGGTGTATTATTGTACATTATGTATCAAAAACTTTTCGAGGCAACATCTCTAATATGGTAAAGATTATCAAAACCGAAGAAAGTATAAAGTAACTAGGTGGGATGTTAGGTACATACTGAAATAAAGAGTATTATAGAAAAGAGAGTTAGAAGAAAGTATACAATGTCAATTTGTGGTGAATTTTGACGAGAAGAATGAGAATCGACCTTCAACTTGAATGAGAATCAACCGGAGAAGATCATTTATCTAAAGTTTTTTTCATTTAAATGGGCAACTCTTTTGAAATTAATGGATTGATAAATGTAACAGTCAAGGCAAAGCGTAGTTGTTGGGGCTAAGAAAGGATGACTTTGAATGTTGGAGAGAAGGACATGTAATCCCGCAAGAAAAAGGAAGGATGGAGGATGAGCGGAGGAGGTGGACGACATGAGCAGAGGAGGATCGCCAGCCATAGCAGCACAATAATATATGAATACAGTAGGAGAAAACTTGTTCTGGGCTCGTCTTTTTGCGGCCCCAGCTAACCAGGCAATTATTGAAGTTGTCGACATTCCCGGACAGTGCGGCCAGTACCCCCCTCTACCGCGACCACTGCCGCCGGTGTCCTCTGCTCTGGGCGGAGTAATGCTGAAGCGTCGGTACTGGAAGAATCGATTTGCATCATCTCGACGGCGCGGCGCGGGGCGGCTTATTCATACGGCCCATGATGAAGATCGCACTACCTTTAAGATTGTTTTCAAGCAGTCCGCCTGCTCGGCCATTGGTGGTGGTTCGAAAGTCACCTTTAAGCCGTTGGTCCTCAGGTTAAGTGTTAGAGAGGGCTAACTCCGCCTACTTTACTTTACCTCTGACAAATCCAATAATAACCGGTCAGGAGTTGTCATAAGTTACGTGTTTTGGAGATAACTTCATCAGACTACAGTATAAAAGCCATTCGGCGGATTCAATTGTGTACTGTAGTCTGATCAATGATTGTTATCTCGGCAAGTAACTTACGACAACTACCCAGCAGGAATCCCTTCTGGCTGGTTTATACCTTCCAGTTGCACCTACCACTTGGCACAGCAAAAATCGATGTGTCACTTTAATCTGGGCAACCCTATGGATGGAGCGGCACATCACTAACCGCAAATGTCGATATTCTGGGTGCAAGGGCAGTTCGATAGGTCTGGTCTACTGCGGGAGGTGACTGTTGGAGTTTGGTGGGGTTCGTTCCCTAAGTATCAGAAGTTCTTGCTAGCCTCAACAAGGGTGTGCTACCCCCGCCTGCTTTGACTGGAGAGGCTGGTTCAGAGCTGGCCTCCCCTTCTTCCGGGGAGACATGACTTTGAGATTAGTGCCTTAATTCTTCCTTCTTCCTCATGGATCTCGATAGGAGGCGGCTCCTACATCTTAACCTTACCCATTCTGAATATCCTGTCTCTCCGGAAGCAGCACTAAGGTTCTTACAAGACTAAGTGCAACTTATAAGCCTCTTGTCCTAAGAGTACAAAAAACAAAAACAAAACTTCTCACCGGGTTTTTGGATTTCAGAGAGGTACCTGTTTGGCCAAGAATCCATGATTTGACTACACATTTCAAGGAACAGTGCGACAACCCTGAAAGAAATTAGTATCCCGAATTGAAGAAGTATTACAAAAGCAAATACACACCGTGATGAAAGGACATATCGTGTCAAATGTCACTCACATAAACTATTCTCCCCCTCCCCCCCAAATCCATGGCCCAATGCAATATTCAGGTGGTGGCAAGTGGGTGGGGGGAGGACCAGGATGGCCGGAGCTGCCGCACGGATACAGCGACATCCAGGTGCAACATGCATTTATCGATCACACTAATTTAATTGGGAAGCTTGATTACTTCCCTGTGTAAATATGCTTTAAATGTAACCTTTTCACTAACATTACACCGGGAATATTTCAATTAATTGGAGCTATCGTTTGGAAGTAATTATCTCGATGAAAGCTGCACCGTTTTGTCCCCGATCCCGTGCAACCAACAGGGTGAAAATGTCAATCTCCCTTAATTTTCCTGTTGTGTTTTTATAGAACCCTGCTTTTATTGCAGGAATGAAGTAGTATCCATAGATAAAGATCCTCACTGTGGTTTTGTATACACGTACTTCGAGTGGTTTCTAACACTTTTGCTGTTTAATTATTCGGATTGAAAAATGTAGTTCTGAAATTTCTATGCAACTATAATGAAGAGACACGTTTTTACTTTATTAGAGTACAAAATCTGGGAGACTTAACTTGTGTCCCACAGTGATCTACTTTTAATACTCCACTAACCATAAAACACTATTTGTTTTATATTATTGACTACTGTGTAGTAATAAATTGTTGAATATTTCAATTCCAAAAGGTTCCATGTATTTTTGAAGGATTCTTAACAATACAATCGAACCAGCACTTTATATGTAATATGGAAAGTCGAGTATTCTATAGAATTCCTTTTAATTTTGCACATATTTAATGCTTTCTATATGAATTCTGTAGAATGCCCGAGCAGAGCTAAGGCCAATGTTCGTCTTACAACGCGCTTGCTAGGTTATGCTCGTATAGGGTTTCTATAATTTTAAAAATTATTATTTAAACAAGACTAGCTATTTTTCGATTTGGATATTTGAAAACTAGCCACACCTATTAACGTGAAACTGTGATAACTGTGACCTCACACTATCTGGTCATGTAAGTGCTGTTTGTCGGCGAACACTTGGTCGACTGAGAATGCTATACAAGCATAGGCACATGTTTCCTAGAGAGACCAGGCTTCGCCTTGTCCGGGCTCTTGTGCTCTCTGTGATCGATTATTGCCTCCCTGTCTATGGCAACATTGTGTCTAAAGGAGATTTAGAAAAATTACAGAGGGTCCAAAATATGTGTGTAAGGTATGTATGTGGTTTAAGAAGGTTTGACCATGTTTCGGAGGCTCGACGATCGCTGGGTTTGTTGACTGTAGCTGATACTTGTACCCTGCGCTCCTCATGCCTGGTTTACAGAATCCTGACCACTGGCAGGCCGGGATATCTGAGAGAAAAACTAAAAAGCAGGTCTCAAGTCCGATCTCGCAGTACTAGACAGGATCAAGTGTTGGAGATGCCTCGCGTTCGCCGTGAATTTGAAAGAAAGCGATTTGCGTACTTTGCTCCCAAATTATATAATGAACTGTCCTCCAGCGTAACAGGCCAGGGTGTATCTGAAACGACATACAAAGAAAATATATACAAGTATTTAATGTACAATACAAGGTGATATAGCCATATATAACTGTATGTCTAATATTATGTTTTATTTATTAATAACTATAAAATAAGCTTTTAATTTTTTTAAGAACTATAATAAGACATGAGTCGTTTTGTAAACCAGCAATTATTGTTGAAAACCGCTCCAAAATAAAGTCCTTATTTATTTATTTATTTATAAAATGGCATCATGCTTTACTTAAATTAGCTAGACGTTGCCAAAGCATTCTATAGAGCGCGAGGTGTCACACATACTTGAACATGAACAATGGAACATTCTTGAATATATTTTATAAAGGCCCAAGCTCGAAGACCATTCGAACTTCAAAGAATGAATGTGTACTTATGAATGCTTTTACTCAAGGTCATTTCTGTCTATATTCATATGTGTCCTGTTGAGTGTTAATGAAAATATTTTGTTTTATCATAAGTAATAAAAAAATATTACAAAACGAAATACATAACTGGTGCCATTGGCTGAGCATTAGCAAAACAAATCACTCGAGGAGTTGAAATATTTTATTTCTGCCTGTCTGTCTGTCCGTACGAGAACGAACTCGCCTACAGAATTGTAATTTTGCATGAAGCAATTCTACATGAGCAGTATAGGGTTTGATGGAGGATGTCACTCAATGGGTTTTGGCTGACAGAAGATATTGATCGTAAGGCTGAGAAATTTGAGCTAAAACAATCCTTCTTGTTTGAAATCAGTAGTTTCCATTTTACAGTTTGAAGATACTTTTTGCGTTATTTCCAATTAATTACACAAAATAAAATTCTTCTGGACTCCAAGGAGGTCAACTTTATACAGCAACAACACTAATCGGTTGTTCACACTCGACTCTTCTACAGATCATTCGTGCAATTATCCAATAGCTAGATTAATGATCAAATGGCAACGATTATTTTGGCTCGAACTACCATGAGTAAGGAAAGAAATATAAGATAATTATTTATTTTAGCTAACTATTCGATTTATATGATCGTATTACTATCTAGTATATTTCGAAATAATATTATGTTATGTATTAAGAAGAAAGTTACTTATCACCTAACGAAGAGGATAAATCTCAATCCCCGAAAAGTTAATGTTATACAATATATACGATGGTAAATGTACGGAAATCTTATTATACTTTCAAACATCGTCAATAAAAAAACTTGAAACAAAGTGTTAACAATTTGTAATGTGATTATTATGTATTTTTATCAATCCGAGATAGTATTATATTAAAAGTTAATCCCACCTATATGCGAAAAATCATTAAATTTATGATATTTTTTTAACGTATGATAAATATAACTATGAATTACTTTCTTAACTTAATTGTTTTGTATAAATGTCCAGGTCAAATTTCAACTTTTGCGTGGCGAAATAATCTGGCACTTCGATTATTACTAGAATATTTTGAATGCTTTACATGAAATGCAGAAACTTTCTGTCTAAATCTAAAAATACAATTTTTCAATTATACATAGTTTTAATCCTTACTAAACTAAGGAATAATAGCTTTACACACAATTACATATTCATTCGTCATGACTTGGTTCTCGTTTACAGACCAAACGATTCTTCTAAGTTTGTGAACTGTAATTGGTATTACAAACAATGTTGTTTGTAAATGTATTGCAACAAAAACGTCCCGAAACTGTTAAGAACGAAGCTGTTATGAAAGAAGCCCAATTTAAAGCGTTGCGTGGAAAATCCCGACCCATTAACGTCTGCGGAAAATTGAATTGGCAAAATACGGCGCCCAAGTTCTTGAGAAGGCAATGGTTGTGTATCAAACTTTTCTGTTAGCAAACTTCAGGCAGCTTTCTGTCGAAATGTGATCTTTTCTGTTCGCTTTTGTGTTCTTACAGGTCCGCGCGGCGCTCTTTTTTGCAGAAAACTCGTCCTTTCTTGTTGTCGCAAGTTTGAAAATATTTTATTGAACGTAATCTTCTGTGACCATTGCAATAACAAATAACAATATTATATACAATTTTTATTTCAATAAACCTAAACTCATATGCGAAAAATCATTAAATTTTTTATATTTGTGTAAGTTATGATAAATAGAACCATGGTCTACTTTTATCTCAACTTTTTTTATAAATGTCAAGGTTACATTTCATCGTTTGTATGGCGAAATAATCTGGCACCTCGAATATTATTAGAATATTTTTAATGCTTTTCATTAAATCACTTACCTTTCTGCCTGAATCTTAAAAATAAGTTTTTCAATTAGATATGGTTTTAATCCTTACTAAACTAAGGAATAATAGCTTTACACACAATTACTTTCATTCGTCATGACTTGGTTCTCGTTTACAGACCAAACGATTCTTCTAAGTTTGTGAACTGTAATTGGTATTACAAACAATGTTGTTTGTAAATGTATTGCAGCAAAAAACGGTCCCGAAAACTGTTAATAAACGAAGCTGTTATGAAAGAAGCCCAATTTAAAGGAGCTTGCGTGGAAAATCCCTGACCCATTAACGTCTGCGGAAAATTGAATTGGCAAAATACGGCGCCCAAGGTGTTCCTTACAGGCACTGGTACCTTTGATACATCTCAGCAACTTTTATGTTAATTACAGCAAACTTCAGCAGCTTTCTGTCAAAATTGGTCTGATTTCTGTTCGCTTTTTATGTTTCTTACAGGTCCGCGCGGCGCTCTTTTTTTGCAGAAAACTCGTCCTTTCTTGTTGTCGCAAGTTTGAACAATATTTGTATTGAACGTAATCTTCTGTGACCATTGCAATAACAAATAACTGTATTTATCCATACAATTTTTATTTCAATAAACCTAAACTTGTCAATATTAACATAATCAATAGTTTATAATCATTGGGAGTGCGATGGCCGAGTGGTCTAAGACGTTGGACTTTGGGTCTGAGTTAGAGACGGCGCAGGTTCGAACCCTGTGTGTGACCGTTGCGTTTTTTTTTATCAGTATCATCGACCTTAGAATCCCCCTTATTCTGTTTGATAAGATCCTCGCACAGGTCAGTGGCCCATGAGGACGAGCAGAATAAGTCTCAAAAGGGAATTGGCTTCTCCTTTTTCTTAAAAAAAGTTGTGTGAAACTTCTTTTTAGAAGTTTTCACTGCTACCCAGTATTGTAACTGGCAAATACGTTTTAGATGACGTGATGTTAGAGTACCTTGAGGTCAGAGATGACTACTGGAATAAATCAGGTCCTCTCCAGGCAGGCCGGATCAGGCTCAGGAGCTTGTGGTTGCCCACAGCCATGATACCTGACCTTATCTAAATGCAAAAAGTTTGCACGCACAGTTTTTTCGATATTGTAAACTGCACCATCGGTTACCGGTGTTTCTTACAGTCACTGCGTACCTTTGATACATCTCAGCATCACAGTATTAAGTTAGTACGTGTTCAGCAAGCTGTAGTTTCCAAACTGGTCAGATTTCGACCTGGAAATGTATATTTATGTTTATTGACCTGTAGACTGTCTAGATAACTATTGGAAATAAAGCATCTGTGATTAAATAGTATTTATACACACTGTTGTTATTACCTTGAAACAGGATCGAATGTAACCAAAAATACTGTATTTTCGATGCAGGGTACTTCTTGGATATTACACTGTTTTTCTAAATAGATAAGCAAATAATTTAAGCCATATTTTTTGGAACTAATTACAAATTTGTCATAATTTACGCCAAAATTGTACCACGAAAATCATTTATACCGGATTTTCGATATTTTATCAAAACTGTATATTTTTTCTAAGGACACATTATGTGAAATCCTTAAATATCAATATCATTCAATCGGTATCTTTCATTCGTACAAAACTTGTGTGATCACTCTGGGTTAACCTACAAATCTAACCAACACATGAAAATTATTGTAACGGTTGATTTTACAACTTAGCTCGAATCAGTTAAAACCCTTTATTTACTTCAAGATACTGTCAAGAACTAAAATAAACTAAAACCTCGTAATTTGTTTTAAATTTATCAACTTTATTCAATGTTCAACTTAATTCCTTGTTATTTAAACCACCTATTGAACGATGGAAAGCAAATAATAAAAACCCTTAAACTTGTAGCCTACATTTGGTTGGGAATTGCCCAAAATTGCCAACATTCCACTGTGGACCAAGTTGAAGAAGAGTTGGTATTTATAACAAAACATTAATGATTCTGAATACAAAAAGTTACTCACAGCGTACTTTTATAATAGCTTTTGTGTCGTTTTAAAACGAAGAAGATTCTAATGGTTTAGTAAAATTTGTGAGGTAACACATGCAAATAGCATTTACGAGTATATATATATATATATATATATATATATATATATATATATATATATATATATATAATTATATATAACATTGTAAATAATACATTTCTATCTACAGAATACTTGTTGATAACAACCAGTTACCAATAAGAGAGTATTCTTCATGCGTACAAGGGTTAATAATGCAGAAATCCAATTGAATATTAAGTATGTTTTTACTACAATTAGGCTACATGAAGTTGTATTTTTAATGAAACGTCAAATAACACAGTTTTAAAAATTTGGTTTGTATTTATTGACTAGAAACGTCCATATGTTATTTTGCTTCTGAAAACAAACATTGTACAAAACACAGATAATTAAAAATATTTAAACTCAAACTTATTCAAATATGGCTTTTGTTTAAAAAAGCACGAGTACAAATATACAATTCCAATTTGTTTTAAATGATCTGTGTGAAATTTTTCTCAATTTTACACGTTTACGTTGTTGACCTCAGAACCCTCACCGGTATATGGTAATTTAAGTGAAGGTTGGCGATCACGTTCAACAGAACAGAACGAAGCATGGAGATTTGTATCCCTTTCGAAAGCTTCCACTGATTTTAGAACTGCCCCGAAGGGAATCCAAATTAGAGATCCTAGTGGAAGGAGAATGAAAGATTTTCGATGATTGTTATTATCAACTAATATAGGATTTGAATGTTGAGATTAGCTTTTTTGATGCATCGTCTGGAATCTGACGCTGTCACAGGTTTGACTCCTAGAGTCTGGATCAAGCACTAAGAGAAAGGTGAATTGGAACTAAACTCAACATACACATTGAATCAACCCTTTCCACCTATACATTATGTGGAGAAAACTCGATTGCTCCACCGTGCTTTGGAATCGTGTCTAAGACGCAGTGCACCGATTGTGCACCTGATGAGACGATGAAAATAACTCTTCATCTAGATTTTGTAGCCTTAATATATCTGATGCCGAACCGATGTAAAGAGTTCGTTTTGAGCTTCTTTCTCGCCGAAATTTGTTTGATCTCTTCAGGCGAATATGACTCCCAGGAGTCAACTCTGTGACAGCGTCAGATTCCAGTCGTTGCACTGAGAGGAAGGTGAACTGGAGCTAAAATCAACATTCGCATTGAATCAATCCTTCCCCCCATAGCTACGCTATGTGATGTAAGATTGTCTCGAAGTTTTCATATTGTCCCAATGAGACGTGTATAAGGTCATGAACTGCTAAGTTCAGAGTATGTTTAATAATTAAGAACTATATAGTCTGGTACTTCCCCACGAGACATGTTTGTTCCTGTAGGTTTAGATCTTTATTGCAGGACTCAGTCTAAGGAATCTCCATCGTGCCCTGATGGACACCACGGAGCAATGATAATCACTGATTTCAGAGAAGCTTGGAGGTTGTTAAGATGTTGCTATTAAAGACGTTAAATACGAGTTTCCAAATTTTACAAAACGAATATTTCCATTGGCAACATCGGGGCCAAACCTTTTACACTAACGTTTATCCTGTAATATCACACGAGTAGCAAGCAATTCATTCTGGACAAGTCAAATGTTACACATTCTATTATTTCTGGCATTCATTGTATTTTACTGCTAAGTACATGCAAAATACCGCATCTAAAATTAATAGCAAGAACGGTATAAGGCATTCTGGCACTGCTAGAATTAATTTTAGTTGATCGATTTAAAGAACGGGAAACCATTTTTTCGTAATATAAACTGAGTTTGCGCATCTTTTCCAGGAAAATGGTTGTAAGAAAATAATATATCATTCTTCGAAGCTAAAGTTTAAGTAATATATTACGTATTGAAAACTTCATATACTTATTTCTTTAGTAAATGACTATTTGTACTGAATAAATTTAAGATGGGACTAAATCGTTGTGTTGAGCTGATAATTTTAGAGTTATTACCTTCAAACCCTTTGATCGATTAAAAAAATAAGTATTTTATCATGATCAACGTTGTGAGCACCCATTATTATGACGTAATAAACAATAAGTAAAGTTAATTATAATTGTTAATCATGTAAACTCTGTAGGAATGTTCAAGTCAAACTCGACACATTCATTCATACACACGCGTTGCATATAAACATATTTTAGGGGTAATTGCCCGTAAACGGCCAAAGTATATACAGCACATTTAGTATCAGAATAAAATATCTACGGAACAATAATTTTAAGTCCCTTATGAACTAAAGTTATTTTAATTAGTAGTATTATATAACCGTTTATAAAATCACAGAACACTTGTTCATCCATTAGCAAAAAGGTTTGATTGAAAAATATTACGTTTATTGGTGGGAAAACCTTGCAATGAAAGCTTGAATTGTTGAACACATCCATCAACTTAGTTTGCCAACCAATAAAACGGCGCTGAACGTGTTTTGTCAACCGGTGGAGGAAGTCAAACACCACAACCGGTGGTGGCCAGGCGGAGCGGAGCCGCGCGACGTGGGAGTGAATAAGATCAACCGGTTGCGACCGACCTTCTAGCTCGTGCTGTGTGGTGATATTGAACCCAAAGAAGGAGAGAGAGAGAGAGATGGAACGAAGAGAGCCTTCTTTACCGAGGGGGACTGTGACCAGTGAGTTGAAACAAGCATAACTGTGCGAGCGAGAGAGAGGGGAAGTGGAGAGGAAGCCCACTGAGAGTGAGAAGGAAACATACCTTTATGCAAAGAAGGGTTATTGGTCTGGGAGGGGGAAGAGAGAGAGAGAGAGAGAAATACGAATTAACAATGACCGAGAGCGAGGGAGAAGTGATAAGCAGTGCAACAGAGAGGGAGATGCGTCCTTATGAGAGTGAGAGAGACGGAGATGTACTATAACTGGTGCGACGCGAAAGAGAGGGATATGGGTTCTCCACGAGAGCGAAGGAGACGGCAACAATGAGTGAGACAAAGAGGGGAGATGTGCGTGACCACGGGAGTGACGGAGAGAGCAGATATTGCGCCTTGTTTACCGCTCTGTCCCACCACCGATGTCAATAATAAACCAAATCCCCCTTCACCCCACCCACCCGATCCCCTCTCCCCACCAAGACAATGAGATCTCGCCTCGACCAGACTGGCAATTTGTTGATTGCCGCCGAGCTTCTGCCCGCTGCCCGCTGCCTTCTTCTGTCGCAAGTGCTGCGCTCGCGCGGCGCGTACAGTAATTAAATGTCACCTTCCAAGAACAACAAGATAGAATTAAAGCTCACTTTTCTAGTTTAATTTTCTATAATTCTCCTATTTGCGAATACAATGAACTTTAAAATGAATGGAAAATAATTAATTACAGTATTTTTTTAGTTTAAACATACGATAATTACTTTCTTTTAATTTGAGGTTATTTATTGGTTTCCATTTATTTGGTTTAAGAATTCATTAGCAATTTAATTATTGGATTTTTTAAAATTTTAATTCCTCTATATTTCGTGTATTGTTTGCGTCATAAAAGGGCCACACGCCCTCATAATAGACAGAACCAATAAACACTCTAAATTAATGGTAATGTAACTTAGTAGTGACTATTCACGATTGAAATGAGTCATTTGTTCAGATCTTACGTATTTATAGCAATGTAGTTAGAATTGTACTCAGTACTAACAAAGACTATAAAGTTAAAAATTATATTTCTTTCGTATTTTCTGATAGGTGCAGAAACTAACCTAAAAAAATGTTTCAGTGAAGAAAACTTTATTTCGTATTGCAGGTTTAGCAGTTGAACAGTTTTTTTGCTAGTTACAAATGAAGGCAGAACGTAAATCAATGTTAAAGTATTTTATAAACTGTCAGAGATTTATAACAGTGGAAAGGCACTCAATAAAAATATTGTGTCCAGGAAATTGCACCTTCTTTGTTAAAAGAGCCGGAGGAAGTTTAAAGGGAAGTCGAAGGAGAAGGAGGACAGAGGGTTCACCTGCGGCATCTGCGATACATCCGGTGTGATGCCGGGACGGCGCGCGGCGGAGCCCGGCGTCCGGTCACCTCGGACTCGCATCGTCCTGGGGTCACGAGGACTTTTCTGGGCCATTCAAGCGTAAAGATCTTCCTCAACTGGACTGAATATTGGTCAACGTGCGATCTTCATACAGCATAGTAAACAGTGAAGGAACTAAAGCTCGCATAATCAACTATCAACACATTTCTTTATTTCACCGATTTTAAAATTTCTATAATTTTTTAATTACATTTCTTAAATTCCTTTCATCTTTTTCCACTGCATATTGAAAAACTGAGGAACAATATTATATTCTTCGTGATGAGCACTTGAAATTTTGGGCACCCGATCATCTTCATGGTAATAATGTTGTAAACAACTGCTATAGTTGGTGTACTTTCGTTTCTTAATGTTAAAAAACATCAAATCCACAAAAGGATCAATAGCTTAATATAAATGTGTTCTTGTTTGTAAGTTCACGGGAAAATCAAATTTACACGGGATGCAAAAAATGTTTACGTAATATGTACAGCTACAAACTCTCGTTGGAAAAAAAGATGTGATTTTGAGCATTATTCAACATGCACCTTATTGAAACTCCTTAATAATTATAGTGTACCTGTTCGAAGAGTACCTTTTAGGAGGCAAGGGACAGGATGTGTTAGGTTATCCTCAACATCTTTATAGTAAATACTTTTCATCAATTGACGATGTGGTGTAGCAAATCATTTGAATCAACTAACACATCTCCATAACGTTACGGTTCAAAATATACTAAGCAATCATATGAAACATTTAATTAATACTAAGTTTTTGTTGATTCAACGACATTGTAAAAAATCCTATAATCTAATATATCAATCTTTTTATATTAATTTATTCAAATTAAATTACATTTACTATAATGTTTATTCAACTATCACGGCCGCACACTGTTCCTGTTCTATTCACCGCGCCCACCAATTTTCAGAGGTTTCGTTCCGATTAACTCACTGATTGAAAGGGAGTAGTATATCATTAAAACAATTTATCTGTTTTAATTTCAGTAATTAACAATTAATGCGCTAAGGGGACTTTTTTATTAATTCAAAAAATATTAGAAAAGCAGCTCTGGAGAAGGGAAAAAAAATTTTTTTTTCTCCGCAGCGGTTTGGGGCGAATTGTCTCCGCACCGATTTGGGGTGAATTTTTCTCCACAGCGATTTGGGGTGAATTTTCTCTGCAGCGGTTTGGGGTGAATTTTATCAGCAGCGGTTTGGGGTGAATTTTTTTCCACAGCAGTTTGGGGTGATTTTTATCAGCAGCGGTTTGGGGTGAATTTTTATCAACAGCGGTTTGGGACGAATTTTCTCCGCAGCGGTTTGGGGCGAATTTTCTCCGCAACTGTTTGGGGTGAATATTTTCCGCAGCGGTTTGGGGTGAAGCCCCCGTCAGGGTCCACTGAGTACGTCACTGACACAAACGAAAAATTTCCTAGATAAATAACGGTAAGAACGACACAAAGAATACAAGGGCAGCGATCTACGGTACAATGTCTCCCACGCATCGCCCAGACCGGCCATTACTCACAACAGCTCGCCACTCAGCCGCGATCACGCTCCTCACTACACCAGTCACCTGTAAATGTGTCTTCCATGTTAATATTCCTCATTACTGCGGCACTACATTCCTGTGCGCAGCGGCCGCGCCGGCTCACGCGATACCCATGAAGATCATCGGTTCTCGGCTTTCTAGCTCCGGTGGAGTCCGTTCTCTGGTAGCCGCTACCACTCTTAGACCAGACAGACGATGTGGGGGATATTGTAAGTTACTATTTAATAAATAACACTTCTAACTGCCAATTCCACAGACGTCGACTGAATACTGGTCAATGTTAGCTGAATTACGTGCGATCTTCATATGTAGGCTATATAGCCTACGGAAAACACTGAAGGAACTAAAGCTAGCATTAGCAACTATCGACCAATTTCCTTCATTTTAAAATTTCAAAAATTTTTGAATTACATTTCTTATATATAAAGAAAGAAAGAATTTATTTTCTCACTCCAAAACAGTACAAAGATGAGTCTTAATAAATCAAGCATCGGATTATTGTACATTACTGTAACAATGTCTAAACTAAATGTCCAGAATCGTCTATTTATAAGAAATATTAACATGCAGCATATAATACAAACTAAATGATTATCAAATCGTCGTATGTATGGGCGTACACAAATTAATCATTTTAAAATATAAATAGCACCGATAGTTGTACTTGCGCTATACAAGATCGTTTATAAACAATTGAGAGCTGAGAACTAAATGTTATGCAGTCTTTTTCGAATATTACAAAACGTAGAGTTGGTGGCGTTGCATTCTATATATATAAATCAGCTATAACTGACAACTGCGCAGTTATTGTGGAGTGAGCATCGTATTGGTATTCCATACTGTTACTTAGTTAATATACAATTATTCTCTACATTTTTATATTTATTTGAAGTAAATATTTTCTTATTTACTTTTGGCACTATTTAGTATGACTTCAACTAATGTCCCTGATTATCCTTCAACTTCTGAAAACGAATCAATTTAGGTAAAAGACCAATAGTTTATTTATTTATTGAATTAAATTAATGGAATTTAGAGGGCTAGCTATTTTTACCTGCATCACAAATCTGTATAACGTGATCTTATGATCGCAATGTTTATATACTTACTGCTCAAAAATATAAAGTCAGATCATTTTAAGTTTATCAATCACGAAAAGATTTGTTTAAAAAATGTTTTATGTCTGCATAAAGGGGTAGGATTTTTAGAAGATATATTGCAGGAAACCACTGTAATTTTATGTAGATATTTTTAAGTGGCTGGTATAGAAACTGCTATGGTAAGTCAAGCTCCTCCTGAATATTTATTGACGTTAATACCAACTGGGTTATTGTGTTACAAATAAACATAGTCCTACACGATGTCTTTCTAATTATTGTCACTTCACGAACTCTTAGTATTTGGATATGTATATAGCTCAATGTAGTGACCTAAATATTTACAGGAAATGTATATTATTTCACTTTTTTCAATATATATTTTACAAAAATTCTATATTTGAAATCAGCTGAAAATTTCCAAGTTAGCACACCTTTTAATACTCGAAAACAAGTATCATTTCAATAAAAGTAGCAAACACCAATATAAACATATACCATATGTTTATATTTATAACATATAAACATATATTTATATGAAAATTGCTTTAATTAAAGTATGATGTAAAGTGTTATCCCCTCCTTAAAGTTGATAATTTAGGAGCCTAAATAGTACAGTAAGACATAGCCAAGAACGCTAAGTGCATTAAATAACACTAAATACGTCTAAAATCAGTTCTCAGTTCTGGTCTCAATAATATAATTTAAAACAGCAGAAATTCGTTTAATTCCATTCCCAATTCATCACACAGTCCAAGCTATAACACTTAGTCAGGTGTAAAATTTGATCTTTTGCATGAAAACTACATCATACGTAAATTCTATTTGACATCATCCAAATCTCGAATGAAAAATCTGAAAAATTTAGTTAATCCCAAATTCATAATCATATGTAGGTTGTCCAGTGTTGTTATAATGTTTCTAAGACTTTATGTTGCGGCCTGTATACTTTCCATCTGTATTTCATCGGGGAGGGGAAGGGTGCAGTTTGATTTCTTCTCTTGTTAATCTAATGTAATAAAGTTTCAGCATGTTTATAACATTTATTTAAGTCAACACGTCGAGAAACAGATGGATGGATAAACAAGTTTCTTCTACTTATCTTATCTTCACTGATAATAGACATTGTGTAATTGTTTATCTCCTACCCCTATCTACTAAGTAGCAGTAACTTATGCCAAACAATGTCGTGTTTACTTTTCCTAATCTCATAAATAACCTTGAATTTGTTTATGTGTGTTGGTGGTCCTCCCTGGCAAAAAACCTGATTCATTCACTTTAATAAAGTTATTATACTGCCATCAAGTATTAATCGAGCAGTTAATTTGTTTAAATAAATTTAGGTCAACGCACATTTAAAATCCATCGATTTATTATACCTTAGCCTACTTATAATAATAAGAGCAGACCTTAAAAATGAGGTCTGACACGAGTAAGCGAAAATAATTTTACCTCTTACAAAAAAATGGGGGTTGTAATGTAAAAAGTGTCAGTAAAATCTTTTTAATAGTATTTAACCTAAACCCTATCCAATAAAGCGTTTCATTCTAAACTTTTTCAAACATTACCCATTTGAGATAAATTGGTAAATGTTTTATTTCGTTCATAACTTTCACTTAAAACAATCAGAATTTTGATTTGCTTCCATCTCGTAATTAGAAGGAAGTCTATCTATAAAAATTCGACGGGATATGTAATTTCATATCAGCGAATTTGAAAATTATTAATTTTCCAAAAATTAATAGGGGTTTGACTTTTGGATTTCGCAGATACGAGACTATGCCCCATATCAGAAGAGTTTATTGACTTATCTCTGCTAGTTAGGAATAATCCACCCCCACCATGAGTAGTGCAGTGGTAATTTGTTTGGAGTTTTGTATTGTCTTTAACCTGCTATTTGGATTGAGATATAGGTTGGGCTTACGGTACAATTTACATAATTTTTGTAAAAACAAACGCATGGTAAAAGACATCCGTAATAAACCTGTTATCCTTCACGTCGATCATTGTCAATAAAACAAGTGAGGAGTGAAGCACTAACACTGTGGTAGCGAGGAGGGGCGGCGGGTACAAACTTGCAATGACAGGGCAGGCAATAGCGACAAATAGCGTACTGTATAATTGTGGAGACAAAAAACGAGCGTAGCGTGGAGTTAATGGGAGTGATCAGCGGCTAGGTGTCTCCTGGCTTGCTACCTCCGACACCGCCGCTCGCACTTAGCGGCTAGCTGCGGAGTTCCCACAGTCCTAGCGAGCTGCCGCTGCCGCTGCCGCACCCGTAATTGGTTTCCTACGTACGCATGCATACCTTATTAGCTATTTGCTTTTTGTGGACTACTCGGCCGGCGCAAGAGAGATTGTCAATTATGTACCTCATGAGCGGTCTCGTTTGTTCTTTTGCTTTTCTGAATTGCCGGATGATGAGGTTCGCTTCTTCCCTGAATTCTGCAAATGTACAGTCTGTCCTCAGCATTTGTAAAGCATTTTTGTGTCATGGAATGGCCAGTTAGAACTTGACTGATTGGTACATTAAACCTCAGACAAGATGAGGTCATGAAGAACATGACAACTACCAGAAAAGAAGAGCAGATAAGAAAATTATTTCATGAAACAACTGAAAATGGCTTTGATTGTTTTAACCCCAGGAAGATAACATCAAAGGGATTTCTACAAAGGAAAAACCCAAAACGCATTGAAGATTCAAACGTTCCTAGACTCAGAGGCGGATTTGAAGATTTGCCGCCCCTGGGCTATCCACAATTTGCCGCCCTCCTGTCTCCCCTCCCCCCACCAACCATGTAGGCTTACCTTGGTACCACGGTGGGTCAAATGATGCCTTCAAGTCCCAAAGGCCCTGACTATCGGCTTGTACTTGGGGGTGAATACTGTCACATCCCGGAACATACTGTATTTCATTCATGTTAGGACAACGAAATAAATGGAATATATTAAGCGAATGAGTGTTTAAACAATTCCAATTTACAAATTGTTATGTTTGCAAATTTATTACAAGTAATTTTTTTTACATATTTTTAACTTTTAAAATAATGTATTTATTATTTTTTACCAAAATTTGCCGCCCCCTGAATTCTGCCGCTCTGGGCTAAAGCCTATTCAGACCATATGTAAATCCAGCCCTGCCTAGACTATTGCTACAGTTGCAAGTATTAGTAGTTGGTAAGCTTTGTGTAGTCTTTTGTAACCAAGTAAAAAAAGATTCAGCTTCCGCGGTTGTATAAATAGCGAAACCACTTCCCCGATAAAAAGTGCAGGATAATGACCCCAAATTGACACCGAGGAAGAGCGGGGGGGGGCAGGCACGCGCCTGTCCGGCGATTGTGATTAGCGGGGAAAGTGGCCAGAGAGCGACCAGGAAGGGTTCGTTTTGCGCGCAAATGTCAAATAACGTGAAGGAAAGTTAGGAAGTGAAGCGGGTATGTCGTTAACCAACGGGTGAAAGTAGGTGGGGCGCCAAGGATGGACAATGTGGTAGTCCAGTGCAACTCTCCTCCGCTCCTCTTTCTTTCCTCATTGTCCTGTGATGCATTATTGATTGGGCAAACACTTACTAGGAATTCCTCAGGCGAATGTTCAGCAAGACACGAGCTCAGAGAAGCTCAGACTCACTTTCAATCCGTCCAGCCGAAAAATAAATAGTTACTTAATTGATTTGACTGTGAAATACTTCTACTGAAGTCTTTCTTGTTGATCAAGATTTCATTCATTTAAAGCATGATAAGAAGCCCAGTTTTAAATACAAAGAAGGGAGAGATGCCTAATTAAAATAATATCACTCAATTGAATAAATTACGTTCCCATACTTGTGTTCTCTGATTAAAAAGACTTGCACGATCATTTAATTATTCTTATTAGAAATATAGCCTCGAAAAGTGTCTAGTTTCCATAATACCAAATATACAAGCATAATACAACTAATAAGAATACACCTTTGAACACTTTTGTACTTTTTATTGGTATAATGTAGACTACATTTCGGATTCGAAGAATCCATCCTGTACAAGTACCTAAAGATGGATTCTTCGAATCCGAAATGTACATTGTACAAATAAAAACAAAAGACTGTTCACAGGTTTATTCTTATTAGTTTAATTATTCTGTTTAATATTGGCCTGAATTTATTTCCATGTTTAAAATCATAAAAATGGCTTTTATAGTTTTGAGTAATTAATGCCAGAAAAAGCTCTATTGTCTTTCCAATGTTAATGAAACATTTAAAATTATGTACACTAGAAGTAGTTTAACTTAGATGAGAATGGTGTTTTAAAGTATAACTTTGTTGAAACTTTATGGTTTGAGGTATGTTACATGTTTGGTATATGTTTCCAGGAGGTCTTTAGCAAAAGTAATGCCAGCAAGATAATCAAGATGGGTAAGTTCTTTCATATTTCTATTCAGCCTAAATAGAGATACTCTGAACTTTTTGAGGAGAGTACACATGAACAGGATAGGTATAAGAAATGAATGAATACTTGTGGCCGAGTAGATGTTGCCCAGTGAAGATCTAAGCCGAACAAGCATACTGTACGATGATCTGCAAGGAGAGTAAAACAAGGATCACCGCACAAGAGCAGCAGGTCTCCGAGAGGAAGGTTGGAGGTCGCAATATCCGATGTATCGGCCACCAGTCCGAGTAGATGTTGCCCAGTGAAGATCTAAGCCGAACAAGCATACTGTACGGTGATCTGCAAGGAGTCAAACTGTGATCACCACACAAGAGCAGCAGGTCTCCGAGAGGAAGGTTGGAGGTCGCAATATCCGATGTATCGGCCACCAGTCCGAGTAGATGTTGCCCAGTGAAGATCTAAGCCGAACAAGCATACTGTACGGTGATCTGCAAGGAGTCAAACTGTGATCACCACACAAGAGCAGCAGGTCTCCGAGAGGAAGGTTGGAGGTCGCAATATCCGATGTATCGGCCACCAGTCCGAGTAGATGTTGCCCAGTGAAGATATAAGCCGAACAAGCATACTGTACGGTGATCTGCAAGGAGTCAAACTGTGATCACCACACAAGAGCAGCAGGTCTCCGAGAGGAAGGTTGGAGGTCGCAATATCCGATGTATCGGCCACCAGTCCGAGTAGATGTTGCCCAGTGAAGATCTAAGCCGAACAAGCATACTGTACTGTACGGTGATCTGCAAGGAGTCAAACTGTGATCACCACACAAGAGCAGCAGGTCTCCGAGAGGAAGGTTGGAGGTCGCAATATCCGATGTATCGGCCACCAGTCCGAGTAGATGTTGCCCAGTGAAGATCTAAGCATACTGTACTGTGATCAGCAAGGAGTCAAAACTGTGATCACCACACAAGAGCAGCAGGTCTCCGAGAGGAAGGTTGGAGGTCGCAATATCCGATGTATCGGCCACCAGTCCGAGTAGATGTTGCCCAGTGAAGATCTAAGCATACTGTACTGTGTGATCAGCAAGGAGTCAAACTGTGATCATCACACAAGAGCAGCAGGTCTCCGAGAGGAAGGTTGGAGGTCGCAATATCCGATGTATCGGCCACCAGTCCGAGTAGATGTTGCCCAGTGAAGATCTAAGCCGAACAAGCATACTGTACTGTGATCAGCAAGGAGTCAAACTGTGATCACCACACAAGAGCAGCAGGTCTCCGAGAGGAAGGTTGGAGGTCGCAATATCCGATGTATCGGCCACCAGTCCGAGTAGATGTTGCCCAGTGAAGATCTAAGCCGAACAAGCATACTGTACGGTGATCTGCAAGGAGTCAAACTGTGATCACCACACAAGAGCAGCAGGTCTCCGAGAGGAAGGTTGGAGGTCGCAATATCCGATGTATCGGCCACCAGTCCGAGTAGATGTTGCCCAGTGAAGATCTAAGCCGAACAAGCATACTGTACGGTGATCTGCAAGGAGTCAAACTGTGATCACCACACAAGAGCAGCAGGTCTCCGAGAGGAAGGTTGGAGGTCGCAATATCCGATGTATCGGCCACCAGTCCGAGTAGATGTTGCCCAGTGAAGATCTAAGCCGAACAAGCATACTGTACGGTGATCTGCAAGGAGTCAAACTGTGATCACCACACAAGAGCAGCAGGTCTCCGAGAGGAAGGTTGGAGGTCGCAATATCCGATGTAACGGCCACCGGTCCGAGTAGATGTTGCCCAGTGAAGATCTAAGCCGAACAAGCATACTGTACGGTGATCTGCAAGGAGTCAAACTGTGATCACCACACAAGAGCAGCAGGTCTCCGAGAGGAAGGTTGGAGGTCGCAATATCCGATGTATCGGCCACCAGTCCGAGTAGATGTTGCCCAGTGAAGATCTAAGCCGAACAAGCATACTGTACGGTGATCTGCAAGGAGTCAAACTGTGATCACCACACAAGAGCAGCAGGTCTCCGAGAGGAAGGTTGGAGGTCGCAATATCCGATGTATCGGCCACCAGTCCGAGTAGGGCAGATGTGCTCTAATTGTACATCTCTCTCATTGTCAGCCCAACCAGCTGGATGGACAGGTGGTAGTGTGGATCATCTGGCGCCTCGCCGCCACGCTGCCGCTAGCTCGTGCCCTGACCAACTCTTCCTCCCCACCTGCCGGGCTTGTACCATGTCATATCCATTGTGCCGAGGTGTATCACAATTATTGTTCCACTTCAATGTTTAAGTTCCACTCCCAATATCTTCAACTTACAGAGCTTACTTGAATTGTTATTTTCCAGGCCTAATCCTATTCCGATAAGAGATTATACTCTTTAACTAACCATTCAATCTGTTGTGTAGGTATTTAAATGTTCTCTATATATCCTTGCGACTACAGCGTTATTAAGTTATCTCTCCCAATAAATGTAATATGTTAAGACTATTATAACAATTTTCCATTGAAAGAGGAAAGTAATGAGTTAAATATTGGCACATTGTAGTTTGATACATATCATTTAGTCTAAACAGCAAAACCAACATAAAAGAGGAAACATTTTCAAAATTTTGTCATAATAAAAAATAAACAAAACCGCGTCCTACTTGCGACTAAAGCGATATTAAAAGTTATATCTCCTAATTAATGTAAAATTTTAAAATTGTTATAAAAAATTTTCATTGAACAAGGTAAATACGAGTTAATATGAGTTAAATAGTGGTACATCATAATTTGATACATCTCATTTAGGATAAACAGCAAAACCAACATACAAGATGCAAAAATGTTGTTATAAGAAAAACCCGTCCTTACTTCGGGAGAAGACATAGAAGACGAACATTCGTTAAATGCTCCAATTACTTAACGACCAATTTTATCTTCCGCTTCCAAGCCAGTATAATCCAAAAACTGGGCTAATATTTAAATAAACCAATCACTCAAGTGATTTTGCTTTGTTTTCCGCGTTTGTTACGTTTTTGTTAGTTTCTTCCACCGTGAATGAACTTTCGAGACCAACCAAGGGCTGTGGCGGTTACGCTCATCACCGCCTGACCCAATATGTCCAGAAGGCTGCAAGAGTGTCGCTGGCCTTGACTACTAGACGACAACACGGGAAGGTTCGCATTGCAGACCCGGTCACGTCCCCAAACAACGCTCCTTGTACGGCGGTGGAGGTCTCTCTAGCCATCACCTGTAGGCGTTGAGGCATCAAGGTCCCACTCATCGCCTTCTCAAGTCACCACATCTCAGGCAGGGATTACAACTACAGTGGGACGCCTCTGAACAACTTCATAAGAAGAGTGTCAAACATAAAAATAAGATCTTCCGTTCCATACACGATTTGTGAAGAAGTACTGTCTGAATTTAGAATCATTGTAGATATTTTCTAACTCCGTCCTTGCCTTCAACATAATATGTATTATAATCCTTCCCTTGTTACAACCACGCCGATGAATTATCCCCTCCCTTTCTGAAGAGATAATTCATAAAGAATTAATTGCGTAATTGCCAATGGCGCAGTGTAGCGGGTACAACGGTTATCGCAATATAACCTGATCAAGCAACATCGAGCGTGGCTGCTGCTTGGATGGGTGACCGCTGAGCGATCCTGTCCTTGCAAGCAGCCCGCCTGCCCGGCCATTGGTAGTGGTTCGGAAGTCACCTTTAAGCCGTTGGTCACCAGATTAAGTGTTAGTGAGGGCTTCTTAGCCGTAACTTCGCCTGGTAAAATTAAGACATCTTTAATTTACTTAATTCTGATCAAACTGGATTTTGATACGTTGGGTTTGACATTTTATTGATATAACATAATTTATATACTCATGAATAGTTTAATCATATGACTAAGAAACACATATGTCTTGTTTTGCCTTAGTCCATCTCATTCTATGAATAACATTTGAGTTTCAGTATGAATATTTGGACCCATACATGAATAAATCTCAATTTTCCATACTCTTAGGAATGATCTAATCAATTTATTTTAATTCTGCAATAAAATTTAAAATGTTCGTGTTACTTTAGTTTTTAGATACGTCGCTTTCTTTTCTGAATATGATAAGAAGACACCGTGAAGTGTTCATATTAATAAATATTTATAGGATCCGATTAGTGTACTTGATGAACGACATTCCGTATGGTCAAGGAGCTAATGTGCATTACGTTATCACGTAAGCTAAGTTTTTTTTATGAAATCGATACACGAATTCCTCTTAAGAAATGAATGGACTCAGCAGTTTTGGTGGTATAACTTGTTTCTCAGATCACATATTTTTAGTTTGCTACGCTTGAAACCACATCAGGGATGAACATTTTCATCTAAAAAAAAAAACAGATTTTTAACAGAAATTAATATTTTGTGTTACGCTTGTATAATTATTATATAACTTATTATGTGTGTGACGGTTAGTTTTGTTTATCAAGTAGAAAAAAAAACTATTTGAGAAAAACATTATTGTTTACAATTTTTAACCCTTTTGGTACCATTTCATTTCGACCCCTCTTCACAAACTAATGCGGCCGAAATCGATTCATTTTAAATTCATACATAGATTTCACGAAACACAATGTAAACTGGTTCTCGATTCCTGGACTACTATTTTAAGTAAGCAGTGGTGAAGACGTTCGTGTTCGCAGAGAGTCAAATGTAACATTGACTTCTAGAAGGCTCTGATTTGCCTGTAAGAAGTTCAGGTCCAGTTCAGGTTGTGTACCACCTGTTATGCGGCACAGACTACCGGTCCCGGAGCTCGTTCTCGCACAAAAGCTCACGTTTCTCCGCAACTCTGTCACTGGCCCGATTTCTGGAGCAGGTTCGCCGCCAGTGAGCGGACTGCGGAGCGGTAGTTTCACCCATCCCGCTCCGCTCCCGCCCCGCCGCGCCGCTGCCCGACTATCCCGCACAGCGCACCGCGGCGACCTTCGCGCACCGTTACGGAACTGTACCATATAATAACGGGTCCTTTAAATAATAGATAATGAGCTCAATATGACCGGCACGGCTGGCCGTTCCAGATCGCACCGCCGGGCCGTCACGATCGCTGGCCGCCCGTGACGACACACGTTCGCGCCAAACCGGGAAACTGCGAGCCGCATCCGCAGCCCCCGTTAGCGCCAACGGGACACTTTCGTTATCGGGCATTTCGATCTCCAGCAGAACCTTTCGTTCTTCGCAAGCCACCACCTAGGTCGTCAATAGAATACTTTTTCAACTATAATACAATACTTTGTTTCACTTTAAGAATTTATATTTTATCTTCAAAATTCATTAAAAAAACAAATCGTTTATCTAAAACAAAGAATGAGATAATTCAAATTCAGATCAGTTTATTTAAAAAAGGAGAAGCTTTCATTCCTCGCAAGCAACCACTTAGGGCCGTGCTTAGAATACCTTTCCGATTCGGACAGGTATTAGAACCCTACCTTGTGGTGTCATACCTACAGATATCCCTGCCCAGAGTCAAATCATACCTGAATATGCAGCAAATGGAGACACAGAGAACGAAAAGGCAGGGTCATATGAAAAGTCCCAAGCTCCTGAAATACACGACTCTCTGGGATTTATTTTTTTATAATTCTCACTGCTTTTTTAGGTCTGATGGCTCTTTCAAAAGTTTTCTTTGTGCAGTCAAGCCACAGTCGTACTCCATGTAAGCAATGAGGATAAATTAGCCTTCACAGGCCGTCTTCAGACGATAGATAGAGGACAAGACAGTTATAAACATCACGTTTCAGTCTTTATCTTCTCAAACCATAAGTTAAATAAGTTCCAAATCCTTAGTCACATTGAACAGCTTATCTAGACTGAAAACATCGAAAACACATGCACTCTATCCATTCTTCTCCGATAAAAGACCACAGGGCAGGAAGAGTAAATATTGGTATTGCGTGGAGATCAACGCCTACATCATCCTTATCGGCGAGTTATCACAAGGGTCGGCTATAGACAAGGAGGGGTCAGTGATGTTCTAGAAGGAAACATAAATAACAAAGTCTCCGCCGAAGGTTGATGTGATGAGTGGTCTCCACACTAAATCTCACTGATTGACGTCGACGACACGCTTATCACTATCGAGCTGTAAAATATTTGGTGATAAGGAGGTTTCAGCTCACCGCCCTCAGTTGCGTCGCAACATGGTGGTACATGTGTGGGACCATGTCATCACAGGTCTTCCTGGAAGTTACTGACATTCTGGATTGGATCGGAGTGTCAATCTTGCGTTGAAGGGCTTAAAAAAAGTTCAGTCTAGCTCAGACTTCAACTTATCTAAAATTGTTAAGCCCTCACAAAAATAAATTGTTATATAAGATGAAGAAAGTAAAGGAAGAGAAGGAAAGGAATTTCAGGAAGGTCTCCGGTATTATCAGTATTTATTTATTTCAATTTTCCCAACTTAAGCAGTGGAGATGGTTGGATTACGTAATCATAACAATTTATCCACACAAAAGAACACAAAGGTTTTATACGCACGTCAAAACATCAGACTACAGAATAGTTATAAGAAATATTCAACTGTTTCAAATAGAGCACACCATCTAAATGTAAAACAGAGCACACTCTTACGACAATGTTACAGAAATGTAACTATCATACTAATCACCGCGGTCTCATCAAGACGTGGGTATCACACACCTCTTGGAGACTGTAGATAGCACCATGAACTTATCTGGTGATTACCTAGTTCCTACCGACAAAGTTCAAGTAGCAACCTCGAAACCTTGATGGTGTTTACTTTGAGCACCAGAGATGTAGGTCACGAATCGTCAGAGAAAATCTTTGCCCTCTAAAACAATGAGGTTGAGGTCGAGTGATCGAATACAGCAGATACGATGTTACGATTATAAGCTTTGATCGAACAGTTACACATGAGATAACTCATCAAATGCTGTAAATCGAGGCTCGGAACATTTGAGTTTTCGGCTTGCTCTCTGTGAAGTGACAGACTCAAGTACAGGGTTACCACAAATGAATGGTGCGGTTTCCAACCAATTGTTTAAAGAAAAACCTAATTACTTATAGTTAATGTTGCGTATTCATCTAATTTGTGGTTTTTACATTTTTTTACATAATTAATAAATTTCAATATATGCGCCCTTAGTCGCTCGACAAATGTCAGAACGAAACTCACCTACTCTCCCAACATTCGTTAACATATCTTCGGTTATGTTTGTCATTGCTGTCATCCTGTGTTTTAAGTGGTTCAGGTCGCAAATTTCTTGTGAATAAACAACGCTTTTCATGTGCCCCCACAAGAAAAATCACAAGGTGTTAGGTCTGGACTCCTTGTAGACCATAGCATAGGTCCTTGTCGGCCTTTCTACCGATCTCCAAATTTTTCGTTTAAAGCGTCTGTGACCCTTGTGTGACAAAGTGTGGGGGAGTACCCTTTTGTTGGAAATGAAGTTGAAGATTTTTTTCGAGCTCATATAGTTGAGGAAAGCAATAATTAGTTGACGTGTCAAGATACATATCTCAATTAATTGTTTTTTCCACAAAGAAGAAAGGCCATATTTTCCATCACACCACACCAAACATTAACTTTAGGCGATACACGTTGTTTCCCAACAATTACGTGTGGGTTTTTATAGCACCATATTCGTGAATAGTGCCCTTTGTAATCCATTCACGTGGAAAGTAGCTTCGCCTGTAAACATTATATCATCTAAAAATGATTCGTTTTCACTTATTCTGTTCAACATTCCAGCAGCGAAATTGCAACTGTATATACAATCATTGGATTGAAATTCCTGCAGTATCTAGATTTCATAAGCGGGTAACGAGTTTTTTATGTAAAACTTGGCGAACTTTTTTTGGAATACCTAATTCAACGCTTCAACGAGCGATGGATTTCCCAAAACTTCTAATTGCCAAATGTTCAACCATTTCGTCTGGTACCCTGGTTTGCAGGTTGATTTCTGTTTCTAACTTATCCAGTTTAAACCAATGTGTTATCCTATTTTTGTGTGGTGGATCTTTTTCAAATTCACGTAGGAACGCACGTAGACTAAAACTACGGATTTTAATTCAGCCAACAATAAAAACACTTTGCTTTATCTTTATCCGAGAACATAGTAACTCACTAAACTCACCGCAACAACAATGCAAGAACTGATATTGAGGTTAGAGCAGCTGTTAAACAAACTTTTTCGAATGGAGGCTTTCAGGAAGCTAATATAGCATCTATAAATGTTTCTACTATCGTCCTACGAATTACTGAAACCGCCTCATTCCTTTATGATAACACTGTATATTTGAAGGATAACAATCAATGTCACGTGGCGCAGCCCGAGCTTCAGACCAGAAACTAGCTGTGAGCTCACCACACATCGCCCGCATGAATGATTATCTCCAGTGTAACTATACAATCAAAGTCACGTGGCGCAGCCCTAGTTTCAGACCAGAAACTAGCTGTGAGCTCACCACACATCGCCCGCATGAATGATTATCTCCTGTGTAACTATACAATCAAAGTCACGTGGAGCCCAGACCAGAAACTAGCTGTGAGCTCACCACACATCGCCCGCATGAATGATTATCTCCTGTGTAACTATACAATCAAAGTCACGTGGAGCCCAGACCAGAAACTAGCTGTGAGCTCACCACACATCGCCCGCATGAATGATTATCTCCTGTGTAACTATACAATCATAGTAACGTGGCGCAGCCCTAGTTTCAGGCCAGAAACTAGCTGTGAGCTCACCACACATTGCCCGCATGAATGATTATCTCCTGTGTAACTATACAATCATAGTAACGTGGCGCAGCCCGAGCTTCAGGCCAGAAACTAGCTGTGAGCTCACCACACATCGCCCGCATGAATGATTATCTCCAGTGTAACTATACAATCAAAGTCACGTGGCGCAGCCCGAGCTTCAGACCAGAAACTAGCTATGAGCTCATCACACATCGTCCTTATGAATGATTATCTCCTGTGTAACTATACAATCAAAGTCACGTGGCGCAGCCCTAGTTTCAGACCAGAAACTAGCTGTGAGCTCACCACACATCGCCCGCATGAATGATTATCTCCTGTGTAACTATACAATCATAGTAACGTGGCGCAGCCCTAGTTTCAGGCCAGAAACTAGCTGTGAGCTCACCACACATCGCCCGCATGAATGATTATCTCCTGTGTAACTATACAATCAAAGTCACGTGGCGCAGCCCGAGCTTCAGACCAGAAACTAGCTGTGAGCTCACCACACATCGCCCGCATGAATGATTATCTCCTGTGTAACTATACAATCAAAGTCACGTGGAGCCCGAGCTTCAGACCAGAAACTAGCTGTGACCTCACCACACATCGCCCGCATGAATGATTATCTCCTGTGTAACTTTACAATCAAAGTCACGTGGAGCCCAGACCAGAAACTAGCTGTGAGCTCACCACACATCGCCCGCATGAATGATTATCTCCTGTGTAAACTATACAATCATAGTAACGTGGCGCAGCCCTAGTTTCAGGCCAGAAACTAGCTGTGAGCTCACCACACATCGCCCGCATGAATGATTATCTCCTGTGTAACTATACAATCATAGTCACGTGGCGCAGCCCGAGCTTCAGGCCAGAAACTAGCTGTGAGCTCACCACACATCGCCCGCATGAATGATTATCTCCTGTGTAACTATACAATCAAAGTCACGTGGCGCAGCCCGAGCTTCAGACCAGAAACTAGCTATGAGCTCATCACACATCGTCCATATGAATGATTATCTCCTGTGTAAACTATACAATCATAGTAACGTGGCGCAGCCCTAGTTTCAGACCAGAAAACTAGCTGTGAGCTCACCACACATCGCCCGCATGAATGATTATCTCCTGTGTAACTATACAATCAAGGTCACGTGGAGCCCAGACCAGAAAAACTAGCTGTGAGCTCACCACACATCGCCCGCATGAATGATTATCTCCTGATGTAACTATACAATCAATAGTCAACGTCGAGCCCAGACCAGGAAAACTAGCTGTGAGCTCACCACACATCGCCCGCATGAATGATTATCCCCTGTGTAACTATACAATCAAAGTCACGTGGAGCCCAGCCAGACCAGAAAACTAGCTGTGAGCTCACCACACATCGCCCGCATGAATGATTATCTCCCTGTGTATACAATCAAAATCACGTGGAGCCCAGACTAGAAGCTAGCTGTGAGCTCACTACACATCGCCTGCATGAATGATTATCTCCTGTGTAACTATACAATCAAAGTCACGTGGAGCCCAGACTAGAAAACTAGCTGTGAGCTCACTACACATCGCCTGCATGAACGATTATCCCCTGTGTAACTATACAATCAAAGTCACGTGGAGCCCAGACCAGAAAACTAGCTGTGAGCTCACCACACATCGCCCGCATGAATGATTATCTCCTGTGTAACTATACAATCAAAGTCACGTGGAGCCCAGACCAGAAACTAGCTGTGAGCTCACACACACACATCGCCGCATGAACGATTATCCCCTGTGTAACTATACAATCAAAGTCACGTGGAGCCCAGACCAGAAACTAGCTGTGAGCTCACCACACATCGCCGCATGAATGATTATCTCCTGTGTAACTTATACAATCAAAGTCACGTGGAGCCAAGACCAGAAACTAGCTGTGAGCTCACCACACATCGCCCGCATGAATGATTATCTCCTGTGTAACTATACAATCATAGTAACGTGGCGCAGCCCTAGTTTCAGGCCAGAAACTAGCTGTGAGCTCACCCACACATTGCCCGCATGAATTGATTATCTCCTGTGTAACTATACAATCATAGTAACGTGGCGCAGCCCGAGCTTTCAGGCCAGAAAACTAGCTGTGAGCTCACCACCACATCGCCCGCATGAATGATTTATTTCCAGTGTAACTATACAATCAAAGTCACGTGGCGCAGCCCGAGCTTCAGACAAGAAACTAGCTATGAGCTCATCACACATCGTCCTTATGAATGATTATCTCCTGTGTAACTATACAGATCATAGTAACGTGGCGCAGCCCTAGTTCAGACCAGAAACTAGCTGTGAGCTCACCACACATCGCCCGCATGAATGATTATCTCTGTGTAACTATACAATCAAAGTTACGTGGCGCAGCCTAGCTTCAGACCAGAAACTAGCTGTGAGCTCACTACACATCGCCTGCATGAATGATTATCTCCTGTGTAGCTATACAATCAAAGTCACGTGGGGCCCACCAGACTAGAAGCTAGCTGTGAGCTCACTACACATCGCCTGCATGAATGATTAATCTCCTGTGTAAACTATACAAATCAAAATCAGTGGAGCAGCCAGACTAGAAGCTAGCTGTGAGCTCACTACACATCGCCGGCATGAATGATTATCTCCTGTGTAACTATACAATCAAAGTCACGTGGAGCCCAGACTAGAAACTAGCTGTGAGCTCACTCATACACATCGCCTGCATGAATGATTATCTCCTGTGTAACTATACAATCATAGTAACGTGGCGCAGCCCTAAGTTCAGGCCAGAAACTAGCTGTGAGCTCACTACACATCGCCTGCATAAATGATTATCTCCTGTGTAACTATACAATCAAAGTGGACGTGGAGCCCTGACTAGAAACTAGCTGTGAGCTCACCACACATCGCCCGCATGAATGATTATCTCCTGTGTAACTATACAATCAAAGTCACGTGGCGCAGCCCTAGTTTCAGACCAGAAACTAGCTGTTACCTCAGCAGGCGTTGTCCATGAATGATTATCTCCTGTGTAACTATACAATCAAAGTCACGTGACGCAGCCCTAGCTTCAGACCTCAAACTAGCTGTGAGCTCAGCACACATCGTCCGTATGAATGATTATCTCCTGTTTAAATATACAATCAAAGTCACGTGACGCAGCCCTAGCTTCAGACCTCAAACTAGCTGTGAGCTCAGCACACATCGTCCGTATGACTGATTATCTCCTGTTTAAATATACAATCAAAGTCACGTGACGCAGCCCTAGCTTCAGACCTCAAACTAGCCGTGAGCTCACCACACATCGTCCGTATGACTGTTATCTCCTGTGTAACTATTTAATCACAGGCAATTGCCGTACCACTGTCCCTAACAGGGCTAATCATCCCAAGAATGAGGCTCGTTAACCTCTCGACGGAGATGAAGTCCACTTAGATCTGTATGGCCTGTTAATACTACCGTGTTCTGTGATTTCGCTGATCTATCAATACGACTGCGGTATTTTTCTCAAATAACCTCTGCCAGTGCCTCTCTGGTCTTCTTCATCCGGTGCTGGAGGCTCGGCCTTGCCCCGACTTCCCGCGGCACCAGACCATGACCCGCACCATTGTCTGCCCTCCATCTCGATATTTGCCACTCCGCTGACTTCACTCTATTAACTCCGGTCTCACATGCAAATCTATCCGGAGGCATCGCCTACAGCGTCTTGTTAAGCGGCGTTAATGCTTCCCTCTATCTCCAGACTCTCACAATTCAATGAATTGAATTATCATTGTTCACAGTTCACATTCGTGGATTAGCAATAGCTGATCATGTAGCTATGGTTTGTTTCCCGTATGTAGATTTCCATATTTTTTTTAGCTTGGAATGTATAGTTTGTTTTCAACTAATGTGGTTCGTGAAAGAAGTGAAAACGTTTCCTAATGCAAGATACGCGCAAAAATTACTCTGTGTCTAGTCATACTGCAAATGATATTTTTAGAGTGTTGGGACTTTTCAATCATGTTTTGATTAGGAAACAACAACATTGGGACCATCGCACCCTTCCACATGATCATGATTCATTGACGGTATATCTTCGAGATCCATTGCATTTTCATATTTAGAAATTGATACTAATTGTCGGTTATCTTATTCGAGTTGATATTGCGCTCTTGGTTTAATGATAGTAGAATAATCAATCAATGTTTATTAAAATGTCCGCGTTCCCTCAAAAATTGTTAATATCCTTGTTTAAAATCCAGTTGGCTTAGAAAGAAACCCTCTCTCCATAAAAAATCTGATGGAAATAAAAATTCATGTGTCTTTATACACCCAAGATACCTTTTATTATAGAATTTGAAAAATATTCATTCATACACACTTCCTTTCAAAACTCTAATAGCAAAGTCGAAGTCAAATCAGTACCAATAAATTGATCCCTGTATCATATCACATGTTACATAAATACATACTACACGACACTTAGACACCTTTCAAAAATTAATTACAGTTTCGCTCACTCTTTTTAAATCTCTGCGTCATTTCTAGATGTCAAAAATAAAATTTTGTTTGTTTTCTTCTATTGCTCGATTGTTTTTATGCTGAACTGATCTGAACGAACGCAACGAAAAGTAATAGATAATTAAATGTGTATTAGATAAAGATACAATCACAAAGATATTACGCAATGTCAGAGTTCTATGAACTATTGTTTGTTTTGTTCTTTGCTTGTAAAGGAATATTTCCTTTCGGATTGATACCGCATATCACTAAAATATTCCTCCACCGATACTCTGTAGAGTTCATCAAACCTCATGAGTCTTACCTACCGTGTATCAGAACTAGACAGCTTCGTAAAAAATATAATATATTTGTTTTAATATATGAAAATAATATTAAATCTCATTATTTAAATGTATTTAAAGTCTTAGTCGAGACATAGAAATACTATAAATTTATTACAATTTTAGACTTTCAGGAATAAGTCAGGAACTCTTTGCCAAAGGTTTTTCCTAAGATTCCCCCCTTTTACTAACTAGGAGCAAGGACGTAGCCAGCGAGGAGATCTAAGGGGTCCGGATCCCCCCAAATTTTAAATTTGTTTCGATTACTTTTAAGCAAACGATTATTATTATTTAAATAATTCAGTACGGTATTGCTAACATATACTGCTGAGAGATCCTTCTCAAAATTCAAGCGGGTCAAAAACATTTTAAGGAACAAAATGGGGAATGAGCGATTGACCGCACTTCTGTCTACTACAGGAAAATATCAATAGTCTTGACCTCCCCCCCACCCATCATGTTTTCAAACTGTATTAAAGGTTTCTTTTTAATAAAATATCATTTGTATACAGGGTAAGTTAAAAGTACGGATACACTCTGTTTAGTTTTTGATGTATAAAGATGGAGGGATGGAACTCGGGACACCTTTCTATGAAATACAAGTGAACTTTTTAGTCACAGTTACAACTTTGTACATTTCCTCAAAATGGGATTTTGGAGAGTCGACTTATTAAACAACTTTCAGTTTATTATAAAACGCCTTTTACCTTTTTCAATCTAGCTTTTCAATGTTTAACGTCACGCATGAGCCCAATGGCCAAAAATAATAATAATAAGCCCAATGGACAGTATCGACTGCTACTGTAAGAGTACGCTTAAAAAATGATTTAATTTGCTCAGTGTTCTGTAGGTTATTATTCACTTAGCAAAATAAGAACTTTCAAATGATTCAGTTAGCCATTATTTCTAATTCAACGATAACCTTGATATAAACTCATTTTTGGATGGAATTTTTTAAATAAATAAAATATGGTCCACGCTATGATTAGCATATTCATGCAACCGTTAACACGACATTTCCTATCGCACGTTTATATGTTTTGGTAAAAAATTGTATTTACTCGAATACAGCAAATATATTGCCAGATTTTATTTTACATTGCCAATAAAATACAGAAATATATGGATACAGGGTTTAGTGAACTATCTCCTATATAACCGATATGTAGTCCCAGACGTATCACTAACAATTACAACGTTAGCTCTGCGCTGTGACATAATTAAATTCCGCGTCTAGTGATTGGCCACAACAAGAAGACGATATTAGTAGCATTGAGTAACGACATCATAGCGTTACGTTATTAGCCACGACACTGCACTTCTGAGACAGAGCGGCCACAATTAGGTTCACAGCGTACAGACCACTTAACACAGGAACTTCTGTCACTACGTGAATTTGAATTACACTCTTTAAGACCATAACAGGCTTTTGCTATCCTTCAGGCCAAACAATCTTCCTGAATCACTGCCTAACCGTCCGCTGAACTGTCAAATGATTTGGTGTAATAATTCTTCCAAAGATACTTGTGGAATACTTGGTCTATACAATGATCCGAGTAAGGGCCTTCAGAGTATGAGTTCCTGGGTTCCTAACCCATTCGGAATGAGAAATTTTCGGAACGCCTTAGGATAATGACTTATTTAACTCTTGCAGCATACTTACCATCTTACCAGGGATAATGGCTAATACAACCTTTGCAGCATACCCAGCATGAAACCAGGGATGATGACTTATACAACCTTTGCAGCATTCCCAGCATGAAACCAGGGATGATGACTTATACAACCTTTGCAGCATACCCAGCATGAAACCAGGGATGATGACTTATACAACCTTTGCAGCATACCCAGCATGAAACCAGGGATGATGACTTATACAACCTTTGCAGCATTCCCAGCATGAAACCAGGGATGATGACTTATACAACCTTTGCAGCATTCCCAGCATGAAACCAGGGATGATGACTTATACAACCTTTGCAGCATACCCAGCATGAAACCAGGGATGATGACTTATACAACCTTTGCAGCATACCCAGCATGAAACCAGGGATGATGACTTATACAACCTTTGCAGCATACCCAGCATGAAACCAGGGATGATGACTTATACAACCTTTGCAGCATACCCAGCATGAAACCAGGGATGATGACTTATACAACCTTTGCAGCATTCCCAGCATGAAACCAGGATGATGATGACTTATACAACCTTTGCAGCATTCCCAGCATGAAACCAGGGATGATGACTTATACAACCTTTGCAGCATACCCAGCATGAAACCAGGGATGATGACTTATACAACCTTTGCAGCATACCCAGCATGAACCAGGGATGATGACTTATACATCCTTTGCAGCATACCCAGCATGAAACCAGGGATGATGACTTATACAACCTTTGCAGCCAATCTAGCATCATACCAGTGATGAGAGTTATATGAACATTGCAGCATACCACCTAGCATCAAACTATGGATGATGAATTATACAACCTTTGCAGCATACAACCAGGGATGATGAAATCCAGATATGAGCGATACCAATTTTCTTAATGATGTTTTAAGGCGCTTAACGATTTGATAAAGATATGAAATAGACACATATTTCGCAAACGCTTCTAAGGTGTAAATGAAGTGTGAACTAACCAGGCAAGATACAAAAGAATGAAAATTTACTAAGCTGCAACATGTACACTACAATGTAATAACTAATTTACAGTTTTAATGTTAAGGCAGTAACGATATAACAAAAATATAAGTTAATAAGTTGAGATTAAAAAGAAAATAACATGTTGAAAGTGGTTAAACATTTCCTTAACATAACATATTCTCGAATTATTCTCCAATTCAACAGTGTATCCTTTTATGTTTGTACCCTTAAGAGCCGCGGTATTGTCTTCCGCTATTTTACCTTGCCGTAGGCTTCGAGAGACAGATTGTATCCATGCAAGGCAAGAGGCAATTTTCTCTCTGTTACTGTTTCAATTTGCAGGCTACACCCGATCATTACCTACTCTACTGGTAGTCTAGTGCTTGCGCACTGAGTCCGGCTGTCCTTGGCCTTATTGTTTCTTGCAGCTCCTGTTATTGAAGCGGATCTGTGCACAACATACGTGAAGTACAATAGAAGATGACCGATCGATATTGAATGTGCTATGTTAGAGAAATAACACACTGTATTATTACTATACACTTAGATCCATGATTGGAACTTCCACATGAACCATGAATGGAAATTCTACATAACCATAATTGGATCTTCCAACATGAACCATGAATTGGAAATTCTACATAACCATAATTTGATCTTCCACATAAACCGTGATTGGAACTTCTACGCAAAACCATAATTGGATCTTCCACATGAACCGTGAATGGAAATTCTACATAACCATAATTTGATCTTCCACATAACCATGATTGGAACTTCACGCAAACCATAATTGGATCTTCCACATGAACCGTGAATGGAAATTCTACATAACCATAATTTGATCTTCAACATGAAACCATGATTGGAACTTCCACGTGAACCATAATTGGAGCTTCCACATTGAACCACGAATGGAAATTCTACATAACCATAATTTGATCTTCCACATAAACCATGATTGGAACTTCCACATGAACCATGAATTGGAAATTCTTCATGAACCATAATTTTATCTTCACATAAACCATGAATGACCATAACCATAATATGGAACTTCCACATGAACCATAATTGGATCTTCCACATGAACCGTGAATGGAAATTCTACATAACCATAATTTGATCTTCCACATAATCCATGATTGGAACTTCACGTGAACCATATTGGAACTTCCACATGAACATAATTATTGGATCCTTCCACATGAACCATGAATGGAAATTCTACATAACCATAATTTGATCTTCAACATAAACCATGATTGGAACTTCCACATGAACCATAATTATTGGATCTTCCACATGAACCACGAATGGAAATTCTACATAACCATAATTTTATCTTCAACATAAACCATGATTGGAACTTCACGTGAACCATTATTGGATCTTCCACTTGAACCGTGAATGGAAATTCTACATAACCATAATTTGATCTTCCAACATAAACCATGATTGGAACTTCCACATGAACCATGAATGGAAATTCTACATAACCATAATTTTATCTTCAACATAAACCATGATTGGAACTTCACGTGAACATAATTGGATCTTCCACATGAACCGTGAATGGAAATTCTACATAACCATAATTTGATCTTCAACATAAACCATGATTGGAACTTCTACATGAACCATAATTGGATCTTCCACATGAACCGTGAATGGAAATTCTACATAACCATAATTTGATCTTCCACATAAACTATGACTGGAACTTCCACATGAACCATAATTGGATCTTCCACATGAACCACGTGAATGGAAATTCTACATAACCATAATTTGATCTTCAACATAAACCATGATTGGAACTTCACGTGAACCATAATTGGATCTTCCACATGAACCGTGAATGGAAATTCTACATAACCATAATTTGATCTTCCACATAAACCATGATTGGAACTTCCACATGAACCATAATTGGATCTTCCACATGAACCACGAATGGAAATTTTACATAACCACAATTTGATCTTCCACATAAACCATGATTGGAACTTCTACATGAACAATAATTATTGGACCTTCCACATGAACCATGAATGAAATTCTACATAACCATAATTGGATCTTCCACATGAACCACGAATGGAAATTCTACATAACCATAATTTGATCTTCCACATAAACTATGACTGGAACTTCCACATGAACCATAATTGGATCTTCCATATGAACCATAATTGGAACTTCCATATTAACCATGATTGGAACATCCATATGAACCATAATTGGAACTTCCACATGAACCATGATTAGCACGGAAAGAAAATTGTTATCACAGGCTGCATCCATTCACGGCTTACACTCCACCGATGCGAACCATGAACTCCTTTGCTATAATTTATTATATTATACACACGAGGTTGTTTGGATATTGACGAAGTGATATTTTAAATCTCAATGGATTAAAAATTTAAATTGTTAATGTGGCAATTATAATTCTACTTAGAGCCTACTTTAAAGGGTAAAAGAAACTAATTGGAACTTCCACATGAACCATGAATGGAAATTCTACATAACCGTAATTGGAACTTCCACATGAATCATGACTGGAACTTCCACATGAACCATTATTGGAACGTCCACATGTGATATTTTAAATCTCAACTGATTAAAAATTGAAATTGTTAAAGGGGCAATTCTTATTCTACTTAGAGCCTACTTAAAAGGGTATAAAAGGAATTTCTAGAACATTGGTTTTTCGATTATGTTGCAGTACGAAAATGTATCAAGATTTTATATATCGAATCGTGATGACGTCAGTCGACTCATATCATACCGTATAGATCAAGGGTACTATTAATTACCCTTCATCGCGATTGGGTGACTAGACAGTTCATTCTTTATAAATCAACAACGAAACTTAGTTCCTTGCTTAGGACGATAAATTAAGAACATCGCGATCACTCGATAAAATAACACAAAAGTTGTATATATATAAGGAACTGTTTTATTTACAGTTTGTTGCTAACGATGAATGGTTTGAAAGGATAATATGAGTTCGGACATCTGCCTTCGTTATATGTTACAAAATTTCTAACACTACGTTTTGAGGATTGAACTCCATCCTCTTTCTCAGGTGTTCGCACTAAAAGGGAGAATCATACCCGGTAATGCTTGAAGTCCAGACGTGAGGAAATGTTGCAGTCAAATGCCGATTGCCATGAATGTCCGGATATAAATTTGTTTCGGATGTCAAACTAAGCATCCTTTAATAATTTTAATTAATTATCAGCACTTCACGTAATCCTCATCTAAATTAAAGATTAATGTAAAAGATTGTCGCTTACTCTGCTTCTTGCGCAGTTATCACCTGCAGAAAATTTACCTCAAGACCATGGGAAAAACAATAACTGTATATAAATGAATGACAATCCTTTTATGGTTCCGTAAACCTGATCACAATGTCCAAGTTAAATAAATAAACGGTACAATCCCAGGAAGTTCTGCTGTATCCTTGGAGTTATAAGGCAACACCTTGGTCTGCAGCAATTTCCCCGAGGTAACAGTTGCCTGACGTCTGAGTATGGTTACCTCAGAGTATTGTTCACCTCAACGTATAGTTTACGGCCGCCATATCTTCAATAGCTCGCAACTTGGCCTCAAGCAACACCGCTTATTTTTAACAAATCTATAAAGTTAGAACGGACGCTGACTGTATAGAACGAGTATAAACAGTTTTAAATATAGATATAAAAATCTTGGAGTTTTGCTTTCCGTTTCTCATCAGTATGAATATATCTCCTTGAAAATCACCTAACAGTTTACTATAATAGAATTATTAGAATTATAAAGAAATTCCTATAAGGAATACCGAGTAGCGCTTGCTGACGTACTTGAGGATTGGAAACTTTGGAATGAAATTATAACTACTACTACACCACCTCTGACTCCAATAGTCCCTTGGCAACATTAGTTCCACTATGAAATCGTGAATCATCCGAGTGTGACTTCTTCTGCGACAGTGTCCCACCAGTCCATAGACGTGCTCTTGGCATTCTAGCTGCTTAAGAGCTTCAGGTCTTGTTACCTCATAAAAACGTGTTTTGTATGTTCTCACGTGTTATATTGATTTATATATTTATCTATTTTTTCGAATTTTAATACAGTTTCTTTGTTACTTGTTAAATTTGAAATATTATTAATTTAAAAATTGTTTCCTTAATATTGCTGTTATTGTTGATATTTTTGTATTGAATTGATTGTCTTTTGTACCAGCTCCTAAACTATAATATATTCCGTCAATATATGCTATTCTCACTTCTTTCCTTGTTATATTTATTCAAAGAATAGTTGCATCAATATTATTGCATGTCAGTACTCTATAATGCTACTTACTCCATAAAATACTACTTACACTGTTGTTGTCATTATATTTATTTAGTTGCTGGTAGATTAGAGCTTTAATTAATGTTCACCATCTTCATTGTATTATCTTGTAAACAACTGACATCTGCAATTGGAAAGAAAATAAAATAAGAGTGTGGGCAACAGGTGTTTAATTTGTTGGAATGACAAAACATTAATTTTTAAACCTAATCATGCATACTTATGTAGCGAGAGACCCATTCGTTTATTTATTCCCCAATCGCCTTCTAGTTTTATATTTAAAACTTTTACTTTGTCGAAATCCAAAGATATTTGGCCTGTAGCCCATTAAAGTTTGTAGGTTTTACACTCGATGTAAAGTTGTAAAATGAGAATAAATTATTTTAATTGGGATCTAAAAATGAAAAAAGTTATAGTCAGGTATAGAAATCTTTGTGATGTAGTTATTGTACAGTAAGGATTTACAACTATATTCCATTGTGAGACATTTTTACAGGGAGATTTTTGAAATATATAACATGCCATGCAAGTATTTAGATTTTGATTTCGGAGACCTTCAAGAATATCAACTTTCGCTTTAGTCAATTTAATTCTTCATCGATTTTGTATTATTTTTATAAATTCAAACATTTATCACTCTCCAAAATATCAAAAAAAATAACTCCTTCAGATATTGTGTGATTTTTATAGAATCTAGGTGTATTAATAAAAAACTACCCGAGTTCGGTGTAGTTTTCTATAAAGAATATGTTTCAAATGCGAATTCAATGTTTTTCTTTATTTTATATATATATATATATATATATATATATATTGAACATCACAACAAGGATGCAGAAATCTATAAATATCTATTGTATTATACTAACGAGTCCGGTCACCGATTCAATTAATGAGCAATTAATTCATCATATATACCTTTATTAAAGCAAACACTTTAAAACATATGCATGCATTATTCTCCAGCAGTGCTAAAATTTTAAACAATTTCATTACTCAATACATAGTAAATCAAAACAAAACTAAATACATAAATTTATACTGTGAAATACAATAGTGGGAAAAGGCATATCAGTGATCATGTTTATCGTGTAAATTATACTTTCATTGTAAAGAATAAAACGGTTCATCGGTTATAAAACGGACACTTCATTACGTTCTGGAGTTTTCTGAAATAGCTCGCTTTAAATGGAAATACTGTTGGCAATCCTGCTAATATTGGATTTGGATCAATGCTTACTTTTATTTTGGCGTCTAGACCTTCAAACTGAAGCAGAATAAATAGTCCACCGATTGGCGTGGAGCCAGATGTGTGTTGTGAGTGTTTCCTTCTTGGTACAAGAACATTGTGTATAATATCCAATCGTACCGCGCTCTCAGCTCATGTTTATTTATTATTTGTACCTGTTATCAGTGAACTCACGTTATGAAAATGAGTTTTGGCAGACACTTCCATGTGTATCGATTACAGTTCATAACACTATCAGAGTATTTGACTTCAAGTGGATAATCGAGGAGCTACATCCTCTTCTACCATAAAACCCACTGTCTTCAAAGTTTCAAAAGAAATTAGTAGCATTCTATAAAGTACAGAGCCAAATCTGTAAAATATTCCAACAATTTAAGTTTTCTAAGTTTAGAATCCAGGAATAGTATCGGAGTTCATCAAATTGGCGATTAAAGTTGAAAACCCCTAAATTTGTATACAAATAAAATGTTGCATAACATTGTAAATATGTCCGTTCACAGTCTGTAGAGCAGCACTTTATATGTTTATATTAAAATATTAATTACCATATACATTTTTGTCTTACTTAACACAATCAAAGTCTGCCTCAAAAAGGTAAACAAAAAATGGATCACAAAAGAAATATATATATATATATATATTTTAAAAGAATTTACAGAAACTATATCCAAGCTGCAAAAGCATGTGATGTCTCTAAATCAATCATCTCGTAAAAAATATTTCTAAATCCGTATGGGGCGTCATGCGCATAAAAAATGAGTCACAGACACAAATCAAAATCCAAATAGGGGATGAGCTTGCAGAGGATACGACTGTTGTTGTGAATAGGTTGTGAACGAGGTTAACAAAATTTTCGCGTCTGTTGCTTGTGAGGGGGGCCATCATTGGCATCATTGTGGCTTAGAAAGAGCTCAAAAGAATTATTCAACAGCTCCCGGCAAAAGAAATCGAACGATATCAATATAATGTCTGTGTGGCTCATTAAAAGATACTCAAAGTATATTGTGAGTCCATTATCCTAATTAATCAATCATTCTTTTGAACAAGGAGTTTTTCCTGCGCTCCTTATAATACCGAAAGTAACTCCAATGAAAAAAGACGATCTCAGTTCAACCAATAATTATAGGCCTGTTTCAATTTTTCCTGCATTGAATAAAGTTTATGAAAAACTCTTTTTAACTAGAATGTTTCAGTTTCTAAACAATCTTAACCAGCTTTCTAAGGATACATTTTTTTAGGAAGGGAAAATCGACCACAAACGCTGTTGTGAGTGTTTTGGGAGTGGTTGTAGAGGAGTTAAGAAAGTCGAAACTGCACATTAAGTATGTTTCTTAACTCATCTATAGCATTCGCCTGTGTTGGCCACTCAAAATTGAAAATCATGACATCACAGGAGTGCCTCTTCAATGAGTTAGCTCATTTTTAGGCTACAGAACACAAATTGTCCAAATCTCAAACAAATTCTCTGAACCGATTCAACTGAGCTATGGTGTCCTTCAGGGATCAATACTCAGTCCGATTTTTTTTCTTATCTATGTCAATGACATGGAGTCATCACTACTGCATGGAAGACTTGTGAAGTACGCTGATGACACGACACTTTGTTTCACCAACAAAATCAAGATTCTGGAACAGCAAAGTTTTGTCGACACTAACAATGGTTTCCAGAACTTCAACAGACTCAACCACAAAACGAATTCTTCAAAATCAAATTTCTTGTCTTTTACGTTGTAATAAGTAAACTCCAATGACGGACCAGTTTTATTGGGTGACTGTTCAAAATTCCTCGGAATATTCCTGGATCAGGGATTTAGCTGGATATTACATTGATCCTGTTTGATCAAAACTGTCCTCGAGCATTCATGTTTTCAGGTCTTTAGCCAAGTACTGCCTCATTCAGGTAATGATGACGGCGTATAATTGCTTTATTGGCCTCCGCCTCACCTACGGTTCGGTGCTGTGGGGAGCCAGCGCAAACTACCAATTCTGCAGAGCATTAACATAAACATCTCAACGATCCCAAAACATTCAAATCTCGACTAAAACGCCTCTTGGTGTCGAAGGCATTTTACTCCATTGAAGAGTTCATGATGGGCCGCTGGGATGAAAAATCCTTGAAATTATCAACAAACAATTTCCCAGTCCTGATGTCCAGTTACCATGAAATTCCAAATACTTGTTAACTGCCTTGTTTATTGACTCTTACATTTAAGTATTGTGTGTTTAATACCTCAAATGTTGACGCATGCAATGCAATTGTGAAATTGTTGATGCAATAAAGAATATTATTATTATTATTATTGCAGAAGCAAGCGAACCTCATAATCGGACAGTTTAAATTTATAGAAACATGCAAGGAAGCTTTTAAAAAAACCGTATGGTATTCGACTGTGTTGGCATTGACAGTGTGGCATTCGGACTGCAAACTTGGAAGACGGACAACCGCCATTGGAAAATAGGGAAATTGGCATAAATGACTGTGGTGTAACCAATAAATACTGAATACTACTAACTACTAAAACTAATAAAATACTGAATGTTTTAATGGGGTCTTGATGTAAAGTGCTTGCAAAAATTAAAAAATGGCTATTACTATGTATTTATTGCAATGTCCTGACAATAGTAGATTTTAATTTGGATTAAATGGGTAGCAAAGTTACACACTTGGAAACCCAACTAGTAGACGAAGAAAATACGAGAAAACCTCCTGTAATATTATTGTCGATCAAGAACTAGGGTAATGCGTTAGTGACGCATGGGGTCACATTTACTCGGTAATTATGCAGTTGCAGTAGCTTAATTCAAACAATTCGCAAATAGTTGTAGTAATAAACAAGGGTGGTAATCCAACTAAACAGCTCGATTTTGTATGTCAGTTAAAACTCGGCTGGGCGTACGTTTGGTGTTGAAATCGCCCCGTAAAGATTCCTATTTTACACCTTCACCCGCAGCTACAAAAGACCCGCACTCTGGTTTATTGCGTGGATTTTAAATTCAGAATTCAATATTTGTGGCAGCGCTCAGCAAGGGGCCGTGTCTCGGAGGTGGACCGCTGTATCTTCCGTGTCCCTCGCGCTAGGGACGAGCAAAATATGTTGTGATTACAGCAATTTACACGATCCGTTCTCGTTCCCGCTCCCAGTTCCAAATTAAAATGTGTTGTAGATCAAGAAGCTTAAACTGTAGAAGCGTTAGTTGTTGTACGTATTGCTAAGTTTGTAAAACTATTTATTCCTGTCTTATAAATTTCATTACCGCCGAATGTTCGTTGTTTGTGCTAATTTATTTTGTTAGCACAAATACGAAATAAATATTACTGTCTGCAACTTATTAATAAAGTAAGATTTTGATAAATGACGGTTATAGAAATGACATCAATAATATTAGTTCAGTAGGCCTAGTACGAAAGTGTAACCGTAGACGAAAGGGAATAAAACACTGAAAATAATCTTCTCTTGAGATGCGGATCAAAATCGTGCAGTATGTTTGAGTTATTTATCAACATTTTTCTTATTCAAAATCTTTTAAGTATAAAATGAGTTATCGTTCCAGAAGTTTAGTAAGTTAACCTGTTGTTAACAAAATGCCCAAACAAAACATTACACAACTAGGTACATGCGTTCTGGCTGCCATTTTGATTATTGCCCCATAGGAACAAGGCTAAATGTAAAACTTTTCGATAGTTTGAATTAATTATTTTTTAATCTATCTTATCTTTTTTGTATTTTATCAGTTACTATTCAAAAATTGTACGGCTGACAAGGAAACTAAAAATGTTTGAAGGTTAACTTTCTTCTTATAGGGTAAAACTCGAGGTACTTTCTCTTCAGTCAACTCATAATTCTCCATAATACTTCTGTTGGAGGTTCCGAGTATTTGGTTTTGGAAAAGCAAGACGGCACGAGATATAGACATGGTGGCTATCTCAATCTTCTTAGATGTTCTTGGAAGATATGCTTGGAGACATCCCGTTGTCCAGGACGTAATTCTACAATATCACAAATAATCGGGAATTTTCCCGGTCCCACTCCAATGAAGGTCATGAAATTCTGAGACGCGTGCAGTAAGATAGGCCTTGGAGTGCAGATTTCTCCAAAGACCTGCAAGGGTACTCGAAATAGTTTTGACGCGCAAGAAAGGATTTGACCCGATCCTAGACATTTCCGAGCTAGTACAGCAGAAGTACACTTCACATAAATCTGAAATGTACAAGGATTACACCTTTCAAATCTGAGTGTATGCCATTTCAAATGTTCAAGAGGACCCAAATTTAAAATTACCTTTTTTAGATATTATTTTTATTTTCATAACATTTTAAAACACTCACCATTCACCATTAAGTTTCCTTTTACCTTGAATATGAAAAACCTGATTGTACTTTTCTTTGGGTAACTTATCGCATGTCTTTTCTTGTATTGATGAAGGTTTAATCTGAAATGCCAGATGAGTAGATTCCAGAAAGATTGATCTGGAATAGATTCCTTTACTTCAACAAACATTGAATCAAACTGTATTGCTCCAATACTATGAAATAGAGAAGATTATCAGCGAAATATATCTAACCTTTTGAAATTAGAGAATATGGGACAAATCATGCAATGAACAACGGAGTCTTGACGGTCTTGATCTACAGTGGAAGGAAATTTAACTGAGGAGATTCTGGTAAATGCCAGCTGGACCTTCAAGAACCAACGCTGTAATGCCCCGAAGGCTGTCATTAACAGAGACAACGCAGCAAAACAAGTCCGAGACTATATTACCTAGCACTGCATTTCGCATTCCTCATAGATATCCGCGACCACAATTCACAAATCCTCGGGAGTCTGGATGTACTATATACAGCCGTGCCCTCGGCCCTCAAGCGGACACGCGACTATAAAACAAATCGTTAATTGGAGATCTGCGCATGAAATAGAGCGCGTCCAGTAACTTATTGCTGAGAACTGGTCGGACAAATATAATCGCGGGATTAATAAACTCCGCCGATGATATTCTGATAATTAGAAACCCGTTTTGCCGTTTTTTCCAAAGGGTTATTAATGTCCCGCGCGTCTTCCCGGTGCTTCCAAGAGCAGGCGCTGTTGCGGGATCTGCAATGAAGATAAGAGATATTGACAGACGGTGATTGAGGTCTGTACTCGATGTATTGGTCGATCGATTACCGGATAACTAATCAATCCGACCTCCGAATACAAATTGTTAGTTGAATCTCGAATACTGTTTTCCCCTGTCCACGGCCCTCGATGCTGTGAAGCCCCGTTTTGACTAAAACTAATACGCAAATTATGTGTTTGTCAGATGAACAATAAAACTTGTCAGTAGTGATTGTACAACAATATCGCCGGCCACAATGCCGATATTGTGAAGGATATCGAGGGAATATTGTGCGTGAGTGATATTGGCGCCCGAACAAATCCATTATTTATGTCCTGTGTGGGTTCTCTCGGTCGATTACGCTTTTGAACACGTTTTGTCAATCATTCAATCGTCGGATGAAAATTATCAAAATGTTTTCCCCGCCAAGTTTTAACGGAATTTCTAGTTCTAATGGCGTTTGTTCCGATGCTATGGAATCTGCTTACCAAAGCAAACTACCGGTAAAAATAAAATATAAGATTGAAAAATCTTAACAATCTTCACAACACTCACATCTTAAATTGTTTGGTGTATTAATTTATGAAGGAAATTCATTACTATTCCATAATGTAGATTAATCTACACGGCAGATACAATAAGTATAGTTTCTTTTTTCAGTAATTTTCTATTGTAAATGTCTAAAGGCTGACTCTTCTAGCCACTGATCTATATAATCATCAATTATTTTATTTTGGCAGATTGGACAATAAATAAAGCAGTACTATTTGTAAAAGTTTAGTTTATTGTAGTGTTGTATTAATGTATTGATGAGTAAATAAATTGTATGTTATGCCATAACCTACGTATTTTTCTTTAAATATTTATATTAATAATAAAACGTCCTAAGCAAGTATTCGCCAAAATTTTAAAAGTTCCAATATTTATATCATGCGTTACTTAAAAGAAATAATTAACGAGTAATTCTTCAATTTTCACAAAATTGGTTTATTAATATATCAGAATTATTTTCTTAATTAAAAGACGTTTTTATTTTTTTTCTTAATCTGGCTACAGTGTTGTGTACGTTGACTTTAGCTCCGGTTCACCTTCCTTTTATTTGCAATTTTTCTGGAAACTGACGCCGTGACAGACTTGACTCCTGGAATCTGGAGTCATGTTCGTAATTTATTATTACAAAATATTAAATGAATCCCAATTCGCATTTCAGAAGAGAAAAGGAACAAATTATATACTAAGATATATGAGCAACTATATAATTACGAAGATAAGCAAAGGATACTCTTATTGGCTTTGTTCTTTGATTTATCAATAATTTTGTTCGACACTATTGAATTTGAGAGAATGTTGGAAGCTCTTAAAGATATAAGAGAAAACGGAAAAAGTTTGGAATCGTTCAGATCATATTAATAAAAAATTTAAAATTAAGATCAAGATTGATATCATATATAGTAATGAAAAAAGAATACATGTACGGAGTACCACAAGGTTGTAGCCTAGGCCCATTTATTTTCAATATCCGCAAAAATAAAAATTTTTAAATCCAAAAGAACATGGCTAAAAAGAGCACAAAACGAACTCTTTATATAGTTTCGACATCAGAAACACCCAGATTACAAAATATGAAAAAACTATAGTGTAATCTAGGTGAAGAGGTGTTCCATAGTCTCATCAGTTGCACAATCAAGTGCACTACTTTTGGTATGAGACGATTTCTAACCACTCTTAGAGCAACCGAGTTTTGTAAAAATAACGTAGCTATAGTAGGAAGAGTTGATTCAATGAGTGTTGATGAATGAATGTACCTTTACTTCCACCAAAAGGAAGGTAAACTGGGCAAAGTCATAGCATATTTTTATTTTGTAGTTTGTAGACACCCACTCTGATTTCGAAATGATGTAAAAAGGTTGTTTAAAATTTCTTCGTCGACAACCTTTTTGATGTCTTCTAACGAACATGTCTCTAGGTTCCAGGAGTCAAGTCTGTGACAGCGTCAGTTTGCAGATGCTACATTAAGAGGAAGGTGAACTGGAGCTAAACTCGACATTCGCACTGAATAAATTCCAGCTAAACAATAGGAATAGGAAGTAAAACATTTAATGAAAGCCTTTAAGATGCTTTGTACAGAGAAACCTGGATAGGCATGCCCAGTTACTTTAAGAAGTTAATCTCTTCATTATTTACAGGGTTAATCCGTGACGAGGTTCATTGGTCGATAGTCACTTCTTACAATCGTAATAATCTATATAAGTATGTACAGAGTTAATCTGTGACGACGTTTGGTTGGTCGATAGCCACTTCCTAAAATCGAATTATCTATATAATTATATACAGAGATCATCTGTGAAGAGGTTGGTTGGTCGGTAGAAACTTCTTACAATCGGAATTATCTATATACTTATGTACATACTTAATCCTTGACGAGGTTGGATGGTCAAAAGCCACTTCTTACAATCGTAATTATCTATATAAGTATATACTTTACAGAGATAATCTGTGAAGAGGTTGGTTGGTCGGTAAAAACTTCTTACAATCGAATTATATGTATATAATTATATACAGAGATCATCTGTTAAGAGGTTGGTTGGTCGGTAGAAACTTCTTACAATCGGAATTATCTATATAATTATGTACATACTTAATCCTTGACGAGGTTGGATGGTCAAAAGCCACTTCTTACAATCGTAATTATCTATATAAGTATGTACAGAGTTAATCAATGTACAAGATTTAAAACATTTTCTATGCCTTAAAAAACGGATTGTCAATATCGATTGTTGATGTCGAGTTATCAATTGATTCTCAAGTTGTGGTCTTCCCCCAAAATCCAATAAATATCACACAAACTTTTGATTTTATGTAAAAAAAGTGTACTATTAATTCATTTAAAAAAATATTATTTAAATGATTTCTAACTCCTGAGAACAATAAAACTAGCGTGAATCTAAAATATAAAGGCCTATGTAATAAAAGTTATACGGAATGAGCCAGCATTCAATTATCATTTGTTTTTAAATATAGAGGTGTTTGCTCAAGCGTTCCAGGTCGTCTGACAAAATTTGTCATCAAAGATGGAAAAAAATTCGAGAAATAATACTATAAATAATCCTACACTTTCAATATAGCTTTTACTTCTGTTGGGAATTCCGATTGTTTGTTTTTTATTGAATAAGTAGTGAGAGAGTTTACGACCCACAATATGTTATCAAGTAATGCATTCAACAAAGTAAGTGACGTGTAATTAACAAGGAAACCCAAGACACGTCCATTAGCAAGTTTAATTGCAAATAAGGGTGGTTGGAGTTATATTATTGTTTCTACTCTTCTCGATCATTTACCGAGTATTATTGCCGAGAATATTTAGGCCGAGCTGTGGACTGAGAGGCACAATTACAACCATAGGAGCAGAGACAATGGCGCACGGCGAGATCAGTCGACAGTCCTCTAATTAGCAATTACTCCCAGCAGAGGCGAGACCGGAGTTAGCTAACAATGAGAGTGACAGCTAGCAGATCGTGCTCGCCGGGTTTTGTTGCCGTTTCTTGGCATTCTTAAACAAATAATGATCGGCATCATCACGCATTGCAGCACAAGGTAGTAAGTATACGGATAGATATCCATTAAAAATACGGGAAGAATCCGCGTAGTGACAACTGGCCACTTCAAACTATGTATATCCTGCAGCTAATTCCTTGACCATTAAAATTGTTTGAAAAATACAATTTTCAGTAATCAGGGTGAGAAGAATGATAGAAATGGAAAATTCACTTAAGTTTGCTTCCATTTTTTAAACCCCGGTTCCAAATCATAACTTTTAGAATTGTTTTCCTGTATGCACTTTTTCCTTTTCCTGTTGATAAAAGAGTCTCCCCGAACTATTGATCCACTTTTTCCTCCCCTAGATCAAATGCAAACGAAAATATCATATTAAAAATTTCAAAAACGCGATAATTATCAAAACAGCCATATCCCTTAAAACTATTTATTTTAGAACGACTTTTTTTAATAAGGTACAATTTAATTTATATCTTCATGACCCACATATCTAAAAACAGAAAAAACCATTTGTACTGGATTTATTTTAAAAATGAATCCTTATTAAAAACTTTAAACATAAAAGATATAAAAAGCAGCATATGAAACAAAATAAACATATTATTCAGACACTTTAATTTCAAACCAAACGATATTGTTTTTCAGCAAACTATAAACTAGAGAAACACCAGCAGTTATAAGTTAAGCTATGCTAATCAGCTGGATGACATTACGTTGTTGAAATCATTCTGAATTCTATGTTCATTAGAGAGTAGGAAGTGAAAAACTGTTTGTATTATCTTTTTTAAAGGGTGTGCTGGGAGAAAAACAAACTATCCATAATCAGATGAGTTTTTTCGTCTTTAGTAATGACAGACAGAACACTCAGTATTTGGACTATAAAATTAGGTCATTGACGTAATGACGTGTCGCTCGTAGTGAGTCTGATATGTATGTATACTGATATATGAATGACAGATATTCGTGGCCAATTTCTTGGGAAAAAGCTCAACAGACTACAGCTGACGGCTGACTAGAGATGAAGCTCATGGTGTTGCATCTGAGGAAATCTTCAGTACTCAGATTCAGAAGATTGGCTGGTAAGACAATTCTCGTCTAACGGACTACATCTGACAGTTGACTGGAGATGAAGCTCATGGTGTTGCATCTGAGGAAATCTTCAGTACTCAGATTGTGAAGATTGGCTGGTAAGACAATTCTCGTCTAACGGACTACATCTGACAGTTGACTGGAGATGAAGCTCATGGAGTTGCATCTGAGGAAATCTTCAGTACTCAGATTGTGAAGATTGGCTGGTAAGACAATTCTCGTCTAACGGACTACATCTGACAGTTGACTGGAGATGAAGCTCATGGAGTTGCATCTGAGGAAATCTTCAGTATTCAGATTGTGAAGATTGGCTGGTAAGACAATTCTCGTCTAACGGACTACATCTGACAGTTGACTGGAGATGAAGCTCATGGAGTTGCATCTGAGGAAATCTTCAGTATTCAGATTGTGAAGATTGGCTGGTAAGACAATTCTCGTCTAACGGACTACATCTGACAGTTGACTGGAGATGAAGCTCATGGAGTTGCATCTGAGGAAATCTTCAGTATTCAGATTGTGAAGATTGGCTGGTAAGACAATTCTCGTCTAACGGACTACATCTGACAGTTGACTGGAGATGAAGCTCATGGAGTTGCATCTGAGGAAATCTTCAGTATTCAGATTGTGAAGATTGGCTGGTAAGACAATTCTCGTCTAACGGACTACATCTGACAGTTGACTGGAGATGAAGCTCATGGAGTTGCATCTGAGGAAATCTTCAGTATTCAGATTGTGAAGATTGGCTGGTAAGACAATTCTCGTCTAACGGACTACATCTGACAGTTGACTGGAGATGAAGCTCATGGAGTTGCATCTGAGGAAATCTTCAGTATTCAGATTGTGAAGATTGGCTGGTAAGACAATTCTCGTCTAACGGACTACATCTGACAGTTGACTGGAGATGAAGCTCATGGAGTTGCATCTGAGGAAATCTTCAGTATTCAGATTGTGAAGATTGGCTGGTAAGACAATTCTCGTCTAACGGACTACATCTGACAGTTGACTGGAGATGAAGCTCATGGAGTTGCATCTGAGGAAATCTTCAGTACTCAGATTGTGAAGATTGGCTGGTAAGACAATTCTCGTCTAACGGACTACATCTGACAGTTGACTGGAGATGAAGCTCATGGAGTTGCATCTGAGGAAATCTTCAGTACTCAGATTGTGAAGATTGGCTGGTAAGACAATTCTCGTCTAACGGACTACATCTGACAGTTGACTGGAGATGAAGCTCATGGAGTTGCATCTGAGGAAATCTTCAGTATTCAGATTGTGAAGATTGGCTGGTAAGACAATTCTCGTCTAACGGACTACATCTGACAGTTGACTGGAGATGAAGCTCATGGAGTTGCATCTGAGGAAATCTTCAGTACTCAGATTGTGAAGATTGGCTGGTAAGACAATTCTCGTCTAACGGACTACATCTGACAGTTGACTGGAGATGAAGCTCATGGAGTTGCATCTGAGGAAATCTTCAGTACTCAGATTGTGAAGATTGGCTGGTAAGACAATTCTCGTCTAACGGACTACATCTGACAGTTGACTGGAGATGAAGCTCATGGAGTTCCATCTGAGGAAATCTACAGTACTCAGATTGTGAAGATTGGCTGGTAAGACAATTCTCGTCTAACGGACTACATCTGACAGTTGACTGGAGATGAAGCTCATGGAGTTGTATCTGAGGAAATCTTCAGTACTCAGATTGTGAAGATTGGCTGGTAAGACAATTCTCGTCTAACGGACTACATCTGACAGTTGACTGGAGATGAAGCTCATGGAGTTGTATCTGAGGAAATCTTCAGTACCTATTCAGATTGTGAAGATTGGCTGGTAAGACAATTCTCGTCTAACGGACTTCATCTGACAGTTGACTGGAGATGAAGCTCATGGAGTTGCATCTGAGAAAATCTTCAGTACTCAGATTGTGAAGATTGGCTGGTAAGACAATTCTCGTCTAAACGGACTTCATCTGACAGTTGACTGGAGATGAAGCTCATGGAGTTGCACCTGAGAAAATCTTCAGTATTTCAGATGGCTGGTAAGACAATGTGAAGATTGGCTGGAGATGAAGCTCATGAGTTGCACCTGAGTCTAAACGGACAATTCTCGTCTAAGGGACTTCATCTGACAGTTGACTGGAGATGAAGCTCATGGAGTTGCACCTGAGAAAATCTTCAGTATTCAGATTGTGAAGATTGGCTGGTAAGACATATTCTCGTCTAAACGGACTACATCTGACAGTTGACTGGAGATGAAGCTCATGGAGTTGCATCTGAGAAATCTTCAGTATTCAGACTGTGAAGATTGGCTGGTAAGACAATTCTCGTCTAACGGACTACATCTGACAGTTGACTGGTGATGAAGCTCATGGAGTTGCATCTGAGGAAATCTTCAGTATTCAGACTGTGAAGATTGGCTGGTAAGAACAATTTCTCGTCTAACGGACTACATCTGACAGTTGACTGGTGATGAAGCTCATGGAGATGCATCTGAGGAAATCTTCAGTATTCAGACTGTGAAGATTGGCTGGTAAGACAATTCTCGTCTAACGGACTACATCTGACAGTTTGACTGGTGATGAAGCTCATGGAGATGCATCTGAGGAAATCTTCAGTATTCAGACTGTGAAGATTTGGTTGGTAAGACAATTCTCGTCTAACGGACTACATCTGACAGTTGACTGGTGATGAAGGCTCATGGAGTTGCATCTGAGGAATTCTTCAGTATTCAGACTGTGAAGATTGGCTGGTAAGACAAATTCTCGTCTAACGGACTACATCTGACAGTTGACTGGTGATGAAGCTCATGGAGATGCATCTGAGGAAATCTTCAGTATTCAGACTGTGAAGATTGGCTGGTAAGACAATGCTCGTCTAACGGACTACATCTGACAGTTGACTGGTGATGAAGCTCATGGAGATGCATCTGAGGAAATCTTCAGTATTCAGACTGTGAAGATTGGCTGGTAAGACAATTCTCGTCTAACGGACTACATCTGACAGTTGACAACTGGTGGATGAAGCTCATGGAGTTGGCATCTGAGGAAATCTTCAGTATTCAGACTGGTGACTGTGAAGATTGGCTGGTAAGACAATTCTCGTCTAACGGACTACATCTGACAGTTGACTGGTGATGAAGCTCATGGAGTTGCATCTGAGGAAATCTTCAGTATTCAGATTGTGAAGATTGGCTGGTAAGACAATTCTCGTCTAACGGACTACATCTGACAGTTGACTGGAGATGAAGCTCATGGAGTTGCATCTGAGGAAATCTTCAGTACTCAGATTGTGAAGATTGGCTGGTAAGACAATTCTCGTCTAACGGACTACATCTGACAGTTGACTGGAGATGAAGCTCATGGAGTTGCATCTGAGGAAATCTTCAGTACTCAGATTGTGAAGATTGGCTGGTAAGACAATTCTCGTCTAACGGACTACATCTGACAGTTGACTGGAGATGAAGCTCATGGAGTTGCATCTGAGGAAATCTTCAGTACTCAGATTGTGAAGATTGGCTGGTAAGACAATTCTCGTCTAACGGACTACATCTGACAGTTGACTGGAGATGAAGCTCATGGAGTTGCATCTGAGGAAATCTTCAGTATTCAGATTGTGAAGATTGGCTGGTAAGACAATTCTCGTCTAACGGACTACATCTGACAGTTGACTGGAGATGAAGCTCATGGAGTTGCATCTGAGGAAATCTTCAGTATTCAGATTGTGAAGATTGGCTGGTAAGACAATTCTCGTCTAACGGACTTCATCTGACAGTTGACTGGAGATGAAGCTCATGGAGTTGCATCTGAGAAAATCTTCAGTATTCAGATTGTGAAGATTGGCTGGTAAGACAATTCTCGTCTAACGGACTTCATCTGACAGTTGACTGGAGATGAAGCTCATGGAGTTGCATCTGAGGAAATCTTCAGTATTCAGATTGTGAAGATTGGCTGGTAAGACAATTCTCGTCTAACGGACTTCATCTGACAGTTGACTGGAGATGAAGCTCATGGAGTTGCATCTGAGGAAATCTTCAGTATTCAGATTGTGAAGATTGGCTGGTAAGACAATTCTCGTCTAACGGACTTCATCTGACAGTTGACTGGAGATGAAGCTCATGGAGTTGCATCTGAGGAAATCTTCAGTATTCAGATTGTGAAGATTGGCTGGTAAGACAATTCTCGTCTAACGGACTACATCTGACAGTTGACTGGAGATGAAGCTCATGGAGTTGCATCTGAGGAAATCTTCAGTATTCAGATTGTGAAGATTGGCTGGTAAGACAATTCTCGTCTAACGGACTTCATCTGACAGTTGACTGGAGATGAAGCTCATGGAGTTGTATCTGAGGAAATCTTCAGTACCTATTCAGATTGTGAAGATTGGCTGGTAAGACAATTCTCGTCTAACGGACTACATCTGACAGTTGACTGGAGATGAAGCTCATGGAGTTGCATCTGAGGAAATCTTCAGTATTCAGATTGTGAAGATTGGCTGGTAAGACAATTCTCGTCTAACGGACTACATCTGACAGTTGACTGGAGATGAAGCTCATGGAGTTGCATCTGAGGAAATCTTCAGTACTCAGATTGTGAAGATGGCTGGTAAGACAATTCTCGTCTAACATACTATTAGAAGAAGCATTAATACGCGCAGTTTCTACACGAACTACCTCACAATTTGTATAGGAAGTGTAAGTGCAAACTATCCAAGAAATTTAGTATTCTAACAGGGTATCAGTGACATATCATGAAACAGGAAAGACCTAGTTTTATAAATTGTATTTTATTGCTACAGGCACATGCAACCCTACACTTTATTAGTACATTTCTCAAGTACTTGTTAATATATAAGGATGTTGTTTATAAAACGTTATGTAGCAACAGTTATTGATGTCAGCTTTTTTTGCAAACGTAATCTATCTAGATTTAATGATAAATACTCAGGCTTACTTAAATCAAAGGCTATGTAAGTCATTAAATTATCAATCTATCGTTGTTAAAGATATTTAAATTTAGTTACTGACTCGGCGAAATTTTTTAGATCCTATTTTTTATTTTCAGTTCTGAAAAACTTTTAGTTATTATGGTGAAGATTCTACATAATTTGGTCCTAACAAATGTATTTATAAATTTAAAGCCCCAAAATAACTTAAACGCAACATTTTCAACAAATTTAATATTTGAATATGCGTTATTTTTCTGTACTCTGATTTTTTCTGTAAATGTAAAATTCTTCAAAAGATACACTTTAAGCAATTTACTTATTTTTCTTTTTTTATGCATAGTACGAACATGTAACTCGTTGGCTGAAACCGGATTAAAATAGTTTTCCATGTTCTATTTATTCAGTTTTTAGTTGTCAATAATTTAGGGAGATTAAAAACTTCCTTCAATAAGTAGTAGGTTGTACTTATAAATATCCCTCTAATGTATAGTAAATATTGACCACTCCACCTGTTACAGGAAGAATACGTAAGAGTTCCGCCTACTATTAGTGTTTCAGTAAAACACAGCAGGAACATTATTTCTGTTGCAATGCTGCAGTGAGTTGTACAGGAACAGTCCAGTCAGTACAGCAGCTCCTTGCATTATTGATGTTCCTGCTAGCACAAGACCAATCCATAGCCCCACGGGATTTGGGCTTTCATCATGAATTCATTGCGAACTCTTTAAAACACCGCTAACCCAGATAGTTTGTTACTTTATTGGAATCGTCAATATTCTGATATACTTTTGTATTAGTGAGTTAATGAATTAAACCGTATATAAGTATTTGAATACGATTTAATAAATTACAATTCTACTACTGTTAAGATTACTTATGTAGAGATTCTGTTTCCGAGTTTTAGACTTATCACTTGAAGAAGCCCAGAAACAATATTTAATAAGCGTATAAAACCTATTTATAATTTTGTTGGTGTTTCTTCATCCTTGCAGTAGAACAAGTATGAAAAATAAATATTATTTGTAATGTAATTTAAATTAAGTTAAATATGTAATGAACAATAATAACACTGAGTGCACCTGTAACTTAAGTGTCTTCGGTAATAATGGTGACATGATAATCTTTAGTTATCATTTTAGGAAATAACAATTATCCTAGGCTTTTATTAAAAAATAGACTTCATGTTTAGGAATAGACTGGGTTTACCCATTAATCAATAAATTGTATTACGCAGTAAATGTTCAAGCCCCCATTTACTATGATTAATTCTGGGGCTATTTATTGTCAAAAAAACTTGCTCTCATTTATCTTTAGTTTATCCAAATTCCATTATATATCTTCGTTGATAACACAAGTAAAGAGGAAGTTCAATATACCGTTGGGGACTCTTAATTGCTTTGTTAGTGGTGAAGATTGATAATTACATCAATAGGAATCTTTCAAAACACAATATACCCAGTCATATTTCTTTATTTGTATAGTTTTTTTTTTTTTTTTTTTTTTTTTTTTTCTGAATATCACTAATAACTCACTTTTATCAGTACTTTTAACCCTAAGATTTGTTTATCAAATTTAACCAGGCTAGTCTCATAAGAATATTCGTTACCGTGAAAAAGGCCCATATAGAGATTCGAACCTGGGTCTCAAGAATAACTAGCTGAGGTGTAATTCTCTACCAGGAAAGTAATTCGCTTGAATATTGACAGTGACAGAAATATCATCTTACAACTTTGTAGTACAAAAAAACTTGTTTAGTAGAAAACAGCTTGAGAAGTGATATACAAGGAGGAATTGATGCCACATGGTCCTGGCAGCCCAAGACACTAGCATTAGGTACGAATCAAACCTCATATGAGTCCTAGGAACCCAAAGATAGTAGTGCAGTAAGTACGACAACAAACCTCGTATGAGTCCTAGGAACCCAAGATAGTAGTGCAATAAGTACGACAACAAACCTCGTATGAGTCCTAGGAACCCAAGATAGTAGTGCAATAAGTACGACAACAAACCTCGTATGAGTCCTAGGAACCCAAAGATAGTAGTGCAATAAGTACGACAACAAACCTCGATGAGTCCTAGGAACCCAAGATAGTAGTGCAATAAGTACGACAACAAACCTCGATGAGTCCTAGGAACCAAAGATAGTAGTGCAGTAAGTACGACAACAAACCTCGATGAGTCCTAGGAACCCAAGATAGTAGTGCAGTAAGTACGACAACAAACCTCGATGAGTCCTAGGAACCCAAGATAGTAGTGCAATAAGTACGACAACAAACCTCATATGAGTCCTAGGAACCCAAGATAGTAGTGCAGTAAGTACGACAACAAACCTCGTATGAGTCCTAGGAACCAAAGATAGTAGTGCAGTAAGTACGACAACAAACCTCGATGAGTCCTAGGAACCAAAGATAGTAGTGCAATAAGTACGACAACAAACCTCGATGAGTCCTAGGAACCCAAGATAGTAGTGCAATAAGTACGACAACAAACCTCGATGAGTCCTAGGAACCAAAGATAGTAGTGCAGTAAGTACGACAACAAACCTCGTATGAGTCCTAGGAACCCAAGATAGTAGTGCAGTAAGTACGACAACAAACCTCGATGAGTCCTAGGAACCCAAGATAGTAGTGCAATAAGTACGACAACAAACCTCATATGAGTCCTAGGAACCCAAGATAGTAGTGCAGTAAGTACGACAACAAACCTCGTATGAGTCCTAGGAACCAAAGATAGTAGTGCAGTAAGTACGACAACAAACCTCGTATGAGTCCTAGGAACCAAAGATAGTAGTGCAGTAAGTACGTAAACAAACCTCGTATGAGTCCTAGGAACCCAAGATAGTAGTGCAGTAAGTACGACAACAAACCTCGTATGAGTCCTAGGAACCCAAGATAGTAGTGCAGTAAGTACGACAACAAACCTCGCATGAGTCATAGGAACCCAAGATAGTAGTGCAGTAAGTACGACAACAAACCTCGTTTGAGTCCTAGGAACCCAAGATAGTAGTGCAGTAAGTACGACAACAAACCTCGTTTGAGTTCTAGGAACCCAAGATAGTAGTGCAGTAAGTACGACAACAAACCTCGTATGAGTCCTAGGAAACCCAAGATAGTAGTGCAGTAAGTACGACAACAAACCTCGTATGAGTCCTAGGAACCCAAGATAGTAGTGCAGTAAGTACGACAACAAACCTCGAGAACCCACTAAGTAGTAGTGCAGTAAGTACGACAACAAACCTCGTTTGAGTCCTAGGAACCCAAGATAGTAGTGCAGTAAGTACGACAACAAACCTCGATGAGTCCTAGGAACCCAAGACAGTAGTGCAATAAGTACGACAACAAACCTTGTATGAGTCCTAGGAACCAAAGATAGTAGTGCAGTAAGTACGACAACAAACCTCGTATGAGTCCTAGGAACCCAAGATAGTAATGCAGTAAGTACGACAACAAACCTCGATGAGTCCTAGGAAACCCAAGATAGTAGTGCAATAAGTACGACAACAAACCTCGTATGAGCCTAGGAACCAAAGATAGTAGTGCAATAATTACGACAACAAACCTAGTATGAGTTCCTAGAAACCCAGGATAGTAGTGCAATAAGTACGACAACAAACCTCGTCTGAGTCGTAGGAACCCAAGATAGTAGTGCAATAAGTACGACAACAAACCTCGTATGAGTCCTAGAACCCAAGATAGTAGTGCAATAAGTACGACAACAAACCTCGTCTGAGTCGTAGGAACCAAGATAGTAGTGCAGTAAGTACGACAACAAACCTCGTATGAGTCCTAGGAACCCAAGATAGTAATGCAGTAAGTACGACAACAAACCTCGTATGAGTCCTAGGAACCCAAGATAGTAGTGCAATAAGTACGACAACAAACCTCGTATGAGTCCTAGGAACCCAAGATAGTAATGCAGTAAGTACGACAACAAACCTCGTATGAGTCCTAGGAACCCAAGATAGTAGTGCAATAAGTACGACAACATACCTCGTATGAGTCCTAGGAACCCAAGATAGTAATGCAGTTAAGTACGACAACAAACCTCGTATGAGTCCTAGGAACCCAAGATAGTAGTGCAATAAGTACGACAACAAACCTCGTTTGAGTCGTAGGAACCCAATAGATAGTAGTGCAATAAGTACGACAACAAACCTCGTTTGAGTCCTAGGAACCCAATATAGTAGTGCAGTAAGTACGACAACAAACCTCGTATGAGTCCTATGAACCCAAGATAGTAGTGCAATAAGTACGACAACAAACCTCGTATGAGTCCTAGGAACCCAATATAGTAGTGCAGTAAGTACGACAACAAACCTCGTATGAGTCATAGGAACCCAAGATAGTAGTTGCAGTAAGTACGACAACAAACCTCGTTTGAGTCCTAGGAAACCCAAGATAGTAGTGCAATAAGTACGGCAACAAACCATGTCTATTAGAAAATAGAGATATGGATAGTGTAGAAGGACAGATAAAGAAGGACAGACCGCCCGAGTACTGGCAGTCCAAGAATGTCTCAGGGTGTCATCGTCCTCACATATACCTCGTGCCTCACACTGCATCGTACATACCGCTTATTACTTGTCTATTTGCTATTTATCTCTCCCGCCTAGTTCACTGACAGCCTGCACTTACCTCCTATTTGCAACTTGTGATTTCATAAACAAACTCTTTTCCTGAGGTCCTTGCTGGATTAAATCATACTTACAACACCACGCACGTCACTGTCCTGTAGACCTGATGGCCTCTCCCTGGGATGTCCCCATTTTGTGACCTCAGTGTATTTAAAGTTTAATGCAGAAATAATTTGGTTTTGGATAATTTTGTACCTCGAATATCGTTTCCAAGAGGATATTAATGATTGTTTCAAAAATATTTCTTTGTTCTTTTGGCCATCACTATCAAAGTGAGATTTTGTACATATAGAATCAGTGCTAGACTTAAGGGCAGGGTCACAAGGGTCATTACCCGCCCTCAAATCATTTTTAGTTTTAGTTTAATTAAATGTGATTTTAAACTCTAAAATGCTTAAAAACTTGAATTAAGACGCGTATTCTTAAAACGTTTCTAGAGGGGTGACTTCTAACTTCCTTTCCACCCTAAGGGGATATTTCATATACTCCAGATGACCCCTGTAGTGACCTCTCCTCAGATTGTATGCTAAACCACCCCTGTATATGCTTATTATTTTGTAAAAATGATATTAGTAGCGTAGGTCTTTCTTCAAACGATTTATAGTATTTTATATCTCGAAAATGTGATAACGTCTGGGTCTGCAATGATAGAATACTTTTTAGTAGCAATTTTATCACCTATTAAGTGACTGTTTGGTGGGGCATAACTTATCCGAAGGAACCTCAAATATTTCACCCTTTCAAATTTTCTTCTTTTCAAATCTTCCACTCTTATTGTAACAGCTATAACATATCATCTATCTACCGTCCCCAGGTTAAATTTTAGAGAGGGCTTGTTAGCCCTAACTTCGCCTGGTAAAATAAGACACCTTTACTTGACTTTACTTTTAACAGGATTCTTTCGCTTTTCTAGATCAAATTGATTAACTAAGGGTCCTAAGGTTTATAGAGTACTACGAACCATAAATTATTAGTCTTGGGAATATAAATTCGTTTTTTCTAAGCTTGAAGTTTAAATGGCATCCATAAACATCACTTATTAATAGTGCCGACCTCTAGAATACCCTTTCTTGAAAAATGACATTTTAAATTTACTTGTGCTTTAACGATTCCACTTATGTTCTATATATTTTCTCCCATAAGTATTGTTTATTGATTAAATTTATAAAAAATTTAGCAAGCGCTATGGGAGTCTTTTTTGGGTGAACCATTCAATCTCTAATACAGATTTGTATACATTTCAATGTGTGATTGCCCTATCAGAAATTTATGACCAGACATTTTCAAATTAATTCTGTATGTCATAGACATTAACTCGAGGGATGGTACTTCGTTCGCCAGAGGTGTCTGCCCTGCGTTGGTGGCCGGAGGCATTAGTGGATAAGGTCGACACCCGACTTCTAGTCTTTTTTTATTTGCTGGAAACAAAGTAAATTATAATTTCGTAGAATATAAAACCTCAAATAACGATAAAACTGTGATGGTTTTATAAGCCTTTGTAAGCTTCTTTGTGGGATCTTATTGTGCATCAAATGTGTATTATTTGTACATTTTGAAATTCCTTGCATAAGACATATATTAAGGTTTTCTTCGTCCAACGCAATTATTGAACATCTAGAGTAACATATGATGTTTTGCAAATGTCCTCTGACCGGGAAAGTCAACTAGAGCATTCACCATGGAGCTATATCACCTTGGAACCTCGTCGTTCTTTGATAGCTCTATAAAGCGCACGTGGATTGGGCAGACGGCAAACAGACTGAGGGTGGGTGACGCCAGCCAGTGATTCTAGGAATACAATATCATAAACACTCGTACACACGCGCAGGCACACGCACCAACACACTCGCGACTGAGGATCTACGTAGGAGGCAGATAATTTACATCAGGACCATAACTTACAGACGAGCGGAGAAAACACCGCTCGTATAGTATGCAATAGTAGACACAAGACAACCGTAATGGGCCTGAGATGTGAATAGTGAAGGCAAAACCTTTGCGAATTAAAGTTATTATTTATAAAACATTAAAAGATTGTTGAAGAGCCTGCGTATATGCACCCTCTATACCCCGTGGGTAAAAGAAGGTCATCTCAATATGTTGTGTATTTTTTAGTTCTCCCCTTTAATAAAGTTCATCTATCACTCAATCATCTTTTATTATCGTTACATAGTCCATGTATGACAAAGGTCAAATTATAATAATATAAATTATTAACTATAAATGTGTCAAAAATGAAAAAATAAATAAATGAATAAATGAATTTACTTCCAATCAATATAAACATAATTATAACATTATCATTTTTGGAAATTGACTGACCACTTTTACAAGTAGTGTGGCCAGTTAGTAAATTGAAAAAAAAAAAAACAATAAATTCACATTTACGAGAGTCTAGCATCATATATTACTTTGAGCCGCCATTTGGGTATCTACAAAAAAATATTTATCTATAAAATAGTCAAGCAAAACGTAGACTAACATTAACTATATAAACAGCCTAACATAACCTTAATATAAAAACAGAACACATCTGACAACAGAAAAATTACTAAATCAGGCCAAGTGCTCCACAGCTGAGTAAAAGCATTCCTGAACTAAATTTGCTCTCGATACCCTAAGTCCTCAGATATATACTTGGGATTTTTGACACAACTGGCTCTGTTGTTATCTATTACTTGGGTGAGTTCATCATCACGTAAAAGTGTTTTTCGCAATGCCAAATCTTATACCTTAAGGTTTTTGACACCTGAAGAAGACTATAGATTACAGTTCTCGAAACGTAGTGTTCTATTTTTGCAAAAATAACGATGCAAAAATGTCCAAAAACCTATTATGCGTCCAAATACTTCATTGCCAATAATACACTTTAACAAAAACATTTGTATTTGTTCTCTGACAGCGTAGTTTTCGAAAAACATTACATAATAAATATAAGATTGTCAAAAGTAATCTTAATGGTAATTGGCATGTGCAAATATTTTATTTACTACATTAGTATGGTATACAGCAATTAGAAACAGCTTCTGAACTGAATGCATGTCCTGTAAGATGTACAGAGTGTGCCAGAACCCTCTACCATAATATTCATGTATTATTCCTGGACCAGAAACAAATAAAAATATCATATTCGGTCTTTCAAAAATTACCCTAATGGCCACTATTGTACAATGTTCATTTATTCATTTTTAATTTGAGAACTGCTTGTATTGAGTTGCAATTTGGTACGTACTTTAAAGCCTAAAGGCCTAATTTACAGTAAAAGTATTGATGTTTACCAAGCTTTACAATAAAAATGGCGGCATCTTAAAATCTTTAAGCGTTAATATGGAAACAACGACATATTAAAAAAGAACATAATATAACATTTTAGTTAAAAGTTTCATTACAAATCCAACGATACCAAGTTTTTTTTAATTAATTGGAAAGGAAAGGAGATCATTCAAATTTTAAAGTGCATGTACTAAACAATATTAATTGTTATTATGTGATAAAACTGCTTATGAGCTCGAGTTAAAAATTTTAGTTGCTCAGTGACACTCTGTATGTTATAGAGAATTTAAAAACTCTCTTGTGATTTTGATTTGTTCTTTAGATCGCCACAAGCAAGAAACGTCACGTGAATTTGGATCGTAATCCAAAATGGTTTCCTGGTTTCAATGTGATTCTAAGACCAATATTAACGCTTGAAATTAAAAAAAAGAAAAACATAAACATAAAAACCGCTCAAAAAGAGAAGATCGATGGTACCTTAATTAATTTTTAAAAGTTAAAAAGATCACCTTTTTGCACAAATTACATATGATTTTAATAATAATAATAAATTTCCTTAGTAATTGTTAAACTAATTGCAATAAATGAAACATGACTATCTTTAACTTTTTATATCACTGTAACGTCCCCTGATTTATTTCTATTAGTTGCTCAAAATTTTAAATTTGTATACCATAAAACACAAATTTTACGAATACACACAACACACGGATTCTAAAACTAAACTGAGTATTACCAACCCATAGCCATCAATGTTTTCTTTTTATTTTCACCTAATAAAATTCCATATTAGCGTCAGAGTATACATATTAACTTGAATACTTCATCATTATTATTATATATATATTAATATATTATTATTTAAAGTTTTTAAATTCTCAGATGACTCATTAGTTCAAAGGCCTTGAACACTGCACGGCAAACGCAGCACTTCCACTTACCATCGTGAACGTATCATTTACTTACAATTGACTGGCCACAGTTTTAGAACACCAGATTTACACGAGGGTCCCGTTTGATGAAATAACTCTGGTCTGTTTAGACGTGTCGGGGAAAAAATAGACGAGCGAGTGGGGACCATCTGGAGTTCTAGCTGCACGTGGAGTCCCGGCCTTGCTCGACATTCCACTCTGGAGCTGCTGGAGTGCTGGAGAGGATCTATTATCACCATCATCCGCGAAAACTGAGAGGTCAACATTGTGACGGTTACATATTGTGACAAGTGAGAGTCGGGTTTTATAGCGATGTTTGAGTTCCTGCCAGAATACCATATCAAGATAGTGTGAAATCGTAGTCAGAACTAAAACATCAAGAAATTGGGTCTTCTTCTTGGAAAAATCAAAGTCGTCATTAAATATAATGTAATGTTCGAGATTAACAAATTATCATTAAAAATCGGATCAAGGTAATAAATGAAGGAAGTTCTAATAATGAAAATCTAATTGTAGACTGTAATCAAAGTATATTATATTGCAAGGTAAATGGAATATTGGAGCTAATATAGCTATAAAATAAGGTAGAAGCGTCTTAGACCGTGTCACGGAACAAATCTCATGCATTTTCTCTTCTATCTCCTGATAAGGTTAGCTAAACATCTGCCTTAAAATAACTTTTGCCATAAAGTAAATAACTCCAACACCCGTTACCCGTAGCTTGGAGGCCATGGGGCGTATCCTATCTTGTGAGGAATTACTATAGATGGGCATACACCATAATCGAACTCGGACATGCCTGTGTAGAATTGAAGTTTGATGCAAAATACTAAGTTTATAAGTGAACTTGTATATCTAAAGATAGTGCTGAAGATTGGACAATTATAAGAATATCAAAATAATTCTTATTAAAACGGAGGATGTCTGTATCTGGGTCCTTATTTAACTGCTATATTGAAGTCTTCATAGTTTCAATTTCAGATGAAATGGGGAACACAAAATCTTAAATGCACATGAACCTATTAATTCCAACACATTCCAATTAAAGTGAGCGAATTACGATCACGTGACTGATAAAATACACGCGCTGGGTCTTGCTGCTGCTAGATTTGCTTATCTCTAATGACCATGACTGATAACAGCGAAGCAGATAACCCTGTCTGGTATCCATCCAGCCATAACTTTAGACTTCAGTTTCCTTCAGTTGCTTTTCTTTGTAAGCTGTATTATTGAAAGGAATACTCACAAAGATATCGGAAATTCTACTTCCAACTGCACCTTTTTTAATAATCGCCTAAAGCGAATATAAGTTTAACAAAGAAGACAGCGTAAAATTATCGAAAAGCTGGCAGCCCATGTTAAAGAAAACCTGTAGATCCTGGTTTGGTCATATTGCTAGTAGATCGGTTAGCCATCAGCAAATCACTAAACAGCTTTGCCGCCCCCTTAACTCACCTGTATAAGTAGATATTTATTACTGCTAGTTTCGGATTAGCACGTGTTTACTAAAGATGTCTCCACATCGAGAGCGAAATTTCTAGATGATAATTTTTCAAGCAGATTGAACCGGATAACCTAGACTGTGGTTAATTTATACAATATGAACAATGTATAAACATTTAGTAGGCCTACACACTAACATACACTATTCATGTGGCCACTGTGTTTTAATAACTATCGATGGGAGATAATATGACCAGGTTATGTTGTTTACTAGATTACTTTACCCCATTTTATGATGTTACATTGACACTAACATCTTTTGCCATAATATTTAATTAATAAAAGGTATTTTAAATTAAAATAATTAAAATTTTAATTAAAATTTATTTTAAAAGGTAGGCTAATAATAATAATTAATAGTATGTTGGGCAGACGTTGCAATAGACTTAGATCAGAACTGGTTTGAACATTTTGGTGTTGAAAGAAACTACATCCAGAAGTCTATTTGCGACTGGCCACCGCTCGAATAACTACAGCATGGCCATCACAGGTTTGGTCTTGGAGTTCTTCTTTGATGGTGTTAGGCTCCTAAGATGCGGATTACACACATGCTGACTGTTTCACTCTGTTAGCTTATGTCATATGTTTATTATTTATTATTTTTATTTTAAAATATATCTCATTCTTGATAATTCATTCTTGCAATATTTTAATGTACAATAACTTTGTATTCTTGTTTTTTTTATTGCGTACTGCTATTTTAACCAGTTATGAATTTCAATGTGTTCATGGGGCGATAGAACTGAATTGTAACACAGATAATGGCTTTAAACTTGTATTAATTACAGTAGAAGTCTTTACAAACGAAACGATCTATTTCTGTTCACCAAGATGGCCCAGATGAGAATAATGTATTTTGTAGCGCGTGCGTGGCGGTGAAAGAATCGCCTGTCGCCAGGGAAAGTTGGGCAAGTGCTCGACAACATTGAGGCTGGGTCGCCCGGCAGCGTGAAGAATGGCTGATGATTCAATATTATGTTGTAGTGAGGGTGGCGGTAGTGACAGTAGTGTGGTTACGTCTGTACTGTCACGAGTGAGTGCTCATGTCACCACATAGCCGTGTGTGGATCGCCTCCCACATTAGCTCACATCCAGGGCCGTATCTCGAGCAGGGATATGGGGGATCTGTTCTTCCCCACAGTATTATGTTGTAGTGAGGGTGGCGGTAGTGACAGTAGTGTGGTTACGTCTGTACTGTCACGAGTGAGTGCTCATGTCACCACATAGCCGTGTGTGGATCGCCTCCCACATTAGCTCACATCCAGGGCCGTATCTCGAGCAGGGATATGGGGGATCTGTTCTTCCCCACAGTATTATGTTGTAGTGAGGGTGGCGGTAGTGACAGTAGTGTGGTTACGTCTGTACTGTCACGAGTGAGTGCTCATGTCACCACATAGCCGTGTGTGGATCGCCTCCCACATTAGCTCACATCCAGGGCCGTATCTCGAGCAGGGATATGGGGGATCTGTTCTTCCCCACAGTATTATGTTGTAGTGAGGGTGGCGGTAGTGACAGTAGTGTGGTTACGTCTGTACTGTCACGAGTGAGTGCTCATGTCACCACATAGCCGTGTGTGGATCGCCTCCCACATTAGCTCACATCCAGGGCCGTATCTCGAGCAGGGATATGGGGGATCTGTTCTTCCCCACAGTATTATGTTGTAGTGAGGGTGGCGGTAGTGACAGTAGTGTGGTTACGTCTGTACTGTCACGAGTGAGTGCTCATGTCACCACATAGCCGTGTGTGGATCGCCTCCCACATTAGCTCACATCCAGGGCCGTATCTCGAGCAGGGATATGGGGGATCTGTTCTTCCCCACAGTATTATGTTGTAGTGAGGGTGGCGGTAGTGACAGTAGTGTGGTTACGTCTGTACTGTCACGAGTGAGTGCTCATGTCACCACATAGCCGTGTGTGGATCGCCTCCCACATTAGCTCACATCCAGGGCCGTATCTCGAGCAGGGATATGGGGGATCTGTTCTTCCCCACAGTATTATGTTGTAGTGAGGGTGGCGGTAGTGACAGTAGTGTGGTTACGTCTGTACTGTCACGAGTGAGTGCTCATGTCACCACATAGCCGTGTGTGGATCGCCTCCCACATTAGCTCACATCCAGGGCCGTATCTCGAGCAGGGATATGGGGGATCTGTTCTTCCCCACAGTATTATGTTGTAGTGAGGGTGGCGGTAGTGACAGTAGTGTGGTTACGTCTGTACTGTCACGAGTGAGTGCTCATGTCACCACATAGCCGTGTGTGGATCGCCTCCCACATTAGCTCACATCCAGGGCCGTATCTCGAGGAGGGATATGGGGGATCTGTTCTTCCCCACAGTATTATGTTGTAGTGAGGGTGGCGGTAGTGACAGTAGTGTGGTTACGTCTGTACTGTCACGAGTGAGTGCTCATGTCACCACATAGCCGTGTGTGGATCGCCTCCCACATTAGCTCACACCCAGGGCCGTATCTCGCGGAGGGATATGGGGATATGTCTCTTTTCCATTATCTTGTGGTAACTAATGAGAATTGCCTACTGTCAAATATCCAACCATTGCAACTTCCTCGCTAAAAGTGCTTAAATTAACCTCTGCTCTGTTTGATTTCTCTAATACTTCATATTACGACGATCTAAAATTATACATCCTAAACGTATTTGCGTAAAGGTACATCTCTGTACATCTTAAATTGTTCATCTATGGAAAAGGTCCGACGTTAACATCTCTCTTGTTTTGACATCAGAAACAGCTAGGCTACATAAGATCTAAACTCAATGTTCACTCTGAATTCACCCTTCCCACCATAGCTGTATTATGTGTAGAAAACTCGGTTACTCCGCTGTGTTTTGGGATCGTGTCTTGGACATCATGCTCCTGAATTGTGCACCTGACGGAACAATGACAATACCCCTTCATCTACATTACACTGAGTAGCTGCTGGGTAACCTGAGACAGAGCTTCTTTGTAGCCTAAGATTCTCTGAAGTCAAAACGATGCAGAGTTCATTTTCCGAGCTTCTTCAACGTTACATGGATTCCTTCAGACAGCCTTGGACACCAGATTTCCATAGTCAATCTGAACCAGTGTCTGATTCTAGAAGCAGTACCAATCGGAAAGTGAAATGGAGCTTAACTCAATATTCGCATTTAATCAACCCTTCCAGCCAATAGCTACGTTATGTATATTGGTTATGTATAACTCCACAAACGTGGATATAAACGTAAATATACCGGGTTTAGCTAAAAGATTAAAATCCTACTAAAACCCCTCCTCCTTGGTCATTAGAAAAATTAGCAATCATTGAAAATTTGGTACTTTGGGATTATACCGACCACACGCGCATGAAGAACACAAAAATATAAATTTATAGAAACAAACATGATAGAACGAAAAAACAACTCTTTAATTACAAAATTACAAACTTACAAGCATTTCCAGGTATTATGATCGGTATTGTTGTCGCTGTTATCTTATCTTTCTCGAGAATCCCGATTACGGCAGGCCGCACGGCATCACATGATTATTTAAGTTTTTTGCACGGTACATAATTGCCTTTCCATTACAATTTAATTTATATTTCTGATCAGCCCCTCTAGAATTTGATATTTTACTGATAGGTACTATCTCGAGGGATGTTTTTCTTTCGTTGACATCAGCGCGGGGCTGCCGAAGCCCGCGCTGATGGCCGGAGGCACTCGCATTTTGGGTGGCGGAGTGTGATCAAGAATAAAAACAAGTTTTGAGTGTTTTTTTTCAATAAAGAGTTTAGTTTTTGTTTGGTAATGTTTGTTTTTGTTGAATTTTTGTATTTGGAGAAATGTACGGGTAAAACACGGAAGTACAAAGCGACGCACCAGCTGAACGGGCGGCGAGACTGCAATCACGTTATCTACTAGACCGCTCGACTTTGACCTCTGTCTGAGGATAGGGAGGGGTTTGCGATAAGACAATTCCTGTTTTATATTGACGAAATATTGTTCTACGCTAATCTAGTAATCAGTAGAAGCAAAATGTCAAATAACGATTCATGTCTGGGTGTGGTCGGTATAATCCCAAAGTACCGAAAATTTCTTTAACTAGGAAGTAGTTATTATTTCCTCATAGGTGACAGATTCGTCACAGTAAGAATGTCTTGTTTTAGGTGATCTGCCAACTCGCTCGTCACTACCTCGAGAAGTCTTATTTTACCAGGCAAAGTTAGGGCTAAGAAGCCCTCTCTAACACAACCTGGGGACTAACGTTGACTTCCAAACCACCACCAATAGCCGGGCAGGCGTACTGCTTGTAAGGACAGGATCGTTCAGCGGTCACCCATCCAAGCAGCAGCCACGCTGGATGCTCTTGATTCGGTCATCTCGCAATAACCGCTGTACCCGCTACACTGAAATTTATGTTTACTGTCACTTCTTGTACTCAATCTGTTTCCAACCATATAATATCTCTAATTATGGAGAATATTCCACAGACTGACAAAATGAAAGGTATTGAAAACCCATTTGAAAACGCTTGATGACATACTTATATTTATAAATAGTAAAAGAAAAAATTAAGGGTGAACGAAATGTGTACCTAATTGATTCCCTCAATATTTTATTCTGTACAGTTACAATAATATGATAGATCATACATAACTACAGAAAGATTTCATAATCATCCATTTAAATTCATATCATATTAAATTAATAATATGGATCCATTCTACTGCTTCTGCAAGGCCACGCTTGACATTTTAAGCAGTTTTATGCCACTAAAACTCCTACATCGGTGGGGAAGAAGCCGAGGAATGGACAATAAGGCATGCGAACATGTCCCCCCACGCGCCGGCCGAGACCCTACTTTGCATCACAACCCACTAACTCCTGGACACAAAGACAGGAGCATATCTCAGGCGGCAGTTCCACTGTCAAAGCCTCTTAATTTATTCCAGCTCGGCCACAAAGCCGGTAAAGGCGCTGTCATCACGGTATTTGAACTCCGCCCTCAACAGCATCTGGTGATTCTGCACCCGGCTTTGATCCTAGAAGTGTCCTTGATCTCTCGGTGAGTACCTGCAAAATACGATCATGATCATTTCTCTGGTTCCAGCACAGTAGTTAAAATCACCTTCAGAACTAATTTTCGATACTTTTTTACTAAACAATATGAAACGTACAGAGTGAAGTGAAGAAACTTAACCAGACTAAGTACATCCACTTCCTGTTCAATTCAAATAAGTTACACTTGATCGTTCTTTTGTTTCTTTCATTCTAGTAGAATCACTTGGTATCGCATCCAGTATTTATTATACAGCTTAACAATAACCCACACTCTCTACGCACCTGGGCGACACAGGGCAATCTATTCTCGTATGAGTGATCTTCCATAAAATTATTCTACCTTTCTTCTTAAATTAGCTCAACCAAAAAAATTTTTAATACAAATGTATTTAATATCTACCCACTTTTACCATTCAGTTATTTCGTTCACATCTTTGACTACTTAAAAGTATAATTAGGATTTTTACTAATAGCTTAAAAATTTATTGCAAATAAGTTAGGTACTTTCATTTTATTGACTACCAATGGTATGGTACCACAAAGCTACCAATTTCATTGATTTCATTCTTACCACTCTTAACTTACTCTAACCATGCCTCAAACTTTTGATTAAACTTTCCTATAACGCCCAAGGGAGTTGTTAAAGTTAAAGAAAATTCAGTAAGCATTGGATAATTTGATGATTTCGATAGCCCAACAATGCAACCCGGGGTTCGTATGGTTCGAATCCATTTGGCTGGTGACATTTAATAGTTGATTAATAATTTATTTATTACCAACGGACATACATCTCCATTTTTTTATATACTAAAATTATAATGATAGTTAAATTATAATGACAGGTTAGAACTTACAGACAACTTAACCTAACAGTATATAGGCTACATAAGGGACAAATGAACGAGTGGGTGGCTGAGTATACGTGACAGAACAGTCTGTTAAAATAATGGCAACTAAAGGCAATAGGAAACTTGTCTTTTAATTACTACTAATTATTGGTCTTAACTGACCATTGGTCGTTGGTCGTCTATTGAAAGTTGGTTGTTGGTCATCATTTATTATTATTGATTACCATTGTCATTATTAGCCATTAGTCGTAGGCCAATGTTTATTATTATTGATCGCCCATTGATTAGCCTATTGGTCACTATTTTCCATTAGTCGTTGGTCACAACTTATTATTAGTGATTACCATTGGTCACTATTAGTCATTAGTCGCTGGCCAACATTTATTGTTTTTGATCATCATCGCTTTTTTGGTCACTTTGGCCATTGATCATTGGTCACCATTCATCACCATTGGTCACTAGACTATTGATGAATTGACTGTCGATCTTTGCCATTATCGAATCGCTCAACCATTACACTTACCCTATTTTTTTGCTTCCAAAAAAATTGGTCAAAAATATTTTGACTTTTCAAGTGTGTATAATTGATCCTTTTGTTCGAAGAGGTAGAGATCTAGTCTTCTTTTAGCCTTATTTTGGTCTCTCGATTGAGCAATTGACATGTACGAAGATTTCATCGAACAGACTCCAGAGAAAGCTAAAGTTCAGCGAGATGGACTTTACCGTCGAAATGTTTCTGGACAGAACTCGAACGTACACTGCCTCTAGCTCAGACCCAAAGGACAAGCAAGGTCTTTGGACCGTGTGGCGACCAGGTACCCAACAAATATGATTCAGGAGACAGTATTGTTACTTGAACTTATTTAAATCGCGTACCAGACAGCAGTACAGCTGTAATGATATCGCCTACAACTTAGCTAAGGTAAGCCGGCTCTCAATTGAGCGCAAGCGGCCAAATTTAATAAAACTAAAAGCTCCACCAACCCCCCCCCTCCCCCACCCAATACAGTTCACTCCCACTACTCACACGCATACTTACCTCAAGGACTCACACGCATTCATGGGACTCAGGACTCACACGCATACTTACAGGATGGGACTCAAGGACTCACACGCATACTTACAGGATGGGACTCAAGGACTCACACGCATACTTACAGGATGGGACTCAAGGACTCACACGCATACTTACAGGATGGGACTCAAGGACTCACACGCATACTTACAGGATGGGACTCAAGGACTCACACGCATACTTACAGGATGGGACTCAAGGACTCACACGCATACTTACAGGATGGGACTCAAGGACTCACACGCATACTTACAGGATGGGACTCAAGGAATCACACGCATACTTACAGGATGGGACTCAAGGACTCACACGCATACTTACAGGATGGGACTCAAGGACTCACACGCATACTTACAGGATGGGACTCAAGGACTCACACGCTTACTTACAGGATGGGACTCAAGGACTCACACGCATACTTACAGGATGGGACTCAAGGACTCACACGCATACTTACAGGATGGGACTCAAGGACTCACACGCATACTTACAGGATGGGACTCAAGGACTCACACGCATACTTACAGGATGGGACTCAAGGCAATTAATAAGTTTTTAAACAGGTCAAGTTATAATTGCAAGATTAATTAAACGAACACAATACTTTCACATTTCTCATGCATATATGTGCTGTAATTAATAGTCTTAATTATGGCGATGCTTAATTAATCTGTTTCCGGATTCAAATAATAAATCTGATGCCTACACAATGGTAGCGTCGAGGATGGGTATTCCGTTAACACAAAAATTCAAAGCATGCTTTTAAATTTTATTATTTTTTATTTAATGGCATAGTTTGTTCATGATCACAATTTGTTGTAGAGAAGATACATTTTAAAATGTCATCAAAAGTGTTACAAATTTGTGTAATGTTATTTTATTGAAAACCACAAAATACGTCAAAACATTGTTTAATTAAGTGACATAAACAATTACTTGACAGTATCAAAATCCTAACAAAACTATAGTTACCGGACGTTTTATAACTTTCTACAAGACTCGGTCGAAGGGTGATGAGACCTATTTATCCATCTACATTTTTATTTATCTCATCATCATTTGGTGTCATCGATCATATTTTAATCTGTACAACCTCTGGTTAAACTACATGTTGCAAGCACTACTTTATCTAGCGTTCAAAAAGTATCGGTGTTTATAGAGTAGGACATATTGTAATTATAATTATAAAGAACAGGAAACATGTGACGTTTATTCTGATAGCACACCTTTAAAGACCTGTTATTCTAAAAATATAAAAACACATAACACAGTAAATTTGAGTAAACATACGTTGTAATTTATGAAAGTTTCCAAATATATTAAATTTTGACTTAAGATGTGAAAGACCTGAGGTCAATATTTTCAAACGCGATTTAGCGCCAACTTGAATTTCTTATTTGAGAGAAGCAAACTAATTTATCCGAGTCATAATATTAGTACTATATCTCAAAAAGCTAGAAATAACTGCAGTTATCGTGATCGCCATTATCTCCATAATTTAATTCTAGGCCTTTGTACACCGCTATGTTGAAAACTTTTGAAAAATTATTAAAAATAACACGCAATAACAAATATTCTTGTAAATGACCGGAAAATTCTTAACACTTCCGTTTTGGCACTACGGTACTTAATAAGTAGATATAATCATTCTATTTTAAAATGTTGAACTGCCGTTGTCTTAAAAGCATAAGTTACCTCAAAATTTGCAATATTGAAAAGGGGTTTATCTAATATTTATTTTAAAATGTGCTTTAAAAAGTTAAATTTGGAAAATATTAAAGTAAAAACTTTTGCACAAATGCGAATGGCTGCCATGTTAAAACTTTTAAGGCTGGCTAACGAACTCATGGAGGCTATGCAGACATACTGTGTCTGTACGAAGTTTAGTCTGGATCTATTAAAAATTACGGTAGTTATAGTGTTTACAAGCTCGCGTTATATTGCATATACATACATACATACATACATGTATATCAACTGCTGAATTACGGTGGTTTGAATTCTAGGAGCCGTGATGGTAGGAAATGTAAAGTTCTGTGGAAGATTTCACCATATGGATGATTGCAATGAAACAAATGTCTATGAACTTTACTTATTATCCCCAATGCATGAACTCTTCAGTGACAGCGATACTTTTCTAACTGGACGTGTTATCACTATGGAGCTTTACATGTAAAGGAACGAGTTAACTTCTGGCGTCATTTTCACCTGCGAGTTAGAACTCAGTAATCGCGGAATACGGTAACCGTTTTAACTTAGTGTTTTGTAATTGAAGCACAAGAAAGTATCGTAAGTATAATATCAGTAGGATAGCTATATTGAACCACTTTCACAGAGTGTTCTTTCAGAACTTGGCAGCAAAGAAATGGACTTAAATCAAGTCGGTGGAGAGGACTGCGAAGTCAGACCTTTTAAATCGACCTCACAAATCAACGGCCGTGGGATCAACAAAAAGATCTGGAGGATCATATGTAACCGGACCGACACGACCTCAGCACAACTCACATGACTCTTCACTTCTACTGATATGTGTAATTGTTGATGTGTGATTCCTATGTGCCTATAGTATTAGTGATTAGTGATTGTAAACCTACCGGGTCCAGCCGCAATCCTTAATTGTTAGTACTATAGTCCCATACGCTGTCTGGAGAGCTGAGCTCTCGAAGGATTATAGACATACGCATTAACACAGCTGACAATCCCAAACTCACTACCGGGCTGTCCTGAGTCATCCATCAAAATTTGCTAACGCTCAGGCAAATTATATGGAGTGACGTTCACCAACATCGACTAGATGTTGCTTATACAGACACGAAGCTTCAAACAGAATTTCAAGTCCGAGGTTCATTCTCGAGGTGTCGTGTGCATAGTAATAGGATCGGGCCCTCAAGTAATAGTCTTCACTAACGCTCAGCCAATAATAATAGTTGGCAAGACTTACGTAGTATACAGGTTAATATTGCTGCAGGGCAAGGTGCATTCGACACCTTTTTAGTAAAGGTATAAAACATTGAAACACGATGAAAGTTTCTCTTGTCAGAGTTCTAAATCACTGCCAACAATGTGTGGAATAAAATATTTAATTGGAAGTGATATTTAAGTAGAATAATATTGCCTCTTCTAAGCTTTCGGTTTACCAAACGGTGTAATGAAAAGAAATGTAAAACGCAAAGAGGTATTAATTTGTTAAAAGCTTTTACATCACATCACAAACAATGATGAAATGTTTACTGTATATCTTGTAATTAATTTACTGGAACTCCTCTTCAGCTCATTTGCCCCACTCGTTTACTGCATTAAATACTTTTACTGAGTTACCTTTTGGAGATCTAGTTCTAGAATTTCTCAACGGTCAGAATGATTTTTAATCGATTTTACATAGAAATTGTGAAGATACACTTTTTCATTTTCAGTTCACTGATTAACAGTTCTATTTCTATAAAGTGTCATTAAAAGTGAAATCTGAACTCCAAACAACTTTATGTAAAATAACTAAAAAAGATATCTTTTGAAAAGTGTTGATTAGTCGACTGAAAGCAAACAAACAAAGTGTTCATTAGCAAACATACATATTCTTTGTATTACCTAACCAGACAAATATAGAATCGGGACCCACTGTGGAAGTAACAACCTATCAGTAAGGCGATCACGTATTGACATAAGCGGAAGAAATAGTGTAAGGTAGATCAATATAGGGCGCACTCAGTTTCGCGCTAATATCGAGCGATCTGGCGGGAACGGTTGGCGGGAAGGCGGGAGGGTGAGTGGCGCATGCGCAATACAGTCCACTATCCTGCAGCTTGACACCATGACCCGGAGAACCGAGGTAATTTAGGAAGTTTTGCCAATTATCGGCCTATCGTCTGACTTAAGCAAAGAAAGAAATAATTATAACTCAAGGGCAGAGATAACTCGGATATAAAGAACTTTACATTAGGAATTTACATTCACATCAGGATTTTTACATAATTTAATAATATTTTATAATAATATAACATAATATTTTAATAAAGAGTCACCGGAATTTTACATTAGGATGGTTGGGCAGTTACTGGAGTTACTGGGATAATCCTCTACAAGAAACTTAATTAAAAAAGCACAGAGGTTTATGTGTGTACAGGAAAAACACATATTTGGTTAATAATCAAAACAAACAAAATAAGTCATTGATAAGTACGTTACGAGTACTACTTACTACCTTGTAATGTATATAACTTATATATTGCCAATAACCTGATTAATTTGATCACAGAGTTAATTTTTGTGGACTTTCCATTAGTTATGGAAATAATGAAGCCAGTTTTGTTTTTTTTAATTTTCTTGAAACAGTGTACTGAGCCAAAAAGTTATGAGTTTTAGGAATTATTTAACCAAACCTCTAAAGGAAGTAAAATACAAACAAAATAACAACTAATATTAAAACTGTTAGTACTATTTATTTTTTGATCAGTTTGATTGACATGAAATTCTTGTTTACCATAATTCTTTGTTTTTTAATGACCTTCAAATTTAACAAAATTGAGCGAAAACGGTAGCAGCTGAGTCCCCCAAAGGTGACAAGGTCTAATTTTAAGATTTCAAACAGTTCTCCAAGACAGATAAGGTATTCTATTAAAACACCCATTGACTTTGAGCTAGAAGTCGCCCAGAGCTGAGAACAGCAATCAGGTCCAAAAACAGAAGTAAGGTGTGGAAGTAAATGACAAGTTGTTGACGTCTGACCTAGGGGCGACAAGCCGAGCAGTGTCATAGCTACCGACCAGTGAGTGGCGACTCCCGGGCAACTCCTGGCAACTCCCGGCCAGCGATCACCAGATTACAGGGTATCAGAGACAGTTGACACCCACAAGCCCGCCACCAGTCGCCGCGGCCGACCCGACTGCGCCCCTAATCCTGCCCACCTTTTAGATAATTGGAACATTACTCCGGACACACCCTTTACGGCCTTTTTATAGCTATTCTTCTAATTATCCTTCCCCACTTGATCCCGCGGCTGTTTTCTGTTTGCTAAACCGTTTACAAGCTGTTTGACTGCGTGTCCTTATTATCATAACATCAAAATCTTGGTTGGTCGTGACTGGATGACTGACCTTGAACTTTTTATCATCTGATAATGTTTGTTTACATATATTTGTGTCCGTCTGCTTTCTAGTTTTTAATTTTAATTTTCCTAAAGGTTTGATTAGTTGAATAGCCAATTGGAAATTACATTCTAACACACTCTATAATTTTGGACTCAAAGTTATTATATTAATTATGTACACGTTAACACGAGGTTGGATGATAATTACAGTCAAGGTTTTTATAGTGAAGTTTCAATTTACCAAGGCGCCTTTTGAAAACTGATTAGTACTCGTATTTGTCGTGTTGTGTTTTTTTTTTTTTTTGTGTTTTAAATATTTCTTCTGCTCATTATTTTCTTCTTTTACGTTATTTTAGAATTACTTTTTAATTTAGTATGTTCCAGTTTTTATTTTTACTCTCTTCTCTAGTAGACTCGAAAAACAACTATGAGGAGAACCCGAGGAAACAATTTGTTGAAGGATAAAAAAGCAAGCCAGTAGCGTTAGGAGGTTTCCCAAATCTGCTGAGCTTGAGGTGGTAGACAGTTGTCAATTCCAGATCACACCGAAGATGTGTTAGAACCCTTGGCGACTACAAGAAGTGTCTCCGAGAACGAAGGTCTGGGCAGTCCGTCATAAATAGTACACGAAGACCTCCGGCTCCGAGCCCGATCCTATCGTAAAGAGGGACCTCGTATGACAATAGGAGGGACCACATTAGGACCGGCACTCTGCTCTCGGGGCGAGCGCGACGGCGAGCACCATGGTGCGGCAGGCGGACAGTTTATTATGCATGCACCGATTTACATATATGATTTATAGCGGGCTCGTTAATCGGCCAAATTTGGAGCCCATTCATGAACCGTGTTTGCAGCTCGTAGTGTGCTCGAGCCCGCGATAAGCCCGCAATTAGACGCTCGTTAATTTGACGCCGCGTGGGAGGAGATCTGCACGGATCTCGGTAAACGTTGAGGACATTCAGGGACATGGGGAGTTGTTTTGGTTTAGAACTCAAGTACAGTACGTCTCCTAACAGATCTTCAGGAAGTCATTGGGAACGTTAGTTTTACTAGTGGATTAGTAAATATTTAAAATACTTATTGTTTAAATCTAAATTTTTATAATTCCTAAGTAGTATATTTTGTTATCATACTGAAAAAGCTAATATCTATATTGATACAGTAGATTAATACTTCTTTATATCTTAAAATGAATGAGATTATTTAGTACCTACTATAGACGTTATACATTAATATGAGGTTGAAGAATCTTGGAGGAATTGGAAATTTTTTTAAATATTACAATATGTTTATAAAACAATATTTCTCCAATATGGTTTATTTTTTGGACAAGGCGACTAATTTAAGGAGTCGCCTGATGATGAAACCTTTATTTTCGAAAGGACTCGTCCAAAAAATAAATCATACTGGAAAATTATTGTTTTGTTAACATTTAGTATTATATTGCTACTTTAAAATACAAAAATCGTTTTACAGAATGTATTTATTTTTAGTGTCTGTTGAATTATTCCAAGAAAGGAGTTTAGTGTCACGCCAAAGTAATACCGAAAACCTCACCCATCACGAAATGGAGTTTAAAAAAAAAAACATTAAATGTTCAAGTAAACATTTTTTTATTGCCTTAACAATATCACGAGGCAGGAGTACGTTAGATCATGTCACGTGATGGCGTTCAAGAGGTCACTTGAAAAATCTAGAGACCATAACTCCGTTTTCGAAATGTCCTTCGGATAGACCAGCAACCAAACAGTAAAGAAATTTTAACCGAGAAAAGATATTTGGCAGGCTATTAATAATAATAGGCTTCAGTGATGCTCTGCCAATTCCGGAGATGGACATGCACCATACATTTGCCATACATTAAATGACTTATTCTTGTCTATGACAAATGAAATTCCATGTAAAATTGTAAACCAGCAGATGAACTCCTTCTCGAGACACTTGCGGATAATGAGGCTACGCAAACGCTCAGTCAAACCCCACAAAGGTAAGTTGTCTATGTGTAAATACAGGCAAAAATATTGTCGCACAATTCTTTCCTGAAATATCCAGCGAAAACAGACTTACAAGCAGATACACATAAATACATTCATAGAAAGAATTTTATCAGAATCGAAGTGATAGTTTACAGATATAATTCTGATATAAATGATTGTCCTCTGATATAAAATTTATTTTTATTTTAATATACGATTTTTCGTTGCCGTCATGGTAACCCAAATACCAGTAAAGTAATTATTAAAGGACAGTCGAATCCCATGTAGTGATACACAACATCGTCGAATTCAATGTCACATATATAGGAATTAAGTTTAGTGCGAAATTTCAAGTATAGTTCAATTTGTTCTTGTTATATCGTGCGGACAAACAGACAAAAATTAAATTTTCCTATAGAATTTTTAAGAGTTAGGTAACTTATATCAATAAAAAATGCATTAATATGTGGAATACATTTTAAGAGATTTTCAGAACATTACTGATTTCTAACTGGCAGTTGTAGTCTAAAACGAAAATTTTGTGAAGGAGGCTTCCAATTATCAAGTAATATTGAAGATATTCACATAAGTGCTACCTTTACGTAAAATATGATCGAGGATCAAACTTTTCAGTTGCAAGTAGACAGAGAAGAAGAAATTAGACGGAAGAGTTTTATAAGGTCCATTGGCCGATGGAGCAGTGTAGCGGGTACAACGGTTACTCAAGATAACCAGATCAAACAACGTCGAGCGTGGCTGCTGCTTGGATGGGTGACCGCTAAGCGATGGTGGTGTTTCGGAAGTCATCTTTAAGCCGTTGGTCCCCAGGTTAACTGTTAGAGAGGGCTTCTTAGCTCTAACTTCGCCTGGTAAAATAAAACATCTTTACTTTATTTTATTATGGCAGAAAGGTAGTGGTGAGTGAGTGGGCAGTGGCTTGCCTTACCTTGCGGGTAACATGCGTAGCAAGCTGATGATGTAACACACACGGAAGAGTTCTATAAGGCCTGTCATGGCCGAAAGGTGGTGGTGAGTGAGTGGGCAGTCGCTTGCCTTACCTTGCGGGTAACATGCGTTGCAAGCTGATGATGTAACACACACGGAAGAGTTCTATAAGGCCTGTCATGGCCGAAAGGTGGTGGTGGTGAGTGAGTGGGCAGTCGCTTGCCTTACCTTGCGGGTAACATGCGTAGCAAGCTGATGATGTAACACACACGGAAGAGTTCTATAAGGCCTGTCCTGGCAGAAAGGTGGTGGTGAGTGAGTGGGCAGTGGCTTGCCTTACCTTGCGGGTAACATGCGTTGCAAGCTGATGATGTAACACACACGGAAGAGTTCTATAAGGCCTGTCATGGCAGAAAGGTGGTGGTGAGTGAGTGGGCAGTCGCTTGCCTTACCTTGCGGGTAACATGCGTTGCAAGCTGATGATGTAACACACACGGAAGAGTTCTATAAGGCCTGTCACGGCCGAAAGGTGGTGGTGAGTGAGTGGGCAGTCGCTTGCCTTACCTTGCGGGTAACATGCGTAGCAAGCTGATGATGTAACACACACGGAAGAGTTCTATAAGGCCTGTCATGGCAGAAAGGTGGTGGTGAGTGAGTGGGCAGTCGCTTGCCTTACCTTGCGGGTAACATGCGTAGCAAGCTGATGATGTAACACACACGGAAGAGTTCTATAAGGCCTGTCATGGCCGAAAGGTGGTGGTGAGTGAGTGGGCAGTGTCGCTTGCCTTACCTTGCGGGTAACATGCGTAGCAAGCTGATGATGTAACACACACGGAAGAGTTCTATAAGGCCTGTCATGGCCGAAAGGTGGTGGTGAGTGAGTGGGCAGTCGCTTGCCTTACCTTGCGGGTAACATGCGTAGCAAGCTGATGATGTAACACACACGGAAGAGTTCTATAAGGCCTGTCATGGCCGAAAGGTGGTGGTGAGTGAGTGGGCAGTCGCTTGCCTTACCTTGCGGGTAACATGCGTAGCAAGCTGATGATGTAACACACACGGAAGAGTTCTATAAGGCCTGTCATGGCCGAAAGGTGGTGGTGAGTGAGTGGGCAGTCGCTTGCCTTACCTTGCGGGTAACATGCGTTGCAAGCTGATGATGTAACACACACGGAAGAGTTCTATAAGGCCTGTCATGGCCGAAAGGTGGTGGTGAGTGAGTGGGCAGTCGCTTGCCTTACCTTGCGGGTAACATGCGTAGCAAGCTGATGATGTAACACACACGGAAGAGTTCTATAAGGCCTGTCATGGCAGAAAGGTGGTGGTGAGTGAGTGGGCAGTGGCTTGCCTTACCTTGCGGGTAACATGCGTAGCAAGCTGATGATGTAACACACACGGAAGAGTTCTATAAGGCCTGTCATGGCAGAAAGGTGGTGGTGAGTGAGTGGGCAGTGGCTTGCCTTACCTTGCGGGTAACATGCGTAGCAAGCTGATGATGTAACACACACGGAAGAGTTCTATAAGGCCTGTCATGGCCGAAAGGTGGTGGTGAGTGAGTGGGCAGTGGCTTGCCTTACCTTGCGGGTAACATGCGTAGCAAGCTGATGATGTAACACACACGGAAGAGTTCTATAAGGCCTGTCATGGCCGAAAGGTGGTGGTGAGTGAGTGGGCAGTCGCTTGCCTTACCTTGCGGGTAACATGCGTAGCAAGCTGATGATGTAACACACACGGAAGAGTTCTATAAGGCCTGTCATGGCAGAAAGGTGGTGGTGAGTGAGTGGGCAGTCGCTTGCCTTACCTTGCGGGTAACATGCGTAGCAAGCTGATGATGTAACACACACGGAAGAGTTCTATAAGGCCTGTCATGGCAGAAAGGTGGTGGTGAGTGAGTGGGCAGTCGCTTGCCTTACCTTGCGGGTAACATGCGTAGCAAGCTGATGATGTAACACACACGGAAGAGTTCTATAAGGCCTGTCATGGCAGAAAGGTGGTGGTGAGTGAGTGGGCAGTCGCTTGCCTTACCTTGCGGGTAACATGCGTAGCAAGCTGATGATGTAACACACACGGAAGAGTTCTATAAGGCCTGTCACGGCAGAAAGGTGGTGGTGAGTGAGTGGGCAGTCGCTTGCCTTACCTCGCGAGTAACATGCGTTGGACTTACCTCCAAACACAGAACGATGGTATCTTCTCACGCAACCCCTCGTGTTAGACTACAAGCTGGCTTGTTATCTTTAGCTCTGCATTAGTCATTTATTGTCTAGAGACGTTTTGATGATATTTTAAAATAATTAAGCTAGAATAATCGCATGAGCGGTGAAAGTTTAGACATTAATATTGCGAAGGATTTATAAACTCATACATTTAAAAAACGTCGATGGATGGAAATTATTAACCATTAACTTCTTTTCAGGTAAAAGACGCCATTAAAACTTAGCAATGATTGAAAATGTTGGATTTCACAAATTATAAGCTAGGAAATTTGATGCTTAATCGATGTGTACGGGCTTCGGTTCAGCTGTAATTGTCTATGTTAACATGCTTCATCCACGCTACCTTCTACACGATGGAGTAGGTATGCCCTCTTTGGCTTTCACCTAGTTTAATACATCTGAAGTTGAAAAGTGAAAGGCTGAAATTCTAAAGCGAACGAATGAAAATTGTATAACACCTGACCTTGATTACCTGGGTGTTCTTTGCATCCATGAAATCCACTTGCCGAGATAATGTCCAATTCAATCACTACTACTTGAAGAATGTTTCCAGTAGAAAGGAACAATATGGCTATTCAGAGGTTAACCGGCTGTTCACATGATTTTAATAGCCACTGAATTCTAGCAGGTCGTATCAAAACCATGATGGAATGTGCGACACGTCGGAAGCGGCTACGTCCGTTGCTAGATGGGTGTTGTAGCTCAAGAACCGATGTCCAAACTGAACAGGTACGAAAACCTGTACGCCATCGAGACACAGGTGGAAAGGGATGTGCCAGGTTTGGTGGCAATTTTAAAGAAAAACAAATCATTAAGGCTAGAAATATCTCAGTAGGTCATCCATTTCTTTAAAAGAATACGGGTACTTAACCTTTCTGGGGCGTTCTTTACTTTGTTCTAGTTTATGAACATACCAAAGCACTGGGGATGAGGACTAACCGGCTAGTTACGTCAACGCCTACCCTTGATGACGACCCGCGGGCTGTGCTGAACGTACGCTCTGAAACCCGCGGGCCCGTCTCGTGGGCGCAATGGCCGGAAAATATGCAATCTTCACCGGGATCTTGGGCCGAGAGAACAGTGCTCCTACTGCTACTGCAACTACTGCATTCTCCTCCATTTCACCTCCAGTCACTATCACGCACAGTTAGAAAAGTTGTTCATGCACCTAAAGCTCAAGTTCGTATGACCGAGTTTCGTCAATAATCTCATACATTACTCGTATACGCTAGTACACCAGTGTTCACTTAACAACGTTCCTTCTTGATTTGTCATTGGAATTTCTATTGTAGGAGCAATGAAGAGTTTATATGAATGTTGAGTTTAGCTTCAGTTCACCTTCCTCCTAGTGCAGCGTCTGTAAGCCATAGCGAAAAATCTCTGTTCCTTCGGTCATTGTTCTCGACCAGCTGATCGCTCAACCCAGAGTACCAGGAAGCGTTACCAACACACCCAAGTAAACAATCATGCAGGCCATCGTGAAAGATCTGTTCCTTCGGTCATTGTTCTCGACCAGCTGATCGCTCAACCCAGAGTACCAGGAAGCGTTACCAACACACCCAAGTAAACAATCATGCAGGCCATCGTGAAAGATCTGTTCCTTCGGCTAATGTACTTGAGCACCAGGAAGCGGTGGAGAGAGCCGGCGAGATAGGGAAGAGCTTGCGGTCCGCGGTGACCTGAGAGTTGTATATCACTTTATTTGAAAGTGCGTAGAGCAGCGGTGTGAGCTACCTTCTCCCTTTCTCCGCGAGCAGCGCTTCCTCCACTCGCCATCGGGTCATCAGGTCGGCTGTCGGCTGTGCTGACATTTGTGCGTGCGCCGGGAGTTACGCACCGTTTGGCTGCACTCCCCGACAGAACGTGAGGGGAAGACAGACTCCCTTGAGGCTGCTGCCGACGCCTTGTTGACATTAGAATCTCATACTGGAAAGGTCAAGTTATTTCCACCAAATAAGATGTTCTCCTTTTATTTTTATGTTTAGCAATATACTTTCACAAAGTCAGTATTCTTCTTCTCCTTTGTTTAAAGTTTATTACGGACGATGAATTGTATGAAAGGGTCGTAGGATTTCAGACATATGCCGTGGTTGTGTGGTTGAAGAGGTATGATTTACGAGGATTGAAATGTGCCCTTTTCTTGAGGTGTATAATCTCCTATTACATTTTAAAAAAGGTTAAAAACTAAATAGTGCGGCAATGGACTGCTACTCAAAGAGAGAATGAACCCAGTCTCTAAGTATAACGTAGAGTTATAGTTTAAAACTGATTGGAAGGCAAACGGCATGAAGTTTAAATTGAAGAGATGAACCTAGTCTCTAAGTATAACGTAGAGTTATAGCTGATAACTGACTGGAAGGTTAACGGCATGACGTATAGACCGAAGATAATGAACCCAGTCTCTAAGTATAACGTAGAGTTATAGTTTGAAACTGATTGGAAGGCAAACGGTATGAAGTTTAATTGAAGAGATGAACCTAGTCTCTAAGTATAATGTAGAGTTATAGTTGATAACTGATTGGAAGGCAAACGGCACGAAGTTTAAACTGAATAGAATGAACCCAGTCTCTAAGTATAACGTAGAATTATAGTTTTAAACTGATTGGAAGGCAAACGGCATGAAGTTTAATTGAAGAGATGAACCTAGTCTCTAAGTGAAACGTAGAGTTATAGCTGATAACTGACTGGAAGGTTAACGGCGTGATGTTTAGACTGAAGATAATGAACCCGATCTCTAAATACAACGGTAGAATCATAGCTGATAATTGACTGGAAGGTGAACGGCGTGATGTTTAGACTGAAGATAATGAACCCAATCTCTAAGTATAACGTAGAGTTATAGTTTAAAACTGATTGGAAGGCAAACGGCATGAAGTTTAAACTGAAGAGATGAACCTAGTCTCTAAGTATAACGTAGTTAAGGAGAGTTATAGTTGATAGTACTGATTGGAAGGCAAACGGTATGAAGTTTAAGACTGAAGAGATGAACCCTAGTCTCTAAGTATAACGTAGATTTATAGTTGATAACTGACTGGAAATGTAACGGCATGACGTATAGACCGAAGATAATGAACCCAGTCTCTAAGTGTAACGTAGAGTTATAGTTTAAAACTGATTGGAAGGCAAACGGCACGAAGTTTAAACTGAATAGAATGAACCCAGTCTCTAAGTATAACGTAGAGTTATAGTTTTAAACTGATTGGAAGGCAAACGGCATGAAGTTTAATTGAAGAGATGAACCTAGTCTCTAAGTGAAACGTAGAGTTATAGCTGATAACTGACTGGAAGGTGAACGGCATGACGTATAGACTGAAGATAATGAACCCAGTCTCTAAGTATAACGTAGAGTTATAGTTTAAAAACTGACTGGAAGGCAAACGGCATGAAGTTTAAATTGAAGAGATGAACCTAGTCTCTAAGTATAACGTAGAGTTATAGTTGATAACTGACTGGAAGTTAACGGCATGATGTATAGACCGAAGAGAATGAACCCAGTCTCTAAGTGTAACGTAGATTTATAGTTGATAACTGACTGGAAGGTGAACGGCATGATGTTTAAACTGAAGAGAATGAACCCAGTCTCTAAGTATAACGTAGAGTTATAGCTGATAACTGACTGGAAGGTTAACGGCATGATATATAGACCGAAGAGAATGAACCCAGTCTCTAAGTGTAATGTAGAGTTATAGTTGGTAACTGACTGGAAGGTGAACGGCATGATGTTTAAACTGAAGAGATGAACCTAGTCTCTAAGTATAACGTAGAGTTATAGCTGATAACTGACTGGAAGGTTAACGGCATGACGTATAGACCGAAGAGAATGAACCCAGTCTCTAAGTGTAATGTAGAGTTATAGTTGATAACTGACTGGAAGGTTAACGGCATGATGTATAGACCGAAGAGAATGAACCCAGTCTCTAAGTGTAATGTAGAGTTATAGTTGATAACTGACTGGAAGGTGAACGGCATGATGTTTAAACTGAAGAGATGAACCTAGTCTCTAAGTATAACGTAGAGTTATAGCTGATAACTGACTGGAAGGTTAACGGCATGATATATAGACCGAAGAGAATGAACCCAGTCTCTAAGTGTAATGTAGAGTTATAGTTGATAACTGACTGGAAGTTAACGGCATGATGTATAGACCGAAGAGAATGAACCCAGTCTCTAAGTGTAATGTAGAGTTATAGTTGGTAACTGACTGGAAGGTTAACGGCATGATGTATAGACCGAAGAGAATGAACCCAGTCTCTAAGTGTAATGTAGAGTTATAGCTGATAACTGACTGGAAGGTTAACGGCATGATATATAGACCGAAGAGAATGAACCCAGTCTCTAAGTGTAATGTAGAGTTATAGCTGATAACTGACTGGAAGGTGAACGGCATGATGTTTAAACTGATGAGATGAACCTAGTCTCTAAGTATAACGTAGAGTTATAGCTGATAACTGACTGGAAGGTTAACGGCATGATATATAGACCGAAGAGAATGAACCCAGTCTCTAAGTGTAATGTAGAGTTATAGTTGGTAACTGACTGGAAGGTTAACGGCATGATGTATAGACCGAAGAGAATGAACCCAGTCTCTAAGTGTAATGTAGAGTTATAGTTGATAACTGACTGGAAAGTGAACGGCATGATGTTTAAACTGAAGAGATGAACCTAGTCTCTAAGTATAACGTAGAGTTATAGCTGATAACTGACTGGAAGGTTAACGGCATGATATATAGACCGAAGAGAATGAACCCAGTCTCTAAGTGTAATGTAGAGTTATAGTTGGTAACTGACTGGAAGGTGAACGGCATGATGTTTAGACTGAAGAGAATGAACCCAGTCTCTAAGTGTAATGTAGAGTTATAGTTGGTAACTGACTGGAAGGTGAACGGCATGATGTTTAGACTGAAGAGAATGAACCCAGTCTCTAAGTGTAATGTAGAGTTATAGTTGATAACTGACTGGAAGGTGAACGGCATGACGTTTAGACTGAAGAGAATGAACCCAGTCTCTAAGTGTAATGTAGAGTTATAGTTGATAACTGACTGGAAGGTGAACGGCATGACGTTTAGACTGAAGAGAATGAACCCAGTCTCTAAGTATAACGTAGAGTTATAGTTTAAAACTGACTGGAAGGTGAACGGCATGACGTTTAGACTGAAGAGAATGAACCCAGTCTCTAAGTGTAATGTAGAGTTATAGTTGGTAACTGACTGGAAGTTAACGGCATGATGTATAGACCGAAGAGAATGAACCCAGTCTCTAAGTGTAATGTAGAGTTATAGTTGATAACTGACTGGAAGGTGAACGGCATGATGTTTAAACTGATGAGATGAACCCAGTCTCTAAGTATAACGTAGAGTTTATAGTTTAAAACTGACTGGAAGGTGAACGGCATGATGTCTAGACTGAAGAGAATGAACCCAGTCTCTAAGTATAACGTAGAGTTATAGTTTAAAACTGACTGGAAGGTGAACGGCATGACGTCTAGACTGAAGAGAATGAACCCAGTCTCTAAGTATAACGTAGATTTATAGTTTAAAACTGACTGGAAGGTGAACGGCATGACGTTTAGACTGAAGAGAATGAACCCAGTCTCTAAGTATAACTTACTGACTGGCTGACGAACGGCATGAAGTCCCATCACATGCTACTCTTCTACCTTACCGTGTATAATGTAGAGTAGGCCTGATTGTTTTTATGAGGCGAGCTTTCACGCGGTGAGATCACCAATCGACTTGGGCACCCGCACGCCTGCCTGATGGTGCAAACTTGCCCCCAGCAACATCACATGTTACTCTCCTACCTTACCGTGTATAATGTAGAGTAGGCCTGATTGCTTTTATGAGGCGAGCTTTCACGCGGTGGGATCACCAATCGACTTGGGCACCCGCACGCCTGCCTGATGGTGCAAACTTGCCCCCAGCAACATCACATGTTACTCTCCTACCTTACCGTGTATAATGTAGAGTAGGCCTGATTGTTTTTATGAGGCGAGCTTTCACGCGGTGAGATCACCAATCGACTTGGGCACCCGCACGCCTGCTTGATGGTGCAAACTTGCCCCCAGCAACATCACATGTTACTCTCCTACCTTACCATGTATAATATAGAGTAGGCCTGATTGCTTTTATGAGGCGAGCTTTCACGAGGTGAGATCACCAATCGACTTGGGCACCCGCACGCGCAGCGGCGCGCACAAGTGGATCGCCCTGTTCGCACAAAGGAAACTCATGTCACCGCTGCTAATGTCGGTGGAGCTAACAGGAAGTCGCTCTCGCCAGAACGGTTCTCCGGTCTTCGACAGCCGCCGTCACGGGATTGGCCACAGAGGCGTAGGCGCGTCAGCATACCAGCTGACGTCACTACTGATCCCTTGTTGTTGGTAAAATTTGAGGAATCCTCAGGACTACAGCTCTTAAGTTTCCTTATAATTATCAAGCACCCGACAGGTCCCAACAGGTATTTAATAAGTCATAAACTCAAATAAAAATTCAGTGCATAAGTATTAAATGTTTAATCCCAATTCCACATGGTTCCACTACAACGTCACTTAAGCCATTTTCACTAACTGAGGCACCACAATTATTTAAACTAGATCTGTATTTTTGAAAAGAACTGTATAGAAGAAGAATGATATGTCTGTAATTCCATCATGTTATGTATGTTATAAAAAGTATGACTCTACGTTATAATATGAGACTGGGTTCATTCTCTTCAGTCTAAACGTTCGCCTTCCAGTCAGTTATCAACTATAACTTTACGTTATACTTAGAAACTGTGGTCATTCCTGAGATTGTGCCTCTACCTGTGCGCATGCGCCTTGAAAGTTTATACAACGATTCCTCTTTGGGGAGCTTGCGCAAACACTCAGTTTCAAAGAGCATTCAGACTCCAAAAAAACCAATTCGAATAATCACCAAAATCAAATTTATAGAGTAGTGCAGGGAACCTTTAAGAAATTGCAACTGTTGACTCTGTCGTGCCTACATTTTGGAAGCAACTTTGTTTTGTATGAGTAAATGTGCTATAACCAGAGGCCAAGACATATACATGTATAAGACACGAGGCACAGCAAACTACCGAACTGGGAGACAGAACGGTAGTTTATGAACGCCTACCCTCGCAAGCGGGTGTGCATTTCCTCAACAGACTGCCCAATTCAATTAAAGATGCTCCAACGCCTAAGGCGTTAAAGTCTCGCCTCAAACGCTTGTTAGTGTCTCATACATTCTATAATGGGAGTGAGTTTTTGGAATTCGACTGGGAGGCTGCCCAATTAAAAGAATGACTCTGCTGTACTATGTGGGTTGCATTGGTGATAAATGAAAGAGGCGTGATAGTAAAATTGTATGTATGAATGTGTATTGTTTATATGAATGTGTGGAATTTTCGAAACCCCGTATTGATGTTTGCCATTCAAGTACATAGTGTCGCTGGAATAAAAAGATTTTGACTACTACAAAAAAGGACATTATTGATTTTGGTTGGGATCATAAAGTTATAGGGCAGAAAAATGCCTTTGCAATTTGATCTTTTGAGTTTGTTATATTCTGTTGTGTACTTCCCTTCTTCGTTGTACCGGTCCATAGTTCTTAAGTAAAGCTTGCTTATTTCTCTTCTAAACGTACCTATGAAAATAGCTTGTAAGTCAACCAATCTAGAAAAGCAGTATCAAATTGCAAATAAGCTAGTTAATGTTCCCATTTATTCCTAACAGACTGTAATCAATCATGTAAAAATAAGTCTATCCAAGTTATGCATTCTTTTCATTAGAAATCTTGGTTGTATGGAATGATTATTTGCCATGATGATACCAAGGGCGTGTATTTGTGTTTTGTTGCTTGATCAACTAAAGGCCATAGACATTTGAACAAATATTTTGCTAGTAAAGTTTTAAAAAACAATTGTTTTGCAAATTTTAAAAAATCCAACCAAGCTGAGAGATTAAAAACATTATTTTTATTGTATACTACATCCAATAATTGGTGAAATCCATTTCTCCAATTCCTACAAAAGGCTCGTCATTATAAACAACCTGACTTCGCTGTGCACTGTGCCTAATCAATTTTAAAATACGAATAGGCTAAATAAGAGCTAAATTCCTTTCCCCTACAAAGCCATAACCCATTAGTTAGCATCCTATATACTCATGGCAGTGGATACTAGGAAAGTATTTTACGCTTTATATATTGTTATAACCTTAAAAATGTAAAACATAAACACCAGAGAAATATCCTTCATTCTATGCGTACTTTTTTGAGGAATATAAATGTTTCATTTACCGTGAAGAAGCTACATATTAAGTAACCGTATGAAAATATTATTTTAAAAACGAAAATAATATATAAGTTCGAATTCTTTAAAATTGAAATTCACAATAGAGACAAAATTTGTAGAGAGAAGATTTGAAGGATCTCCAGGAATGGAATTAATTTTCTCGAAATTCTCGACGAGGAAGAAGTTAAAACCGTTGACCGCCGTCTCCGAGGTGGGCTCAGCTGTAATTGGCTCAACATCGACACTCGATTGTTCTAATGCGATTGGATCAAGAGTAGATCGAGAGATAAGTCAATTCGCCGTAATGAGAGCGCCTGATTGACAGCTCAGAGCACTCGGCTCTCGCGCCTTTTTAGGCTTCCCGCGCGCGCCAATTGATTTCCCTCCCAGCAGACTCTGTAATTAAACGAGGGCTCGGTTTTCAGCGCCTTACTCGGCCGCGATAGTGTTATTAACAAATAATTATCCCGGCCTGATTGCGGCTCACGAGGTGTAATTTTCCTGTTTGCATCGACAACCGGCCGGTCCGTGCAGTGCGCATGCGCTGACCACGCGCAGTGCCCTAGCTGCGCCGTGTATCGACCGATCTGACTGATGCTGTCTGGCGCCGCCTAGCCCACTCGTGTCCATTTTCGTTGCCGTCTTTTGTTTGATTGATACTGGCATTGAGGCGGCCTGCGGTTTGCCCGAAATGGTTATCTGATACAAGTTCGAAAATTGTAGCTGCGTTGCTACATTATTTTTCTGCCAAGGCAAATACTTAATTATTGTGTGAAACTTCGGTCTTTTTACTGCTAGGAACATTCTGGGATGGATTTCGACTTAAAGGAGCATTGGTCTAAATTTGCTCAATCTTCGTTGGGACACTTTGCGCCACTTGCATTATAAACCAAATAATAAACATAGGACTGAACAGGATAAATTTAGATAAAAGCAATAAAGATGTTGATCAAGATGTGTGTATAGACTTTCCAATTGGTACTGATAACGAAAGACCTGAATGATGGACAATGTGAGGCACGCAGATCAGGATTGGAAAGTCCTTACTGCGGTGTCGGGGAGAAGGTGCTTTCACGAAGATCGGACTTTGACAGTACAAAACAACGAAAGTAGAAAGTCAACAACGACCAGAGTGCGCTTACACTTTGTGTTAGGACGGACCAAGCGGCTACCTCCTCCTTCTCCCGAACAACTTTCAGGGCCGTCACTAGTTTTGAGCTTAGATTTCAATGCCGAGTTAACCAAATATTTAGTGGACCATTCTTACAACAGCCTCCAGTCAATCAGACTGGGAACACTCGTAATAACTGTACTACGTTTATCACCATATACATAGTTACGGAAATAAGATGGTCTGGTAATAATATTTTTGGCTATATTATATTTAAAATATTTCCGTATACTGCTAGATTGCATGATAAGTTCCCAATCTATTTTACGGCACGTTGCTGGTTTGTAATTAATTTGAAAAAAGAACATTTCTACTTTCTGGAATGTAACTATTTCCTAGGGTGAAGTTAATTTACATACTTACTTCATTTACAATTCTTTTTATTTTTTCTGCACTAAACTGTTAAATAATCTAAAATAGGCATTATAGTTACTAAAAATTGCTAAAGTGTTGATGAATGCTTTGAATGCGATCGAAGGTTTTAGGCTTTATTGTTCAATGGAGCGTGTTATCTACTTGCAACGCAGTCGCCAATACGTGTAAAATAGCTGCGAGAAGAGCTAGCGAGCTTAGCGTGTACATTGCACCGCAAAGGCTGCAAAACACTCCATGTGAAGCACTCATTGAAGGTGGTGCAATCATTTTGGATTTGGAAAATATTTTGTGTTAAATTCATCGCTCTTTGAAATAACCTCACTGAGAAACGGGGGAGATGTTCGTTGATAACTAACGACAAGTCTTATAAGAGGCATTTCAAGGTCAAACTTTACGAGTAAGTAATTAAAAAAATTTTCCTCATTTTCTGTATTCATTGAAGTTATCAGAAACAGGTATGAATTTAACACAAAAACACTATTCTCCAACCTTAAAACCAATGAGTAGTACACCTTAAGTTCCAGAACCTACTCTATTAAGATAGAAGATCCGAAGCTTTATCCCGGAACCTGCTACCCCATTACTTCAGGCTGACGCAGATGATTATTTGTTAGGTGCAAAAATGCCATGCCCGTGCCAGGATTGGAAACCGGGACCCTGGGGTGAGAAGACGATTCGCTAATCACTTAACTATCAGAGACGGCTGCAGAGGAGACTCTTGGATCAAGCGAATACACAAAACTGCAACAAGACCTTGGGCCAATGATATCACCACCTCTTTGGATCGGTCATTCATCTGAATCAACGGCACTAATATAAAGCATTGATTCGCTGCTAGACATCGTCTAGACGACCATTATCGCGGTGCTGTGATTTCAATCTTTTGCTGTGACCCAATAATATTATTGTGGTGTTCCGAACCTTATTATCTTCAACAACTCTTATCGGCCACTTTTTCCATCATCCGAATTTTCGTTTCTTGACTGCAAAATCATTGATTATTTCTAGTTCTCGTTATAAATAACTAACTATTTACATCAAGTAATATTGTATTAATTGTTTTGTAAAATAAATAGTTCCCGTAACTGGCAACAAATGAATGATTAGGTGTTTTTAAGACAGGATTTTGTTTTTGAACTGTGTAAAAAGGTCCCTAGCGAATTCCCTCAAATGCTTTTTAGTTTAGATATATATATTTCAGTATACTAATTTTGTACTTAATAATTATTTGTTAAAAGTTTTAAGTATTGTTTAATGCAGTTATCAAGTTCTAATTAGAAACATATGATTTTTTAATATCTTCCATGTGTAAATATCCCCGTAATACAGAAGCATAATATCACTTTAAAAAACTAAACTTAACTTAGCTATATAATATTTATAGGTGGGTTTTATTCAACCTTTTTTTAAGTCTAACTTGTTTGGATCTCTTCAGATGAGTATGACTCCAGATTCCAGGAGTCAAGTCTGTGACAGCGTCAGATTCCAGACGCTGCACAAAGAGGAAGGAGCTAAACTGTAACTGGAGCTAAATTCAACATTCATATCGAACAGTCCTTCCCGCCATGGCTAAGTTAGGTATTAAAATCAATTTGGTTTTATGATAATAATTACGGTGTAAAAACTTGAATGTTAATAAGAAATCAAAATATATATTTTGATTAAAATTATTATTTGTGAGTCTACTATTGTAATTTTCCTATCGGCGAGTTGATAGGAATTGAATTTGGCAATGGAATTTTGGAGTTAAAGCCAATTTTTTTATAATAATTATGATTAAAAAATTAATTTAAAAAATCGTGACGTGAGGTAACGTTCCGCTAACGTGTAGCTGGGTTATTGCCTTGTAGACGTTATCATTTGACTTAATTTAAAGGATTCTGGCAAGATTAGGACGGCACGCAAAAACGTATTCGAGCTTTAAGGGAATTTATTAACTAAATAATGTTTAAGTTTCTTATCATAATTGATTTTTTAAACTCTAGACGTGTTACTACGTAAAATCTTATAAGAAATGTTCATTACGGAACGGTTATGTGCAAATTTAAAGTTTAGCAACAATACAAACTTACATTGTTTACAGTGTATGAATAAAACATTTTATCAATTGTATTCAGTAAAATAGGGAAAAATGACAAATGGCGTGTGATGCAAGGGGATAGAATATGACTATTTCGAAATTCACTGCTCATAATTTATGTTAAATTTAGTTTTTAGAGATATTATTTTGCTTTAGGGTACTAGAAATTGAGTAACCTATTGTATATAAATAATTGTATTAACAGAATAGCAGTAACCCACGGCTTCACAAGTAATCATCAAAATCGATGGCCGTAGTTTTCTTAGTCAAATCATTTAAGATGTAACATGTTGGAGCGCGATATTTTTTAAAAACAAAGGTTGAAATTTCTTTTAATTAACCCGTAATAATGTCTAAGAGAAGATTTATAATATAAAAATTATCATGTCTTTATAGTGAGACATAATGCCAATGTGAATATCGCAGTATAACAGTTATCGCAAGATAACCAGATCAAGCAATGTCGAGCGTGGCTGCTGCTTGGATGGGTGACCGCTAAACGGTCCTGTCCTTCCAAGCGGCCCGTCTGCCCGGCCGTTGGTGGTGGTTCGAAAGTCACCTTTAAGCCGTTGGTTTCCAGGTTAAGTGTTAGAGATTGCTTCTTAGCCCTAACTTCACCTGATAAAATAGGACATCTTTTCTTTACTTTTACTAAAAATACTGTTATAAAACTGCATTATGTTTAACGTTGTCCTTATGAGAAACAATTAAGGTAATTTTATAACACTGCTTTAAAATATTCAAAATACTTATTTACAGAAAAATATTAGTACATAGTAAATTTATTAATATATCTAGAACTATATAATTTTATAACTAAATATTTTAATATACCAATTTCCAGAATCAAAAGGTAAAAGACGAATTTTGCAAAACATTCTCAAAGAACTTTACAGTAGCTCAGTGGCAAAGCTGCTGCGATCTTACCAACGTTCCATTCCCGGAGATGTAAATAAAAATTTGCAATTAAGGTTAGATCGCATTCACGTTTACTAAGACTAATTAATATGCCACTGGTGTACAATAAACGCTCTTAACACAAAAATAACAATTTATTTACAATGACCCAACACTCTTAAGTGGAGGGGACCGAGCAGGAATTTATTGAAAATTCATAACTTAGTTTTTTAACACAACAAAAACTAGTAGATCTTACTTATGTATTATATTTCTATTTATGAGTTTACTCGCACAAATCTATGAGGTATGTTGGGCAACAATAAGTGTAACTGATGTTGGTACTACCGAATGTGGGCACGCACAAGATAGCTGAAGAGGTCGAGAACAGAGAAGCGCGTGTAAAAGCGACTCAGTCCATCATTCGGTCGTCAATCTCTAGTAAACAACACGGAAACAGGCTGGGGTTAGAAAGCTCGGTGTCAAAATGCAGACGATTTCTCTACAATTACGCAATGAGTGAACTGAATCGTCGGCCATCTGACTCTCTCCCACCGGCATTGTCGGCCGCCTCTCTCTGCCTACTATGCCTTTGGGAATGTGTATCTTCCACTTTGTCGTCTTTGAGTCCACGGGCATTGTCGGCCGCCTCTCTCTGCCTACTACGCCTTTGGGAATGTGTATCTTCCACTTTGTCGTCTTTGAGTCCACGGGCATTGTCGGCCGCCTCTCTCTGCCTACTACGCCTTTGGGAATGTGTATCTTCCAGTTTGTGTCGCTTGAGTCCACGGCATTGTCGGCCGCCTGGCCGCTCTCGTTTGTCGTCTTTGAGCTACCTACTAGCGTTTGGGAATGTGTATCTTCCAGTTTGTCGTCTTTGAGTCCACGGCATTGCATGTCGTTTGTCGTCCTCTCTCTGCCTACTACGCCTTTGGGAATGTGTATCTTCCAGTTTGTCGTCTTTGAGTCCACGGCATTGTCGGCCTCCTCTCTCTGCCTACTACGCCTTTGGGAATGTGTATCTTCCACTTTGTCGTCTTTGAGTCCTCCCGGCATTGTCGGCCACCTCTCTCCCCGTCTACTAGCGTTAGGGAATGTGTATCTTCCAGTTTGTCGTCTTTGAGTCCACCGGCATTGTCGGCCGCCTCTCTCCGCCTACTAGCGTTAGGGAATGTGTATCTTCCAGTTTGTCGTCTTTGAGTCCACCGGGCATTGTCGGCCGCCTCTCCCCGCCTACTACGTTTGGGAATGTGTATCTTCCAGTTTTGTCGTCTTTGAGTCCACCGGCATTGTCGGCCGCCTCTCTCCGCCTACTAGCGTTAGGGAATGTGTATCTTCCAGTTTGTCGTCTTTGAATCCACCGGCATTGTCGGCCGCCTCTCTCCGCCTACTAGCGTTAGGGAATGTGTATCTTCCAGTTTGTCGTCTTTGAGTCCACCGGCATTGTCGGCCGCCTCTCTCCGCCTACTAGCGCATAATGGAATGTGTATCTTCCACTTTGTCGTCTTTGAGTCCACCGGCATTGTCGGCCGCCTCTCTCCGCCTACTAGCGTTAGGGAATGTGTATCTTCCAGTTTGTCGTCTTTGAGTCCACCGGCATTGTCGGCCGCCTCTCTCCGCCTACTAGCGTTAGGGAATGTGTATCTTCCAGTTTGTCGTCTTTGAGTCCACCGGCATTGTCGGCCGCCTCTCTCCGCCTACTAGCGTTAGGGAATGTGTATCTTCCAGTTTGTCGTCTTTGAGTCCACCGGCATTGTCGGCCGCCTCTCTCTGCCTACTATGCCTTTGGGAATGTGTATCTTCCACTTTGTCGTCTTTGAGTCCACGGGCATTGTCGGCCGCCTCTCTCTGCCTACTACGCCTTTGGGAATGTGTATCTTCCACTTTGTCGTCTTTGAGTCCACCGGCATTGTCGGCCACCTCTCTCCGCCTACTAGCGTTAGGGAATGTGTATCTTCCAGTTTGTCGTCTTTGAGTCCACCGGCATTGTCGGCCACCTCTCTCCGCCTACTAGCGTTAGGGAATGTGTATCTTCCAGTTTGTCGTCTTTGAGTCCACCGGCATTGTCGGCCACCTCTCTCCCCGCCTACTAGCGTTAGGGAATGTGTATCTTCCAGTTTGTCGTCTTTGAGTCCACCGGCATTGTCGGCCGCCTCTCTCCGCCTACTAGCGTTAGGGAATGTGTATCTTCCAGTTTGTCGTCTTTGAGTCCACCGGCATTGTCGGCCACCTCTCTCCGCCTACTAGCGTTAGGGAATGTGTATCTTCCAGTTTGTCGTCTTTGAGTCCACCGGCATTGTCGGCCAGCCTCCTCTCCTTATAGCGTTAGTGTGTATCTTCCAAGTTTGTGTAGTCCACAGTCCACCGGCATTGTCGGCAGTACTAGCGCCGTCGTCTTTGAGTCCATTGTCGGCCGCCTCTCTCCGCCTACTACGTTAGGGAATGTGTATCGTCGTCTTTGAGTCCACCGGCATTGTCGCCTACTAGCGTTTGGGAATGTGTATCTTCCAGTTTGTCGTCTTTGAGTCCACCGGCATTGTCGGCCGCCTCTCTCCGCCTACTAGCGTTAGGGAATGTGTATCTTCCAGTTTGTCGTCTTTGAGTCCACCGGCATTGTCGGCCGCCTCTCTCCGCCTACTAGCGTTAGGGAATGTGTATCTTCCAGTTTGTCGTCTTTGAGTCCACCGGCATTGTCGGCCGCCTCTCTCCGCCTACTAGCGTTAGGGAATGTGTATCTTCCAGTTTGTCGTCTTTGAGTCCACCGGCATTGTCGGCCGCCTCTCTCCGCCTAGCGTTAGGGAATGTGTATCTTCCAGTTTGTCGTCTTTGAGTCCACCGGCATTGTCGGCCGCCTCTCTCCGCCTACTAGCGTTAGGGAATGTGTATCTTCCAGTTTGTCGTCTTTGAGTCCACCGGCATTGTCGGCCGCCTCTCTCCGCCTACTAGCGTTAGGGAATGTGTATCTTCCAGTTTGTCGTCTTTGAGTCCACCGGCATTGTCGGCCGCCTCTCTCCGCCTACTAGCGTTAGGGAATGTGTATCTTCCAGTTTGTCGTCTTTGAGTCCACCGGCATTGTCGGCCGCCTCTCTCCGCCTACTAGCGTTAGGGAATGTGTATCTTCCAGTTTGTCGTCTTTGAGTCCACCGGCATTGTCGGCCACCTCTCTCCGCCTACTAGCGTTAGGGAATGTGTATCTTCCAGTTTGTCGTCTTTGAGTCCACCGGCATTGTCGGCCACCTCTCTCCGCCTACTAGCGTTAGGGAATGTGTATCTTCCAGTTTGTCGTCTTTGAGTCCACCGGCATTGTCGGCCACCTCTCTCCGCCTACTAGCGTTAGGGAATGTGTATCTTCCAGTTTGTCGTCTTTGAGTCCACCGGCATTGTCGGCCACCTCTCTCCGCCTACTAGCGTTAGGGAATGTGTATCTTCCAGTTTGTCGTCTTTGAGTCCACCGGCATTGTCGGCCACCTCTCTCCCCGCCTACTAGCGTTAGGGAATGTGTATCTTCCAGTTTGTCGTCTTTGAGTCCACCGGCATTGTCGGCCACCTCTCTCCGCCTACTAGCGTTAGGGAATGTGTATCTTCCAGTTTGTCGTCTTTGAGTCCACCGGCATTGTCGGCCACCTCTCTCCCCGCCTACTAGCGTTAGGGAATGTGTATCTTCCACTTTGTCTGTCTTTGAGTCCACCGGCATTGTCGGCCACCTCTCTCCCCGCCTTCTAGCGTTAGGGAATGTGTATCTTCCACTTTGTCGTCTTTGAGTCCACCGGCCATTGTCGGCCACCTCTCTCCCGCCATACTAGCGTTAATAGAGAATGTGTATCTTGCCATCTTTGGTCGTCTTTTAGGAGTCCAGCGGGCATTTTGGGGGGGGGGGGTCGGCCCCCCCCCCCCCCCCCCCCCCCCCCCCCGCCTCTCTCCTGCCTACTACGCCTTTGGGAATGTGTATCTTCCAGTTTGTTCGTCTTTGAGTCCACACGGCATTGTCGGCCCACCTCTCTCCCGCCTACTAGCGTTAGGGAATGTGTATCTTCTACTCTTTGTCGTCTTTGAGTCCACGGGCATTGTCGGCCGCCTCTCTCTGCCTACTACGCCTTTGGGAATGTGTATCTTCCACTTTGTCGTCTTTGAGTCCACCGGCATTGTCGGCCACACTCTCTCCCCGCCTACTAGCGTTAGGGAATGTGTATCTTCTAGTTTGTCGTCTTTTTTTTTTTTTTTGAGTCCACCGGCATTGTCGGCCGCCTCTCTCTGCCTACTACGGAGCACGCCTTTGGGAATGTGTATCTTCCACTTTGTCGTCTTTGAGGCCACCGGCATTGTCGGCCACCTCTCTCCCCGCCTACTAGCGTTAGGGAATGTGTATCTCCACATTGTCGTCTTTGATAATGTGTTTTTTTAACTTTGTCGTCTTTGGTTTGTTGGGTCCACCGGCATTGTCGGCCAGCCTCTCTCCCCGCTACTAGCGTTAGGGAATGTGTATCTTCCACTTTGTCGTCTTTGAGGTCCACGGGCATTGTCGGCCGCTTCTCTCTGCCTACTACGCCTTTGGGAATGTGTATCTTCCACTTGTGTCGTCTTTGAGTCCACCGGGCATTGTCGGCACCTCTCTCCCCGCCTACTAGCGTTAGGGAATGTGTATCTTCCACTTTGTCGTCTTTGAGTCCACCGGCTCTTGTCGGCCACCTCTCTCCCCGCCTACTAGCGTGTTAGGGAATGTGTATCTTCAGTTTGTCGTCTTTGAGAGTCCACCGGCATTGTCGGCCACCTCTCTCCCCGCCTACTAGCGTTAGGCGAATGTGTATCTTTTCCCAGTTTGTCGTCTTTGAGTCCACCGGCATTGTCGGCCCGCCTCTCTCTGCCCTACTATCGCCTTTGGGAATGTGTATCTTCCACTTTGTCGTCTTTGAGGTCCACGGGCATGTCGGCCGCCTCTCTCATGCCTACTACGCCTTTGGGAATGTGTATCTTCCACTTTGTCGTCTTTGAGTCCCAACGGGCATTTGCTCGGCCGCCTCTCTCTGCCTACTATACGCCTTTGGAATGTGTATCTTCCACTTTGTCGTCTTTGAGTCCACCGCGGCATTGTCGGGCCACCTCTCTACCCGCCTACTAGCGTTAGGGAATGTGTATCTTCCAGTTTGTCGTCTTTTGAGTCCACCGGCATTTGTCGGCCCCGCCTCTCTCTGCCTACTTACGCCTTTGGGAATGTGTATCTTCCACTTTGTCGTCTTTGAGTCCACGGGCATTGTCGGCCGCCCTCTCTCTGCCTACTTACGCCTTTGGGAATGTGTATCTTCCAGTTTTGTCGTCTTTGAGTCCACCGGCATTGTCGGCCACCTCTCTCCCCGCCTACTAGCGTTAGGGAATGTGTATCTTCCACTTTGTTCGTCTTTGAGTCCACGGGCATTGTCGGCCGCCTCTCTCTGCCTACTACGCCTTTGGGAATGTGTATCTTCCACTTTGTCGTCTTTGAGTCCACGGCATTGTCGGCCGCCTTCTCTCTGCCTACTACGCCTTTGGGAATGTGTATCTTCCACTTTGTCGTCTTTGAGTCCACCGGCATTGTCGGCCACCTCTCTCCCCGCCTACTAGCGTTAGGGAATGTGTATCTTCCAGTTTGTCGTTCTTTGAGTCCACCGGGCATTGTCGGCCACCTCTCTCCGCCTACTAGCGTTTGGGAATATGTATCTTCCGTTTGTCGTCTTTGAGGTCCACCGGCATTGTCGGCCACCTCTCTCCGCCTACTAGCGTTAGGGAATGTGTATCTTCCAGTTTGTCGTCTTTGAGTCCACCGGCATTGTCGGCCACCTCTCTCCCGCCTACCTCTCTCTCTCCCCGCCTACTAGCGTTAGGGAATGTGTATCTTCCAGTTTGTCGTCTTTGAGTCCACCGGCATTGTCGGCCACCTCTCTCCCCGCCTACTAGCGTTAGGGAATGTGTATCTTCCACTTTGTCGTCTTTGAGTCCACGGGCATTGTCGGCCACCTCTCTCCGCCTACTAGCGTTTGGGAATGTGTATCTTCCACTTTGTCGTCTTTGAGTCCACCGGCATTGTCGGCCACCTCTCTCGCCTACTAGCGTTAGGGAATGTGTATCTTCCAGTTTGTCGTCTTTGAGTCCACCGGCATTGTCGGCCGCCTCTCTCTGCCTACTACGCCTTTGGGAATGTGTATCTTCCACTTTGTCGTCTTTGAGTCCACCGGCATTGTCGGCCACCTCTCTCCGCCTACTAGCGTTAGGGAATGTGTATCTTCCAGTTTGTCGTCTTTGAGTCCACCGGCATTGTCGGCCACCTCTCTCCGCCTACTAGCGTTAGGGAATGTGTATCTTCCAGTTTGTCGTCTTTGAGTCCACCGGCATTGTCGGCCGCCTCTCTCTGCCTACTACGCATAAGGGATCTTCGAGTTTGTAAAATTCTAACTAGTTCAGTTGTGTAAAATTATAGAGTTCTGGTATTTGAGCTCTTTTCACTTTATTTTGATCCTTTGTGTTCATAAAGTGCGGGGACGACAAAACAGATTAAAGTCTAACCCAATTGCTGAATTAAGTTATACATAATAATCTGTTGAAGAACTCGCAGAATCTATCTTGGTGGTCCTTGGGATGGCCGATGTGGAAATTGGGTTATCCTACTTACAAAATTTGGGAGAGTGTGATCTAGGGCTTCATATCCGCGTCATAAGTATGTCGCCTTTAGAACTGGGGCACAACTAGAACATATTTTGCCAAGAATAATTTTGTGTTAATTGTAATGCAGGGCCTTAAGATCCTAAATTCGATCTTTTGTACCTATGTTCAAACAAAATAATGTGTATATTGTCATTAGTGTTTACCTGCTCATTCATTTTGATGAGTTGAGGGTTGTTATTGAAACACAAATGAGCGTATATAAAGGGGGCTCAAGCTCCTTCCTCCCAAATTTAAAATTTAGAAGACAAACCTTAAAATTTGTTTAAGCCAGAACGCACTTAAAAGGTATTAAGCTCAACAATTTCCTACAGAATATTTTTAGAGGATATTTTACACTTAAAACCACCTAGTGTGTCAGCCCCCCTCCCCGAAATAATTTTTATACACGCCCATGAAACGCAATGCAATAGCTTTGAAAAACAAATCAATTGAATTTTGTAATGCAAGGGCTACTTTTTCATGGCAATAACATGTAAGGTTTCCAAAACAAATCATAACAATTCTAAGAAATCATTTCATTGTTCAAGAGTTAATGAACCGATGGCAGTTGTTTAATATTGTGCAATATGTACTCAGCTTGCGCAATAATTATATAATTAAAAAAACTTTGGTTTTATGAAAAGAAATTACAATATTTGCACACTTTAAAACAAATTGTAAACATTGGAAGTAATATTTTGAGATATCTTGCAATTAGGACCACAGAAAAGTGACTAAATATAAAAATATGATCGTTTAGAGTATTGTTATAAAATATGACGTGTTTATGAAAATTGTATTTCCTAAAATCAAGTAATTTTATTAGATTACTTGAATTTTATTACAAAAATCTGAAATAATAAATCATAAAAAATCGTTATTTCCTTATGGCATTTGCAGGCTATAAAATCACTTTCCTATATTCAACAGTTTTTTCTTGGATATATCATTACATATTTGTCTAAATTCTTATTATGCTTGTGGTATCACTTGGACTAATAAATTATTAAAAAAAACAACAGTTTTTGTATGAAGTAGTCGTAAATGACAGCTAACCAAACTAAAAATCAGTAAATTCCAAAAATCTGTTAATCTTGATATCATTATGTTACATTTTTAATATGCCACGACTTCTGTACTTCAACCTTATACTCATTGTAAGTAATGATAAAAAGTTTGATAAAAATTCTAGGTCGTGTAAAAGGAAAGATTGGAACAAATTATGTAACATTAAGTCAAATCTGGTATTTGTAGTGTAAACAGTCTCTTCAAACTGGCCCTCAAATACACGTCAAATCAGGCCAACTAAAAAACCGTAAAAAAATAACAGTTTTTTACAGTTTACATACAAGTTACAAAGTTTTACATAGTTTTTAACTATGTTAATAATTTTGTAACGTAGTTATCTTGGGAAGGGTTTATTCAATGTGAATGTGGAATTCAGCTCCAGTTCACCCTCTTCATAGTACAGTGTCTCAAATATAGCGCTAAATCTATGACAACGTAGGTTAAACTATACTTTGTAGTATAGGTGTCTCTAATGTCAAAACTTGTAAAGGGCTCAAATTGAGCCGCTTCGTCACAGATTTATTTTGGATCTCTTCAGACGAACATGACTCCAGATTCCAGGAGTCAAGTCTGTGACAGCGTCAGATTCCAGACGCTGCACTTGGAGGAATTTGAACTGGAGCTAAACTCAACATTCACTTTGTAAATTATTTTAATGTCAAAAAATAATATTTTTCTTTTTTATATTTTTTTCATTTTAAACAACGATTGTTTGCAACCGAATGTATAATAAACGTAAAATATGAACCTATAACTGGTAAACACACACGTGTATACAAGTCAGTTCTTTATGTACATCATTTTTATTTAAAACCGCGTATAGCTGTTGTGATAATTCGTGGATTCTCCGGGTTTTCGAAAGAACTTCCGCTTGATCTGCAGTCCATTAACCCGAACTGCGACCTGGGAGTGTTATCTGGGCCGGAAGTGTTATAATCAGAGTCAGAGAACTGATAAACTGATAACACGGAGCAGGGAAGTTTAGGGAGTTGCCAATGTTTGGTCGGAATATTTACCATCAGAGTAACTCCCACATTTCCAGGGAACGCCAATGCCTCGTAGATGTGACGTGGAGATGTGACGTTGTTGGGTTTGTCGTGTGTGCTGTACGCTGATCATTTGGGAAATTAAAATGAGTTCCGTATTTTGTCTTCTTTTATACTGACAATATATGACTTTAAAATTATTCAGAAAATACATTCTATTAAGTAATAATATATTCCATAACCATCAACGACGTGCAATAGATTTTGGATCTGGAAAATCTTTTTTATCCTAATTTGGTATCTCTTTAAGATAACGTCCCTGAATGCGTAAAAAGTAGAAACGTTTTTTCATTCACTCCATGTGAAAAAAATGCATTTAACGTGAAAAATAGGTAATTTTGTGATAAGCCCTAAATAGAAACTCCTGACGATAAAGACGCGATATATTAGCAGTACGTATACGAGCTTCAGGGAGCAACATGATTATTATTAAATTGTGACAATTAATTAAACGGTTTTAAATGTTTTTTTACTAAACGGAATCAAGTTTCTTTTAACAAATAAAAATGCATGCCACTGACTGAAGCTATAAACTTGTGTATATACTAAATTAATCACTTCTTTATTTGCGTCTAATTAAAAAAAATAATCCAAATTCAGAAATATCTATAAGTTCACGGTAATGACCAAAACAGTTTGGTACACTTTTAAAAGAATGGGGGAAGTTATCTTAAAGAACTATGAATTTAACATAAGAAAATATATTCCAAATCCAATATCGATCGCACCATTTTAATGTGGTACGATTCTCGAATGCTTTTGTACAAAAATTGTACTCATAGCAAATCTTATGGATGAAAAATATGAATGTTATCAAAAATTAATCGTCTAGAAAATTTCAATATGAATTTGTACTAGATAATAATAAAAATTTATTAAAAATGGGATTTTTATGTTGCATTCTTAAATGAAATTTTAGTGAAAACGTCTTTCTACTTCCCCAAACTATGTACGTGCTCTAGATATTTTATTATTTTTATTCAATTTTGAAACATTTTTCAATCGAATATATTGGGAGAAATGGGTATACTTATTTCTGGATATTTTATTATTTATTTCAATGTAATTCATTAATTTTTGATTAAACAAACAAATGCAGCAACCATTGTTTATTCTTTAATATCTTTACAGAAATATGAACTCAAAATGACTCATTTATCGTAAGATTCATGTTTCTGTAAACAGTAAATATTAATTTTACAAGTTACGAGTATTTTTAATACGGTCTAGAATTATTTGTTCCTACAAATTATTTTTCAAGGATGAAACTTTTAGTGTATAATTCTTTTAGAAATTGCAATTCATTGTGAAATTCGACATTTTGAAACCATAAAAATGTACTCATCGTTTCTTTTCCTTTAGATACGTCTCTAAGTGATGAAACCCCATGCAGGTTTACAGTACTATAAATGTATGAGTTATGAGTATTTAGGTAAAAAATAACAGGAAAACAGACATTTAACAGAGCGATATTAGGCATACGATGTGAAAAAGGACTTTATTTGCTTATTTTATGTTACAGACACAAAACTGTACTTTTCGCCCCAAGCTACATATACAGTATACACATATATGCGTATATATATATACTTTACATATATTTTAATTGCTTTAATCAAATTAAATTCAGTGAGTAATTTCGTATTTTCGTACGCTATATTCAATTGTTAGGATTAAATTTAATTGGAATCTTATTGGAAAACTTTATTCTGTCTATAATTGTACATTTTTTACTATTAAGGATTCCATACAAACATGTAAGCGAGAGTAAAATGTTTTGGATGGAACAAACAGAATACTTGATGTTAAATAGTTTTTTGTGTCTGATGTTATTTACCAACACTTTTTAAGTTTCGACTATTTAACTTGTAGACTGTAAATGCTTTCTGCCAGTAGAAAACGTTATACAAATATTCATTTAGTACAAATATCATTCAGGCTTTTTCAGACGTCCTTTGGTACTTTTTTAACAATGTTTTGAGATCGTGATAGTCCCAAAATTCTTGCTAAGTCTTAATTATTTGTATTATAATGAATCCAATCAATAAACATAAAGTTAACTAGATGGATACACTAAGAAGGATTGCTTAACTTCTCTTTTTTCCACCGGCAACCGTCATAGACTTGAGATATTCAGGATGGCTTGACGTCTTCACCAAGAGCACCGTTACCCTTCTACAGTTTGCCTGCCCACAGAGAAGTAAGTAGGCCGCCTAGCAAATTGACAATGGCGGCTCCAGTGCACTTTTCACTTCACATGTACCGGTCACTCCAATCAGCTGCTGATGAGACTGCTACCGGACTTTCTCCGACTGATTGGATATCAGCATTGGCTTCGTCAGCCGCGAGGCGTCCAAACTGCGACCTGTACCTTGGCAGCGGCTTCTGGTATGTTTCTAGCATGGACAAGATCCATCCTTAATCTAAAGCTAAAGTGCTATAAATACTTACGAACACTTACGTTTAAGAGCTTATCATATTGAGATCAAGCTCAGGATATAGATGAAATAAAATCCTACCTTCACCTTTGACCCTGCTGAATAAGTTCTATCGAGTGACTTGTCACTATATATGAATCTTTACGTGTTATGTGTAATGGTTTGTAAATTACAAAGAGACCAACAGTCTTCAAGTCTCATAATGCCTATTTCAATGGTGACTTTGTGTACAGAGTATCTCTGTCTCATTGTTACCATGTTCCTTAATGTATATTGTAATGGTAAATCTGTCTACAGAGTATCTCTATCTATTTGTTACCATGTCACATATTGTCTATTTTAATGGTGACCATTTCCCACAGTGCATATTGTAATGGTGACTCTATATACAGGGTTTTTCTGTCTCATTGTTACTATTTCCCATAGTGCATATTGTAAAGGTGACTCTGTGTCCACGGTTTTTCTGACTCATTTCCCATAGTGTATATTGTAATGGTAAATCTGTCTACAGAGTATCTCTATCTATTTGTTACGATGTCACATATTGTCTATTTTAATGGTGACCATTTCCCATAGTGCATATTGTAAAGGTGACTCTGTGTCCAAGGTTTTTCTGACTCATTGTTACCATTTCCCATAGTGTATATTGTAATGGTAAATCTGTCTACAGAGTATCTCTATCTATTTGTTACGATGTCACATATTGTCTATTTTAATGGTGACCATTTCCCATAGTGCATATTGTAATGGTGACTCTGTATACACGGTTTTTCTGACTCATTGTTACCATTTCCCATAGTGTATATTGTAATGGTAAATCTGTCTACAGAGTATCTCTATCTATTTGTTACGATGTCACATATTGTCTATTTTAATGGTGACCATTTCCCATAGTGCATATTGTAATGGTGACTCTGTATACACGGTTTTTCTGTCTCATTGTTACCATTTTCCCATAGTGCATATTGTAAAGGTGACTCTGTGTCCACGGTTTTTCTGACTCATTGTTACCATTTCCCATAGTGTATATTGTAATGGTAAATCTGTCTACAGAGTATCTCTATCTATTTGTTACGATGTCACATATTGTCTATTTTAATGGTGACCATTTCCCATAGTGCATATTGTAATGGTGACTCTGTATACACGGTTTTTCTGACTCATTGTTACCATTTCCCATAGTGTATATTGTAATGGTAAATCTGTCTACAGAGTATCTCTATCTATTTGTTACGATGTCACATATTGTCTATTTTAATGGTGACCATTTCCCATAGTGCATATTGTAATGGTGACTCTGTATACACGGTTTTTCTGACTCATTGTTACCATTTCCCATAGTGTATATTGTAATGGTAAATCTGTCTACAGAGTATCTCTATCTATTTGTTACGATGTCACATATTGTCTATTTTAATGGTGACCATTTCCCATAGTGCATATTGTAATGGTGACTCTGTATACACGGTTTTTCTGACTCATTGTTACCATTTACCATAGTGTATATTGTAATGGTAAATCTGTCTACAGAGTATCTCTATCTATTTGTTACGATGTCACATATTGTCTATTTTAATGGTGACCATTTCCCATAGTGCATATTGTAATGGTGACTCTGTATACACGGTTTTTCTGACTCATTGTTAAGATTTCCCATAGTGTATATTGTAATGGTAAATCTGTCTACAAAGTATCTCTATCTATTTGTTACGATGTCACATATTGTCTATTTTAATGGTGACCTTTCCCATAGTGCATATTGTAATGGTGACTCTGTATACACGGTTTTTCTGACTCATTGTTACCATTTCCCATAGTGTATATTGTAATGGTAAATCTGTCTACAGAGTATCTCTATCTATTTGTTACGATGTCACATATTGTCTATTTTAATGGTGACCATTTCCCATAGTGCATATTGTAATGGTGACTCTGTATACACGGTTTTTCTGACTCATTGTTACCATTTCCCATAGTGTATATTGTAATGGTAAATCTGTCTACAGAGTATCTCTATCTATTTGTTACGATGTCACATATTGTCTATTTTAATGGTGACCATTTCCCATAGTGCATATTGTAATGGTGACTCTGTATACACGGTTTTTCTGACTCATTGTTACCATTTACCATAGTGTATATTGTAATGGTAAATCTGTCTACAGAGTATCTCTATCTATTTGTTACGATGTCACATATTGTCTATTTTAATGGTGACCATTTCCCATAGTGCATATTGTAATGGTGACTCTGTATACACGGTTTTTCTGACTCATTGTTACCATTTACCATAGTGTATATTGTAATGGTAAATCTGTCTACAGAGTATCTCTATCTATTTGTTACGATGTCACATATTGTCTATTTTAATGGTGACCATTTCCCATAGTGCATATTGTAATGGTGACTCTGTATACAGGGTTTTTCTGTCTCATTGTTACTATTTCCCATAGTGCATATTGTAAAGGTGACTCTGTGTCCACGGTTTTTCTGACTCATTGTTACCATTTCCCATAGTGTATATTGTAATGGTAAATCTGTCTACAGAGTATCTCTATCTATTTGTTACGATGTCACATATTGTCTATTTTAATGGTGACCATTTCCCATAGTGCATATTGTAATGGTGACTCTGTATACACGGTTTTTCTGACTCATTGTTACCATTTACCATAGTGTATATTGTAATGGTAAATCTGTCTACAGAGTATCTCTATCTATTTGTTACGATGTCACATATTGTCTATTTTAATGGTGACCATTTTCCCATAGTGCATATTGTAATGGTGACTCTGTATACACGGTTTTTCTGACTCATTGTTACCATTTACCATAGTGTATATTGTAATGGTAAATCTGTCTACAGAGTATCTCTATCTATTTGTTACGATGTCACATATTGTCTATTTTAATGGTGACCATTTCCCATAGTGCATATTGTAATGGTGACTCTGTATACACGGTTTTTCTGACTCATTGTTACCATTTCCCATAGTGTATATTGTAATGGTAAATCTGTCTACAGAGTATCTCTATCTATTTGTTACGATGTCACATATTGTCTATTTTAATGGTGACCATTTCCCATAGTGCATATTGTAATGGTGACTCTGTATACACGGTTTTTCTGACTCATTGTTACCATTTTCCCATAGTGTATATTGTAATGGTAAATCTGTCTACAGAGTATCTCTATCTATTTGTTACGATGTCACATATTGTCTATTTTAATGGTGACCATTTCCCATAGTGCATATTGTAATGGTGACTCTGTATACACGGTTTTCTGACTCATTGTTACCATTTACCATAGTGTATATTGTAATGGTAAATCTGTCTACAGAGTATCTCTATCTATTTGTTACGATGTCACATATTGTCTATTTTAATGGTGACCATTTCCCATAGTGCATATTGTAATGGTGACTCTGTATACACGGTTTTTCTGACTCATTGTTACCATTTACCATAGTGTATATTGTAATGGTAAATCTGTCTACAGAGTATCTCTATCTATTTGTTACGATGTCACATATTGTCTATTTTAATGGTGACCATTTCCCATAGTGCATATTGTAATGGTGACTCTGTATACACGGTTTTTCTGACTCATTGTTACCATTTCCCATAGTGTATATTGTAATGGTAAATCTGTCTACAGAGTATCTCTATCTATTTGTTACGATGTCACATATTGTCTATTTTAATGGTGACCATTTTCCCATAGTGCATATTGTAATGGTGACTCTGTATACACGGTTTTTCTGACTCATTGTTACCATTTCCCATAGTGTATATTGTAATGGTAAATCTGTCTACAGAGTATCTCTATCTATTTGTTACGATGTCACATATTGTCTATTTTAATGGTGACCATTTCCCATAGTGCATATTGTAATGGTGACTCTGTATACACGGTTTTTCTGACTCATTGTTACCATTTCCCATAGTGCATATTGTAAAGGTGACTCTGTGTCCACGTTTTTTCTGACTCATTGTTACCATTTCCCATAGTGTATATTGTAATGGTAAATCTGTCTACAGAGTATCTCTATCTATTTGTTACGATGTCACATATTGTCTATTTTAATGGTGACCATTTCCCATAGTGCATATTGTAATGGTGACTCTGTATACACGGTTTTTCTGACTCATTGTTACCATTTACCCATAGTGTATATTGTAATGGTAAATCTGTCTACAGAGTATCTCTATCTATTTGTTACGATGTCACATATTGTCTATTTTAATGGTGACCATTTCCCATAGTGCATATTGTAATGGTGACTCTGTATACACGGTTTTTCTGACTCATTGTTACCATTTACCATAGTGTATATTGTAATGGTAAATCTGTCTACAGAGTATCTCTATCTATTTGTTACGATGTCACATATTGTCTATTTTAATGGTGACCATTTCCCATAGTGCATATTGTAATGGTGACTCTGTATACACGGTTTTTCTGACTCATTGTTACCATTTCCCATAGTGTATATTGTAATGGTAAATCTGTCTACAGAGTATCTCTATCTATTTGTTACGATGTCACATATTGTCTATTTTAATGGTGACCATTTCCCATAGTGCATATTGTAATGGTGACTCTGTATACACGGTTTTTCTGACTCATTGTTACCATTTACCATATAGTGTATATTGTAATGGTAAATCTGTCTACAGAGTATCTCTATCTATTTGTTACGATGTCACATATTGTCTATTTTAATGGTGACCATTTCCCATAGTTGCATATTGTAATGGTGACTCTGTATACACGGGTTTTTCTGACTCATTGTTTACTATTTCCCATAGTGCATATTGTAATGGTGACTCTGTATACACGGTTTTTTCTGACTCATTGTTACCATTTCCCATAGTGTATATTGTAATGGTAAATCTGTCTACAGAGTATCTCTATCTATTTTTTACGATGTCACATATTGTCTATTTTAATGGTGACCATTTCCCATAGTGCATATTGTAATGGTGACTCTGTATACACGGTTTTTCTGACTCATTGTTACCATTTCCCATAGTGTATATTGTAATGGTAAATCTGTCTACAGAGTATCTCTATCTATTTGTTACGATGTCACATATTGTCTATTTTAATGGTGACCATTTCCCATAGTGCATATTGTAATGGTGACTCTGTATACACGGTTTTTCTGACTCATTGTTACCATTTCCCATAGTGTATATTGTAATGGTAAATCTGTCTACAGAGTATCTCTATCTATTTGTTACGATGTCACATATTGTCTATTTTAATGGTGACCATTTCCCATAGTGCATATTGTAATGGTGACTATGTGTACAGGGTTTTTCTGACTCGTTGTTACCATGTTCCATAGTGTATATTGTAAAGGTGACTATGTGTACAGGGTTTTTCTGACTCGTTGTTACCATGTTCCATAGTGTATATTGTAAAGGTGACTCTGTGTCCACGGTTTTTCTGACTCATTGTTACTATTTCCCATAGTGTATATTGTAATGGTAAATCTGTCTACAGAGTATCTCTATCTATTTTTTACGATGTCACATATTGTCTATTTTAATGGTGACCATTTCCCATAGTGCATATTGTAATGGTGACTCTGTATACACGGTTTTTCTGACTCATTATTATCATTTCCCATAGTGCATATTGTAATGGTGACTATGTGTACAGGGTTTTTCTGACTCGTTGTTACCATGTTCCATAGTGCATATTGTAATGGTGACTATGTGTACAGGGTATTTTCGTCTCATTGTTACCATGTCCCATAATGTATATTTCAATGGTGACTCTGCCTACAGGGTATCGGTTCTTCTGAAGGGTGTCATGATTAAGGCTTGTGTAGTAGGTACGTACACTTTGGTTTTTGGGAAGAAGGTAATTAGAGCTGCGTTGCTGCAGTTAATTGAGTAGCTGTAAATTTTGTATTTTAAACATTATTTTCTAACTTAATAATATGTGCAATTTAAAATTTACTACTCGGTACGAAATGTATCAATCGTAGCGACACGAAGTGCAAAACAATAAATCTGAACATATATTAGGGTCACATTATTTCAATTTTGTGCAATTTGCAGCATTTGAAAGTTTCAGTTCTCGGTAGAGTGCGAGCGTGTAGTGTCGCCATATATACACAGGCCGCGGTGACTACAGGCGGGGAGGACCTATGCGACTAGGTGTTGAAACAGATTCACTTCTCTACCTGTAAATATAAAATAGATAGATGATAACCCACACAGTATACCAATTAATGGTTACTGTGTGGACACTTACACCTCAGTTGCGACACTTGTTCTCCTTTTGTTAAAAATATAGGACACTAAAGATTTATTTTTATTGTCAGTGGTTAAAGTTTTGGAGAAATGAAGAATAAGAATATTAGAGCTGTGGAGACTGTAGTTAATCAAGTACCCGTAAATTAATGCCAATTATAGACATGGCACGTGAATTGTTGATATTGAGGGTTCCAGGACTAATCCTACACAACTCCTTTCGTCTTCAAGTAGGATTGTACGATGAATTTTAATAGCGACTTAACTTTGCCAATTAGTTTTTTATGAGATGTCTATAAAATAAATGTTAGCTTTGGTGACAATCCTAAATCCGCCATCTTGGATTTGTGTAATATTTTACACACAAATACAGCGTATCGTTTCCCAGAGAGTTTTTGTTCTGAGTTCAATGTTACAATCCGTAGTTCAATATTTATACTGAGATGTCGAACAATTTCTACCATAGAAGTCAGAATTAAAATACCTATTGCAAATAATATGTAAAATGGTCCTATTCGTATTGATAATATTAAATATAAATCCAAGATTTCCAAAAGAAACGTTTAAGTTTGCCTCAAAAAATCGTAAAGTTAATTGATTACGATTGGTCAATATTGAGATTTTCTCTTTATTACATATTTTGTATCGTATTTCTGCAGACATTTCTTATTATTTTATAAAGAAAATAATGTATGTCTTTTACTATAACCTGCAATTAGTTACTCTGTTTGATAACGGCAACGCTGAAAAAGAGAATTGGTAAATTAAGGTACAATATGGAAAAGAACTGTTAATGTTCTAGTCCAGGATTCAAATTTACCCAAACCAAAGATTACCCAACTGAAGAATTGGGACGAAAACAATAACAGTCCAGCTTTGTAATTTTAATAATTAATCGCGAAAAAATTAGTTGCTGGTCCTAATTATAAAAGAATAATTAGTGAAAGTCTGTATAGGAGGGAAGGGCCAACAACGACTCAATGGAAGCTGATCCTTACAGGTGAAGGAAGAGAACCAACATGTTTAACCCGATTAGGGCAAGTTTCACCCTACATTTCCATAACACCTGCACGTCGCCCGTGCCTACCCCCACCCCACAAATTCATCCTTGTCAGTGCCGTATCCAGCACTTGACTCATTGGGGGAATCTTTCATCTCGTATTATATTGGTCGACGGGTTGTTTCGAAAACGAACACCAAAACCCATGGATAAGGGGAAGAATTATATTAAACTAAAGTATATACTTTTTGCCCCTTTCACTTTGTTTAGCTTATGTTTCTACTTATAAGTTAATATGAAACTAGAGTATTTATTAACCTTATTGCTTAATTTCATAGGTTAACTTAAAGCAGAACTTCGCCAAAGTCATATTATACATCTGGCTCTAAAATTTACAAAATTGAAAAATCCCTCCCTAAAAAGTGGAAACCCTCTTCTTTACGAACTCTCGTACGGGTGCCCCAAAATATGACGGAATAGAAAATTATAATAAATTAATCCAAGCTGTGCCGATTAAAACAGGCAACTAGCCAATTTATACTGGCATACACATATGGAGTTTTCCTTTATGGGTACACCATAGGTAAAATAAAGTCTCATACCACTTTATAACAATACTTTTAAGTATATAAACTAGACCTCATTTTATTCATATACATTTATATGATATGCTAATTAACGGTTTTATAATAAAATTATAGATAGCCTACCCATACAATTCTCAATTGACAACTCCACATAACGTACCTTGAGGGTGGAAAGGTTTATTCAATGTAAGTGTTGAGTTTAGTAACCACGTACAGAAAACTCGGCTGTTGTACTGTACTTAGAGATCGTGTTCAAAACATCGTTGTGCACTTGATGAGACAATGAGAATACACTTAGATTACACTATATTTTGTAGTCTAGGTGTCTCTGATATCAAAACGATGTACAGAGTTCATTTTGAGCTTCTTCGTCGCCGAATTCTTTTGGATCTCTTCAGACGTACAGTAGAACCCCTCATATCCGGCCTCAGTTTTACCGCACCTCGGTTTATCCGGCCACTTCCCGGAAGCCAATATCGAAATTTATTTACCACGGCTTGCAGACGCGCAGTTGCACGCACTAGTCTCCCACGACTCTTGCGTTATTTTGGTGTATCTATTTGTTTACATTTTCCTGTGTTGTCCTCAGTTGAGCTAATAGGTTTAACCTGTAAACAGTTCGTTGATTATTTCCAGTGCGGTTAGTACAGTACAGTACAATTGTTTTGTTTCGTCAAGTGCTGTGTACTGTAGGTTGGTTTATCCGGCCGAATCGTTATCCGGCCAGGGGCTCGGTCCCGTGGTGGCCGGATATGAGGGGTTCTACTGTACATGACTCCAGATTCCAGGAGTCAAGTCTGTGACAGCGCCTGCACTAAGAGGAAGGTCAACTAGAGCTAAACTCATGAATTGACAAATCTAAGTTACATTTCCTCTTTGACCACGAAGGAACTAGTCTTGGAACTACGGTCGATCTTTCCTAAATCAGCAAACTTTGCAAATCTTTCAAACTTAAAGTGGGTGAAAAATTTGTGAGTTTTGCAATTCCTTTTAAAAACATTTCGAACAGAATGTATTAATTTTTTCGGACGATGTATGGTCTCCCTTCTTAAAGATAGCTTATCTTTGCAGTACACAAAGGTAGACTTGATAGTGAAATAAACTGTACTAAGTTTCAAAATAAAATAATACTGTTCCATGTCACTGCTTGTTGGGAATTTCACAAAAAATTGATGCCGTTACAGGAACGTTTATTTATTATATTATTATTTATTATGTTATAGTTTTAGTTTATTATAGAAATTATTAAGGTTAATACATATGATGAAATTCGTACTCGGTATATAATAAACAAACATACAACGATGGTAATTTGCAATAGTACTAATCTTAATTTCGAATCTCTTCTAACTTTTGCCAAAGAAAAAATAAAAACAAAAATTAGCTTACAACCGCACTCATCAATTCTCATTACTTCGAAACCAACTAAATTTAAAACCTGAATCCTTCCAAAGATTTTGGGCCAAACTACGATTAAAATGCCGTTTAGGTCTACATTTATGTGAAAAATTACAGCGGATTTATGGAATCGTTTGTAAAAAATAATTAGTAATTTTATATACATTTACATTGGAAAGGGTTTATATAAATCATACCAATTACAATTATATCAGACTGGCGTTGTATTAATTGTGCCTTGTGTAAACAACATTGTAATCATCACATAACAAACAACCATTTGATTCAATCTTTAGGAATGTCAATTAATTAATTTGGCAGTATTTTTATCAATGTGTTCAATAAAACAAATAAATATAACACAGTTCACGTTATCATAATGTGTTTCTGAAACTTCCAGTAGAAATAAATAGTTTCCAATTTGTAAATGATAAGGACCAAACTCAAATTAATCATGATCCAATGCTGTGTCGAAAGGCTGTTCATACAATAAGAAACCGATTTAAAATTTTACGAGTTCTTGCATTTATAAATATTGAATGGATGAACGTTGGCAAATCTATAAATGTGTCATTACTTTTATAATAAATCTCCATGGAGTAAATCCACTGTTATAACAAATTCCAGATGCAAACAAATTACAAATTATAAAATAAAGCAAAAAGATGTTAAGGCATAAACTGCAACCTTGCGGTACTCCAGACTGCCCGCTCATCAACGCCTCTGGTATTCGGGGCAGAGCGGCCGGTCTCCACCCGTCAGTCGATGGGAGGAAGATCACCTCCGACCGGAAACTGTAAGGTTCAGTCACGTGACCTCCAAAACTGCCCCTCCCACTCCCTCCCTCTCCCACCGTGTGGACTACGGTTATTCACCTGGGGACCGGCGGGACCTGCGACTGCGAAGCGGGGACAGATGCGCTCGAGAACGAGAACGTGAACTCGCACATCTTCTACCGGTCAAGTACAGAGGCTACAACAATGCCTTTAACACACAACTTCAAAAATAATAAATTAAAACTTTTATATAATGTGAGAAATATTAGTCATATTACAGGTTGAAATCAGTAGTTTTTGAAACACATCCCAGTGTTGTGCAAGACTTGAAAAACAGGGTCACTGCTGAGTGCAGACGCTTAACCAGAGAAACATTCAGACAGGTTAGGCAAGAATTTCAAAATAGGTTATTTTTTTGCTTTAACAACAATGGTACCAATTTGGACATTTGATTTGAAGTTTACAAAGGATTTAAAACAGTATTCAGTGAGTAGGTTTGTTGTTATTAGCAGTAGTACAGTAGTTTGTAGACTAATAATTGTTGTGTAAGAAATTACATTATTGGCTGCTGATACCAAACGACTTGGCCGATTTCAATTTTGTTTTACTAAAATACAGAATTTTTATGAGCTTAAAATTTTGGCTTTGGGTACGGGGGGGAGCAAGGGGTGAGCACCCCCACTTTGAAAATATCCCCCCCCCCCCAATTAGTACTAAACACTCCCGTTTACAGAATGTTGATACTTAGGCTATAAGTATTTTAATACGAGTTTGAAGTTTTCAAAGGAACACTCTGTATGTACTTTATGTCATTGTAACACATATCTGTCAAAATACTTAAACGAAACTATTCTATTCTCTCTGCAAGTTCCTTCATAAACAGCTTACAATTAATTCTACGCAAATGTTAACTACCCCAAAGTCATCCTTTGGTGACTTGGTATGCAGGATTTTATTGTGTACTTCTATGGAAACCAACTTGATGAGCCAAACTTGCCTGCTGGAGGAAGAAAAAGTTAATTTTATGTATGTCTGTCTGTAGGACATATTGAGAATGAAATTAGCTCAAATTTTGCTCTCAAACCCAAGGAATTCTAGCACGTGGTGTGGCGTATTGATGCACTTGACATGAGACCGGGGTAAAAGTCCAAAACTTTCCGAAACTTCGAATCAAAAACGTTAAAATTCAAGTTTGACTGTATGTCTATAAACTTGGTAGACGGAATTGAAAAACTAAAATTTTACGTATGAGGAATAGATCGCATTATATTTTGCCACTTATATATGTTGAAAGTTAAACACGTTAAAATTAACTAATACTGTTACGACAAACTGTTAATAAAAAATGAAATATAAATATTCACTTCACTATATTATTTGAATACACTGTAAGAATCGATAAAAAAACATGTCACGTGACATGTTGTGAGTTGAGTCAAATTGTAATAACAAATTTGTCTATTGTAAATATTAGTATTCAACTCAATAATATCAGCGTTTTGCCATGAAGTGTAAAACAATAAACCTTTACTTCTGTTAAGATCAAATTATTTTAATTGTTTAGCGTTTAAAAGCTCAGTGTTCTCGGTGGAGTGCGAGCGTGTAGTGTCGCCATATATACACAGACCGCGGGGACTGCAGGCGGGAGACCATGCTACTAGGTGTCGAAAGGGATCCACTTCTCTACCTGTACATAGATAAATAAAGGATAGCATTACCACCCAGTATACCATCTAATGGTGACTGTGTAGACACTTACACCTCAGTAGCGACACTTGTTCTCCTTTTGCTTAAAATATAAGACACTAAAGCTTTATTTTTACTCCCTGATGCTAGAATTTCGACTACAATTGAATTTTCAGTCCACGCCACGTAAGTTATTTTTTAGCCCAATTAAAAACTTGTTTTAGTTTAACAGATGTTGACTGAACATGCCCCAGCGTAACGAAATATTCCAAAAATTGAATTTTGTTAACTTCTTTTTGCGCAGGTGAAAACTTTGAAAACAAACAAGGTAATGACAATAGCCGCTTACACCATAAGGAACTAAGATTATCCTGTGTTTGAACACGCATGCAATAATAACAGTTTGCTATTATGGCTTGCAGTCGTAGTTATTATGATACATTTTAAACCAGTTATTGTAATATGAATTAACCATTAAGAGCATTTTTAATATGATAGAAATATTTTTTAACCCAATTAATGTTGCTATTTGCGTTTGTTCAAGATCATTTATTTTGTAGCAATTTATTTCCTAAATTGTAGCGGACAATTCCATCCAATAGACACAACATCGCGTCGTCCTACAGAAGTGCGTGGGCGGCCGTGGACAGACTGGAACAGCGACAAGGGAATGTCGAGTCTGCGGCCAATGGGACACAACATCGCGTCGTCCTACAGAAGTGCGTGGGCGGCCGTGGACAGACTGGAACAGCGACAAGGGAATGTCGAGTCTGCGGCCTATGGGACACAACATCCCTTCGTCCTACAGAAGTGCGTGGGCGGCCGTGGACAGTCTGGAACAGCGACTAGGGAATGTCGAGTCTGTGGAAATGGGACACAACATCGCGTCGTCCTACAGAAGAAGTGCGTGGGCGGCCGTGGACAGACTGGAACAGCGACAAGGGAATGTCGAGTCTGCGGCCTATGGGACACAACATCCCTTCGTCCTACAGAAGTGCGTGGACGGCCGTGGACAGACTGGAACAGCGACAAAGGGAATGTCGAGTCTGCGGCCTATGGGACACAACATCCCTTCGTCCTACAGAAGTGCGTGGGCGGCCGTGGACAGACTGGAACAGCGACAAGGGAATGTCGAGTCTGCGGCCTATGGGACACAACATCCCTTCGTCCTACAGAAGTGCGTGGGCGGCCGTGGACAGACTGGAACAGCGACAAAGGGAATGTCGAGTCTGCGGCCTATGGGACACAACATCCCTTCGTCCTACAGAAGTGCGTGGGCGGCCGTGGACAGACTGGAACAGTGACAAGGGAATGTCGAGTCTGTGGCCAATGGGACACAACATCGCGTCGTCCTACAGAAGAAGTGCGTGGGCGGCCGTGGACAGACTGGAACAGCGACAAGGGAATGTCGAGTCTGCGGCCAATGGGACACAACATCCCTTCGTCCTACAGAAGTGCGTGGGCGGCCGTGGACAGACTGGAACAGCGACAAGGGAATGTCGAGTCTGTGGCCAATGGGACACAACATCGCGTCGTCCTACAGAAGTGCGTGGGCGGCCGTGGACAGACTGGAACAGCGACAAGGGAATGTCGAGTCTGCGGCCAATGGGACACAACATCGCGTCGTCCTACAGAAGTGCGTGGGCGGCCGTGGACAGACTGGAACAGCGACAAGGGAATGTCGAGTCTGTGGCCAATGGGACACAACATCGCGTCTTCCTACAGAAGTGCGTGGGCGGCCGTGGACAGGCTCGAGCAGGAGTCGACCGAGGCCGTAAAAAATAAAAGCTCTCGGGTTATGACGAGTGAGGTAGGTCAGCAGCGGGCGGCAGGTCGCCTTGAGAACGAGACAAAAAACGGATCGTGGCGTCTGGCCTTGAGGCGATGCGGGCAGGCGGAGTCCTTCGGTTATAGGAATTGATGGAATCACCAGACGATCTGAGAAAACTGCGTTAGAGTTGTGTTTTCACCTCCAAAATTTCCATTTATTTGAGCCTGGTTTTGCAAATCCAGAGAATAACAATATGTAAATCCTAAAATTATATCACTAAAAAATGAATCTTTTATGGAGAACTACTGAAGGTAAACCATAGTTCAAGTTAAGTTTTAATAGAATTTCTATAACTGAAACACACAATGATCTCTACGTTCATTAAGGATATCGGTTAGCTCTTCAGAAATTCCTAGCTGTGGTTGTGGTATACCTACGGTAATTTCTTGGCACATCACAAATGCATTAAACTATGAACTTATATTCGCATATCATAAAAATTATCATGAAAACACTACAAAAATCAGTATTTAAGTTAAATTACTTTATTTCCAAAACTATATTTAAACATATTTGCATGAAGATAGTGAATAAAAAGTCGGTACTTATTTTATGCTGCAGCGATCTTTCATAGGTGTTTGTGATGCACGATTATTAAATGTATACACTTCATTATCATTGAACTTATTAAATCAAATCAAATCAAATTCTTTTATTGCAAGGACAACATGTATGAGTTGCATAGCAAACTGTGTAAATGTACAAAGCAATATAATATCAATACATGTCTCATACATAGAATCCGTAACAATTGCACAAACTTTGTTGTGAGGTATGATCACAACAATAAACTAGCAAAGGCATACTTCCAACAAGGCGTGGATTGGGCATACTATGCCTTTCTGACTAGGATGTTTCACAACAAGAATAACAAAAGTATTTACTTACCTTCTGAGAGCTTTACAAATAACTATACTAGTTTATACCTGCCTATGAACATGCTTGCAAGTAGTCCGCCATAAGCGACTTCACTATAGTGACGTGTCACTCATAACAAGGCTCTACTTGTATGTCATATTAATATCATGCACCCACCCACTAGTGTGGTCATGGACCACAGTCGTCACTTGAGAATGAAGCTCGCTTAGGTAAAGTCACAACTTCAGGTAAGACCGTTGAATGAATTTGACACTGAACTCTGTTTTGAGCTTCTGTTTTATAACTTTTTCACTTTGCTATTTTGATTTAGATGTGAGCGTTCATGACAAAAACTGCTATTTTCGTGGTATTCATGTTTGCCATGATGCACAAAGTTTGAATTCCTGGTGTAGCACAGAAAATTAAATTGTCCCCCGTGAGAGCTGTACCTCAGTCCAGGTACGATCACAACTACTACATAATTATATCTATGACTACTATCAGAACAAACGTGTAGTTCTGTGACCTTTCGTTCACCAAAGTACCGTCTAATGGACACCAATACGTTTGCTGCTTCTGCTAGAAATTGTTACAACACGTTCACCCCTTTGACATATAATACCCCGTCTTCCCATAACCGAACAAGATTTACTACAGTAGCTTAACTACCTCGAGCGGCACAGGCGCGATGAGTTCCCATAAAAATTTCAATCTTCTGTGCCTATTAGAATTACGGCGTGTTAAGAGCCAAGTCAGTCGTAACGATGAAATTAAAATGGTAATTGGTTAAGCCTTTGTTTTACCCTGTAGTAAATCAGTACCGGTAGTGGCGGCTCACAGCGCCTCAGTACTGCGCAGTACACAATGAAAACGGCGTAAAAGAAGAGCTAAACCGTTTTAAAATGTGACTAAGTTTCAATAAAGGCGGTCGGAACAGGTTCGTGTGTGCTGCGTTCGGGAGAGGATGAGCTCGACAATTACCGCATTCTGATTGTCCGATAAAAAACATCCAGGCCGGACGACGTACCGGCGGCGCGGCGAGCGGACGACTTTGAGGTTAGGTTAGGCTCGCGAACAGCGCCATTTTGTCGACTGGCACGACGCCGAATCGGACTTGCGCGCCGAGAGCACTGCGCCTGCGCCTTACGTCGCCCGCCGGACCTCACCAGGCGGACGATGTACGATGTCTGGCCGCGACGTAAAAAGTGACAAGGTGGGTGTCTCCCGGCGGCCGGGGACACCGACTTGCCGGTCTGGCTCTGCTCGCCCTTCGTCGGCTACCGATCCGGTCCGGCGGGACCTTACTGGAGGATTAGCACTTACTTAGCCATCAAACCGTCACGTTTATTGGCTCAGGTGATTTTACAGCTTGGCCCAACTAACTTTGACTTAACTTTGTTGTACACCTGTTGTGACAACTGATACTCTTATTTGAAAGGATAAGGCACAAATGGTGTGAACTATTGGTTATCTGTAATATCTTGAAGTGGTAAAAAGGAAAGTAAATAATAAAAAACATGTCCTGCCCGAGTTCAAAAGAGATGTTTATTAATTGGTTATCCCTTATTTCTCATCCTCCGGAGGATAAAAATTCCTCCTAAAACAAGTTTCTCATTTTTTTATTCTCTTTTTGAAGTAGATTTTATTAGATAGATATCTTTGTCTGGGGTCAAATGATATTTGTCTCTATCGTAACACCACAAAATATGCTAAAGAAAATAGAGCATACTAACTAAAAGATAAGTAAAATCGTGTATTAAAATTCCGGTAATTGTAATACAATAGTATCTCCTATGCACTCTTTGTGTCCACTTACTTATTTTGAGCACTTGAAATGTTTTGTATTTATAATATTTGCATTTTTCATCCCTCTTTGTAGATTTTTGAATAATGGTGGTAGGGGCCGAACAAAATCATTAATTTGTTCTAGTCCTTCAAATACATTCTTCATTTTACAGTCTAGCTCCAGAATACTTGTATAATAATAATATGATTGACAAAAAATTATATTGGATGCCCATTTACCTACATTCCAACTAATATCTGGTATTATCATGCTTGGGTTTACCTTTTTTTAAAAAAAAAAAAGTAGTGGCAACTACTATTATCAGTAAATCTTGTTTTAGTTAAAACTATAACATGGTTATATTGTGTATAATACTAATCGTATTCTTTGTTTAAAGTTTGTAATTGACGGTGGAAGGTTTGAAAGGATAACAGGATTTCGGATATTTGCCGTCGCTATAAGTTATTAAAGGTGTACCACAACGTTTCGAGGATTGAAATTTATTCTCTTCGTCAGGTGGGGCAGGCATTAATACATACACAAATAAAGAACAGAAAGAAGTAAAGAAGGGAAAGAAAAGGGTTCAAACATACCCAAAAGGTGCTTGGAGTCCAGCCCAAGCGTTGTCACTGCACAGGATGCAAGTCCCGAGCACAAATAATCACAAGAACGGGGATCTAACTAATCGTATATAAAGAAAAGTTATGAATGACTGACGGTTTAAAAGTTATTGTTATAGGTTTTATAACGATAAACACTACTACCTCGTTAATCCAAACAATTTAGTTCGATAAATTATGTCGGTGTTTACAGCACAGACTACAAGATTGTAGTACTCATATGAGTGAGGTTGAGTCAATCTTGTACTTTTCCACCATCTCTTCTTTCTGGGTGAACTACGAGTGTACAGAATAAGCAATATTTCAGCCAAACTATTTGTAGAACAAACAATACTTTAGACAAATTATATTCGCAACAAACTATTTGTTTTCGCGTACAAATTGATCAAACGATATTTTAGTCAAGCCATTTTTAACACAAACAAAAACAGAATACTATAAGCAGAACCAACAACGCTTCAAACAGAAATCTATGTTACAGATGGCAATATTTTAAGCAAATAAGATTTAGAACTATTGGTATTTGTGAGAAACAGTTCAGAAAAACTATATTTTATAAAGCCTGTAATTCAATCAAAAAATACTTCCAGCAAAGGGTATTTCGAGTAAACAATATATCGGACAAATGATATTTCATTCAAGAGATATTTCAACCGAACAATACTCAAGTCAAGCAATATTTTATACTAAAGACATTCCCCAGATCCAGAGGACCTTATACTATTAATTGTGGCCCAAGTTATTCTACGAGGTACACGAGAAATGTATGAAAAGTCTGGTGAATAATCGTGAAAACGTTAACTGTTGAACAAAATAACTACTATATAGCAATATAAAATTATTTACTTATGATCCTGTGTAGAAATACGTTATTAAATTATAGAAACATATATATTATAAACAATAATTCAAATATCTTTAAATACATTTTATTAAATTATTATTATATTCGCCCTGTTTATATATTTTTCCTATAAGGATACTCTTCCTTAAAATTGTTTATTATATTACTAAATATTATTCTTAAAAATCTAAACAGAATTTTTTGATTTTTTTTAGCGAAACTTGGTGTCTAAGGTTTCCTTCATTGCGTGGAGTATAGTAGCAGGCATGTGCGCACTTGCCGAGTCTTATCGGAAGTGTCACGTGACCTGCTTACTCTTGTCATCAGTACTGTATTTATTTGGTTAAAACATCGCATCGTTTTGGTAGTTTATTATAATATCATATTACACGATAAAGATTGATTCTTCTGGTGTTTGTTCCAAGATCTTTAAATATCTCTGATCAATTCTTTATGAGGTAGTCATGGAACTACTGCTGTTCAAGACAAAATGTAGGATAAATTATAGATATTTGGTTACCTCCTATGTCGTGTCAATCATGTGTTACAGATGTGTATCTGACTTGAAGTGTTGTTATCTCCTGTGTATTAGGTTTGGGCTATTATACGGTTCTGATGTATAATTTTAGAATGTTTTGGCTCTGGCATCGTGTTTGCCAATTATTATATTTGTTAACTCTAAGATTTAATTTAAGGATTTCGCACATGAAAAAGACAGCAGATTCCAATTCTCGAAACGTCGTGTTGCAGTTTTTGTGACTCATCGCGATGGTGACTTTCCGTAATCCTACTAATCCATTTAAATCCCAAAATTTCAAAATAAACTTCAAACAAGCAGATTATTCGCTAGACGTACTCACAACCCCTTTTGGAACGTGGAGCTAAAAATATGTTTCTCGGCCTACTATAATGTGACGATCCGATCTGAGCTCGGCGTTACATGTAAAGCACAAAGAACCTTTAAAAACAGCCTTTACATTTATCTTCCTAAATATTGTTCTAATTACCATAACAAACAACTAATTATCATAAAACTGTTGTTTGAAGCTGTGTGGATTCCGCGAACAAGACCTGGGAGTTTCAATTTTATATTATATTGAGTTGTGCTTAAAAACAAAATCCATACAAATGTACCGAAAAATCGCATTGGCAGAGAGCATTTTAACCACTGCAATTTACAACTTTTACATGTCTTTGCAGTTTTGTATAAATTCTGTTTCCAAATTCACACTTGGGAAATGTACATACAGTGTGTCCTATAACCTAACCAGAAGTACTGTCTACCCTGAAGTAGTTTTATCTTTAAATGGACCATGGTAATTACCTCATTTAGCGTTAGATACTCAGTAACACATAATAATGAGGAAGTGTCATAGCAAGCAGTTGTAATTCCCACGGTGATATTACAATTTTTGTTTTTATAAACTCTTCGTAACTAAGTTAAGTACTGTGAAATGCTGTTCGCATCCCAATACATTTCATTGCTACTGTTGACGTAGAAATCGTGATGATGACCGAAAACAACTATTTTCACTAACAACGACCAAGGGATGGCAACACCGAAGCCATAGCCGTGTAATCGTACCGCGAACCCAATCCGTAGGAGATACCGATGCTAATGAAGGACTCCCGCAGGAAGGAATGTGGAGGTCGACGAACGTCCTACACATCACTCTGCCGCCTCGGGCCGCGGCCTCGGTTACCGGAGGACGATCCGACTGCGGCATACACCTCGGAGGGCGGCCGTGCTCAGTGACAAAACATGAGAGGTCAACGCCCGGCCTCGAGCGTGCAGCGCCCTAGACGACCTTGCAACACTCAGATAGCGAACACTCGCTGCACATTGCACCGCTGCACCGTGCTCGTGCCGCTCGCTTGCAACAACGCAATCTCGATGGAATTTGGCGTTGCTCAAACTCGTCAACATCATCACTATGTCTTGAGACAAGCTACTCTGCCAAATCGGTGCGGAGCTTTTGTCAATCGGATTCCTGAAGCCATTATAACACCAGAAGGCACGCCAGCTTTCAAGCACTTCCTAGAGAACACTCAGCTCTGCCACTGAGTGGTGAGCATTCTAGAGTGTAAAATGGAACTTTAAAAGTCTCCGATATCTGTTTATTGGGTCAAGACAAATCATAAGCTCCCTCAACACCAGAAGCACTGTTGCTTTGATTGAACGCATTTGATCAATTTCTCAACGTTCCAGTGTTAGTTGTTTAAGCTGCCGATAGGTTTACTTGATTCTTGCAACAAAATACGAATCTTAATTGTAGTAGTCCGTCATTCACGATCAATAGCAGCTCTTATGTCAATAGCAATTCCCCATCACAAAACAATCGGTATTTTAACAAATACGTAAATTCAAGAAATTCTACAATTAAAGATGCAATACTTCACGGTCAATCAAAGTTATAGTTTAAGCAACAAACAAAGACTACATCTTTGAATGTAAAAAAGATAAACATAGTATACTCTATTTGATTTAATACAGTGTTTGCTTACACAGGATTTAATACTATTTCATCCATAGTTAGGCGTGATATTTTTATTTACATAGCGATAAACTAAGTGGTGGTGAAAGTTAATATAAAGTATATTTTAAAATAACATTGTATAAAAGTAAAGTATCTGCCTAATATATGTAATATGTTACTTATTATAGCATTTCAACTTCAGACAAATTTTACAACTTATTATTGGTGTACTATTATTTAATTCCAATGTATGGTTAAGATGTTACTTCTATGTTCACTACAAAGTAACGATTTTTACCAACTTCTGTATCGTACATTTGTGGTTATGCATCAAATTTAGTATTTGAAGACTAATAATCTAGTTATAATAGAAGTAATCAGAGGTAAAATTTCTCTTCAGACATTTAAATTCGACGGCCGAATTATCCTGCACAACCCAAATAAGGTCGTATGTTGCTATCGGTTGTAGAACAACAGTTAGAAGCAAGAAGAGTAGACAATGTTAGTTCTGCTCATAAAAAGGATTCATATTATCAGTCCCCAATACGGCTTGGTCAGAAGTTGCTCCACCCTCCTTAGAGATCGCGCCTAAAACATCGTAGTGCACTCAACTACTATGCCCCTGATGAGACAATGAGAGTTCATCTTCACCTATATTATATTATATTATGTTGTAGACTAGATGTCGCTGATAGCGGAACTGTATAAAGAGTTACTATTGAGCTTCTTCGTCGCCGATCTTTTTTGCATCTCTTCAGACTCCAGATTCCTGGAGTCCAGTCTGTGACAGCGTCAGATTCCAGACGCTGCACTAAGAGGAAGGTGAACTGGACTAGGACTAAATGTAACATTCACATTGAGTCAACCCTTCCCACCTGGTATAATTCAAATTCGCTATTAACGATTGGTGACTTCAAACAAAATGAATCCTATGTAATTGCCGTTTTCAATTTTTTATTTGCGGACTACAATTTTACCACAAGTAACGATAAGGAGTTACTTATTACCATTCTTGCTATCCTTGTCAGAACTTTACACTACTCTTATTGGAAGATTTCCAGTTTTCTAAGGGAACTAATGATCAATGAATCTGACGAAAATATTGATATTGGTCGAAACTGTACATTCCATTTTAATCCGTGACACCCATTATAAGTATCCATCATTCATATTAGCTCGAACCTTTTAGTAAATGGCCCTGGTATCTGAGAACCTCTCAACTGTAGATGAGTGATGGTCGCTTGTGAGTTATATCATACAAACGAAATTGGATCTTTACCGCCATCCACACAGTCTTGAACACTTTTACCATTAGTCCTTCCTCCTTGGCGGTTTCACGGCACCAGACATCCCGGATACATAGTGACCGTCCCGATGTTAATGGTCAAAATTTAATCTTCGCATTTCTACCGTCGCGTCGTGGACATGTAATACAAACATTACATTGTTGTAAATTACAATTTAAAAATAAAATATTTGTATGAAAGTCAAAAACAGTAAGAAATGAAATTTACATTTAATAATAAAGACAATACAAACTATCATTTTAATAGAGTTTATGCTAAGATACACCCCAACGGAGTAAAAACACTCCCTTTCTGTGGGATTCTTTTGGTTGTTTTTAATGGGTTTTTTCTGTTATATTTTATAAATAACTGGGGAGTTTCAAAAAAACCTATCTCCTGAGTTTTGAGGCAGTCCACCCGCCAGAGCCGAGCGATGTTGGGTTTGTCGCAGGTCTACTCGGGCTCGCGTATTGTGGTCATGTATAGCAGCTCCATCTACTACATTTGCACAATGAAACCTGGCATAGATCATGGTCTCGTAGATGTACAAAGATGGGAAATTCAAAACGCTGTGCTCTTTAAATGCATTTCTATTACGAGATATGCCAGCTACAACACGCACAATTCGTTTCTGTAAAACGAAACTCCTTTTTGGTAAGTACTGAGGTGCCGAGCCCCAAACAAGAAGTCCATAGCGCAACCGTGACTACCAAACCAAATTATATTAGTTTTAAAAATTGAATATGGCGGTATTTTGCAAACTGGGACATCAGGTAGGACGATGAAGACAAAGAGGTAACCACAAAGTTTATGTGGGATCGTCAAATCAAGTCAAGTCCCAAAAAGAAATTTTGGGATGTTTACTTTTCTTTTGAGAAATTTCCAGGATCCTGTGACTGGACGATAAAGTAATTCAAATACAAAGTGTAAATATAAATATTCATTGCATTTAATTTTTACACTGAATAATTCACATCGTCTGACTAATTGTTCCATCTCACAGTGTACAACAGCCATAAAAGAGTTGTAGAATCAGTGTTCGACAAAGAAAGGCCTCGACTCCCACGAGTAGACAACGATCGCCGCGGACAGCGAGCGCGTGGCGGCGAAATCGCGTCGATTGCACGTAGAAACGCGCGCTCAAGTCGATAACAATGCCACCGGTCAATTAGTGAAATGCGAGTGTTTGAGAGAAAGTGGCCGGATATTCGCTTGTGGCTCGCACATCCGCGACTCAAGAAGCTAAACAGGTCAGAGGGTCGCTGACATCATTCCTCAGGATAACACCCAGCGACCTAACAAACCGGACTGCTCTTCATCACATTCTCTTGTCGGCAACTCTTCTCCAGCTCACGTCCATTTGATTTCCCTTTTCTTCCCCCCTTTTCACGATGTCTTCTCTTCGATATCGACTTTCCAAACCCCCGACGTACGTAGCGAGTCGGTATTCCCCACTCAGAGTAGTACCCTGTTATCTTCGGTTGCTATACAACTCTCTGGTAACCACTCACTACATCGTTTTTGTTGAGTTCTTCAACATCACTGTTATCAATTTCTCTTCTACCTCTTTTTAACTTATATATTTTATTACTGTTCTGTTAACCCAACTGCATACACAGCTTGCTCAGCACAAACTGTTGATCTCCACAGGTATATATTACGGTTAGCAGGTTGTGATTTCTCAATTTTATCCTGTTTGATAGGCTATACAATTGGAAAAAATGAAAGTTAAAAGTTAAAACTTAATTTGTATTATTTACACTACCGGTACCTGTATTAATTATAGAAATTACAGTCCCTATACAATGATTTTCTTCTTTAAGGAAGTCAAATATACAGAGCAAATGGAATTAGTTTGTCTTGAATGAATTTGATACTTAACTTTTTTGTTTTATATCAAATCATGTTTAAATCTGTGTAGTGTCTTAACATTTTGTTGAGACCAAATTAGGCTACGGTTGAAAAAGAAATTGATTTGGTCGTTTATATATAAGTCAGTACCTAAGTATTAATTGGAAAGGACAAGTTACGTCATTTACAAAAATTAAATATTTATGTAATTTAATAGAAGATCTCAACGTCCTGACTCAGGTTGGACCCTGAGAGGCGAGCAAGTGTTGTGCTTTAAGGGATTTATAAACTTTGACTAAAATATGAATAATATGAAACAATATTCGTATCAATATTATTACTTATTACGACTGGTTGAGGATTAGACCAGGAAATTTCTGCCGGCGTAAGTTAGAGAAAATATTCTACGAGGAAGGGCTTATTCATCTTCTCGAGCCATTTCACTGTTTTACTGAACTCGCTGTGGAAATTCAGGAGAAAGCTCTGGACTCCATGTGATAGATTATTACTATGATTTGTGTTATTTTCTAATTCAAATTTATCACTGCGTAGCTTTTTTGGCAAGCCATTCATCCATACAAGGGTTAAACATAGGTCTTTAATTTGATTGTTAGGTTTGTGGACCGTTTTCTCCACGACCGCTGGAGAGTGTTCCGCCCTTATTTGTGGGGATGAGATTTAGTTTTGGTTCTGGAAAGTGAACTCACCGGAAGAATGATTCGGAAATCTTGCTCAACTTATTTATATTTATAAATTTATGAATAGTCTACTTTATCCATCTAGCTTTTCAAATGTATGAAAACTGCATTCCGCATGAAATTTTTCTAAAGTCCTAAATAAATTTAGTTATTGCCCATATTGCAATACAAGCGAAATGCATTTGTGGAACCAAGAACATCATTTGTGGAACATGTGTAGCAGGTATAATGCTTATCGCCACATAACCAGATCAAGTAACGTCGAGCGTGGCTGCTGCTTGGATAACCGCTGAGCGATCCTGTCCTTGCAAGCATTTCGCCTGCTCGGCCATTGATGGTGGTTCGGAAGTCACCTTTAAGCCGTTGGTCCCCAGATTAAGTGTTAGAGAAGGCCTCTTAGTCCTAACTTCGCCTGGTAAAATAAGACACCTTTACTTTTTACTTTAACATCATTATATGAAACAGATCTCATTGGCATATTTATTCAGGAATGCTGGCATTAGTTGCGATTTTATTAATTTTGTAAAGTTGCTAAACGCATTTGGAATAGCTTGATGATTTCCGAGACCTTCCAAACTTCAGGGCAGTCTCTTATACAGCGGAGGTTTACTAGGTGAAGTAACACGATTATATTAGTTGTTTACCGTTTCAATGCACAGTTCCTATTTTGTAATCTAATGGTCTTCAGACCTATCAAATGTCTCACAAAAAAGGAATTGATATCGTACGCCATGAAAATAGACATTCTATACTCTATAATTGGTGTTTTAGTCCTGGCGTGAAAACTTATTTGACATTCGATATCCAAAAATGTCAGCCCGAAATTCAAATTTAGCGATCAAGACCCGAGTGGTGACCGCAGAGGGCCGGGTACACCCTAGGCTCGGGTTACACTCGACCTTACCTCGATCCTTGTAAGTTCCGGTAGAAACTGGTTCTAACGTTTTAAAATATCTGTTTTGACGTTGCGTTTGGGAGCACAAAACAATCGACCTTGGGACATTTAAAACAAGTCAGTCCTGGTTGGCTGTGGCAACGTTGGAGTGTGAACTGCTCATTAATTGTTACAGAGTAGTCAAATAGTCTTTATTCAGAAGTAATAGTCGTTAATAGAGCGTCATAGAGTTATATACTCATGTAATTCAATAGCTTCTTCAAACACTCGTTAGTGTTACTGACCAACTTTAAAATTACACAAAAGTAATGAAGGAAACAGGGTTTTTCAGGACATTTGCCATCGTTTAGTGACACAAACAAGCAGTAACATTACGTTTTGAGATCTGCAATCTGATCTCTTCGTCAGGAACTAAAAGTAAAGTATTTACCTGAAGAAGAGATCAAATTGCAGACCTCGAAACGTAGTGCTACTGATTTCGTATCACTGAACGATTGCAAATGTCCGGAAAAATCTTGTTTCCTTCACAATCCTTCCATTGTCAAAAAAACTTCAAATAAAGAAAAGGACAAAAGTTACAACACATTGTTACAACAATGTTACAAACAATTGTTTTGACTAACGGCGTAGAATTGTATTTAATGTGGATATGATGTTACAAATAATTGTTTTAACTAATGACGTAGACTAAATGATATTTAATGTGTGGGTGGGGCAAACTTATGACTTGAAACATCTTCATAGGACTGAAAAGTAATGATGTATCGTATCTTATGTGATGTTACAAACAATTGTTTTGACTAATGGCGTAGAATGGTATTTAATGTGTGGTGGGGCAAACTTATGACTTGAAACATCTTCATAGGACTGAAAAGTAATGATGTATCGTATCTTATGTGATGTTACAAACAATTGTTTTGACTAATGGCGTAGAATGGTATTTAATGTGTGGTGGGGCAAACTTATGACTTGAAACATCTTCATAGGAACTGAAAAGTAATGATGTATCGTATCTTATGTGATGTTACAAACAATTGTTTTGACTAATGGCGTAGAATGGTATTTAATGTGTGGTGGGGCAAACTTATGACTTGAAACATCTTCATAGGACTGAAAAGTAATGATGTATCGTATCTTATGTGATGTTACAAACAATTGTTTTGACTAATGGCGTAGAATGGTATTTAATGTGTGGTGGGGCAAACTTATGACTTGAAACATCTTCATAGGACTGAAAAGTAATGATGTATCGTATCTTATGTGATGTTACAAACAATTGTTTTGACTAATGGCGTAGAATGGTATTTAATGTGTGGTGGGGCAAACTTATGACTTGAAACATCTTCATAGGACTGAAAAGTAATGATGTATCGTATCTTATGTGATGTTACAAACAATTGTTTTGACTAATGGCGTAGAATGGTATTTAATGTGTGGTGGGGCAAACTTATGACTTGAAACATCTTCATAGGACTGAAAAGTAATGATGTATCGTATCTTATGTGATGTTACAAACAATTGTTTTGACTAATGGCTTAGAATGGTATTTAATGTGTGGTGGGGCAAACTTATGACTTGAAACATCTTCATAGGACTGAAAAGTAATGATGTATCGTATCTTATGTGATGTTACAAACAATTGTTTTGACTAATGGCGTAGAATGGTATTTAATGTGTGGTGGGGCAAACTTATGTCTTGAAACATCTTCATAGGACTGAAAAGTAATGATGTATCGTATCTTATGTGATGTTACAAACAATTGTTTTGATTAATGGCTTAGAATGGAATTTAATGTGTGGTGGGGCAAACTTATGACTTGAAACATCTTCATAGGACTGAAAAGTAATGATGTATCGTATCTTATGTGATATTACAAATACAGTAATTGTTTTGGCTAATGGCTTAGAATGGTATTTAATGTGTGGTGGGGCAAACTTATGACTTGAATCATCATCATAGAACTGAAAAGTAAGGAAGTATCGTATCTTAAGTGATGCTACAAAGAATTGTTTTGACTAAGAACCTAGAATGGTATTTAATGTGTGTGGGGGGGGGGGGCAAACTTGTGACGTGAATCTACATGGGACCGAAAAGTAATGATGTAATTAGTGAAAATTTCAAACCTTTAGAGTAACAACTACAACATGAATTATTTACTAATTAAATATCACATGGACGAAACGTATGCGTGGGAAAATTAAATTTGGAAGGATAGAAAGATAAACAGAATGATGAATGTAAAAGAATCTTTAGGTTCAGTAGCACAAGAGAATTTCGTATTTAATTTTCATATGTTTGCTAAAGTATGTAACGGACATAATCAGTGTAAGGTGTGGAAATAGGTAATTTTAATTTCTGTGTGTCTGTCTGTCTGTCCCCACGATGTCTCAAAATGAACTGACCTGTAGACAAAATATTGCACGAAAGGTCATTTGTATATGAGCAACATTGAGTTGAGTTATGGTGCATATCACTGTATGGGATTTGGCTGAGCGTTAACGAATATTTTACTTTGGTCTTATGGGAACCCATTATGGCAATGAGAAAATATTAAATAAATAAATTTTTGAAAAAGAACCGTACAATCAAAGAGGTTTTTATATATGATGTATTACCACATGTAGTCTAACTATCGCAATGCATACAACAATATTTAGTGGTAACTTGATGTGTGGACGTTTCTTATTTAAACACTGATATGAAACCCAATTTAATTAACAAAAGTCTGAATGTACCATTTGGTAAAATATGTCGAGTAAGACTTCATTTGTGTACTTTCAATTTTGCGTGAACTTCATTTCTACAAGAATAAGTTCAATGATTCATAATTTTCGTGTCAACTTTTTGAGTATGTATTTCTGTTTATGTGTCAGAACTGCTCGAGAATATTATAAGTTATAGATTTGAAATTTTGTATCCAACCTCAAGAAGCCACTTACGACACCTGTTGTGGTGTACTTCTACCTTGTCTTTATTCACTTTACTTTTTAGAATTGAGTTTTTGTACTTGATTATTTGTACTTCAGCCTCTCTTCTTTTTAACTTGTTTCCTACGCTTTTCATTTGGTTAAGAGAGTTCTATTAAGAACCACTGAGACGTACTTGTTATATACTTTGTTAATATTTTGCTGTGTAAATTTTTAATCATCATCATCAGATAAACCGAATCATCTTGATAACAGGCCCGAAATATTTCATGAATTTTTGTGTTAAGCTATTTATAGAGTGAGCAATGTTTAGTCTTTGGCGGTGTTTGAACCGGAAAACTCAGTTTAGTTGTGACATTGGACGTGCAAAGTCGAGGTCTAATCTTATACACTGACTAGTATATTGTACTCTGTATCTGTTCCATTGAATTTCTGTAAACTGACAGGCCACTTTATTGCTATCGTTTCTTTGTCTTTCAGGATAGGAAGCTTGGAAACTGCACCTAGTCCTAAAGAGACCTATGCGTGAATGACGGAATACTCTGGATGGGTAAGGTTAGGGATAAGGGCCGTCTTCTGTCGAGATTCACGAGGAAGGATTTTGAGCATTAATCTCAGTTACGTCTCTTCTGAAGAAGGGAAGCCAGTTCTGGACCAGCCTCTCCAGTCGAAGCAGGCAGGGGGTGGAATGGTGCGCCTGAATTAGCACCCCCTGGACATAGCACCCTCTCGCTACTGACGTCATTTTGACGTCACGAAAGGGAGTGCTAAATCAGCGCAGTGGCTGTGTCCATGCCCTGAATAAGCACCCCCTTCTAGTAAGGGGTCCTAATTCAGCGCCTTGACAGTGTCCATGTGCTGATTTAGCACCCCCTTTGAATCACCGCCTATACCTTGCTGATGTGAAGAATAAGCACCTCTTACTGAATAAAACAATAAAACTCTAACCATATTGCGAGTCTTATGGGTTTATTTATGTTATTGCTATGATTTGACTTTTATATTTCAAAAAGAAATAATTAAATATCTATTGTAAAAAAATACTATGCGTCAAATATGCTTATATTAAAAAACTAGGCTCTAGGCATTCAAATACAACTTTATTTTAAAGTTAATTTAATTACAACCGTGTTACAAACCACATAGAGGGATTGATATTGCTTAAATCCGGCTTGTGTAATAAATATACATGGTCAGAGATTATATCAATTTATTAACCATTTTAAAACATTACCTATCTTTTGATTTTGCTCTCAAGTCTAGGCTGGCAAGAACCTTTGACTTTTAGGGAACCCCACCAATTCCAACAATCACCTCCCGCAGTAGACTAGACCCATCGAACTTCCATTGCACCCCAGGATCTTGACACTTGCGGTTAGTGATGTGCCGCTCCTGGACATTCTTAAAGTTGTCCATAATTAAGTGACACATCGGTTTTTGCTGTCCCACAATGATTTCTACTGGAAGGTTCACCAGCAAGAAGTGAACCTTCCTGGGTATGATAGACCACTCAGTTAGTGTTGAGATCTCTCTTTACAAAATATAATTTTGGGCCCCCCTCTCTTTATTACTATTTAATTTTCTAAAACATAAAACTTATCCATTAATAAAAATCACTTAATAGCAGCTTAAGATTAAGTAACAAAGCCTAGGCTCTGTGGTAGAGTGGTCCAATGTGGTTTGGGACGTTAGGTGATGTTAATGTCATTCTAAGCTACCATTAACATTAACATGAAATTAACTAAACATCTTTGAAATCACTCTTAGAAACAGGGTAATCTTTTTAATAGTCACTAACTGTTTTCTATACGTAAAGCAGCTATGGTGGGAAGGTCTGGTTCAAAGTAATTGTTGAATTTAGCTCCAGTTCACCTTCTTCTTACGTGCAGCATCTGAAATATGATGCTGTAGCAGACTTGACTCCTGAAATCTGGAGTCATGTTCGTCTGAAGGGATTTAAAAAAAGTCTATGTCAAAGAACGAAGGCGCTCAAAATGAACCACCCGCATCTGTGCACCTGATGAGACAATGACAATGCCTCTTCACTTAGTTTACACTATTTATTTGTAGTCTGGGTGTCTCTGATGTCTAGCTAGACGATGCCGGGAGGTTCGTTTCGAACATCTTCGTTCTTCGTCACCGACTATTTCGGATCCCTTCAGACGAACATGACTCTACATTTCACCAGTCAATTCTGCAACAGCATCATATTTCAGATGCTGCACGTAAGAGGAAGGTGAACTGGAGCTAAATTCAACATTTACAACTAACTTTTTGTTGATAAAGTATTTCTAATACCACAATATGTAAGTGTATGTTTAATAGCCATTGCATCAACATTATACCAAATAAAAAAGTAATACTACAGACAAGATCATTAATGATCTATGTTACTCTTAACGATTAATTATACAGAAGTTATTCTAAGTATTTGACCAAGGAATAGAGTAAACAGTAAACGGCGACACCAACCACCATACGTCACGTGACAGTTTATGGTCAATATCGCGGCGCTTACAGCCTCCACGCCTTGACTGATAACATTATCTGCCGTGCCACAATATCGTCCCACGCTGATGACGTCATCTAAGCTGAGTAGCGCGGGGGCGGCCGTGCAGCGTGGGCGGTGCGTCATGTACAAACTCACGTCATGTCGTATTGTTTGTGAGTTTTGACACTCTTCCGTGTGTCACGCAGATAATATTTATATATTTTATCGTTTTGCAAATTTTAATTAATTTACACTATGATTACTGCAAATTCTCCTCTTTTACTACATGTACCTTTGTTTCCCTGTGAACTTGATTGCCAAACTAGAAGTCAATATTAGTGATCGATTTAGTTTAGATAAATTATTTTTACTAACACTGGCAAAACAATTTTTTTTTTTTTTTTTTTTTTTTTTTTTTTTTTTTTACCCTCTAATCGTTCGGGTAACACGCTGAAAAACACGTTTCGGCTCCGAGGAAGGGTCGGATTTTGTGGAAAAGGAAATGTTAATAGCGGTAATTTTTTGTTTCTTTTTTTATTTGCATACTTTCTCAGAACTATAAAACAGCGTCATTGAAGACATTTTAAATATAAATTATTTATAAGCCTCTCAGAAGTAATGTAGTGTAGGTACTTAAAGTAAAAGCCTTTGGCTGTTTCGTCATGAGGCAAAAAACCGACTGCATATAAAACATTTGTTTACAATATAACTATGTTATATAAATCTAAGAGTGACCACTTTATATTTTATTTATAACTTTAAAAAATGACATTTTTACAATAACATGTACGTTAAGAATATTACCCTTTTAAATATGAAATATTTATAAGAAATACAACACGTCACAACATTCAAACATCTGTCTAATATGATAATACTGCAAAAATATCGTATATTCATCCATTTTTCTCTAAACATGATTATAAGAGTCACCTAAATACCATATTACATTTCTATAATGTTTTGTAGACCATAAATAAATGTGTTCTCGTATCTTCAATAAAGGTATCTTAAAGAATTAAGGCTAAAAGAAATAACTAACTATTGCTTAAAATGTCATACTTTTTAGTTGGACATTGTTTAGTTTTATAATCGATTTCTAATAAACAAAACCTTTGTTTTTCCTTTGTTAAGTTAAACATATATTTATTGGGTGGATGATTTCTGAAATTTAAGAGTGGTGTAATAACATTGCTTTTAGACATGATTTGATATTAATATATAATAAAATACAACTTGAACGAATAATGATTACGATTATATGTATGTCAAACTACTAACCTATTTCATTCTTCAGAATTTATCCAAATATATTCAAAATACTACATTTTCACAATTATAATATAATTACGATATTTATGAGGATAATATCATTCAATCCAACTTTGCTTTTGTTACGCTGAGTCGTCAAATAAATACAGATTAAATATTTAATATCTTGTCGTGTGAAAACTAAATTATAGTAGACTCTCTAGTTTGTTTCCAGAAAGCATTTAGATATACTTAATTCAATATCAAAACATTTGGAACTTTTCTGAAAAAATAATAATATGAAACCACAAATGAAATGCACAATTTGTTAGGCTTTATTAGAAATATTTAACTTGAAATAATTAGTAAAATAAGAAAACTATCAAAACCCACTAAAATTACCTTCATGATAATGCGCGTTTGCGTGTTAATAATAGCGATAATATATATTACAAACACATATCACAATGTTATATAACCTGGGCTAAAGTATTATAAAAAAGCGGTTTGTGTTTTTTTTTTTTTTTCAAAAATTGTACAAGATAAATAATAAATAAAATTTTAACCAACAAGATTAATCAAATTACCTTTATAATGTTTTGTACGACTTAGAGCTTTTTACATTACAGACTAAACTACTAAATCCTGTACTAAAAAAACATGACCATAAATTACCAATTTTTCTAGGTGAATACTATAAAATGTACCTCTGCCAAGTTTTGGGTACAATGTAATTGTCTAACGCCAATTAAGAATTAAAATAAATTACTGTGTTACTTTAGCCACCATCCAGGTTTCCGTATCCAAAATATAAGAAGTTTTTTTGTAAAAGGTAGATCATAAAGCATTGTTTGTTAGTTCATATGGTATTTTTTGCCACATGCTACTCGAAATAAAGATAAGAAACTTGTAAAGTGTTCTAGCGTTCAAAACTTTTACATAAAATATTAAGTTTTTATTTATTTTGTTTATTAATTCATATCTTATTGTTTATATATTCAAATATATATATATATATATATATATATATATATATATATATATATATATAACTAAACTAATGTATTCATACTACTAAAATTCCATTTATAAACAAATAATATGATATCTTATCTGCGACAGGAAGTGGAAAGGAATGATCTAAAAGTGCGTGTAGCAAGGTGATAAATGCACTGTTGGAGCACAGTAGCCACGTTCAATCTTGTTAGCTGGGTGGGGGTGGGGGTGGGTGAGGGCAGGAGCCACCCCCGGGGGCGGCGCCGTGACCTTTCCACCCCCGGACAGCCACTGTCCGCCTGGCTCGGCCCAGGTGTGGGTGGGCAGGGAACAGGTGTGGATTTATCGTATACCATTTCACGGATTCCTTCAATTTCCATCATTCCTTTTCATTATTTGAAGCATCGACGAAGTTTAATTATCCAGAACTCTGCACTCACGTGATACAGTGCAAAATTAACTAAATTTTCGCTTTGCCATCGCTTATAGATTTAGTATTGCGTTGTAAAGTAATCTCTGGTTTTTCATTTCTTCAGCAGGCCAATCCACGAAGGTTCGGTAACAATTTTTGAAACTGATCAAAAGATCATTCCGTTCACTATTTATTTCTTGATGAGATAATAACAGACGTGTGGAATGGTAAAATTTAGAATGACCTTAAAATAGAAATACTTTTTAATACCTGATATTAATAGTCTTTATTGGATATTAAATGCATAATTTATGTCACGAATGAATTAAATCAAGAAATTAACTAAGAACAGTGACAGGTTTAGTAATGCTTCATACAATGCTATCATACTTATGAAATAAATAATATCTTATAACATATCCAGTCGTGAATTCGATATCGTCAACGATGCGATTTTTTTGGCTTGAATTGGTCACTGTACAGGCTTACTAGCGACTAGACTGACCGCTAAGAGTAGGCCTACAGTCATCTGTACGCTGCAGTGCATAACCTAACGATATACCTGTAACTGCCAATGACGCAGTGTAGCGGTTACAGCGGTTATTGCGAGATAACCGAATAAAGCAACGACGGCGTGGCTGCTGCTTGGATGGGTGACCGTTGAGCGATCCTGTCCTTACAAGCAGCCCGCCTGCCCGGCCATTGGTGTTGGTTCGGAAGTCACCTTTCAACTAATTTGCGTGGGAAGTATCATGGAAATCTTAAACGCAAGGCTAGTCAATATGGATATCATTTTAAAGTTCTTTATTACTGGAACATAGGCCACCGCACTTGTAAGTTCTATTTATTACAAAATGGAGATTGTTAAAGAAAGATCGATATCAAAGGTTTTACCAGCAGTGATTTTGTATTGGATGAACGTTTTATAAGTCACCCTAACAGAAAGTAGAGCACCTTATGTACGTACCCAAAGTGCTTTATTTCCTGATGGTGTTTCCTGAACAGTTCAATATCTATCTTGTTTCAACTTTTCCACGATTTCCATGACAATTTCCAGGGGTCGCCCCTAATGTAGGCGTGTCAAGATTGTTGCTTGAAAATTTGCTAAGCACCTTTTATATGAACAGATTTACTGCCTACAAACAGACCTAGAATTCCTTTTTGCAGTTTGAAGGTCTAAATGTAGCACAATGTCTCAGGCTTTCTATACACAATTTTTTACAGGTTTTTGTAGTTAATTTTTTCATCATTGTCCAAACAATGTTTTAGTTTTAAAATCTAAGGACTTTTCAATATTCAATGAAAATGAAATTGCTTAGTTTAAAATATAACCTTTAAATATTATTGTTGTTGTATTTTCGTTTTGTTGAGTTTTATTGTGAATTTCCAGAAAAGCTGTTTTTAATTTTTGATCTAACTATGCAACGTATAGACCGGACTTTTCTCTATGAACGCTTAAAATGTTGTTGGGCTGTTTAAAAGAAAATTTGAGTGTTAAAAAAGAATAAATTACGTAGGATTGAAAAATCTATTCAACGCCGAAGGAATGTTAAATCTGTTAACTTCTCGCTTTTGTAACACTGTTATTATTCTTATGATGTAGTCGTATTATATTGGCTTCGCACGCAAATTCCTATTAATCAACTAGTTCCTCATATCTTTTTAATGACATACAAAGCACTCCTGTGATGGTTATTGGAGGACATTCCAATCCCCCCCCATTCCTGGTCATTTTCGAATAATTTGATTTTCACGAGATGTATCTAAAGTCTTCTCCACTGTATGTCAAACTATTTACGAGATAATTTGTCGAAACACGATGAACGTACGCCCAAAAATTTTACCTTTTTGGACCGTCTCGATGTGTTAATAAATAATGTTTATGATTATTTTAATTCCCCATAATAAATATATGCATACCTTACGAACCATCCAGATCGCTGTATTTTCTTGCTTTCTCGGTATTAGTCTAAAAAATATGAATATTTGTAAATCTACAGTGCACTACTATGTCTCATTTACCGTACAGTAGTTATATAGTGAATGGTTCGTTGAGTTATATTAGTGCTTTCTCCCTTCATTTGGTGCTTTCAGCTGAAGTTTGAATTCGTCATAGCTGCCATAAATACTTTCAGCACACTACGTCATTTGGCACTTCCTTCATGCATATACAATTCTGGAATAATTGTTTTAATTATAATAAATAGTATTTCGCGATACAAATGTATGTTGTTTGGATAGCCATCAACATCAATGCCAAATTTCATCTAAATCTATCAACTACATTTCGTATGATGATTGAGTATAAAACATCCAAACATCAAAATGGCCAAACATTATTGTTTATAAATTACCTTATTTACAATATGTATAGAATAAACATGTTTCCTCGCACAAAGGTTTATATAAATAAAACATATCTATTTAATTTATCTGAAATAAAACTGATATAAACGTACTCTAACATCATATTAAAAATTCTTTTGCCTTTAGTTTAATCCACGACGGTAGTCATGTTTTGGTTGTTATTCGATTAGGGGCGATGTAAATGTGGTCTAAGTATGAACATATTGTCGTTGCGTTATATTGTAATGAATTGTACCAACAAACCACAAACACACTGCTTTAGTATCATAGTTCCAGATTATTGTTGGTAACTTTAATTATAGTATAAACTGCATAAGGTTATTTTCTAAACATAAGATGGGTTTCTCAACTCGGCTATGGACAGTTAACAGATACTGCAGTGCCTGTGATATGGTACAGACAGACAGACAGACAGACAAGCAGTGTGTGCTTGAAATACTACAGAATGCTGGGGATAGGCCAAGTATTTATACACTCAACCACTACCTACATGTTTTAAATTAATTTTTGTAAAAATAAAACACGGCCTATGTACATTTTCATATACATTGTGTAAGCTATAAAGATATAAATAAAAAAGGCCTGTTTTTAATGCAGTAAATAGATGTATCTGAAACCATGGAGTGATACGAGCCATCCAAACGACAATTTTAACATGCATTCAATTTCGGAAAATAGACGCTTCAGGTAAAGATGCTTTGGAGCTATCAATATTGAGTTCTGGTTGGGTCGTTCTGATCGCAAACATTTAATTCTAATATACAGGGTGTTGAAAATGTGTGGAACAACCATTTTATCTGTTAAGTGGTTAAAGAAAAAAATTGAGATTTTGTATACGCGTATACTATGGTTTTACCCATCTTTTGGTGCATTATGTAATGTTTTATCACTGATAGGGAACGTCCTGAGGAGGATGCAGTAAAAAGTTATTATGAAAGCCTATGGTAAATGACACCCCATTTTAAAGGCCATTTTATTCTGAGTAAGTAGCCACAAGTTTCATCTCAAAAGGACCACCCCAGCAAAAATAGGTAGCGGCTCTTGTTCTCTTTTTTAATGGCTAAGAACTCAACATCTGTTTGTTTATTTATGAATCCTAGCTTCAAACATTACCACTGTCAACAGTACATTAATTACGGCCTTAAAATCTGGATTGATTTACAAAATACTTTTACTGCAAGCTCTAGAATAAAAAGTTTAATATGGTAAAAATACTTGAAATTGTAATAACAATAAAATTGTGCAATTCTGTTGGTTTCCCATTAAATGACAGTTATTTAAAAAAAAAGTACTTTAAAACTGTTATTTATAGTTTGTGTATAAATTGGTTTGAAGTGATAATATTTAATATTAGAAATTAAAAGTTTAATTCAAATATTTAAATAAAATGATCATGTAGTATTATTTTAAATATTTATTTTTATAAAATTATTTATTTTATTCCTCATACTATCGATATGAATAAATTGGGTACCAATTTATAAAATATTGCCATAAAATAATGGTGCTTTTACTTTTAAATATTTCGATACTAACTGCTTAGTACATGTTAAATATAATTGAGCATCAGAATTGCATCTCATTCTGTTATCTAAATTTACAAAAAACACAAAATATGTTACATCGAAAGTTTTAATTTACTTACTCGCCAAGTGTAATCAATTACTTAAAAGATATTTTCATTAGTTATAAGAATAGCAGCATACTATACTTCATGAATTTACATACAGTGTGAACGATTAGTAAAAAATCAGAATGTGGTTGTCAAGAAAAGGTTTTCTTGAGCGCAATGAAAGTGCCACTTTCAACGTGTTTCCAAGTTCAGTTCTCGGTGGAGTGCGAGCGTGTAGTGTCGCCATATATACACAGACCGCGGCGACTGCAGGCGGGGAGGACCGATGCTACTAGGTGTCGAAAGGGATTCACTTCTCTACCTGTAAATATATATTTATAGTACTCCTTACTCACCCAGGATCACCACCATAACGTGGTGACTGTGTGAACACTTACACCTCAGTAGCGGCACTTGTTCTCCTTTTTAATGGTGAAGAACTCAATTTTTTTGTTTATTTATGAATTATAGCTTTAACCATTACCATTGTCAACACTACATGAAGTACGGCCTTAAAATCTGGATTGATTTACAAAATATTTTTACTGCAAGCTCTATAATAAAAAGTTTAATATAGTATTAGTTACTAGTCGACTCCATGCAAACACCGAATAGAATAGTCGTGAAAAATAGTCGACTAGTTTTTCTCGTCTTGACATGAAAAGAAGTCTAATGTTCGCAATGATAATTATAGTCGTCAGTCGCAATTGCTCTTATAGTTCAACACTATATCAACTACCTGTAGCTGACAGATAAAAAATCCTCTCCCTTTCTGTGAAAAAATATAATTTCAGATACTTATTACTTACAAAGGAGTATGTATGTTTGCTAGCAAGTCAGTCCCTTCTAAACGACTTTTTCAGTTGCCGAACAAGTAGCAAATTATAGAAAGAGTAGCTTGTCCCAAAAAATGTTCATAAAATATTAATTTAATACTCTAATACGAAATAAAAATAACATAATTCTAACACATTATGTAACCTACTATAAAGTTTGTGCCAGAGGATTTTGTAATTTAATATTTTACAAATACAAGTACCGTGCTACAAAATGTAAGCACTTTCTTTCAAAACCCTAATTTATACTTTTAATTATAAAGGTGATAATATTTGGTAAGTTGAAAAACTAACGACTAAATTTATACTGACTTAAACTAGTCGATTAATTTTGGTCTATTGTTGTGATATCTGAAGGGTATCATTACTAGCAATATAGATAAGTTTATATCTTTACTTTGACGTATAAATAACTAGTCGTCAGTCGACTAAATTTACTAGTCGTCAATGTTTTAAGTATAAGCTCTAGCAAAACGCTACAGAATATAAAAAACGCTATGTGACTCATATTACGAACAAGTAGTGGTTCAACTCGACTAGTCAAATCAACCGACTAGTCGACTACTTTGGACATAGTCGAATAAACAGGTAGTGGACTAGTCGTTTAGTCCAACACTAGCGAAGAATAAAATGTTTAATATACTAAGAAATACTTGAATTTGTTAATAATAAACCAATTATGCAATTCTGTTCGTTTCCCATTATATAACAATTATTTCAAAACTTGTACTTTAAAACTATTATTTATAATCTCTGTATAAATGGGTTTGAAATCAAATTTAATATTACAAATTAAATGTAATGTAAATATTTATATAAATTGATTAAACAGTATTATTTTTAATATTTATTTTTATAAAATTGTTTATTTTATCCAGTCATACTATTAATATGAATAAATTGTCTACCAATTTATAAAGTATAGCCATAAAATATTAGTACTTTTACTTTTAATTATTTCGATACTAACTGCCTAGTAAATGTTAAATAACATTGAGCATCAGAACTGCATCTCATTCCGTTGTCTAAATTTACAACAACAAAAAACAAAATATATTACATAGAAAGGTTTAATTTACTTACTCGCCAAGTGTAATCAATTAATTACAAGCTATTTTCATTGGTTATAAGAATAGCAGCATACTAGGATACTTCATGAATTTGCATACAGTGTGAACGATTAGTAGAAAATCATAATGTGGCTGCCAAGAAAGGTTTTCTTGAGCGCAATGAAAGTGCCACTTTCAACGTGTTTCCAAGTTCAGTTCTCGGTGGAGTGCGAGCGTGTAGTGTCGCCATATATACACAGACCGCGGGGACTGCAGGCGGGAGGACCGATGCTACTAGGTGTCGAAAGGGATTTACTTCTCTACCGAGAGATTCACTTCTCTCCTTTAACCTTGGCACCCACCGTGGACTATCAAATAGTAATATCGGTGGACACTTACACCTCAGTAGCGGCATTTGTTCTCCTTTTTGTTGGCGTAGAACTCAATATGTATTTTTTTATTTATGAATCCTATCTTCAACTAACTAATACCATTGATAACATTATGATGGTCGGCATTAAAAATTTGGATTGATTTACAAAGTACTTTTATTATAGACCCTAGGATTAAATCTAGGGTTAAAGGGTTCAATCTTTAAAAAATTACGCTGGTGTAAAGTTTGGAACATTTACAATATAGGTCTTGTTCTAGATGTTTATATTCTTGTCTTGACTCAGGTTATGAAAGTTAAACTTAGTAAATGAAGGGTAAGGTACCATAAGCGGACCCGGTTTTTTTATATCGAAATTGGCAAACAATATTACTCAATCATAACAATCGATATAATCAATCGATACTAAGTAATTATTTTGTACAATTAACTTAAAATCTATATTAACAGCTGTAAACACTTTCAAATAATACACGTAAGGTAATATTTCAATTTTACATAAGTAGCATTTGATTATTAAGAATGGCAGTCAATTTTAGAAAACTATACAACATTGCTTTGAAAGATGATAAGACATGTTTTTCGTGGCTTCAACATGTAGGACTCGTACCGATAAACCCATAATGTGAACAAATGTAACTGTGAGAGGAGCAAATATTGTCTTCAGTTTTACTTATTTCGGTTATATTGGTTTGATCACTGTTAATATTAAATTCACATTTTAATTTAAAACATATGTTTGTTATTGCGGACTACAGATATTTTTATATCGATTGATGTTCTAGGATTTGAGATGCGAATATTAGGTATCGATGATTACATTATTCGATATAAAAAACTGGGTCCGCTTATCGTACCCTACCCTAAATTAATACGGGAATTAAGAAATAGTTTTTAAGGTAGTAGACACCCAATGAAGAATGGCCTACAGGTAGTTTTTGCCGTAAGCTTAGCTCAAGATGTACATCATTACACGAGTAAATGGATTGTTTAGCAGGGATGAATGCTAAAGGAAAATACCTGGTGTCAGTTATTATAATGGAACATTCTCATTTAAAAGATTGGACTTTGGACTTTACTTGACGTACATCTTACAATATATGTTAAAACAATGTAATATCTTAACCCTTTGGTCCTGAGGGAATATTCTATACTTTACGATGGAAATATTCAGATGTACATCGCAAACCCCTCAAAAATCTGGATAGATTCTCTTATTATAATAAAAACACTGACGGTACACACGTTGTTATTTAGGAACTGAAGTAGACGGCTTGTAAGTAGAGAATTAAAAAACTGTGCATAAAATACCTTGTAATGTACTTCGTGCTAAAAGGAGAACAAGTGCCGCTACTGAGGTGTAAGTGTCCACACAGGTTACCCATCAAATGGACCTGAGTGGTTGGGTCTGGTATCATGTCTATTTACAGGTAGAGAAATGAATCTCTTTCGACACCTAGTAGCATCGGTCCTCCCCGCCTGCAGTCCCCGCGGTCTACACTACACGCTCGCACTCCACCGAGAACTGAACTTGGAAACACGTTTAAACTGGCATATTGTAACTGGTATATTGGGCGCCTTTGAAAACTTATCTGGTATTTTACTAGTCGTTCGTAGTACATACCAATTGATGAAGTATAAGTATGTTTTATATTTTAATAACAAATTAAAATATTTAGCAATTTAATATACAAGGAGTTCGTAAGTAAATTAAATCTTTATGTAAAACTAGTTTTGTTTTAAAATTTAGATAACGGATGAGTTGCACAACCAGGTTATACATTAATTGTGCTGTTAGTAGGCCTAATAAACATATATTTTTAAGTAAAACAATTATTTCATTGCAATATGTTCATATGAATGGTAGGTTAGAAAACAATAAAAATACTTTATAAACTAAAAAAATGTATATATAATACCAATGTTATTTGATTAAGAACTGTTTATTAACAATTAATTTCTTATATTATTAATTTTTATTACGTTGTATAGACATACAAAATTAGCTTTTTAAAGTAAGTATTCTGTAATTTTTATGTAACAGTTTCCGCACAAACAGAATTGTATAATTATATATTTCAAACAATTAAAAAAGTATTTACTACATTAAAAATTTTAAATAAACCATAATTTTTAATTTTCAAAATAAAATAGTCTTAAGTATAAATATTTATGCATTTATATATTTAGGCTTTACTAACTGACCTTTAAGTTAAAATTCAGTCTCTACATTACGTCACAAAACAAGCTCATTCATACAATATTATGTTTTAGTATGTGGAGTTAAACTAAATTTACTCAGAAGTAATACAGAGGAAATATTCTCGCATGATAAAAAACTTCGTAATGTGTTTGTACAGTAAAATAAATCTTGTTATAGTGACAAAATTAAGGATTCATTGCAACCTTGACACACCACGTCCTTGTTATCTGGCGCGATCTAAACAGGATCAGAGTAGAGTCAGTCATCTTCGTATTAATGGAGCACTTCTGTAGTCTTCTTTGAATAAACCGTAATTTTTAATTTTCAAAGTAAAATAGCCTTAAATGTAAATAATTTTTTTATATTTAATATTCATAGCATAGCCCATGCCAAAGTACTGAATGTGTAAAAAATACATTCCACATTTTTAATAATAATTTACAACATTCACAACTGTCATTACAGAAAACCCATTCATGGAAAATGATTATACATAAATAAACAGGAAATTGTGCAGTGAAAAGCACGTGTTTGATAATATATTTTTAATTTTAGTTTCATCACATTTCTCTTATTCTCCATAGTTTTTAAACATACGTTCAAATTGCGTCTTTTAGAATATGTTTGAAAATTTGTTTTGCTGGTTAGGGAGTAATATAATTTTTTTATATGGAATTTAATTTTGTATATTTTTTATATGGAATATAAAAGTAACCCTTTATACATCGCAAAATAACAAATGTACATCCATTCACAACTTGATTTCAATAATTGTATTTTAACATTGTCTCTATTTATCTTTCTCTAATTCTTACAACGAATTAAAATTCTTTACATTAATAGTCGAATTACTGTTATTTTTGTTATTGTAATGGGTTGTACATTAAATTGTAATGGATAAATTTAAAAAAATTTAATATATCTCTCTCATATTAGTAGTCTTTAAATAATTCAGACAGTTACTTTGGCAAATATTTTCATTTAAAAGATCGTTTCCGAACTATAAAAAGACTAATATAAATTGAGCTGAATATAAACGTAATGCAATATTCTGTTTTTAATAACTCCTTCCAAACAATGCATTTTTAAAACGATGATTATGTTCTATATGATATGTACTAATTATACTACATGTCATCCATACGTTTCATGACATTAATTGTATATAGTCATGAGAAGAACAATTTTGTAAAAATAACGTTGTGACTCTCCCCACAAACAGACCATTACAATAAGATCCATATTCACTAACTTCCGTTTGTTGGTTAATGGATTCTTCGTGACAGTTCGGGTGTCTCCGTGACCGCTCGGGTGACACGCTCCTTGACAACCGGTTCGGTAATACTCCCGACTGTACGGATTGTTCGTGCCCTGCAAGTGTCTTCATCCAGAATCCAGTCCTCCGACCTGCTCACGTGGTGTGAAGCCATGGGCCAAGCACCAGACAGTATGACGGTAAATCGGTAAAATCTTCATCCCGGAAGATTTCTCACGTTTTTCTAGAAATTCACAGTGAAACAATAACTAATGTGAAAGTCTTTGTGTGTGTTCCTCTGAGCTGTAAAATTATTTTAAATCGCGAACTGTTCTGTTTGTGAGGATAATTACAACATACAGTATATTAAGAATCACTGATGATGAGTGTATGTGACTACATACACTGATGATGAGTGTGTGTGACTACATACACTGATGATGAGTGTGTGTGACTACATACACTGATGATGAGTGTGTGTGACTACATACACTGATGATGAGTGTGTGTGACTACATACACTGATGATGAGTGTGTGTGACTACATACACTGATGATGAGTGTGTGTGACTACATACACTGATGATGAGTGTGTGTGACTACATACACTGATGATGAGTGTGTGTGACTACATACACTGATGATGAGTGTGTGTGACTACATACACTGATGATGAGTGTGTGTGACTACATACACTGATGATGAGTGTGTGTGACTACATACACTGATGATGAGTGTGTGTGACTACATACACTGATGATGAGTGTGTGTGTGACTACATACACTGATGATGAGTGTGTGTGACTACATACACTGATGATGAGTGTATGTGACTACATACACTGATGATGAGTGTATGTGACTACATACACTGATGATGAGTGTATGTGACTACATACACTGATGATGAGTGTATGTGACTACATACACTGATGATGAGTGTATGTGACTACATACACTGATGATGAGTGTGTGTGTGACTACATACACTGATGATGAGTGTGTGTGTGACTACATGCACTGATGATGAGTGTGTGTGACTACATACACTGATGATGAGTGTGTGTGACTACATACACTGATGATGAGTGTGTGTGACTACATACACTGATGATGAGTGTGTGTGACTACATACACTGATGATGAGTGTGTGTGACTACATACACTGATGATGAGTGTATGTGACTACATACACTGATGATGAGTGTATGTGACTACATACACTGATGATGAGTGTGTGTGACTACATACACTGATGATGAGTGTGTGTGACTACATACACTGATGATGATGAGTGTGTGTGACTACATACACTGATGATGAGTGTGTGTGACTACATACACTGATGATGAGTGTGTGTGTGACTACATACACTGATGATGAGTGTGTGTGACTACATACACTGATGATGAGTGTGTGTGACTACATACACTGATGATGAGTGTGTGTGACTACATACACTGATGATGAGTGTGTGTGACTACATACACTGATGATGAGTGTGTGTGACTACATACACTGATGATGAGTGTGTGTGACTACATACACTGATGATGAGTGTGTGTGACTACATACACTGATGATGAGTGTATGTGACTACATACACTGATGATGAGTGTATGTGACTACATACACTGATGATGAGTGTATGTGACTACATACACTGATGATGAGTGTATGTGACTACATACACCGAAAAGAGCAATGTCGTACGATAACTTGTAAAAATTACACTAGGAAACATTTTATATTTTTCATTTAAGTAGAGCAAAAGGGCATCACATGCATCACATTGCCTTATTTATATTCAACCCTGTGTTCGAAATTGCTTTCAAAGGAATAAATAAGTTAACATCAAACAAGAAAAACTTAATACAACAGTTCGTAAAATATTAAAACATTCGACATATTAATGTGTATACAATCTCAAAATCGGGTTTTATTTTAAATCAGTAGTAAATGTTAATATTTTGTCAACTTAAAATTAAATTAAAAATGGTTAGTAATGCCACGTTTACTGTAAATGACAAAACATAGAAAAATATACGGATTATTTTTAAGGGGATACAATAACTTTTATAATATTTGCTTTATCTCAACAGACCCAATCATGTGATCTGACTCATCAAATCTGACAAATCATGTAATCCAAAATGTCAATTATCGTAATTTATAATGACCAAAGTTGGTTTTTTTACAACTAATAAAATACATATTAAATATGATAATTACAGTTACAAATATCACTGAGATTCCAGAAAGTAGCTATGGTGGGAAGTGTTGATTCAACGTGAATATGATAATTACAATTACAAATATCGCTGAGATTCCAGAAAGTAGCTATGGTGGGAAGTGTTGATTCAACGTGAATATGATAATTACAATTACAAATATCGCTGAGATTCCAGAAAGTAGCTATGGTGGGAAGTGTTGATTCAACGTGAATATGATAATTACAATTACAAATATCACTGAGATTCCAGAAAGTAGCTATGGTGGGAAGTGTTGATTCAACGTGAATATGATAATTACACAAAATAATCACTGAGATTCCAGAAAGTAACTATGGGGGAAGTGTTGATTCAACGTGAATGATTTAATTACATTTACAAATATCACTGAGATTCCAGAAAGTAGCTATGGTGCGAAGTGTTGATTCAACGTGAATATGATAATTACAATTACAAATATCGCTGAGATTCCAGAAAGTAGCTATGGGTGGGAAGTGTTGATTCAACGTGAATATGATAATTACAGTTACAAATATCATTGAGATTCCAGAAAGTAGCTATGGTGGGAAGTGTTGATTCAACGTGAATATGATAATTACAGTTACAAATATCACTGAGATTCCAGAAAGTAGCTATGGTGGGAAGTGTTGATTCAACGTGAATATGATAATTACATTTAGAAATATATCACTGAGATTCCAGAAAGTAGCTATGGTGGGAAGTGTTGATTCAACGTGAATATGATAATTACAATTACAAATATCGCTGAGATTCCAGAAAGTAGCTATGGTGGGAAGTGTTGATTCAACGTGAATATGATAATTACAGTTACAAATATCACTGAGATTCCAGAAAGTAGCTATGGTGGGAAGTGTTGATTCAACGTGAATATGATAATTACAGTTACAAATATCACTGAGATTCCAGAAAGTAGCTATGGTGGGAAGTGTTGATTCAACGTGAATATGATAATTACAATTACAAATATCGCTGAGATTCCAGAAAGTAGCTATGGTGGGAAGTGTTGATTCAACGTGAATATGATAATTACAGTTACAAATATCACTGAGATTCCAGAAAGTAGCTATGGTGGGAAGTGTTGATTCAACGTGAATATGATAATTACAATTACAAATATCACTGAGATTCCAGAAAGTAGCTATGGTGGGAAGTGTTGATTCAACGTGAATATGATAATTACAATTACAAATATCGCTGAGATTCCAGAAAGTAGCTATGGTGGGAAGTGTTGATTCAACGTGAATATGATAATTACAATTACAAATATCACTGAGATTCCAGAAAGTAGCTATGGTGGGAAGTGTTGATTCAACGTGAATATGATAATTACAGTTACAAATATCGCTGAGATTCCAGAAAGTAGCTATGGTGGGAAGTGTTGATTCAACGTGAATATGATAATTACAATTACAAATATCACTGAGATTCCAGAAAGTAGCTATGGTGGGAAGTGTTGATTCAACGTGAATATGATAATTACAATTACAAATATCACTGAGATTCCAGAAAGTAGCTATGGTGGGAAGTGTTGATTCAACGTGAATATGATAATTACAATTACAAATATCACTGAGATTCCAGAAAGTAGCTATGGGGGAAGTGGTGATTCAATGTGAGTGTTCCGTTTAGCTCCAGTTCACCTTTCTCTTAGTTGCGGAGTCTGGAACCTGAAGCTGTTAAGACTTGACTCTAGGAATCTGGAGTCTGAAGAGATCCAAAAAAGGTCGGCGACGAAGAAGCTCAAATGAACTCCGACCTCGGAGACATATACAATACATACTGTATAGTGTAACATGGGTGAAGAGGTTTTCTCATTGTCTCAACAGATGCATAATTATGTGCTCTACGATGTAAAAGATACGATCCCAAAGCATTGTGGAGCAACCGAGTTTTCTACATTACCCCTAGGTGTTCTATTAATGCAAGGATTGTAGTATGTACTTTACTGCACCAACATTACTAGGATGTTTCATCCTGCAAGAATATTGTCTATATATTACTGTTAGAGATAAATTAAATTTCTTACTTTATATTCCCTACAAGATATATCTTTAGTTCTCCAACTTGCATCCTTCACTAAGACAAAACGTAAATTAAAACGCGGATGAACAATGGCCAGTGTAATAACAGTCTGCTGTAGTAAGTTGTATTTCAGTCTTTTAAAAGTCATAATTACATGCCTTACTTATTGAGCATGAATTAATTTTTTGTTACATTATTTTTAATCTGGATATTTGAAACATCTCGTCATATACAAACCTTAAAATACATCTTGGTTTCATTATAATATATCCTTTAAAATGATATGTTAAATATCATAAAAAATAAAATTGTAAGAAGTAGGAATTTATAACTTAATTTAAGTTTAATTAGTTAATTTTAACTAAACAAATTTATTTTTAGATCTAACTCCTAACAGTGTATTGCAATATGAATTTCTTGTACATATTACTAGTAATCCTCGTAGGTATTAAAACTCATCCTATAAAACAATCCTATAAAAGAATTTTCCAAGTTCTATATTTCAATGCCTACATTATATACGTGATCAGTATACATTATCATTATTAGTTAAACAATATAGCCTCATTTTCTCAAAAAATGTCTAGTTATTGATGAAATATTTCCAAAGAGTAGTGCTGCAGGATATTCGGCCCAAGTGGTTAAACCTAATTTGTAGTATTAAATTGGAAATAACAAAATGTAAATGTCAAATGTTCAATGTAGGTACAAGTAAATTATAACATCTTCCTTTAGCTCTTGAGGCGGTCTTTATAGACATTTAAAGATGGCGAATGTGCTAGAGATGTACTGAATAATGGAAAGCAGTGACATAGAGCTTTACTTGAATAGTGACCAAAGTATTACAATTGAACACCCCACTCCCACACCCCACAGCGAAAAGAAGATTTTTATAAATTCCTGTTTCAAGAATTCAGCCCTTGTTTTCATACAATGTTTTATAACACTCTTAACATTTTATGTTATTCGTGTTTGGTATCATTTTTATCGTTTTATTCAGCTAATTTCAAATATATCAAAATAATAATATTAATGTGAAAAAAATTAAAATTGATTTTTACTTGACTCTGAGTGAAATGACATTGTCCTATGTTATGTGCTTGCGAAAGGATCACAATAGAGCCGAGGCCGCAGGTAGAGACAGAGGTCTGTATTGACAAGGCCTGCAGAACACTGGGTTTCCAGCAGTTCAGTTCTCGGTGGAGTGCGAGCGTGTAGTGTCGCCATATATACATAGACCGCGGGGACTGCAGGCGGGGAGGACCGATGTGACTAGGTGTCGAAAGAGATTCACTTCTCTACCTGTAAATAGTAATACAGCCTCATTTAACCCTCAAGGACTCATCAAATGACTATCTTTGAGGACACTTACACCTCAGTCACGGACCTTGTTCTCCTTTTTTTACTTTTTGGAACAACTAATTTTAAAAAATTTTTAATCATCTATTTGTCATATTAAAACTGTCAGTCTTGTTCTAAAAGTACTATTTGCTGAAATTATTGATTCCTGACCACGTCTCAGAATAGAAGTTGTCACACCTATATAGTAGTAGCTAATGTACCGTTTCGGTGGACAATCGTATTTTACAAAATACAATTAAGTGCCTGAAGTAGCGTTTTCTCCATGTGATAAAGAATGAGTTTTCACCATACGGAAAGCAAAATTAAAATTGATATATTTTATTTATTTATTTCCATAATAAATCAGATTAGTCGGAATATCAAGTTTATGAATCAAACAGCTGTTATTTACTTTTACTACATTCTACTACACAAAGGAGGACTGCCTCCTGTTGAGGCTATTGAGGCTTCACAGGTAACCATTTAACTTATGTGAGATATACAATGTTTCGTGGTCTCCGTACACAGGATGTTTCATATTGTACGCTGACTAAAGTTAATAGTCAGATTATCGTAGAACCAAACGGTTTATTCAAAACTAACCCTGATATGATGGTTTAACAACAATTTTATTGTTCTATGTGCAAAGTGTATCAAAATCCATAGGTTATTAAAGCGTGTATAGTGTTATACATTTTTTAAAGGTCCTTGTAAGCCTAAACATTTGATAAAAACGAAACTTAAATATCCTTTTTATTTTTATAATGACGATCGAAAAGCTGCGAAATAGAGTCTTTACGTATTCCACATATAGCTGGTAATATTTACCATACATATCAGCTGTGACGATAAAAGTTTCCTATTTATGTGTACAATAAACTTAGGGCTGTTTTGTATGCAGCGGAATAATTTCCAAACAATTCTCTTTTGTGGTCCAAGTTCAAAAATAAAAATTATCGTTTCTAATTAAGTTTCAAATCAATAGGGAATGTTACAAATAATTTTGTTTGTAATTGAAAATTAAACAATGATATATAGTACGATAAATACTATAAAGTATCTATCGTATTTATAAAGTATTTTTATATGATATAAAAACTAGCTAGTACTAGGGTAAATAGTATTTATGTTAAAATAAAAAAATGTGTTTTGCATTATTTCAAATTTGTGTTTAAAATTCTCTAATAACTTCTTAAAGCGGTCAAATTTTAGTAAACAAGGCCATAATTGTTCCAAATCAACTTACTGGTTATTTGCAATAAATCTTACCTTTTCTACAGGTAAATGTATAATTTATTTCTATGGTTTCACCACTAAATAGACAGATAGTGCCCTTACTCGTGTTTGTACATATGTACTGGTTTTGGAAGTTCCGATTTTAGTTAAGAGGTTAGTAAACAACATTGCAATACCAATTATCCTTTTTTAACATGACATATCGTTATGTTGACTGCGGTTGTGAACTTTAATTGAAATTTACTTTAAAATGTAAACAAACAACTGTACAAAATATGTTGTAATAATGGCCATCATAGAGTGTAGAATAAAAAGTAAAGTGCAACTTTAAAAGACAAAACTTCGTCTCTCGTGTTGTGATACTGTAACTAGGCACCGGAAACGACAGGGTCTAGTTTCCGGTGCCTACCTCAAGGCGCCAATTTTCTAATTCATTAATACTATAATGGTTCTACCAAGAGTATATAATTATTCTGCTGACTTGGTTCATAAACGTTCCCTCTTAATTGTTCAATTGTTCTCGGATACAATGTAGTTAATGAATGACAATGCTAATATAAATAATGTCAATAAGACTACTAAGCTACACAATATTTTTAAGTTTAAATACAATGCTCAGTACATTTAATTACTAACTTAAGTTCAATAACAAGAACCGCAAAGAAAGTAAACACTGTATTTAATATGAATGTTTAGTTTAGCTCCAGTACAACTTCCTTCTACTGCAACTTCTGGTATCTGTATCACGCTGTCTCAGACTTGTCTTCTGGAATCTGGAGTCATTTTCGTCTGAAGAGGTCCAAAAAAAGTCGGCGACGAAGAAACACAAAACTAACATTTACATCGTTTTGACAGAGTCGCCTGGACGAAAATGACTTCCAGGAGCTAAGCTCAATTAGAATCAACTCTTCTTACCGCAGCCACGTTATGAGTATCTAATAATTATTCTATTTCTATTTTATATAATATATCTTGATACTTTGTTTAAAATTTTTTACAATAGAAGGATTGGGAAGGAAACAGGATTTTCTGGACATTTGCCATCGTTTAGTGAGACAATGATCAGTAACACTTCTTCAGGTAAATAAATAACTAAATAACGGTTGGTCGGCTAATGCAGACCTATTGTGATCTTTAGTCTGTAGTTCAGTTTTAATAATTAGTGTTGGGTTTAGTTTTTTATTAAGTGCATGTTTTAGAGTTATTGAAGTTGACACACAACATGGTGGTTGTGATTGTGTGAGTTACGCATGTCACAACACTCTGGTATGATTTGTTTATTTTAACCTAGTTTGTAATTACGTAATTTTTTCATACGGAGATCTTACAGTACTTATTTTTAGATATGTAAATTTGTAGTTTTACTTATTCTGTTAATTAGTATATATTCACGCTGCTGATCGCGTCTCGATCTCCACACGCAGGCTACGCCCATGTGGAGATCATTTCCTGTTTTTGTGTAGCTTATATGTTGTGATCTGTGTTTCTATGAGGAAATAAACATTAATCTATTCGTTCAATTATGTGTTAGGTTAGTTATTTACCTGAAGAAGAGATCAGATTGCAGATCTCGAAACGTAGTGTTACTAATTTCTTGTATCAATGAACGATGACGTCCGGTTCAATCTTGATACTTATGTCTATACTACTTTTATAATTGAAACTTTGATATTACCTATGATACAGGAGATAAACCATTTGCGTGGAGGAGTTATGCAGGATCATTCCGGTTATTCTGAGGTCCTAAGCTAGGGCTGCGCCACGTTCGGTTGTTACTTCAATATTTACTACCTGAGCCCCTCATTCAACACAGGGAAGTCCGAGTGTATTAATTTATCAATTGATCTTTTGTTGCGGACTAACACAATCACACACACACACACACACACACACACACACACACACACACACACACACACACACACACACACACACACACACACACACACACACACACACACACACACACACATATATATATATATATATATCAATTCTCAACCAATACAAAATGAAGTATCCTTGACCATAACTCCTCACGGTTTTGAGGCCAAATGGCGGCCATAACTGAAAAGTTAAATAAGACTTCAGACCACACAACAAAAATGAGTTTACACGACGTTAGGTCAGGTTATCACAGAGATCACGTCGAGCTCATGCCTGACACAGGTTATCCTACACAAGATCAACAAAAATATCTGCGCAAAAAATGTGTATAAATTCAATCCATACAGGCCTTATCTAAACATTGGTGAGAATACATTTATGAACTATTAATGCGAGCTGGTTGCAGTATTGATGTTGTAAAAGGAATACAATGTTTTAGAAAACAATTTGAATCAGTTATTAGTATATACTAACCCATTTGTTTGTGTGAATAATATTGCATTACGTTATGATTTAGAACAATAGAACAAGAGTAGCTAAGACTCTATAGACGGAATATACATACGACTACATTTAATAGACAGCTTCTACAGGAGTAGTAAGAAGTTAAGAATCAAGGTTTAAGTAAAAGAAATGTGTTAAACATATTTCATACAATTACTATGTTTTAGATTTCTCGTGTACAGTTAGATTTCTAGTACAAAGTAAACGACACCACCTGATTACACAATTACACTTTTACACAATTACACCTTTACACAATTACACCTTTGGTTCTTGGAGTATTGAAATTTTGGTAAATGATCTGTGCCAAGAGAATTTAAAATGAGGTACCACACCTTTACATTTACAAATTTAGAGAAAACAACCACTCACCCCTCAAAAATAACCTTTACACAATTTTTGGGAAGTCAAAGTAAATTTATCGAATTCTTTGGACACAAAATTCGGGGAGGGGGGTTACAGTTAAAACGGAGGTTTTGTCTTCACTGCTACAGTCGGTAGCTAACAAGTAGTCTGGTTCACCTGTATGTTACAAATAATAGAACACTGCGTTTCAAGGGTTGAAATCTGCCCTCTTAATCAATTGTGGAAGACTACATTCCACCTTCCTGGTAGGTAACATGTGTTGTTTAGTGCTGTTGGTTCTGTGCGTTGGCATTGCTTGGATACATTTTCACAACTCTAGACTTCATGCTGTCGATGTACCAGGAAGAATTACATAAATTTTAAATGGCAGTTCAGTTTCGCACCTTTAAGTTTTTGTGCATTTTTCTGGCACCTGAATAAAAAGGTAGATTTCAACTCTCGAGCCGTAATGTTCTATTTATTTTTGGAACATGATAAAATGGTAAATTTCTGAAGTCCTATTATCCTTGAAAATCTCCCATCTTAATAACAACATTTAAACCAGTTCCAGTTCATTTCCACCTATAAGATTATATTATTAGATGACATTCCGACTCCAGGCTTAGCTCTGTTTGCTCGCGTGGAAGCGCCGTGCAGTGCGAAGTAAGAGGGAAAGTCGCAGAACACCGTACTAGTCTCGGTTGCTTAGCAACGAGACGCGACATCGTCGCCACCTCCTCACTTCAATTGTCGAGTGTGATGCAAGCCGTGACGTCACTCCGGCAGAAGCTGACGTAATAGACTGACGACCTCAACCGAATACTGGGTAAGAAGAGCGCTCAAAGACTTCCCCTATAAATAGACGATGTTTACGCAACTCTCCACGCAAAAGACATTTTTATACGATAATCGAATTAGGTTCGTTACGATTCAAGTATGTTACGTTAACGTAATCCCTTCTTTGCGTTGGTGATAAGTTACGTAATTATACGCTCCTTTACTAAAATAGTAATGAAAACTATTTTGAAAGCACCAAGATTTACTATATCACTCATCAGGAGCTATAGTTAATCTATAGTTAATATTTTTGCAGAAAAGAAATGTTTATATCCTTCCGCCAGACATAAGAGATTTGTGTCAGCCTACTGAGTAACAGCCTTCAATGACGCTCAGCCAAAATCCATACACCATCATTCGACTCATTCTTGTATATGTAGAAATGGAGTTTAATCACAATATAAAGCCTACAGACGAAACCTTTCTCGCGATGTCTTACCATATCATATATTCACATGGCTCATTAAGTTGGATTCCATGACAGTGTTTAAATAATGAAATTGTACATGCCAACCCACAAAATATTATGTTGTTTCTAATAATTATCTACATGTAAAACATGTCATTGCTCGTCTGTGTCAACGATCTAAAGAACGGAAAATCAAAAAATGCATGGACTTAGATATGAGCTAGGAACATTTAGAGCAGCTAAATGATACCAAAATATGTTCTACCGCCGAATTTCCTCTTGGTTCTTGAGAATCCAATGAAATACATATTTTGTAATAGTTACTTAGTTTTAATACCAGTATTTCCGTGAACAAGAATTCGCGTTGTATTGAAATAGTCGTTATACAAAATACATATTGGCAAGTGTTACTTATAAAATATAACACGCAACATTTTATTTAACGCAGTAATATATATTTCCTTGAAACATATTTAATTGCTTAACATGTTTGTTGATAAAGTATTGTAGTTGTATCGTAATGTATTCACATGGAAGAGTGAAGCGCATAGGTTAGTCGAAATAATCGCTAAAGAGAAGTATCGTATTAAAGCAAGACTTGACTAAAACAAATAATAGGAAGTTAAGGTTTTAACACGAAAATCTGTTCCTTAATTATGATTAATCATTGTGTTTTAATTGGATGGAAAATTAATTTAATTGTTCTATAATTCATCTATCTAATTTTAATGAGTCACAAACTGATCCATTAATTTGAAATTTTGCATGAAGCTTAATTTATATATAAGCAACACTGCGTTCAAAGATAATAGTGTATGCTACTTCACGGGGTTTGACTGGACATTAGCTAATACTTGTCTTGTACATTGTCATCCTTGATGACACTTGATTATACATTCGCAGGGTAAATACATTTGTAATATGCTTTTATTGCTAAAGCATCAAATACTAAAGTAAAATACAACTTCAGCATTGTTCACATTTGTGTTTTTATCTGAGCTTTTTCCGAGGCAAGACATTTATAAAAGTCAAAAATTCTATTGTAAGTTTTCTGAGTTAAAATAATCATAGATAAGGCTCTTTAACACGTTTGATCTAATATGTGATGGTCTCCAACGTACTATTGATTTATGTGAGTAATTATCCAAATATAAAGGTGGTTGGTTGCATTCTTTCCTATTTCCATCCCATTAATTTTACAGTTAACTGCAATATTTTCTTACCTACAAGCAAAAAATACATTTATGGCAAAAATAATAATCTATATCAATAGCACAATTTACAAAATAATTTAAAAAGTAAGCCAAAAGGAGAACAAGGTCCGTGACTGAGGTGTAAGTGTCCTCAAGGATAGTCATTTGATGAGTCCTTGAGGGTTTACGAGGGTTTATTACTATTTACAGGTAGAGAAGTGAATCTCTTTCGACACCTAGTCACATCGGTCCTCCCGCCTGCAACTCTCCTAGTCTGTGTATATATGTCAGACTTTACTCGCATAAACTCCACCGAGAAGTGAACTTTTAGAAACCCAGTGTTCTGCAGGCCGTGTGAGTGGTCAGCCACAGATCCCTGTCTCTACCTGCGACCTCGGCTCTATTGTGAGTGATCCCTTCGCCATCACTTGAAACAGGACATGTCACTTACCTGTCACGAGTCACTTCACTCTGAGTTAAGTAAAAGCAGTTTCCTCTGCTTTCCCCAATACTATTATTATTTTTATATATTTGAAATTAGCTGAATAAAACGATCAAAATGATACCAAACACGACTAACATAAAATATTAAGAGTGTTACAAAACATCAGATGAAAACAATGGCTTAATTCTAGAAACCGTTACTTAAAAATTTGTTTTCATTGTAATGTGTTAGTTACATATTCAAGTTAAGCTATAGTGTCTCTGTTCATTTCAGTTCCATTTGTAAACCATATACACACATTTACTGTTGTGACACCATGCATGCACCGATCTGTGTCACAATCAATGTGTTAAACTACACATGTGACACATCTCTATCTATATTGTATGTTTTTTAATATCCATAAAGGCAGCCTCATTAACCGTGGGAAAAGATCAGATGCTATGTTTCAATATAGCTTTACTTGCCATGTATGTAATTTCAAAATGTAATACTAAAAGATTTGTTTTGCATTAAACAAATGTTTCAAATATCTTGGAGCACTACTTCTTGCAAATGTTTCCTTAAATCATTGAATAGATTTCCTTATGAGATTACACACTATTGTTAAACTAATAATGATGAGGTATCTCAAGTATCTAATGTGAGTATTGAATCATAGAACATGGGAAACTATTGATTAGTATTTAAAGATTGACTGTCGCTATATCTGGCAGCAGAATATTACTCGAAACTAGTAATCCAATACCTAGAGGACTACTAGTAATATAAAAAAGAAATAGATGTTGCAATACAGTTGTTAAAATCTTGGTCCAAAGTGTACCGTTGTTTTATGTTAAAATTATTTAATTAAACTGGACTTTTAGAGTGTAAACAATTTTCCCCTTCTTTTTCAAAAGGCAGTAGAAGGGGGTAACTTTAAATTTTTAAAATACAATCCCTATCTTATGATAATTCATTTTAAAGGTCAATAAAAAAACACACAACGACAGTAAGAAAACATCTCTACCACGTTTCTCGGAAACGTTATGTGCAAATAACGCAAAACATAATCTGTAGGGACAATGCCAATGTCTTACTCATATCAAAACAATACCCAATCTTGCCCTTTACTTACTATCTAATTTTTGTGCTATGCATAGATTTAGTAAGAGGTGTCTTTTTCTACGTGGCATTACAATGTTAGGCGTTTTATATATATATATATATATATATATATATATATATATATATATATATATATATATATATATATATATATATTTATGTATGTATATGTATGTATTATGCATGAAACTGTTCATAAAATAGGCTAATATAGAACAAGAAAAATACATATAATGAAATTTTATTTTTCATTAAGACTTCCCTTCAATTATAGTTGCGTACGTACTTTTCACCATTTCATATACGGTGTTGAATGTTTAATTATTCGTTTCAGAATGATTTCGCACAGAAAGGGAAGAAAATCCAATATAAATAAAGCGGAATATGCACGTGATGCAAATCTCTTTTTCTTAACTTATCCCAAAAAAACAACATATAATTCAATATATGACTATTGTGTCATGTTCACCAGTTAATTATACTTGCGATTGCGCGTATGCCCCATGTATGTAATCACATGCACTCGTCAACAATGAGCTTCACACAAACGTACCATAACAATAAGATCCATATTCACTAACTTCCGTTTGGTAGTTAATGGCTTCTTCGTGACAGTTCGGGTGTCTCCGTGACCGCTCGGGTGACACGCTCCTTGACAACCGGTTCGGTAATACTCCCGGCTGTACGGATTGTTCGTGCTCTGCTAGTGTCTTCATCCAGAATCCAGTCCTCCGACCTGGTCACCGGTGTGAAGCCAGGGGCCAAGCACCTGATGATATGTAAATTGTAAATCAGTAAATCTTCATCTCGTATCACTAACGTTTTCTGGAAATTCACAGTGAAACAATAACTGATGTGAAAGTATTTAATTGTGTTCCTCTGAGCTGTAAAATGATTTTAGATCGCTAACTGTACTGCCCGTTGTCCTTGATCTGGTAATACCCGTCAAAAGAGTTGTTACTTATACGTATTGTGCCATTATCTACATCAATGATTCATAATAAAAGTAATTGTTCATTGTACATTCAATAATATTTTAGAGATATTCGTTTAGTTGTTTTAAACTACATAACAATATTATTAAAAAGGCTTGTATTGAATTTTCTATTATTTTTTTGGATGTTGTTATATTTAGAAGTGTGATATTATAGAGTATATTTATAGAATGGTTCAGATTGATTTTGTTTAAACCATATCAGCTAACTAATACGGCTATTTTAGTAGCATTACGCGTAGAATTAGTATCCATACAGTCTAAAAAATTATTTTGAAAATTCTGATGAAGGATCCAATGAAAAGAAGAAAGGTGAAAGGGTCAAAGAAGAATGAAACTAATTATTTGATCGTTAATGCGTGCGAAAGTATATAATAAACACTATATATCACAGTTTAAAATTAGTAACATTATCTGACGGCATTTCAGAAAATTAAACTCACACTTTATCAACATTTTTCTATTATTTGTCCATTCATGTTTGTTCTATTATGAAAGTTGGGAATGTTGCAAATTATTGTAAAACATTGGGAATGTATTTCTTGTATATTCAATATTTTGCTTGCGGTATGCTTTTAATCTTAAATGTAAAAAATAAATTTATGTACATAATGCTATTTTATTTTGAAAATTAAAAATTATGTTTTTATGAAATTAGTCTACTTAACGAAGGCTACAGAAGTGCTCCATTAATACGAAGATGACTGACTCTACTCTGATCCTGTTGAGATCGCGCCAGATAACAAGGACGTGGTATGTCAAGGTTGCAATGGATCCTAATTTATGTTACTGTAACAAGATTATTACTTCTGAGTCAATTTCGTTAAATCCATATAATAATAACATTGTAGTTTAGTTTCTGAATGGGCTTGTTTTGTGACATCAGGAAATAAGAGAACGTAATTTAAGAGATTGTGTTAATTTAGAAAATGTTAAGAGAGACTGATTCAATTTATTTTATACAAGAAATATATATATATATATATATATATATATATATATATATATATATATATATATATATATATATATATATATATATATATTTGTGTGTGTGTGTGTGTGTGTGTGTGTTGTGTGTTTTGAACGCACATACTTTTTCTGAATTTTTACTTAAATTTGAATGACTAGAGTCTATTCAGTTATTACAGTCTGCTGCATAAAACGCCTTTAAATATATTGCCTACTTATCGTAATTGAGTAAATTCATGGCTATACCATTTGAACTTAAATTGTTAAGCCTCTATGTCATTGACATACCATGTAATTAAATTATGGTTTCATTCAAATATCAATTATTCAATAGCTTGTAAATTTCATGGAACATTAAAATTTTTAGATTCAAGGGATTTACAGCAAAGATTTGATTTAAAATGAATGTAATACAACTAGTTGTTATCAAGTGTAGAATCTTAGTAAATATTTTACATTGAATAGTTCGATGAGAGTATTACTGTTGATTACGTAAACGTAGCGATTAATTTCTTCGACTAATCTTCTCTTGCTAGATTTGGTGTCGTAAGACCGAACAACATGTAGTATATAAAAATGTTCCAAATTATATGTTTCAATGGACCGCGTTGCTTCTTGAGTAGAGTTACATCACTTCAAATCTTCTCCAGGAACACATGGAAAAATCAATTTTAGCTTTGTAATTGACGAAACAGTGACATTATTTTAATATTAATTCTAATTATCGTTAGGTAACTGTCACATAAAAACATTGGTCACTGGAATCAGTTCTTATACACGTTTCCGTAAAAATACGTTTTGCTTCGTCGTATTATCTCGTTTTGAGAGTGAGTCAGAAGAACTGTTTAAAAATGTTCTAGCTGTCAGCGATAGTAGCATTGCCTTGTAGCTAACCTTGCAATTACTTTTGAACATGCTATATTATTTCTATGTGTGATTTGTTAGTTTCCTTGATGTTGCATACTGTTTTAAGTATATCTCTGTAAGTATACTAGATAATATATTAATAGTGTACATAAAAAAGTCGTGAAGTGTGGAAAAAATACTTTGCACTTAGCTGCATTGTAAAGGAAGGATGAAAAAGAGGTAAATTCCACAACTGTAGGTGGATAACGTCGAAGAGGCAAGTGCAAATCATCAAACATCTGAGCACTAATTTAATGTTTTTCTTTAAATATGACATAAAAATGCTCCAAGTCCTAAAATAACAGCCATGGACAACATTTTGTTGAATAGAATGTTTGTAAGCAAATTCTAATTGTTACTACGTGTGAAATAGTTCAAACTGCTGCTAATACTGACCCTGATAATACAAATTATAGTTTAACAAACAAAATGCAAATAGGTATGCAGTAACAGTTTCATAAAAATATTTTTATGCCCTGGTATAACGAACGAGACATTTAAAGGCGTAAGTGTTCCCGTATCCGGTTCTCAATACAACATACTGTCTTTAGCTGTCGTCTCCTCTATATAGTTCCAATAGTCACCGCACTACAGTGTTATGGCCAGCAAGGAAATTTTGGCCGTGCTTCGTAGGCATTGTCCTATTCCATGTGCGGACGAAGGCATCACAATAGAGCCGAAGCCGCAGGTAGACACAGGGGTCTGTGGCTGACCATTCACACGGCCTGCAGTACACTGTTACCAAAAGTTCAGTTCTCGGTGGAGTGCGAGCGTGTAGTGTTGCCATATATACACAGACCAGGAGAGTTGCAGGCGGGAGGACCGATGTGACTAGGCGTCGAAAGAGATTCACTTCTCTACCTGTAAATAGTAATAGACCCCCTTCAACCCTCAAGGACTCATCAAATGACTATCCTTGAGGACACTTACACCTCAGTCACGGACCTTGTTCTCCTTTTGGAGATTTTTATCACTATTTTGTAACTGTCCTAACGATATAGATTAATATTTTTTCAAATTTTTGCAACCATATCTTAAAAGTATCTCTGAAAGAGCACCATAAACACTATTCTGGTATGTAAACAATGATTCGCCATTGGTATATAAGTAGAGAAACATTCTGCCGACATGTCGTTATTGAAGAATCAGTTTAATAATTCATGATCAAATTTTCTTTTTAATCGTCATCTATTGTGGATATAGTCTAGGTTAAAATGAATTACTATTTGTTCATTTTAATTACAATGCATTATAAGCAAAAGGTTTGTCTTCGCTAAATTTATATTTTTCTTTCTATAAAATGCAGGCTTTCTAATCCAAAACTAATTAAGCTATTTTGCAAATTAGTAATTAATCTTAACTTCCGCTTGTTGAATAAAAGTTTAATGGGAGGAGGCTAACCTAGAAGTTTAAATAAGTTTTTACTGGACGAATTCGTTTAATTTAATCCTATCTCTACGTAATAGTAATTTTGTTTCATAAGATATTATTGCTTCCTTTATTTAAAAAAATAGTTTACGAAATTTAATTAAAAGCCGTGGGAAAAGGTAAAAATGTTACAGCAGCCATGAAACAAATGTGGGCGTGGTTAGTGATTACTTATGCATTTATTATCCGTTTCTTATGGCAAAGACTTTATTAATTTTACAATTATTGTGAAATAAATTACATATTTTGTACTGTAATAAAAATGGGATTATGAATCTGTTTGAATATAAAAGAAATTATTTTACTCCTTATGGTCTATTAAAAAACTCCTTTAAAATAAATTTTTTTAAGTAATTTAATTATTTTCTGTTTTTTTTAGAGTTGTATTATAACTTTTAATACATATTTATAGTTGTTTATAAATAATATTCTAAATAATATCCTCAAAATAACTTCTATAAATGATAATTTTGTTTTTTTTATTTCGGGCCTGGACACTAAGCCATCATCATCCACTGATGGATTACCTGGATGGTATTTAAATCCTTTGATTTATGACTTTAAATTGTGTGTACAGTTGTTTTATGTACATCCTGTATGTATTATTAATTTAATGCCAAGAAAGATTGGTGAACAAAAAGTATTAGCTCCATTGAGAGCTCGAACTCGGAAGAGAATACACATTGCATTACAGATCCCTTGCTTTTGTCCATCAATTATTTTGTATTTGACTCAAAAGATTTTATTGAGTGCGTGTTCAGAAATTCTAAGAACAAGCACGTAATGGTATTAATTAAAACACTAAATGTGAGCAGGGATTTGAAAATATAAAGTAACATTGTAAACTGTAGTATTCTCTTTTAGTTCCAAGAAATTATTTTTGTTCCGAGCCATGCTCACCGTAATCTCATCGTATTTTCCTGGTAAGGTACAGGACTACTCTGGGAAATCCAGATATTCGGGAGTTTAATCATTTCAGACGATATCGTATTGATTCTAACACAAAGAGAAAGCCATTAAATTTCCAACCATGCTACATAAAAGCTTTATTAAGATCTACTGTAAGAAGTGCAGGTGGAAGATACACTATCATTCTCAGTGTATTTGTTAGCGTGTACTTCACCCTCTCGCCTAACCAAAACAAAATTTTATTTTTGTTATTTCATCCCTCAGAAGATAGTGAGGGTTGTCATCCTTAGATTCAGTTGCCTCCCTCGCTAGCACATATATCTACCAGCAAATTTGCTTGACGTTTCTCCATAACGTCTGTACTCAGACATATCTCATCAATGGGAAGTGTTCTTTTGTAATAATTTAGTGTATTTTGCTATGTATCATATGAGAAGCCATTTTTAATAAATAAAGAGCAAAATCTTCAAATCCACTGCATAATTAAACTATGATTCGTTATTACAAATTCGACTGTAATACATAAGATATCTTTACATACTATTTTAACTATTTTTTTAATTTATCTGAATGGCTGCTGATAATCTGTAATGTCCATTTATACAGATAATTCCTCGTAAAACTTCGCTAGGAGCACCTGCTATAGGTAATTAGAGTAAGGTCAAAATTATTATGTTTTAGTATTTTCAAGTGATAAAGCATTTCTGTTATGCTCTGTAATGAGCCAAGACGACCTTCCAACTTGCCTAGCAAGTCTTCGGTGTACGTTACATTTCCAGTTCTCGGTGGAGTGCGAGCGTGTAGTATCGCCTTATATACACAGGTCGTGGGGTCTGCAGGCGGGAGGACCGATGCTACTAGGTGTCGAAAGGGATTCAATTCTCTACCTTAGTCAAGTTAGCATAACCTCAAGGACTCATCAAATGACTATCCTTGAGGACAACTTACACCTCAGTAGCGGTACTTGTTCTCCTTTTAGCATAAAGTACATTACAGGGTATTATTGGGTATGTTTTCATTCTCTATTTAAAAGCTGACACCTAGTCGAAAGAGTATTACACCTCTCTACCCTGTATTACAATGGTACGACACTGATTTATTACATGATAACCTCTGTAAACACATGCCACAATAGCTGTTATATTTGGTATTTTTCTTCAACTTTGTTTAGTAATATATCTTTTAATTTAAAAAGGTGAATTTCATGCGTTTAGACTCTACATTATTTGCAAGCCTTTTGATGTATTAAATCAATTTTTTATATCTAAACTTTTTACTTTTCTTCCGCCTGAAATACGACATCGACCTCTAATAAAATTATAGTTTATATAAGTACCTTACAAGAAAATGTGTCAATTTTTAAGAGATCCCGCTGAAGTCTTCAACATTTAAAATACACGGCTGACAAAAAATACCAGCACATAAAGTATCAAATAATGTCTTCTATTAAACGGAATTCTGTTACAAACGATTGACTTGTTCTATTTGCCAAGATCATTAATTGTAGTGATACAAATGTTTGAGTACACTAATTCGATAAAAGTAGACTTTTCAAAATTACCTTAAAATAGATATAGTACCTCTCGACCGTGAATACTTGTGGTAGCGTTATTTTGAAAAAAAAAAACCAGGCGTATTACTTTGATCCTGGATACCACTACGTAAGAAATATGTAAAATATTGATATTTTAGATGCACCAAAAATGTTTTATAAATTATTAAAAGTTGTTAAATGCTCAGTAGGCCTACACAGTTTTCAGCAATGCGTTCAGTAAAAACTTCAGTGCAAAATTCAGTTTCATTCTTGGATATTAAATTAAAATAAGAAGATAACATTTGAAGAGTGTTCAAGTATGCACTAACATTATCAGTGTTTAAACTTATTTCACTAATTCCAGTGATGTAAATTAAAGTAGCAAGTTTCAAAGTAAGTTGTATAGCTTAGAATATGGCCTCATGGTTTTCCCACTTAAAGAAGTGCATTCCACCGAGTTAGCCTTTTAGTGTAGATGTTTGATAACAGAACCGTGGCCATTTATTACATTGTCAACGCGATATAGAAACTAGGCTATTTGGCCTCAAAAGGGTTATTTATGATTGTATAACAGTGACAGTGTTGGCATTCCTGGAATAGTTATGTCCAGAACTAGACTGGTATAGGCGGCGGTGTTGGCGGTGGCGGTGGCATGTTGCGGCATTGATTGTGTCGGTTGTCAAGGTCACTGGTACCACTTCATCGTGTCACCGACGCGACGCTACGTGACCTCCGACCGCTAAGTGTGACCTCAGTAGCGATTGTGACGCGAGCTATATATAGCTTTGTTTGCGTGGTTAGTCGAGCCTTACAACGGCAGATTGTTTTAAGGTAATATTGAATGGTTGTTTAGAGAACTGGCTCCGACGAAGGTTATTGTTCATGTAAAGGTAGACAGGAGATTCACAAATGATTATCACAATAACTGTTGTAAACATCTACTGTACTAAAACAACATATTGTCACTCACTGTACACATATGAGTGACATTAGTAGTCGACTAAATCCACGTGCACTGAAGACTTCAAATTTGATGCTCTGTCACAGGACATTTCTGAAAGTTTACAATTTTTATCTTGAATAAGTATTTGCCATTAAATATTAAAACGGCTAAATTTCATTATCGGTTCTTGATACTAAAATTGTTCCAGGTTTTTAATATGTATCTTTTGAGAAATAATATTCAATTCGAAAGAGGTTTGCTCCAAAAGAGTGACTTTTCATTATTTAGAACTGTTGGAATAGTTGATATCGGACTACACTAATATCCGGCTCTGGTCAGACGCATTATTTAACTCATAACAGATGAAAACTCTAAAGGATCGGATTACGGATTCAATCCTTCCGCTTTTTTATTAACCGACCATAACATCCTAGGAAAATATTTTGAAGGCGAATAGAGGAATCTAATCATTCCAAGCTTTTTAAGCAGTCGTGCTTATAGGATCGTGGGAAAATACCTGAACATTTTGAAATTGCTATATATACATGTTCGTTATTAGAAATGAACTACATATAGCACATTTATTTATATAAGCGTCCATATATCTGAAAAATATAAAAACTAATTTAGTGTCAATTATTACAGTTGTCATTGCCCATTTGCACTAAATTATACACAATATATTGTTCTAAGAAAAACCTATGGCATAAGTCTATTGGGATTTTTAAAAACTACAACATGGACATTTATGGGTCATGGCAAAAGTATTACTGCACTAACGCCATTCTGTCCACGATGCTCTTAGGGAAGTGGATTTTACAAACACATCCATCAATAAGTTTAACATTTTCAAACAAATTAACGTCTCCAAATGCGATTTTCCTCAATATGTAACAATTCACAATTAAAATCTATACAAGAAAACGTTATACTATGGGAAAACAACATTTCATTATTGCAAAAACATTGTGTAGTCATCTCAAATGCAAGGGTTTTTTCTTATTGCGCTTTTCTATCTAGAAGGGTTCCCTGACACTCGGGATTCCAAACTAGTCTGGTCAGTCAGGGATATCAAACATGTTAGTTACCCTTCAGGTAGTCACCGCAGCGGCCACAACGCACAACCTTTCTGCAGCTAACAAAGGCTTTCAGTTGATATTTTGGCAAACAAAAGCTTTCCGCCGGATGTACATCTATTCTTTCCTGCAGCTTACAATATTATTAGTTGATATTTTGGCAAACTAAAACTTTCAACCGGATGTACATGTATTCTTTCCTGTAGCTTACAATGTTCTTAGTTGATATTTTAGCAAACAAAAGCTATCCACCGGATGTATAACTATTCTTTCCTGCAGCTTACAATATTATTAGTTGATATTTTAGCAAACAAAAGCTATCCACCGGATGTATAACTATTCTTTCCTGTAGCTTACAATGTTCTTAGTTGATATTTTAGCAAACAAAAGCTATCCACCGGATGTATAACTATTCTTTCCTGCAGCTTACAATATTATTAGTTGATATTTTGCCAAACAAAAGCTATCCACCGGATGTATAACTATTCTTTCCTGCAGCTTACAATGTTCTTAGTTGATATTTTAGCAAACAAAAGCTATCCACCGGATGTATAACTATTCTTTCCTGCAGCTTACAATATTATTAGTTGATATTTTGCAAACAAAAGCTATCCACCGGATGTATAACTATTCTTTCCTGCAGCTTACAATGCTTTTAGTTGATATTTTGCCAAACAAAAGCTATCACCTGGACGTTCAACTATTCGCTCTTGCAGCTTAAAATGTTATCAGTTGATATTTCCAGAAACAAACTTTCACTCGGAAGTATATAAGATGTGAGTGATTAATATACGCAGTATTAATCAATTTCTAGATTACCATTGCTGCTTATTAACTGGGATCTTGAGTTTCATATTAATAGTCAGGTTCTATTAATAGTTGCAGTACATGTAAGAACATCAAACTCCACTTACGGATTATATTGTAAAGTGCCGATTGATCTAAATTCAATTAACAGAATTTCTGGTTATTCAAATTAATTCCGAGAATTTATTTGTATATAACTTACTATTCAAGAGAACCATTTTGTGTTTTATTCTGTTAAACCGAACTTTTGTGTTACAGAATAGTAGAGGAGCCCACTCGGGGATTATGAATATCAAATTTCTGCATCAAATTCAGTTAACCGAGACTCGGAATATTATTGCAGATAAAGATCCTAGCCTTCATGGATGATAAGGGAATCCTCACGACTTTTCTTCTCCATTTTGTGCGAATAATGGCTGGCTATAACTGTCCTATAGGTTAAGACTATTTGTTTATGCTAATCTCTAAATGATTTAGGTTGTGTGGCGAGTAAAATTTGTCGACCCCTTATAAGGCTTCTAGCCAATCATAATTTATGGTTGGTTTCATCTCTAAATACATTCTAGGTATAGGCTTGGATACTGAAATTCCTTGTTGTTTAAAACTAGTTAAAACATATAATATAATTATGTGAATGGTATAATTGAGCTGATAGCTTGTGGGTTGTATTATTGTTTGTCATATAACCGTATATAGCGTTTTATTTTTTTTATCTATTATAACATTATTAGTTTTATACATAAACTGTTTCATGTATCTGTAGTGTATAGCGACGTGATGTATATCAGACGTGCCAATACTAAATTAAAACCCCTCCAAAGTGGATTTAATCTTCTCGCTCCAGATGATCAGGAATGTGCCACGGAAGCAGTTTCCCTTTAAATGCAATGAAAGTGAGACCGGGGTTAGGCGCCGTACATCCAGTTACCATGGAGACACAGATGCAACTGTTACAATAATTGGATCCGCCACCCCCAGCCACCCTGTACCACCCCCGACCTCCCTGTACCACCCCCGGTCATCCCGTACCACCCTTCTCGGCCTTGTCCTTCTCCTTCCTGTTTACTCTTCCCGACCGGACAATCACGGAGAAGATTGCCGTCTAACCGAATAAATCCGGCCGAAATAACCACTTCCGTTTTTTAATTTGCGTTTAAAAATGTTATAGTGAATATTACATTCTAATTAATTGAATCTTTAACGGAGCATTTAATTATAAATACACGATATGACTTATAAGGTCGAATGGAGACTTGGCCAATTGGATGTTGTGTATTGTACCCTTCTTGTGTTTTATTAGTTACATTATTTAGTTACACAATCATCAGACACGTAACAAATAGTTATATCACAGTCAGATAACTAGATTAAGTGAATGGAAGTCACCATTTCAACGGTCTTTATATGGTTAGCTGGCGCTGATGTAACAGTTATTTACGTTTAATTGGACTAAGGTAAGAAACGTATTATCCTTTCATATTTTTTACCCTTTTGAGACCCCCTCCCTCATTTCGAACTCTACCAAAAATAGCGCGACTGATGATCGATTCCTTTCTAAGGAAAATTTCTCTATCAATTCCAATAAACGCCAGATTATGAGCTTATGCGAGTACAGTAAAAATTGTCTCCAAGTACTATGAGTGATTCCTCAATCTTTAGGGTGATTAAAAGAGAGCGCTGGTTTGTATATGTCAAATTAAGAGATTTACGAGTATTTTAATAAAAACTAAAAATAAATACACCAAAATGTTCATGTAAATTGATTTAACGTATGAAAAAAGATTTCTTGCATGTAGCCTCCTCTACTGCGTTGGAACGCAACAACCCTGAGCATGAAATGCACTACGACTGCACGACAAGTTTCCACTTCTACGAGTATTTCGCCATCACCTCTTCGAGTTTTCTCCAGTTATTGATGTTTAGTGGTATACACAAATGACTTTAGATAATCCCAAAGATGAAAGTCACAAAGCGTTAAGTCACACGATTTTGATGGCCACGGTCGGAATTCCGAGAAATGACGCGATTCCTGGAACCGTTAACGGGCCAACAAAATTATTTCGCGGGCAGCATGGCAGGATGCCTCGTGCATGATATCGTGTTTCATGCGTTTCATTGGAAGGTTATACAAAATATGTTAATGTATTTACTTTTATCTTTTTATTAAAATAAATCACTTAATTTGATATTTCAAAACTGATGATCTTTTGGAATCACCTTTTACATTTAGCTGAGTTGAATGATAACTTCCCAATGTTCCAGCAGCCTTGCGCTGCACGAAGTAGAGGCTGTCAGAAAAGAAATTCGCCTCTTCTATAATATTACCAAATCGTAGGATCCCCGCGATAGGACTGTTAAAGTCATAGCGTGTCAGAAGAAACGCACCTAAGAGTCTTGAAATCTTAGTGAGCAATTCTGAGGTAAATATCGGCCAGTAGCTCAGGGCATGTTTAGGAATTTGTAGAGGAAGAGCACATGAGCAGTACGTCTCCCAATAGGCTGGAAGGTTGCAGATGAATATAAGGCAAGGAAATTCAAGACGTACACCCAGATGGCGCAAGAATCCTCTATCCTTATCTCCAATTAGGTCCTTAGTGCAGAAATTACAAGGATAACGAATAACAATTAAATGCAGAAGAATGTTACAAACCAAAGTTCAGAACGGTGCCCTCGATGGTACAGGACTCCTCATGTCCTTTTTCATTCCTGTGATGGGCTCTAACATCCTACTTGCCTTCCTACAAATGGCACCAATATGGTGAGTAAAACCTAGACTATGCTCAAAGTGGACGCCTAAACCCTTGAGAACCCGTGTTCTAGGAAGCTGTTGTAGACGGTAACTTATGTGGCTAGGGTTTGTGTTGGATAGTAGGTGAGAACTGTGGAATTGGATGTGTTTATTAACATATTATTCGTATCACGCCATATTTTGATGTATTTGATCATTGCCTGGAGGCATAGATGGTCTATATCTTAAATCTTAAAGTATTGAGTTTCTATGACCGACACCGTGAGGGTAAAAATGCAACTTTCTAACCGAGAGACAACGTGTTCATTTCCCGTGGACGTCAATAAAGATTTGCAAACTGGTTTTACAGTTTCCCCTTCAAAAACTTTAGAAAATAAAAATACGTTTGCGATGAAAGAACCCCTGAAAAATTATTGAGGACATCTAAGAAGTACTAAACGTAGAATAAGAGTAATACTAATTTTTATGCTCTCAATTCACTTACTTCAAAATAAAATATTTTTGAAAGTTTACTTAAGAATTTACGCAGTATAATGACATACATGCTTTTATTGTAATATCAGAAACCCTTGCTTCTTGTATGATCGAGCTTCCATCATTTTAATACGCAGTGACATCTCCAGGGACTGGGAAAGTCACTTCCGCCACCCCTCGCCTTGTGTACTTTCCCTGGCCATTGTTTTACATCTCGTATATTATATCTTGAATTCCCAAACACTTTCCGTGTGTGCCTTATTCTCGTAGCGTACTGAACTGAAACTCTCGTTACTAAAAATTGTCAAAACTGACATTATTGTAGTTGTCAGCTGCACCAAAAAGCTGTATATTGTTAACAGGCTAGAATCTAAGTCATGAAAATGAGTGGAACTATGTAATTGGTGTGAGATGTAATTTGTGGTAGTTTTGAAAGTAAACATTATTTTCAAGTGTAAACGCTTTTTATCGAGAGAGCTTAACAGCATAATTTTCAAAGCAATTAATTTAACTTTACTACTTTGCTTAAGCAAGTGGGCTGAAATGTGAGAAAGTATGCATCAGAAAAAAGGCAATATGAGCGGAAAGTTCGTCATAGCCTGTATCCACCATTTCCGCAACCATGACGTAGATCACCACTCTGGGTGGGAACTGCTACAACGACTACACGGTCTGAAATGAGTAATACGTAAGTGTGTAGGCAAGGATCACAAGTCTCCAATCCTATTCTACTAGTAGTCAGTAAATCGAATCTTACCACTATCGATACGTAAGTAAACATTTCAGAACACATTCAGGCGTCTCAAAATGAATTTTCCTAAATGTACGTCTTTTAACATTTAAGGATTCAGTAAATTCTCTTAGGAACACTAAATTGCATTTTTAAAGTACCGTAAAGTAACGGAAATTACTGCCCTTACCATTGGCAAGCCAGTCTTCGAGTTAACAATTCACAGCCGACTTGGAGGGTTAACTAAACACACATTATCAGCTAGTTAATTAATACTACACCAAAGTCCAACTCTAACTAGTTGAAGCCAAAAGTGTTTACAATTTATTAGTCAATCTTGATCAGTAAAACATGACTTAACTAACATCTAACATAAATCTAACTCAGCAAGGATTCACTTCTGGCTGGTTTATACCTTCCAGTTGAACCTACCACTGGGCACAGCAAAAACCGATGTGTCACTTAAATCTGGGCAACCTTATTGATGTCCAGGAGCGGCACATTCACTAACCGCAAATGTTGAGATTCTGGGATGCAAGAGTAGTTCGATAGGTCTAGTCTACTGCGGGAGATGACTGTTGGACTTGGTGGGGTTCCGTTCCCTAAGTATCAGAGGTTCTTACTAGCCTAAACATAAGGGTTTGCCACCCCCTGCCTGCTTTGACTGGAGAGGCTGGTTCAGATCTGGCCTCATCTTCTTTCAAGGGGGCCTGACTTAAGATTACTGCCCTAAATTCTTCTTCGTAGATCTCGATAGGAAGCGATCACTACCCGAACCTTACCCACCCAGAATATCCTGTCACTCCGGAAGCAGCGCAAAGGTCCTTATAGGAGGTGCAATCTATAAGCTTCTTGTCCTAAGAGAATAAATAAAACATATATCTATCTAACTTGTATTTACATAACGATTGCAGCAGGTCCTTAACCCGAGAGCTCCTTCTTCACATCGTGTAGTTGTCTGCCTGTTCGGTGCTAATTCTTGATAGACAATGCCTTGACACTTGTAACTTGGTATATCCGTTCCTCTTTCCCCAAGTTAAGACCTATATTGATTTTGGGGGTCAAAACGTCCAAGGAGAGAAAACGTTGTAATAATCCGGGAATAAGTTATAACCAGTATAGTCTTTCATTGCGTTCTATCAGGTCCTTCTATGCTCCGTTATATCAGTGTATTCGTTATAAAGATAAATATTTTTGTTTGAAGAAAAATGTTAACACAATATTTCTATTGCAGTTAATAATGGTTTTTGTTTGGTGTACTTGACGTACAGTACGAACACAGTAGTTGTATTGAGATGTTTGTCGACGTACAGCATTACCGCTGCGAGAATAGAAATGGTTGTCCACGTTATATGATGTATCGCAGAAGTAAGTTTATCCAACTGACACCGCGGCATTGCTCAGTTAGTAGAGTACGTCAAGCGTAGGGTTCTCGAAAGCAGCAATAGCATAGATATAACTGATATTATTACCTCAAGTATAGAGTACTCGAGCAGCAATAGCATAGATATAACTGATATTATTACCTCAAGCATATAGTACTCGAGCAGCAATAGCATAGATATAACTGATATTATTACCTCAAGTATAGAGTACTCGAGCAGTAATAGCATAGATATAACTAATATTATTACCTCAAGCATAGAGTACTCGAGCAGCAATAGCATAGATATAACTAATATTATTACCTCAAGCATAGAGTACTCGAGCAGCAATAGCATAGATATAACTAATATTATTACCTCAAGCATAGAGTACTCGAGCAGTAATAGCATAGATATAACTAATATTATTACCTCAAGCATAGAGTACTCGAGCAGCAATAGCATAGATATAACTAATATTATTACCTCAAGCATAGAGTTCTCGAGCAGCAATAGCATAGATATAACTAATATTAGTACCTCATGCATACAGTACTCGAGCAGTAGTAGCATAGAGATAACTAATATTATTACTTCAAGCATAGAGTACTCGAGCAGTAGTAGCAAAGAGATAACTAATATTATTACCTCAAGCATAGAGTACTCGAGCAGTAATAGCAAAGAGACTACTAAGACAGGGGATACAGTAGTAGCGAACTCCTGTGACCGCGCCACGAATGAGTCTAATTACGTTACGTATCGCACCGGTTAATTTAGTTGTAGTGTTTGGAAGAGGGTGTTTGATGTTATCTGCCCCATATATTTTTTCTGTAGACGAATAACGACTTAAGACTATTTTGAATAGCAATTTGAACCAAGACAATCAGTCTGTATGAATGTTTAAACAATATGAGAAAGTAGTTCTACATTATCAGTGGTCTGATACTGCCTCCAACCAGTATTGCTCCTAGAGTGTAACCCTGTACTGATGGCAACGAATCGAATGAAACATTTCCCTTGAAATGGTGTTATTGAATTCTGAAAGGTATGGACACAACTATCGTAAGAGAGCTATAAAATACTCCAAACTCAATTGCATGGGTATTTACCCGATATAAACAGTTTGGAGCTCCAATCCCGTCTGCCCAGTTGCTATAAGTTATATTTACAGCGATAAGACGTTTGATAGTCGTCCACGCACAAAACTGATTTTTTAAACTGGTCTTTTACAATGTAAAGTAATATAGGATATTGTTTTAGATGGTTGTTTGTGTCTTGGAAAAGATTAAAATTTAGGAGAATAAACTTGAATCCGCTTGAAAGTTCTTTTACTGACTTCTGCAATGCTAGAGAATACTCCATTGATCCTACTGAAGATTCTGCAATTGAAGTAATAGGGATATCGCCCAATGTCAGTCACTGACCTCTGATACGTTGGAGGATACTCCACGGACTCTACTGAAGATTCTGCGAGTGAGGTAATTGGGATATCACCCAATGACAGTCAACGACCTCTGAAATGCTGAAGGATACTCCACGGACTCTACTGAAGATTCTGCGATTGAGGTAATAGGGATATCACCTATTGACAGTCACCGACTCCAGTGATGCATGGAGTCATTTTACTGTCCCGCTCCATTGACTTCCTTGATTGAGACTGTAAGCTTCGGGCAGATGCATCCAAATAGAACGATTGTATTGGGTGTGAAGATTATGTTTTTCCACTTACCACAACCGATCTCCGGGCGACAGGAAGAGTAGTCAAACTTCCAGTTAGGGGTACCTGAAGTACAAAGACCCCTCAGTTGGATTCTTGGAGTGCCCATGTTAATAGAAGGAAAACATCAGTTGCGACAGTCGTTGGATTGTTATGTACAATGGCATTAGACTAAACAACGAGAGATGTTAAAATAGTAGCGATATACAACTGAGCATATGACCTACATGGTGGGGCAACTGAGGTGTTTACACAATCACTTCCGGGGTCCCGGAACTGCAGTTCCTATTGACTCTTTACCCATATCGTATTCAACCGGCTTGACAGTTCAGCAGCATACCGCTATGGGTAGTCAAAACCAATTGTTTCAACTTTAGCTAAACGTCTATAATAAATTAATATTGAATCTAACCTAAAACGCTGCAGATAATACTACTCGGAGCGTATTAGTGTTTTCTATACATTTTATATTTAGTTAGAAAACACAGTATGAGATTTCGTTTCGCATTGCTCCCGAAAGACATTACTGAGGGTTTGAATATAGTGAGTTTGTCTGTATTGAAAAGTATTTGGAAATCAAAAGTTTAGGAATGTTTTTGAACAGGTGAGTGAACAAACAGGTAGCTGAACAAAATAGCTTTCCACACAAATGTGTAATGGCTGAGCAATGTTCATCGGATGCTATTTTCACAAATCCAAAGTATTAAACCCACGGGTATAATTTTATGTTATAATAATAACTTTTTAGCAATGAATTATTTTATAAATGTTATAATTTTGAATTAATTTGTAATATACATAGCTAAAAGAATATACTATAATAACTACAACTGAAACATAAATTATATGTACATTTGTAAAGGATTTTGGAAAATTGATGAATATATGAATACGGTAAAACGTAATCTTGACAAGTATCAAATCACTAAGGTGTAGCATCTGTAGGTGGCGGGAACTGAACGACCTCGGTATAGTGATTGCTGTTTTCACACGATAGTGAGGTACTCGGCAGATCTCGACCAGTATCAAATCACTAAAGTGTAGCATCTGTGGTGGCGGGAGCTGTACGACCTCGTATAGTGATTGCTGTTATCACACGATAGTGAGGTACTCGGCAGATCTCGGCCAGTATCAAATCACTAAGGTGTAGCATCTGTAGGTGGCGGGAACTGTACGACCTCGGTATAGTGATTGCTGTTATCACACGATAGTGAGGTACTCGGCAGATCTCGACCAGTATCAAATCACTAAAGTGTAGCATCTGTGGTGGCGGGAGCTGTACGACCTCGTATAGTGATTGCTGTTATCACACGATAGTGAGGTACTCGGCAGATCTCGACCAGTATCAAATCACTAAAGTGTAGCATCTGTGGTGGCGGGAGCTGTACGACCTCGTATAGTGATTGCTGTTATCACACGATAGTGAGGTACTCGGCAGATCTCGGCCAGTATCAAATCACTAAAGTGTAGCATCTGTGGTGGCGGGAGCTGTACGACCTCGTATAGTGATTGCTGTTATCACACGATAGTGAGGTACTCGGCAGATCTCGACCAGTATCAAATCACTAAAGTGTAGCATCTGTGGTGGCGGGAGCTGTACGACCTCGTATAGTGATTGCTGTTATCACACGATAGTGAGGTACTCGGCAGATCTCGGCCAGTATCAAATCACTAAAAGTGTAGCGTCTGTGGTGGCGGGAGCTGTACGACCTCGGTATAGTGATTGCTGTTATCACACGATAGTGAGGTACTCGGCAGATCTCGACCAGTATCAAATCACTAAAAGTGTAGCATCTGTAGGTGGCGGGAACTGTACGACCTCGTATAGTGATTGCTGTTTATCACACGATAGTGAGGTACTCGGCAGATCTCGACCAGTATCAAATCACTAAAAGTGTAGCATCTGTGGTGGCGGGAGCTGTACGAACCTCGTATAGTGATTGCTGTTATCACACGATAGTGAGGTACTCGGCGGATCTCGACCAGTATCAAGTCACCATTGCAACACCGGAAGAGTCGCGGCCAGCGCGGTTTAGTTTGAAACTGTGACGGTTTCCTGTTCTCTTCACTTTTCCATGGTTTAATATTTGTCATTTGCATTACGTAATGGCACCAATTAGTCGAAATAAAAAGCAAGGAAGTTTCTATGCGATATGTGAAAGTTGTTGTGGTCCTCACTGAATGTTTTGATTATTGATGAGGGTGTCTTTTAAAACCGTTCCAATTTATGAATGAGACGAAATTTCGATATTAAACATCAAATATTTCTGAAATCCAGTTTCCTATGCTAATCTACCCTTCATAAGCAATCAAATATGCAATAAATTGCTCTAATCATCAAAAATGTAATGCGTTATATAAGAGAACCTGACTCAAATTCATACTAGTCCCAATAACTTGATTAGGTCTATGTAGTTGGTGCGATTCATAGTATCGCAAAGTTCAATTTCAGAGAGTCGTGCAGAACAGCATTAAAAAAAACTTGCAACTGTTGAACTTTGCCCAGTCTCTTACATTTTAGAAACATCTTTTTTCTGTTTTTCTAAATGTGCCTTAACCAGGGGACGAGACATACACGGGTATGAGACTAGAGGCAGGAATAACTACCGTACTGGAAGACACAGAACGGTGGTTTATGAGCACTTGCCTTCGCAGGCAGGTATTAATTTCATCAACAGATTGCCAAATTCTGTGAAAAACACCCAAAAGCCCAAGGCGTTAAAAGCTCGTCTAAAGCATTTTATGGTGTCAAATGCATTCTACAGCGTTGACGGCCTGGCGTTGAACTGGGAGACCACCCAATTTGATTACTGACTCCAGCGCTGGGGGTTGGTTGAGATTGGCGAAAGATGAATGAGACTGGAATGTATGAAAAATTATGTAAGTTTGGACGTGGTAATGTGTTATGCATAGTGGTAATGTGGAATGAGAGTTTAACATTTAGAATTAATTATGACGTTTGCCATACAATGTGAAATTGTTACGAGCAATTAAAGATTTGATTTGATGAAGTCAAGAAACAACTTAATAAAGGATAACGATTGCTGAACTGTCCTTGCAGGTAGCCCGGTCCCTCTGCTATTGATGATCAAATCAAATCAAATCATCTTTTATTGCATTTTTTTTTTACAATTCAACATTGCATCGCAATCGTCAAGAAACCCCTTATAATTAATTATAGTTATAAGCAACCCCTTATACATTCACACACACACAGTCAAACTTACATCTTCATACATTCTCTCAAACACATTCTCACTGACCTCAGATCCTCTGCTCTCATAAATCCCAGCGGCTCATCATGAATTCATCGACAGAGTAAAACGCTCTAGACACCAGTAGGCGTCTTAGACGAGTTTTAAATTGATTTTGATTGTTGATGATGATCATTGTGTCTAATTAAGTCAATAGACTCTATGTAGTGTTTGATAGTGATTCGTAGCTGGCAATATAAAATGTCCCTTGAATAGGTTCATCTTCAAATTCCACCTGCGAGCTCCGAGCTTTCTGGGTTTCAAAATACACCAACAACCTCAGCCATTGCTACAAGAGTCAGTACTTGTTGAACATTAATCGACTCCTCGGAGCAGTTTGGCCCGAATTGACCCGACCTATACCGGCGGTGGGGGGTAATCATCCGGATTTGGGTCGGTACCCGAGGATGAGCCGAGAAGAGCGATGTGCGAGGACTAGCCATGCGCGATGCGGCTCGGCCGAGGGGTCAGGCGCACCGCGCAGGCGCAGAACGTGCGCGTGTGTGCGTGCGTGCGGGAGTGTGAGACAGGAGCCGCACAAGGTCATCCACCTGAGAGAGCCAAGCAAACAATATCTGAGCTGAACGCCCCGGCCGCCGACAACGAGACGTGTCACTCATCCGCTAAACAATGCTCGGAATGAATGAAACATCCGATGAATGGGGCCCACTGTAATTTTGCCGTTAGGCTATATAACTTATTACTTGTGAGCTTCGATCTTATAAAGTGAGACTGGACCTCAATATTGGACACAGAGTCCTCTACTCCTGTGAGCCGGCACTGCAAAGGAAGTTTGGATATTAACTAATATTTAGTAGAAATTTTGATAAAGTGGTACGTATTTTAGAGGCCTTATTGGGTATGAATCAAAATCAATTTAAAACGCGTCTTAAACTCATTTTGGTGTCAAAGACTTTCTGCTCTGTTGATGAATTCATGATAAGCCGCTGGGATATTTGAGAGTGCTGGTCAAACTAAGGTCAATGCGATTGTTGTCGAGAATGATTGTATGAATTGTGAGTACGGTGGTATGTGAATGTGTAGATGAAACCATGTAAACTGACAAACTATTGACGATTGCGATACGATGTAAAAATTGTTAAAAGAACGGAAAAAAGAGATTATTATGGTTTTTTTATAATGAAAATTTTCACCTACAGGTAGACAACAACAAAAAGTCAATTCTTTGAATCATTGGATACATATTTTTATTCGTTACCTAAATGATTTTTAATCTTTCACATAGTTGGTAATTCAAACATGAGAAAAGAAACAGCAAGAATTTAAAAAGGAAAGGTGGTTGGTTACAAGACTGACTAGTTTATAATAAGTCACCCATTCCCACTCACGGGAGAGGTGGGCGAATCAACCAACCCTGTAGATCTGCTGTTCTTTCGATTACACCAACAGAAATTCATGTGGCTGCTAGAAATGGGCGCAAACTCACCAAGACACTCGCACTCTGAGAGAAACAAATGACAAGAGACCGTTCACGACGATTGAAACGAAGTTGTGGTAGTGTCTCATTGTGTCGAACGCCTCTGACGTTCGTGTGTAAAGCAAAGAGACTCTGACGCCATTTCGTGTAATTTAAAACAAGACAATAGCTGGTAGTGTTCATTCTCACAAATACGTGAGAGTCAAACAAATTCTTGAGAGGATAGAGGGCACTGTGCGATTTTCAGATAAACCGTATCACAAAAATAATAAATCCAAGTCAAAATCTGGAATTAAAACAAAAATAAATGACCACACATCTTTCGTGGTTGTCAAATTGTAATTTTTGTATTGCGTACTAATGGATTTGAAAATTATTTACTACTTGATCTATGGTTCCATTGATGATTTCCCACTGACCCCTCTTGGAATGGTTTTTGATTTTGAGTTTGAATAAATTTATAGCTATACTTTTTGCGATTCAATGTTTATTGAAATTACATAAGGCTATTGCCATTTATACAAATTTAATGTGTGTGTGTGTGTGTGTGTGTGTGTGTGTGTGTGTGTGTGTGTGTGTGTGTGTGTGTGTGTGTGTGTGTGTGTGTGTGTGTGTGTGTGTGTGTATATATATATATATATAAACTTTTTATATATTTAATATATATATATATTTATTTATTATTATATTTAATACATATATATATATATATATATATATATATTATATTTTTTGAAATATATATGTTAAGTTTTAAACGAAACATTACTAAGCCAAATGTTAAAAATCATCTTAAAATTAAATTAAATTAAACGTATCTTAAAAAAAATCATAGTATAATAAATAGTTACAAAATGTTAAATATATAAAACAACTTCTTCCAATGTTTGAAACATGACTTAAAAATAGAAATAATTAATTAATAGAACCAGGGCGCCAATGAAACTCAAGATTTGCTCAGTGTTGCCACCTGTAAGGAAACCTATGAATGCAAATTACCCCCATTAAGACAAACATTTGAAAATCTGTTAAAATCACCCCCTCGACCTTGTGATGTTCTTCTTCTCTAACCCTCTCCTACCCATTCATATATCAATGGCACAGTTTTGATTCGGTGTAGGCGAGATGTCTTCCACAGAGTTTGTTCTTTTATAGATTTATGATAATTAAAAAAAACTATTAAATCATTCTGATAGCAACCTTTTAAGGCAGTATATTAAAAAAATCTAAAAGGTTTTATATGAGAGATATTTACATTATATTGAGGTTTTGTATAGCGTCACTTATATTAATCATTCAATAGATTGTAGCAGAAACAAAAAATAATATCACAGTCTAACGCATTTTTTGAAAAAAAAATACTACCTTAAAAATAAAACAAATAAAGTCGGTTTATCAAGTAAAACAGTTTTACACTACACATATAACAGCAAAAGGTAGAATTTTACCTTCAGATTTAAAGATTAGGTTTGGTTTTTGTGAAGTCTGTCTAACGTGTGTGGGAAACACAAATTAGGCCAAGTATAATAGTCCCGTTATAATAGTCTCATTGTAAGAGATTCCAGAGAAAAAAACATGTATTGAAAAAAATCTGAAGAGTCATTCATAATGATGGTGTTATAAGGTAAAACCTACTGGTAAATTATAGATTTTGCAATATTTTCTTGCTTTTGTCTTCTTCAAAGTACAACTATGTACAAAAACTCAAAATTTGTGCAGCGGCTGCTTAAGGCAATAGGAAAATGAACATCTTTTCATGCGTTTTAGTATATTGTAAAGCCAAAAACGTCATCCGTCTTCGTCGTATTCCACACCGCTTGTGCTTAGTTCAGGATTTAAAAATTCATAGTTACGGATATGTATAAATGATCAATTACATTTCCCATATTATATATCATATTTTTATACGGCATCCGTGATTTAAAATATCATTACGCTATACGTACCCAAAGGACAAATAAGGATACGAAACTTGTGCTAATAATGTAATTGTTTTAATTTATAGTAATTACATAAGCACTAAATTTTAAATTAAATGTGACTCTCCACTTTATAGACTTTACCATCATAAAATTATACGTCGATGGCAATATTACAAAATAAAATGACCAACTTAATGACGTCGACACTCAAGAATGCTGTCATCGAAATAAAAATGTATCTTTAAAAATTGAGAGTTTGGCGGGTACTGAAGGTTAGATAACTTAGATGTAAATATTTGGTAAAATTTTAGTTATCGTGTTATGTTGGTTAAAATTACTGTACAAAATGTTTTCTTCCTGTTTAAACGTTCGATACATTGTTACGAACGTACTAGGTCTAGCCGCAATGTAACCATATACCACAACCTTTAGCAGATATAGTAAATATTCACACTACAACCTACTTGGTTAGTCACAATTGATTTTTAATTTAGTCGTCTACATTAAGTTTCTTTAATGTCGGATTTTGTTTGGTTTTCAAGCCGATTTCTGATGCTCTCGAGGGCTGATAATACTCGTAGGTAGCTTCACTGTGTTTGCCTTTAATGCAGCACAAATTGGTTATTTCGTATTAGTGGATACTATTCGATTTTTAATTCATTATTTTGTAAAACTCCGAATTAAGGTCGATTCTATCATAACACCCTGTTTTTTTTTTTTTTAAGTGTAGACAATGCAATCTAATCCTATGCCCACACAAATCCGACATATGCAGGTAAGTTTACCACTAAATTGATGTGATTGATTACTACTATCGCAGCTACTGCTCATATCACTTAGAAAACATAAAACCCTCCAAGAACGTGGTCAGGAAAAGATAAGAGAGGAGGGGGTCAGGCAACTGATAATTTTCCGTAGTATACAGTAAGGCCAAATTTTATTCCTTAAAAAGTTCTTTGCCCTTTTCTTTGTTGAGAACTATCTTTCAGCAGTGCATAATACTGATTTATTTAAATAATAATAATTGTTTACTAAAAAAAGCAATTGAAAATTTGGGGGGTCCGGACCCTTTGGACCTCCTCGCTGGCTATGTTGAGACCTTTACGATTTGAAAGAACTCTGTGGACATGTCGCAAGGAGGCTCTGTCAAAAGAACTCTGTGGATATGACGAAAGGAGGTTCTGTCAAAAGAACTCTGTGGACATGACGCAAGAAGGTTCTGTCAAAAGAACTCTGTGGATATGACGCAAGGAGGTTCTGTCAAAAGAACTCTGTGGACATGACGCAAGGAGGCTCTGTCAAAAGAACTCTGTGGATATGACGCAAGGAGGTTCTGTCAAAAGAACTCTGTGGACATGACGCAAGGAGGTTCTGTCAAAATCCTGCGTACTAATCTTACGCAAAGCTTAAAAGAAAATCATAAATCAGCTTTGTTCACAGATCGCTGTAGCGATACGCTCAATATCTGTACCGTGTACGTCTCGGTTACTACTACTTTTTTAGGTAGACCCAACCTAACTTATCACTGTCATTAATGGATTTAATACGTTTATCTGCTCAAACTTGCACTTTTGCGACTTTATAGTTTTTGTAAGATTAAGTGCAAGAAAGTACTTAAAGTCTTAAATTTGCCGCCCATGACACCAAATGTTATTCCAAATTGTGTTTTGGAATATTTTATTTATACAGGGTGTAAAAAAGTCCCGCACGCGTTTGTTCATTCCCGAGTGATTACGGGTAAAGCAATAAAACTTCGTATCATTTCTAGACCTATAAATATATTTTGTAACAATAATTAATTAATAATGATAGATCATATGAAAACAAATCATAGCCTACAAAACAATCTAGCAAACCAGCAACAATAGTGACGAATGCTCAAAACCTTTCACCCCATCTTACTCATTTCAAAGATATGCATCTCATGGCGATCAGAGAGAGGTCGAGGAGTTTGACGCGTTCCGGGTCTAGGATCTCATGATCTTTAAAACACGTCCAAGTGCCGAATGAAACGAAGCTGAAACCTTTGCATTAAAACGCTAACAATGATAGTATGAGAGATCCTTATCACTTGTTGACATTGTTACGTCACACGTTCAGAACAATACGTCGAATACAGACGATACTCAGAAGTACACAGTAGCTTATACATAATATACAGGCAATAACGATTCATTATCAAACCTTCAATCTCTGAATGATATTTGTTGTCCGGAACGAACAAAATAACCTCGAATATGTGCTGAAATAAGGTCTAATATTATTCGTCTGCACAATAAATTAAAACGAAAAACAAACAACACGCAATCACAGTGGCTATTGCAGAATGGTACGATAAATTTTAAATGATATAATTATAACAGTAATCTACTCTTGTGACTCTTGGACCTCGACTCTTATCAGACTATCAGGCTGTCAAACAAGACTTATCAGCTGATAAACAACTAGGCCACGGATGTTGTGGTTTAGTTATACCATTTGATTACACTCGCTGCTTTCTTACTAATTTATTCTTCCTTCGTTCATCATTCATTTGATTCTTCTGTGTTTAGAGGTTACGTACTGAAACAAAATATTCAGGCTTCGTATTATTTTGAGATAGTAACAACTTAGTATTATTGTCGAATAAAATAATGTTGTAGTTGCTTCTCGCCGCCAATGTCGTAACTAGAACTTGGCTTTGGTGAGGAAGAATTTCACTGAAGAGCTCGCCACACCAAATGGGAATTTAGATAAGTTTAGTTCAAATTTAAACATTTAAATATTGTATTTCAAAGAATTTGAATAGCTGCTATACGAATATTATCTTTTTTGGAACTTTTGGAAGGGGAGTTCCATTCTTTATCTCCTCAGGGTAGTATTTCTATTCTGAGCTCCAGATATTCCTGGACACTCAGGTAGATAATGATTACTGGAAATCAAATTGGATCTGGTACGAAAAACAGGGGTTTGTATCTTCATATATTTTCACCTAGAACTGTAGCATTTCAAACTTGATCCATACGCTCTGCTGATATGCAAAAACGTCTCATTTGTTTTAACATTGAAAGAAAACAGGATTTTCCGGACATTTGCCTTCGTTTAGTGATACAAGAAATCAGAGTAACCGAGAAAATTAGAAGAGTAGGCAAAAATGGCAACAAGATTCCAAAAACGGTACAAAATGTAGTCGCAACAGAAAACAAATAAAGACCGTTAAACGTTAGAATAAAAGAAAACAAATATAAACTCCTGAAAGGTGCTAACAAAAGTAACAGTAAAGTAGGTTAGAATGAAACTTTAATATAATAAATAAGAAACCTCATTGATTGGAAATTAAATTAATTAAGATTTCATACATAAAATAAATCAACCAACCATCAGGTTGTGTCAACCATCGGTCGAATTAGGAAGCAAAACCAAATAGATATGTATAATAAATCAATGTGGATTCACAGTTTTTGGTTTTCAAAAGTTCCTCATGAATGAACCAATAATAAAAAGCTCCATCCCGTTTGCTGATTTGTCAAAATCTTGATTCTGCCTTGACCACTATTTACTATTGGATTATGGTCAGTTTTCAGTGGTTGATCGTTCAGTACAGACCTATTTTGGCTTGTATTATTTCGTTTGGTTTCAATAGATAGTGTTTTGTTGTTATTAAGTGCATCTTTTACATATAGTGTGCGTGGGGTTAACACACAACTTGTTTGTTTAGACTCCTGTCTTATGCGTGTCACCCAACATCTTGGCATGATTAACCTGTATTGTAGATATGTGTTTGGTTAGTTATCCACCTGAGGAGGAGATCAGACTGCAGATCTCGAAACGTAATGTTATTGATTTCTTTTATCACTGAACGTTGGTAAATATCCGAAAATTATATTTGTGCAATTTCCCACAAATCTGGAACTCACTCTTTCTTGTAAGAAGGCTTTAGACGTTTCCTACTTAATTTATTTCTCTACATATATCCCGTCTGACCCCTCCTGAGACTGTGTTCTTCGCTCATAGAAGCATTGCAGCAACTTCAGGACTCTAATCATGCAGAATTACATACCAGAACACATTTATGGAATCCAAATTGTCGAGAATGGTTCTTTAGGAAGCATCCCTGTTTACTCTCTAACCTTATAGGCTACGTGCCATTCATATTTCTCTGTTTATTTAAGTTGTTATTAATCACAAACATCTTCAGAAAAAAACGATTAATTCATGTATCGATAATATATTACGAAAAATTAAACGGAAACGCAACTTTAGGTCAGGAAGAGGTTCCTCTTTGAGTCAGAAGTACAGGATGCTGAGTTCACACTTACCATTACGTCGATCTGCCAGCAAGTCACTCATGGGTACCAAATCCACATGGAATCTATGGAATACAGCGTAAACACATTTTTGCAGCGAAGCCAAACACTGGAAAGGTGGTTCAGTATGCAGATGATACGACTCTGCGTCAGGACCAGGTCTTCTGCGTTCAGGACCTGGAAGCAATCACATTTTCTGAACTGAATTCCTGCATTTAATTTTTTCTTAAATAAACCTGAAAACAAACGAATCAAAATCAAATTTCATAAAATTTGCATTGAGGAATCATGATTCTTAAACAAAACCTTCAGTGTTTGTGGATGATGTTCCACTTCAGGAAACACAATCCTCAAAATTCCTTGGAATGTACCTAGATCGGGGTCTGACGTCGACAACGCATGTGCAAAAATTGCATAAGGTACTTTTGCTCTTCGCAACTTGGCACAGTATTACTCCATCGCAGTATTGAAGACGGCCTATTTTGTACTGATCTATCCTCATCTAGGGCATGGAATTTAACTCTGGACTAGCTGTGCATAACACAAGTTGGAACTTGACTAAAAAAAGAGCCGTGAGAGTGATTTTGGGTTTGAGAGCCAGAGAGTCGTGCAGAGATGCTTTTAGGGAGCTGCGGTTACTGACTTTTGTCTTAACCCCAATACAATGTTTATATTGTCTTTTCACAATAAACGTTATTATTATCATGCCGGTTAGATTGTATGTATGTGGCTTTTTATTCTACCAGCATTTTTAAGACATCGATAATTGTAAGCAACCATTGTCGTAAAGCAAAGAAATTTATGTAATATTTCTTATTCTTTCAGAATAATACAAACCCTACGGCAGCTTATGAAATAGCTAATACTGTACATTTCGAAGCAATACCACCATTCAAAGTGTTGATTCTTACAAATTAACACATTTTCTTGAAATTAATAATTTAGTACAGCCCTAGCTGTTTTAGTTCAAAATACTCATTTAAAATAATGCTTTAAAATAATTGAAACTTTGTAGATCATGAATCAATTTTTCATGAATCGTTTTGGTTTTTAAAGCACATGGTTTTGTAAGTGATTGTAGAAATGGCAAATCAGTACATTATGCACATGTTTTCATAATAAAATCCATCCAGATGGAGTTCCATCCCTCCATCTTTATCCATCAAAAACTGAACAGAGTGTGTCCATACATTTAACTCAGACTGTATAAGCAACATCGAGTTAGAGGATGGCGCGTCACTCCATCGGATTTGGGTGAGCGTCAGCAAACATTTTTACATTCGTCTTACTGTTAACCATGATGGCATCAAGAAATTCTCAGAGCACATAAATTTGTATCCATTTATAATATCGTGTTATACGATAACTCGTGTATACTAATAAAGTGAAGGTGTGTATGCAACCTCAGCTAAGCCTCCTGGTGGATCCTTGGTGTGGTGACGTGGTGATCCCTACCTTGTTTTCAGTGATATTATTATTGTGCTGTCTTGGAACTCTACATAAGGATGTGGATGGTACAGCGGTGGTGAGGAAGGTGAAGGCAGGAGTGGCGCAGGACCCAGGTCAGCACTACGTACGCGGAAGACCTCACCAGCTCTGCCTTACAAAAATCAGGGTTTTATTTTGGAACTCTACATAAGGATGTGGATGGTACAGCGGTGGTGAGGAAGGTGAAGGCAGGAGAGGCGCAGGACCCAGGACAGCACTACGCACGCGGAAGACCTCACCAGCTCTGCCTTACAAAGAAGCAGGATTATTAGGAGCGGATCGAGGAATTTGTGGTGGGGTCATCTCAGTGCTCTTCTCTCCTTCATTCTAGTTTTATTTATCAACCGATCGTGCCTCCCCCTCCCCCTCCCGTCACTACTTCTCCTTCTCCTCGCGCTTCACATTTATTTCCTCGCCTCTTCTAATGCACTGACCTCTGGCTCTACCCGCTCTCCGGGAATGCTGCTCCTCACTCCTCTACCTCGCAGATTCCGTCTGTCCCTGCAACAATACAGCACTCGTGTGAGCCCCACTTATTTGTGTTCACCTTTTTCACCAGGAAGATTCCTTCAAAATTAATAGAACTGTTTATCCATAGGCTTCATTGATCTATGCAATTTCTTTATTACGGATGTCATGGATGCTGCTAGAAGATGAGTTTAGGTAAAATGAGAAAAACTGTATTAATTTCTTCAATTCTTACGTAGCCAAATTCTTTAATGCTTCCCATGAGATACTAATGGCCACTTGTTTATAGCATTGTGTTTGAATTCAAAATTAAAAAACCTTTACTATGTGGTGATTGAGCAAGTTATTGGTAATACTGAAAACTACTCATAATCCCCAGTAGAGATAATTGGAATTTTATAGGATTGAATGATTAGTTCAGATTATCTGATTCTTATCTAAAGGTTTCCAAATTATAGGTAAGAATGTCAGAACACACTGAAACTTTTAATTAAATTTAAAAAATCATTTCAAAACCATTTATACTTACTTATACTTACTTATACGTACTTTTATATATTTTTTTATTTATTATTATTTATTTATCGTTACTTAAAATCTATATCAGGTGCCATTATTAATTTTTAGTAAAACAGTTTCACGTGTACCCAGTACTTTAAATTTACTCTATCAAAATCGTGACAATGGGAGTCATCAAAATAAAATGAACGAGGTTTAAATCATTTTGGACTATTCATTGAAGTTTTTTTTTATAACTCCTTATATTAACCTTCAGGACAGCACGTCCATTATAACACAGTTGGGACAGTTGTAGGGAGTATTTCCTTAAGTGGAATCCTTACTTTGACTAGCCTTTTATTGCATCATACAGTAATATTTGTTTGCAAAGTTAAAGAAAGATTTTAGTTCCTGATCAGAAATATCACACTAGACACAAACTAGATCTTATGGAAGACAAATTTAGATTAACCCTGTTTAAAATCTCAATATTTTACTTCGGACCAAAATTGTTTAACTTAATTCCACTGCATATAAAGATATAATGATCCTGAAAAATTTCGTTCGATTTGATAAGGGCCCACTTGGTCGGAAAGGCTTTCTACAGTCTTCAGAAGGTCCTTGATGAGCCTATATGAAGTCAGCAGGTCAATCTGTAAATAAACTGTACATGCATGTATTATTTTATAGCATTACTCTATTCTTACGTGTATTTCATTTGTAATGCAACTGTGTGTGTTCTGATGTGCACTAAAAACTGTAAAGGTCAACTGTGTCAATAAAGTATTGAGTATAATATGAACTATAGGGGATTTTTGTCATTAGAATCGTCTCCAAACTGTGTACAATTTATTATTATAGTCCCTTATTTATAAATTATATTAGATTTTAGAAAAAACTATTAGTTATAATATTCTAGGAGGCGAGAGTAAATTTTCTTTGTATGGAAGTGTATTGAAAGGTTTAAAAATATGAAACAATAATGTAATCTCAAATCGTATTTTGCGTAGCTTCATACTCATAAAACCGACAGTTTGACTGATGAACAATTGCTATATCACCGCCAGACAACTGTGTAGTAATTACCCACCTTCAGTGTCTTCGTGTGGTTAGAAGACGCTGATTTAACATTTATTTTCGTGCATTAATGTTGCTTTCAAATCAGGCAAGCTATGCAAAGTACAATCTGAGAAAAGGTTGTGTTTTATTATTTTTATCCCTTTGATAACCTCGCCTTTTTATTTAGACCTCCACCAAAACTAGTGCGGTAGACGGTCGATTTCTTAAAGAAAAACTGTTCTATAGACTTCAAGAAAAATCAGGTTTTTTTTATTTTTATCAACACTTTCTGTAATCACCAATAAAGTATTCAAATAACAAATAACCAAGTGTTCATGAAACATACATAGCACATGGAACGTAAAGATTTAAAACAATAAAACTAGTAACAATTTACTATAGCCATCTAAGCTGTATATTTTTCAATACCTGTCATACGTCCTTCATTTCTGAGTCATACATCAGCTTATAACATAACTCGCCGAGATATAATCTAATTACACAAGATGATGTAAGAGTATAATGAATGAATTGCGGACATAATGAACCAATTGTTACCAGCTAAAATCACCTTGTTTTTGATGTGTCATCAATTAATACCCAATTAATGAAGAAAGTCTGAACTTCTGGGGATTATATACATATTAGTAGGTTGCTAAAATTCACTTTGAAATCAAGTTCAGCGAATTCATTGAAAACAGTCAATTGGCAATTAATCAAATTCCACCATTTAATCAGCAAAAAATTGCTATGATTCATTTTTAAAGCTTCACCTCATCCATGAGCATAATAAGAACATCAGGTGACACCGAAATATCTAATGCACTCTGACCTAAAATTTCACCGCCAATCACAGAATCTCGCCATCGTTACTCCTTGCAATCTGGCGTAATAAACATCCAGTGACTTTGATCAAACGTTAGCAGAAATTGCAAGATCTGCATCTGATCAGACCGTCTTTAACAACTTTCCACATGAAGGTGACAAATTTAACAAGGTATAGTCAGTAATGCACATGCCATATGGTGAAGGTCACTGCTGAAAGTATGTCATTTAAAGTGTATTTATATCCCTGAAATGATTTACTGTGGTCATAAAAAATATGTTATCTATATTCAGCCACACTTGGTTGGTGGCGTCATTCTACATTATCCATGACTCTCCAACACACAGGAACGTTCTTAAGGGGATCTTCTGCTGTCGTGGCCATTTTCAAAGAGTTTATAAATTTAATAATCATGGCAATGAAAAATTGATTCTTTCAAATCGGCAAAATGACCTGTAATCACTTTAATGACCTGGATCTGCAACTCTTTGCAACCATAGTTCCTGGATTCAACTTGGTTCCTTAATTGAACTAGATTATTCCTGGATGCTACGACCCCCTAACCTTATCAAGCCATTAGATGATTCACCTAACACTGAGATTTCTAAGAACTTAACCATCTAACTTCCGACAGCTTTTGCTCTATCAGATATCTGGCACTTGAGATTACCAGAAGCTTTAAAGTTCTCGACCTTTGGAAGACCTAGGACTCATGAAGCTCCTGGCCTATTAGAGCTCAGTCTTTGGAAAAGCGTCTGCACAAAACCTCTTGGACATTCTGCCATCGCCCACTAGGAGGAAAGTGATCTCTGAAAATACCAACCAGTCTTTAGTTCCCAGGAATTTAGCACGCCCAGACTTCGTGAAGTTGTTTACTTCTGCTACCACCAATCTTTTATGGAATATTACTCTAGGTACTATTTGACCTTTATAATGTTCAAACAAAACTTCGTTAAAACATCTGCAATAAAAATAAGCCCATCTCATGTGCATCGAAAGTTATTCACCTCACAAAAACTGCATTTTAATCACAGACTGCGACAGTTAGGGATCGACTAGTATTTGTTCCATAGAATAGTTGAAATCTACACACCCATGAGACGTCTGTGTTTAATAAACGGTTTTAACCCGCTTGAGTCCGATTGCATTAACAACAAAATTCAATTATTCATTTGTTTATAGAACAACGGTAGGCTACGAATTTTGTTATGATTTGTTAAGAATATGAACGCAATCTCGATGATACATGAACGGGCAGATTTTCATACATAATCATTACTGGAACTAAGACATATTCTTTTCAAAGAATACAGTGTAATTGGTAGATTAGAAATATTATCCACAACAAAGCACTTCGAGAAATCTACATGAGCTCTTGAATTCTTAGATTATTATGAACACGTTAAATGGATTAACTAAATTATGCTATATATTATTATAAAAGCAAAAACCACATAATGCGAAGACAGACGAGTTTTAGACCAATATGGTTTAACAGAACTATTATCTAAATCCGACCTTCAAGTAGCTTAATTTCACCGCGATTGCTGATTTTTTACTTAATACACTATACTCTTGTTTTATCACTATTGAATAGAATTCTAGAGTTATTAGTAAAATTAAATTTTGTTAAATGGTAAAGATGGGTGTATAAATGTCATATTCAGTGTCTAATTACAATCTAGTAACAGTGTACTAAAGATATGTGTTAAGTTTTACATTCCAATACAAACATTGTCTGTGCACTGAAATTGTAAAATCGTAGAACCTGACATTTGTATTGGAAATACAAAGATTATTGAGGGAATTTGATAGTTTTCGTTTATGTAATGAAGAAATATATTATTTGCAGTAACATTAACAATTGTATTAGTACGGTTTAACTTACAAGAATATTTTGAGCCAACAATTTATCCGCTTACGCTTATACTTGTTAATGTGCCGAACAAAGTCCACAAAAAAAAACAAAATTTTAGAGCATTTAGGCAATAGATAAAAAAGTAAGAAACAAGGCATCTATTGAAGAACGAGGGGTGAATTCGTGCTACAAGTCAAAGCCGGGATGCAGTAATGGCCAAAATGTTGTATTGAGTTTTTTTTATTCCCTGAGGTTTAGCGAAGTCTAATACTCGAAGGACTGCAACGATTTCTATTTTCTTTCTGTTTTCTATATGTCCGAGTATCTGCTAACACGATATCTCGGGGATGAACTGACCTATGAAGTTCGATGATGATCCATGTCAGCACATGGGTTTGGCTGAGCGTAGCGAAAATCTTTTTATTGGTCTTACGGGTAACCATGATGGCAACGATAAAATTAAAGAATAAATAAATTTGTAAACAGATTGATTACAGCTAAATCATTTTAAATTACTTAATTTTCTGACCTTGGTAGGTTATGGTAGTGGTGCATTTTTGTCACAAAGAACCCTAGCTTCCTCACTATCGCCGGGTTTTTTCCACTCCTGCAATACGAAAGGCCATGTTGGCAGTTCACAGCCATTCCGCCACATGAAGAAGGGCCTCATCACCTATGTGTGAAAATTTATAACTGACATTAAATATGCAAATTCAAACATTGCCTTTAAACGTTAGTTAAACACTTTTTCCTTGAAAGAATGCTATATACAATTGAGAATCTCTTCTCATATAAAGTTATTAGTGTCAATATATTTTATCTTTTGTATTGTTGATTGTGTTGTTAACGAACATTGCTTTAGTTAAACTATTGTAGTTATGACGAGTTTACTTGTAAACTGGTTTTTGAGCAAATAAATGTTTTGGTTCTTTGAAAATATTTAAAATTTTAATTTGTGATATTTGGAGGATTGGTTGGTAAGATTTGTTTTACTCTCTATCGAGTCCTCAGATAGTCAGTTTTACTACTTAAATTTGTATGTAGATAATATAGAGGTCGGAGATGGTGCATATCACTCCTTGGGATTTGGCCAACCGTTAATAAAGTCTACACATCAGGGTGAGAATTAAATTAACTATAAACTTGATATTTTTTGTGAATTTTGCCGGATTCTGGCAAAAACATTTTCTGTATGCCTGTCTGTTTAACTACCCGTATATCTATTTCCGCTCGATATCTAATGAAAAAGTGAGCTAAGGATTTTAAATTTTGCATGTAACGCGACCTCTATTTAGGCAACGCTTCTTTGATTATGAGTATGACTCTTGACCTTTTATGGGGTTGGGCAGAGCCTAACTTTTCGCAGGGTCTCTCGAAACGATTTCATCTCATCGTAACCTTCTCTTTTCATAATTACTTACTCATATTAATAGACTTAGACCCCCCCCCATATGGATAACGATGGTTATGTAGTTATGATTCAATGTGCTAGTTTATTTGATGAAAAAATTCACATTTTTTGAGAACACATGTAATTGTGAAATTCATTGAGGCATCTGCACCTAAGAAAGAAATCGATAGAGGAATCCCCCTAAAAAGAAACTGATAAAGGCATTTCCCTTAACAAAAATCTATAGAGGTACAGAACCTAAAATAAAGCGATAGAGGCATCACCTCCAATAAATAAAACGATGGAGGCATCTCCTCTAATAAATAAATCGATAGAGGCATCTCCTCTAATAAATAAAACAATATAGGCATCTCCTCTAATAAATACATCGATATAGGCATCTCCCCTAAGTAAAATATCGATATAGATGCATCTCAACTAAGAAAGAAAGCGATAGAGGAATCTCCACTAATAAATAAAACGATAGATGCATCTCCTCTAATAAATACATCGATAGAGGCATCTCCCCTAATAAATACATCGATAGAGGCATCTCCCTTAAGGAAAATACCGATATAGATGCATCTCAACTAAGAAAGAAAACGATAGAGGAATCTCTAATAAATATAACGATCGAGAGGCAACTCCTCTATAAAATATATCGATAGAGGCATATCCCCTAAGAAAAATATCGATATAGATGCATCTAAAACTAAGAAAGAAATCGATAGAGGAATCTCTAATAAATATAACGATCGAGGCATCTCCTCTATAAAATATATCGATAGAGGCATCTCCCCTAAGAAAAATATCGATATAGATGCATCTCAACTAAGAAAGAAAACGATAGAGGAATCTCTAATAAATATAACGATCGAGGCATCTCCTCTATAAAATATATCGATAGAGGCATCTCCCCTATAAAAATATCGATAGAGGCATCTCCCCTAAGAAAAATATCGATATAGATGCATCTCAACTAAGAAATAAATCGATAGAGGAATCTCTAATAAATATAACGATCGAGGCATCTCCTCTATAAAATATATCGATAGAGGCATCTCCCCTAAGAAAAATATCGATATAGATGCATCTCAACTAAGAAAGAAAACGATAGAGGAATCTCTAATAAATATAACGATCGAGGCATCTCCTCTATAAAATATATCGATAGAGGCATCTCCCCTAAGAAAAATACCGATATAGATGCATCTCAACTAAGAAAGAAAACGATAGAGGAATCTCTAATAAATATAACGATCGAGGCATCTCCTCTAATAAATACATCGATAGAGGCATCTCCCCTAAGAAAAATATCGATATAGATGCATCTCAACTAAGAAAGAAATCGATAGAGGAATCTCTAATAAATATAACGATCGAGGCATCTCCTCTATAAAATATATCGCTCGCTCACCGCACACGTGTGGATTGAAACGGGGATTTGTTAAAACGTTGAACATACCAAAGTGGTCAATCTTTCCCATATGACATAATAGTATAGCCTGACTTTTAAACATAAGTTATGGACATTTAAATAATAGTCTTATCACCGTCAGCTATAGTGAATATTGTAAAGCGCAAGCTATAAAAGTATGATCTTTGAAAGTTTGCCATTCAGAATTTTAACCGTGTCGCTACCCTTTCATTTAGCTTACCACCAAAATTAGAGTGGTTGACGAAATGTTAATCTCCTTTCATGGGAAACTTCTCTATCGCTTTCACGAAAAACTGATTGTTTTTTTATAAAGACTAGACAAATGAACATGTGGCATGAGACTCTCTTTAAATATAAACGTATTTATACTTTAAAACTTAAGTTCATGGCACTTGAAGCCTATTATTATCTTCCAAGGACCGGAGCTATAGATTCTTTTACATTACAATCTTTTTCGTTCAGTAACTAGGCAAATTTTAGAGATAATTTGCAAACAGAACTTAAAACAGCCCCAATTGGATTATCCTGCCACTTAGAAAACACTTTGTGCTAACCGCTCTATAGATTATACTACTCTATGATGCTTCCCCAATTAATTTATAAACAATTTTTAATTTGCTTTCATGTTTAATTGATATAATACTGAAATCAAAACAAACTGCATAGAATAATCAAACGCAAAGTTATGATTAAGTGAGTTTTGGAACAGTTCAATACTAAAAGGTACGCAGGGGATGAGACCGTACAGATGGAGGAATTTAGCTGCGCGCACGGAACCCAAATACTACCCTTTCAACAAATACTGTACTACAATTTTCAGTTAATTCAATAATATTCAGTTAATTAAAATACTAGAATAAATGTAATTTTATAATAACAAACGTAACCTACAATTATTGTTTTTCATTGGAGTTGTGTAATCCCACAAATGGTCCTCCTCTTGTGGGCCACTGTCACTGCTGTCTGTATCCGAATCATCTCGAACGGATACAATAAAGGATTCTATAATATTGTCAATCTGGGGTTCTGCGGTTGCAAAGTCCTTTTAGATTTTCTCCACGTGTAAGCACTTTGTTGACCACTCTTCTGCGCCCATACTTAGTACTTGCTATGTAACGTCATCAAGTCTTCAATTAGTTTCGGGACTCCACAAATTTTCAATTTTAGAACTTGAATTGGTTTCCGGCCTACAGAAATTGTCAATTTTTGACCTTTGGTTCTAGGACTCTACAAAATGTCAATATGGTGAATTCACTATGATCCAAAATATTACACAAATATCCAAGTTTTAAAGTTTATAAACCCTTTTGTATGACTTTACTTTCGTTTAATGAAAATAATAGATAAATGATTATAGTTTTATTTTATAAATTTAAAAAATTTAATAATCCCAAAATGTTATAATGTAGAGGTACGCCTCACTAAATGTCGCGTAACAGGCTCCGCGTGGCTGCATGTAAAATTTAAATTCTGTAGCTCATTACATTCTTAAGGTGTACTGTGGAGAGACAGACAGAAGTTGTGCTAGCCTACTGGTTGCTAGATGTACAGCATCATGTTGTTTACACAAATTACGTTTCATACAAAATTTAAAGTCACAAGGCGAAAGCTTTCTCTAGATATCTTGCTGATAGTTAAAATACCACATGTGTTACTAAGATACGTAATATAGTTTGTTTACAATTTTGTTTATTCGGCTATTTTCCCAGTTTACATTTTTATTTTAGCTGAATATCCTATTTTACAACATTAATATCCGGTATTATAAGTAATTTAATAATATTGTTTATCACAAACTAACTCTAAAGAAAGATTGTCTCATGTACTAATGCATTTTTCCTCACCGTCTATAATTTTCAAACCTATAGCCTATAACTCCCATCTAACTCTGCCCAATATTAAATTTTAAAAAGTTGTAATGTCCTGGATATCTGTATAAACTTTTTATCTCAAGGTCCAGGACGGTAAATGTCCTTCCAGTGGTCAGAACTCGGCAGTACCGTCATCCGACCGGCGTAGCCGGCGGGCGGCGCGTGTGCCGGCACAATTAGCCGATGTGGCCGGCGGAATCCCGATTCCAGAGTGCGAATGGCGAGGAGGTCGTGCCATGAAGAGCATGAGCCGTAACTGTACCGGGCAGGGGACAATGGTGGATGGAGAGGGATGGAGACTGAGAGAGGGACAAAGAGCGAGAGAGAGAGAGAGAGAGAGAGAGAGAGAGAGAGAGAGAGAGAGATCGCTGGCATTTCGCCAGGACCTACGGACGTTGCACCTTATTGACTCGTCCCGAACTTAGCCGATCTTTCCCGATCTTCCCCGAACACCAGTGATTCTCCCACTATCCTTCTTCAAACTCGGTCGTCTATCGTCACTTTTTGCAATGAACTTAATCCGGACTGAGCAACAAGTCTAATGCTCCAATGCCACTCTGCGGCACTTCCCGCTACCCCCGTCACGATGTCCAGTGCTTGCTATCAGAGTCGGAAGCTCGGGTGTCGGAGGACACACACTTATCGATCGACGATTAGGCTGTTCCCACCTCTTCCCACACATCACACTGCTCGTCCAATGCTATCAGGAATTCAATTCCGTTTGCATAACTTTCCAAATTTTGACTCGTTTATTAATTAAAATGTCCCATTATTTTCAATTAATTCTCGTATGGGCAGTGAACTATAGCAGCAGCGTGTTTGTTAAAGGATAAAATGTGGATCGACTACTAAGAGCTGTGAACCATCTTTAATTAGTTCGATAAATTTTGGATTCTTTAAAGATTTTGGGGAAATACACATATCGCAATTTTGTGAAAGTTTAAGGTACACGGCTGTTTATATTTACATAATTAATTCCAACCGCACATATTCCGCTGTTTGGAAAGACGGTATAACTAAATATTCTATATCTTTGGGAACAACTTAAATCAAAATTGCACTTTTGAGCAGTTAGATAAATTATTCAAAATGAAAATCTGATTACAAGATTCCGAAGCGAAGTACTAAAACCAGTTCATTATTTTCAGATTTACAAAAATTGAAACAGAAAGATTACTGTAAGTGTGTTATGTTCACACAGGCATGGTAACGAATTTTCTGTTTTCAGCCATATGTTTATGGCTCCTGTTAGATTAGTAACTTAATATTATTTTAATGAACTAAACTATATTGACTTTAATCTCTATCACTGACTTGTTAATAATTGGGCATGGATTTACAGTAGACAGGTTATCGGAATAAATCTCATCTACCTACCTTTTCTAAAAAATACTGCTTTTAAAATTTAGAAAATGTACCTTAATGTACAATTTAACTCAATAATTTACATAAAAATTAAAATGTTAATGTTAAAATTATATAATTTCACATGAACGTATAGATAAGTGTTTTTTTTTTAATGAATGAATGAACAACATTAACAATACAAATGGTTGAATAAAGATATGATTATTTATTTTAAGCATATACAAAAATTAATTAATAATAAAGTAATTCATTCAATGTTCCGATGTGTATAGAACGCTGCAATATTGTACAGTTCTCGGTGGAGTGCGAGCGTGTAGTGTCGCCATATATACACAGACCGCGGGGACTACAGGTGGGAGGACCGATGCAACTAGGTGTCGAAAGGGATTCACATCTCTACCTGTAAATATAAAATTGATAGATTGTCTCCCACACAGTACATCATCTAATGGTAATCTGAGTGGACACTTACACCTTAGTAGCAGCACTTGTTCTCCTTTTAGACTAAGTAGATTAGCAAATTATTTAATGTTACTTCTTATATCACTAAAATTACATAATTTTTTGTTTGTTTTGAAAAGAAAACCTTATTACAGATACCATTATAAATTAGTGGATCTGTTACACATTCAAATAATAATTATAGATACTAACTAAATGTGTAAATAATCTTACATTCACGTAAATAGCAAAATTAACTGTGAATGAGAGTTTTTCAAACGAACTTAATCAATTTTTTCGGTATAATTAAGTCCATATAAGCTGATTTTGGACTTATCGGACAAAAAAGGCAAAATAAAAAAGAAATTTGGTTTGGTAAAAGGAAATTATAAATTTGGGTTAAATCATTTGCAATCCATATAGTTTATCAACATAGGCACAATAACCGATGACAGGACCAGTGGGAGACACCTCAAAGAACTTGTAGTTTTGACGGGTTCTAAACCCTCATTTTAATGATTTGCACCCAAAGTCAATATATTCGAGATATCGCATTTAATTTAATTGTTTTATTTCCATAAATTTTGTTATTTAAAAGAACAAAGCTTATCAGCGGGGTTCTACTTAGCCATAAGAATTACTATTTACTATTTAATTACTATTATATATATATATATATATATATATATATATACTACTATACTGTATTACTATGGTATATATACCTCCCTACCCCCCAAATATAGAAGTGCAGTGTACTGGAATTGATGGAACATCGGCTTTCTTAACGTCAGTTTGAAAACATATTTGGACAATATTCTAGATTACCAAAATTTTAACCATGTCTAATTTATTTAGCCCGTTTATTACGTGTTCTATAACAAATTTCTATATCCAATAAAGGTATGGATACACTCTGTTTAGTTTTTTTTATGCATAAAGGTGGAGGGATAGAACTCGGGACACCTTTCTAGGAAATATAAGTGAATTTTTTAACAACTTTGCCCATTTCCCCGAATTGGGATTGGGATGACTACAGCATAGCAGCTCTTTGAAATTAATTAAGTTAAAAGCATGGATGTATACAGCTCAATCGTCAATGGACAAAGATAAAACAATGAAATCAGGACGGATGTATACAGCTCAATCGTTAATGGACAAAGATAAAACAATGAAATCAGGACACCCCTCTAGGAAACAAAAGGGAACCTTTTCCCCAAAATGGGCTTTTGGGGGGCAGTTTAAAATTATTAAATGTAAAGTTACAGTAGCACTAGTAATTAAAATTGCGTTAAGCAATAAAACGGCTAAAACTTACTAACCTGTTTTTTTATACCAGATTGTCAAACTGCTGCCCAGGACAGTCTGACAATGTCCAAGCTTGTTGTAAAAACTTGATACGGCACGCTGTATGGATTCCCACGGGAGTTTTTGGAATTTGGAATTAGGAATTTCCCCTACTATTCTGTTCCTAAGGTCATTAATATACTGGGTTTCGTTTTATAAACGTTGTTTTAATGTGACCCCGCACAAAGTAGTCAAGTTAGATCTGGTGATCTTGGTGACCACTCTATACTTCCTCTTCTGTCCATCCAACGATGTAGAAAAATATTAATAAATACTCGCGGACATGCAGGCCATAGTGTGGAGGTGCTCCATCCTGCTGGAACCAAACCTCATTATAGTTGTTGGTTGTTACTTGGATAGCTGGATAAACCTGATGTCGTAACATTAACTTTTATACCTCGGCATTAAGGTTTCCATCAATAAAAAGGGCCCAACAAACTGATTCCTCATAATACCAATACAAATGTTTAGTGCTGGGTATTTTGCTCTTCCATCCATTGAGGGTCAGCCCAATAACAAGCATTGTGTCTGTTAACGTTACCGTTTGACATGAAAGCTGCTTCATCTCAGAAAAAAAAACTTGTTTAATCAATTGTGTTATTATCAATATTCCGCATCACTATGTCACAAAATCAAATGTACACTTAATAACCACTGTCGTGTAAAACTTTACAAACTGATGTTTGAGATATACCTAATATTTGAGAAACATTTCTTGTCAAGCCATGAGGAGTTTCTACAACAGTCTGCAAAATATCAAGTGACAATACTTCGTTTGTAGCCGACTTTGGTAGTTCAGGTTTGGGGTGGTCTTTAACGTTGCCTGTTTCCTGGAAACGTTGGATTGATTTTTGAACTCCTGATTTAGATACAGGGTTTCGATTGCGATAAGTGTCATTAAATATATTCCTTACTTCATCTTCATCTCACCCGGTCTTCGTAGCCTCGCATCATCAGTATCATAATTCGCTCTTGTTTAATTAAACAGGTTTGAGTTTGTAAGGAACGTGGTTGTCTATAGTTGAAGTTCCTTCTGAATGTAGATGTTCTTGTTTCGACTCGATTAATTTTTAAATAATTTAACTAACTGCCATTTTGTACTGGTTTGAGATAGAAAGCTCTAGTCTCAACTGTTCTTCTTCTTTTATCAAAACCTTTCAAATGTCACTTAATGGGTCACAAATTTAAACTTTGAGCCGCCCCTCGAAAATCATTTTGGAGGAATGGGCATAGTTGTAACAGTGATTAAAAAAATTCATTAATATTGCCTAGAAAGGTGTCCCGAGTTCCATCAGTCCATCTTTATCCATCAAAAACTAAACAGAGTGAATCCATACTTTGTATTTGGCTAAGTGTGAGTACGTAAATATAACTTTATCAATGTATGTGTCATAAAATGTTTAGTATCCCATCAATGTTTCAGTACATACTTAAACAATAATATAATTTAATGTTTAAGTAATTAAAGTCAGTGTTTGATATCAAAACCTCTTCAATGTTTATGTGTCAGTGTTACGGTGGCAATGTTCTGTGTTATTATGTGGCTAAACTATGTGTATTATATCTCTGTATAATACACATGACGGCCTACCCTCTCTACACAGGTAAGGTCTGCTGTTAGTGTCAGTCTATTGATTACACCCATTACAAGTTTCCCCACATACATTTCAGAGCAGAGTGATTCATGGATCTAGTTTTGTATAGTTTTGTATGTTTATGTACAACTGTATGGCATTGCTACATTGAAACGCCACATTATCGTTGTTGTATTAATAGGCTGGATCACTTAGACATACTGTATTTCCCTAACCCAGTTATTGGCGATGGAAGGTTAAAAATACATAAGCATTTCGGATATTGTTATGGCATCGTTAATGTTACAAACTTGCTTCACCTGCACTAGTTCGGGTGTAACATGTTGCTTGTGCTCTCCGCTCCTACGCCTTGATATCGCTTAGGTTAATGCTCTCCAGTTTGGACTTCTTGCAGTTTATCAGGTACCATTCAATTATGTAACTATAGGAAGTGTCGGTCCATTACCACAATTATCAGTGCTTTAATGCCTTAGGGACATTTTAACCTGAGGTAGAGGGTAGATTTCAATCCACAAAACGCCACACTCTTTTGCTGTACTCTTTTATAACCTAATTCTTCAGCCTATTACAATTAACATAAATCAATAGGATTTTCAAAATTAGCGGTGTCTGAACACCGTTTGTTTTTTACAATGGCAGCGGCAGTATATTAGAAAATGGGGTGTTTTTTTTGCAAATTAAAAACAAATAATGATAAAAAGTGAATTTCCCATTAAAGTTTTCAGCCACAACTGCGGCGGTAGCTCCAGCGGCTCGGGGACTAGTGACGGTTCAGGCGCGGACCCTCTGCTCACCAATCATGTAAATAGCCGTCTATTCCTACCCGATACAAGGCGCGATGGCGCGGTGGCGCGCGCGGGTTGGCGCGATGGCGGGACGACAGGGCGCCTTGTTTGGTGTGTTTACCGGGCACGGACGTTTTTAGCCCACATTCCCACAGCAATAGCCGAGCCCTCAATTCCGGCGTCTCGCGTCCTCAGAGGTGGGCGCCGTTTTGGCGGCAGAGCGGGAAAATTCCCTTCAAAATGCGCTATTTTTGTATGACAATCCCGGCAAGACAATTTGCTTCTCTGTGGATGAAGATTCAAGAGTTCTCACCACGAAAACCGTAGTTTGTAAATTAAATTCTGTCTAGTGCTTATTTTAAACTGAAGTATTTTGTAGAATATCCAATAATGCAAGCATCAATTGAGAACTGGGTTGTTTAGTTCCTCGAAAGGTATAATGGTTAGAAAGTTCAAAATAGCCTACATAGAAATTGAGTGCAATCGACGTTCTACGGCCAATTTACATCGAATAATGATTGTCAAAATGCTAAATTTCGTCCAGTAGTTAAATTGAGTAATTTTTGTACAACATTCGCTTCTGTTTGTTGTTCACTTCCAAAAAGTAAATTCAGCATTTTAACTTCAAAAGTTTTCTGCTAAAAATGTATTTATTATTTCTGTAGGACAAGCATTCTGTGAATAGTGTAGTTTTCCCCTTACTGAGGTCGTTTGGTTGCAATAAAAATGTGATAAAAGAGGATAATCATTACGAGTCTAATTTCAAACTGGCCACAACGTTTCAATCGTGTTATTAAACACCATTCAACATTGAATTCAGTCTACTTTTGTCGCTTTTCGAGGAATCTATCTGAGCGTTTTGGGGAACTTAGTAAAGGTCAACCAGTTTTTATGCTGATACAATTTTGGACCACTCACCAATTAATGACGATGTAGGCTATTCTTCTAAAAATACTAATAGTAAACTGGTATTGTTAATTTTTGTTACCATTTAAATAATTCGGTTTAATTTCACTACTTACAGTCTAGGACCTGTTTTAAAAAGAATGTAAATGTTGTAAGTATAAGGAAAAGGCGATGGCAATTATTTAGTGTTTTCACTTTACACTGTCAATGTACGATACGAAATGTAATATTAAGAAACATCTATTACGCCATAGTATTTTTACCAAAACAAACATATTAAATTGGTTCTTAAAAAGTTACAATAACCTAACAATTATAAACGATAGAGTAGTAGATGAAGTCTATGTAGGTAGTACAACAACTTAATACGACTTGAATTAGCTTTATATTATTCGCTCACTGCTAACATTTAAATCTTCAATAAGTTCTAAGTGACGTGGAAATAATAAATCCACCAATACAACAACAAGCGAGACACAAGGATAGGTTCCACGCTTGAGATGATTGTTTGAGTGAGAGAGTGTGTGTCGCAGTTGTGTTTACCTTAAGAGTTTCCGTTCTGCTTTTAGACCAAACCCTCCTCGCAGATCACTCTCTTTCCCTTCACCTAATTAAATTATATGTTATTTCCAATTAATTTGAAGAGATAAATCGTTACCCATATTTCGGTTACAGAGAAGAAGCAAGTCTTCAACACAATTAACCTTTTTGTACTACTTTTAATTTGCGGTTGAAGATGAGTTCAGTTGCACGATCGTCATGGAGTCATCAGGGTATCATCAGGAAACTTAGTTTGGATGAAGATATCTCCAAGCATACAAGAGATCAGTTATGGACATAGGAACGACATCCACATCTCTGCAACCCTTAGAACCGCTGTTCGACGCACATCAACTAAAGGATATTACTCAGGGTTCTCTAGAATATTACGTAGTTTGGATGATGATATCTCTAACCATACGAGAGATCAGTTATGGACATAGGAACGACATCCACATCTCTGCAACCCTTAGAACCGCTGTTCGACGCACATCAACTAAAGGATATTACTCAGGGTTCTCTAGAATATTACGTAGTTTGGATGATGATATCTCTAACCATACGAGAGATCAGTTATGGACATAGGAACGACATCCACATCTCTGCAACCCTTAGAACCGCTGTTCGACGCACATCAACTAAAGGATATCACTCAGGGTTCTCTAGAATATTACGTAGTTTGGATGATGATATCTCTAACCATACGAGAGATCAGTTATGGACATAGGAACGACATCCACATCTCTGCAACCCTTAGAACCGCTGTTCGACGCACATCAACTAAAGGATATTACTCAGGGTTCTCTAGAATATTACGTAGTTTGGATGATGATATCTCCAAGCATACGAGAGATCAGTTACGGACATAGGAACGACATCCACATCTCTGCAACCCTTAGAACCGCTGTTCGACGCACATCAACTAAAGGATATCACTCAGGGTTCTCTAGCATATTAGTTTGTATGATGATATCTCCAAGCATACGAGAGATCAGTTGTGGACATTGGATCGACTTCGATATCTCTGCAGTTATTATTTGTATAAATAATACACAATTATGTTTGATGTATTGTATAAATTACAAGAATCTTAGAATAGGCTGCCACAGCTCCGTGCAATCTTCAAACAATTCTTAAATCACTCTTATCTTATAAGAGAAGAAACCTTGCCAAATGAAGCTATCGCTTACTGAATGTATTGTTGTTTTTAGACAGTAGACCTTGAAACTATTTCCATTAATTGACTGAATATATCTAGGATGTCTTGTTTTAAATGAGTGATTAAGCAGTTAATTGTAAATTCTAAATACAACAACGAGTTTGTGAATCACACAATCAGCCAATAGCGAGGTGAAGCTACTGACTGTGATACAGAACACTAGAGGTGAACATCCGTCTAGAATACGGCATAAACAAATATACGAGTGCTTCAAAGCGCGCGGAAAATGACAATGCGCTTAAGCACGATTTTTAAGCCCATTTGCACGTCCTGTGCTTTGTGATTACCGCCAAGTTGCAGTCTTCACACCCTGGATTATATTTACTGAATGAGCAGTTATAGTAATGTTCTCGTTTACGAAGCTAAGTTTGGAATGACTACAGAGATTACTTAACCTCAAACAATGAAGTATGAATCAAACAAATTGCTTGAAACGTAACATAGTACTTGAATCAAATAAAGTAGTACAGGTTTTATCAATCCCTTCTTTCCACTATCTATTCTTTCTCTCTTTGTCCAACCAGAGAAGACAGCAAATGGAGACAGAGGAACACGTATGTAGAACTATGTAGAAGTTCTTATTATATCAATTTTTATTGAAGTATGCGATGACTACTAATATTCCAGGGTGGACCAATTTCTTGTTGTAAATCCATGGAGAGAACTACAGTATTGAGTAATAAAGTTGATTCAAAATTGCCAATTCGTGAATTTAGATATTTTGACTGGTACATGCCCCATGGGTGTGTATTCACGGCATTAGTCTATCAGGGTACATGTTCTGGATCTGTCCTGTCTATCCTTGTAAAGCTTGCTTCCCTAGTGCTCGTACAAACATAATATTTATTTAAATGCTCATTCTTAAAAGCACATAATCTATAAAACCCTCAGGAGAAATCACTTCTAGATGATTTACACCTTCCAGCTGAAACTACAATGGGTATAGCAAAGACTGCCCCTTAAATAAGGACAATTCTATAGATGTCCAGGAGCGGCACATCGTTAACCGTAAATGTCTAGATATTGGGGTTGAAGGGCGGATCGATATGACGATATGCCTTGTGTGCTGCGGGAGATGACTATTGGAATGGCTTAATATCTCCTTTACAGTTAAAGGCTGTTGCTAGTCTGGACATAAGACAATGGGTAAACGGACTGTAGGTCCACGTCGTAAAACTGCCGGAAGCATTTCCTACCTGCTTCTTAAGGGATGGACAGTGGGTCCCAGGCCGGGATCGTGGACCCACTGTCCGACTCACGGGTTTCTTTTGACGAGGGGTTGACAGGGGATCGTCGTAATCACTCTGCAGCACTTGAACGAATGTTCCAGATCTATACTCTATATCTGCTAAATATTGTTCATTTAAAACCTATCATTAGCGTCATTATGTAAGCTAGTATATCTCTGTAGGCAATACGTTTCGTTATTATTTATTTTTGATTTATAGGCAAGAGCCACTATTTAAAGTAATAAAATATTTTGTTTTCGTATCGTTACCTATTTAAAGTAATTTTAAACGACTATAAATGTGATATATTAGATATAACCTATTGGTTGTTTTAATTATCAAGTGTTAATAAAACAATAAATAAACTTTCCATTTCTATTAACTTGTACTACGTGAAGTGTCTACTCGTAGATACATTATTAGGGCCTATACTAACTATGGACCAAAAGAAGGAATAATTAATACTTAATTACTTTAGATGTTTATGGTTCATTAGGATAATGCCGAATTACTCCGATAGTAATATAGTGATGTGTGGAATTTGTTTAAATATAATTCAAATTAGCAATCTACTTCATATGTGATAGCTTGAGTTTTGGTTTGAGTAAACTGTTGTTAATATGTACTGCTTTAGCATTCTACGCTGTGCGAGTGTAGTGGAATCATCACTGATCACAATGAAGAATGAGCGCAGGTATAAAAACTAATGCACGGCCAGGTCAGTTTTGAAAAGTAGGACAGTTAGTCCACAGGTGTCGGCGTGGACTAACTGTCCTACCCTGCAGAAAGGTGACGTCAGCCACCCTCGTCAAAACTAGGCGTGGACCTACAGTCCTACAATCAAGACAATGGTTTACGCTGCCCGCTTTGACTGGATATGCTGGAACAGAGTTGGCCTTTCCTTCTTCCAAGGTGACTTGACTGAGCCCACTATCCTCCTCACGGATCTCGACAGGAGAGGGCCTTACCCACCACCCATCCTGAATATCCTGTCACCTCGTAACGCAAGCCCAAAGGTTCTTTTAGGACTAAGCGCAATGAGAGGTTTCACAGTTTCTTGTTCTATATAATCTACCGCAGCCTGTACTCCACAGTGGAAGGGATTTTTTTTCATTCGACTATTTATTGTTAAAAGTAAAAAACAATAAAGATGTCTTATTATACCAGGCGAAGTTAGGGCTAAGAATTCCTCTCTAACACTTAACCTGAGGACCAACGGCTTAAAGGTGACTTCCGAACCACCACCAACGGCCCGGGCAGGCGGGCTGCTTGCAAGGACAGGATCGCTCAGCGGTCACTCATCCACGCAGCAACCACGCTCGCCGTTGCTTGATCCGGTTATCTCGCGATAACCGTTGTACCCGCTACACTGCGCCATGGGCCATTGTTAATCTTCAGTAAGGATCTTCTCAAGGTATGTAAACACAGAGCATACTTACTTTTACCACATAAAATGTATCTCTTGTTATGGTCCAAACTTTCCTTAAAAAGGAGGAAAGTACTGGTGTAGAAATGGATAAAACTAAGTAAGCTGAGAGGAAGCTATATTACCCTGCAAACTATTGTTTTAATAAGCCACAGAGCAGGAAACACACTTATTTAACTCTCGTTAGTAGCAGAAGTCTGAGCACCGCCGGTTATAGTGTTAATGTAGCTTATTAACACCAGCCAATTACTCTCTCCGAGTTGTTAAAGCTTAGCGACGAGAAAATACGCTGAAGCTGGTCCGAGCAGATAGTTTTACTTCATTTTAATATTTCCCAGAGAGCGGGGGTTCTTCATTTTAAACAGTGTTTGTAGTTCTCTTCAATATGTATGAACCTTATTGGACGCTACTTTTACATTTGTTTATGCGATTAAAGATTACACTGGTATAATTTGCTGATAACAACTGCGTTAGTCTACAAGATGGTAAGGAATTCGTCTTTTCCATTCTATCATGCAGTTTTAATTTGATGAATTTATAATAGTACTTGCTAAAGACTTATACAGAGTGTTACAAAAACGTATGGCTGGCTATCCTTTGAAGATTCTATGTAATTCTAAGCTAAAAATGAAGAATATTTTTTTTCCAATTTCCACTTTGTTTAGCAGCTATACGCCATTTTGTTTTTTTTATTGAAACAATTGTATCGTTGCTTTTTAAAGCAACCTTAGTTTTACCCCATGAAATCGAGTTTAGCTTTAAACACTTTTATCCCGCTTAATCGTGGCTGTAGACTTACGGTAAATGTATTATATAAAACACATGAATATTACGCGTCGTAACGATTTTTTGTTTTGTAACGTGTATAATTTTCGAGTATTCAAGCGGTGAAGTAAAGGAGGTTTGTGATTTTTTCGTAAGAGAATATAAAAATTTTCTTAAATTGTATTTAACTAATATATTTAATGTTTTAAGTCATAAATAAACAAAAAAAAACATATGAATAACTGTAGCTATAACCCATGGAATAACGTAAATATGTCATATTTTTATTTTCAGCCATATAGCCTAATTATAACATTGCCTAAAGTTCCAACTTTAAATAAAACTGCATCGCACCATTGGAATAACGATTACAATGTGATGATTTCGTATATAGCATATAGCCTACAGTAAGTTTTTGTGAGGTTTGGTGTGGGCTAACTAAATAATTCAGAAACACTTTTAACCACAATAATCTACAATATTATATAATCACACAAATGCTTGCGTTTAATTGTGTGATGCACCATGGACCCGCGTACTCTAACGTGTTCCTCATTTTTCACTCTGTAACAATATTTATTTCTACGTTATTCAGTTTCTTTCTGATTCACAAATCAACAGTTTTAACGGTTGTATAAAGGGAAACGTTATCAAAACTTATTCATAGATACTTTTACAACATTCAGTATTTTAATTACAAGATCACAAATGATTAATAGACTTTGACATCGACGGAATTCCCGTAATTATAAATTATGCCCGAAGACACAACTGCAAACTGTGTTGGGAAGTCATTAACCGATTTTCCAATACATTATAAAAGGTATTCACAATTGTAAATTCCGTATTAGAAGCCTTATTTGAGTTCTGGTTTTCTGGGAAGAATTGTCACGAGTGTTTACCAACGTTGTATATGAAACAAGATTGTTCTGAAATATTGATTTACGGTGCCACATTGTCTTAACGATATTTTTAATCTACCCCCTCCCCTCAGCTTTATTTGAATGCTAGTTTTGTTTCGAAGAATTGTTACGAATGTTTACTAACGATACCTATAAAAGAAGATTGTTCTGAAATAATGATTTACGGTGCCACATTGTCTTAACGATATTTTTAATCTACCCCCTCCCCTCAGCTTTATTTGAATGCTAGTTTTGTTTCGAAGAATTGTTTACGAATGTTTACTACGATATATAAAGAAGATTGTTCTGAAATAATGATTTACGGTGCCACATTGTCTTAACGATATTTTTAATCTACCCCCTCCCCTCAGCTTTATTTGAATGCTAGTTTTGTTTCGAAGAATTGTTACGAATGTTTACTAACGATACCTATAAAAGAAGATTGTTCTGAAATAATGATTTACGGTGCCACATTGTCTTAACGATATTTTTAATCTACCCCCTCCCCTCAGCTTTATTTGAATGCTAGTTTTGTTTCGAAGAATTGTTACGAATGTTTACTAACGATACCTATAAAAGAAGATTGTTCTGAAATAATGATTTACGGTGCCACATTGTCTTAACGATATTTTTAATCTACCCCCTCCCCTCAGCTTTATTTGAATGCTAGTTTTGTTTCGAAGAATTGTTACGAATGTTTACTAACGATACCTATAAAAGAAGATTGTTCTGAAATAATGATTTACGGTGCCACATTGTCTTAACGATATTTTTAATCTACCCCCTCCCCTCAGCTTTATTTGAATGCTAGTTTTGTTTCGAAGAATTGTTACGAATGTTTACTAACGATACCTATAAAAGAAGATTGTTCTGAAATAATGATTTACGGTGCCACATTGTCTTAACGATATTTTTAATCTATCCCCCTCCCCACCCCCGCCACAAATGTCAGCGAATGAAGCAACAGCGGTGTTATGAAGGCCGTACTGTCGCATGGTCGGCTATCAATCTCTCTGTGTCAACACGGTGATATTAAAGACATTAAGCCCGCGTTTCATAACAACTTATCGCAAAGGTTAATAGTGGAATCGCGTGAAAAGACAAACTTTTTATAGCCATCGCAGCCCACGCACCCGCTCGTAACCTTGGGACAGTGCATTGTTGTGACTTTGTCCGGTCCATTCATTACTACATTGTTAATTAATAACAACAAAAAACTGGGCAAAAAATGTTTCGCACGCGTTATGTATTTCACCGTGAAATGGTTTGAATGTCTGCATTTTGTTATGGTGATTACGTATGTATAAGTATGTTAATTATATTTGTATGTATATGCTCTGTGGTGTAGTGGCAACATACGAGTATTTGCCCGGTAAGTGAGAGAGCGGGGTTCGAGCCTCGTCGGAGCAAGTTCTTTTTACCATTCAATGTTTACTGGAAAATTAAAGGGTATTAATACGGCCCGTCACAGGTTTGACAATTCCCATGTATAGGTAAAACAATAAAACTTGGTATCTTTATTATTACTGAATCTATAAATCTACTTTTTGAAGTAACTACCATTTTTTGTCATGACAGGGGGATGGCCCGCAGGGAGTCAGAAGGAGTTATAAGATAGAGTATAGGACGAGTAGTACATCAAATTAAAGGGTTTTTATTACTAGAGTACAAGGCCGCAAATCCGACCTCAAGAGGTTCACTATTGACATTGGTTTCAAGTTTGAAACATTTACAATGTGGGTCTTGTTCTAGATGGTTTGATATTCTTGTCTTGTCTCAAGTTGTGAATGTTAAAACTTAATAAATGAATACAGAACTTAGAAGACAGAAAAATGTTTAAAGTAGTTATTGGCTCTTTACATCCAATAGAGGATGATCTACAAGGAGTTGGGAAAAAAATTAACATAAGCATATATCCAGATTGACATAGTACTAAAGTGTAATGTAAGATGTAGACTACATTAAGTTAAGTCCAAAGGCTAACCTAAAAATAAGAACTTTGTATTGTAATAACTTATTTACTTTCCCTTTCCCGGGAAATATAAAGGTGACTTTCCCTTTATCACTCAACTCTGGTAAACAGCCCCATTCAAAATGTACTTCTGTAAGTTAATAAAGATGTATTGGACACCTATACTCGTATTTAAGAAGTATATTTAGAGAAGAATTTCAGAAAACCGACAATGATAATTATATATAAGAGTTTCTTGTTCCTTCCATTAACGGCAAATGTTAAAATAAGGATTACATATTCGAAAAAAAAAATAATAGATTTCTTGTTTTTTTATTGTATTTTCAATACTGTGATCTATATACAGTATTATATTATATTATCTTTATTAAACTTTTTTTGGAATAAAATTTAAATTGCACAGTTGTTGAGAAATAAATTAAACCTATCATTTTTTTTATTTTGAAAATAATTGCTGCAATTTATAAACGCGTAAGATGGCTTCACTGAACTACCACGTGTAACTGAGTCGCAACAAAGCACGGCAAGCTCACAAAGCACTGGACGCGGAAGTGGATTGTGTAAATCGTGCTTAAGCTAAAGTTATCCGCTCAATTTGCCGCGTGTCTTAAAAGCTTTCGTATTTGTGTTTATGCCACGTCGTGGGCGTTCTTTCCGAACTTTCAATTAAACTAAGTTGTAACGAGCATACTCCTGCAACCGCTTCTCTAGTTCTCTAGTTACGTACGCTAGCAAATTATTGTATGTTAATTAGTACGCTTTATTTACGTAATTCTACGCCGGCTACAGTTGATGTGGTCACATAATTTTCCTATGCACCATTACAGGGCCATGTTATGTTCTTGAAATTAAGTTTGCAGTCGAAAACAGAGCCAATTTGTATCCCCTAAGCACATGGCTAGTTTTAAATTTGGAACAGGAATTTCCTGTAAAATATCAATCCAGGGGAAATTACAAAAGATTTAAAATTTGATTCCTAGTTTTTCCTCTAATAATCGTCACCTTTACTCAATTAAAACCAACCCTGAGACACGAAAACGATAATGATACCCTTCAGGAAACAAGAACTTAGAGACTTAAAAGAGTTTTACATATGACTCCCTCGGCTCTTGGACTTATTATAGGTACACTCGCAAGTCCTTATAACTCCTTACATAAGCTTTCACAACCTCTCGTTCTACTCTTTAGGAATATGCGGCCGTTGTCATGAGATTGCACAGCGTCCAAATATTGCTAACTCAATAAAGGTCTTCAGTTATTTCGACCTTGGTGCAGCAAATCATCTACAGCCAAATTATCTTAGCAATTACGGTTTAACATCTTTTGACTGAAGATGCCTCTTCCAAAGACAAAATATGTTACCAATTACAGTTTAACAACTTTTGACTGAAGATGCTTCTACCAGAACCAAAATATCTTACCAATTACGGTTAAACATCTTCTGACTGAAGATGCCTCTCCAAAAGCCAAATTATTTTACCAATTACAGTTTAACATCATTTGATTGAAGATGTCTCTCCCGAATCAAAAATATTGCAAGACTTTAACGTATTTAAGTGTGGTGTTAGCGAAAACGAAGAAGAAAATGTGATAATAAGGAAAGAAAAACTGGATGCGACCGAATATCAAAGGACCTGACAGAACGTAACCAAGGTCTTTACCGACTGATTGCACTTTTTCCCCGGATTAGTGCCTCTGTTACTTTGCAATCCTTTGACACTTTGAACGAAAAATCTATAGGTTTCTTCTTCAGACCAATATAAATTAATATTACTAAGTCTTTATGAAATTTCTACCGGAGTTATTGCACAGACAGACAGACAGGCAGAAAGAAAACGACATGATTTTAAGTAGCCCTGACTTCAACATTTTCACTTTAATAAATGTGTAGATATATTAGCCGAGATCTGCTGATCATCTTATTGAAAACAGAAAAATTCGTATAGTTTCATGGAAAGATCATATTGGTAAATTTATCATACATAAATCAGGACTTGAGACCAAAATTTTCAGACAGTTGTTGCCGCCAAATGATCGTTAAAGATTAAAACTGTATATTTTTATACTAAAAATGGTACTTTCAATACACAGCCAGCCACGAAGACCGGTTAATCCAAGATGTTGCCAACTTTGCGGCGTGAAATACTCACAACTCAGGGACTCGTGCTCAATATTCAAGTGCCAAAGCTCACAGAAAGTTCAGATCATCCCCTTATCAGTGCGTACTTACTTATTGATCAAAATTCCATCCAACACAGAACATAAGGTAATTATTGAGTTAAACTCAGTGCTTAGCTATGTTTGCTATGCTATGGGACCAGGATGTGTAGGCCTATACTTAAAGTGACCTTGTTGGCAGTGGGAGTCAGACTGGCACTCAGCCTAACGCTGACGCGTGAACTGTAGGCAGTGCCTAGACAGTTCCCAGACAAAGTGACATCCAGGGACAAAGCTAGTGTATGCAGTAACTTGGTAGTAGGATGTGTTTATCTACAGTGACCTTGTTGACAGTGGATGTCAGACTGGCACTCAGCCTAACGTTGACGCGTGAACTGTAGGCTGTGCCTAGACAGTTCCCAGACAAAGTGACATCCAGGGACAAGTTAGTTTATGCAGTAACTTGGTAGTAGGATGTGTTTACCTACAGTGACCTTGTTGACAGTGGATGTCAGACTGGCACTCAGCCTAACGCTGACGCGTGAACTGTAGGCTGTGCCTAGACAGTTCCCAGACAAAGTGACATCCAGGGACAAAGCTAGTGTATGCAGTAACTTGCAGTAAGTGACTTTGTTGACAGTGGATGTCAGACTGGCACTCAGCCTAACGATGACGCGTGAACTGTAGTTATTACATGACTGAACTGTGACTGTGACAGAAAAGCTAGTGTATGCAGTAACTTGGTAGCAGGATGTGTTTACCTAAAACGACCTTGTTGGCAGTGGGGGTCAGACTGGCACTCAGCCTAACGATGACGCGTGAACTGTAGGCTGTGCCTAGACAGTTCCCAGATAATGTGACATCCAGAAAAGGTAGCTAGTGTTTGCAGTAACTTGGTAGTAGGACTAAAGTGACCTTGTTGGCAGTGGGGTCAGACTGGCACTCAGCCTAACGCTGACGCGTGAACTGTAGGCTGTGCCTAGACAGTTCCCAGATAATGTGACATCCAGAAAAGTAGCTAGTGTTTGCAGTAACTTTGTAGTAGGATCATAAAGTGACCTTGTTGGCAGTGGGGGTCAGACTGGCACTCAGCCTAACGTTGACGCGTGAACTGTAGGCAGTGCTTAGACAGTTCCCAGATAATGTGACATCCAGAAAAGGTAGCTAGTGTATGCAGTAACTTTGTAGTAGACTAAAGTGACCTTGTTGGCAGTGGGGTCAGACTGGCACTCAGCCTAACGCTGACGCGTGAACTGTAGGCAGTGCCTAGACAGTTCCCAGATAATGTGACATCCAGAAAGTAGCTAGTGTTATGCAGTAAGTTGGTAGTAGGATGTGTTTACCTACAGTGACCTTGTTGACAGTGGATGTCAGACTGGCACTCAGCCTAACGCTGACGCGTGAACTGTAGGCTGTGCCTAGACAGTTCCCAGACAAATGTGACATCCAGACAAAGCTAGTTTATGCAGTAACTTGGTAGTAGGATTGTGTTTACCTAAAGTGACCTTGTTGACAGTGGATGTCAGACTGGCACTCAGCCTAACGATGACGCGTGAACTGTAGGCTGTGCCTAGACAGTTCCCAGATAATGTGACATCCAGACAAGTAGCTAGTGTATGCAGTAACTTGGTAGTAGGATGTGTTTATCTACAGTGACCTTGTTGACAGTGGGGGTCAGACTGGCACTCAGCCTAACGATGACGCGTGAACTGTAGGCTGTGCCTAGACAGTTCCCAGACAAATGTGACATCCAGGGACAAAGCTAGTGTTTGCAGTAACTTGGTAGTAGGATGTGTTTATCTACAGTGACCTTGTTGACAGTGGATGTCAGACTGGCACTCAGCCTAACGATCTGACGCGTGAAATGTAGGCTGTGCCTAGACAGTTCCCAGACAAATGTGACATCCAGACAAAGTAGCTAGTGTTATGCAGTAACTTGGTAGTAGGATGTGTTTACCTACAGTGACCTTGTTGACAGTGGATGTCAGACTGGCACTCAGCCTAACGCTGACGCGTGAACTGCAGGCTGTGCCTAGACAGTTCCCAGACAATGTGACATCCAGAAAAGTAGCTAGTTTATGCAGTAACTTGGTAGTAGGATGTGTTTACCTACAGTGACCTTGTTGACAGTGGATGTCAGACTGGCACTCAGCCTAACGATGACGCGTGAACTGTAGGCTGTGCCTAGACAGTTCCCAGACAATGTGCCATCCAGAAAAGTAGCTAGTGTTTGCAGTAACTTGGTAGTAGGATGTGTTTATCTACAGTGACCTTGTTGGCAGTGGGGGTCAGACTGGCACTCAGCCCAACGCTGACGCGTGAACTGTAGGCTGTGCCTAGACAGTTCCCAGACAATGTGCCATCCAGAAAAGTAGCTAGTGTTTGCAGTAACTTGGTTGTAGGATGTGTTTATCTACAGTGACCTTGTTGGCAGTGGGGGTCAGACTGGCACTCAGCCTAACGCTGACGCGTGAACTGTAGGCTGTGCCTAGACAGTTCCCAGACAATGTGCCATCCAGAAAAGTAGCTAGTGTTTGCAGTAACTTGGTTGTAGGATGTGTTTATCTACAGTGACCTTGTTGGCAGTGGGGGTCAGACTGGCACTCAGCCTAACGCTGACGCGTGAACTGTAGGCTGTGCCTAGACAGTTCCCAGACAATGTGACATCCAGGGACAAAGCTAGTGTATGCAGTAACTTGGTAGCAGGATGTGTTTACCTAAAGCGACCTTGTTGACAGTGGATGTCAGACTGGCACTCAGCCTAACGTTGACGCGTGAACTGTAGGCTGTGCCTAGACAGTTCCCAGACAATGTGACATCCAGGGACAAAGCTAGTGTATGCAGTAACTTGGTAGCAGGATGTGTTTACCTAAAGCGACCTTGTTGACAGTGGATGTCAGACTGGCACTCAGCCTAACGTTGACGCGTGAACTGTAGGCTGTGCCTAGACAGTTCCCAGACAATGTGACATCCAGGGACAAAGCTAGTGTATGCAGTAACTTGGTAGCAGGATGTGTTTACCTACAGTGACCTTGTTGACAGTGGGGGTCAGACTGGCACTCAGCCTAACGCTGACGCGTGAACTGTAGGCAGTGCCTAGACAGTTTCCAGACAATGTGTCATCCAGGGACGTAGCTATCAAAGTCGCTTTAGGGTTTCTATTTGATGAGATGACATTATAAATACATTTTGTTAACCTTTTATATAATATCTAGTTACTATGTGATTCGTTACTATCAGTTTAGAATATTCTCTAAAGTAAGCTATGGGTAGTTAAGTGGGTGAAGATCTTCATCAGAGCCGCAGGTGCTGTAAATGACTATTCCGGTGACTAATTGTGTGCCAAAACCGTTCCTACCTAACTTATCTTAACTACTTCCACCATTTTTCTCTTGGCTACTCCTTATGCCACAGTGTTCCATTAACGTAGCTGGCAAAAAGTTGAGATATTAAAAGTGATGGAAGAAGTACTGTAATATTATTGTGGCACCTTCAATCTTCTAGTAAAAAACCTGATGAAATGTAATTTTTTAAGAGAGGTAATCTTTAAGGGAGAAGGGAGAAGAAATTCTGCACCAATCTTTAACTACAACTACATTTACTTAGTTACAGACCCGTCAAATGAACGCAATGATTAACGGTACTATTCAGCATCAACAACCTGTTTGTTAAAACCTGGTAGATGTCGTATGAATCTCTGATGACATAAGCATAAATAATAACGTGGTTAGGTTCATAAGATCTATAAGGAATTGTGTACAGGAAATATTCTTTTGGACATCAGTAATAATTAGGCTTAGTTGTTTCTATTGGAAAGTTGTTCCTTTTTTATAAGTTTTGCTGGAAATTTGTAAATGTCTTAATAAATTCGAGCAAATTCGAAGTTGGAGTACCTGCATCTTTATACGTTTATTAAATTTTATGAAAAAGAGTCAAGTTATATTTAAATTTAACTAATTTTATATATATATATATATATATATATATATATATATATATATATAATATTCACATTGATTCTAACTTTTATAAAGATTGGTTGTAAATTGTCGGTTATTTATACAGATTCATATTTCAGAAGTGACGCAGGCTATTCCCTTTGATACCTGGGAAAATTTAATTAGGTTGAAAGAGCAATTCCATTTACTGAACTCCTGACAGAAGTATTCAACGAACGCGGTCAAATGGGTGGGTTTCGGGGATTAATACAAGGTTGGGAGGGTCAGCGGGTGGGGTGGGCGCACCCTTGCTGTATTTATAACGCCCTCAGAGTGATACCCTTATATAACTAAAGGGCAGGTGAAGAGCTAGGGTTCACCACATTTGTGCCAAACTTTGTAGGTCAAGTTTGCCCTCATTCTAATGTTCTCTGAACAGATTGTATGTACATTTCAAGATTGAAACAGTACTTCAGGGCGTAACTAATCATATTTGTACTTTACTCAGTAGTATTGGAAATAGTTTCTATAATCACATGATCGTACTTAAGTAGTCTTCTCGTAATAGATATTTCTCCTTGATTCGACACCATGGTAGGTGTGCGAGTATAAATAAGAATAATATAGTGTTAAAGGCCATATTATAACGAGAGAATACATAAATCTCTCCCATTCTGGTAGTGATACAGTGAATAATCACTGTGAGAATGTAATACGATGCCGTATGTATATATTCGTGGCTTAATTTTTAGTCTTTCACAAATTAATTCCTCATCGCGTAGTAAATTCTTCTCGGAGTGATTAATCACTTCATGGTAGTGTATTCAATCAATGGTATAGTGATATACTGTTTAGTGATTCACCATTCCTAGTATAGTGATGTATTCTATTAGTGATTAATCACTCACTTCATGGTGGTGTATTCAATCAATGGTATAGTGATATACTGTTTAGTGATTCACCATTCCTAGTACAGTGATGTATTCTATTAGTGATTAATCACTCACTTCATGGTGGTGTATTCAATCAATGGTATAGTTATATACTGTTTAGTGATTCACCATTCCTAGTACAGTGATGTATTCTATTAGTGATTAATCACTCACTTCATGGTGGTGTATTCAATCAATGGTATAGTGATATACTGTTTAGTGATTCACCATTCCTAGTACAGTGATGTATTCTATTAGTGATTAATCACTCACTTTATGGTGGTGTATTCAATCAATGGTATAGTTATATACTGTTTAGTGATTCACCATTCCTAGTACAGTGATGTATTCTATTAGTGATTAATCACTCACTTCATGGTGGTGTATTCAATCAATGGTATAGTGATATACTGTTTAGTGATTCACCATTCCTAGTACAGTGATGTATTCTATTAGTAATTAATCACTCGTAACAGTGATCAATCAATTCATCATTCAGTCATCAATCATTCCTAGTACAGTGATTTATTCTATTAGTAATTAATCACTCGTAACAGTGATCAATCAATGTATTCTTTTAATAATATTTTATTCGTGATGGATTTTTTTAATTATTATTTACTCATGATATATAGTGACTTAATTCCTTATGGCTGCCATATTTTCGCTTTACTTCTTTTAGACACAACGTTCTAAGATTATTTCGACACCCAAGTTCTCGTGTCCTATAAAATAGGAAATGAATGAGAACGTTGAATAGCCAACATTGAATAGGATTCCAGATTCTATGTCGCACTTCCTGTTACATTACGATGTGCTTCTCTATTTCTTGAACAATTCCTGTACCATCTAAACGTAGGCCTACTATTCTTGTTATTTGAAATTATCACAAAATTGATTGGGCCCTAGAAATAGAAACATAAACAAACTCAATTTGGTTTCCTTATCAGCCTATTCTTATCTTATCTCCGGCGAACTGAGAAAGAAAGTAAAATACGAGCTTTAGCCGAAAATTGTCTATTCTATTATGATTTCTTGATAATATTTCTATACATGTTTTGGAGAAAGAAATTTATATTTTGTAAAAGTTCAAATGCATTTGAAAAGTCTCTGTGGGTCTCTGCGTCTTTAAAGATCCGAAGACTAACAATATAGCCTATTTTTATGGTTTATTTCGAATTATTTCGCCTTCAAATATAGACCTTACTTTTACTTAAGACTATCATGAATGATCATGAAGATAATTTTTAGTAAACCGATTTTTAGACCAGATCACACGAACTCCTTAGAAACGTCTGGATTATTTTCAAGAGAAATTTCGCATAAACAGGAGTCGGGGACCGTCACATATGTTCGGTAAACAGTTATGAAGGTTAAAAAGATGTGTATTATCGATTATTTCAACTATATTTCATTTGAATAGATAAAGTGTATGAAATTGGATATCTTTACGGAAACTAACAAACCATTTTAACTGAATGCTTTGTAAACAAGTTCAGATACTGTAATAGTGGTGACTGTAGATTCTACGGATTCATGTATCTCTCTGTTTGTAGTTGGTATACTCGTATATCAGTACGTGTAACAATGTAGGCGAACGTATTGTGGCTACGTGTTTGATGCTGTGTCGCGGCTACCTTATCGCGGAACCCGATAACAACCGATAACGGATAACGCCGCGCCGCAACACAAGGGCAGACTATAGTTTGCAGAATTGTGTGCAACTAACTTTCAATCAACGTTAAACTGTTGGATGGGATTACTTACTTTATAGCAAAGGAAATCTTCGAACTCTAACATTTTCCTGTGAACATTATTCCTGTTTATGTGTTAAAACTACATTGGATATAAGGATCCGATATCCTTACCAAATAAAAAACTTAGAAAATTACGGTTATGCTAACAAAAAGATTTAAAAAATAATAATAGAAGATGTTTAAATTTTACGTTTAAAAATCTTAACGGTTCCACGGTCAAGTCTAGATATGCAAAATTAGAAAATTCAATCGTTTCGTCAGTAATCTACATCAGATCAGATACTAATACAATTAAACTTTATGTGATACATAGTATATTTTGTTTCATGCCAGTTATTGAAACTACAGTAGTAATATGATGGAGGTTTTCTCTGTGTTAAAAAGTTGCTTCTAGCTCTTTTCAAAACTTAGGCCCAGCAGTATTTTTCATGCCTTCGTTGGTGTTCTTTTTGGACCTAATCAAATTTGCCTTGAACTGATAATTGTAACTAAGAAGAATCTGGTCACTATTCTGTAAATGGTAATGGTTTTGTGTCTTTAAAACTTCGCAATGATGGAATGTGTCTGAGATTTTCGTTTGTGTTTTTGAAAGTTTTTGTTCGTTTACGTTCCAAAGCGTTGTCGTAGTTTAGGGTTCATTATTTTTCAGTTTCAAAAAATAATAATGAAACCCTTTTTAATGATCCTTTATCTTTCTGCTCCTTACCAACATTAGTTTTTTATATTTTCCCACACAGCAAAAGAAGACGATACACCTTTAAACACCTTTTTTAGTTTGTTTTACCACTATGACTAAACAGACCCTCGATATTTTTGTATTGGTTTTTGCTGACTGTATCGGAGCAATTATTCGATTGCTGAAAATATTTTATTTTGTCTTTGTATTTTTACTTTGGTATATTCAATGCAGAGAAGTGAATATATCCGAACAGCCACCAGGATCGGAAAAATACAGTTATACTTTTACATAACCCTCCTCGAGGGTGAAATGATATATCATATATAAAAACAAATACAAACCGGTACACATTCACCTGCTGCAACAGAATGTTTACTGTAGTTTCAAGAAAAATTATACATAAGTTTATTAAATACAGAAGTTTTTAAGAGTTAATCTCATAATTTACAATAGTAATTTTATAAATTTGTTCTGAATGACAAAGATTATTTATGTTTTTTGTGAGCGAGAAAATGATAAATTGAAATTATAAAATATTACGATCATGCCGCAGTTTATGGATTGTTTTATATGCAATTTATTGGCAGTTGTAGTTCTTGGCTGTCATTCAAACATAACCTACTAAGTGTTCTTTTATTCATTCCTGGATCACTATTAATGAATGATTCCAGCGTGTACATTTTATATTTTACACAAACGTTTTACTAATAGTTGTACTTGGTGAAGTTATATTTTAAATCTTTTTCTAAAAATTGTTAAACAAGCTTCTTACGTATTGGTTAAAACTTTAACAATAACAGCATCTGAAACGGAGTGTAAGTGGTTAGGTTTTATTATTTTATATACTGAATTCTAAGTTTAGAGTCATTTACTGCAGTGAGAATTAATAGTCTGTACTTCTCAAATAACTATACACTTTATTTTAACGTTCAAAGTAATTCTTAAGAACACCGCAGTTAAAAAACCCATGAAAAATGGCATAAAAATATAAAAAACTTTTCGACGAATGAATTTAAAAGGATAACAAGATTTCTGATATTTGCTTTCGTTATTCGTTACATAAATAGAACACTAAGTTTCGAGGATTAGAATCCATCCCCTTATTCAGGCGTAAAAACTTAAACTTAAGATCTAAGATTAAGCAAGCACAAACCACTAGAGCGATGAACTTGCCAAAGTCAGTAATCATTAACGAGTTCATTTTGCCACTTGAAGAAGAAGATTGATATCAACCTTGGAAACGTAGTGTTTCCAATTCGATTTTTTGTTACATTCAGTTTATTCTTTCAATGTTGCTTTAAGCTATGTTGTTAAAAATAACTTAAATAGTAACAGATTTAACATATAGGCCTATTACATATGTTTTACAAAAAGGACTATAGCTGTCTAAATAAGGCTACACTCATATATAAATTAAATAAAATAAATAAAAAAGAACATAATAGTGCTATAGTCGTATATAAAACGTTGGATAAATTTATAATTGCCTGGAGTTTTGAAGTGAACTGCTAAAACTGTGGTGGTCGAGAGCAATGCATAATAAACAATCACCACGAGAATGTACAGTCTGTCTTCACCAGGATACGACATTATTGTGACATAACATTCCTGGTGTCGTCACTCAGCCGGGCTGTGATTTCACTGTCACCATCATCTCTAGTGCTGTATGTGTCGCAGGTCTAAAAGCTGGGAATCACTGTAGTAGCCAGCTACAGTGTGTCTTCACCAGGATACGACGTTATTGTGACAAACATTCCTGGTTGTCGTCACTCAGCCGGGCTGTGATTTCACTGTCACCATCATCTCTAGTGCTGTATGTATCGCAGGTCTAAAGCTGGAAGCACTGTAGTAGCCAGCTACAGTCTGTCTTCACCAGGATACGACATTATTGTGACATCACATTCCTGGTGTCGTCACTCAGCCGGGCTGTGATTTCACTGTCACCATCATCTCTAGTGCTGTATGTGTCGCAGGTCTAAAGCTCGAAGCACTGTAGTAGCCAGCTACAGTGTGTCTTCACCAGGATACGACATTATTGTGACATAACGTTCCTGGTGTCGTCACTCAGCCGGGCTGTGATTTCACTGTCACCATCATCTCTAGTGCTGTATGTATCGCAGGTCTAAAGCTGGAATCACTGTAGTAGCCAGCTACAGTGTGTCTTCACCAGGATACGACATTATTGTGACATAACATTCCTGGTGTCGTCACTCCGCCGGGCTGTGATTTCACTGTCACCATCATCTCTAGTGCTGTATGTATTGCAGGTCTAAAGCTGGAATCACTGTAGTAGCCAGCTTACTGTGTGTCTTCACCAGGATACGACATTATTGTGACATAACATTCCTTGTGTCGTCATTCAGCCGGGGCTGTGATTTCACTGTCACCATCATCTCTAGTGTTGTATGTATCGCAGGTCTAAAGCTGGAATCACTGTAGTAGCCGGCTTCAGTGTGTCTTCACCAGGATACGTCATTATTGTGACATAAACATTCCTGGTGTCGTCACTCAGCCGGGCTGTGAATTTCACTGTCACCATCATCTCTAGTTGCTGTATGTATCGCAGGTCTAAAGCTGGAATCACTGTAGTAGCCGGCTTCAGTGTGTCTTCACCAGGATACGACATTATTGTGACATCACATTCCTGGTGTCGTCACTCAGCCGGGCTGTGATTTCACTGTCACCATCATCTCTAGTGCTGTAAGTGTCGCAGGTCTTTAAAGCTGGAATCACTGTAGTAGCCGGCTACAGTGTGTCTTCACCAGGATACGACATTATTGTGACATAACATTCCTGGTGTCGTCACTCAAGCCGGGCTGTGATTTCACTGTCACCATCATCTCTAGTGCTGTATGTGTCGCAGGGTCTAAAGCTGGAATCACTGTAGGTAGCCAGCTACAGTGTGTCTTCACCAGATACGTCATTATTGTGACATAACGTTTCCTGGTGTCGTCACTCAGCCGGGCTGTGATTTCACTGTCACCATCATCTCTAGTGCTGTATGTATCGCAGGTCTCTAAAGCTGGAATCACTGTAGTAGCCAGCTACAGTGTGTCTTCACCAGGATACGACATTATTGTGACATAACATTTCCTGGTGTCGTCACTCAGCCGGGCTGTGATTTCACTGTCACACATCATCTCTAGTGCTGTATGTATCGCAGGTCTAAAGCTGGAATCACTGTAGTAGCCGGCTTCAGTGTGTCTTCACCAGGATACGACATTATTGTGACATCACATTCCTGGTGTCGTCACTCAGCCGGGCTGTGATTTCACTGTCACCATCATCTCTAGTGCTGTATGTGTCGCAGGTCTAAAGCTGGAAATCACTGTAGTAGCCAGCTACAGTGTGTCTTCACCAGGATACGTCATTATTGTGACATAACGTTCCTGGTGTCGTCACTCAGCCGGGCTGTGATTTCACTGTCACCATCATCTCTAGTGCTGTATGTATCGCAGGTCTAAAGCTGGAATCACTGTAGTAGCCGGCTACAGTGTGTCTTCACCAGGATACGACATTATTGTGACATAACATTCCTGGTGTCGTCACTCAGCCGGGCTGTGATTTCACTGTCACCATCATCTCTAGTGCTGTATGTATCGCAGGTCTAAAGCTGGAAGCACTGTAGTAGCCAGCTACAGTGTGTCTTCACCAGGATACGACGACATTATTGTGACATAACATTCCTGGTGTCGTCACTCAGCCGGGCTGTGATTTCACTGTCACCATCATCTCTAGTGCTGTATGTATCGCAGGTCTCTAAAGCTGGAATCACTGTAGTAGCCGGCTTTCAGTGTGTCTTCACCAGGATACGACATTATTGTGTGACATAACATTCCTGGTGTCGTCACTCAGCCGGGCTGTGATTTCACTGTCACCATCATCTCTAGTGCTGTATGTATCGCAGGTCTAAGCTGGAATCACTGTAGTAGCCGGCTTCAGTGTGTCCTTCACCAGGATACGACATTATTGTGACATAACATTCCTGGTGTCGTCACTCAGCCGGGCTGTGATTTCACTGTCACCATCATCTCTAGTGCTGTATGTATCGCAGGTCTAAAGCTGGAATCACTGTAGTAGCCGGCTACAGTGTGTCTTCACCAGGATACGACATTATTGTGACATAACATTCCTGGTGTCGTCACTCAGCCGGGCTGTGATTTCACTGTCACCATCATCTCTAGTGCTGTATGTATCGCAGGTCTAAAGCTGGAAGCACTGTAGTAGCCAGCTACAGTGTTGTCTTCACCAGGATACGACATTATTGTGACATAACATTCCTGGTGTCGTCACTCAGCCGGGCTGTGATTTCACTGTCACCATCATCTCTAGTGCTGTATGTATCGCAGGTCTATAAGCTGGAATCACTGTAGTAGCCGGCTTCAGTGTGTCTTCACCAGGATACGACATTATTGTGACATAACATTCCTGGTGTCGTCACTCAGCCGGGCTGTGATTTCACTGTCACCATCATCTCTAGTGCTGTATGTATCGCAGGTCTAAAGCTGGAATCACTGTAGTAGCCGGCTTCAGTGTGTCTTCACCAGGATACGACATTATTGTGACATAACATTCCTGGTGTCGTCACTCAGCCGGGCTGTGATTTCACTGTCACCATCATCTCTAGTGCTGTATGTATCGCAGGTCTAAAGCTGGAATCACTGTAGTAGCCGGCTACAGTGTGTCTTCACCAGGATACGACATTATTGTGACATAACATTCCTGGTGTCGTCACTCAGCCGGGCTGTGATTTCACTGTCACCATCATCTCTAGTGCTGTATGTGTCGCAGGTCTAAAGCTCGAAGCACTGTCACAGCCGGCTACAGTGTGGAGCTTGGGCCTTGAGGCCACCCGCTTATATAAGCTATCCGGCCTCTTTTACCTGGCCCCCTTCATATTGGACATACCGTAAGAAATCGTGTCTACAAGCTTTTAGTGCAGTGAAGAAGTAGGTACATAAATTGAAAGTACCTACGAACAAAATAGTATATACGACTGTTACCGGACCAAGCGCTTCTTCTCTCTACTATAAACGTTAGTTTACGACTGACTGTCGTACACGCAAACGGGAACGTGCGTAGAAAGCAATGCGAGTACAATTAAAATGGCGACAGACGCTTAGCCAATCATGCCTGAAGGTACGAAATTGTAGAAAATGCCTAAGAAACAAATTATGGCATGTCTGTTCTGTTCAAATTCCATTACTTACGAAATGCCCATAATGCCTCCAACGAGTAAAAGATCAGGACAGCTTTTCCATCGACCTAAAATTGCTACTCTAGTTAGGCTCAATGTGTTTTGATTCTTCTTTTCTTCTTCCCCCTTCTTTAATCAGTCGCCTCAATTTCATGCTGTGCCTATTATACAGCCAAGTTGTGGCTCCATCGTGTTTTTATTTCGTACATTTATTTTTTTATTGACCACTTTTTAATTTTTTATAATTCTACACTTTTATTAGTTATATACACTCAGTAATGTTTATAAATTGACGTAACCTGCACTGGTTATGTATGTTTCAATCACAGGTGCCACGTTATATAAAATATCTGTTTAAATGTGGTGTTGCATTGAGTTTTTTGCGTTAAGCAATTCCCTCAGAATTACGATTAAAGTGACGGATGTTATACAATATATAAATTGTTTCACACAAAAATAAAAAGAATTATTATTATTATTCAATCAGGCCCATAGAACTGTTGAAGAACGGGCATGAATAGTCAACACTGTGTGCAAGAATTATGAATTAATTTATATAATTTTAATTATCAAAGGATGTAAGACAATTTTTAAATTGTTTATTATTTAAGTAAATTCTTGTTAAAAATAAAATGTTAATGTATACGGAGTATACTATTACCCTCTATCATATTTTTTACAGTATTTTGTCCGTCCTCATATCCTTTGTGAATACCTTATCAAACAGAATAAGGAGGAGAGTTAGTACAGTGCAAGGTCGTCCGTACTGATAAAAAGTGCAAAGGTCGCACAGGCAGGATTTGGACCTGCACTATCAAGCATCATTCATAGCAATACCATAAAAATTATAAATCGTTCTTCAGTCGTTTTTCTTGAAGTCGTTGATTAACTAGTTCTGATCCAAAGGTATTCTTAAATGTTCCTCGGTGTTTTTGTCTATTTATCAGTCTGTACGAAGGACATATACGGACGAAATGATACGAACTATATAAATTTTAAATTTATCTCCAAGTTTAGCGAAGTCTATTCAACAACACACAGTCCGGCGTAACCCTTCCTCGTACAATAATAAATGACAATGAATATGAAGAAAGTGTACAAAAAGTGACAAAGTTATAAATAAAATTCAAAACTGTTGTTATATAAATTATTTAACGATCTAAGTTATTTCAAATAATCAGTTTTTGATTTTGAAAATATTTTATTTTTAGTTTGTACCTCCTTAAGATAACAATATCCCAGAATACAGGAAAAGGAAATTTTTTCATTACCCCACGCAAAATTACTGGCATTTAAAGCTGGAAACTTAAGGATTTCGCTATCAGCCGAAGTACACAGTAACAAGTAAATATGGCTGAAGAATGTATTAATAAAAACTTGATTCCGTTTAGAAAAATATCAAAAAATATATCTATAATATTTATAAATAAATAAGAAACTTGCCAATCACTGAAGCTATACTTCATGTACGTACTCTGAAAATTGTGCATGAGCCATTTTAATTTGGGCCTGATAAGAAGTTATCTAAATTACCTATTTTAAGTATTTTTGTAATTTGAATTGGAGGGATCAAATTCATTTGCTTACGATAACCGTTGATGGAAAGGTTCTATAGACTAGAAAATTGTGACGTAGGTTCTTCTTCCTCTCAGCAGCGCTATTGATTTTGCATGAAAAGGTCAAAGAGTAGTCCAATATCAAGTAATACCGATTGTTTAAAAGTATTGATGTTCGCCCACACTTGCACACGTGACTGACTCCCGATGTCTGCTCTCGTGTTACCTCGAGTGACCCCGACCATGATCGGCCGTCGGTAGCCTCCGAGTCTCAGGGACACAATTGACCGGAAGCTCTAGAGTCGTGACCACGCGGCACGAGGATACACCGTCGTGTGTATCACCGATCACGGGATACACACTGACACTTGCTCTTCCAGGATCGACCCACCTTCCAAGTGATCTTCACAATTACTTCATCCCTCTAGGAGAAACACCCTGACACTTGCTCTTCCAGGACAGACCCACCTTCCAAGAGATCTTCACAAGTACTTAATTCATCCACGACATACACACTGACACTTGCTCTTCCAGGACAGACCCACCTTCCAAGTGATCTTCACAAGTACTTCATCCCTCTAGGAGATACACCCTGACACTTGCTCTTCCAGGACAGACCCACCTTCCAAGAGATCTTCACAAGTACTTAATTCATCCACGAGATACACACTGACACTTGCTCTTCCAGGACAGACCCACCTTCCAAGAGATCTTCACAAGTACTTAATTCATCCACGAGATACACACTGACACTTGCTCTTCCAGGACAGACCCACCTTCCAAGAGATCTTCACAAGTACTTAATTCATCCACGAGATACACACTAACACTTGCTCTTCCAGAACAGACCCACCTTCCAAAGGATCTTCATAATTACTTCATCCTTCCACTAGATACATACTAATACTGGTACCTCCAGAACAGACCCACCCACCTTGTAATGGATCTTCACGAGATATATTCCGACGCTACTCCACCTGAGCAGAGCATCCTTCTAAGGGATCCTTACAAGCACTTAATTCTTTTACTGGATGGCGATATTAATTATTATTTAATATAACAGACTAAGTTAAGAGCAGAGAAGCTATTTTTACTAATCTTGGCTATAACGACTTAATGGTGACACCCAAAGACCGGGCTTAAACCCTACTATTTACTTGGGTCGTTTTTTCACTGTTTAAGAGATTTTTAGGAAAATTCTAAGCAAAATAATGTATTATTAACATCCCGATCCAATTTTACAAAAGCTTCAATGATGAAACGTGAAAGTGTTTTTGAAATTTTTACGATAATATTGCACTTAGTGGCATAACATTTGTGCAAAATCACTAAATGTCTTAATTTTTTTACAATTTTTATAAAACGTATAGTACTTTATTAAAAGTTGTCTGGCACCATATATAGTGATGTCACATGTAGAAATAGATACAAAACTCATGAATTTTAATGATAGTTTAAAATTGCAAGCTAGCAACTAAATACGTTATGTCGCTTCCTTGTACACATGTACAGGTACGAGTTTCCCGACCCTCCTACGAAACTGGCTTCTCATACGCTCAGCCAAGAACTAGGCTTCCCACATTTTAGAATGAATAAAGCTCTCATTTTGCTTGTGCAGTATATCTTGTAAACACTTCCGAACCCATGTAAGTGTTTTCATTGTTGGGTACACAGAGTCGATAAGCAGATAAACACGCAAATGCAACACTAAGCAGTTGCACATGTTTAGGCAATAGATGGCATCGAATATCGACATCCCTAGTCTAAATCCAAGCTAGGCCTGGTTAAGTGATATTTTGTTCTAAGTGTACTTTGAATCAATGAACAATTGCCGTAGTTTATGTGCTTTCAAATTATCATATATTACATAAGACTATATAAGTGTGTGAGAATCTAGTTACAATCCCAATGGAAAAAGTCGTTTCTGTGAGTTTTATTGCATTCAAATTCCTATATTTTCCATTTGAACAAAAATTCACCATTGTCTCGGTGTATTTTTATTCAAAGTATTTGAAAATGAAATAAAATGAAAATTCTTTATTTTTACAGGCAAAGTTAGGGCCACATGGCCCTTTCTTACACTTAACCTGCGACAACTTAAAATTTAAAACATTAAATAAATATTATCTTAAAAATAAAACAAAAAATAATAACGATAATAAAATAAAGAAGTAATTACATTTACACAATGTGGTGAAATTAATGTAATATTTTAACGTGTTATAATTAAAATTTAACACATTAATAAATTAACTATCTCTATCATTCTTAAAACATATAAAATAAAATTATATTTTTAATACACAAATAAATTAAAGTATTTATTGCTAATGAGTCCTAACTCTTATCACACACAATCTCACATTCATCCCTCTGCCAGTGTCACGCACACAGCATCTCAGACTGGAACTGCCTCGGCTAACCGCTCAAACCGCTCAAGATACATATCTTTCAGTTTCGCCACAAACCGGGAACGGCTATCGATGGAAGTAATTGTTTGGGGAAGGGCATTCCACAACCTACAAGCCATTACATGGAATGACTTATCAAACACTGCAGTCCTGTGCTGAGGCATTCTCAAAATGTATGAGCCAGAGCGAGAACAAAACACTAAAGTTTTTATTCTGGATAATTATTTAAATTGTAAATTCACTGATTGCAAATTTAACTTTCTAAGATCCATAGTTGCAATTATGGAATAAACAGAAACATTGGTGAGTTTAAATGTAAATAGGTGAAGAAAGTACAAATTAGATGGACGATACTACCTATAAATCCGACTGGTTTTTAATTAATTTAACTCCCAAGGTGTAGCATCTGCAGCTCCGACAGTTTCTACTATGTATGGCTAGTATGGTAGCCAGGCTATGTTAGTAGTATAGTATGGCTAGTACGGCTATGATAACTACCCATATACGGTATGGTTATCTTACAGGAACAGGAGTCTTGAGCAGCCTAGGCTTAAGAGGTAGTCACCAATACTTAATGACCTAATCCCCAAATCCCGAGTCAGACGATAAGCACGATCAGAAGATGGCTTTATTGGTCCTTATACTCTATTTTGAAATAAATTCATATATTAATGGGCTAGCCAATATTTTCCACTCATTTTCAGCTTGTAAACAACTCAACCAAAAAGAGATCCTCTTACAAATTGAATACCTCTTTTATAGACAAGGCTTACGAAGTACCAGTACCAAAGAGACGCTCTAAAGAGATGACAATCCGCCCAGCGTCAGATAAAGGTGAAACAGGACACCAAGGACCATCATTCCCTCTCAGACGTGAGGACCACGAAATTTCGGCAAATGATCGAATTCTCGATGACCAGTTCTCGCGCACTCTGTCATTTGAGGCGGCGGCAGTGACTGGTGATGTTCGGTGCGGTGGTGATTCTGCTCGCTAATTAGTAGCCACGTGACCTACAGCATCCGACGATAAAAAGTGTCGGTTTACTTCCAAATATTACGTACCGACAAGACGTTCACATTTTTGGCCAACCGGTGCCAATTACTTGTGGACTTGCTCGTGTGGAAAGAACAAATATCTGTGCTACTTTTTTATAAATGGCAAAACCTGAAGAAGCCACAGCACTTGGAGTTGCTTGAAGACAAACCTAATTCTCATTCACTATAATTACCATTCCAGGCACCCGTCCTTAACAGAAACGCTTATCATATCACCTTAATAGGTTGAATAAAATCATTCAATGTAATGACTTTATCTTTATATTATATAAGTTTTTTCTTTACCTATTAGGAAGGCCATTACCAAATTATTTTCAGCTTCACCGTAGCATCATCAAAATACTGCTAGTAAAATAACCCTAGTTTTTTAGTTATGGAACAAGAATTTTACAACAACTTTAAATTTTAAAGGAAACAGGATTTTTCTGGGCATAATATGTCATCGTTCAGTGAAACAAAAAATCAGTAACACACGTTTTGTTTCACTGAACGATGGCAAATGTCCGGAAAAATCCCGTTTCCTTTACAATCCCTCCATCGTCAAAAATAAACTGCAAACAAAGAATTTAACATTTTACTGTATTATTGCATTAGCATGACTGTAATTTGATAATTAGATTTATTAGTAATCATGATGACAATAATCATAGATGATAATTTGTAATCATCTCTATCTAAAATATCGCATTATATTTTTCACTATTTGAGAAATCGGAGGAAGTTGTGTAATCATTACGAATATTTTCAGTAATAACATCACGTTGTACAATCTCTTTTATAAAATTATGATCCCTTCAGGCTTTTGTTTCACAGAATTAAAGAAGATTTCTGTGAAGCCGACGTTGCATAAGCAGTTCAGGTACAACATTATTTGTGAATAAAAATTTCAGCACTGAATGTTACCACAACATAAGATTTTACAAATGAGATCCAAAGATGAACACCATAGCTCCTCTTTTAACCTCCTGGACATCACAGACTAATCCAGTAGTCGACATTAGAGCCTTGTTGTGGGCAAATCTTTTCACTCCAGTCTCACAAGGATTGTCTAGTAACTACATTATAGTACCTACTGTTCTCAAATGCCATTAACCAGCCTCCAACTCCACAATGGGATAATCGTTTAAGGATTTTAGATATGACAAATTGTTGTATTTGCCACACAAAGGGCACACCCACAGTCAATCGAGAACAATACATAGTATTGCTATAGAAATAGTTAGATGAAAATAAGGTTGAATTTGTAGATGTTAATTCTTCTGACCTATTACGTCGACACCGCTGAAGGACATAAAGAGATGCAAAGTCGCCCTGAGTGCAAAGGGTTAACTAGGTGGGGTATATTGAGGTAAATGCCATAGGGTAACTAGTAGGTGTATTAAACTAGGTGTTTTAAAATGGTCTAAATTACGATGTTACCAATAATTCATCCCTATACAAAGTCTTCAATTTATTGTACTAATTTATCCAAATAGGCTAAATAGGAAAAGTGATGGGAACAGCCTATCCGACTTAAGAAGAGCTAATGAGGTTTAAAATGCTACATTAATGCAACAAGTCTACATCGTACCTCATTCTGTAGTGATTTTCTTACTTTCTTTCTTTGTTCTCCGCACAATTCAATTGTTACAGGAGGTGTAGAATACAACTTGAAAATTAAATAGTTTCTTCTTCATTAAAATTTCATTTCATTAAAAAAGCAAAAATACCCTGTGGATATTTGTATAAGAACCAATTATAATGTTTAGTTAGTTAAAAACAATATACATCAAGGTATTGTTCAAATGTTACCAACTAAAAAAATAGTACACCTGATTTTTCAACATCTAGTTATATAATTAAAATATAAGTGCGTTTTTATATTATATTATGGAGCATAGACCAAAACTTCAGAAAAACCTGATTTATCCGGTAGAAATACAAAAAGCTCATTTTTGTACATGTTAAACGCTGCGAAATTATCTCACAATCAAAACGCATAAAAACAATCAAATAAAAAGTATAAAAATGACACTCAAATTGTAAATTTTGACCCAGACGTAATTGTAAATTTTGTAATCGTAAGAGCGACGTAGTTGTCTGCCAGTCGTGTTGGTATACTTAAGCGAGTGTAGTGGCACTGCGGCGGTAGCAGCGTGTTTACGTGTCGACTTATTGCTCTGGCCTCAGGCCAGCCACTAATTATATCCAAAAGCCTTGTTTCTGCACCTCAACTCTCCCAGTGGCCTATAACAGTCACGTCGTCTGGTTGTATGTTCCTATAAACGCTGCAGAATCTAACATCTAAACTAACCTTGAGTGGATGGTTGCTGCACCTTAACTCTCCCAGTGGCCAATAACAGTCACGTCGTCTGGTTGTATGTTCCTATAAACGCTGCAGAATCTAACATCTAAACTAACCTTGAGTGGATGGTTGCTGCACCTTAACTCTCCCAGTGGCCAATAACAGTCACGTCGTCTGGTTGTATGTTCCTATAAACGCTGCAGAATCTAACATCTACATTAACCTTGAGTGGATGGTTGCTGCACCTTAACCCTCCCAGTGGCCAATAACAGTCACGTCGTCTGTTGTATGTTCCTATAAACGCTGCAGAATCTAACATCTACACTACCCTTGAGTGGATGGTTGCTGCACCTTAACTCTCCCAGTGGCCAATAACAGTCACGTCGTCTGGTTGTATGTCCTATAAACGCTGCAGAATCTAACATCTACATTAACCTTGAGTCTATGGTTGCTGCACCTTAACTCTCCCAGTGGCCAATAACAGTCACGTCGTCTGGTTGTATGTTCCTATAAACGCTGCAGAATCTAACATCTACATTAACCTTGAGTCTATGGTTGCTGCACCTTAACTCTCCCAGTGGCCAATAACAGTCACGTCGTCTAGTTGTATGTCCTATAAACGCTGCAGAACCTAACATCTACATTAGCCTTGAGTCTATGGTTGCTGCACCTTAACTCTCCCAGTGGCCAATAACAGTCACGTCGTCTGGTTGTATGTTCCTATACACGCTGCAGAATCTAACATCTAGATTAACCTTGAGTTTATGGTTGCTGCACCTCAACTCTCCCTAGTGGCCTACAACAGTCACGTCGTCTGGTTGTATGTTCCTATAAACGTTGCAGATTCTAACATCTACATTAGCCTTGAGTGGCTGGTTGCTGCACCGCAACTCTCCCAGTGGCCTATAACAGTCACGTCGTCTGGTTGTATGTTCCTATAAACGCTGCGGATTCTAACATCTACATTAGCCTTGAGTGGCTGGTTGCTGCACCTCAACTCTCCCAGTGGCCTATAACAGTCACCGTCGTCTGGTTGTATGTTCCTATAAACGCTGCAGATTCTAACATCTACATTAGCCTTGAGTGGCTGGTTGCTGCACCTCAACTCTCCCCGTGGCCTATAACAGTCACGTCGTCTGGTTGTATGTTCCTATAAACGCTGCAGAATCTAACATCTACATTAACCTTGAGTGGATGGTTGCTGCACCTCAACTCTCCCAGTGGCCTATTACAGTCACGTCGCCGTCGTCTGGTTGTATGTTCCTATAAACGCTGCAAATTCTAACGTCTACATCAACCTTAAGTGGATGGTTGCTGCACTTCAACTCTCCCAGTGGCCTATTACAGTCACTTCGTCTGGTTGTAAGTTACTATAAAGGCTGCAGAATCTAACGTCTACATCAACCTTGAGTGGCTGGTTGCTGCACCTCAACTCTCCCAGTGGCCTATAACAGTCACTTCGTCTGGTTGTAAGTTACTATAAACGCTGCAGAATCTAACATCTACATTAGCCTTGAGTGGATGGTTGCCGTATTTCGACATTCCAAGTGGCCTATATCAGTTACATCGTCTGGTAAAAGTACAAATAAACGTTGCAGAATCGTCTATATCTGCCTTGAGGTTACCTCAACTCAACAACATTAATATAAATATTTTAATTATAAGGAAAGAGATTTGTTTCGGTTACCTCACACATTATGCTAATTTTTATATTGAATTTTAGTACAATTTTATTTTACTATTATAATATTTAATAGACGAAAACCAGTTTGCCTTGTTGAAGTCATGGACTTCGTCTCCGTAATAGGTCTGAAAGGACAAACTCTCCGGTATTGGTTGTTAGTCGTATTGATAAAAAAGGAGAGTTTATGTAGAGTTTTTATTGCTTTTGTGTCGTAACTGTAATGACAAAAGGACAGACAGACATTCAGACATGAACACCCGAGGTGCGCATGCGCCTGTGACATACCCTGAATAAACCATGAGCCGCATCACAATAATTGTGAACTCAAGGCCGACTTATTGTTAATTGTGCACGCGCGCTATCAACATGCACGGCGTCCTCTGGGCTCAACTCTAGTACCACTGATGTTCCCGACCATATCTCTCCACTACTATCCACCCGATTTTTGTATCCCTTAAATTGTAATATTGTTGTTCTATACATAACTGTGGTGTGACAAGATTCCTTAACTTTTTCACTTTCTGTAGACAAATTTAACATGAGTCAAACTTTTTTTAATAATAATATACCTTAACCAAAGTGTTTTCCTACCACTATACACATTTAATGTTATAATTCTGAGTACATTGCAGGTTAGATATCAAAAGTTTATATTCTGTATTTTGAGCCTACACAATACAAATTATATTTCTTATTAATTAAAAATTTAATAGGTTTTCAAATAAACTCATTTCTGAAAATGTGGATTATAAAATTTAAACTAATCTAAAACAAAAAAATAATTGAAATTCGATCAAATTTATGAGAACTCTTTTAAAAATTTTTCGGTTTTGACAATACGACATAACCCTCTTGCAAATATGACATATTCGTTTTGAAAACATAAATACATAAAAAAACTGGTAAGTTTTCTTGAGATAGTTACAAAATAAAATACATGTCAAATCCTACAAAGTTATTTTAGCCGGGCGGTCTTTATAACAGTTTATACTTAGATTTGTTGCAAACTTTTTGAACTAGAGTTTATTAAAGATGCGACATTCTTGTCATTTTTTAAGTTAGCTAATTAGCACTCACAAACATATTTACAAAGAATATTCATTTTCGATTGGTTGGCTGACTAAATCTTATATTAAAAATATTGTCAGAAAGTTTCAGTAATGTGCACATAATGTAAGTTTTAACACTGTAAGAAAAACATGTCATGTATAATGCAATATTTTCTATAATCTACTTTGACTAATTGTTTATTTTGTAAAGAAAAACTATGCTTGTTTGATAGCATTAAATAATAGCTTATTATTTTACAATAAATCTTAAAATGTACTTTTCAAAGTATAGCTAATTTGCAAATTAAATAATTTATGATGATGTTTTTTACGATGTACACGACAAAATAATACTAAATTAAGTTTATTACAAAATCTTTGTAATAAAAGCATGTCCATAATGCAAAACGTATTAAAAAAGTCATAATTAAATTAAATTTAAATCTCGTACTTAAAATACATCTTAAGGCTTTGATTACCAAGCGACGCAATTTATAATTTTAGGACTTGTTAGGAAACTTTATACTGACACAATCGTTACAGAAAGAGTGTACTAAGTAGAGGGTCCTATCCATAGACTTGTGTAGTCTTCGGTCCTATCTTATGTGGTTCGTATTAAAGGATACGGTATTTTTCCAGACATATGCCATCGTTCAGTGATACAAAAAAAAGCATTAACGCTACCGTTTCTGCCGTGACGATTGCCATTTGCTATTGGCCCCTGGTCAGTCGTAGGTGGTTGGTCGGCGAATGCAGACCGATTGTGAGCTGTATTCTGTAGTTCAGTTTTGATAATTAGTGTTGTGTTTTGTTATTTATTAAGTGCATGTTTCATAGTTAGTGAAGTTCACACACAACATGGTGGTTGTGATTCCTGAATTACGCGTGTGGCAACGCATTGTTATGTTTTGTTTATTTTAACCTAGTTTGTAATTATGTGTTAGGTTAATTATTTACCTGAAGAAGAAATCAAATTGCAGATATCAAAACGTAGTATTATTGATTTTTGTATCACTGAACGATGGTACTAAAAATCCAGTATCCTTCACAATCCTTCCATCGCCAGAAGCAAACTCCAAACAAAGAATTCGTATTAACATGTTTCACTTCCACATCAGTCATAGATGCAAGTCGGACAAAAACATTTTAAGATAAGACATATACAGGAGGTAACACGTCGGTACGTTTGGAGCGAGATAGTCAAGTACAAGACAGATTATCTAGTCTGACTTGCAGAATCTATTAGCCACTCGACTTACACGTGTGCCTGCAAGGACACAGAACCTATTATGTTTGTACTGCTTCAACTAGTTACTGAACTATCACTGCATGGAGCTACGTGCGATGGTGTTCACAGCTGTATAGATAAATTTGAATTATTCGTAGTATTCAGGAATTTTATAAATTATTAGCCCGAAGTTTGTTTTTGACGATGGAAGGTTGGTGAATGAAACAGGATTTTTCCGGACATTTGCCATCGTTCAGTGATACATAAAATCAGTAAAACTACGTTTCGAGATTTGCAATCTGATCTCTTCTTCAGGTAAATAACTAACCTAACGCGTTGTGACACGCGTAAGTCAGGAATCACAACCACCATGTTGTGTGTCAACTCCACTAACTCCAAAACATGCACTTAATGAAAAACTAAACCCAACACTAATTATTAAAACTGAACTACAGAATACAGGTCACGATAGGTCTGTATTCTGTCCAACCACCTACGACTTAAAAAACCCTCTGGTATGATTTGTTTATTTTAACCTAGTATTTAATTATGTGTTAGGTTAGTTATTTACCTGAAGAAGAGGTCAGATTGCAAATCTCGAAACGTAGTTTTACTGGTTTTTTAGATTAGACAATATAACACAAATAGGCTGTGGAACCAACTTAAAACAGTGCGATTTCCTTGGTTGTTGGTTGCCGTTGGTTCTTGGGTTTTCGATTATTGACACATGATAATAAAATTTAACTCTAAACAATGTCATGATCTCATGTTTGTAAAAGGTGCTAATCATCAAGTTCCATGATTGTCATTAGTTTGTTTTATTGTTATTACATTTGAAACCCTTCATTAAAACCGTGACTTAATTGAAAACCAGCGCACGGTGTATTTTGGATAAAACACCGCTAACCATCTATCTTTACTCAGAACTAAGTAAAATTCGTGTTAATTTCTATTCCACAAAAAATAACGCGGTTACTCTATATTCATGAGTTGCAATATATTTGCTGATACATAGATACATAGATAGATGCATGTATCTATCTATCTGATACATAGATTCCCGTATTGATGTATTATTGAGATGTATGGTACAACTAGATGCCAATAATTCTAATAAGGATATAGCGAATATGTCTGCTGACTTCTTTGCATCAGTATATTCTCCTGTGATCGGCACTACTTACGTAGGAAAATGTGATTTACTTCACCAGGATGTGATACCTGTCATATAAATGGGGAAGATGTATTAAAGCAGCTTAATACTCTTGGTAAAACTAATGAACCCGGTTCAGATTTCATCCCGTCTTATATACTCACATACTGTGCAGAACTGCTTCTCAACCTCTCCCCCTCCATGTAAAAAGTCTGTCACTAGCGGTGTATTTCCTGACATCTGTAAAATCAACCATATTGTAACTGTCCATAAAAATGACTCGGCCAACAATATTAGAAACTATAAGCCAATAACCATCTTGTCAGCCTTGGCCAAGTTGTTTGAGATTGTAGTATTGACTATAATTGTTTTCAAGGTCAGGAATATGTTGCATTTGAACCAACGCGTTTTTTTAGCCAGCAAATCCACGACCAAAAGTCTTGAACTATTCGATCGAATTGGACTTTTCAAAGGCTTTCGACCGAGTCTGCCACGCCATCATGATCCATAAATGTAGAGCTTGTGGATCAGAGGACCATTCCTCAATTGGACTCATAGCTATCTGTGTAGGCGTAAGCTCCAGGTCAGACACAAGAACGAATTATCCCGCAGTTTCCTTGCTTCATCTTGCGTCCCACAAGACTCACATTTCGGGCCCATCTTGTTCAACATCTTGATCTGGTTACTGATCTCAAATCCAAAATTTATTCTTTGCTTTTCATGGAAATCTCTACTGTTTATGATGCTGCTCTCCTAAAGGAAGATATCGACTTGGTCGTCTGTTAGTGTGATGCAAACAGCAGTGTACTTGCATCACTTTCCATCACACAACGGATCCCGTTTTATTTGAGTATTAATCATGGACTCGTTGATGGTAAAAGTAAAGAAAACCAAGAATCGTGGGGTGACATTTGCCACTAGTTTAAGTTGGAAGAAACATGTCATAACCACGTGTAATGAAGCGCTTAAAACTCTTAGTGTCCTTTTTATAGTTTCTAAGGTCTTCTCAGACCTTCGTGCTTTGAGGACACTTTACTTTTTCTGGTCAGACCTCAAAGTATTGTTGTGTTGTGTGGTCCACTCATCTGCAGTAACTAAGGGATGCTACCGAGGGAGTCCAGAGAAGGGTTTATAAGACTCGTTGGGATGCACCGCGGATTTAGGTATCTGGATGCGCCACTACTATATCTACCGTCCCTTGAATCAAGATGCTTCACCCATGGTATCTTTTCTTCCACAAGATTGTAAATGGAGTCTTTGATTGCTCAGCTCTTCTGGAGAAAATTGTTTTCAAATGATTGTGAATCCCAAGATCTAAGACCCTCTTTTCAAAAATGGTGGTGTCCACTTCCTACGCGACCGACAGTTCATTGATAAGGCTTCACTTGAACTTTTTCTGCGGTTCCTTGGCGTCCTTCACTCTTCTTAGACTGCAGATTGCCCAACGATCTTGTATACATTTATATCTGTTTTTTAGCACTTTTTCTTGATGTTATTTCTGTAACTGTTTTTTCATTACTGCCTCTGTTCTTATTTATTTGTGTATTTTGCTTTTGTTATTATTATTTGGTATTAATTTAATTAATAATTTTACCTTATTAATTAATTTGCTGTAATACTATTGATCCGTTTTAAATAAATGAAAATGAAAATTGTTACAAAGATGGTCAAAACTGTCGATTGTGAAGAATGTGTTTTAAAAGAATCAACTCTTCTATGTAACAGTTTAAATAATTTGAAATAATTTTGTAGATTACTGACACTGTTGAGGAAACAGGGTAAATTGTGTTCCTTTTTGCTAATATTATTTTTGTGAAAAAAATAACATTTTAGAATTGTTGTATTGTAACAAACATTTTATTTAAAGTTTATTTCAGTAAAAAAATTTAAAAATGTTGAAATTACATTCTGCATTTCCCTATTATTAATTTTTATTCTTGCAGTAATTCTGTAACGTAGCCGATTAACATCGTTGTTTTTAGTTTTTACTGCCGACGTTTAAATTTTTTAATGACGTAAGTTTTCCACCTTCACTGGTGCGAGTAACGTGTTGTTTGTGATTTGCTTCTGTGCGATCGCCTTTGTTCATTCTCTCCAGTACGGGCTTCATGCTGTTGTTGTACCAGTCAGTTATTACGTGATCATTTAAGAAAGGTCCATTGATGCTCCTATTATACTTAAGTATTTGTATTAGAGCTTTTGATGCCTACGGAGTACATAGAATGATGTTAAAATTAGTGTGTAAATGGTTCTTCTAGCTAATAAAACATATGATACCTAAACAATTTGTATTTAATTAATGCAGGATTTAAAGTAGATTCAATCCATTGTCACCCTTGCCATAAATATAATATTGGACTTTCCTCCTATTATTTCCTTCTATAAATGTTTAACCACAGATTGAATAAGGCAATTATTTGTAGGTATACAATATAATAGGAGTACGCCACACCACTTTAACAATATTAACAGGCTTCATTGAGGTTACATACACAATGTTAAGTGTATTGTTTCACACGAGTTACTATGTTACATATTTAATTGTTATATTATTGCACTCACTTTGTTTATAAACTAATTTATTCCGCGATTTTCTCGTCGACCCCATGGTAACCAATGTATAAACGTTCACTGATGCTCAGCCAAATCATATGGAGAAACATGCACCGTAAGTGAACTCCTATATAGGCATGCAAATGTTGGAGCTTATGTCAGTTTTTATTCGAGACATCGTGCGGACAGAGATATGGTTGGACAGAAATGAAATTGATGGAGCCCCACGAGTGGTAGGACTCGCTAACGCTCAGCCTATTATACGTAAAATACTCTAATAATTTTTAAAGGTACATGGTATTTTTCAAATGGCGCAGTGTAGCGGGTGCAACGGTTATCGCAAGATGATCAAGCAACATCGAGTGGCTGCTGCTTGGATGGGTGACCGCTGAGCGATCCTGTCCTTGCAAGCAGTCCGCCTGCCCGGCCATTGGTGGTGGTTCGGAAGTCACCTTTTAAGCCGTTGGTCCCCAGGTTAAGTATTAGAGAGGGTTTCTAACTTTGTCCTAACTTTGCCTGGTGAAAGAAGACATTACTTAATTTACTTTACATTTAAACTTAACTTCTATAAAACCGTAAAAATTTCAATACCGTACGTACAAATAGTAATATTTCTAATGAAATGGAGAATACATTGTTATTTATCACGATCGATCACGTTAAATTAGCAATGCTTTCTTGTTAAGGTATCAAATTTATTTTTTCAACTGAAAAAATATGCTAATTTAAGCAATATAATTACGAAGCAATTATAACAACTGTATCTCTTACTTTGATAAAAATAACACTCTCGTATTAATGTCAGTTTAGGGACAGCCTGTAAATATAGTTCTTTAAACTAGTGATCTACAAAAAAGTGATCGACTTAGCCCTAACTTCGCTCTGTAAAATAAGATACCTTAACTTTACTTTTTATTTTATAGATGAGAGATTGTGTGAAAACTATCATTGTTATTACTGAACATACCGATTGCGAATAAAGTATATAAAACATATGAAGCTTAAATTTTACATGTTCTGCCAAGGGGATTAGCACTGAAACACGGGGTAAGTAAACTATAGCTCACACATCGTTATGGTTGTACTTAGTACAGCAAAATGCATAGAATGCACACATTCAAGATATTTCTAAAACCATTGTCAACAATACAAAAAAAATAGTTATTTTGGTTTACTAGAAGCATGATTGTAAGGAAAGGCTATACACAACGTATCATCTGCGCTTCATTCAGAGGTTTTACAACTCATTACGAAATAAAGCAGAGAACTCAATATTGTTTTTGCGGCCGAGCCAAATGATTCTAAATTAGAACAGCAATAAATTCCGCATGATTCATTCCCAGAGTTGAATCCTCACGCATGCCACACCACAATAAGACTTTCCGTCTGCGGATCTTACTGCTCACTTCTGAGAATCCTCGGAGAGGTGTACGATCGCATTCCTCCGCCGTGTTTCCCACCGCCGCACACCATATTTGTCCCTCCACGCATTGTTCTCAGTTAATCTCGAAACCGTTTTCAAATGACCAATTAAAAGGAGTCGTTCAGTTTAAACCGTTCTCTGAATAGTAATGGACATACTCATATAACAAGTAATGATTAACTGATATCTAAACCCTACTCCTGCACTGGAAATCTGACGAGTATCTTTTTATATTGGTGACGACCAGCACACCAATTGGTTCATGATATATATAAAACCGGAAATTGTATAACGTAAGAAGGAAATATAAAATAGTTATTCACATGCGAATCAATTATGATTTGTAATTTTTTATTTTTAGATTTATAGCCCTTTAAACCTGAATATAGAAACTGTATTACAATTTTAATCACTCTAAGTGAAATTATATGCACTTAAATTTGAAATGTAGGATAAAAATTTATATAGTATGTACCTTATTGCTTCAGAGAGTAAAATTGATTTCATTTTTCTAAGGCACAAATTTTAAAAACAGTTCATTTTCAAAACTTTTACCTAAATAAAGTGTATCATATCCAAAAATTAATCAAAATCATTGCACTCACTGAAGGTATAACTTATATACATATCTATAAAGATTTCAAAATTTTATCTTCAGGTATTTTATTTTGTCCTGATTACAAAATTGCCTACAGTTTCTACTTTAAATGCCTGAATTTCACGTGGAGGCTTCAAAAAACTTTTTACTTTCACTGTATTTAGAAAAATATTTAAAAACTACGAATTTAACACAACTGTATTTTTTAAACCCCAAAATCTAATGCACTACCTTAATCAGCCAGGGTTGCCTAACGTATCGTTTTTCTTTCTGCCGTTATATGAGTTTATGAGTTTAAAAATATTCAGTTAGAACAAGTATTGGTAGTTCCCTACTTTAACTACGTGTTTGGATGTCTACCTGTCTACTCTGTCAAAGTTACGCTGTGTATGACATTTTAAAAATTTAAAATCAATTAATTTCTTTAAAATACTAACATATGTTCAAAATCAAACACTCATAAGTTCTCGGTAAGGATTGTTAAAATTCCGCCCTATGTTAATTAAATTAGAGCTTATTCCTACAAAACACAATTTTAATTGAAAGTATTGTTTTATGTATCTGTGCTTAATGGTGAAACAAATAAAACTATCTAGAATAGTAGCCACTTCTTTTAGTAGTTTATCATTCCATAGGATATTCGTTATCATACACAAGTCTATACAACAACTAAACAAGAACTAACTAGAATTAATAAAGATCTGTTAACTGTAAACAAACTAGACATACATAAAATATACAGGCACATATATTACATAGCTTTGGTGGGAAGGGTCGATTCAATGTACAGTTATTAAGGTCATAGAAATAGTGGGCAAGATGGCGAGTACAGATATTAGTTGTGTCCTTACAAAACCCGCCCTTACTTCTGCAGGGGGGGGGGGGAAATAAAGTGCGCGAAACAGTCATCGGCCAACTTTCGCCGGACTCTATTATCTCTGATACCTAGGCTTGGATTGGTGCCTCTGAATTTGTGCTAGAAACAAAAAAAGCAGAAGAGAAGTAGAGTGCGACAAGCTCTATTGCATTAGAACTCTGAGGGTTTATCAGGCGCTCTCTTCGGGTACTCTGACTCAAGAGAGCAGTCATGAGAGAGAAGGCTCTCTGAATCATTAGGATTTTAGTATGGAATCACTGGGCTTTGTAGTAGGGAATCACTGGGCTTTGTAGTAGGGAATCACTGGGCTTTGTAGTAGAGAATCACTGGGCTTTGTAGTAGGGAATCACTGGGCTTTGTAGTAGGGAATCACTGGGCTTTGTAGTAGAGAATCACTGGGCTTTGTAGTAGAGAATCACTGGGCTTTGTAGAAGGGAATCACTGGGCTTTGTAGTAGGGAATCACTGGACTTTGTAGAAGAGAATGACTTGGCTTTGTAGTAGGGAATCACTGGGCTTTGTAGTAGAGAATCACTTGGCTTTGTAGTAGGGAATCACTGGGCTTTGTAGTAGGGAATCACTGGACTTTGTAGAAGAGAATGACTTGGTTGTGTAGTAGGGAATCACTGGGCTTTGTAGTAGAGAATCACTTGGGCTTTGTAGTAGGGAATCACTGGGCTTTGTAATAGGGAATCACTGGGCTTTGTAATAGGGAATCACTGGGCTTTGTAGTAGGGAATCACTGGGCTTTGTAATAGGGAATCACTTGGCTTTGTAGTAGGGAATCACTGGACTTTGTAGTAGGGAATCACTGGACTTTGTAGAAGAGAATGACTTGGTTGTGTAGTAGGGAATCACTGGACTTTGTAGAAGAGAATCACTTGGTTGTGTAGTAGGGAATCACTGGGCTTTGTAGTAGAGAATCACTTGGCTTTGTAGTAGGGAATCACTGGGCTTTGTAGTAGGGAATCACTGGGCTTTGTAGTAGGGAATCACTGGGCTTTGTAGTAGGGAATCACTGGGCTTTGTAATAGGGAATCACTTGGCTTTGTAGTAGGGAATCACTGGGCTTTGTAGTAGGGAATCACTGGGCTTTGTAGTAGGGAATCACTGGGCTTTGTAGTAGGGAATCACTGGACTTTGTAGAAGAGAATGACTTGGTTGTGTAGTAGGGAATCACTGGGCTTTGTAGTAGAGAATCACTTGGCTTTGTAGTAGGGAATCACTGGGCTTTGTAATAGGGAATCACTGGGCTTTGTAGTAGGGAATCACTGGGCTTTGTAGTAGAGAATCACTGGGCTTTGCAGTAGAGAATCACTGGGCTTTGTAGTACGCGACCATCACCAGCGCTCTACAGTAGCTATAGCAATTTCTTCATCAATAAAAAAGGAGACAACTTTATTTTAGCGTTTATGTCCAAAAATAAGGCTTTGCAGTGTGATTGCGATTTGAGCCCTTCAACTGAATCAACCCTTCCCATCAAAATGACGTCATGTTTAGAAAGTTCGGTTGCTCCACCGCACTTAAAGATCGTGTCTAAAATATCGTAGTGCACTCATTTGTGCACCTGATGAGACAATGAGAATAGCTCTTCGCCGAGATTAAACGATATTTTTAGTCTAGGCGGCTCCGATGTCGATAAATTGTAGAGTACATTTTGATCTTCTTTACCGACCTTTTATGAATATTCCAGACGGTGCACTGAGAGGAAGGTGAACTGGAGCTAAACCCAATGTTCTCACATATATTGATGCATACATACTTCATACAACGAATAAATGTTGACTTAGCATGCAACAATCAATGGTCACGTAAAGCATGACCTTATGCAAATAACTACGTGATTCAACAGTCCTCACATTAGTAGGAAATAAGACTTAGTATTTCCATCCAGATTGTTTCCTGAATCATTTCAAACTAGTTCTAAAAATATGTGGATGAAGTACTAACAAACACGAGCTACATGACATAATTTATTATTTATTATTGCTCACTTATTTCATTTAAATGGATTTATTAAACAAATATATATATATTGGAAAGGCAACGAATTAAATAAAATTTCAAACAATTCTATTTGTATTTGTTTGAAATTACATTAATGAATACTTGCATTAATGCAGTGTCCCTACTCAACCGAAAAATGAAATGAAAGACCAAGTATGTATGGAAATTATGCACTTTTTAAAATCTGTTTAAACATTGTTTAAATCAACTAAAGAAGAAACACTCTGAAATTGTAAACAGCAGTCGACAAACTGACCTAATTGGATGCAAACACTGCAAAATAAATGAGTTAAACAGTTATGGTTAACTCGAAATGAAATTCCAAGTAGTAATGCTCGCTGTAATGATCTGCTGCTAGTTTTGCTCTGTTTGTTGATTAGTCGTTGCTTTATTTCTCATTACCAGAGTCAAAATCGTACTTTATAAAAGGCGTATTATCATTTTCATTATTGTTATGGGGAATCATCATAGAAAACTTCTGAGTTAGATCCACAACACCTAACTCAGAAGTTTGCAATCATTATCGCAAACTTATCGAACCTCTAATCGAACTTTTCACTGCATTCTATTTGTGTTTTTTAAAACTCTGATTCTCTCACCATGAAATTTCTCCACCTTTTTTGTCACCAATGTTATGCTAACTTTCTAACTGACTTAATACGAGTATAAAATATTTTTCATTATTTAGCTTTAAATTTGTTATTTTTCTAAAACCTTGTATGTTTACTCAACTTAAATCTGAGATAAGAAAGATATAACAATTTAAAAAACTAATTTGTAGGTTTTATTTAAGGAACTTTTTAATTCATGCACTGCTAATGGACATTTTTATATTATATTTACTTTAAATATTGCATGGCACCCGTTGATAAATAACTAAACTTTTCTTATAGAAATAACCAATAATTAAATAAACCTCATTCCACTTTAGAAACTCGCTGGTTGGATTTACATTGGTTACGTAGGTGTGAATGTTGAGGTTAGCTCTTCTTTTCTTTAAATGAACCAGAGCTAAACCCAACATTGAACCGTAACTAAATAGTAGATTTAAAGAACTTGGAAGATGTTAATTTATCAAACAATATGTTTAACAAAATGGCAACAACTATTTTCTTAACATCTCCATCTTGTCCTAAGGTAGAAATGTGTTGCAACTAAAATCTGTTACTTCTACGCAAGACTTCTTAGCAGAACAGGCGAATTGAAGCCGGCACAAGTCACAATGCAAAACTCTACAACAACCTACATTCATACGAGTAGATATGTTTGCAAAGACAAACCGTCGTCGAAACACGGTTAGGCCTTAGTCACTTGAGCAGATCCCCATAGTAACCGACCTGTTTGTGACATACTCACTAGAGTAACGGATCCCATATGGGTAACCGACCTGTTTGTGACATACTCACTTGAGTAACGGATCCCATATGGGTAACCGACCTGTTTGTGACATACTCACTAGAGTAAGGGATCTCATATGGGTAACCGACCTGTTTGTGACATACTCACTAGAGTAAGGGATCTCATATGGGTAACCGACCTGTTTGTGACATACTCACTTGAGTAACGGATCCCATATGGGTAACCGACCTGTTTGTGACATACTCACTAGAGTAAGGGATCTCATATGGGTAAACGACCTGTTTGTGACATACTCACTTGAGTAACGGATCCCATATGGGTAACTGACCTGTTTGTGACATACTCACTAGAGTAAGGGATCTCATATGGGTAACCGACCTGTTTGTGACATACTCACATGAGTAACGGATCCCATATAGGTAACCGACCTGTTTGTGACATACTCACATGAGTAACGGATCCCATATGGGTAACCGACCTGTTTGTGACATACTCACTAGAGTAAGGGATCTCATATGGGTAACCGACCTGTTTGTGACATACTCACTAGAGTAACGGATCCCATATGGGTAACCGACCTGTTTGTGACATACTCACTTGAGTAACGGATCCCATATGGGTAACCGACCTGTTTGTGACATACTCACTAGAGTAACGGATCCCATATGGGTAACCGACCTGTTTGTGACATACTCACTAGAGTAAGGGGTCTCATATGGGTAACCGACCCGTTTGTGACATACTCACATGAGTAACGGATCCCATATGGGTAACCGACCTGTTTGTGACATACTCACTAGAGTAAGGGATCCCATATGGGTAACCGACCTGATTGTGACATACTCACATGAGTAACGGATCCCATATGGGTAACCGACCTGTTTGTGACATACTCACTTGAGTAACAAATCCCATATGGGTAACCGACCTGTTTGTGACATACTCACTTGAGTAACAGATCCCATATGGGTAACCGACCTGTTTGTGACATACTCACTTGAGTAACAGATCCCATATGGGTAACCGACCTGTTTGTGACATACTCACTTGAGTAACGGATCCCATATGGGTAACCGACCTGTTTGTGACATACTCACTTGAGTAACGGATCCCATATGGGTAACCGACCTGTTTGTGACATACTCACTTGAGTAACAGATCCCATATGGGTAACATTATTGAGATAGTACATAGTACATACATTAATCAGAGTATAAATAGATAGTAAATTATATAACTGGATAACAATGAATAAAATATTGCCCATCAACAAACAATGTTCTGAAAATAGTTAAATATTTGCAATAAATATCTGAATATTTAACAACAATATTAATAAATAACAATAAACTATTAATCAACAACAACAATAATAAATATGTAACATTATATACAGCCTAGGTTTTAACAAAATATGGTTGACCGCTAAAATAAGTAAGCTTTACCCAATCATTCACTTATTTGCCTGTGCATGTGTATGTGTACATAGTGTGTGTGTTTAGGTGTGTGTTTAGTTGTTAGTTTAGATGTAAGTTAAGTAGTCAGCTCAATGTGTGTTGTGGTAAGCCATCTCTGCACTGCCTCTCTAAAAGCCCTGAAGTTTCTCAAGTTTTCAATTTTCATCTGGAAGTAGGTTAAAATTATATGGAATATAAAACTCGGGTAACCTCCCACCAAATGTTATGGCCATTCTTGGTATAGAATATTTTGTGGTAAGTCTTGTGTTGAGAATCCTGATCCTTTTTATTTTGTGATCGTTTTTATTAGAATTATCTATAACATTTCTGTATAGATAAATAAACTGTTAGGAATTCATTACAGTTTTAACCAATTCATTGTGTCTTCCTTCTCTTGGATATATTTTTCCTGGTTCATTTCTTTCTTTCCAAATTGTCTTTTCAAATACCTATAAAAACTTTAAAACATCCATATAAAGAAATATTTGTAGAACATAAAACAATAGTAAAGTTGTAATAATAACTAGGTAACTGTGTACATACAGTAGATTAGTGTGGTTAGGTTTCTCCAATGTTAAAAAGAAATATTTTTAGATTTGTTCATGTTTATGCGATGAGAAATGAAAAAAATTACTGAAACCAGTGTAATCAAGTTCTCTGTCATAAGTTGTCTTCCTTGACTAGATATTATATAAGCAAAAAATTACTTAATTCTCAATATTTCATATAATACATATTTTTTCTATAATATTGAGATAACAATTTAATTAAAGTTTAATTTGCTTTGGAACAGATCCTTAATTGATTTGGAATATAAACTCAGTATAAAATACCTGTGCAATTAATGAGTTTAGCCACTGTTATTATCTCCGTGATTGCTATATTTAAAATAATTATTCAATTAGCACATCCACGGCGCACTTGCAGTTAGCCGTTGTTCACAGCTCTGGCTTCGTCTTAAAATAAACCTTGAATAAAACTTTTTTCCACACCCTTTTCCTTGTTTTTGTACCATAGCAAAATGTCGAAGTATATGAAATACATAACCTGGTTTCGTAACAAATCGTTTTCGGTAATTTCTTTTAGAGATCAACAAATTACTCCTTAGTATATTTGTTTCTTGATTTTTTGTACGATCTGACATTTTTCCTCTTGCACAATTTAAACGACAGCTCTTTATAGGAATACCGACTTAAAATTCGGTGCATTGGTTCTTGTGGTCCAAGAGACAATTCTATTGATTTTTGGATTTAAAAATAAAACAACAGTCCGTACATATGTACGATCACTCTTTTGAAAGTCCTGATGAGTCCTTAGATACTCCGTTTTTTCATTTTTCCCTTGTAAAAATGTTTCGAATGTTTTTGGTCTTCTTTAATCTGGTTAAACATTTTAGGAATAGTTAAAATGTGGTCAATATCAGAGCACTAGCTCATGTTTGATCAATTCTTCCGTTTCTCATTCATATTTTATTCTCATTCCTAACATGTGAATGCATTACGTTTGCTTCCTGACAATATACAAAATACTACAGGCTCTGAAAATACTGTTAGTTACTTTTGATGCGTAATATGGTCATTATAAAACTCCCAGATTGTCGGCCGAAGGCTCTTAACACAATAAGTGAGTTATATGTAAATTTATTTGAAGTTACTTTGAAAAATATTTTTAATTGTTTTTTATAATTTAGGTATTTTTTATATTTTTGTTCGTTTGTAACTCTGTGTATGTTCCTCTAACTATTTAGATTTATAAGAAATAACACAATGCCTTTGTTTTAGCACAGAAAGAACGGAATGCTAAACTATAAACTTTTAAATTAAAAATTTAATGTCAGTAATACAATAAATGACAATTATTACCTCACATATAGCATCATAAGATCATAAAAGTTACATATTGTAGCTATTTTGGCAAAATAATTTTGCTTCATTTTTACTAAAGGATCCACGTCAATAATAAAGGCTTTTAACATCTAACAGTCAGATATTTGCCTAAAATTATCCAATAATTAAAATTCTATTAAACCGAATTTAACCTGGTTTAAATCGCAAATTAAAGCGTGTACATTGAAAGTGTCACAAAAGTGGTTCTAATATATGGTTGGTTCATTATAATAACTAAAGTTGTATACAATGCTCAGTTATAATAGAAACACTCAAGAAAAATACAGCGTACAAAGGAAACTTTGTAGCAAGACATTTAGCAAAAACATATATTTTGTATGACAAAGTTTTAACTCCGAGTAGTAGAAGTGTTATTGTAAATTGACCGAAAGAGTTGGCAATTCAGCATAGTTAATGGTGTTTATGTAATACGCTTGGAGTGTTCCAAAATTAAAAGGGAATTGGCTTTAGTACAACTCACGTCAAGTAAATACACAAATTCTTTAAGATTTGAGAACAATCCAAGACTCACCTCTGGTTTGTTACACCAGCCTCGGAATAAAAATGTACATAATTTAAAATTTCGCGTTTCTGTATACATTATTAAATAAGTAAGTGGATAGCTGGTACTTATTACAGAATTTGTATTTACGCGTTCCAAATTTTAATTACAGATACTATTAGTCATTATAATTTTTCCTCATTTAGAAGTTTGAGATTTATTAATGTAGATGGAAGTATTAAAATTATAATACTGTGTTTTAATATTTTCTTTTATTCGTAACTCAAAATATGTAATACTGTTTAGGGAGGGGGTTGTTTGAATATATTACAGTAACCAATTCTGTTTTTGTAATTAATTTCTTTACTTCTTTTTTATTAGAGCCATTTTCGGTTGTAAAACCTTTAGTAATTTAGAACTTTAGTAGATAAATTAATAACAATTATTATTCTTATATTATTAGACGAAAAGTTGCTAAAACAGATTAAGTAGGACAAGTGTTAATTAAAACAATTATAAGCGCCCTTGTTTCTTAGGTTCGTTTAGTATGGCTCACTTCATTTGTATGAATAGTGAGCTTAAATAACAAGAACCTTGGTATCATAAGCACGTTGGTAACAGAAGCACCATGGTAACACAAGCACCATGGTAACACAAGCACTTTCGAGGAATGTGTGGCAGAAATATTACGCATCAATACATAGATATCGCTACTTTGCTTAATTTTGGTTTCAAGTTGAATGTGCTTTTGTTTATTTCTTGTGTTTATTATTCAGCACGATCAAATGCCCAGCAAATATAAACAGAGACGTTTATTTCAAAACGTGTTAAAATCAGACCGTACAATATTTATTTTAGCGACTTATTGAGAAGCATATTAAAAAATGATAAACTGAAATAAATGTTACAATAATTGGATCTACATTAAATGTTCACATGGTTGTTAAGTAAGAATTAGCCCAGTAAGATAGAAATACTGGATTTAATATGATTTGCATTGTATTAGACTGTTTACAGGGAGGGGGTGTTTCTATGTAAACATGTAGTTAGTTTCTGTTTCTAAAGTCTAAAGGCAACAATGTACTCGACTGTAAAACACTCTCAGGGTCAACGATCCTGGAGGAGTATAGAGAGTATAGTCGGGAAGTGGACATCAGTCCAGTGCCGATCGAAGCGAGGCAAACTTACGTTGAGCCGCCGAGAATAGATCGGCGAAGTGCGAAAATATCGCGGCCTCCAGGAGATGAATGGGTCCGAGGTGCAGCGGCTAGTGCGCGGGCTTCAGCGGCGCTTTGCCTTGGAAACATTATTGAATTTACGTTTTGAAATTGACCTTTAAAAATGTTGTGCGAATACGATGTATAATTTTATAGATTAAATACAATTTGTATATACAAATGATCGTGGTTTCAAAAAATGAGCATTTTTAATCCCCGTCAAAACCTACACGAAAATAAATAGCCTAGAAGTTTGTTGTTAGTTGCAATGGCGCAGTGTAGCCGGTACGGCGGTTCTCACGAGATAACAAAATCAAGCAACGTCGAGCGTGGCTGCTGCTTGGATGGGTGACCGCTGAGCGATCCTGTCCTTGCAAGCAGCCCGCCTGCCCGGCTATTGGTGGTGTTTCGGAAGTCACCTTTAAGCCGTTGATCCCGAGGTTAAGTGTTAGAGAGGGCTTCTTAGCCCTAACTTCCCTTGGTAAAATAAGACATTCTTTCTTTTAAATTGTCAATAAGTTGTGGAGTTCTGATGTCTAAGGGCAGTGGTAGATCTGGATGTCCAGTATGCGATAGCGAATAGGAACTGATGAAGAGGAGCAAGAGTCACAATGTGACCGATTAACAGTCTGCAAGAACGAATAACGCCAAAGCATAAGTAAAACTGCAAAAGTACACCTGGGTATCAGGTGCAGACGACAACCAATAAAAAAGAACATCAAACATTAACATAAAATTCAGTGTCTTATTATTATTAATTTAATTACTATCCTTATATACTCAGGGTCTTTTTCATTCTCCTTCACGATTGTTTGCTAATACGGATAGGAAATCCTAAAATTGGCTAATACATTTGCTTTTGATTGGTAAATCGATCATGGATGTTATTCAAAAGGATTGGAGAGAGCAGCATGGGGAGTGGGTAGAGTCAAATATAATTATTTGGCGATTTTCTGTTTTTAATTCAGTTTTATAGAACGAAACTTCCTCTTTCAGGATCTGGTTTTATAATTTATTTACGATGACTCTCATAACAACACAGTATGTCTCAAGTTTTTGGACGACACCCTCCTCCCTCCCACCACCCCAACAAGTCATAGGAGCCACCACAGCCCAAAGGGAGCTGATTCTTGGCGTGGCTATAATAAAGCAAAAGAACTGAAGGAGCCTTACAGCTATAAACACAGCCTCCTGAAGCTATATTACTAACAAACACATTTGTTAACGTTGGATACCTTGAAACTTGGTGCCAATAATACACAGTTTTAACTTTAATGATGGTCATTCCAGTAAGTTGATGGTGTTTGATAAATTAGGACTCAAAATGTCTAAAATGTCGGTCGACGCGCTTCGTATCATGGACAGAATATGATTGAAGAAAGCAGAAAAGGCAACAGATGAAATGTCAAAAACAGCTAGACAAGCCAAGAGAGCAAAGAGGAAGCTACAAGAAGACAAGAAAATGAATGTAGATGATTCAGATTATGGTTTAGGAATCTTCTAAGCAGAACAGTAAGTAAAGTTTCTTTGTCAATAGTTTACCGATAATTGAATTTTTTGTACAAAGGTACACTTTTATCAGGAACTATAAAAGGTACAGAGTTGAAATTTTTATGCATGAACAACTAACTACATAATGCCAACCTACAGTACTAGAACGATTGCATTTAAGTTCGCAGTTGCAGAGAGAAAAGTATTGTAGGTAAACAAAATTTGTAAGGAATAATAGATTCAAACAAATTTTTGTTTAAGAATTTGAAATATATATTACAATAATTCTAGCAATATAGCTTTACGTGACATAGTATACACATATAAAATTTCAACTCCATACATTTTGTAGTTCCTGAGAAACGTCTAACTAAAGTTCACAAATATAACATGGCGGAAATAGAGCCTTCCTACTCATTCAATAAATAGCTGTAGTTGCAATGTATGTGTTCTAATCTAATAAATTAATGCCATCCTGATCACAGTTGTGTGCATGTGAGGAAAATATAGTCATTTTCTCTTTTTTAACTCCTGACGTCAAAGTGGATTATAAATTTAGGTTTGAAAGTTTACGATGAGTGTTGTTAGTGGAATATCAAAACGGATTCTATAATCCTAATAAGTGTGATGTAAAGATAGCATTGCTGTTAATCCATATTCATACAAAAAAAGTTGTTTCCAAAATGTAGAAGCACGGCAGAGTCAACAGCTGCAATTGAAATATATTGAATATTGAAAGCTTCCCTGCACAACTCTTTAAATTAGACTCTAGTCATTATTTGAATTGCTTTTTTGGAGTCTGAATGCTCTTTGAAACTGAGTGTTTGCGCAAGCTCCCTAAAGGACCACTCCGTAGGCAAGATGGGGGTAAATCAAGCATAATACGCCGTAATTCGGGCCGTATTTGGTTAAAGATCTCAAAATAAAAATGGCTGAGCAGATTTTGGCCCAAACATGGTCAATGTGCTCATTCCAAGTTAGCCCTCGATCAAGGTACATCCCTAGGAATTTTGAAGAGCTGGCTTCTAACAATATGGCAGGCCCATACTGGTTGCCCGCAGTGCATACGACACAATTGAAAACTTTGGTTTTTTAAGGGTTCATTGTGAGATTGAGGCTGTGGAAGTATTGGAAACATTGTTGAAGTCAACAAAAGCCTGTTGTTCCAAAACTTCGCTTGACATTGCATTGAAAAAGTAAGTAAAAAGTAAAGAGTGGTATCATTGGCAAATTGTACCAGTTGTCCATGTAGAATCGATGATTTCATATCGTTGACGTAAAGCAGGAAAAGCACAGGACTGAGGATAGAACCCTGAGGGACTACTTGAGCTCATATCTATTGGTATGGTTGATGTATTTGTTATCTGGACAACTTGGGATCTGTGACGAGTGGAACGCTTCGAATGCCGTGGGCTCAGGTTTGTCATACAGTGTACCGTGGTCAACGCAGTCGAATGCTTTGGAAGGTCTAAGAACACACTCATTGTGTGGTTTCGACATTCAGTCCCCTCTACAATTATATCGACAAGACTCACAGCTGCGTCAATTGGCGATTTGCCCTTTCTGAAACCAAACTGACGACTTGAGAGCTGATTGTATTTGTCCAAAAAGTGAAGCTTTCTTATAAGAAAAGACCTTTACAAAATTTATGCTCAGCACTGGTAAAATTGAGACAGGCCGATAGTTTGTAATTACTGGGTCATCCTTCTAGAAAATTTGAATAAGTTTAAAGCAATTTTCAGTATAGAAGGAAACACTCCGGTTTGGAATGAATAGTTTACTAATTGAGTTAATGGTCTCACTAAATGCTTGCAACATTTTCTTATGAGCTATGGGAACATTAGATTGAGGTCATTTGATTTTTTTTAACTGGGAGTAGCTGAATAATTTGGTGAAGCTTATTCTCAACGACAGGCGCCAACGCCATTGACGATGTGGGCTTCTGTCTTTTCAAAGGGAGTACTTGAGGTTCAAATGGCCAAGGACCTTACCCACCAGCAACAGATTCGAAAAAGTCGTTATAAACTGATTAGCAATCTTTGTTTCATCCTCCACGAGCCTAGACCCAATTTTAATTTTGATTGGTTCGTGAGCTTTTGTTTTATTGTTAATGACGCCCCAACTTGTTTTTGAAACGTTTTTGGAAGAAAGAATTAATTTTGAGACATCATATTATGCTTTTGTAGCTTGGATCACTTTCCTTTTTTATAATTCTTGAATAATGTTTAAATTGTCCATCTGAAGTGTTTTTGTAAATTTCGGAGAAAATTGTTAGTTTTTCCCTAGAAACTACAATACCCGCTCTGATCCAGTTGCTTTTCCATTGACCATTTTTGTAGGGCAGCAAATGGTAATATTATGGAAATCTAGTGTCGTTAAACACTCTAAACTGCTGCTCTACAGGTTGAAATGAATTTAGAAAATCCCATCTCTCTTTAGAAAGATATGTGTTGAGGTGAGCGATGGCATTATGTCTCTTACTGTTTGCTTAATTTTAGGCTCCCTTTTGAGTTTTACCCCACTAATGACGGCTTCTTGGCCATAGTGGTCTGAGACAGCTGTATTCACTACAGACACTGCGACACTTGAGTAGTTGGTGATGATATTGTCGATAGCCGATTGTGTTGTAGCCGTTACTCTCGTCGGAGTTTTGACTAGCAACTCCAGGTGAAATGACCAAAGTAAATCGACTAATCGAATTGTGGAATGGTGAGTGAAATCCCCCATCACGACAAATTCCTGACGTTGGTTAGTCAGGCATGTCAATAATTTTTCGAGTTTAGAAAAAAGATGCCTACATTTCCACTAGGAGACACTTACTATTTGACCTTAGTAAAGAGTTATAACTTTGTATTCGTCACGTATTCAATATAGTAGAAGATCGATGTGACACACACTAACAAATAAAACCATTATACGTGTAGTCCTATAAGAATCTCTGTCCCTTGATTTCAACTTCCCTTGTCCTACCCACTTATTCCTAGAAAATTGGTCTCAGACCAGTTGCACTACGCACCATCTGTCGTGTTCCATGTTTGGCGTGAACCACATTTACCTCACGTGTGCAGGGTCCACCCTAAATTGAGTAGACTGAATTACATTTTTCTTTGCGTCTAGAGTTGTTTCGACCCGACCACCCAATAACCATAGTATTGAGAGGTCTCCTAGAATAACATAAATCTAGAACTGAATCGGTTAAGTTCATTCGCTTCGCTATTACTTACGAATAAATCTAATCATACACGTATCCTAGCAACGAATTGGTAGCAAAAATACCGCAGGCGTTAAAATTTATTTCTATGGCTGTCCGAAATCTTAAGAATGTCGAAAACCAGGGTTTAAAATATATAACACAAATATAAATCTATGTAAGCTAATGTCTAATGAAACCATTACAGTTCTTAAGCATGGTTCAAATTGTACGATGCCTTTTTGTAATAATTTAAAAATAGAATACAAACAACAAAAATAATAATTGTAAAATGTGTAATTGTTTATCCATACAATTACAAGAACTTCTAGCTATGTCAGTTATTGAAATAATCTAGTGAAGTTGCTCAGTAAACACTCATTATGAACATAAATAACAGTGGTCCCAAGAGTGACTCTTGTGGTACTCCAGACTGGGAAAATAGAGCATCAGAATGCTGGATGTCAGCAATATACCATTATTGCACCAAATCACTATGGCTCGTGCTCGAAATAAACTGTAGGAATCTCTTAAATGACAACTGTGCCATTGGACAAATAATAAATAATATGAATAAATAGATGTTTTGAAGCAGTATTATTTTGTCAGTTATTATACTTGTATTGATCCTGTACTTATTAGTAGTTATTTCTTTACTTCAAACAAAGTTCAATCAATCTATTCCTCTCGATAACTATCTATTCCTCTGTGTTATCGAATATACTAGAGTTTTGTTTAGCATTAAGTACAGCACTTCATTGAATCGTACTAATATGTGAATATAATTCTAATCTAATTCAATTAAGCATTATTTAGCGCAACTAGTTAGTACACAGAGAAGTACAGAAGTACAGTCTTACTATACTGGGTATGGTCAAAGCCCAATCTCCCGGCTCTAGAAATATCACGGTTATTTAAATAATCTAATGAAGTTTCCCAGTAGCTATGTCAGTTATTGAAATAATCTAGTGAAGTTGCTCAGTAAACACTCATTATGAACATAAATAACAGTGGCCCCAAGAGTGACTGTTGTGGTACGCCAGACTAGGAAAATAGAGCATAAGAATGCTGGATTTCAGCAATCTACCAATATTGCACCGAATCACCATGGTTCGTGCTCCAATTAAACGGTAGGACTCTTACAACTGGATTTCTGGACAATGAATGAAGGAGCACTAACTCTGAAATTTCGGTCTTGTATATTACTCAGTATGTTTTTGAAATAGTATTATTTTGTCAATTATTATACTTGTATTATACTTATCAGTGGTTATTTCTTTACTTCACACAAAGTACAATCACTAATACATCATCGAATATACTAATGTTCTGTCTAGCATTACGTACAGCACTTCATTGAACCTTAGTAATCTATGAACTAATTCCATTGACCATATTTTAGCGCGACTATTTGATAGAGTAGTACAGAAGTACAGTCTTACTTTACTGGATATGGTCAAAGCCCGATCTCCCGGCTCTAGAAATATCACGGTTCAACACATCTTATTCTATTCTTAATTCCGTTGGGTAAGGGCCAACATCGGTTTCACAGCTGGCCCGGGGCCATGTTCATTGCTCTATGATTAATGCCCTCTCACTCACTCTATCGTCTCTCTCTCTCACTCTCGTGAGACCGCCGTATCCCCCTCTCTCTCGCACTTATCCAGTTATTTATACAGCTCTGGCAGACGTGGAATCACACGTTATTTTTAATACGTCAAATAAACGTCGCCGGGATCTCGTCAACGCCGGACGGTAAATCTTGGAACTACCGAAGAGATCAAAATAAGGCGTAAATAATGATCTTATTTATGTCCCACAAGCAGGGCTTTATATACTTTAAGATGTTTATGGTTCGCACGAGTTAGTGTATCACATCGTATATCAATATCAGATATTCACATGCTCGTAAATTACAATATGCTGGAAATATCTTGCGAAAGATGTTAAATTATATCAAAAATATAGTGTAATTGACACAGAAAGTTTATAAAATACTACTATGATTCATGTTTGGGTATAGGATGGCATAAAACAAAACATAAAGTTAGATATTGTCGTACAATAACCTTTGTAAATATGTATTTGTCAAGTGAAATACCTTTGTAATCATATTAATCGAAATATCTTACTATGACAGATTTGTTATTTGATAAGTTTAAGTTTTTCCTTTTATACCAAATATCAAAAACACAACAAAAAGATATAGGTGACTGAAAGTCAAGCGTTTCTTTAACCATAAACTCATGTTTCCGTCAAATCTAGACTTGTATAAATAATTATTGTCCGAACGTTAGCAAAGCCTACCATTTGAGGGGATGGAGAATTAAATCTCTGTTGTCATTCTGCGACACGACATTCCAAGAAAGACTGACTTATAGGTTTTGCATGAAGCTTCATTTCTATTCAAGAAACATTGAGAGATTTGGCTGAGCATTAGCGAACAATTTTTACAATGGTATTATGGGCAACCATGAGGGCAGCGAGAGAATCGTGGAATGAATGAATGTGTAAACAGACAGATGACAATCAATCATGAGAGATTTTACCATGTGACATTGTAACACATGTAGCCATAGACTTGTAGAATTGATGTTTTGCATGCAGCCTCAGAGAAGCCTGTTACGCGGCAAGTGCTCCAGCGTATTTCGCGAGTTTTTGCTCACGCTGTATATACGTTGAAGGTGTCGGAGCCACAAGACAACTGTCATGACAGTATGTGTTATGTATGTTAAATTATTTACGTTTTATTGTTTTGTATAAATAACTATTGTATATTCTATCAAATGTATTTTCATTTATAAGGAGTCTAATATAGGATCAAAGGTAACCCATTAGAGTCGAAATCAAATTTTAAACACAAATTTAAAATGTAAAACAAACTTCCTGTGTAAATGTTAGCTCCAGTTCAGCTTAGCTTTTAGTGCATCGTCTTGAATCTGTCTTGTCACAGGCTTGAGTCCTGGAATCTGGAGTCATCTTGTCCGAAGAGATTAAAACATGTCTGTAACATCTGCGACATCGATTCGACATCAGAGACGCCTAAACATCAAATATAGTGTAATCTAGGTGAAGAGCTATTCTCATTGTCTCATCAGGTGCACAATTGAGTGCACTACGATATTTTAGACACAATCTCTAAGCACGGTGGAACAACCGAACTTTCTACACATAACGTCGCTTTGATGGTAAGGGTCGATTCAGTTGAAGGGCTCAAATCGTCATCACACTGCAAATGGTTATTTTTGGACATAAACACTAAGATAAAGTTGTCCCTTTTTTATTGATGAAGAAATTGCTACAGCTACTGTAGAGCGCTGGTGATGGTCGCCTACTACAAAGCCCAGTGATTCCCTACTACAAAGCCCAGTGATTTACTACTACCCTACTACAAAGGCAAAGTTATTCCCTACGCCAAAGCCTACAAAACACAGTGATTCCCTACTACAATGCCCAGTGATTCCCTTGATTCTACTACAAAGCCCAGTGATTCCCTACTACAAAGCCCAGTGATTCCCTACTACAAAGCCCAGTGATTCCCTACTACAAAGCCCAGTGATTCCCTACTACAAAGCCCAGTGATTCCCTACTACAAAGCCCAGTGATTCCCTACTACAAAGCCCAGTGATTCCCTACTACAAAGCCCAGTGATTCCCTACTACAAAGCCCAATTGATTCCCTACTACAAAGTCTAGTGATTCCCTACTACAAAGCCCAGTGATTCCCTACTACAAAGTCCAATGATTCCCTACTGCACAAAGCCAGTGATTCCCTACTACAAAGCCCAGTGATTCCCTACTACAAATTTCAATTATTCCCTACTACAAGGCCCAGTGATTCCCTACTAAAAAGTCCAATGATCCCTACTACAAAGCCCAGTGATTCCTTACTACAAAACCCAATGAGTCCCAACTACAAGACCCAGTGATTCCCTACTATGATTCCCTACTACAAAGCCCAGTGATTCCGTACTTCAAAGCCCAGTGATTCCCTACTACAAAGTCCAGTGAGTCAGACAGCCTTCTCTCTCGTGACAGCTCTCTGAGTCAGAGTACCCGAAGAGAGCGCCTGATAAACCCTCAGAGTTCTAATGCAATTGAGCTGGCCGCACTACTTCACTTCTGCTTTCTTTGTTTCCAGCACAAATTCAGAGACACCAATCCAAGCCTAGGTATCAGAGACAATAGAGTCCGGCGAAAGTTGGCCGATGACTGTTTCGCGCTTTCTTCTTTATTATTCCCACCTCCTGCAGAAGAAAGGGTGCATTTTGTAAGGCCACTCTTAATATCTGGACTCGCCATCGTGCTCACTGTCTATGACCTTAATAACTGTATTGTCACCTTTACTCATATTTTTTTATACTGCTTGGACTTCCTTCAGAGAATTTCTTTAAGCTTTAAAAAGCATAATTTTAACTCTTTAAACGTTATTACTTTTTCATACTGCTTTCCAGTATCCTTTCATGATAAATGTAACAGTGTTTCCATGTTTTTGCCATTGGCGTATTTTCCATTAAAGTAATGTATGCTGAATTTTTGTCAGTTAACCAACTGAATTTAAAGTTTGTAAATATTCTATTCTGATTTTAATTTCAGAAAGATACATAATCCTCCGGAATTTACACTGTACTTTACGGAGTAATATTTTTATAACTATCTAGGAGGTGGAATGTAATTTATCCATTACACTAAATAGTGTTTCAGTTGCCATTATGCATGTTGCTATAAACAGGATAAAAGATCATTTGTGTATATTAAAATACTATATAGTTATAGTTGGTTTATTTTAAAACGCTGGGAATGACTTAAAGTCCTTAAATATTTCGTGCATTTTTTTAAATAATTTATAAAAATTTACACTCTTGACCTTTTTTTTGTTTTTAGTATAAATATGTGAGGTCATAACTGGTGATCTTTCCGTGATCAGTCAACCAATAAGCTCTGAAACAGTCCAGAAGACAAAAATAATCAATTTAAGTTACTCCAATTGTATTAATTTAGGTACAATTAAGATATTAATCGATAATGCAAAAAGAATATAAAATTATATCAAAAGTTTCTGTACAAAAATCACGAACGTACCTGGCATACGAAAACAAGAAGAGGGTATCTTTCCGTGCAGTAGTGGCACACCTGTTGGCCAAGTTTTTCTCGAGTTCTCAACTTTGGGACACCTGGGAACAATTCACCTATGCAACTTTCCTATGTCTTCGGCAAACTTTCAACTTCTTTCTTTGTTTTCGAATTCGTCAGAACAATAAGAAAAGCTCGGTCTTATTTGACCTTCTTAGAGTAACGACCATAATAACCTTTACACTTATTGGAGTGATTAGAAACATTATAATAACATTTCTTATTAGAAGAGTGTAGAATAAATTTATTTTAGTAGATACGTTTACGTTTATCTCAGGAGTTATTCAGAACTAGTTTTATTTATATATGTGCTGCGAGTTTAAAGTTTCTTAAATTAAAATTAAAATTGAATTAGGATCAATTAACTAGCTATTATCTCAGGAGCTCAAGGCATGTCAGCATTTTATGACAGTCTTGAACATTTTATTACGGATTTTATCATTGGAGGCAAGTTGTGGTATTTATGTATCTCAGGACCTCAAATTATGCTCCAAGTGTCTTCATGTACTCAGGTCGTGATACTTCTCTATCGTAAAGTACGCTCTAAGTGGCTACATGTACTCAGGTCGTGATAATATTCTCTATCGCATAGTACGCTTTTAGTGGCTTCATGTACTCAGGTCGTGATACTTCTCTATCGCAAAGTACGCTCTAAGTGGCTTCATGTACTTAGGTCGTGATACTTCTCTATCGCAAAATACGCTCTAAGTGGCTTCATATACTCAGGTCGTGATACTTCTCTATCGCGAAGTATGCTCTAAGTGGCGTCATGTACTCAGGTCGTGATACTTCTCCATCGCGAAGTATGCTCTAAGTGGCGTCATGTACTCAGGTCGTGATACTTCTCCATAGCGAAGTATGCTCTATGTGGCGTCATGTACTCAGGTCGTGATACTATTCTCTATAGCATAGTACGCTTTTAGTGGCTTCATGTACTCAGGTCGTGATACTTCTCTATCGCAAAATACGCTCTAAGTGGCTTCATATACTCAGGTCGTGATACTTCTCTATCGCGAAGTATGCTCTAAGTGGCGTCATGTACTCAGGTCGTGATACTTCTCTATCGCAAAATACGCTCTAAGTGGCTTCATATACTCAGGTCGTGATACTTCTCTATCGCGAAGTATGCTCTAAGTGGCGTCATGTACTCAGGTCGTGATACTTCTCCATCGCGAAGTATGCTCTAAGTGGCGTCATGTACTCAGGTCGTGATACTTCTCCATAGCGAAGTATGCTCTATGTGGCGTCATGTACTCAGGTCGTGATACTATTCTCTATAGCATAGTACGCTTTTAGTGGCTTCATGTACTCAGGTCGTGATACTTCAAAATCAAAATCTTTTTATTGCAGCGACATTGTATATACATTGTATGGCAAACGTCAATACGGGGTTTCTAAAATTCCAAGCATTCATACACACAATACACATTCATACTTACAATTTTACAATCACGCCTCTTTCATTCTTCGCCAATGCAGCCCACTTGGCACAGCAGAGTCAGTCTTCTAATTGGGCGGTCTCCCAGTCAAATGCCAAAAACTCACCCGCATTATAGAATGCCTGAGACACCAAGAAGCGTTTGAGGCGAGTCTTTAACGCCTTAGACGTTGGGGCATGTTTAATTGAATTGGGCAGTCTGTTGAGGAACTGCACACCCGCTTGCGAGGGTAGGCGTTCATAAACTACCGTTCTGTGTCTCCCAGTCCGGTAGTTTGCTCTGCCACGCGTCTCATACATGTGTATGTCTTGGCCTCTGGTTAAGGCACATTTACTCACACAAAACAAAGTTGTTTCCAAAATGTAGAGGCACGGCAGAGTCAACAGCTGCAATTTCCTGAAAGCTTCCCTGCACGACTCTCTAAATTTGATTTTGGCGATTACTCTAATTGCTTTTTTTTTGGAGTCTGAATGCTCTTTGAAACTGAGTGTTTGCGCAAGCTCCCCAAAGGACCACTCCGTAGGCAAGATGAGGATAAATCAAGCCGTAATACGCCGTAATCAGTACCTGACTCGGACAGTATTTGGCTAAAGATCTCAAAACAAAAATGCCTGAGCATATTTTTGCGCAAACATGGTCAATGTGCTCATTCCAAGTCAGCCCTCGATCGAGGTGCATTCCTAGGAATTTTGTAGAGCAGACTTCTTCCAGTGTGGAGTCATCTAACAAAATGGCCGGCTCACGCTGGTTGCCTGCAGTGCGCAAGGCAAAATTTAAAACGTTGGTTTTTGAAGAGTTTGTTGTTAGATTGAGGCTGTGGAAGTATTGGACACAGTTGTTGATGTCAACAAAAGCCTGTTGTTCCAAAACTTCGCTTGAGATTGCATTGAAAAAAAGAGTCGTATCATCGGCAACCTGCACCAATTTTCCATGCAGAAGCGATGATTTTATATCGTTCACGTAAAGCAGGAAAAGCACAGGACTGAGTATAGACCCTTGAGGGACTCCATATCTCAGGTCTATTGGTTTGGATGATTTATTTGATATTTGGACAACTTGGGATCTCTGACTTAGGAACGAGCTAAGCCATTTAAGAGGCACGCCTCGAATGCCGTGCCATCTCTATCGCGAAGTATGCTCTAAGTGGCGTCATGTACTCAGGTCGTGATACTTCTCCATCGCGAAGTATGCTCTAAGTGGCGTCATGTACTCAGGTCGTGATACTTCTCTATCGCAAAGTACGCTCTAAGTGGCGTCATGTACTCAGGTCGTGATACTTCTCCATCGCGAAGTATGCTCTAAGTGGCGTCATGTACTCAGGTCGTGATACTTCTCCATAGCGAAGTATGCTCTATGTGGCGTCATGTACTCAGGTCGTGATACTATTCTCTATAGCATAGTACGCTTTTAGTGGCTTCATGTACTCAGGTCGTGATACTTCTCTATCGCGAAGTATGCTCTAAGTGGCGTCATGTACTCAGGTCGTGATACTTCTCCATCGCGAAGTATGCTCTAAGTGGCGTCATGTACTCAGGTCGTGATACTTCTCTATCGCAAAGTACGCTCTAAGTGGCGTCATGTACTCAGGTCGTGATACTTCTCCATCGCGAAGTATGCTCTAAGTGGCGTCATGTACTCAGGTCGTGATACTTCTCCATCGCGAAGTATGCTCTAAGTGGCGTCATATACTCAGGTCGTGATACTTCTCTATCGCGAAGTATGCTCTAAGTGGCGTCATGTACTCAGGTCGTGATACTTCTCTATCGCGAAGTATGCTCTAAGTGGCGTCATGTACTCAGGTCGTGATACTTCTCTATCGCAAAGTACGCTCTAAGTGGTGTTATGAATATAACGTCCTCTGGTTGTGCCCATATCGATATTTACAAATAGACAATATCAGACTTCCTTTGCGTGTCTCTTAATTCACACTGTAGTTGGTCAAATTTTAAATAATTGTGGTTTTCAGGATTTCAAATAAGCTAAACATTATTTTTTAAACAGTTAGACAGAAAGACAGTTAGAATACATATAACTTATTGAATCGAACTGTAAAAGTTGATGAGGAATAATTGTTTTTAACACGCTTTTATAATCTTTATATATGTCCATTTACAGGTTAACTGGCAGAGATGACTTTTAAGTCCTAAATTTGCCTTTATAATAACTACATTTTTCATTTAATTTCAATGCAGATCTAACTATACTCCTGAAGGATTACGGACTCCATCTTGATTGCACATTCCCCACAGCTGGGTGGTACAACCCTACTACCTGTTTAAACTCAGTCATTAATAAATTAGTAATAATGGTGTACAAAAACTATTTTTAATTTTTCTATGTTTGGTGTTGCAATAAATAATGCTATGAAATATATTATATCCAATAAAAATAAAGCAAATCCAAAGAGCCATATATATTTAAAATTTATCTGTACTGAAGGAATCATGATTTTTTTCCGGACCTCAGCAATCATTCAGTGATACAAAATATCAGTAACACTGTGTTTCGAGATCTGCATTCTGTGAGTGCGCGTATGAGAGTGCTAGAGTACGCCTTAATCATTCAGGGACCACCGCCTTCTGGGCAGAGTATATTTTTCTACTATCCCAAATGTTTCTACATCCTATAAATATTAAATTTCAAAGAAGGAATGCAATGGTATTCTTTATCTGCGACGTGTCAGTCAAAGAAGTGTCATCGAAATGAGTGTCCGCACTAAAAACGATGTTTCGGTACACATTATCGATCCTCTTATTATTTTTTCGTCGCGTAGCAAAAGGATTTTCATTAGCACACAAGCCCCGTGTAATTTGCAAGCTGAACGGGCGAAAAAACAACAAAGCCGTCCTTTTCTTGATTAATGCACGTAATTTAATCCCCGGCAAAGACAAACTACCGAGATCGGATCTGGCCCACAAAAACCGGAGGCAGCGCTAGATCCTACACCTGTAATCCGCCTCGGTCCGTCCACGAGCTTAGGTTCGGTTAATTGGCGAACCGGTCTCTGCAACAAAGTGGCAATGTTTTACAATATCGCCCGTTCCATCACGGGTTGCTGCGGACACCCTGGAGAGTCGGGAGATGTCTGGTGGATATCTTGTCAAAGTGAACATTCAGCATCAACCAGCAGTGCAGTCTTACTCCTAGACAGTAATGTAGCCTTCACCTTGGCGTAGGCATACGGCTACGGCTCTCTAGACAAGAGGTCGCGGGTCCGATCTCGAGGATTTAGACCGTTTTCCCATGAAAAGGGTTACACCAACTGATTATAACACCGTAAATATTACAGTAAATATTTGGTGCGGGATTAAATGAAGCCAACGAAAGTCGTTTTCGCCTGCTCCCGATTAGCGAAGGTTCTACCAGCGAAAAAGTTATCGCAGAAAGCAAAGAAGAATAGACCTCCAAACGTGACAGTTCTGTCACAGTTTGAGTCGTGAAATGCCACTTTTCAAGCTTTTTCAACTTTCCAATATGTTTTAAACCGTCTAAGACTGCATGGTGACTGAAGCCTAGTTCCTGTCCATCAATTCGTTTGCGATGGGTTAACTTCCACCAGGGCCCCCAATTCGTCGTAACAGTAATACAAAGCCCTGAGAACTTTCTTGCCAATGGCGCAGTGTAGCGGGTACAACGGTTATCGCAAGATTAGCAGATCAAGCAATGTCGAGCGTGGCTGCTGCTTGCATGGCTGGCCGCTGAGCGATCCTGTCCTTGCAAGCAGCCCGCCTGCCCGGCCATTGGTGATGGTTCAGAAGTCACCTTTAAGCCGTTGGTTCCCAGGTTAAGTGTTAGAGAGGGCTTCTTAGCCCTAACTTAGCTTGGTAAAATAAGAAATCTTTTTGACAAAGCTGGTTTGAGTTAATAATATTTCACATGTCATGGTAGACTTTGCTTTGTTGCCAAGATGAAAAAATATGTACTCGTACATAATTGCCCTGAAAACCTAATGATGTTAAAATCGCCTACTTTCGTATTTGTAATCTTCCTGTATATATTATTCCCAGTGCTCCAGTAGCGTTTGCATTGGTGTCCCGGTCAAAAAACCAAGACTCAAATAAAGAGAAACATTTTTATTATTAAGGGCCGGTTAAAATTTTTAAGGCTTTATACAACTTTTTTTCTTAGGACAAAATGGTTAGGAATTGAACCTAGTCCAGAAAGGACTTTTCCACTGCTTCCGGAGCGACAGGATATTCTGAATGGGTAAGGTTAGGGTGTAGGGGCCGCCTCCTGTCGAGATCCATGAGAAAGAATTAGGGCACTACATCTCAAAGTCATGTCTCCCTGGAAGAAGGAGAAGCCAGCTCTGAACCAGCCTCTCCAGTCAAAGCAGGCAGGGGGTGGCACACCCTTACGTATAGGCTAGGAAAAATACTTGACTCTTTGGGAACCACACCAAAAATCATCTCCCGCAGTAGACTAGACCTATCGACCTACCCATGCCCCAGATTCTCGACTTTAGTGATGTGCCGCTTCTGGACATCCATAAGGTCACCAGGATTTAAGTGGCACATCCGTTTGTGCTGTGCCCAGTGTTAGGTCAAGTGGAAGGTATAAACCAGCCAGAAGTGACCCCTCCTGGGATAGCTTTCTACCATTAAAACGAATAATGTTATTAAATGTTGTATAGAATAACGTTGCCACTCTTAATTACAAATATTTTGATACCTAAACCATAAAAATTGGTCAGTAAATAGTATATAAGCTTCTAACGATACATTGCAATATTTTCATTGTTTAAAAAACATATAAATACATTTTTACAGTATCATTAACCATAGAATGAAACAGTTAAAACGTTATATCTACATTATTTACTGACCTATGTGTGAATCATGTGCACAGCTGACACAATATAGCTGACACGAATATCCCTTCACCTTGAGTGCTCTATTGTAGACTATAAGTATCTAATGTCGAAACTAGGTACAGTGATTATTGTGAGCTTCTTCGTCGCCGACTTTTTTTGGATCTCTTCAGACGAACATGACTCCAGATTCTAAGAGTCGAGTCTGTGACAGTTCAGATTCCAGACGCTGCACTAAGGGGAAGGTCACATTGATCCAATCCTTCCCACCATAGATAGATACGTTATAAAGTCTTATAGCTCAAAAATTGTTTAACACCTGATGAAGTGGTTACATCTCATTCTCGAAATGTAGTGTTCTATTTTTCTACCGTGTAAGGATGAAATCCTGTTATCCCTCCAAATTATCCGTTTAATAACAAACTTTGAACAAATAATTAAAATTGTTGCCAACACATTCCCTCAAATTTACGTTACTAAATCTTTTTGTTCTAATAAAACAACTCAATTTTTTCGGATGTGCGGAATGGATTTATCTAATCCAGAAGCTTATCCGAGTGCGGAGGCGAGTAAATCCGCTCACCCCTCCCCCCTCGCGCACAGGGACGGACCCAGGGGGCAATAGCTCCAGAACCGTTTTATTGAGGGCCGAAATTAACGCCCAGCCTAAACACAGTGGTTAGTGCGCCACTTGTGCCGCACAGTCCTGTCATCTAACACCTCTCCTGGCCCACTGGCACACCATCGACAGATTATACCGATCGTCGAGAGCTTGGACAGTTGAGTGAACCCCAATAACTGGCATTTCACTATGTTCCACTGTTAGTCGCTATCGTGTAAACTGACTGTGTGGAATCCACACGCCATTTTTCAAAAACCCGTTAAGATTCGCTTAAGAACCACAAAACTTCAGTGTACAGAAGTTTTACCGGGTGTAAGAACATTAAATCGGTTTTTAATGAGATTCAAACTTCGAAATTCACTTAATTAACAAACTTTTTAATTGGTGCTAAAAAGAATTTGTAGATTTCTGCTTCTCTGTATTAGTATGCGTGTGTTTATTTTCTCAATTACGAAACAACTAATGCACCAATTGTACTGAAAGTTTACATGGACATTCTTAGGGTCCCTGGTTAACGTATGGGCCTATTCTTATTACAAAAATTCCTGTGGGCTACGCCCCACCGGTCTCTCAAGTTCGTCTTTAAAGTCACTTTACAGCAATCAAATGTTATTAATTGAAAGAGCCTGTTAAATGTAATCAACTGTTCTGTGTAAACATTGTTTTAAGGCAGCACACCATATATTTTATTAATTTAACTAATATTTTCTACTTCTTTACATTCACAGTCTTGAAAGCATTGATAGCTTGATAGTAACAACACTTCTTATTTCAACCTTTTCCGCAACTGCTTTTGAGCACTGAGTAAGAAAATATCAATATATTAAAATCAACAGTTTTAGTACAAATATACTTTTAACTGTACATTTCAGCAAACATTAATTATACTTTACTTGGTCAGTATTATAATGCAGATATCAAAGACAAAGTTACTATTTAATTTTTACTATACATTTTAGGTTGTTATAAAATCCTGTTGTCTTTTGACAGAAGTAGACTCCTCAGACTTGTGTATGAATGTATATTTGTATGCTCGTGGCAACAAGGAAAACACCATTGGCGTATGTGTATAATTCACTGGAATCGGAAGTGCTCCGACACTACCATAGCCTATGAAATTGCGTGCGAAGCCGCGGGTAACTGCTATCAGATCAAGGTCAAGCCTTGAAACATTAACCAAAAAGGGTTAAAAATATGAAATCATAATGGGTTTTAGGCTATATTTCTCTTAACTCAATACATTTAAAACTGAACGTAGACACAATTTAATAGCTTTATCACCAATAGACAACTAGATTAAAGATGCAACTTTAAGGGTCCGCATATGGAAATTATGTGATATCTTTCTTACAAAGAAACCCTTTATTCATTTCATGAAAACCAGGTTATGTGCTTGCACTGTCCAAATTCGGTCTCAGCTCCTAGACCATATTGACATAGACCCTTCTATTGTATTTGAGTTGACAATAACCTACTGCACCCTCGATGTAGAAGTAGGATGTTAGTCCTATACAGCCTTCAACCGTAATTTCATCATTACTCTTTTGAGTTGTTACATTCTCTCCAGATTACATTCAATACCTCTGCCCTAAAATGGTAGACTTTTAGGTTCGAGATAGCTACGAGTATATTTCCCATCTTACAATATAAAATTTGTAATCCAGCTTAGGGATCTGGGTTATGGTTTGTAGGGGACGTACACTTTCAACACTAATTACGCAATAAGTTGTTTTGTTCTCAAGATGCTAGATGAGATATTTTGTTTACAAGGCAGACCTAGCCTGCCATAACAAGGTATTGACTAGAAGACGGACCGTCACCAGAGTTCACGACAGTATCGGATTAATCTTGGTCTTTGGTGTTCAAGTAATGTTTGTCTCACGGTTTACTTCGCTGTATAGAGACCATGCAACGGGATAATACTGTTTAGAATATTTTGGTGTATCCAAATAATTTTTGAGTTGACTATGAGCGTGTTAATTTTGAGCTGCCCTTATCAGTCAGTCAGTACTATCAGATTAATTTGAATTGTGAGCTACCCTTATCAGTCAGTCAGTACTATCAGATTAATTTGAATTGTGAGCTACCCTTATCAGTCTTTCAGTGCTATCAAATCAATGTGAATTGTGAGCTACCCTTATCAGTCAGTCAGTACTATCAGATTAATTTGAATTGTGAGCTACCCTTATCAGTCAGTCAGTACTATCAGATTAATTTGAATTGTGAGCTACCCTTATCAGTCAGTCAGTACTATCAGATTAATTTGAATTGTGAGCTACCCTTATCAGTCAGTCAGTACTATCAGATTAATTTGAATTGTGAGCTACCCTTATCAGTCAGTCAGTACTATCAGATTAATTTGAATTGTGAGCTACCCTTATCAGTCAGTCAGTACTATCAGATTAATTTGAATTGTGAGCTACCCTTATCAGTCAGTCAGTACTATCAGATTAATTTGAATTGTGAGCTACCCTTACCAGTCAGTCAGTACTATCAGATTACTATTATCAGTCAGTCAATGTTTTGAATTGTGAGCTACCCTTATCAGTCAGTCAGTACTATCAGATTAATTTGAATTGTGAGCTACCCTTATCAGTCAGTCAGTACTATCAGATTAATTTGAATTGTGAGCTACCCTTATCAGTCAGTCAGTACTATCAGATTAATTTGAATTGTGAGCTACCCTTATCAGTCAGTCAGTACTATCAGATTAATTTGAATTGTGAGCTACCCTTATCAGTCAGTCAGTACTATCAGATTAATTTGAATTGTGAGCTACCCTTATCAGTCAGTCAGTACTATCAGATTAATTTGAATTGTGAGCTTGCCCTTATCAGTCAGTCAGTACTATCAGATTAATTTGAATTGTGAGCTACCCTTATCAGTCAGTCAGCACTATCAGATTAATTTGAATTGTGAGCTGTCCCTTATCAGTCAGTCAGCACTATCAGATTAATTTGAATTGTGAGCTAACCTTATCAGTCAGTCAGTACTATCAGATTAATTTGAATTGTGAGCTGCCCTTATCAGTCAGTCAGTACTATCAGATTAATTTGAATTGTGAGCGACCCTTATCAGTCAGTCAGTACTATCAGATTAATTTGAATTGTGAGCTACCCTTATCAGTCAGTCAGTACTATCAGATTAATTTGAATTGTGAGCTGCCCTTATCAGTCAGTCAGTACTATCAGATTAATTTGAATTGTGAGCTACCCTTATCAGTCAGTCAGTACTATCAGATTAATTTGAATTGTGAGTTGCCCTTATCAACCAGTCAGCACTATCAGATCAATATTTCAGTAGTTCGGACCCTAAAACTGTTAATGAACAATCTCCTTAAGGAACAGTTGGTTTCATAAAGTAAAATAATATACAGATGATCCACACCTATCCTTACATCATGAAATCTCTCAGGGACTTTCGACCTCTCATTAATATAAATATGTCAAAGATAAAAAATAAGAAAGGACCCCAAAGAGCATGACGAAATGGTTATCGTACACATGGATAGATGGATGGACGGACTGCTCTTTGACCTTTTGACCCCAAAATGAATAGGGATAGGGTTCTTCCTTCGATCAAGAGGATCCTATGTACCAAGTTTCAAGGCTCTAAGATATTTCTTTCACGACCGACAGATTGACAAACAGATATACAGTTTGTCCCTGTTTACCCAAAATCAATAGGATTCTTCCTTTAATCAAGAGGAATCTATGTACCATGTCTCAAGTATCTAGGACTTCTCTATCAAGAGTTATCACACGGACAGACAATATGCTATTGAAAGCTTACCTCATGGAAGTAGTACAACTCCCAACTAACAGATTCTCCATTGGGAGGACGATACCGAAGGTAATCAACAAACCACAGGAGAAACCAGAAGGAGTTTCCCAGGGTCTGACTGTTGGACAACTCCAGAGTGAAGTATCTGTGGAATCCTCGGAGCCGCGGATCCAGAAATGCCAAAACGACGTCGATAGTGACTAAGAGCTGCACTTCGCCCAGGAATGTCCGCCAGCTTATACGGCCTCTTTATACCCGTCCGCTGAACAAACCCCGAGAACTCATCTTAAGAGGGAGTAATTACTCTGGTATCAACCAAAGTGAAAAGTACAGTACAAGTCTAACTTGGAGCCTATCATCTCCCCCTCATGGAGCATGTCTTTACATAAAGTGACCTTTCCATTTTTTATATTTCACCAGTTTGAATGTTCCTTACGCCATTTTCATCTTTAATATCCTGAAATGTGTTCACAAAAAATATTTAACGATGTACAAGTTAGCTCAACTATAATATTGAAACCTAACTATTTCCAAATAAACTAGTTCCTATGAATTTAACATAAAATATACGCCTAAGAACGGCACAGGAAGTTGGCCACAAGACGTAATTTTCGAATGAAAAATAAAAACTTAATTAAGTTATTCTGTTGTACTTGCTATAGCAGATTGTTTTCTTCATAAGTATAGTAGTAATATTTGGCGATGCACAAATTAGCTCAACTATAATATGGAAACGTAACTACTTACATTCCAAAAACACTAGTTCCTATGAGTGTAACATACTCGTACAATATACGTCTAAGAACGCTACAGGAAGTCGTAATTTTCGATGACAATAAAAACTTAATAAGGTATTCTGTTGTACCTGCTATACCAGATCAAGTATAACTGCGTAACTGAACCCGAATTAGAGTTATGAGGTGATCGAAAAGGAAACTTAAATAATGCAGCAGCCACTAAATTGCTTAAGGCGAAAGGAGATTTTTCATTTATTTTGCTCCGTTTATCGTTTACAGCAGAACGTCCTCGCGTTTTCCACACATCCTGTACAACACTTTATATAGATCTGTATGCAACTGTCTTCCACTAGCAACCAAAAGTTCAATGAACAAAAATACATTAAACGCCACACACACTAAATTGTTCTAAATACAGGCGGTTTAACCAGGTTACCCGAGGGCTTCAACCGCGGGGGCGAGATTATTTTGGCGGACGGCGAGCGAATCTGGCGGGCGTCAGACGCACGTGGTGCCGCGACAATTATTAGCAGATGTTAATCTGACAGATTTAAAGCCCGCGATGGTCGCTTGGCCCGAGGCGCTCGCTTAAATGCCCGCAATTATCTACGCTGAAATTGCGACCGTGTTTTACTTGACCGCTGTTGTTTTAGCAGCGGCGTCCCGGAATAGCGTAGCAGAAATTACGCTCGCGTTATTGCCCCTTTATTTTAAGCGTACATTGTAACGTCACATGTGGAGGGTTATTAATGGCCATTACACAGTTGAAGAAACTTTGCTAAAGTTAATGTTTTTCATTAGGATCGAATTTGTTGATGCCGCTATTAGATATCTTCAAATACATTTATTTGTCTTATTCGACTTATTTAATTAAAGAATATGAAGGTAATGTGAATGTTCAGTTTAGCTCCAGTTCACCTTTCTCTTGGTGCAGCGCAACGATAGAGTAATCTAGTTGAAGAGATCTTGTCATTGTCTCATAATGTGTACAATTGAGTGCACTAGGATTTAGACACGATCTCAAAGCGCGGTGGAGCAACCGAGTTTTCTACAATAACGCTGCTATGATAGGAAGGGTTGATTTAGTTGAAGGACTCAAATCCTAATCACATAGTGTAATCTAGGTGAAGAGATGTTCTCATTGTCTCATAATGTGCACAATTGAGTGCACTAGGATTTAGACACGATCTCAAAGCACGGTGGAGCAATCGAATTTTCTACAATAACGCTGCTATGATAGGAAGGGTTGATTCAGTTGAAGGACTCAAATCCTAATCACACAGTGTAATCTAGGTGAAGAGTTGTTCTCATTGTCTCATAATGTGCACAATTGAGTGCACTAGAATTTAGACACGATCTCAAAGCGCGGGGGAGCAACCGAATTTTCTATATATATATATAACGTCGCTATGATATGAAGGGTTGATTCAGTTGAAGGACTCAAATCCTAATCACACAGTGTAATCTAGGTGAAGAGTTGTTCTCATTGTCTCATAATGTGCACAATTGAGTGCACTAGGATTTAGACACGATCTCAAAGCACGGGGGAGCAACCGAATTTTCTATATATATATAACGTCGCTATGATATGAAGGGTTGATTCAGTTGAAGGACTCAAATCCTAATCACACAGTGTAATCTAGGTGAAGAGATGTTCTCATTGTCTCATAATGTGCACAATTGAGTGCACTAGGATTTAGACACGATCTCAAAGCGCGGGGATCAACCGAATTGTCTACATATAACGTCGCTATGATAGGAAGGGTTGATTCAGTTGAAGGACTCAATCCTAATCACACAGTGTAATCTAGGTGAAGAGATGTTCTCATTGTCTCATCAGATGCACAATTGAGTGCACTAGGATTTAGACACTATCTCAAAGCACGGGGGATCAACCGAATTTCTAAACATAACGTATGTATAGTGACACTGAGAGAAAGTAAACTGTAGCAAAACTCAACATTCACATTGAACCAACCGTTAACACCATAGTTAAGTTATGTATAATTTGAAATATTCTAATACATTAAACAATTTAAGTAAATAACTAAACCACGAATAAATATTTTGAAAGTCGTGTTAAATTAGAGATAAATAAGGTAATTTGATGTATTGACTATTTAAATACTACACTAGGTTCTTAGGCTATATTAGGCACTTAGGCTCAAATATTAATTTTCTGTCCAGGCTGCACAATCACTGTAGTGCTCCAAAATCTTATATCAAGTATATGTTTACGGGCGTTTACGAATCACGTACATATCCATTGTGTTCTTTTATATATATTGGCTCGGATTTGATTTTAGAAATATAAAAAGCACTCTAAAACCTCAAAGTTGTGTTTATATATCACAATTGTGTTATTTTTTACTATAGTAATTAATATAATCAAGAAACTACTTTCAGTTTGGATGAAAAATTGTCGTCTCAAAATTTGCCAATATACTCGTAATTTTGTTTGATTTGGATGTTATATTTTTGTAGTGAATACCAGTTCCTAGTCATCATTAACATAACTTCTAATTTTGAAGTTACCACAATAATGTAATGACTTAAATTTGTTGTGAACATTAAGTTTTGAAAAGCTGAGAATACAGGCTTGTCCTGGGTCACGGAGAGAGACACGAGGGGTTACAGCTTGGGGCTGGCGTTGCAATTTGCTTGCATGCATAATGAGGTTTCATTGTTAGAATCATTAACGTTCCAAATCTGTTTCAAAGCGTTGCAGAGAGATAGACACCAAATTTAAGGACCCTTGAAATTCTTACTTAAATATATATGAGTAATTAAAATGTGTAACTTTAATTTCAGTTCCAAATAAATGCCCACTCCCTTACGTAGGGCTGAGGAAATAAAGTGGCTTTACCTACTAATTTAAATGAGGAAATAATTTCTCCTCCCCAGAATTTAAACTTTTTTGCAGCAGTTTTTATTTTATTTGTGTCAGAAACTTGGAAATATGTTTCCATTGCTTTATAGCTGGACAAAATTAAAACTAATTTTTCCTTTCAAAATAGTACTAAAAATCCATTTAATTAAGATTTTAAGTGCAGTATTTAAGTAAAGTTGACTTTTTTATGTAAAAAAACTAATGTCTCTGCTATCAGTTTTTAAATAGATACATATGTGTTGTAATTTTGGTTCCAGTTTGAAACGACTGTAATCTATTTTGGCTCAGCAATTTCCCCATAAACCCAAAGTTCCGAAACTGATTAAGAGATCTCCAGAGAAGAGGCGAGATGTAAATGAGTGCCTGTTACAGAACATGGGCGAGACGGAGACCGTTAGCGGGAGTTTATGGAGTTCCGTGTAATCTAAAGAAGGTTTGGTGACATCGGAACTCGCGAGTGGGTGTCGAGCCACACAGAGCGACACTGTGTGGCCCTGTGTCACACAGAGTGGGGTCATAATGATGCCGTACCACCGCTGATAGAAGGATATACTTTCCACCAGGAGAGAATTATTTAAAAGGAGTTACACCTATAATGAGATGAGGTCTACCTAGGGGAGACCGAAATATTTTTAAAATGTCACTTTTCCAGGTTCGTGACACGTTCTTCTGTGACCACTGTTGTCTGGACTGTGATAAGAGTTGATGGTGAACACTGATAAGGAGCGCTTTTAATCAATACTCAAGTAGTGACCTGCATGTTTGCACGCTGCGAAAAAGGTTAAAGTGTATGAATAGTACCAAGGTATTGTTCATCATAGTAGCTCTGGTGTACGCTAATGTTGTGCTCGACAAATTGACGTGGAATCTAGTCAAAGAGATTTCAATGATTTTGGAACTCACATCTTGCATACTTAGGATAATGATTACAACGGCTTCTCGAGTAAATTACACTGAGGTCTCTGTTAACAGGACCCTGATAGATCGAATTATGGATTAACCGGTAGATCAAAACGAAAAAATATTTGTTTTTATGTAGCATGGAAATAAATAACAACCTTTTTATAAAATCCCATAAAACAATGTTCTTTTGAAACAATTTACGTTGTAGGTTCTACTATAATTACCCTACAGACGCCTCCACGTGTTTTTGATAGAAAAAGATCATTTTACATTTTCCGTACTATCTCAATTATCCTTAAATCAAATTACCTCGGTTCTATTAAATCTGGCAAAAGAAGACTTGTACCTATTAATTGTTCTACGTAGAACAAGGGGACTTTAATTTTATTATGTAATGTCCCAAAATTTTGCTTCTCCTTTTCTCATGGTCTTCAGGAACGGTGCCTTTAAGGGCTGCTATCAATGATGTTGTTTTTTTATATATAACTGATTAATACCGTTGGTCATCTGTAACTCAGTATGTTTATATCTAGTAGCCTACGTTTTTAGTTTGAAACCGTATTTCTCCTGCAATCACAGATTTGTTTCTTTTAACATACCTTTAATAAAATCTATTCCAATCTTATAAGGCACAAAAAACGCGTCGAAAATACCCACCCGCGCGCCATCCTCCCCACAGACACACTACCCTCGCGGGCTCGCAGTCTGTGATCTTGTGGTATTTTTAAATACCCCGCAGTTCCCGTTCCCCCTTGTTTGTTCGGGGTGTGTTCGTGGATCAACTTGTTGGTGAAACAGATTAGCTGTAATCGCTGATTGTTTCAGTTTGCTAACTGTTGTCCTCTGACTTCTAGATTATCTTTTCCAAAAGCGATTATGTATTATTTAACTTGGACTCTTTTTATCTTTAAGACTGCAAGTATCGTTGTTTTAATACTACGCAGTATGATTAAGTTAAGTAAAGTAAAGTAAAATAAAGTAGTGTCTTATTTTACCAGGTAAAGTTAGGGCTTAGAAGCCCCCTCTAACACAACCTGGGGACCAACGGTTTAGGTGACTTCCGAACCACCACCAACGGCCCGGCCGGCGGGCTGCTTGCAAAAACAGGATCGCTCGGCGACCACCCACCCAAGCAGCAGCCACACTCGACATTGCTTGATCTGGTTACCGCTGTACCCGCTACACTGCGCCATTGGCATGTTGAGGAAGTTAATTCAGAATAGTACTTATTTAATATTATAGCCATCATAGTTTAATTCATCCAGATCCTCTTGACTGACTCAATAGTATTTTGAATATTATCTTAACAATTTTCAGCAACTTAATTCCTCTCGAACAAGTATTATTACGTGAATCTTGTGTTCTTTTTCAAAATTGTGTTGCTAATCATACGAATAATATTCTTGCTGTACTAAGTGGGTTGCATTGGCGAAGAATGAAAGAGGCGTGATTGTAAAATTGTAAGTATGAATGTGTATTGTGTGTATGTATGCCTGGAATTTTAGAAACCCCGTATTGACGTTTGCCATACAATGTATATACAATGTCGCTGCAATAAAAAAGATTTTGATTTTGATTCTCAAATTCTGATGTTACCACCAGCGTACAGTTCTTAATTGTCATTACAATCACAAATAACATATGGTGGAAAGGTTGATTCAATCTGAATGTTGAGTTAAACTTCAGTTCACCTTCCTCTTAGTGCAGTCCCTGAAATCCGACGCTGTCACAGACCTAAATCCTGAAATCTGGAGTCATATTCGTCTGAAAAGATAAATAAAGTCGGCCACGAAGAAGCTTAAAACGAACTCTTTGAATCGTTTTGACATCAGAGACACCTAGAGCACAAAATATAGTGTAATCTAGTTGAAGATTTATTTTCATTGTTTCATCAGGTCCGGACGCAGAATTCAGGTATGTGACAGAATTGAATTTCCGACACTGCACTAAGAGGAATGTGAACTGGAGCTAAACTTAACATTCACATTACCTTCACAAATTATTTTGTTACATAAATGTTCTACGGCCAATTATGATTATCATTAGCGGATATTTTGTTTTTAGAATATTATTAATATAATATTACCGCCAACCTTTAAACAACGGCCGTATCCAAAACCAATGTTTTTTTTCTGGGCAGCGAAGATAACGACAATGGCTTCTTCTAGCACTATATGATTCTTCCTTAACATTTTCAGAGATCTAGTTGTGCTGTTACATTATTTCGGTACATACAACATGGAAGTCTTTTCAATAAAACTGAAAAAACACAGCTCTTGTTATAGAACGTTAGTTTCATGTACGTAGGAGAGCTATAGAAAACTGTCCGTTTATTCGTTGCGTAATTATAAGTATTTACGAAATCGTATCATGTCTTCAGTACTCAAATGAACGAGACCTCTTGTTAGAGCACAAGGGCACAAAGGCAGATGCCGGCAAATGTAGCAATTCACGGCCAGACAGATTACATTCATCACGGCGAAGAAGGTGTAGATTCGGCTTCTAATTGTTTCTAAACGGACGGCCGCGGCGGCACGAACACGAATTGGGCGTGGCGGACCGGCCCGAGCTCCCCCGAGTCCACCCGAACACACCCGAAGCTACACGCGCCCGTGTGCCACCTTGATCACCGTGTTCAGGGCGTGTTATACTGTTTTTATGCACGATAAAATCCTTCCGCAGCGGTAATAAAGTCGAGACTGTTCCAGAAGCACTCCTAGTCCAATTTGCCCCTCGCTTTGCCCCTTCGAAGCGCTTGTCAAACTCGTTTGTTGTGAAATCTTTGAAATATTGAACCCCGCTATGTGCATCTAGGGAACCATACCAAAGTAAATTCCGCAAAAGATCTCAATTCCTATTACACATTTAAATCTGTAAGTTTTGACGGTCGTTTTTAGATCCATAATTTGTAATGACAGATGAATAAATAATTAGTTTTATTAGCGCTGCCACCACTTACAATAATGCACGACTACGCACACCACGTGTCGTGAACAGGCTTCGCTAAGGTTGCATGAAAAATTTCAACTCTGTACCTGATTTCATTCCAAGATATCCTGCGGACAGGTAGATAGACATACAGCATACAGAAAGTAAATTTTACGTCCCTGTCAGAAAAACGAAATCGTGTAAGAATCTTGAGTGTAGGCTTCAATGACTTCAGGCCAAATTCCATTACTGGACATGCACCATCATAGAACCTATTCTCGTCAATATAGAAAATAGTTTGATGCAAATTTAAATTCTACAGATAAAGTTTTTCTCAAAATATATTGCAATAGGATGCATTCAAACTTTTGTCCATTGAGCTATTTTTATTAGCGGTGTTTAGGTAAGATAATCAAAGTTCTGGTGAGGTATACAGGTAGGTGAGGGTACTAAAATGCAACAGTGCCCTGAAATCAAATCGTCTCATTCTAAAATTCTCATATGATTATATTTGTTTACAAATTCTATTATTCTTCTATTTTCTCGTTGCCATGATGGTTACACATAAGACCAATTTAAATATTAGTTAAAGCCTGCCGAAGCCTATCGAGTGACATGGGGAATACGCCCACCAAGTGTCGTGTGACAGGCTTCGCTGAGGAAGCATTCAAACCGTCATTTCATTAGGCTATAAGTATTACAATACCAGGTTAAAACAGCATATGATTGTACTCAATTTGAATGTAGTAAATTTGTTTACTCTGCGATTTTCTCCTGGCCATCATGGTTACCTGTAAGACCAATGTAACAACTTCACTGACGCACAGCCAAATCCCGTGGAGTGACATGCACTATAATCGAACTCGATGTTGTTTGTATATAAATAAAAATTGATGCAAAATATCAAGTATAAAGGACAGTTCGTCCTCGAAATATCGTGTGGACAACAGACTGACAGATATTAATTTTTTCAGTTCTCAAGTAATTACACGGTCAGCCTATTATAGTTTAGAAAAAAACAGATAAATACTAGACTTATAATAAATATACTGGTTTGTAGTAATGAGTACTCAATAATATTGGTAAAATTAATTGAATTATTTCTCATTTCCAGAAGGAGCGAAGCTTGTCGCAGCTCAATGCGGTGACGACGGATGTTGGCGGGTTGGCGGGAGAGCGGGCGGCAGGTAAACACTCTGGAGTCTAAACTTACCCGGACAGAAATACGGCGCACTATTCCCGACCTGGAGATAACTGAGGGCTGTCTAATTGGGGAGTGACAGTGGACTAGCCGCGCGCTCGGAGCCGTGGAACATTGGCTGGTACTTTGGTATTATCTGGAGGCCACTATGACCCTATCTACTATTCCCGACCTGGAGATAACTGAGGGCTGTCTAATTGGGGAGTGACAGTGGACTAGCCGCGCGCTCGGAGCCGTGGAACATTGCCTGGTACTTTGGTATTATCTGGAGGCCACTATGACCCTATCTATTATTCCCGACCTGGAGATAACTGAGGGCTGTCTAATTGGGGAGTGACAGTGGACTAGCCGCGCGCTCGGAGCCGTGGAACATTGCCTGATACTTTGGTATTATCTGGAGGCCACTATGACCCTATCTATTATTCCCGACCTGGAGATAACTGAGGGCTGTCTAATTGGGGAGTGACAGTGGACTAGCCGCGCGCTCGGAGCCGTGGAACATTGCCTGATACTTTGGTATTATCTGGAGGCCACTATGACCCTATCTATTATTCCCGACCTGGAGATAACTGAGGGCTGTCTAATTGGGGAGTGACAGTGGACTAGCCGCGCGCTCGGAGCCGTGGAACATTGCCTGATACTTTGGTATTATCTGGAGGCCACTATGACCCTATCTATTATTCCCGACCTGGAGATAACTGAGGGCTGTCTAATTGGGGAGTGACAGTGGACTAGCCGCGCGCTCGGAGCCGTGGAACATTGCCTGATACTTTGGTATTATCTGGAGGCCACTATGACCCTATCTATTATTCCCGACCTGGAGATAACTGAGGGCTGTCTAATTGGGGAGTGACAGTGGACTAGCCGCGCGCTCGGAGCCGTGGAACATTGCCTGATACTTTGGTATTATCTGGAGGCCACTATGACCCTATCTACTATTCCCGACCTGGAGATAACTGAGGGCTGTCTAATTGGGGAGTGACAGTGGACTAGCCGCGCGCTCGGAGCCGTGGAACATTGCCTGATACTTTGGTATTATCTGGAGGCCACTATGACCCTATCTACTATTCCCGACCTGGAGATATGTGTGTACCATGGTAACAGCTAGTATCATCAACTATTACAAGCATTAGTACTAATATAATTTGTGTAGTATGTATTGATATAATATAATTTAATGCAAATGCTAGCCTAAAATTATCTTATTATTACTATTATTATCGTATTTTTATATTAAAATAAGTTAAAACTAATTTTTTTGTCACCGAATTACCTAAATCAAAATTTAACTATATTAAATTTTAATTACACGATTGTTTGTTGTAAAACGTATGTTTCATTTCCCTCTCTAGTAATTATCTAAAGTATTAGATAGAATTTATCAACTCAAAAACGCATTCGGGATATGTAAGAGATTACATTTGAAGACATGTTCTGAGATCTGTACATGTGTTGATTAAAAGTCCGGCTCTTTCCGTCCATTTTCAAATATAATAACTAGTAGATATAAAAGCTTAAAATGGTTTTAGACAAACTCTAAACTTTTTAACGTTGTGCTGCGAGTCAAAAGTTAATGTTGTTAATTTGACCATTCTTTTGTGACACCCCGTTTTAAAGTCACTAAGAATATAAAACAATATTTTAAGAAGTTTTAGATATATGATATGTTTAATGGTAAAGGTCAAAACTGACTAATTCATAGACTATTAAAATTCATAGAAGTCATAATTTAAATCACAACTTTGAAAAGGCAAAATATTTAGGCCTGCAAAAAATGGCATTTTTTTTTGCTAAAATATTCTTAATTTTTTTCAAAAATCTTGTATCATAGGGAATAAACTGTTTAAATATTTTAATACAAAAGAAAATAGGAATTAAATATTTTAAACACTCCAAATTATAGTTTCCATAGCCTAAAACATTTCAATTATTGAAGAATTTTCATTGATAGATGGCTCTAATAATAATAATAATTCCGTTATTGCATTTTGGCAACAAGACATTGCATTGCAAAACTTCAGGTTTATGTTATTAGTAAAAAATCCCTACTATACACAATCATACTTAATTTGAAGTTTTGAATCAAGAAGAACTTGCTCTGCTTTGAATCAAGTGTAATTATCTAGAACTTGTCATTTACCACTTCAGGCACCATCGAACTTCTCTCATGGAGTAACCCATGTAGCTTATTCTCAAAACCCGGGACTTCTAACTCCACTAAAACGTTTCGAGATCTGCAATTCGACCTCTTCATCAGGTGGATAACTAACCTAACACATGACTACTATGTAGGTAAAAATAAACACATCACACCAAAGCGTCGTGACACGCATTAAGGGAACGTAACAACCATATCGTGTGTCAAATCCATGCACAGCATCTCTCGAACAAGCACATAATAACAACAAACTACTAATTATTAAAACTGAACTAAAGAAAACAGGTCAAAATGGGACTTACGGTCAACCACTGAGAACTGACCAGAGGATTTTTTATTATTGGTTCACTCTAGATTAATGTTCAAAACGATACTGTGGCCCCGCATCGGTTTAATATAAATCTCTAATCTGTTTGATAGTTTCAGTTTCCTTGTTAGTTCGTTTTCCAAAATTGGCAACCAAAATTGGACTAATTTCCACTAAAGGTAAACTGATCGGTTGGTCCACTAATTTAATGTATAAAGCCTCGATTAACCTCCTTTTATGGAACGAGGTTTCCGAGATTTTACGTTGGGTTCATTCCAGTTCATAAGACGATATTCGGAAAACTTATGCGCTTAGTCAAAACATCAAAAAGTAACAATTTCCAATGACATGCAGTTTTGTTAACTTTTCTCTTAGCACCTTTCTTCTTTCTCGTGTTTATATTGTGTTCTTTTAATTCTAACATTTAATGGTCTTTAGCCTCTCTTATGTATTCACTATTACAACAACATTTGATACTGTAAACAAAGTTTTGGAATCCTGTGTACCATTTTGAGTACTGTGTGTTTTAAGAGTAGTTCTAATGTTGTACTTTCTCATTTTGTCCGATAATTCCGGCCCGTAAGGGATTGACATAAACGCAAATTTATCTCTATTCTGATTCGTTCAGCAATTAATTGCGTGCGAAGCAGCGGGTAGCTGCTATCAGATAAATAACTATTTGGATATTCAAATCTACACAATAATTTACCCAATAAATCCATTTAAATTTAAGAAATCGCTCATCAAAGAGTAATTCATTGTGTCGTGGCGGTGACAAGAACAAGGGGTGTGGCGCTGGGTCGTCTTGGCGTTTGAACAAGCAAACACAATCTATCCCCGCCTTTCATCTTTTCTCCACGGCTGTTATTAAGAATGATATCAGTGGCGAAAACTCTACAGTACTTCATTAATCTGAAAACTGCTTTAAGACATCTTAGTAAAGTTTGGTAGAGGACAATTTTTTAATCAGCATACGACCCTTCTCCTGGAAGTTATAACAATTTTTATCCTCATGCCATTTCCCGCCCTTATATGACCATAGCGCTTTAGAATATGACTCATTTTGAAAACTATTAATACACATCCAAAAGCTTTTAGTTGTTCTGGCTAAGTTTATACTTGTTTAATATTCAAATAATGAATTTAAAAAGTGTAATGTTTTGTTTTGTGGATACAATATAAAATATTCAGCCTGGTTTAAAGAAAAAACCCTATTGATTTAACAGTCCGTTTTTCTTTCTATGCGACAACTCTTTTGTTACGTTCCTTCGTGTTCTTGGACACTTTAACATCGTAGTTAAAGTGTAAATTAAACCATTACCAAAAATGCCATTACTACATAATTAAATTAGTCAAAAGTAGGTTTCTGAGTTGGACTAGGTTGTGATGAAAATTGTTCATTTTAATAATTATTAATTATTTTAAGATTTAGTATAAGGCTTGAGGCTCGAGTGTTTTAGAATTCTGGTTGTACGCTTGACCTCTTTTTAATCTCGTAGCTCACTTTAACTTTATCCAGATCACCTTTAAATGGCAAAGTCAAAGCATTTCTGCAGCCTACCAAAATTACCATACCCGGAATTACTGTTTTGTGCAGATGACACTTCCTTGAATCAAGAGGAACGTATGTTTCACATCTCCAAGACTTTCCTATCTAGAGTTTTTGACTCAACTGAACGTATTAAATTACGTTAACTCACACTCTTCAGTCAGCGTACATTTGTGTACTTACTGCCAATATTACATTCCCTCTAAGCTGCAGATATTCTTCAAACTGGCTGCAGAATTACTGATATCACAATTATAAATACTTTTAATGTATAACGGAATAGCCAACAACTTTTTTTATATTTTTGTATCTCGATATAAAATAAAGTGGTCTATAAAAACCAAATTTAAAAAATAAACCAATAAAATGCCAGGTAGTTCTTTAATATTTGAGTTGACGCAAGAATTTCAGGTTTCAAAATATAGCTCTAATAAGTGGTTGGAAGTAATCTGTTCCTGTAGCAGAACAATGCGTGATTGCATGACCCGAGGTTAATCCACTCGCTATTAATAATTTATTTAACTTGCCATCTCTGCATAGGATTAAACGGGGCATGAAAATATTCATTTTGAAATTATTTTGAATGATTTCCTTTTCTGAAAATCATGGTAAATACATATTTTTTGCCAAGCCAAAAGAAAAAATTGCCAAACGTTATGCCTCTGGCGGCGCGTTGTGAACGAAAACAGGGATACAGAGGTTTTCAGTCCGAGAATAAACACTTTTCATTTGTTGTACGGTGTATTCCTGGACTGTTTGACTTAGTGTTTGCCTCTCGGACTTTAATGGCTTCGGCGCAGAGTTAAATTCTGTTTGAAGACGGCGGAAATACACAATTTAGCCCGATAGGAAACATTGGAAACACTTGTTGTTTTGTTGTTGTTGTTGGCCAGCTTTACGGCGCGGCGAGGCGCCTGCTAGATTTGCACGGTTCAGAATATTTATATTTCATTTACTCCCAAAAACGTTTGAAGAATAAGTAAACATCTGTAATAGGTAGGCTTACTGATAATTAGATTCACTATAATTATTAGTGGTAAATTTATTATTTATTACGATAAATAAGTTTTTATAATCTGATAGTAATAATTCGATTTATTATACAATTTTTGCTGTCCCTAAACCGATCATAGTATTGAAAGAGTGTTATTTTATCAAGTAAGGGAGACGGTTTGTATAATTACGTCATGTCTTGCTTAATTTAGCATCTCCTTCAGTCGAATAAATAAATTTGATACCATAACAAGAAAAATTTGCTAATTAACGTGACCGACCATATATAAAAATGTATTTGTACATACAGTACTAAAATTTATAATTCTTTCGGCTTCATAGACGTTAAGTTTAAATGTATAACTGTATGGGTCTTTCTACCATATACCATAAACGGCTATTTTGCGAAAATACTGATAGAAAATGGTTCCAGAATCAAATACAAAAGTGCAAAATGTCAATTGAGATGAATTTCTGCATGTTTCTTATACATGTTATACAATTACAATAATGAAGGTTTACCTTACCAAATTTTGTGTAGCAATTCCTATTAAACAACGTTTTTGGCACCGACTACAGCTCGTGTGTCTTTATCAGCCATTCTTCTGCGTTGTTTCATCTTCTTGGATTGTTCGGTTAGGTGAGGGGGCCAAACGATGTTCAGGCAACATTGTAACTTTCATTTATACAACAACTTTTCCTATCCTTCATTTCCCAAGTTCTGAAATTCACTAGATCTGAAACTAGATCGTTTAGGTTCTCAATGGCCAAGGGCTTTGAGTTCTCGTCGCGATCTTGAATTGCATTGTTCTCTTTGAAGACTTGTGAACCTTGGAAATGTCTCTCAGAAATTCTAAAGTGTGGGATGATTTTTGAAGGTTTCATATGGTCCCTTTGAAAATTTTGTATAAAATCTTATATGCAGTATATGTATAAAGTGTTAAACAAGTTCATAATATTTATTGACTCGCTGCTACAGACATCGTTCCTAAAATATCGTAGTGCACCTGATGAGACAATTAGAATATCTCTTCTCCAATATTACACTATATTTTTTAGTCTAGGTGTCTCAGATGTTGAAATGGTGGAAGGAGTTCATTATTATTCGCCGATTTCTTTTTATCTTTTCAGATGAACATGAACCCAAATTTCAGGAATCAAGTTTGTGACAGCGTCAGATTCCAGACGCTGCACTAAGAGGAAGATGAGCTAGGGCTAAATTCACTTTCACATTTTACATCATTTTTTAAATTTCTGTAACCTTCAAATCTGCTAAAGAAATTCAAGCAAAAAATGCCAGAGTAAACTATTCGTACCGATCGGTGATCTGCCCAAAGTAGATTATGTTCACTACAGTACGATGACCACTTCACAGTCATTCACAATTGTGTTATTTGCAAATAACTGAAATGTGTGTATACTGCTACCAAACGTTATGGTAGAATCTGACCAGACTAATCTAGTTCTGTCCAGATTGAACTAGAATGCCATACTGTCACCTACCAGCTTACATACACACACTACATCTGTACAGTAGGAGTTTCTATTTTCATTATCGGAGGGGACGTTTTATACTCTGATAAATTTGCAATGTAAATTGATTCGTTAGTAAATTTGTTAAACTTTATAATACTACTAACGCTAATACAATAACAACACAGGTTTCATAAATAACTTAGAGACCATAAAATGTAGTATATAGAGATAACTGTATCAAAGATGACAAACTTGAGGTATGAACAACAATAACACATATATTAATAACATTTCTTATACATTTTCATTGAATAAACAACAACATAATTTTCAAAGATAAACGCTAGAAAAGAACTATTGAGCTAATGGGGTAATTAAACCTGCATTTGTGTTTTCATATCTATTAATTCCTTAACCCTTTTAGTGCCAGAGTGATTTTGTGTAGTGTAGCGATTAATACCAGGCTATAACGCAGTATATATGTCGAAAGTGTCAATAAAAATAACCTGCAAGATACAAAATAGAGAACTGTTGTTATAACGATCGTCGGCAATATTCGCAAAATTACGATCGCTATATCTATCATTGGCATTATAAGGGTTAAATTAAATATATTTTGAAAACAAACATATTTTAGTCAAGAAGATTAATAATTTTTTGTACGTTAACATAATAAGTTTTTTATCAACAATCATGGTTTCAGTTCTCGGTGGAGTGCGAGCGTGTAGTGTCGACTTATATAAACAGATGGCAGGTGTGAAGACGGATGCTACTAGGTGTTAAAAGATAATCTCTCTTCTCAGTGTAAAAACTTAACTTCATCCAGACTCATAAATTGGTTTCCTGGGTGGACATTTACATCCTCAGCACCAAATTTTGCTCTCGTGTTATTTTATTTTTATTCATTTGACTTTGTTGACTTAATTTTACTGGAATGTTGCAGTTCATATTTAAATCGATGGTGCCAAAAAATCTTTCTTGCGATGTTGTGCTGAAATAGAAGCTTTTACAACAGGAGTAACGTAAAAATTCATCTTATATATTTTTCGTAGTTATTAAAAATACAGTGTGTAGCCTACATCCGATTACGTTATTTAACAGTTTTAGGTATAATTTTAATTATGATTTATAATTTTATAACATTATTAGCAAAGTATTTGTAAAGCAGTGAATACAAATGCAAAACTTAATTACATTTGTGTACCTTATTCTTATAGTTATCGATTGCGTGTTTTCTTTCTAGTTCCTTTCTAGTTATAAAATACTCGCACGGGTGACATAAATAGCTTTACTACCAACTACAAGTAAATAGATATGAAAGTTTACATGTCACTTGAAAACAGTGCAGGCCGACTTAAAAATATGCCTAGTGGGAAGGGTTTCGTCCCTAAGCGACCCTACTGCTTATGCTAAAGATGGTACTGTTAGGAGCCTTGTTTAAGAGCTAAGGCAGTAAAGGAAGGGGGAATTTCACAGATATTAAGTCATTCCTCAGGATTACCGACTCGGGAGGGAATACGGCGACATATCTACTATAGGGAGGAAGTTATTACCGTACTATCCCGTTCCCACAAAGTATGGGTTTACTTCTAATTCTATATTAGCTAGAATAATTTTGATTCTATAATAATTCTAAAATTAGTTTCTAAAATAAGTTATTATTCTAGATTATATTTGTATATTATTCTATTACATTATTTATTCAATATTATTATCAAATTTTCATCTCTGACACCCAAAATTCACGGTTACTGAAGCGTTCGGTACAATAATTATAACACACAGTTATAATAAATATACGATGTTGTATCAGGTAATAAATAATCATTATATAAGTACTCGTCATTTAAAATCGGCTTTCTTACGTTTGAAATATGACATTACACATATGTAGCTGATATTTTTTTCATTTCAAAATAATTTTAAATTATTATATAGAATAAAAAATAAACTGTTAAACAAAAAATTTGCCCTCAATAATTTAACATTTTCTAACTCACATACTGAATTGAATGGTTTTCTTTGGTTGTAGTTTTAGAGAAACTTTTAGAGAATTTTATATATTTTAATATGCATAACTAGTTTCACAGCTTAATACCCACATTGTTCAATAATCCTAATTATTATTCAGCGTTTAAAGGTGCAGTTCTCGGTGGAGTGCGAGCGTGTAGTGTCGCCATATATACACAGACCGCGGGGACTGCAGGTGGGAGGACCATGCTACTAGGTGTCGAAAGGGATTCACTTCTCTACCTTAATTAAGAGCTCCCCCCTCTCAGGCCCATCAAATGGTAACCTGTGTGGACACTTACACCTCAGTAGCAGCACTTGTTCTCCTTTTTGTTTAATTTTATCTAGAAATAATGTTTTAATTTAATTTTTATTTTAAACGTTTATGACTAAAATTTGATCATATCAGATCTTTTTTTGTAAATAAAAAAATTAAGGAACAAAAGCCTACAAAAACAAGAATATTAATGTATAAATTATTCATAACAAAACCCATGGATATTTTTTTCCACAAATTACTGAACAAATAGAAGTAAATATTTTATATTAAAGAAGAAAACAAATGTAGCATTTGGATAACAAATGATAATACAATAATTCTAAATAGTTAGCATTAAAAGATTTAACTCTATATAATAGAAAAAATGTTACATCACAAAATAAATAATTACATAGGTACATCGAAATTAAGGATTATAGTAAAAAATTAATAAGGAAGTACCATGTGAAAACGTCAATTGTAATTAAAACTAATTTGCTGCATGATTTCTGTATAATTAAGAAAACATAGGATATATGCCGTAGTTTGTTATTTAATTCGTGATACGTAAAATTAGTAACTTGTTTGAATAACGATGTTTTTAAATTTATACCAACATTTTACATACTCGTAAAAACAAATTTTTGAAATACGTGAAAACCATTCCATTAGAATAATTTTAATTAGGACTCGGTTATTTACATAAATGGTGCAATAGGGGTTTATATACTTTTGATAGCAGCAAGTTTATACTAAAATTTATCTAGCAGCCTATTATCGTGTAGGCTATAAAATCTAATGTTTCCGAACATGATACAGAAAAGAATGCACATTGATTATTACCAACATCTTAAATGTTTGATCCACGCATTTGCTGATGAAGATAGAGACATTTCCAACCTGTTTTGCATTAGTGCAAATTATGCGTTAATACATATTAATAAGTTGACGTATAATTATAGATAACCCATATATAATTGTTCATTATTGTTTTATTTTTGTATTAAAAATCATTGAGGAATTTTAAAGAGGGTATTTAAACATGTAGATATTTTTATTAATTTTACATTTACTTTTGTTCTTTTTAAACTGCCTAATTCTCTTAGCAACAAATTATTATGTTGAATCAATTTACACCTTTGTCATACGCACCGTTTAGAAAATAATATAAATAAATAAATCTCGCAATTTTCCTGTATAAAACACGTTTCCGCAAAAATGTATTTCTGATCGCACATAAACATAAAACAGTAAATAAACCGGACTCTTGTGGAACACCCAACTAAACTTTATTTAGTTTACTGTTGTTACTGGAAATGTTTTCTATTATCACTCAATGATTTCTTCCAAATGTACGACTCTTAAAGCAATAATTAGGTGTGTTCATACTACATCAGTACTACTTCAGCTGGTCTTCCTTACAACAAATATAAATAACAAAATCTGCTCAATAAAAAAAAAAAAAAAAAAAAAAAAAAACAGAGAAAAAGTCATATTATCTTTATAAATTTTTGATTAGATTAATTAATACAATTATATTTTTCTTTTATTCCTAAACAGAACCAAAAAACAATAAAACCTAGATTTCTAGGGACATTTCTTTTGCAGAAACAATTACGCTAATCCTATCCTATACATATCATAAATTGAAACATTATTTTATAATTAATTATTGTACTATGCAAAAATTCAGAAATGTTTAAATTTATTGGTGAACTGCAAAAACACTTATGAAATATGCAATAAATACTGAATCAAAATTGGAAATTACTCTGGACCAACAAAATTAAGGAGAAGAGAAGTGTTAATTAGAATTCAATAAAACATATTTCATAAATATTATTTTCAAACTTATTAAAACACATTCTGTACTGGTTATAAAAAACATCTACAGCCATATAGTTGTTTATTCTGGATCCAAAAAGCTGACAAGCAGAAGACACTTATGAGATACCAAAAGATAAACAACATTTAAAGTTTGGAAGCTAACACTTTCGCCTTGTTTTTAAACCAAGAACACAAAGCATTTTTTATTTTAAAACATCGAAACCGTAGCATATTAACAACGTAGTTACAGACTAAGTAACAGATAATCCTTTATAAGCTTAGGCCCCTCAGCAATTTGTTTCTTTTCAAGAATAAAAAGTGAATACTATCTACATATATCAACGGCAGTATCATTCCCAATAAATGCATATTGATTTGAGTTTCTGTTAAATCCCTAACGATTATAAAAGGCTAGAAATACAACAAAATTCAAAATAAGAACCCGCAAAAGGAGAACAAGTGCCGCTACTGAGGTGTAAGTGTCCTCAAGGATAGTCATTTGATGAGTCCTTGAGGGTTAGCAGTCTTGACATGGAAGAGAAGTGAATCCCTGGATAGAAAGAGATGTGATTCTCTTTCGACACCTAGTAGCATCGGTCCTCCCGCCTGCAGTCCCCGCGGTCTGTGTATATATGGCGACACTACACGCTCGCACTCCACCGAGAACTGAACAATGTTGTTGCGTTCTATAAACATAGGAAGTATTGTAGAAAACTCGATACCTCAGATATATTGACTTTGGGAGCAAATCATTAAAATGGGGGTTTGAACCCGTCAACACTACAAGTGCTTTGACGCACTACCCCTACTGGTCCTGTCATCGGTTATTGTGCCTATGTTGATCAACTAAATGAATACTAAATTATTTAACCCAAATTTGTCATTTTTTTATCAAAAAATCTTTTTTAATGTTTGCCTTATTTGTCCGATAAGTCCAAAATCAGCTTACATGGACTTAATTTATTAAAATAAATTGTTCAGTTCATTAACAAAAACTGTCATTCACATCAAATTTTGCTATTTTCGTGAATGTAAGCAAGATATTTCCGGATTCATGAAGAATGAGTAAAACACATAATTAACATTTTTTAGTTAATATCTATTAGTTATTATTTGAATGTGTAACAGATCCACTAATTATACAATTATTTTTTACAAAACAAACCTTATTTTAGTGATGTAAGAACTAAAATTAAATAATTTGCTAATCTACCTGGTATAAAAGGAAAACAAGTGCCGCTACTGAGGACAAGTGTCCGCAAAGGTTACCATGTAATGGGCCTGTGGGGGATGCTGCTGGTCCGATGAAAAGAGCTGGTGTACGTAGAAAACCAGATGATGTTAGAATTCAGCAGAGTAAGTTGTAAGTTGTAATAATATGCTATTACTTCGGATTCAATTCATTTCCAGCATTTGTTTTGTTTGATATTTCCTACGTGCCGAAATAGTTTTTCAGATATGTTCTTTATTAACCAGTATTCCGTACAGGACTTAACTTGTTACAATAAATGTTATATATGTGTTACAACTATCTCTTATATACATTTAATTCTATGAAAAATTATTAAAACAGTGTTGAGGCAGTTACTAAATCAGTGAAACCCTTGTTGTGCTGGTTACAAGTTTAGAGAAACCAGTTTTTACCTCTGTCGGCATGATGATTACTGCAGTTTAAAATGTACCTAACTCAGTAGTGCTGAAGGCTTGGAGCAACGAGTTGCGGTAACCCTGTCGAGTAACTAAGAATAGTAAATAGTAGTGTCCCGTAAATCTATATTAAGTAAATAAATACTCAAAAAAAGCTAAAAACGAGTATATTAGAATATTATTGTGCTAGGAATATTTGACATACTGGTACAATGGAATGTTGAATAATATAAAACTTAGATCACTAAAATCGAATCTCACGGTTTGTACTTAAGTTCCATCCTAAGCAACATTATACAGATAATAAAAATAAATTTGTTTTATGAAATTTCATATTTTTTGAAAAATTTAAACGTAGGCCTACTTAAGTACAGATATTTAAAAATCATTACAATTGGAAATGTTATACCTGCAAGTATTGTCTTGTCAGTGCCGAAAACGTAAATCCGATTTAATTTAAATTTGACGAAAATTAAATCCTTTGCTCCACTAAGAAATCGAGTTTGGAGAAGTCTTTAATAGTTCTTACAGGTGAAACATATAGATTATAATCATTACTTTCTAAAATTTAAAAGTAAAGCTGAGAGTTGGTAAAATTTTACGAATTAAAGTAACATTGACCGCTTATATAAAACTTTCTTATTTTTGCAAGGCGTGCCCTAAATTTTGAGCTAGTGTTTCAACATTTGGTTTTCATATTAACGAAACATTCTAGATTTCTCCCAAATTTATCACTTTTGATCTCTTTTTCGACCCCTGTACAATTTAGTCGTGTTACAAAAGACCGATAAATGAATTAGATTTTCGTAATTTTTACATTTTCGTCCAACCAAGAAACTTGTGACTTTGCTGCAAGTTTAGTGAACTGTGAATTCGGTGAGGAGGGATTCGTCCCTACAGAATACCGCATAAGTTACAGACCCTAATGTTTAACAGCGAAGGCAGATAAAGAGATGAGGAATTCAGCGGATATTGTCATTCCTCAACATTACCAACCCCAAACTCCTTTAAAGTAAGAGGGTGACCTATGTACAAGAGACCATACATTTGATTGTGTAGCAAAAAAATAAATATCGTAATAGATAGACCTTATCTAAAATATGTTTGTTGTGTACAAAGGGTCCAAGTTACAATATATCGTCAATATGAAAAAACGTATCAGATTTTGATACGGGACAACATTTAATTATAGATTAAAAAGAAAGTTTACAAAATATAAACTCAATAGCTCTTGAATACAAACCTAATACAATTGCACTGTATACAGGTTTAGACAAAAGTCTATATAAAGTCTATGGGAGTGCCGATGGAGGGCGGTCTATGACGTTGGACTTTGAGTATGAGTTAGATTAGCGCAGGTTCGAATCCTGCATGTGTGCCCTTGCACTTTTTATCAGTTTTTTTCGACATTGTACTGTATCGACTCTCCCTCTTATTCTGTTTGATAATATCCTCGCATAGGCCAGTGGTCCATGAGGACGGGCAGAATAAGGCATAAAAGGGGATCGGCCTCTCGTTTAAAACAAAGTAAAACATTTTAAAAAGCAGCAATGAAAACATTTTAATTTAGTTTGTAATAACCAAACTATATTATACAGGTATTATGTAACTTCACAACTTACGCGATCAAATTGAATAATAATGATGTGTGAAATTCATCAAGAGTTTCTCCAACCTGCGATACTGACATGTGCTGAAGATTTTGAATAAGTGGCGGGAACTGACTGATACCAACATAACAACAACAATATCCCTATACTGTCCCGATGAATTCCGGATTTTTAACAACCGAACCCCAGGCTTTACAAAACCGTAGACTAGTTAAACTCCGACGTTTTTATCACATGCCGTGGCTGCAGAACGCTATTTTGTGTTCTTTAAACTTCGGGAGGGGGAGTGGCGGGAACTGACTGATACCAACATAACAACAACAATATCCCTATACTGTCCCGATGAATTCCGGATTTTTAACAACCGAACCCCAGGCTTTACAAAACCGTAGACTAGTTAAACTCCGACGTTTTTATCACATGCCGTGGCTGCAGAACGCTATTTTGTGTTCTTTAAACTTCGGGAGGGGGAGTGGCGGGAACTGACTGATACCAACATAACAACAACAATATCCCTATACTGTCCCGATGAATTCCGGATTTTTAACAACCGAACCCCAGGCTTTACAAAACCGTAGACTAGTTAAACTCCGACGTTTTTATCACATACCGTGGCTGCAGAACGCGATTTTTGTGTTCTTTAAACTTCGGGAGGGGAGAGGTTAATTAAATCTAAAGTCCCGGAAATTTTAACCCCTGACTGCCTAACCAGCTCTAGGAGTATTTTTGCAAAGTGTTTGATTTGTTTACCAACATTCTGTATTAGTAATATTCTATATTTGTATTATTAACCCTCACTCTGCTAAATTTCAGGTACTAAAGAAATTTTAAAGAATTGCGATAACAACTGAATTTATATAATGTACTTCTTGATTCAAAATATTGTGATTACATTTGACATGAAAATTAATTAAATTTATTAATTAATTAAATGCAAATGGAAAAAGTATTTAAGAATTAAATATAACCATTATTATGGCCTGTAACGTCATAATGTGAGTAGCGATATTGGTTTCGACCTTAATAAGTTATAGAGTCATGAGTTTCTTTTTTATATAATCAAAAAATGTTCTTCCTCTTGAATTGATTAGATACATCTACATCCCATTAATATTCTATGCTAATTAATTGTAACTATGGACCGAGAAAAGAGGACTGTACTGTTTAACATTATATGGCTTTTGAGTTTTATTTCTCTTTTATTAAAAATATATTATTTAAAAATAGCTATAGCCTCAGTTTGTTTTAGATTTAATTAAATAGGATTTTTCATTGAAAATCAAAGCAGCTACAGTACAGAGCCACGTTTTTATTACACGAATGGATTATTAAATTAATTTTAGTTCTTTCCTTTTACTGTTCTACAGTTCCGTGAATAAAATAATAAAAATGTAGTTAACTAACGTTTAGTCGCCTTTATATTTTTCAATTAAAGCTTTGATATACGAGTACGTAATGTTGCCACTCCACTACTTACAGCTTCCCGTGAACTTAATCAACTTGAAGGTCACACTTTCTGCTCAATTCCCCTCTCTTATGCCAATTATGTCGATTGAGTCAAATTTTGTCTAGAACCTAACCTGAACTTTTAAATTTTAAAATGTAAGCAAACTATTCTGAAAATCTTCAAACTAACTTGGCTATGAGAATATATATTGCAATTACGTACTTATTAAAGTATCATAATATTTTTAATTTTTAATTTTAAATAGAATTTTATCCACTTATTACGATGATTCATGTCAGCAACTAATACAATTCGTTGATTAGGCTAGTCGTGTCAAGGAGTGGATGGGTTTCAGGGATAAAGCCGTCCTGTTGTCGCCATTCACTAATGTCACTAGTTTTTCATTCAGCGACCTTAGAATTTAGTTTCTAAATTTAGAATCAAATTTCACTAGGTATCCATGGAACAAACTTTTACCAAAACCCAATTGTTTCTACCGTAGTTATCCACAAGTGAAATAAAATATCGAGCAAGGAAGGAAATTATTCTTGAGTTAATCCGAATAGTAAAAATTAGTCTAAGTTTGGTTTATTTTATTTTTTCATCTTTTACGTATATATTTTTTATTTGATAAACTAATGGTTTCGGAAAGTATTCTACTATATCATCATTAGTTACCATTAAACCTTACATGTAATATGTTATATCATAGAGTATATAGTTACTCCCTGAATATCTTCTTCTAACTTCTGTGGTAGTTGGAACAGCAATTTTTTTTTTTAAATACTTGTATTTATATTCATATTTCTGATCATTTCCGAAATAGCATATTTACTAACGATATAAGTAATTTTGTATACTGTAATATTGTATTTATAGGTCCTTTTTTATGTGAAATTTCATGTCACAATTGTAAAATATAATGCTATGGTAAAAGGCGCAGGAACAATAATGTGACAAACTATTAAACATATACACTTCCAAGAGTCGAAAGAGAAACACTTCTCTACCTTTACTTCAGAGTCGCATATACAATGCTACCTGTAAATTAGCCTTTGTAAATACTTACATCCTCAGTAGCGGTATTTCTTCTCCTTTTGCAAGCTCTGATTTTGAGAAACCGTTTTATTCGAACTTTACATGAGACATTTTTCATAATTTACTAATATTAAATATAAAAATCTGTTAAATGTACTTAGGTTGCAAGTTTTCAGTAAATAAGCAAAATTCGGGGTGAGTCTGTGGTTTTTTTTTTATTTAAATGGGCACAACATTGTCAACAACGTACAGCTTTTGCGTTCCGAAATATTTAAAATATGGTAATTTAAGAATAGTCTACAGTCTACACAATGGAAACTTTAGATCACTAACTGTAAATATGTATCTTGGTATCATTTTCTAAACATGATTTTGATTTCAACTTTTAATTATCTAGATTAATAAATTACATCATTTACAATGGGAAATTAATCTAGAAATTTTGATTCATCTTAGTTGTATACCAGATAGGTGTACGCCACGATACGTGTTTCATAAGAGGCTTTGCTGAAGTTGCGTGCGAAATTCCACAAATAAAATAAAATATTACAATTGAACATCCCACTTCCACATCCCAAAGCGAAAAAAATTATACATTTCTGTTTCAAGAATTTAGACATTGTTTTCATATGATGTTTTGTAACATTCTTAACATATTATGTTAGTCGTGTTTTGTATCATTTTTACAGTTTTATTCAGCTAATTTCAAATATATCAGAATAATAATAGTATTGAGCAAAAAAATAAAAAAAAAAAAAATAAATAAAAAAAAAAAAAAAAAAAATAGATTTTTACTTGACTTTGAGTGAAAAGGCATTGTCCTATGTCATGTGCTGACAAAGGGAACGCAATAGAGCCGAGGCCGCAGGTAGAGACAGTGTTCCGTGGCTGACCATTCACACGGCCTGCAGAACTTACACTGGGTTTCCTTTAGTTCAGTTCTCGGTGGAGTGCGCGCGTGTAGTGTCGCCATATATACACAGACCGCGGTGACTGCAGGCATGGAGGACCGATGCTACTAGGTGTCGAAAGGGATTCACTTCTCTACCTGTAAATAGTATCATGGCGACAGACCCCACAGAGGAATGCTTTAAAAGTATAGCCTCTGTGACACTTACACCTCAGTAGCGGCACTTGTTCTCCTTTTGTAAATTCTTATTTTGAATTTTTTTAAATATATTTCTAAGCTTTCATATTTTTGGATAGTTAAAAAAACTAATTAATTGGATTTGCGTCAATTTTGTAAATACTTAAAATCTAAACTGCATATTAAAATTCAACTTTAAAAAATAAAACTGTAATTTACATACAATATTTTACCTCTTTTATCTCAGTTTATTGTAGTAAGTCTTTGTTATAAACTTAGTTCCAATTACAAAATGATTTAATACCACTAAATAATCCTTATTATTTAAACTTATTGCTTTAGATGGATAAATCATATTAGAGATGTAGCCTCGAAAAGTGTTTGATACAAATATTTATAATAAACCTTTTAAACACGTTTTGATATATTTTTTATTTCGTACAATGTACATTTCAAATTCTAAGAATTCATCATTAGGCACTTTAACGTACAAAAGTGTTTAAAAGGTTTATTATTATATATTTGGATAAATCATATTATAAATTTACAAATTGATTACACTTTATTTGTTTATCTTATTTATTATTTGATTTAAAGTTTTACTTTTGGCCATATTTATTATTAACTACAGTTATTCTAGCATAAACTACAAATATAAATGCCTAAAATTTTATACTTTATATAGTTTAATCTAGTATTGACTGCTCTCGCTACTTCTACACAAGCGGTAGATTTCCAATAAAATGGTGTATTTTTATGCAAATTAGTAATTATTTATCATAATTTCCATCGCACGAGTGAGTATGTACATTTTTATATTTTTCAGTTCTTACAGCAATCTAAATCCTATTTTTAATATAATACATTAATGCTTGCTTAGCTGTTCAAAACAGTTCTCGGTGGAGTGCGAGCGTGTAGTGTCGCCATATATACACAGACCGCGGGGACTGCAGGCGGGGAGGACTATGCTACTAGGTGTCGAAAGAGATTCACTTCTCTACCTGTAAATAAAAATAATGTACTACAAACCCACAGAGGAATGCTTTAAAAGTATAGCCTCTGTGAACACTTACACCTCAGAAGCGGCACTTGTTCTCCTTTTTGCCCAATTATTTTATAATGAGAATCTGAATAACGAATGACATTTACTTTAACGAGTAAATATATAATGTTAATAGAAATACAATTCAAATTAAATAATACAACAATTATTAATATACATGCGTAGAGAATGATAAAGCTTAAATTAATATTTAAAACAAACACACTTTTGTAAATTAATTATCCTTACAATATCTCATTATATCTCGAAGAAAATAGGTTCATATATTTAAAGGTTGTAAAATTTATAGTTAACCTGAATTACTGAATTTCTATTTCCAAATAGTTTCTACTTGATTACTATTGGATCCATTGTTGATCTATTGTTATACTATGAATGATGCACTTGTTATACTTGTTAATCTTTGAAGATTTGAGTCATATGGTCGAGTCATCCAGGTTATGCCCGATGACACAACTCTTGTAGTTCTTCCAGGTCAAATCAAATCAAATCAAAATCAAATTTATTTCAAAATTTGCAAACAAGCACATTACACATAATATAAATGAAATAAGTCCCACATGGGCCATAGAGGCTTGTGCGTGGTGACGAGTCAGTTTCTAGTCGCTGTGCACAGCGGTATCATACATAATAGTTATCCTTAATAACAATGAATTATTTTATATCTATTTTCAAAACAATTATTAAGTATGAAATCTAAAATAATCTGTGTAATGTGTGGGTAGTTATGTTGTGTTAAACAGTTCCTACCAGAACGTTGTACATTCACCTTTGTTTAGTCGTACAAAAAGTTAGTAATATTACGTTTCAAGATCTGCATTCTGATCTCTTCCTCAGGTGGTTATCTAATCTAACACGTAACTACAATCTAGGTTAAAATAAACAGTTCCTACCAGAGCGTTGTGACATGCATAAGTCAAGAATGACAACTCCATATACACTATATCTAAAAAACAAAACACTGATTACTGAACTTGAACTAAAGGTCACAACAGGTCTGCAAGGAACGACCAACCACAAAGAACTGTCTTTTTGTGTCTGCAGTCACATTTATTCAAGGTCGAAAGAGAGTAGGGGCCAAATATTCGAACTTTTAAGAACTTGGATGTTGATTTTTTTTATTTTTTTTTTTTAACTGTTCACCAGTTTTCACGTTTTGTGGAACTTTGCACCTTGACCTCAACAGCAACGTTATGCGAAACCTTCTGACTCAATATGAGCGAATAAGTGGACACCATCTTGTGTATTGTAGCCGACCGATAATGAGTGAACTGCGTTGTGTTGCCGAGCTGAGAGAAAAGCTTCTTGGCGGGAGTAAATAAATAACATGAGCAATAATAGCGGCGTTAAAATCGTTGTTTGACAGGGAACCGATCATATCCGAGAGTAACCGAACTTTATCGAATGGAATACTTCATACTTGAGCAAAAAAAGTCTAACAAACTGTCTTTGATGATAATCTAAATGTTTAAATATTTAAAGTAGTTTTCTAGAACACGTGTTTGAGTTGTACATAAGTTTACGTGCACAGTATATAAGAAACTTTCTTGTCTTGCTGGGTGGTTTCTTGTACAATATGTGGTTTTGTGGTTTAGAAATCTTTACAAATGTTGTACCCAATAAATATTACTCTTAAATGTGTTTGTACTTAGGAGTCGGCTGTACTAGCAGCCATCTTGATTTTAGCCCATAAGAACAACGTTAAACCTAAAATATTTTATACTCTTTATTTTAGTCATGGTAATTTGAAAGATTTGTAGTTTTAAAAGTATATTTCACACGCTGTACCTATAAATATTTTACTACTAATTTCCAATTTGACAATACCAAATTTATGGTTGTGTATTAAGTAAATAGATATTGCAAGACAAGAATTTCTAAATGTATTTTTCTTCCGTATATATTTCAATGAAACTTATCCTTTTGATTCTTTGTTTGAAGTTTATTTGTGACTATGGAAGGATTGTGAAGGAAACTGGATTTTTCCTGTCATTTTCTATTGTTCAGTGAAAAAAAAAAAAATATCTAATACTACGTTTCGAGATCTGCAATCTAATCTCTTATTCAGGTAAATAACTAACCGTTAGGTTAGTTACAAATATCTATGTGTTAACATAACATAAGTGTATATTTTAGAGTTATTGAAGTTGACACACAACATGGTGGTTGTGACTCCTGACTTAGGCGTGTCACAAAGCTCTGGTATGATTTGTTTATTTTAGCCTCGTTTGTAATTATGTGGTAGGTTAGTTATTTACCTGAAGAAGACATCACATTGCAGATCTCGAAACGTAGTGTTACTGATTTTTTGTTTCACTGAAAGATGGCAGATGTCCGGGAAAAATCCTGTTTCCTTCACAACCTTTTGATATTTGATGAACTAAAAATTACAGAACATCAGTGAGTTAAACTATAATTTAATCTATTCGTTAGAAATTCTTAAGATACTAATTTGAACTGCAATTCGAGTTTCTTAAGAAGAGAATCTAAATTGAAGTTTTTGGCAATTTCAATTTAATATGTCTACACCGCGAGATTTTTTTAAGGAATCAAGCGTAAGATCTCAACCTAAAACCAATAGGTCGACCATATATGTAAATTACCACCCTTTCATCTTTTGCCTCTTTTTTATATCCTCCTTCAAAATTAACTTTCGCTTCTTTCTGGTACTCGTTATCTCGTACCGCCATCGCCAGAGGCCGCCGAGCGCAACTTGTGTATCTCGACAAATGTTGCGTACATACTCTGTTGCATCCAGTGAGTAGGAACTGCAACAGTTAGACTCACTACGCGTTGTGTTGCATAGTAATTTCATGCTGAATGACTATGAGTGAGTGAGAAGTTATAGTCTGCGTCTGTTGTGTACGACGTTTAGTGTTGTAACGCAGGAAGTCAATATTTGGACTGTAAAGAATTCAGTTGGTGCCGTACTTCAGAGCCACTTGAGAGACGATAATTCTGGGACCACCAAACCAAACTTAACTTTTATAATGAACGGCCCTGCCACATTTTCAGTTACTCTAAATCCAAAATTGCATTTTCTATCAGGAATTTCTAAGATAGACATACTGGAAGTGCAGTGAACCGATTTTGGTGACGGGAAAATTCCCTTCCTCGCTGTGGTATAGTGAGTAGGCCTTAGAGCACTCCCCTTGGCGAAAAATGTCAGAAAGTGATATAACCAATTCAATAAAATGCAATTGGTAATGATTTTACCATGCAGTCAAATTGTAAATAATATGGGTTTAGATTTTTATAACTGATAATTAGTCCTCTGGAAGAGTGTCCTCTTCCGGTCGTGACGACACGAGGTTACAAGATTAAAAGCGAAATGTTGTTCAATGCTACTTTTGGGTTTGTCTTCATTTAATCTTCCGCTTAGTGTAGCGTCTAATATCCGAAACTGTCGCAGACTTTACTCTTGGAATTGATATCCACGTCCGTCTGAAAGGATCAAGCAAGTCCGAAACAGTAAGTGCCTTGGCGTTACTACTTAGTATTTGCCATGATTTCGGTATCCTTAAACACAGGCCAAACTAACCGGTCGGCAATGAAGGCGTTCCGAAAGTACTCTCGGCAACAAAATGAGTTCCTAGTTGTTTTCGACACCAGAGACACCAAAGCTACAAAAGAGATCTGTCTGGTTTACCCAACAGTGTGATCTAGATCAAGAGGTGTTCTCATTGTCCCATCAGGTGAGGAATTGATTGCACTACGATTTTTTAAACACGATCCCTAAAACACACTATTATTATCTATCACAACTTTTGAAATTTTGGCACCCAAAACCCCAGAACATGCTAGTTCTTTTCATTCTTTCACAATATTAGGTAGCAGTTTTAATTGAAGTTCACGCGTAGATCCCACATTTTCTCAATCAATAAGTTGAATTTTTGCTGAGATATCATGCGTTCTCACTGCATATTCTCCATGCTTCCACGCATGTACTGTGTGCTACCGCCCTCTCTACCGGTACCTAACCGCAAACCTTGAACCGCGCGGCGGATACAGCGGTTTGGTCGCGACGGCTCGATCTTATCACCCCTCCTCGCGCCGCGGCCGGCTGAACACTTATATTACATCTTTAACGCAATTAAAATATCCCATGAATATTCATCAAGGATATGCGCATTTTTTTATACAAATCCACCTCTACAATGTGTATTTGAGGTTTCAATGGGATCGACCACCGAAAGTGTTTGCTGTTTTTTATGTCCTTACAAATGTTATACAGGTACAATACGTAAAGAGTAACCGATTGTTGGATCTTTGCTGTTATTTTTAATTTAGCCTGTTACTGGTAAATGTGCATTCTAATTTGACTAAGAACAATTTATGTCATTGTATTATATAAATGAAATTGGTCCATTGATTTTCTGCTAATAAAACGCCGATTATTTATTATTTACTTTGTAACGTTATTTAGTTGTATTTTATATAATAGATATTTTCGCAACCCTATTATTCGTTACTTGTTAATATAAGTTGCATCCGATGTTTATGAAACTAAATTCTTGGCAGATTAATAACCTAATTGGCACGCGTATTATTTTTTCTCTCGTGAACTTTGTAGCTGACCATCTTACTGCCGAGAAACACCTCGCGCGCCTAGTCCGCGAGTTTCAACTTCGAGTCTCTGAGTTTTATTTTAACTTCGAGTCTCTGAGTTTGATTTTAACTTCGAGTCTCTGAGTTTGATTTTAACTTCGAGTCTCTGAGTTTGGTTTTAATTATGAGTACAGCTTCTAGTCTACTAATCTCCACTTTTTTCCGACTACAGCTTCAGAGTCGAGCCAAGATGCTGACGCCCGCGATTGTGAGTCGACATCAACATTAAGGGAAGTCAATAAAAGTTTCATAATTATTAAGTTCGTGTGCAAAAGTCCCATGGAACATTGGAACTATTAGGCCCACCCCTATGGTATCATTTAGTTCATTATTACTCTATTTGTCATCAACATGGCAATACATTATTTTATTTTTACAGCTAGAAGTGGTGCTTTTATGTTTATTTACCACAGTTAAACACTTCAGTAAACTTTGCAAATCGAGTATTCATTACTACGACCTCAGCGGTATCCAACTCCATGTGTTTTGTCAATTCGGTACAACTTTAATTTATTTAATACTTACTATTAACTTCTTGAAGTAAGGAAATTGTACTTTGCCATACCTTGTTTGTGCTAACCAAAGTTATGTTCACTGTAGTCCATTTCTCGGAGAACTGCTGATTAGTTGTTTTGAAGGTTAATTTATACAAAGTTCTTGCTTCACTAATAATCATTAATTTAATACATTTTTTAAATGTGTAAGCTTACCAGTTGACTTGGAATTTCTATGATTGTCTTTTCGGCTGCAGTATAATAAGAGGCCACGACCACAATAGAATCATATTTATGATCATCTAAACTATAGAAACAAAAATGTTGACGTTATAGATATTTTATTTAATTATAATATAATTAAGCTGTTTTAAAAATAAAATATTAATAATTTATTGTTTAATAAACAAGTATCTAAGTTATGTGTATATATAAAATATAACAAACAAAACAGTTTGACATTTAGTTTATTTAACTGTTTTTAAGGATAAATGTGTGTGACAGCTAGTGACACAACACATATACTAGCGGCCATTACTCAAATACCACATAAGTGATTATACTTTGAATCAATTTGGAACAATATTGTTATTTATTACATTAAAAAGAGCTGATAAACATTAATTGTAAATAACTGTAATTCAAATGTTTTTGTATTTGATAGTTTAAGTATTTCTAATTGATAATTTGGTACCCTGATACGATTCCAGTGGTGGCCTCTTACAATACTGCAGCCGTTTTTTACATTGTATAATGGCTTAGATGAAACTCTTCATAAACTATAGCTATCATTGAACTCTATTGACCACATGTGATCCGATCACGGCGGCTGTGGCACTCAGGACCTAAACTAGTAGCTCTCGCCGAGAGACTGGACACCCTGTACGCGGCGTGCTGGTCACCTACCAATAACTGATCACTGATTAGAGAAAGGCTCCTCTATTGTGGCTAGCTTCCTCTTCTCGACCTGCCTTTCTGTTTGCTTTCACCGCCCACTTCCGTGTATTACCGCTGCAGAGGCGACGCGTCACTTTCGGACTTTCCTTCGGCAGGCAGTTGACACTTGACAGTTGGCAACACTGCACACCGAACCGTTCGGGTCATAAGTCTCAGATGTCTGAACTTCCTTCAACGTATCCTTCGTAAAAATTACAATTCGGATAAGAAACCACCTGCCTGCCTAATACTACTTAAAATTTATGTTCGGATCCTGAACGGAATGCCTTTAATTTATTTCCTATATCAGTATTTTAGTCTATATTAAAGTTTATTCTGAAAATAATATCAAACGCTGTTATAAAACCACCTCATTGTACAAAGCCGTGAATGTTTGCACATGAGGTAATCGAATTTGGTTGGATCGAAGGTAAATGAAAAGAGCCGAAAGAAGACGCTTCATGATCGAAAATGGTTTTCGTAGAAACATTTTGTTGATCGGAGCACAAGGCAAACTCCACAATAATACTGGAAATATCTTAGACAGAAAATTAATTTTAACAGACCTAATTTGACTCTTTATAACCTAATTAGTTTATCTAGATTCATCCATATAAATTATTTGTACTGAATAACTTACCAACACCTAGTAAAAACCACGAAAGATAGAGGCAGGAAATATGGTACAAACCTTCATAAGGCGCCCAAGAGGCTCACGAAGGAACGACTATCAATTATCTCAGGAATGTTTAGAATTTGATAGAAAAAGTATACGTGAATATAGTGTACTATTTTTCAACAAGAAATTGTGTGCGAAGCCGCGGGAAACTGCTAGTATTACCATATAGTTAAATTCCTAGAGACTAAATAGTTAAATTGATTAACAAAATTCAATCTGTTTGTTGTTGTTCTTTTAGCGAAACAAACTGTAGTATTCTTCAACGTGGTTAGTCTCTAATATCATACTGTTTGTTTCATTTATCGTAGTACCCCAGGAGTCCAAGGCCAATTTACATTGTACGAACACAAAAAAATAGAGAATAATATACAATAATACACCTTTTAACACTTTTGATAGATTTTAGTTTTGTGCAATGAACATTTCGAATTCAATGAATTCATCATACCTACAAGTACCTGATGATGAATTCATCATACCTACAAGTACCTGATGATGAATTCATCATACCTACAAGTACCTGATGATGAATTCATCATACCTACAAGTACCTGATGATGAATTCATCATACCTACAAGTACCTGATGATGAATTCATCATACCTACAAGTACCTGATGATGAATTCATCATACTTACAAGTACCTGATGATGAATTCATCATACCTACAAGTACCTGATGATGAATTCATCATACCTACAAGTACCTGATGATGAATTCATCATACCTACAAGTACCTGATGATGAATTCATCATACCTACAAGTACCTGATGATGAATTCATCATACCTACAAGTACCTGATGATGAATTCATCATACCTACAAGTACCTGATGATGAATTCATCATACCTACAAGTACCTGATGATGAATTCATCATACCTACAAGTACCTGATGATGAATTCATCATACCTACAAGTACCTGATGATGAATTCATCATACCTACAAGTACCTGATGATGAATTCATCATACCTACAAGTACCTGATGATGAATTCATCATACCTACAAGTACCTGATGATGAATTCATCATACCTACAAGTACCTGATGATGAATTCATTGGGTTCTAAATGTAGTTTGTAACAAAAATAACTATCAAAAGTGGCAAAACGTGTATTATTGTACATTATATATCAAACACTCTTTGAGACTACATCTCTAATACGATAGAGAAATGTCTCCTAAGAAAGGAATCGAAACGTGAGCCGTGCTATTTTTTACGGAGGTCGAAATGGGTCGAAATTTTATCTAAAGTACTAAAAATATGAAATGGTAATTTTTCAGATCATATTTTTCATAACTTGGTACATAAAAATGGCTTATAAATAAATGTTAAATCAACGTCAGCTAATCATATACAGACCCTTAAAGTTATAACTTCCAGTCTTTGTTTTTTTAATAGTCTGACTGTGATTTAACTGTTACTTACATATCTGATGGGCAGTTTTAAATGTATCAAGCTAATAAAATATAATTGCGGGAAATTTTATCGTCGGACACGTTAACCTTTATGAACCCTGCATTTATAACTGCAACAAAACTAACGGGCTGACGATAGATTTCTTTGTTAGGAAACATTCCCCTACCGATTGAATAAACAGATTGTTTAAGCACTCAACAGTACAAATTGGTCTCTGGTCTTAGACTATAAGGCGTAATGTAAACTTCTACAATTTCTACTGATAGCAAATGCAACGCACAACACATTAGGAAACATTTATGGGTTTACACACTAGCTCCTCAGCATTGTAACCTTAAATAACATCACAGTAAATATAAAAAAATGCGCGTTTTCAAACTAAGCAAAACGTTTTGGTGATTGAATTTCTTGCTTTATCTGGAATGTAGTAGCGATTCCCCAAAGTAAATCTCCTGTATGTGGATACTGGGAAGAGACTGCCTCCTCTGCATGGTAAATAAAGATTACCATTTTCCAATTAGGATTCCACACACAGAAGGGAACAATAGGGTGATCTCTTCACGAGGTTTAATTGACAACACGAGACGTCTTCTATACGGTATCGTGGAGGAAATATTAATGCAATTACCGGACTTGAAGGGTCTGTCGACGCAGTTTCCGTGACTGTAGTGGTCTCTGGCTCACAGTCGGCGCAGCTCCTTGTCTCGTGAGTCACCTGTGAGCAGGAAGTGGGGAAGGTTCATGGTTGAACTTCCTTGCTATATGGAATTGGGGGTCAGTTACGAATATGGTAATTTCAGAGTTCTTAATTTTGGTAACATGTCGTTAATTTTCGGAAAAAGGCAAGACAAAAATTATACTAATTCTGTACAAAATTAAATTAAATTACTAAATGATTAAGTGAAAAGTATAAAGAGGTATTAGACGATACACTTCGTGAACTCTCGTACGATATTTTCATAAAATAAAAAAATATATTTAATAGCTATTTTTTATATTTAATATCTATCTATTTTATATAACAATTCAAACGATTTGAAAAATGTTCGTAACTAAGGGAAAATATATATTCCAAGTGTTATTTATCCACATCTATTTTACGCTATGAGCTACATTTCCTCTGCGTAGTATTTTTGCAGAAGAATAAATATTGTAATAATTATCCAAAAATTGTTAAACTTAATTTACAGGGTATTTTTAATACAATTTACAATTTTTAATTATTTTGATGTGAATGTGTTATATTGGAAATTTTAGAATACGTACTTATGATGGTACATCAAACGATACTATACGATGGTAGTACACATATGTGTAGTGTTTATACATTTCTATTTTTAGTCTATATTACAGTATACTTTTATATAAAACGGACTTACACAGATGTTTAGCGTTCTAGATTTCAGTTCTCGGTGGAGTGCGAGCGTGTAGTGTCGCCATATATACACAGGCCGCGGGGACTGCAGGCGGGAGGACCGATGCTACTAGGTGTCGAAAGAGATTCACTTCTCTACCTGTAAATAAATAGTAAGGTCGCGAAACCCATTGGAGGAATGCTTTAAAAGTATAGCCTCCGTGGATACTTACACCTCAGTAGCGGCACTTGTTCTCCTTTTGATTTGTTGGTTTATTCTCTGTTATCTTTTTTTGTATACATTATCTTCTGTAATCAAGCATTTGCGCCTTACGCAATTGCTTTTCGACTAGTGAATTGAAATGCAAAATTGTAGATCTCATCAATGGAGTTTTTCCACATGTGACATGTGTATATTTAATTAGTTTTCTAATTCGTTGAAGGTCAGTATTCGAAGAAATTGTCAGATTATTTCAGAAATTTAATTTAAGACTGGTATTTGCAACCATTAGAATACAGAAATTGAAGAAAATGCGATATTGACAGAAAGCTCTTAATAACCAAATCGAAAATATTGATATTTTAATATTAATAAATTAATTGCATTAGTTTTGGCTAGGATCAAATTAAAGTTATTACATAATATGTTATGTCCACCAAATTCTCCTCCTCAACATCAAAATCTATTTCGTCATCATCGAACTACAAAATTACAGAAAGATATTAATTCCAAATCCGAGTTGCCACGGATGTCTGAAAATGACGGGTTGAGGATCGTTGCCAGCCTAGAAACAGATGGGCGAAGACAGTCGAGTGTAAATGCGCAATCAGCTGTTCACAAAGTCTGCTGAGTGGCCCTGATAGCCGTATTGTCTCTCAGCGATCTGCACACAGTCCTCGACTGCTGTCTTCAGCACTCTACCGAGAACCGAATCATTTAAAAGATCAATTAAAACGTGACTTTTTGAAGATATAACATACATTACAAAAATTAATTCATTCAATGATTAAAAAGTTCAAAACTATATTATTAGTTCCTACCAAAGGTAATTTAAATGTGGAGCTTTTTTACTGAAACTACATTGAAACCTAAGCCTTACACAATATTTTTCTGTACTGACAGAGACTTTGAGCTGGCTGGCGTAAGTGTTAAAAATCAAAATAGGACATCGATTTTTCCCTTAAAGATCCACCTCAGGATATAACGTATTTTTCACAAAATTAGAATTCTTACTGATAAGTTTTTACTAAAAATTGTAAATTTATTATAAGTTATGTCTATAATAAAAATCTCAGAATTTAATAAAACAGAGTTTGAAAGTTTCAGTGACTTAATAGAAGCTGTTAATTTAAACTGGTCTACAAATTCATCTACATGTGTTACAGACTATCAAGTCTCATTGTTAATGTCACATAAAATATTGATAAATTAAATATATATGTATATACACAATCCATTTTATTGCAAATTGGCGTACAAAATATGATCGTGGAAAAAGTAATAATTAGACGAACATTACAACGAAAGAACATTCTAAAATTAAATTATAGCCTCCAGCAACAAGATTGGGGCTTCTTGAATGTTTTGGAAATATCGAGAAATAAACAATAGTTTAAGATTTTGTTCCATACAACACATTAAGGAATGCTGTCCGTAACAAAATTATACGGTTAGAAAATTGTTTTAGTTTTTAAATAAATTACCAAAGGCATCCTAGTATCAGGAAAAGATTTAAAATATAGCACAAAAATCAAAACTGTCTAATGATAAAAGTCTAAAAACCTTTAAACGAGAATACAAACGAGTGTACCGTAGACTGATTAGAACAGCAAAGGCATATGAAGTAAAAAACAAACTTTTTCTCGATAATCACACAATAACAGCTTGAAATAAAATAATGAGGTAAATTTAAAAATTCTTTGTCTAATCAACGTACAGTTGAAACTAAAATTAATGAGCTTTTATCTGTAGCAAATTCTTTAATTAAATTTAGTATTAAAATCGTTGCAAAAATCGTCCAGTTATATAATACGAACAAGGTTAGTTACACCAATGTTACTAATACTAGAGGCACCGTTCGATAACGTAGATCATAAGATCCTTTGGACCATCCCTCAAAGCTAAAAGCTACGGTATACGTGGAGTGCCGCAAAAGTGGCTAGAATCATACCTATAGCTTATATAATTCAACAAGAAGAAATTTCTAGAACGCTATCACTTTCAATTAACTTAGAGTTTGGCGTCCCTCAAAGAACGATTCTTAGTCCCATGTTATTTCTGATTTATGTTAATTTTTGCAATTCATTCTTAACATTTGGATATGTAACTCAATATGCAGATTATATGACTCTTTTCTTTAGTGAAAAATCATTGAATGATTTAGAACTGAAAACTTTTGTGGGAATAATTAAACCCTTGTGCACAATTTTTCTGTAATATTAATAAAAAAAACTAATATAAATCAAAAAATCTAATTTCATGAAAGTTTCTAGTTGCCACGTTCCTGACGAGGAAACTAACACTAATGTTACGATTGATGAAACACTGATATAGTAAGTAAATTTAATGTGCTTACGAATTTATAATAATAATGAATTAAATTTTATGGAACACATCAATAATGACTGCTCGACAGTTTCTACTGGCATATATGCATTGAGAAATCTAAGTAAATATTGCAAAACTGTATTAAAAATAGCCTATTCTGGTGTCTGGTATATCTTCACTTGTCATAAGGCATTTCCATTTGGAGATGTAATGTAAATGAGTTTCAGATGCTAAAACCCCTCAGTTGAGAGTCATATAAGTCGACTTTTAAAGAACTAAAACTTCTGATCTTGTCTTCTCTATATATCTTTAGAAACTAAATTCAAAATTTAAATGTTAATTATTTGAGGAAAGGGATTACCACGATCACAACACACGATATAATCAAATCCCCAGACCTCAACAAACACACAAATTAAAAATCACCTACCACAAGCAGTAGTTAGGTACACATTTTCGCACTTTATTACATAGGAAGCCTGTGACAAATCATTTAAAATATAAGTGAAACATTTTTGATGTCCATAGCATTCTGCACATAATAATTCATGGAACATAACTTTTTTTAAATAACTAAATTCAAAATGTAAAACTAACACTTTATAAATGTTGGCCAACTTTAAGCAAAAGGTATTTGGATATCTCCAAGATAATAGTCAGATTTATTTAATTTGAATTATATGTTAATACTGACATTAGTTTGAAAATATTCTGTCAATTTAAAGTAATTCTATTTCAATATTGATATTGATGATACTTTTTGTGTTATATAAAGACGATTTTTGTTAAAATTAAATAATTATTTTAAATAATGAAACGTTATGGGGTAAATGTTTTACACAACAGGGACAGCTATACTTCAAAATATAGCGTACTTTAGTTGAAGAGGTGTTCGCATTGTCTCATCAGGTGTACAATCCAGTACACTATGATGTTTTAGACACAATCCCTACATATGACTCAAACATTCCATTGATTTTAGTATGATAATCATAAGTTCCCCTTTGATCAAAGATTATCTAACGAAATAGACACTCGGTAATACAAATGTTACATGTAGGCACAATTAAATACATAAACACAACTTATGTACAGATTTTTAGTTGTATTTAAATTTTTATTGTGTTTTAAATATTAATTTAAGCTTTTGTGCGTTATTGTACTCTGTGTATGTATATCAATAATTGCATGGTTATTGATTTTTGTATTTTATTTATATGTAAATTATAGTTACCTTTTTAAAGTAAATCTCTTCCATTAATCATAATCTAGTTATAAAAGAATTAGGCCAAAAAAGGAGAACAAGTGCCGCTACTGAGGTGTAAGTATCCACGGAGGCCATACTATTAAAGCATTCCTCCTATGGTTTTATCCTCTTATTATTTATTTACAGGTAGAGAAGTGAATCCCTTTCGACACCTAGTAGCATCGGTCCTCCCGCCTGCAGTCCCCGCGGCCTGTGTATATATGGCGACACTACACGCACGCACTCCACCGAGAACTGAAATCTTTAACGCTAAACATCTGCGTCTTATATTAGAAACAGGATTTATATTGTTGTAACAAAAGCAAATTATACAAATTTAAACACACGTATAATGGATATAATGACAAGTGGTTATTTATTTCCTTAACAAATATACATAATTTAATTGCAAATTACTGAGCTTATTTACAAGTAATGGTACCAAGCTTAAAGTACTATAATAAAGTACAAAATTTATATAAATAGCGTGTAAAGGTTGATTCAATGTGAATGTTGATTTTAATTCCAGTTCTTCTTCTCCGTGCAGCGACTGGAATCAACCGCTGTCACAGAATTGAATCCCTTGGAATCTGGAGTCACATTCACCTAAGGAGATCCAAAAATATTCGGCTATGTGAAGGTCAAAATAAACTCTTTACAGCCTTTCGACATGGCAGACACTTAAGCTATAACATAGTACAATATAGGTGTAAAGGAAGGTGACGTATGAGGTGTAAAAAGAGGAAAGTGAACTGGAACTAAACAAGTTATAATCGGTTTGTGCAACATGGGAAGAACACGGATCGCATAGGAAACATTATGAATACCAAATTTAGACCACCATTTGTAATTTTGTACTAACAATACCAATAATATTCAAAAAAGTAATTGGTAGTAGAAGGATTATCATTTGTTATAGGTTAAGGCAATGTAATTGTTGGAAAAATAAAACAAATATATTTATAACACTATAATGCAATAACCTATATATATATATATATATATATATATATATATATATATATATATATATATATATATATATATATATATATATATATATAACTGCAATATACATAATGCGAAGATATTTCTTTAGCTTAAGATTTTTATATCTTTAAGGCAGTAACAACTACATGAATATGAGATAAAGTAATGTCTATAAATACGAAGGTACCCACAATTTGCTGCTTCAATAATTCACACATTTTATAAATGGGCGGTTCACATAATTTTTTATCCATTGGGAAAGTAATATAATAATTTGTAAGAATGAATAATTTTATCGCACCCTTACTGTGTATCATTGGCCCGTGCCATCTTACGTTAAGTACACAATTTTAGAACATATAATCTTAAACGCACCTAGTTTTAAAATTATTTCCTGGATTCCACACAGCTGAATGTGATACTCGACCTTAAATAACCAACAACACATTTTTTTTTTTTTTTTTTTTTTTTTTTTTTTTGAAGTGCTGATGATGGAATCATTTATTTCGAAAGGTCTTGCGCAATAATAAAATTTATATTGGAAAATTGTTTATTGATTTATCAGAGATAGTAAATTAAACATTGTTCCAATGCTCCAAGATTCTTCATTCAATCTACAACACATTGACCAGCCAATGATCAGCTTCTGGTTTAAATCGCTTCTTGTCATATATTATTTTTAATGTATTCGATACTAAGGAGTAAGTTAGTGAAATACAGATTTCTAAATTATATACAGCTGTATTTTATATATTTAATTGCTTGTATTGAAATCAGTTGGTTTAGAGTGGACGCTGTTGATTATATGATTGATGGTTTGGATGTTTTAGTGATAGGAATTTGTGACAGACCTGACCCATTCATCACTAAACGTTTAACTATCAGCCGCTCCGTACCAGGGATGACAAGTGAAACTCTTGGTCTGATGGTCCATCGCGATTGTCTACATCTCCATGTAGACAATGTAGGTAGACTCTATGTAGACTCTCTAGTGAGGCGTTCCCAAGATAAACATAATAGATAGCTATCGCTGCTTCAGGAGCGTGGTAAAACAGTTTCTTCAAATATGTAGACTGAGATACACTCAGAAGCCTTCGTCAAATGGCTTATGGCGTAAATTTAAATACCTTGGAGAAGCAATTCGTTTCACAGCCAATCTACTTGTCCCTTTGAATTCTTATTTAACTTCCTGATATCTGAATAATAATCAAAACCAAACCATTAATAACAGTAATGATCTTTTAATATATCCAGATTCAAACTGGATTATCTTTCGCTTATGTTTTTGTGATGAGAGATTGAAAGTTGTTCGTCGTAGACAGAGAGTGTTTAGGTATCCAGCGGTGTTCCTCCAGTCCTCCACATCTTCAATGTGTATTTTTCATTTCAGTAATTTCAGTAGAATTTCAGGCCAATTGCCATCATGTTCCTTTATTCCAAGGCATTGAAAATATCATACTGTCGAATCATTGAATGTACAGTGTGTCCACAAAGTCATGTAACACCTTTAATTTTTATAGCTACTCTATTATTGATCACAGGTCTACGTAGCAGATGTAAATTAAAACAGTTGCTGATAAAGTTTTCTTTTCATTATTTGAGTTAGGCTATCCAGTTGATATTATCCATTTGAGTGGCATCTATTAATGTGTGGTTAACGTTTTTAAGAGAAATATGATCGTAGTATGTTTTCAAAGAAAAAGTCAGTGTTTTTTATGACTACTTGGGTAACACTTTGGGCTAAACTTGGGTTTTATACTGTGATTCCAGTGCAGCGTGAGTATCGTCGAGTGTCTCATGAAAATCCTTCAGGCTGACGCAGCATGATGGGGTAAGACGTGTAAGGAAACAGGTTTAAAAACACGAGATCAAACCGTCTAGAACATTCAAAACAGTTTTTAAGAAGTCTAACAAAGTCTGTGCGGAAATGCAGACGTGAGTTGAATGTCCCTAAGTTTTCAGAATTTTGAATAAAAGTCCCCATATTTAATGGTTATAACCTCAATTATTTCAAGTTTTGAAGCCTAATGACAAATTAAAAAGGAATTAATTTGTCGTTGTTACTCTGTATTAAAATTTTATAAACTGCGTTTTTTAGTACATGGTTACCTTTTATTTATCTGGAAATATGCAACATCATAACATTTATATATTGAACACTGAAAGGAACTAATTAGAGCTCCGCACTCCAGAAGTCCAGGTCTAAGTATGAGAGGAGATCAAAGTTCCCTTGGACGTCTGCAGGGCGATTCACGGTGCTCATGTCGAGCTCAGATGACATAACTGACGAAACTGTTTAATGAACTCTTAATCTAACATTAATCGCATTATTGTGCTTTATATACTTTTGTAAATACATTTATTTAAAAGTGTGACATGACATTGTGGACACACTCTATTAATGGTAATGCGTTATCGATCTGATCAACCTGTTTTTTCCACTATCTACAGAACTGAAACGACACTACTGAGTCCACTGGTGTTGTACCTGCGTACACAAGGTAAGATTCACACCTTTTTGCTTTAGCTAAAACCTTCAGCAGCATAAACCGTAACCTGTCCTAGATCATTTAAAAGAAATTGTGTTTACAAAAGAGGTTTTGGAGTGGCTGAGATAATATCTGTCCGAAAGGTAGATTCGCTGTGGTAGCAGTGCGTTTAGTTCGTCGGTACATCGGACTAGGCTAGTTCAACTTTGGAGTCCCACAGCGTTCTACTCTCGGACTTCTGCTGTTTACTTATTAATACAACGACAGTATGTGTATTTCTCATATGTATACCGGAAACTGTATTTGAGGTAATTTTACTGTTAGAAACATAAACCGTGTTTTGAAATCAGTGAGGAGATAAACCGCTTAAATCTAGTGAACATACAAATTTTATACTGAATCATTGCAAAATCAAGAAGCTATTATATGTGATAAACGTCTATGGAACACGATAGACTCCAACGAGGTTGATAAGATAAATAGTAATGTTATAATTCGGCTATAAAACGACAAAGCGACGCACCTTAGATAGATGATAAATTTTATACCAGATAGGTGGAGTGACAGATTCACAGAATTGTGCACAGAAAATGCGCAAGATTGGTGAAAAGATTAATAAGAAAATAAAAGTAAAATGATTCGTTCGTAAAAACTCAATAATTTTACCGTAACGCATGAACTTTTTTCAATTAAATATCTTGTGATTCCTAGTTCCACAAATTTTATTTGTTATGGTTCCTTCTCGATTTCTGGTTGGAATCTTTAGATTTTTGAATCTTCTAGACTATTTAACTCTTCTCGGACTTTGGACACCAAGGTCTCAGGCCCTAGTCTCCTGAAGAGTTTCAACACTCTGTATCCTAGATGTCTTGAATCTCCAGAACTCTCTTCACATCCATCGCTCCCTTTTATCAAGAGCCTGTAACATATTTCGGTCTGTCTTTCTCTTTTTTTAAATGCTTCGTCTTCTGTATTTCAACTGAATCTACTTGTCTCATTCATATTTCCTTTGCCATTGCCTTTCGCCCTCATAACTATTTGATCTCTTAGTCACCCATGTAAGCAGTAATGTGTTCCTCCAAGACATGCAGGTATGGTAGATTTAGGTGTCCCCTAACTATTAACAGTATCTGAATCTCTCGGTTTTCCTTCTGAACGTTGGTTACTCCAATTCCGTGTTCTTTTGAATTTTCGTTGTGTTATTTTTTATTTTATTCCCCATATCCAACAACGACCAAATGTACGAGCCAACATTTCCTGGTGGCTTGGGTTTCCCTCTATGCACTAGAGTCGTTCCGAATGGCATCCTTTTGAATCATCGCCTGAGACATTTTTTGCCTTTAGTGTTTCGGACCCATTACACCGGTGTACTCCTCAATCTTCCAATGACATCGTTTATATCAATAAAGGTTACCTACCTTCTTGGGTCATAGACAAGTAATATTATTACTATTTTTCATTTCAGGGACTCAAACCATATGATTCCATACACAACCATTTCACAAATATGACGCTTCGAAAATTGTAGAAAAACTTGTGGTCACCTATTTATCGAGCGTTCACATTGACCACTTCCTTTGCAACTAACGACATTATATTAATTTTACATTACATTGACATAGGTAGAGAATTTTAGAAAACAAATATATACAGTATGACAAAATCATAGTAAACAGTTAGATTAGGCAAACAGACCAATTTGAAATAGATTATTCTTTTGAACTAAACGTCCAGACGATTTGTGAAAGTTTATGGCCGCCTTCCGCTGAACGTTGGACTTTGATTCCGAGTTTATGGTAAAGTAAATAATTAAATCCTATCTTGACCGAAACCTATTTTAAAAATAATGTCTCCCTCCTTCTGTGTCGATCCTTCCTCGAACTCGGCTTGTGAAAACCACCACCAAGGCCTTCAGAGAAATCTGATTTTTATGATCTTTGTCTTATATACCTAGTTTTAATGTACTATCTTCTCCTTATGGCAAATTTGTTAGTTTCATATTTTAGTATAATTTATATGACGAGAATGATTCGTGGATTTCTTTTTCAGAAAGTTGCTATTAACAAATATTACTATATTTCAGCTCCATTTGAACAATAATGTTAAAAAGAGTTTGCGTTATCTTTTTAGTTCTTATTCAACTATGTAAGTCTACTTCTGACGTACCCTATATAGCATTTTGAAGATAATTATTATTAGCTGTTGCAGTTTAAATTCAGGAGCTTACACAGCAACTTTTGGACAGGTTTTACATTTAGTTGAAATTTTTACATTCATATATATATATATATATATATATATATATATATATATATATATATATAAATAAAGTAGAGGTGATGATTTAGTAAATTATGTTTAAGACTAGATTTTAACCATCTTGTGTCCTACATAGCCCGGGGTTAACAAAATTACTAACATCTAACATATAAATCTTACTAATCCTTTAATTTTAAACGTATTAAATTTGTATTTCAATATTTTATTTCTCTTAAACATCAATCAGGACAAGTTTTAGACTTTAGAAACTAATAAAAACTTAGTAAATTTATTAAAATCTTTCATTCGTCTTTAACAATCACTTCTTGTAACTTTTAAGATAAGGTTCACGATGTGCTATTGTCAATATTGTGCAGCACGGTATCCATCTAAGTCTGTACCTCGTCCAACTGTTGCTGTAAGCGTACAATATTTGTTTATAGACAGTACAAGTTAGCGAAATAAGATGTGTGCCTCACACAATGGCCATGTCCCCCGGTACATCCGACAATCACTCACTAGCTATTGATCCCGAGATCGCGACGCGACTGACTTGCCCGCATCTCCGCGAGGTTGCGCCACTGTAGTGCTGTATTGTGTACTGTGAGCTTGAAGTACAGGAACGGTTTAATCATTTCTTGTAAAGCAATAAGATTTGGTATTTTAATATTACCCATAAATAATCTAGTTTTTATGCGAGTGCCAGGTTTTTATCTTATCAGGGGAATGATGAGATAATCGTAAATTTGCTCAGCTTGCGTTAAGACGGCGTAGTACCCCTCTATGACCTTGCTTTTAGTCCCATAGCAGTGTTAACTTCAAACTGTCGCCCTAGCCTTATTTTTAATAGGTTACTCGGGAGTTTTACATTATTGCAATCGTTAATTCATTGTCTAGTGAATCCAGTGATTTCATTTCCAAAAAGGTGTACAGAAAAATGTGTACACTTATATTTTAATATACGAATTTTGTTCACCGAATTCCCCTCATAAGAATATACTCGTATGTTACAAAATACTTATTGTTTCATCAAATTATCTCGTTTGGGTAGGTTATGAGACTGTTTGAAATGAACATTGGTTATATGAGTCACAGACTAAGTTCTTCGCGGGTTACTTCTCCTTTTTAAGCGATCAAGTCAAACCAGTATGGTGCAATATAGAAAGATAACTTTCTCATCACATTATACAACATGTAGACTCAACTCATTTTGTATAAAAATTCTAATTTGGAAAACTACCAACTCATATTATAGATACTTTTAAACACAAAATAATTCCTATGTAATATGTAAAAGTACGTTATATGTAGAAAACTCGATTGATCCACCGTGCTTAGAGATCTTGACTACTACATCGTAGTGCACACAATTGTGCACTTAATGAGGCAATGAAAACTCTTCACCCAGATTACACTATATTCAGTGATTAAATGTCTCTGATGTCGCATCGATGTAAAGAGTTCATTCTCTTCAGATGAACATGACTCCAATTGCAGGACACAACGTAATATTCTATTATACTATTTACCGTAAGTAAAAGGCCACAAAAATTCAAAAGCTCTGCTTACTATCCCATAACTCCCCACCGCTCCTCCCATTGACCATTATCCTCCATCCAGCACTCTCGAAGACCAAGTTATGGAAATCAGTCATCATACCCAGACTTAAATCACTTAAACCTGTAATTTGGAGTATTGTTTTGTTTTACTTTTATTTTGATAATGGCAATAAAAAAGACTACAAACGTAAAATTAATATAATAAACGTGTCCGATTATTGAGGACATTCGTCACATTAAAATTGGGTTTGTAGAATTAAATACGACAAATCATATGACGTCTACACAGACATAATGATTTGATAAAATACAAAAGACTAGAAGAATTAAAACTGAAAAAGGATATCGAGCACTTGCAATCGTTATACTTTACAAAAACAGAATTCTACGTTTTGGACATTTACTTTTATCCTATTTTTCCTATTAAAATCCTTAAGGTATAAGGATAAGTAAGTTCAAAAACTTAAAAACTACATCAAAGCCTAGCTATGAACTAAAGTCTTACTAAGAGCTCATGTCGTACATAAAACAATGAGGCCCCCAATCAAACCATTACACAACAAATATATTAATTTAGGCCCATATCAAATTCAAATAAGAGGTCATTTTTGAGGCCTTAGATTTTTGCATGTTATAATCACTTGAAGGTTCATGTCTATCTTGTCTATTTAACTGTCTATTTGGCCGCTCGGTATCTCGAAAACGAAGTGACTTATAGACTCGAAATATTGCATCACCTTCATTGAAGGATAAGTAAAGTTGAGTCCGATGATAATGTATATCACTCCACGGTTTTTGGTCCAACGTTAGTTAACACTTTTTAATTGATCTTTTGGATAACCATGATGGCGACAAAAATTGCAGAATGAATAAATTTGTAAACATAGCCTACTTAGTAAAAGCATGTGACATTTTAACATCTGACATTATAACATATGTAGCCTAACTATCTGCAAGATATCTCAAAATCTACCAAGTGTTATTTTTAGAAAGCAAATCACATTCATAAATTAAAATCGTTCCATTCACTGTCACAGAACACACTGGTCATGTTGGGCTGATGACTTTTAGTTTTGAATTGGCTAGTTTTAAATTGAGCTTGTGTAACATTTTGTCACCTGAAGAAGAGGATAGATTTCTATCCTCGAAACGCTCTGTTCTATTTTTGCGCCATATAACGAGGGTATATGTTAAGTTTAGATTTGTTAAATGTAGAATGCATGAAGATTACAATGATAATCCCACCTTGAGGTTTTTCCTACTTTTTGGTAAGACACGTTAAATCCACTCACGAGATTTTCGAGGGACCGAAGGCAAGGGGTCGATAAATATCAGCCATCCTGCGGATATAAAGTTGGTGAAAGGCCTATTACAAGGACACTAATGTGCCGCGGCCCGCTTGGCGGACTGCTAATACACAATGCCAGATACACCTACAACAGGGCATTTTTCACATTAACGACTGCAGGGATGTGGTGGCAGCGTCGCACAGGCCGCTGAGAGCTGGGGATTATGACAAGTGTAGCAGCAGCTGCTGGCCGGACGCCGGCAATGACCTGCCTCAAGGCGTCGCAGGCGGCGTCGAGACGTCATCCTCTTCTTTGTTCCGTCTACGTGAATTTGCCCTGTGTTGGGAGAGCCAGATGTCTATCTATCTAGCTGTGGATCTTGGGATACAGATTTACTCCCAGACATAATCTGTATCCAGAGTTTACATTATCTTGGTAACATAACTCTTTTTTGGACATTAATTTGTACGGTAATTTCCCTTTTATGTAAAAGTCTTATATATTGGTTGTATAAATACGGGGTTAATACTTTGATTACCAAGTGGGGCAGTGGCCATTTTTTTAAGGCGGCACAGATCCCCTTTTAAGCCTTATTCTGCCCGTCCTCATGGACCACTGACCTGTGTGAGGACCTTATTAAACAGAATAAGAGGAAGAGTCGATACAGTACAAGTACAGCGCAATCTCTAACTCGGCCATCGTTACTCCCAAGTAAACCAATCACAACCAAGAATCCAAAGTGTGACGTTGCAATGTGACAACGTCCCTCGTCGTCCAGATTTCAATAATGACATGTTCACTAATTGCGTTATTAAGTTAGTAAACTCCACCCATTAGTATGCCATTACATTATTTTAGATTCATATAGAACGGCTGTTTACATTTATTACTTAGTTGGTTGCAGGTGATAGTAACCTGGACTTTACAGTGGTTACAAGTACTATCTTCACCGTGCACATCAAACTAATTAATTCGCATCGCTGCAAACTCAGCGAAATACCACCAAACTGTGCTTACATCTTGTTGCTGCAAAATCCGTATACATTTCATTAGAGTAAACTATGCACACATAAAGGTGTTGTAAACTTTGCAGGAATGAAATAATTGGGTATTCTATATACATGGTATTGCTTTAAACTTTGCATACATAGCAAGATTGTGAACTCTGCATAAACGACGTTGCTGCAAACTGTGCATACATAAAACTGTTGAAAATGTTCTGTATAATAGTTCTTCTATCTAAATATATGGCTTTAATTGGGGTTCTAAATAAATTATGTTACGGTAAACTCGTATAAATATATGTACTCATTGTAATATAGTATCTCTCTGACGAATGTACTTCAGCCCTGCTCTCCGCAAAAGTGAATTTCAAATTCCAGCTGTAACCTGTGAAGTTTAGCAACACTAACGAAGCGAAGTTCACGAGTGTTAAGTTTATCTTTCCTTCTGCGTGTTAAAGTGTCCAATTTCAGCTGCATGGAGGGAGAAATGTCGAGTGTTTATCCGCAGAATTGCAATAATAAGTTACAAAAGGTTTTTGCAGTTTAATACATTTAATAGTGGATCTGTAAGTAACATTTTATATTAAAGTTCATATAAACTCCTTTTTCGACGCTCTTAAGTCCTGAAACATTTTTTTAAATTACTAAAAATCTAGTTTGAGTAGAGTTTTTTTAGTTAGAACAGTAAATGAAACCTTTCATACATTTAAAAGAACTGTCTTTATCTTTGGTCTTTAATGAATGGTTGAAATTATGAAAGAGAAATGTTTTGGTACGCGTAAGGTACGCTAGAAGTTTGGTATTTTATTCTCATCATAGCAAATGTCCGAAGGAACAAGTCAGTGCTAGGGATATACTGGCTCGCCCGGAATTATATCTCGAGATCCTTTCCTCGAGTTCTAAGAAAACAATAGGCTTCAACGGCAATCTACCGATTGGCTAATGGTTTATTAGCCTTAAACCATTATTTGAAATACGCTAAACTTCTAATTTCACTGCCAAGACGATATCACACAACCTTACCTAGGCAACATTAAGGAAATGGAGGTATACGATGGTCATCAGCAACGCTGCCTTATATTCCTTATTTCAAGAACGTGAAAACATCTGTAGAGCCAATATCCATATCTGGACAGTATAAAGGAGGTTTTGGAATAAATTAAATTGAAGTTCAAACCTATCTTGTCATCCTCAAGGCAGTGATGGAACACATTATAGATGTTTTTTGGCATCCGTGACTTCTCTTCAAATTCAAAACTGTGTTAATTTCGTTGTGAATCGTATCAATCACTTTCGTAGCTAAAATTTGGTTTTATCAAGGCTTTGGGTTGATTTGGATTTCCGTTAGATGCATTATTGTGTTTGACTAAATTGGTTTGGAAATTGAGTTTAGGTTTCAGTTGATTGATCTCCAACAAACAACCCATCTAGATACAGGCACCGTTGCGAATTCGCCTAATTCGTAGTCAAACTAACTGGTTTTATAGCCAAACTACCTTGTTTTGTAGTTAAACTACCTGGTTTTGTAGACAAACTACCTGGTTTTGTAGTCAAACTATCTGGTTTTGTAGTTAAACTAGTCAGTTGTGTGGCCAAACATCCAGCTTCAAACTGACCTCCAGTATCAATCCATATACTTCATTCTACTTTGCGCAAGTTATGTATACTCAATGTACAGTAGGTAGTAAATGCGAGTTCTCTTGGATCTTTTGTGTTCACTTCAGACAAGAAGCTGAGACATTTGTCATTGTACTTAATCCTAAAACAGCCTTTACATTTGCTTCCGGATTGATAGGATATTCAAGATGTGTAAGGTTGTGATAAGAGCCACCTTCTGTAGAGGTCCCTAGGCCAATTAGTGAGCTCCATATTTCAATCCTGGGATATCTATCTTGAAAGAAGAAGAGACTAGGTTTGTTCGAGCCACTTCCAGCCAAAGCGGCTTTGGTAACCCCTGATCTTAAAGCTAGCAACAGCCTTGAAAACCCGTACCAAACGGCCTTCCTTCGCAGTAGACTGGACCTGTCGATCCACCATATTACTCCAATATTTGGATATTTGGATAGTGTGTGCCGTTCCTGGACATCCGTAAGGTTCCCAGATATTAGTGACATCGGATTTTGCAGTACCCAGTGTATCCCGAATATTCTTATGGGGATTTTATGTTAAGCATATCAGCTATCCTACCTATTATGTAACAATACAGTGTACTAAAACAAAAAGAATCGATTCTATTATCCCACATATAGATGTGGGGGTAACTATCTAGATATAGAGGTGAATATCCCTGTGGGACCAGCATTCTGTTATCCCGAGGTAACTATCCCTGATGTAGAATTGGAGACACATGTGGGACCAGCATTCTGTTATCCCGAGGTAACTATCCCTGATGTAGAAGTGGAGACACATGTGGGACCAGCATTCTGTTATCCCGAGGTAACTATCCCTGATGTAGAAGTGGAGACACATGTGGGACCAGCATTCTGTTATCCCGAGGTAACTATCCCTGATGTAGAATTGGAGACTCATGTGGGACCAGCATTCTGTTATCCCGAGGTAACTATCCCTGATGTAGAAGTGGAGACACATGTGGGACCAGCATTCTGTTATCCCGAGATAACTATCCCTGATGTAGAATTGGAGACTCATGTGGGACCGGCATTCTGTTATCCCGTGGTAACTATCCCTGATGTAGAAGTGGAGACACATGTGGGACCAGCATTCTGTTATCCCGAGGTAACTATCCCTGATGTAGAAGTGGAGACACATGTGGGACCAGCATTCTGTTATCCCGTGGTAACTATCCCTGATGTAGAAGTGGAGACACACGTTGGACCAGCATTCTGTTAACCCGTGGTAACTATCCCTGATGTAGAAGTGGAGACACATGTGGGACCAGCATTCTTTTAACCCGTGGTAACTATCCCTGATGTAGAAGTGGAGACACATGTGGGACCAGCATTCTGTTATCCCGTGGTAACTATCCCTGATGTAGAAGTGGAGGCACACGTTGGACCAGCATTCTGTTAAACCGTGGTAACTATTCCTGATGTAGAAGTGGAGACACATGTGGGACCAGCATTCTGTTATCCCGTGGTAACTATCCCTGATGTAGAATTGGAGACTCATGTGGGACCAGCATTCTGTTAAACCCGTGGTAACTATTCCCTGATGTAGAATTGGAGACACATGTGGGACCAGCATTCTGTTATCCCGTGGTAACTATCCCTGATGTAGAAGTGGAGACACACGTTGGACCAGCATTCTGTTATCCCGTGGTAACTATCCCTGATGTAGAAGTGGAGACACATGTTGGACCAGCATTCTGTTATCCCGCATTAATTATCCCTGATGTAGAGATGGATATCCATGTGACTTAGTACGGACCGGATAATCTATTATCCCGCAGTAAGTATCCCTGATGTGGAGATTGAGATCGTCAACCTATGTGAGTCAGTACGGGGCCGGCTTGGCCGAAACTAACAGATTCCTGGCATCTGGCATCGGCAATGTAATTATTATAAGACCGGTGGCGGTGTACGTGCCAACGGGGCGGATATTTCTGTCCGCGCACTCGTCCGCACGCGCCAGTGACACACGTACGGACGCGCGCGTCCCCAATTGTGACACCGGGCTACCCAACTTGTAAACATTGTGACACAGGGCTACCGACTTGTAAACATTGTCTTGGTCTCTGTAGCAGTTTCAGAAACAATATGGAAAACTATTACGGTCAAGTGAGAGTCAAAATAATTAAAAGATTCTAACTGTTGACATTTTAAGGAATTGTATGAAATCACAAAATGTACCTTACACAAGATAGACAAACATTGCTTTACACCCAAATTAGAGTCACAGTTTTAATTATGCATTGTATAATTTTTTATACGACTTCCAAGCTATTAATCTTATTATAAGTTATAATAAATGAAACATTAACATGTCTAGGTCTAACCATCTTCTTAGTTCAATCCTCCTCGTTCAACAACACGTAACTATTTTATGTCCTCGTCATTATAGGATCACGAACTGTAAATTCAGAGGGTGCAAAATCCTGCCTAGGGATAATAATTGAGGATCCTTAATAAAGAGGATAAATACTGATAAACACGCGTATAAAGCCTGTATAAAAGTATCTAGCACAGTAAACCATTTTTTTACAAAATAAATTGTCCATGCTGCCTATTGGCTTTGGTTTTGATCCTTTGCTACGCAGTATAAACTGTAGCGATAGACTTGATAGAAATCGTGGGCTTTCAAAGGGGAATAAGAGGGGATATAGTTTTGCCGTAAATTGCAATTAACTGAAAGAATATTTGATCTCTATTATTATAAAACTAGACTCATGAAGCGAAAATTTTCCAACAAAGCCACCATTGAATACCTTTTTTGGTTACGCCTTCGATTTCTCCCAATATGATCGGGAAGAGTCGTCATCATGTGCTTCTGCGTGCCTGCTGCAGTACCGATAAAAGGAGTAACACCTTACAGACAACGAGATATCCTCAAACATCCATCGTGTCAGGGAGGGAAAGGGCTGATCGTTACCTATTAGGTCCGAAGGTACTAATATATCCGATAGAAATTACACAATTAGCGCTCAGACATTCATTCAAAAATAATTGGAATTACATTTTGGACGTTAGAGCTACCAAAAATGTCAAAGGTCAGCGACGGTCTTTGGACCTTGTCTCCAAATTCGATGCACAAGGCTTGGATTTTCAATGTTCCCCAACAATGGGCCACCTGAAGAAGATTTCATTTTCAAGAATCTTCAAAGCATACCCAAGCATCTATGTGGCAGTGATCATTTTAAAATGGAGATGCGTGCCCAAGTAGCATTATATTCACTGTCACTACGTAAAATACTTACCTCTCCAATATACTCCGTATCGTTAAGAATCCTGTATTTGAATACTAAAAGGATCTGTTGGAAAAATTCACCCCATTAGTATTCCTGAATTAGATTGTAATCATTTTGTAAAATCCATCCAGTATGCCTCTTTATCATAGGAAGATTGCCACTTATTTCAGCACCCTCCCACCTTGGGGAGGGAATGCGTGAAAATCACATTTAAGCGTTCGTCAAGCGTACAGGTTGAACGTCTAAATATTAGGCTTCCGCACCAGCTACGCGTATAAGTGTATATTTAAACTGCACAGCTTCTGGTAAATTATTTACAAAATTGTTATTCATTCTCCCTGTTTACCAACTTTTATGTAACTTCACTATCCATTTGTCAGCACACTAAGTTAATTGTAAACTGAAAAGTACTGCAAATGTCTTTCCTTTGCCTTTGAATAGTGTCACTCTCTATTGTATGACTGATTATAAAAAATCTGGAAAATCTTATACAGTGTGCCCACAAAGTTATGTCACACTTTTAAATCAAATTAAAAGCACAAGAATAAGATTAACATAGGATTAAAGAATATAAACAGTTTATGTCAGTTTATCTGAGATCAACATGAGTGCCATGAATCACCCTGCAGACGTCCAAGAAAACTTTATCTTCCTTATCTTCTTTGGGAGTGCCGATGTCCGAGCGGTCTAAGACGTCGGACTTTGAGTCTGAGTTAGAGATAGCATGAGTTCAAATCCTGTCTATGACCGTAGCACTTTTTATCATTACCATCGACCTTGTACTGTATCTACTCTCCTTTTATTCTGTTTGATAAGATCCTCGCACAGGCCAGTGGCCCATGAGGACGGGCAAAATAAGGCTTAAAAGGGGATAGTAATACTGATCAGGAATTCTAGGGTAACTGATTCAGCCATAGCTCTGATTCATTGCTTTAAGTTTTCAATACATGAACGTTAAAAAAAGCACGTTTTAAAATAAGTTATAGGTAGTTGCATCATTAAAACCATAATCCATTTCATTTTCATGCAGAATAACAACAGTCATACCTCTTTAACTTGTCTTCAGGCTTCTAAGCCTACAGTAGTTGAGGTTTATTACAATTAAACTTACTTCAAGACGTTGTAAACTGTAGACCTATCGACATCCAACTCACGACCACGTTTCCGCACAGACCTTTTTGGACTTCTTACAAAAACGTTTCCTATCCACCTTTTACCTGTTCACGTGTCGGCCAATAAGGTGACTGTTTCCTTAAACCTCTTATCCCATCCATAAATGCTGCTTTTGGCAGAAGGACTTTCATGAAATACATTACAATACTCGCATTTTACTGAAATCACAGAATTAAACTTTGCTAGCTACAAAATACAGTGAACTTTTCTTTGCAAAGCTATAATGACGACTGACTGTTTTCATACAAACGTTAGCCACACAAACTACAGACAACAATGGGTAAATCAATGAAAACAAAACTGTATATCTTTTTCATAGTCCTGCGATCAATAATGCGATTAGCTATAAACAATTAAAGATGTGACATGACTTGTAAAACACTGTATTAGTCCTTTGAGTACTAATATGTGTCTGTATGTGTCTTACATGGATATAAATCTCAAAGATTGTATCTGACGCTGTCGCAGACTTCACTCCTAGGATCTGGAGCCCGCGTTGGTCTGAAGAGATCCAAAACTTTGGCGAAGAAAAGGCTCCAAAACGAATTCGTTTTTATATTAGAGTAACGTAGACTACAACGACGGCAAACCTGTCAAACGTCACCTACAGTATGGAAGGTAAAATGGAACTGAATCAACATTCATATCGAATTAACCCTTTCCACCATAGCTACGTCATATGTAGAAACCTCCGTTACTTCACTGTGTCTAAAACATCGTAGTACACTCGACTGTGCACCTGATGAGGTGATTAGAACAGATCTTCATCTAGATTTACGTAGTTTGTAGTCTCTCACATGGAAACGATGCAGAGATCTTTTTGAGCCTTTTCATCACCGAAGTTTTTGGAACACTTCAGACGGACTTCAGATACCAAGAGTTAAGTTTGTGAAACGTCAGATCGCAGACGGTGGACTAAGCGAAAGATGAAATGATACTGAACTGAAGTCAACATTGGCATTGAATAATAGCGACGATACAGGTATGTTGTCTCGAGTCAGATTATACCGTATAACTTCAATACCATTTTTATCGTTCCATCCTTCACGGCTTCACAAGTAATGTCTCGATTATTTGCCATAGTTAGGCTAAGTACGACATAAATTATTTAACAAATGCGTTTTGACAACTGGTATCTGATCTCTTGTTTATCACTCAATGATGTTAAAGGTAATATATTCAGTAAATTTAAGATTAAATTTCAAACGTTATAAGGAGTTTTAAAAATTATTCATGCATAAAAGTGTATCCAGTTACAAACTAGTTGATGCACCCTCAATATATAACAATTTAATCGATAACGATAAAAACTTATTCAGATAAAATGTTTAGTTACTGTTATGATTGGTAATTAAGTTATCCTGTCTTTACTGTAACTAACTTAAGAGTTTTCTCGTGGCTGCGATAATATAACACAGTCTGGGACTGTTACGTTGTTTCAGGCCAGGCTTGTTACTTATGCCCGAGGTTCAAATGATAAGTAGAAACGCTTGTTCATCTACAAGGCAAGGACATCTACTAACTTGTGTGTTGTGTCTACTCCTTAGAAGGGAGCTTATGTAATGTGGTAAAGGGAGAAACGTTTTTGTTGCTTTGACCTTATGTATATGGCAAATAATCATATACAATGTCAAAGCACATTTCAGGTTATATTTTGTCCATGATATATTATATCAAATTGTATTTTAATAGAATGATGGAGAGCCATTCCTTCAAGGTAGGCCGGCTAATGTAAAGCGTGATTATTTAGTGGGTACTTCTCGGTCACAGTGTGAAGTGCTGTGCTGTATATCAGAGCTGTAGCTAAGGAATGATGGAGGGCCACCACTCTTCAGGGTAAGCCGGCTAATGCAAAGCGTGATTAGTTCCTGGGTACTTCTCGGTCACAGTGTGAAGTTGTGCGGTATATCAGGAGCTGTAGCTAAGGAATGATGGAGGGCCACCACTCTTTCAGGGTAAGCCGGCTAATGCAAAGCGTGATTATGTAGTGGGTACGTTCTCGGTCACAGTGTAAATGCTGGGCGTATATCGGAAACTGTAGCTAAGGAATGATGGAGGGCCACCACTCTTTCAGGGTAAGCCGGCTAATGCCAAAGCGTGATTAGTTCCTGGGTACTTCTCGGTCACAGTGTGAAATGCTGTGCGGTATATCGGAGCTGTAGCTAAGGAATGATGGAGGGACACCACTCCTTCAGGGTAGACCGGCTAATGCCAAAGCGTGATTAGTTCCTGGGTACTTCTCGGTCACAGTGTGAAGTGCTGTGCGGTATATCTAGAGCTGTAGCTAAGGAATGATGGAGGGACACCACTCCTTCAGGGTAGACCGGCTAATGCAAAGCGTGATTAGTTCCTGGGTACTTCTCGGTCACAGTGTGAAGTGCTGTGCGGTATATCTAAGCTGTAGCTAAGGAATGATGGAGGGCCACCACTCCTTCAGGGTAGACCGGCTAATGTAAAGCGTGATTAGTTCCTAGTGTACTTTCTCGGTCACAGTGTGAAGTGCTGTGCGGTATATCTGAGCTGTAGCTAAGGAATGATGGAGGGCCACCACTCCTTCAGGGTAGACCGGCTAATGCAAAGCGTGATTAGTTCCTGGGTACTTCTCGGTCACAGTGTGAAGTGCTGTGCGGTATATCTGAGCTGTAGCTAAGGAATGATGGAGGGCCACCACTCCTTCAGGGTAGACCGGCTAATGCAAAGCGTGATTAGTTCCTGGGTACTTCTCGGTCACAGTGTGAAGTGCTATGCGGTATATCTGAGCTGTAGCTAAGGAATGATGGAGGGCCACCACTCCTTCAGGGTAGGCCGGCTAATGCAATGCGTGATTAGTTCCTGGGTACTTCTCGGTCTCGATGTGAAGTGCGGAGACGAGCCGCCTGCTCCGACGCTCTCTGGGTTATTTTAGCCGATTCTCGCCGCCTCATCCATCTCCCGCCTTGATTAATCTGTTGTCTTCCTTCATCCTCCGCACCTCCGGGTCGTCCAGTTCTAAGGTTCCCTGTGATCTGAGATGCGGATAATCGTCGATTGTGATGTTTCAAACTGGCAGCGTGGTAGAATACAAGAAGGAAGAGATACGGCTCCACAGATGGTTAAATGCTACTTCAGACTAGTTTTTACTGATCTGCCTTCATCAATGTCATCTACATCGATAACTATATAAGAGTTCTATTTCACTTAAAGTCGTATAAGTGTTTGCTCTCGTGTCCTTGGTTCATCAAACAAATCGTTGTCAATAAAGCAAAACCAATTCTCACAGCCGTTCATTTTTCAGACACTTATTTCATTTATCTTTAAAATATGATATTTCAAATTGTATACGTGTCTCTTAAATAAATAATATGCTGATGATAAATGAAACTACGAATAAAACGTATGGATTACCAGAGCTTCATACTTTAAAGCCTTTCTATCCAACAATAGAAACTACTATTGTTTGTACACCGGCCCTATAGGCCTACATAACTCTTAATCAGCGTGAATAATTCCCTCTGAAAGAGGCAACCAAACAAAGGAATCCTGCAGTTTTTAATATCCTTTCATTCTTGGTAGTATTGCTTTATTTTATATTTCATTTTATTTTAATTCAGTGTACTAACTCAGTTTTATGTAATACCTGATTCCAAATGTCGATGAAGCACAAAATATCTAGAAGGTCCCAATGTCCCGTACTCAATTGCCACAAATGCAGGTTCGAATCTCGGATCAGGAAGGCATTTTGGCAAGGTAACCAATCTAAACCTAACCTATCCTAGTCTGAAATGATGCGATATACAGTTTCGGACTAGAGCTTTTGACTATCGATTCACAAAGAAGTAATGACGGCTTTTTACCAAATGTACCGAGTCCAAACTGTTTCTTCATATCTAAGCCTAACTAATCAGGCTTGAATGTACTTATAATGTGAAAAGTAGTGTGCAGCTTACTTTAACGCGGTAAGAAGGTAAACATTGGTATTAAACCCTGTTCTACTCAAAGAATTCTTTAAGCAAACTGCACACTCAACCTATCCGACGCGTACAAGCAAGCAACAAATCATTTGTTCGGGTGTTGACGTCACTCCATAAACACCGTGCAGTAATTTATGTTTACAACACTGATATGCAGTGTCAGCCGGTGGGTTGGCGTCATCAACGCAGTGATGCCAACCATCGTCGCATTAGCACATTTAAAAGACTATGTTTACAAGTTGGTAGCCTGGTGTCACAATGTTTACAAGTTGGTAGTCCGGTTTTTACAATGTTTAAAAGTTGCTAGCCCTGTGTCATAGTGTTTACAAGTTGGTAGCCCAGTGTCACAATGTTTACAAGTCGGTAGCCCTGTGTCACAATGTTTACAAGTTGTTAGCCCTGTGTCACAATGTTTACAAGTCGCTAGCCCTGTGTCACAGTGTTTACAAGTTGGTAGCCCTGTGTCACAATGTTTACAAGTCGGTAGCCCTGTGTCACAGTGTTTACAAGTTGGTAGCCCAGTGTCACAATGTTTACAAGTCGGTAGCCCTGTGTCACAGTGTTTACAAGTTGGTAGCCCAGTGTCACAATGTTTACAAGTTGGTAGTCCGAGTTTTTACAATGTTTAAAAGTTGGTAGCCCTGTGTCACAGTGTTTACAAGTTGGTAGCTCAGTATCACAATGTTTTACAAGTTGTGGCCCTGTGTCACAATGTTTACAAGTTGGTAGCCCGGTGTCACAATGTTTACAAGTTGGTAGCCCTGTGTCACAATGTTTACAAGTCGGTAGCCCTGTGTCACAATGTTTACACGTTGGTAGCCCGGTGTCACAATTAGGGACGCGCGCGTCTGTACGTGTCACTGGCGCGTGCGGACGAGTGCGCGGACAGAAATATCCGCCCCGTTGGCACGTACACCGCCACCGGTCTTATAATAATTACATTGCCGATGCCAGATGCCAGGAATCTGTTAGTTTCGGCCAAGCCGGCCCCGTACTGACTCACATAGGTTGACGATCTCAATCTCCACATCAGGGATTGTTACTGCGGGATAACAGAATGCTGGTCCCACAGGGATCTTCACCTCTATATCAGGGGTTGTTACTCCGGGATAATAGATTAGCCGGTCCGTACTGTGTCACATGGATATCCATCTCTTCATCAGGGATTGTTACTGCGGGATAACAGAATGCTGGTCCCACAGGGATCTTCACCTCTATATCAGGGGTTGTTACTGCGGGATAATAGATTAGCCGGTCCGTACTGTGTCACATGGATATCCATCCTCTTCATCAGGGATTGTTACTGCGGGATAACAGAATGCTGGTCCCACAGGGATCTTCACCTCTCTATATCAGGGATTGTTACTGCGGGATAACAGAATGCTGGTCCCACAGGGATCTTCACCTCTTCATCAGGGATCTGCGAGATAACAGAATGCTGGTCCCAAAGCGATCTTCACCTCTATTTCAGGGGTTGTTACTGCGGGATAACAGAATGCTGGTCCCACAGGGATCTTCACCTCTTCATTTCAGGGGTTGTTACTGCGGGATAACAGAATGCTGGTCCCACAGGGATCTTCACCTCTTCATCAGGGATTGTTACTGCGGGATAACAGAATGCTGGTCCCACAGGGATCTTCACCTCTATATCAGTGGATTGTTACTGCGGGATAACAGAATGCTGGTCCCACAGGGATCTTCACCTCTATTTCAGGGGTTGTTACTGCGGGATAATAGATTAGCCGGTCCGTACTGTGTCACATGGATATCCATCTCTTCATCAGGGATAGTTACTGCGGGATAGCAGAATAACCAGTCCGTACTGGGTCACATGGATATCCATCTCTACATCAGGGAGTGTTACTACGGGATAACAATAGGCTGTCCGTACTGTGTCATATGGATCTCGATCTCTACATCAGGGATAGTTACTGCGGGATAAAACAATAGCGGTACGTACTGTGTCATATGACGATCTCAATCTCTACATTAGGGATAGTTACTGCGGGATAGCCGAATAACCAGTCCGTACTAGGTCACATGGATCTCCATCTCTACATCAGGGATATTGCGGGATAACGTAATATCCGGTCCCGTACTGACTTACATAGGTTGACGATCTCAATCTCAACATTAGGGATAGTTACTGCGGGATAGCCGAATAACCAGTCCGTACTGGGTCACATGGATCTCCATCTCTACATCAGGGATACTGCGGGATAACGTAATAGCCGGTCCCGTACTGACTTACATAGGTTGACGATCTCCATCTCTACATCAGGGATAGTTACTGCGGGATAGCAGAATAACCAGTCCGTACTGGGTCACATGGATCTCCATCTCTACATCAGGGATACTGCGGGATAACGTAATAGCCGGTCCCGTACTGACTTACATAGATTGACGATCTCCATCTCTACATCATGGATAGTTACTGCGGGATAGCAGAATAACCAGTCCGTACTGGGTCACATGGATCTCCATCTCTACATCAGGGATACTGCGGGATAACGTAATAGCCGGTCCCGTACTGACTTACATAGATTGACGATCTCCATCTCTACATCATGGATAGTTACTGCGGGATAGCAGAATAACCAGTCCGTACTGGGTCACATGGATCTCCATCTCTACATCAGGGATACTGCGGGATTAACCAGTCCGTACTGGGGCATATGGATCTCCATCTCTACATCATGGATAGTTATTGCGGGATAGCAGAATAACCAGTCCGTACTGTGGATTCTCCATATGTACATCAGGAATACTGCGGGGATAACGTAATACCAGTCCCGTACTGACTTACATGACGATCTCCATCTCTGCATCATGGATAGTTACTGCGGGATAGCAAAATAACCAGTCCGTACTGGGTCACATGGATCTCCATCTCTACATCAGGGATACTGCGGGATAACGTAATAGCCGGTCCCGTACTGACTTACATAGGTTGACGATCTCCATCTCTACATCAGGGATAGTTACTGCGGGATAGCAGAATAACCAGTCCGTACTGGGTCATATGGATCTCCATCTCTACATCAGGGATACTGCGGGATAACGTAATAGCCGGTCCCGTACTGACTTACATAGATTGACGATCTCCATCTCTACATCATGGATCATAGCATGGATCGATGCGCATAGTGTCCGTACTGGAGTCATCTTGCTACATCTCCATCTGTACATCAGGAATACTGCGGGATAACGTAATAGCCGGTCCCCGTACTGACTTACATAGGTTGACGATCTCCATCTCTACATCAAATATAGTTACTGCGGGATAGCAGAATAACCAGTCCGTACTGGGTCACATGGATCTCCATCTCTACATCAGGGATACTGCGGGATAACGTAATAGTCGGTCCCGTACTGACTTACATAGATTGACGATCTCCATCTCTACATCATGGATAGTTTTACTGCGGGATAGCAGAATAACCAGTCCGTACTGGGTCACATGGATCTCCATCTCTACATCAGGAATACTGCGGGATATAACGTAATAGCCGGTCCCGTACTGACTTACATAGATTGACGATCTCCATCTCTACATCATGGATAGTTACTGCGGGATAGCAGAATAACCAGTCCGTACTGGGTCACATGGATCTCCATCTCTACATCAGGGATACTGCGGGATAACGTAATAGTCGGTCCCGTACTGACTTACATAGATTGACGATCTCCATCTCTACATCATGGATAGTTACTGCGGGATAGCAGAATAACCAGTCCGTACTGGGTCACATGGATCTCCATCTCTACATCAGGGATACTGCGGGATAACGTAATAGCCGGTCCCGTACTGACTTACATAGATTGACGATCTCCATCTCTACATCATGGATAGTTACTGCGGGATAGCAGAATAACCAGTCCGTACTGGGTCACATGGATCTCCATCTGTACATCAGGAATACTGCGGGATAACGTAATAGCCGGTCCCGTACTGACTTACATAGATTGACGATCTCCATCTCTACATCATGGATAGTTACTGCGGGATAGCAGAATAACCAGTCCGTACTGGGTCACATGGATCTCCATCTCTACATCAGGAATACTGCGGGATAACGTAATAGCCGGTCCCGTACTGACTTACATAGATTGACGATCTCCATCTCTACATCATGGATAGTTACTGCGGGATAGCAGAATAACCAGTCCGTACTGGGTCACATGGATCTCCATCTCTACATCAGGAATACTGCGGGATAACGTAATAGCCGGTCCCGTACTGACTTACATAGATTGACGATCTCCATCTCTACATCATGGATAGTTACTGCGGGATAGCAGAATAACCAGTCCGTACTGGGTCACATGGATCTCCATCTCTACATCAGGGATACTGCGGGATAACGTAATAGTCGGTCCCGTACTGACTTACATAGATTGACGATCTCCATCTCTACATCATGGATAGTTACTGCGGGATAGCAGAATAACCAGTCCGTACTGGGGCATATGGATCTCCATCTCTACATCAGGGATACTGCGGGATAACGTAATAGTCGGTCCCGTACTGACTTACATAGATTGACGATCTCCATCTCTACATCATGGATAGTTACTGCGGGATAGCAGAATAACCAGTCCGTACTGGGGCATATGGATCTCCATCTCTACATCAGGGATAGTTATTCCGGGATAACATAATATCTGGCCCAGTACTGACTTACCGTATATTATTTGGTTGGATTCGTAAGTCGCAAGTAGCAAAATTCTAAAAAAGTTGGTTGCAACTAACATTTATTGGAATAAAACAATATGAAATACTTTTTGAGTTTCATTTGTTTTTGTTGTGGAATTTTGACAACATTTTATTTAGGGCTGGATTATATTATTCTGTAATCAGCAGAAAGTTTGCTTGCATAATTAAATCTACCTTAAAAATATGATATTTAAGGAAAACGTGTTAAAGTCATTATAGTTTAAATGAATGTTACATTTTAGTCTTTCAGTGAGAGACCAGGCAATATGCATATGAAACTGTCTTATTGATCCCACAATGCTACATGTACATAACGTAAACAAAACCAAAGTAGATAAGATAAGATATTTAGAAGAGGAAGTGTGTTAAGCTCTTACTAGTTTTCAACCGTAATAAGACTTCTGTTATTTACTGCTATTATATTTTTTAAAGCTTACTATGTTACTATGTTCATGTTTATACATGAATTTAAACTTTAATGAAATCGGTTTGTAGATTAAGTAATTAAACCGGGGTAAAAATAACAGTTGTCATATAGTTTATAAACTAAGTGGGCGGTATGGTGTGGTAACAGTTAGTATGTAAATACTCGGGCTCGTGGTGGCCTATTATAGCTGATTATGATGAAGCCTCCAGCGAGTCGCGGCGTGGGGTTCTATCAGGGCTTGCCAAACAACCTTTAATTATGCCCTGCTCTTATAATTTAATAAGTAGAGATTTTGGCAATTTTGGCAAATGCCAATTAATTGCCAATTTAGCTCCTGTATAAAAACATGATTTTTTTGTATATCTTGTTTGGTCAGCGTTTAGCAGGTCAGTCTGATAAACAGGAGACCCCCGGTTCGATTCTTCAGCTGGATTAATACTCAAGTACTACTTCTCTCTAGTAAACCCGCGGCTGGCTAAAGATTGAAAAATTTATTTAAAATCATAGAAATAATAATCAAAGTAAATAAATGATCAATGAAAGGAAGTATTATTTCTTTATAAATATTTTCAGATGAATTAAAAAAATGTGACTCATAAATCGCTATACATGTTTTAGAAACTATTGGATTATAAAGAAAACTCTTTAGATGATAGAGAAGTGAAGATTCTTTGTTTAAAGTTTGTTGTTGACTATGGAAAATTTTTACACACTCCATGGTACTAAGGTCTAGGACCAAAACATATTGCCGGAATCGGCTTGCCTTTTCCCTTCCCCTCCTGAACATCGCCTTCATGTCCTATTGTTTTAGATGACACGATGATGCCTTGCCAAAGAAAAAGCCGACATCGATTTTCATGTTAGTATCTCACTTTCATCCGTGCCGGTGTGATGTGTGATTGTGTTTCTCGTACTCGTGACTTGTGCTCGGTATTTTAATTCTCTGCAGTGACAGCGCCTGGACTAGACTCCACCATATTTTGGGTATATTGGAACCCTTTTTCTTTTTTTTCTCTCTATTCTTTATTTTTGTATGTACTAATACCTCCCCTACCTGACGAAGAGGATAGATTCCAATTCACGAAACGTTGTGTTATACCTTTTGTAACCATAACGGTGGCAAATGTCCGAAATCCTGTTATCCTTAGCTGAAGACGTTTCGACATTCTTATGCATATTTTCAGAACTAAATCTGAGCAAAATGTTGACATATCAAGCATCAAACCAGTGACGGAGAAAGATAGAATGGATGCTTTACAACAGTTGTTCGCTGAAGCGTTCAAAAGGCCAGTAGTCACACTGGAGTTTGGACACGAGGTCTCAGAGTACCTAAACATGTGGTAGTGTCACAACATCTAAATCCAATCGTTAGTAAGACCGATTATCATAGTATATAATCTCATAGTACCTAACGTCACAGGTCCGAAAGTATAGTTTTTCCGCCTCCTTAAAAGCCCTAGAGGATTATGAGCCCTAGGGCTGCGCGTGTGACGGTGTGTGCGCGTTGGGGCGTGAGGGTCGCCAAATCCTCAGGGATCTTAAGGCTTGCTATAGAATTCCATTGTACAGACGGTACCGTGTCGCAGAGTGATCCAATCCTCAAATCCCAAGCGATAACTTACCAAGCACGTGACTATGGTTAAGATGATGAAGAGCACCAAATTTCAAGTGCGCTTGAGGCTCTAAAGGAATCTTAGTTACCCACTCAAGATTTTGTTTTACAAGTAAATATTCAACCTGCCTTGCTCAGACCTACTCGACCTTGTAGTCCACACCTACAGAAGCAGGCATCTGAAGAATAACGCACATTTCTCCAAGGTGACTGAGGAAATGAACTTGTTCTTCTCAACTTTACCGGCTGGGATAAAATTCAAAGTTAAACATTATGCACATAACTCCAATAAGGTGTTAATAAAATAAAATACTTTTTAAATGAATAAAACTTTCGTTTTTTATTTTATTGTTTTTTTTATTTTGTTTCGATTTTTAACAAACTTTCTGGTCGCAGAACGTAAACAATCATTCTACGATTTTAGAAACGTCTAGTAATCAGGTCCCAAGAAAAACTGTAAAAAAATTACTGGAGGAGTTAACCCGTTTTTTATTCATAAAAATTCTTTTATCTTAAAAAATACTAAAATTATCAAAACATATACCGTTTTCTTCAATTATAATTCATAAAAAGCGTTAATTTTTCCTTACGTCATAAATAGACTTGCCATACGTCCCGGTTTGGCCGGGACAGTCCCGGTTTTGCAAACTTGTCCCGGTGTCCCGCCCGGTTGCCTGCTTGTCCCGGTCACGTCAGAGGAGCCGAATGTTTAAAACAATTGAGCTAGGCCTAGTTGTAGTTGAGTCTAGAGGTTCACGACTACACAACACTTTGTAGTGAAAATCTACAAGTATTTTCACATTTACACTGTAAGGGTTACTCAACTCAAAGAATTCTGCGGATTTGCAGATATTGAATACATCAAATTAATACAACACGGAAATACTAGATTTCTCTCCCTTATGCCAGCAATTGAAAGGATGATTCAAAAGTTTTCTGCTTTGAAAAAGTACTTCATGTCTCAGGAAATGTGTCCATCTCTGATAAAGAACTTCTTTGATAATGAGAGAGGTGAAATGTTCCTATGGTTTGTACATGGTCAGCTAGCATTGTTTAATAAAACTAATTTAGCCAAAAAAAACAAATCCGGTGCTATTGATGTTCCTTCAAAAGTTGAAGGAACATTCGCAAGAAAGAAAGGAGTCTAACTTCATCCCATATGGAGCAAAAACGGTCCTTAAAACACAAGGGTAAAGGCAATGTTGACTGTAACCAAATGACCTGTGATTTTAACGAATTTTACAGTAGGTCTATTTCTTACATTACACTTTGGGAAGATAGTTTTGGAGAAGCTCAAGATTTCGTCTGGGTCAATGAAAACAGCATTTCATGGGAAAACATTGAAAGAACTGCAGAAGTAATTACAATTATACCATAAAAGTACCGGAAAACTCGAGATAAACATGGACGAACTTTTTGACGAGGTTGTCCTTGCCAAGAGATTTTGGGCCTCAAAAGTAGAAGTATGGGAAAAAGAAGATGAAAAGAAACCAAGTGAAGAAAAATAGATGGAGCTGTTCCATTCTTTTAAACAGCAGAATATTTCAGTGCCAAATCTTGGACTTATAATCGAATATGTTTACTGTTTTCCTGGAACATCTGCTCCAGTTGAGAGAGTTTTCTCCATGATGAACATTGCCTGGAGTGATGATCGAGGATTAATGCACGAATCCACAGTTCGAAGTTGAATGTTATGCAAAGTTAACTTTTCAGTTAGCTGCACTGAATTTTATGAAAAAATAAAAAACAAAAAGGACTTATTGAGAAAGATTTGCTCTAGTGAAAAATACGAATGGTATAAAAAAATAAGCCTTGCTTTTACATTTTATAGCTGTCAATGTTTTTAAGGTATAGCCTGAAGTAAGCTTGTACTGTTTAATAGTTTCAATTTATTTAATGAAAGCCGTGTAAAAATATAACCCAAACTGTATTTTGATTGTCATAAGATATAATCACTTTTAAACTATTTAGAAATTAAATTAAATTCATACAATTATACACAAAGTTTTTTGGTTTTTATTTTTAATTTGACTTCATATTTATCCCCCCCCCCCACGCATTTCGAACAGAGGCGTCCCGGTTGGCCGGTGAAAAATTATGGCAAGCCTAGTCATAAATCATTGTCGATACTGTAGAATACTACCATTTTATCTTCAGTCATTTTTATTTAACCTTGATCACAAAATTGGCTGAATTAACACTCATTAAACATTGTCCCCTCTTTTCTTGCCTTAAGGGAAGTCATCTTACAGTGCTACGAGTTTAAAAGAAAGGTAATATCCCAACCAAGAATCTGGATCTCCAGTGCATTAGTAATTGACTGAAGTACTCTAAATTAATAAATAATCATCTATAAATAAATACAGATCAGTAACATTAAAGGAAATTAAGAATAATTGCAACAATCTAATATTTATATATCAAAATAGGTATAAAATTTAATTTTGTTTAATGTTTAAAACTCCTGTATTGAAAATAAATTTAATATACAGGAAAACTCCTATAAAAAGTGACAGAATACAGTACCCTAGCATGTCTTGTTCAACCCGAATCAAAGCAATGTTACACTGAAAACGCTGTACATCTATCAAGTTTGTCTATGGCAAATACGTAGAGATACTCAATTTGAACAGCTTTTCTCAAAAAGTGTTATAAGATTTTAGAGTATATACAAATTAATATTAATAAATAACCATGGATTTTTGGGTAAGTTTACAGTGAAGTCTTGTCTGTAGTTTAATGGTTTTCTATAGATTAGCCAAACATACTTTAAATGCCATAAAGTTTCGAGGTTATTAATGTTTCACGATTAGTTTGCGTATATACAGGGTGCGAAACTGAAATGATTACAACATAACCAAAATAACACGTTTGTAAGATCACTTTCATTGGTGGTGTTATGGAAAACATGTATTCTTTTCAAGAGATGACTGATATGTTGCATTTAATTACAGTAACAGCTGATTTAAATAACAGCTGTTCAAACATTGTCAAATTATGGGCCATTTAGTTTGCATGTTTAATTAATACGAAACCATCCATAAAATTTATCTTAACCAACCATTACAAATGAAGTTCTTTAAAAGAAAAAGTTAAAAACATTTTTGTATCTTATAAAATGTTCACAAAAACAGTGGTTTACTAAATATTTTATAAAACCAAATTTAAATGGCCACCATTTATAAAACATTAAAACTGATTTATAAATATTTGTCTCTTAAAGGATACCTCATAACATAAACCTCTTTACCAAGTTTTTTAACAATGATAAAGATGACAACAAAGATACAATTTTAATAATAAAAAACAAAATGGCGTATAGCTGTTAAGAAAGTGGAAATTATAAGAAATTATTTTTCATTTTTAGCTTAGAATCACACATAGAATCTGAAAATACATAGCCAGCCCAACATTTTATTACACCCTCTATCAATCGTGGCAATAGTATAGATTTTTTAATTGACTAAGATTTCTGACAACTTGATAGAAGGAAACTGTGTAAAAATTTTTGACCTGCACGATTGAATTTAACATCAGTTCAAATACGAAATATCAAAAATATAAACAAAAAGGAGAACAAGGTCCGTGACTGAGGTGTAAGTGTCCTCAAGGATAGTCATTTCATGAGTCCTTGGCGGTTTGTAAGGATGTATTACTATTTACAGGTAGAGAAGTGAATCCCTTTCGACACCTAGTCACATCGGTCCTCCCGCCTGCAGTCCCCGCGGCCTGTGTATATATGGCGACACTACACGCTCGCACTCCACCGAGAACTGAAAGGTTCGCAACCATGCTTTGTGACTCGTGTGGTTGTTATGTCTCTCTACCTGCTGTGAACCCACGCTTGAAATATAACAATACCTTGTAAAAGGCACCCAAAGATTTCGTTGCTGACTATTGTGTTGAATAGTGTGGCGAGTATTGAAACTACGTAGAGGAGTCGAAAGCTAGACACTACGTTGTTTTCAGAACCGGATACGAAAGGGCATCTTAGCTGTGAGAAGTCAACTTTATCACTTCTCTCAATAGTGGTAATCTTCTGCAAGTCTATAAAATAATCCCATTAAAGTCACACCAATCATGATAAAAAGGTTTATAATACCTGCTCCAGTCCTACAGAGGAATATTAGGAACCGGCTGTCCAGACGGTCCTATAGGACACCACATCCTCCTTATAAAATCCTGTAGGATACCGGTTATATATAACTAATCATATTAGTATTTATCTTTGGGTGGCTGTACATAATCAAATATTTACACAAAATATACTTCTTATGATTAATGAGCTATTTTAAAACAATTATTCTACTATCCATGGTATTGATAGTACGTGTTTTTTAATATAGCGACCTATAGAAAATCGTAGCTACATAGAATATACGTATTTTAAAGTATGGACTGACAAAATGCAATATCTATATTCATGGCACGATCTAGTGGTCAGTTAATTTTTTTTTAGTGCTACATCTAGCTTGTTACCTTAAAACTCATTTTATCCTATGTACAGCTGTACTGTTTATAAGTGTGTAATTTTATAATTATGTAAAAAAGCCGTTATTATTAACAATCTTGACGATTATACCAAAGGGTTACTGTATTGTACCAGCGCGGGTTCAACTTAACAAAATTCCGATTATTTCACGATATTTTATTATCATCTGAAGACATACTTACATAGCCGTACTGGGGGACAGTGATAGTAAATATAGGTCATAGAAAAGTACAGTTAAAAATTTAAAATATATGACAAAATGAGAACAAACTCCACTACTGAGGATGTAGTGTCCACATACGACGTCAACAACGAAAGCGATGAGAACTACGTTAAGAATATTACAAATTAGCCTTTCAAAGTGACTACTGGTAGTGACTTTATACTTCAAAAAGGCACCCATGGGTCGCAGACGGATTCGTCATTCCGAAAACTTACGAAGCATCAGTCTTATGGTTTACTATATGTAAGCTGTTATATTTAAAATATCAAACAAATGTAAAAAAAAAAAAAAAACTGAACTATGTTACTTTCTTCGACTACAAGTATACTTTCAGTTTACCGCAAGTTAAAATATACCTTGAATATTTGTATCAATGGAAGGGGTTTACAACCCCCAACCCTCCTCTGGATACGCCTATGTCCACAAAGGTTTCCATTATAAGAGGTCTATATGGGTTAGAGGACTTAATTAAAGCCTATAAATACCTAAAACAATCGAACTTAGAACTTAGAACTTGCAAAAGTAGAGCAAGTCCCGCTACTGAGGATGTAAGTGTCTCCACAGGCTACAATTACACGGGTCTGTATGGGTTAGAGCAGCAGCTCCTAACTGTGGTATGCGTAACACTGGGGTACTTCAAGTCATGACCGGTGGCACGATTAAGAAGAAGAATATCGGACATGGTGTTAAATGTAAAAGTAACTTTAGTGAATAAAGTGAACAAAAGCAAATACTTTGGAATTCAATTAGACGAATAACAGATGTATGAAACAGGTTTCCGCCTTTTATGTTACATTAGATACGAAGATGAAAGTAAAGTTGGCGAGGACATACTATTCTGTGAGCCTATAGCAGTTCACACAACTGGGAGGATATATTTGAAAAATTAACCCAGTTCATGGGAACAAATGAAAATTTCTGGAGTCGACGTGTAGGTATATGTACGGATGGAGCAGAAGCTATGACAGGAGCACGTGATATTCACTGCAACCTTCATAGGGAAGCTCTTTGACAAAAAGATGATCAGCAGAGTTGAAAACTGTCGTGAATGAGGCTGTAAAGATAGTGAAATTTGTTAAGAGTATAGCACTAAATTCACGCCTTCTTTACACGTGAAGAAAAGGACAGTCTTCACAATCGACCTTCACACAGAAATCAGATGGCTATCGAAAGGGAAAGTTTTGACTCGAGTTTCGAATTATGGCATGAGATGATTTTATTATCAAATACACATTTTGAGCTTCGAGATCGTTTCACTGATCAACTATGGCTTTGTAGCTTGGCTTACTTGGCTGAAATTTTCTCTCAGCTCAATGACGATAACAGAGGCCTTCAAGAAACATACCATAATCCATTTAGAGTATGTGATAATATTAATGCTTTGCAAAAATAATATTTTTGCAGATGGTGATGCTAAGAAGGGAAAGATTACACTTTTCCCTTCACTTGAAACCTTTGTAGACGAAAATGGGCTTTTACTTAGCATAATATTACATGACGTCAGTAAACATTTTAAAAAGCTAAAGGAAAATTGGTGCAAACACTTTCAAGAAAACTTTGAAACCCCCATTTGCTATGTCACGAAAATAGTAATGCCTGATTTTTTCAATAACTGAAAAAGATAAATTTTTCGAATTAATCTGTGATTCAGATCTGAATGAAATTTTTAACCAAAGTACCCTCATCGACTTTTGGATTCAAAGACTCCAAGACTACTGTGAGGTCGCAGTGAAATTTTGTCTACCCTTTACGACTTTGTACTTCTGTGAAGCTGGATTCTCATCCTTAATATATCTGAAAAACAAGTAAAGAAATAGACTGCCCTCTGTTGAGAATGACGCGTTTAAAAACTAAGCGCCATTTCACCGGACATTGCAAGTTTGAATTGATCAATCCAAGACCATTTTAAAAAGTAATTACATTTTTAGAATGTAAAATTTGTTCTGATAAAGGTTTTTTATTTTTGTTGTTCATATTTCCGCAGTAATCCTAGTTTTGTTTCAACTGCTACATTTAGTTTTAAATTTTTTACATTTCAAGTATTAGTTATTATATTAAATTTAAAGATTTTGAAAGTGACCTTTAAAAATAAATATAAAATTTCAAACTAGAATTTTTTTACAAATGTATGTTTTATTATTATATATAAATCAGTGCTACATAAAGGTTTCGAAATATACTAGGTGATACGCCACCAAAAAAGTTTGGAAACCGCTGGATAGAGGACTTAAATGAAAACCTATTAATCAATGAAGTATATCATGAATACATAAAACATAAACGTGGTTCGTAGATTGAGGTCCCCCGTATATAACTACTCAACCCCCCCCCCCCCCCCGGGACAGCCAATAACAGTTCATCCTGTAATAATAGTTCATCTATAATTAATAAGTAGGGTTGAATTATTCGTTAACATGCAAGTAAGTGCTCCATAACAAAAACAGTTTATAATTACACTATGCTTGTTGATTACCAATAGGCTGTTGTAACATAACTTAATACAAAATCGACATAACTTTTAAACTTAACATTTATTAAATATGCAAATAACAACCATAACAATAATTAGACATTAGGAGCGCATTATAATAAAACTATCGGAAACAGAACAGAACTGTGTTGTAAAATGTGTACAGAATGTTCAGAAAAAGGTGTCACAAACTTATGTGGTTGATAGTATTCATGATTTCAAACGAAACCTTACCTGCAAACATAGGCCGAGAAATGTGTAATTTGCCGCTAGACGCCATTTTGCATTTTAAGAAAAACACATTATCTCTAGAAGTAGTAAATCTAAGATACCAAACTTAGGAAATAGGTTGTGTGAAATAACAGGCAAACTCAAAAAACGAACTGTGTAATTTGCTTTTATACTAATAAAATGGCGCTTGTTAACAATTTTTAAACTCAAAAAACCAGTATAGACATAATACAGGTTACAAACCACGAACTATTTTGCAATTTTTATAACAATCCCGAAAACATTATTTTTAGTAGAAAGACATCAGCTGTTTTCCCATGTTTGTTGCTCAGGCTTGTGCAAACTACCTTAAAGTAGTCGTGCTCGCTTGCGTTGACGAACTTCATTGAAAAACGTATCTTCGGAACAATAATAAGCCAACGTAACCGTTCAATAAGGTTGTCAGCATTGTTCGTCTTAGCCGTCAATCCAGTATGTCACCGGGATCCTCAGCTAGACCTGGATTCGGCAGTCCGTCACACCGAGCTATCAATGACAGATAAACAGGTGTTTCTTTGTTAATGTAAGCATGTACCTGTACTAACAGATAAGAGTTTTAATTCCCAGTTGGATGTATAAAACATCTACTTTCAAATCGAATTGTCAAATAACTAAATAGTCTCGTTCTTATCAAAAATCTATTCCAAAGTCAAACAGTTGAATACTACCACTGTGTGATCTCGGTCTTATCAAACATCTATTCCAAAGTCATTCAGTTGAATACCACCACTGTGTCATCTCGGTCTTATCAAACATCTATTCCAAAGTCATTCAATTGAATACCACAACTGTGTCATCTCGGTCTTATCAAACATCTATTCCAAAGTCAAACCGTTGAATACTACCACTGTGTCATCTCGGTCTTATCAAACATCTATTCCAAAGTCAAACCGTTGAATACTACCACTGTGTGATCTCGGTCTTATCAAACATCTATTCCAAAGTCATGCAGTTGAATACTACCACTGTGTCATCTCGGTCTTATCAAACATCTATTCCAAAGTCAAGCAGTTGAATACCACCACTGTGTGATCTCGGTCTTATCAAACATCTATTCCAAAGTCAAGCAGTTGAATACTACCACTGTGTCATCTCGGTCTTATCAAACATCTATTCCAAAGTCAAGCAGTTGAATACTACCACTGTGTCATCTCGGTCTTATCAAACATCTATTCCAAAGTCAAACAGTTGAATACCACCACTGTGTCATCTCGGTCTTATCTAACATCTATTCCAAAGTCAAGCAGTTGAATACTACCACTGTGTCATCTCGGTCTTATCAAACATCTATTCCAAAGTCAAACCGTTGAATACTACCACTGTGTCATCTCGGTCTTATCAAACATCTATTCCAAAGTCAAACAGTTGAATACTACCACTGTGTCATCTCGGTCTTATCAAACATCTATTCCAAAGTCAAGCAGTTGAATACTACCACTGTGTCATCTCGGTCTTATCAAACATCTATTCCAAAGTCAAGCAGTTTGAATACTACCACTGTGTCATCTCGGTCTTATCTAACATATATTCCAAAGTCAAACAGTTGAATACTACCACTGTGTCATCTCGGTCTTATCAAACATCTATTCCAAAGTCAAGCAGTTTGAATACTACCACTGTGTCATCTCGGTCTTATCTAACATATATTCCAAAATCAAGCAGTTGAATACTACCACTGTGTCATCTCGGTCTTATCTAACATCTATTTCACTGTCAAACCGTTGAATACCATCACTGTGTCATCTCGGTCTTATCAAACATCTATTCCAAGTCAAGCAGTTGAATACCACCACTGTGTCATATGTTAAAGTAATTTTTATGAATCATGACGAAATTAAAGCATTATCTTATACATTTCAAATTTTACGATTACTATATAACATAGAAACTTTACAGAATTGCAGAATTCTTCAGCAATAATTCTACTTTTAATTTTAAACCGGACTATTATTTCCTTGTAAAACAACATAACCAATCAATTCCGTATTACTTTTCTCCTTATCCTGAAATAATTTACTACACTGAAATGAAGAACTGTTCTACCCACGATCTAGCTGAAGATTTTAATAAACTCCCAACCAGGATTTTAAATTGGAATGTTTAGTACCAGTCAAAGGATATAAAGAATCCATCAAAAGCAAAGCTTTATATATAATGGATCCTTTATTCTTTATTCGTTGGGTGCATGATAATCGAAGCTCAAACAATTGTACTGATAGACAGAGACTTGCTTTACTAATAGTCTTTTTATATTTTACATTAGTGTCCCTTATTATTTTATTTCAGCATTTCTAACGATTAGATAGAACCGTTTTCAACTACTGTTTCTTATTCCAGTAAGTTCCGTCTACTATGCCACTTAAAGAAAATACGTTATATTTCGGACTCGATTTGTTTTATGATATTTACTTATATGATGGAAAACCTCAACGCAACAATCCAGCATCAATCCACTACCATCACTCTACCTCCTATTTCTAGTTTTAGTAACAAATCCAGAATAAATTATTTACTACAGTCTAGTGTGTATGTCTAGTCCTCGAAACAAATTTAGCATCGATCCTCTATTACCAGCCTAGCAACTATGTCTAGTCCTCGTTACCAAATCATTATCACTACTACCATTCTAGCGTCTATGTCTAGTCCGCTTTACCAATTCAGTATCAATCTTCTACTACCAGTCAAGCGTCTATGTCTAGTCCGCTTTACCAATTCTGTATCAATCTTCTACTACCAGTCAAATTTGTACTCTACTACCAGTATTGCGTCTGTGTCTAGTCCTCTTCACCAATTCAGTATCAATCCTCTCCTACCAGTCAAATTTGTACTCTACTACCAGTATTGCGTCTGTGTCTAGTCCTCTTTACCAATTCAGTATCAATCCTCTCCTACCAGTCAAATTTGTACTCTACTACCAGTATTGCGTCTGTGTCTAGTCCTCTTTACCAATTCAGTATCAATCCTCTACTACCAGTCTAGCGTCTGTGTCTAGTCCTCTTTACCAATTCAGTATCAATCCTCTACTACCAGTCTAGCGTCTGTGTCTAGTCCTCTTTACCAATTCAGTATCAATCCTCTACTACCAGTCTAGCGTCTGTGTCTAGTCCTCTTTACCAATTCAGTATCAATCCTCTACTACCAGTCTAGCGTCTGTGTCTAGTCCTCTTTACCAATTCAGTATCAATCCTCTACTACCAGTCTAGCGTCTGTGTCTAGTCCTCTTTACCAGTATTGCGTCTGTGTCTAGTCCTCTTTACCAATTCAGTATCAATCCTCTACTACCAGTCTAGCGTCTGTGTCTAGTCCTCTTTACCAATTCAGTATCAATCCTCTACTACCAGTCTAGCGTCTGTGTCTAGTCCCGGGTCTCGCCCTAAATAGAACCGTCTGGTGGGAAGAAGACTGAAGGAATGCTGCCGTTTTGACACTAACCCCTCCCCCCCTTCACTGAAATAGCTTCAACAGTCAATCACTAACCCTTCGACCCCCCCCCCTCTTCCGACCGTTCTCTCGACACCAATATTTCTCTGTTTTTATCCGTTTTGTTGGGTTCTGCCGCCCAAGTTATCGTGTCTGACCTCCTGATCGTCAGCCTCTGTCTGGCCGGTGGCCCCTCTCCGCTCGTTCGTGAAGACCCGATATCTTCATTACAAACCCGTCTTCTAGAAGCTAACCAATGTCTAATGTCTCTCTCTATTTCTGTTCCCTGAGAATGTATCTAATATTTAGAACCCGCTACCGCTTACCGCTTATATTGTAGGTACATTTGTAATGAACCTTAGTTAGTATTTTACATATGTTCCTATGAACAAATCTATTTATTACCGTGAATATGAAACGCAATACGGATGTCAGCCAAAATCAGTGTAGGAACCTAACAATTACTGGTTCGCGTTAATCGTTTACTCGGATGGAAGGGTTAAACAGTTTTCTACACCTAGTTTGTTTTATGGAAAAATACTATTCATTAATTTGTATCATATATTTTAAGAAGCAAACCCCAATTTGGGCAAATTATCGAGAATTTTTGACTGAGAGGAGCATGTCAATAATTTAAATCCTTTACAACACTTCAATTCAATTGAGCACATTTTTGTCAAAAGATGAACTCAACCTCTCATAATTTAAAATAATGACCAACACATTTTTTCTGTAAGACTTCTACAAATAATTTTACTAATACTTGTGCATTTTTCAGTTCAGACTTTTCCGAAACCTACATAACAATCAAACAACCCATTTACAAATTTACTATTTAGGTAAACTCACACTAGTGAATCATTATTATTGAACAATGATTCACAGCTTAGACATGTTTATAATATTACTTTCTGAGGCTGCCTAGCTGTGATATTACGGTTTATTCCTTCCCTATGTGCTTGACCCAGAAACACTGTTTTATCAAAGTCCTAATAGGTGAGTAACAAAGGAACCCCATTTTTTGTTAGACGTAGATATAAACTTTGATATCAGCAGAACCTGTGTTATGGAAATGCAGAGTTCGAGGAACCCACAGGACTTGAAGACCTAATCATCCAAAGGCTAAAGAAAATCAAACTGACCGGAACCTAAAATGATCTTTCAATCAGAGAATATTTTATCTATCCGTTAATCCAAGAAAGAGTGCTGAAATACTCAAGTTCCTAAGTTTGAGGTTACAAACTTTGTACACAATTTAAGAAAATTATGTACAATCGTCAATATACTTGTAGTAAAATAAAATGAATTGTATGAATCAATTTAAATATACGTCACTTCAGTTATTAAAAACTTTTCAGCTACGCTGATTACAATTTAGAACAGAACTAAAGCACTTGACCAATTCATTTAAATTAACTTCAAACTTGATCCCAGCGGCTCATCATAAACTCTTCAACAGGACAGAACACCCTCGGCACAATAGGTTTCTCAATCGAGCTTTGAATTTTGTAGGATCATTTAAATTCTTTATCTCATCGGGGAGATTCATGAACCTTACGCAAACCTCGGATGGTGGACGTTCGAACGTGGCAGTTCTGTGCTGTAGAGTACGGAAGTTGTCCCGGCCCCTAGTCCTTTATTGGTAATCGTCCCTGTCTTGGACCAACTCACACTTGAATCGGCAGTACAGAGTAACCTCAAGGATATAAAGACAGGACAAGGTCAGCAATTCAAGCTCACTGAAGGAATGTTTACATGAATCTCTGAATTGCAATTTTGAAATTATTCGGACCGCTTTCTTTTGAATTATAAATACACTTTCAATTTGTATTTAGAACAGCTGCCACACAGTCTCAGCCCGTATGTAAGAAAGTCCTTTAGTTTAGGTTAATATATGAACCATTTGAATTCCGATCTGGTCTATATAGATACACAGCTAAAACCCAGATTCTAATGACAAAACCCCCCACTAACGTTTTGAATACCTGGTATCTAACAGTCCATGTCATTGAAGTGGATAGTAGTGAAAACATTCCACAATCCTCGTTGGTTAATCTGTTAATTGTAACTTTATTGGTTTCCAGATGTTTGATAAGAACACAGTCTATCAGCCGTATTGATTATTACTCGAGGAGCACGGGAATATATATCGCGACTGCAATCACAGAATTGGAGCTGGATGATATGTTATCGCAAAACCATCCCTGTTGTTTATCCTAATTCTCAGTAATAAAGCCACTTATCGTCGATGAAGTTTTGTACACCTCTTACACCAACCTTTTGTACAACCTTTGACTAAAGAAAATTGAGGCTCTAAAAACATAATGATTAAACGAAACAAAAATATAAAACCGATTATTTCAAATTTGGTACCAAACATTACACGATTTATTCAAACCTTATATGTAACAATCAAGTCATCAACTGACTGTAATTATAAATTATTTTGTCGTCAATGACTAGCCAGGATACAGAGAGATTCTGAGAGTATTAAAGAACATAAATATTCCGCTAAGAAATTAAATTCTCCAGAGGAAGCAAAATATCTGTATACTTGTCAGTTTCCGATAGCATACATAAACAAATAGAAAACTGTTTACGTGTTTAAAGGTGTTATTAAAAGAGAAAGAGGTACTTAAATTTGAAATTGACTCATCGTTGAAGATGAAATACAGGTTGGTTTCTTTAATGTCGTTTTAATTGGTTGAGAAAACTCCTAAAATACAGTAAATTCGAGTGCAAAATGTGCCTTTAAAATAGTGTATTTGTTAAATTAAAAGTATTATTGTAAAAATAATCATGAAAGTTTTATGTAAGCTCATTTAAAATTGCTTTCATGTAAGACATAGAAACTGTCTAGCATGTTATTACATCGTATTATAAAATACAAAACACGTTTTAGTATTTAGTTTTTACACTATCGCGCCCTATTCCCCATCTACAAGCTTCGTAGCAGGTTACAGGGGTCTAGCATGTTATTACATCGTATTATAAAATACAAAACACTGTTTTAGCTTTTCATTTTTGAAAAGCCCTATTCCCTGTGCCATCTACAAGCTTCGTACGCCCTGCAAGGCAGGTTACAGGGGTCTAGCATGTTATTACATCGTATTATAAAATACAAAACACTGTTTTAGCTTTTCATTTTTAAAAAGCCCTAATTCCCTGTGCCATCTACAAGCTTCGTACGCCCTGCAAGGCAGGTTACAGGGGTCTAGCATGTTATTACATCGTATTATAAAATACAAAACACTGTTTTAGCTTTTCATTTTTAAAAAGCCCTATTCCCTGTGCCATCTACAAGCTTCGTACGCCCTGCAAGGCAGGTTACAGGGGTCTAGCATGTTATTACATCGTATTATAAAATACAAAACACTGTTTTAGCTTTTCATTTTTGAAAAGCCCTATTCCCTGTGCCATCTACAAGCTTCGTACGCCCTGCAAGGCAGGTTACAGGGGTCTAGCATGTTATTACATCGTATTATAAAATACAAAACACTTTTTTAGCTTTTCATTTTTGAAAAGCCCTATTCCCTGTGCCATCTACAAGCTTCGTACGCCCTGGAAGGCAGGTTACAGGGGTCTAGCATGTTATTACATCGTATTATAAAATACAAAACACTTTTTTAGCTTTTCATTTTTGAAAAGCCCTATTCCCTGTGCCATCTACAAGCTTCGTACGCCCTGGAAGGCAGGTTACAGGGGTCTAGCATGTTATTACATCGTATTATAAAATACAAAACACTTTTTTAGCTTTTCATTTTTGAAAAGCCCTATTCCCTGTGCCATCTACAAGCTTCGTACGCCCTGGAAGGCAGGTTACAGGGGTCTAGCATGTTATTACATCGTATTATAAAATACAAAACACTTTTTTAGCTTTTCATTTTTGAAAAGCCCTATTCCCTGTGCCATCTACAAGCTTCGTACGCCCTGGAAGGCAGGTTACAGGCGGAAGTGTCCGTATCGTAATATCGACCCGCCCACGAGTAATACACCTGTATGAAGGACACGACAGAATGTAACCTTACAACGTAGAGTTGACGCACAGACAGATGGACGTACTGCACTTTGACCTTTAGCCCCTAAAGTCAACAGAGTCCTTTCTTGGACGAAGAGGAAGCTATCTACTGAGTTGCAAGTCTTCAGGACATTCCTATCAAAAGTTGTTGTACAGACAAACAGACAGACGGGGAACGATTTCAAGGACCTTTCGGAGTCCTTTATGGTGACCAGTTAGATCGAGCTTTAACTATTATGTTTTACACGAATGTCTCGCTGGACGTTACACAACAATTATCGAATTTGAAAACTGTAACTTAAACAGAACTTTCTAGAGTAATCGGTAAACAGTAGATAGAGGATTTAGATTTAGGTTCGGTTTAGATAAACAGTTCGTAATTCATTAAAGGTAAATACTGAATAAAGAATAAAACTGTTTGTATGGACGTAAAGACGTATAACAACTCAAATATGAATTAATATATGTAACAGGTCGAGCACTGTATTCTCTATTCCATGCCACATCCCTCTCTTCCAACGCTTTTCCTGCAGCATCCAATCAACTATTCCTGTTTGTGCCTCCCTTTATCAACAATCCTTGACCTGAAAAACGTGATACATCGCGCTTGTCTTTGTACTAATTTCTTTATGACATTTTTATGATTATTAATTTTAAAATCGTAAATCGCACTATTTTGGTATGTGATCGTCTTTTGTAAGCCTATTGTTTTAATTAATGCCTCTGTATGCCTAAGGGTCATTCATTCAGTGTATTGATTGATGGATAATCGATTTCCTAATTCCTGCCAGTGAGCCGGTTAATCGAGTCGGATTTCGGGCACCAACACAACCGAACCTTTTACAGATTCTAACTATAACAATCTGTAATACAAAGAGAACTGACAACATAACATTTCCAGTTACTATGCCTGACTTTGTATTCCAGATCTAGGAATTATGTCGAGGTCTACTAAGAAAGGAAGACGGCTTACAGTTATCCAAAGTCGTGCCGCTTCCTACTGCCCAGTAGTCGCCATCATCTGGATGCTGAGGCAGTGGTGGCGGCGTCATCCAATGCTGATAGTGCTGAGGCTAAAGTGAGTGATTTCTTTGAGGCACGCTAAAAACACGTCACACAGGATTACTTAGTGAATTGATAATTGGGTAAAATGGTACCTATTTACCAACAGCCGCTATTTGATAATCGAGTAGTTATGGATGTTTAGTTATAAATCGGATGATATTATGGATTCATAGTTCATAGTTCCATCGTGGCACGATATAATCAGATCACTCAGAATCTCATCTTGTAAACGATTAACTGAGTAATGGTAATGCCTATTTTTCATCAGCTGTGGATTGTTTGAATGATTAACCGAGTGGTCAGTCAGCACGTTGTCTCCTGTGCACCTATTGTTCCTCTGTGTCACGATATAATCAGATCACTCAGAATCTCATCTTGTAAACGACTAACTGAGTAATGGTAATGCCTATTTTTCATCAGCTGTGGATTGTTTGGATGATTAACCGAGTGGTCAGTCAGCACGTTGTCTCCTGTTCACCTATTGTTCCTCTGTGTCACGATATAATCAGATCACTCAGAATCTCATCTTGTAAACGACTAACTGAGTAATGGTAATGCCTATTTTTCATCAGCTGTGGATTGTTTGGATGATTAACCGAGTGGTCAGTGAGCACGTTGTCTCCTGTGCACCTATTGTTCCTCTGTGTCACGATATAATCAGATCACTCAGAATCTCATCTTGTAAACGACTTAACTGAGTAATGGTAATGCCTATTTTTTCATCAGCTGTGGATTGTTTGGATGATTAACCGAGTGGTCAGTGAGCACGTTGTCTCCTGTGCACCTATTGTTCCTCTGTGTCACGATATAAGTAGATCACTCAGGATCACTTGGTGGATGGCTAATTGGGTGATGGTAATAACTATTCTCCATCAGACAAGCACGGAAAATCGAAATAGCTGTGGATTGATCTGGATGATTAACCGAGTGGTCAGTGAGCACGTTGTCTCCTGTGCACCTATTGTTCCTCTGTGTCACGATATAAGTAGATCACTCAGGATCACTTGGTGGATGGCTAATTGGGTGATGGTAATAACTATTCTCCATCAGACAAGCACGGAAAATCGAAATAGCTGTGGATTGATCGGATGATTAACCGAGTGGTCAGTCAGCACGTTGTCTCCTGTGAACCCATTGTTCCTCTGTGTCACGATATAAGTAGATCACTCAGGATCACTTGGTGGATGGCTAATTGGGTGATGGTAATAACTATTCTCCATCAGACAAGCACGGAAAATCGAAATAGCTGTGGATTGTTTGGATGATTAACCGAGTGGTCAGTCACCACGTTGTCTCCTGTGCACCTATTGTTCCTCTGTGTCACGATATAAGTAGATCACTCAGGATCACTTGGTGGATGGCTAATTGGGTGATGGTAATAACTATTCTCCATCAGACAAGCACGGAAAATCGAAATAGCTGTGGATTGATCGGATGATTAACCGAGTGGTCAGTCAGCACGTTGTCTCCTGTGAACCCATTGTTCCTCTGTGTCACGATATAAGTAGATCACTCAGGATCACTTGGTGGATGGCTAATTGGGTGATGGTAATAACTATTCTCCATCAGACAAGCACGGAAAATCGAAATAGCTGTGGATTGATCGGATGATTAACCGAGTGGTCAGTCAGCACGTTGTCTCCTGTGAACCCATTGTTCCTCTGTGTCACGATATAAGTAGATCACTCAGGATCACTTGGTGGATGGCTAATTGGGTGGCAAGCAGCGCTTGCGCCACCACCCATCGACCACCCTCCCTGTGGGTGGCACAGCCGGTAACCGGGTATTCGGGAGCTCCCTTCATTTACTATGCAACTGGGGACACCTGCTCTCTCTTTCCTCTACTTCACCCACCTGCGTTGTCTCCACTCACAAAAATCTCAGACTTTCATAACGTTATGTGTTTACATGACAATCTTCACAGTCAATTCACGTAAGGACGTTACGTTCACAATTCTTCTTAACACGAACATCTTATTTTAACATATTTAATGATTGCAGGGTATGAAGAATTTTTTATCAGGTTCTGTCGGGTAAATCATCTTTTTATGATCTGTTTGTACTTTATATCTTAAGTCTAGGAATCGAAGCCAATTTAATATCTATAGCCATTAATAATTATATATCATCGTCAGGCAAATAGAATACTGAAAAGATCAGAAAGATAACGAAAGCCATTAACGAGTATGACCTTATTTACCTGTGTGACGGTTGGTTTTAAGTTTTTTTAGCTAGAAATAGTACGATCTGAGCAACATTGTTCTTCAACCCATTTGATACCATTTCCGTCTCCACCAATAAATATTAGAGCGGAAATTTCTTTCTTCTGGAAATTATCTTTATCGATTTTAAGAAAACTCATGTAGTATGCTTATATAATCTAAATTAGCTCCCATTTCCTGGGTCATAAGTGTTATTCACATTATATATTATACCATCTTTGAATAAATTAATATTTTTAAAGAATTACTACTCTACCAATATACTAAAAACCTTTACAAGATTGTTGTTTAGTGATAATAATTTTCTCAACATTACATTAAACGTAATGTATGACCAATCCACTCATTTTCAAGCATTTCTTTTCTCTTAAACACATACAAAATTATTCATTCTAAATTTTAAAATTATGATACACTTTTCACTGAACTCAGCTTTTTTAAATTTCACACCTTCTGTTGTAACGTTTAACGTATTATTCCTATTATAAACCTTCCCTTTCTAAAACAACTTCTACAGATTACAGAGGAATTAGTTTGAGGTTTTTTTGTTTTTGCTATGTTTTTTTGTAAACACGGTAACATACACGTCGCGTAGACCACAGGCTGCACAGATGTTGCATTCAAAATATCAAGTCTATAGTTAGACTACATGTATTGTTATGTATCATGTTAATATATCATATAACTGTAGTCAGTTTTTATAAACGTATTTATTTATTTATTTTCCCGTTGCTATTGTGGTTACAGATAAGATCAACGTAAAGTTTCCGGTACCGCTCAGCCAAATCTCATGGAATTATATGCACCATTACCGAACTCGATATTTCTTATATAAGAATGAAGATTCTTGCAGTTTCAAGTCTATATAGTAAGTTCTTCTTGAAATATCTTACTGACAAAAAGACAGAAATGAAATTCTCCAGCCCTTTGAGCGTTGGGCTTCGCTAACACTCAGCAAAAAAGTTAATTTTGAAACACAACCGAACTGTGAAGAATAGAAAGATGACAGAAGGTATTTCCGATCCCTGGGATAGACCAGAAGTGATTTGAATGATACGATTGGCCCACCTTGGAACCCGTTGATTGCCGCATCTTCGAGAATAATGACACACATCAACATTAGTAGAGTGGTTCGGTCTCCCCTTGAATAGTTGCGGTGAGCCGCAATCTCTCGGCGTGGCATGACTAATATCCTGTCGTTTGTCAGGAAATATTACTCCTCGATGATCGCTATTTTAATCAATTACCTTCATGTTCGGTACATGTCATGTCGAATTTCATGAATGAAGATCCCAAAAAATGTTTTTGTAATGTAAAGACTTAATTTTCTTTTGTTGTTGTAACAAATTCCTTCAGCTTAATTAGTTATCCATGTAATATATTTGTATATTCGTTCACCTATAAATTAAAATTGCTGAGATTCGCACTTGTAATTTACATTTTTAAATAATCAGTAAAATAATAGCCTAGAGTTTCCATTCATACAATTATATCAAAATGAAAATCGCTTTATTTTTACGTTAACGTTATGAAAGATAATTCCTTACTTTTTTCAGACACCGTAGCCAGTATTTAACATACTGCGTAGCGTTACAAACTACAAACGAGAAATTCGGATGGTTTTGAATATAAGAAGTTTAATAGCCGGCGAAGGATTACATGATAAATTTAATTTACTGTCAATATCAGCATTTTCAGAGATATCTATTATATATGTGTTGACGAATTACAAGGGCGATGTACTCACGATTCTCTACAAAAGCAAGGGTAATACCCATAATACTCTACGAAGAGAAGAGTACTGTACCCAGGTTATTATAGTACAAGGAGAAGTGTGCTGTACCTAGAGTTCTCTACAAAAGCAGGAGTAATACCCATAATACTCTAAGAAGAGAAGAGCAATGTACCCACGTTATTATAGTACAAGGAGAAGTGTGCTGTACCTAGAGTTCTCTACAAAAGCAGGAATAATACCCATAATACTCCACGAAGAGAAGAGCAATGTACCCACGTTATTATAGTACAAGGAGAAGTGTGCTGTACCTAGAGTTCTCTACAAAAGCAGGAATAATACCCATAATACTCTAAGAAGAGAAGAGCAATGTACCGACGTTATTATAGTATAAGGAGAAGTGTGCTGTACCTAAAGTTCTCTACAAAAGCAGGAGTATTACCCATAATACTCTACGAAGAGAAGAGCAATGTACCCAGGTTATTATAATTCAAGGAGTACTCTGTCCTATCACATCTGCCACAGGTAATATCTAAGTAAGAAATTATTTTCCATCCAGATTTATTAATGCAGTTGGCCTGATGACAACTTTTTATACTATCAACAAATCATTGCCATGTTTGTACCCAGTTTTCTCAAACACAGAACTGTTATTCTGTTCCCGCATGTTCAAAGCCGAGAAACACGCATACTGGAAACTCAATTAAACAAGGCAACTCGTTTAACACTTGTCGCGTATAACAGGCTGCGCTGATGTTCAATGCAATATTTCAAGTCTTTGGCTCATTTCATTATTAACAGATAGAACGACAGGCAATCATACGGCGTAGAAAAGAGATAATCTGCCTCCTGGATTATATGCTTCAACGATGCTCAACTAAATTCCATCGTTAGACCGTAAAACTCACTCTTTTCTATGAAGAAATGAAGTTTCATACGAACTTTAAATTCAACAGATGAAATCTTTCTCGAGAAATTTTGTCACATGAAACATTTACGTTTTTGTTCATTTAATTGGGTTTACATCAGTGGTTAAATAATAAACGTTCCGATACAACAGTGTTGCAGGACGTTACCAAATCACGTCACCAATTTTTAAGTCCATACAATTTGTCGGATGTGTCAGGATAGTTAGGTTACACGAGTTAACATATCACATGTGTCGAATATTTTATGAATATAATGAGTTTGTTTAAAATTGATTTATTCTGTTATTATTGTTGTCATAATGGTTACTCATGAGGCCAATTTAAACAAATCCCATAGATGGACTTGCACTATGATCAAACTAAGTGTTCCTCGTATATAAATAAAACTTCGTGCACAATTTTAAGTCTACATGTTAGTTAGTTTCCGAGATATCGTGCGGACAGACAGACAGACACACACACAGAAATGGAATGTTTCTAGACCCGCGAGTGATAAGAAAATAATGATTGCTTTAATGCCAATTTCCAAATTATGAAAATTGCTTGTATATGTATTATGCCCAAATTAGTTATTGTACAATAATAAAAAAAGACTTTGATATCCTGAAGATGATGTGATAATTTCGAAAGTACAATTTGAGATTTCTTTGATAATGTAGTCATTGGAAGGTAGAGTTTGACGACACCAGAAGGGACACTGGTGTAGTATTGTGTTGCAGGGGATAAGAGGTCTAAGGGCCCAGGCGTGGACCGGTCTGCTCAGACATTTTATTCTGTTTGGACCGGACACCCGGACACCGCGTCTCCGTCCGGCCGACAAAAACGACACCCAAATTAATTCAGGACGGGCAGCAGGACTCCATTGTAACAGAGGTTCAATTGGTCATCTCCACACGGTCTAGCCGATATAGCTTCATCCCAACATATTCCACCACGGCATTTCACTCGGTCTAGCCGATATAGCTTTATCTCAACATATTCTACCACTACATCTCCACTCGGTCTAGCCGGTATAGCTTCATCCCAACATATTCTACCAATGCATCACCACTCATCTAGCCGATATAGCTTCATCCCAACATATTCTACCACTACATCTCCACTCGGTCTAGCCGATATAGCTTCATCCCAACATATTCTACCAATGCATCACCACTCATCTAGCCGACATAGCTTCATCCCAACATATTCTACTACGGCATATCCACTAATCTAGCCGATATAGCTTCATCCCAACATATTCTACCAATGCATCACCACTCATCTAGCCGATATAGCTTCATCCAAACATATTCTACTACGGCATATCCACTAATCTAGCCGATATAGCTTTATCCCAACATATTCTACCAATGCATCACCACTCATCTAGCCGATATAGCTTCATCCCAACATATTCTACCACGGCATCACCACTCATCTAGCCGATATAGCTTTATCCCAACATATTCTACCAATGCATCACCACTCATCTAGCCGATATAGCTTCATCCCAACATATTCTACCACGGCATCACCACTCATCTAGCCGATATAGCTTTATCCCAACATATTCTACCAATGCATCACCACTCATCTAGCCGATATAGCTTTATCCCAACATATTCTACCAATGCATCACCACTCATCTAGCCGATATAGCTTTATCCCAACATATTCTACCAATGCATCACCACTCATCTAGCCGATATAGCTTCATCCCAACATATTCTCCCAATGCATCACCACTCATCTAGCCGATATAGCTTTATCCCAACATATTCTACCAATGCATCACCACTCATCTAGCCGATATAGCTTTATCCCAACATATTCTACCAATGCATCACCACTCATCTAGCCGATATAGCTTTATCCCAACATATTCTACCACGGCATATCCTCAATAACAACGATTTAAAAATTAAACACCTGAAAAAGACAATAGACTTCAGTCCTCGAAATTTAATGTTCTATTGTAACATTACGAGAGCGAATATCCGGCAAACCTATCCTTTTCAGTGATCCATCGTCAATTATATACTTTAGAGAATGAATTCTCCAATTACTAATATTAAACTCACTGGTGAGTGTTTAACGTCAACCTCCCTTTCAAATAAGGATGTGCTATGAATCAATGTTAGGAGAAAGGCCTAGGGACATGATACAAGACGAAAAAAGGTCCGAGATAAAGGTTTCTCCCAGTGATTAGTACCGACCTTTGGAATGGTGGACAGTCTGAGCGATAAGGCAGCCTGATGATTCGTCTGTTCGGGACTTTAACCTTCCGGGCAATAAGATAAGGAAGGGTGGAGACGATGTACTCTCGTAATGAGCACCAACAATTACTGACCACGGTTCAAGCATTGAGATCGGTTTGTGGTCGAGTTTTTACATGTTTAATTTTTCACTGTTCATAAAGGTTAAGGAAAATATAAAATCCTTCTTTAATACTGCATGAGGAATTATAAACATAGTACCGGTAGTAGTTATTCTATGCAAATCCATGACCAGATCCAAGGATTGAAAAGATTGCTAGAGATAACTACACAATTTGTTTGTTATGCAAAAAAGGTAGAAATACGCCTTACAACTTTTAACAGGCTTCGCAAACTTACAAACATGTAGCTCATTCCATTCTCAAGATGACCTTCGGACATATACACAAATAGGTATACAAAAAAGAGTTGATACAAAAATTATGAATCGTAGAAATTGTTCTTTTAGTTTTGAAATCGTTCTCTGGTACATAATACATTTAGATTTTTGATCATTAGTTTGCGTTCCTTATTAGTGTTTAAATAGTACAAATATACACCGGAGTTACATAAAATGACGGAGTATGTGTTGGGATGATTAGGATAAATCTGTTAATATCTCATGTGTTTGAATCTTTTATAGGTGTATTAATTTATTTTTACTAATTTATTTATTTTCTCGTTGCCGTCGTGGTTACCCATTAGACCGATGTAAACATATTCGCTAACGCTCAGCCAAATTTCATGGAGTGACATGCACCATCATCGAATTCAGAGTTCCTCACATATAAATGAAGCTGTGCACCTTTTCAGGTACGTGTAGGTCAGTTCGTTTTCGGGATATCGTGCGGACAGACAGACAGACAGACAGAAATAAATTTCCTGTCCCATGAATGTTAGGCTTCCCTAAAGCTTAGCCAATAAGTTATGGCTTGCTGGAAGGGAAATGTTTTCTGATTAATTTGTAGCATCAGGAAAATAAGGATGATTTTAGATTGTTTAGTATGTAATATTTTGGTTAATTTTTAAGCATGTATTTTAATTTAAAATTTGTTATTAGTTAACATCATTCAATGTACATATATCTGTATATTATATGAGGTTGAGTGGTAGAGAGGGCTAAATAGCCCTAACTCCGCCTCTTAAATAAAGGGATATTTCATTTGAATCATTTCATCAGGAAATGCTTTTTCTGGATGAAAATCATCAAATTTCGTTAAAGATATATTTTATACCTATACAAATTCATGTCTCTCTCTTCAGTTGTATTTCATATATAGTATACAATTTCATATTCTTAACTTCAACTTTTTCCTCTGGACCTGATTTATTCATGATGGTCCAAATTATTTCTTCATATCCCTACAAATTCTTGTGCAATAATGAAACCCTTTTCCTATTTTCTTCTGCTGGAGGAGGTATTTTAAATTAATGTAACTGTGACATTTGAAGTATAACTCGATTAAAAACCGATTGTTGCACTCAAAACAATACTTACTCGATTAACGAATCAGCCGCGGGGTTACTTCAGTGCAACTCAGCATTAAATGCTTTATTTAATGTTTTAAATTTAAACCATGTTACGTATCTCCCATAGTTTTTACAGCGCAGCTGTTTACAGACTAAACCCCGCGGCTACAGCTCGCTATAAATGTAATATTATTTATAATGTTATACTTTATTTAAAAAATTAAAGCGCGATGAATGAGATTAAAAATCGTCTGGAAATTCTTACCTGATTTCAAAACCCATAGCCAAACTATTCCTCCCCAAGTTCTTCCTTTACTTTAAATTGAATAAATCGTCTTTGGTCGGAATTAATTATCAGTTTATTACGAAACAATTACATGTTTGTAACGTTCACTGTCAGGCTCCAATAAACAGTTAAAGTACGTAAGAATGTATCCAAGTATATTTAGACCTTCGGGTAGGGTATATTTTGATCTTCGCCAATTTTGGAAGAACAACTCAACTACAATCTAAAAGCCCATTGGTATGCTTTTCCGTGCAGTTTATATCTATTTTACTTGGGACTTTCAAGGGGTTTTGGATTTATGTAATTGAAAATTCTTTTACCAGAGCTAAACCATATTCCTGGTAGATAGATTAGTTGCAATAGGTAGATCCGTAAAATTAAATACTTTAAATCTTTTGCTATTGGCATCTGGTCAGTCGTAGGTGGTTGGTCGACGAATGCAGATCTATTGTGACTTGTATTCTGTAGTTAAGTATGAATAATTAGTGTTGTGTTTAGTTTTTTATTAAGTGCATGTTTTAGAGTTAGCGAAGTTGACAGACAACATAATCTGATTGATAGAATACAATAATCTGGTAAAGAGGTAAGATTCTATTCTGAATTAGTTATTTTGTAGGTGCCAACCTACATTGAAACGTTATGCATTAGAAACGCTGAACTAAGAGCAATATCTCATTAATTCCTACCACACCACGAAATATTTACAATAATTTAGTAATAACTCAAAACACAAATATCAAGGTCAAAGCCAAGTGCCCAACATAAACCCATGATAAAATTGAAGGTCATGTTATCAATTTACTACAAGCGCTATTTCTTATCTCGCTATTTATCAGCTTTCGCTAGCGCATGTTGTACCTAGTGTGTAAACTGTGTTCATCTTCTTGGGTTCTCGTACTGATTTTACTCGTACATTTATAGTCAGAAGGAATTAACAGGAATTAAGAGTATTTTATTTCATTGATTATTTTCTTATTAAAACAATAATTATTTCATACCAATTTCCCTCAATGTACCATTAAATGTGTGAAAGATTTTGTTGAAATAACTCTTGTAAAATAATTTTATGTACATAAGTATTACGTTTAGTTGAGTAAAATAAATTTTAAAAATATTATTATTATATTAAATTGATATTTTTTTATTACTACAGTTATTTAATTAAAACTTGTGTCATCGTGTTTTATAATTTTATAATTACGGCCTTCATCAAACAACCCCATGATAACTGTTATAAGAAATATTTAATAGACACACATCATTGTCGTAAAATATATATATATATATATATATATATATATATATAAAACCAAATTTTATATATTATAACCAAATTTATTAATTGCCTCATATGATGTACTTGCATTGTTTTAATAAACACGAATTCTATGTTAATGTTTATAAATCTTACTGTGTAAAAGCAGAACAGTTATGTTCTAGTTTTTTAGACAGTCTTAAAAGTAAATGACCAAATTTTATTTTATCTTCTACCTTAGTTTTTCTTCCTTGACTTTTTTGGACTTCCGAGGGTTTTTTTAATATATGTTGGTATATCAATACTACGTTTAATATTAGATGTATATGGGAATCAGTTTAGAATACTATTTCTCCATATGTGTTTAAACTAAATAAGACAGAAGCCCTTGCCGAGTTAAAATGCCATAAACTTAACCGTGCATTGGTTATGAATGTTTGAGCGGAAGACACACAAAGAACAGCTGAATACAGATAGAAGACAGTGTAGTAGACCTTGTATGTTTTTATGTAAACAGCGCACCCAACGTATCTCAGCACAGTCTCTATATAGAGTTTCCAAAAGATAAAAATTTAGAATATCTAACAATGTTTGTAATAAAATAATACATCTTGAGCCACCACAAACTCACGTTGGTGAAGTGGAATTTAGATAAGTTGAAGCTAAAGCCATTAAAAACCAACAGAAAATTAGAATTATTAATGAATTTGTTACACTGTTTTAAGCTTTACTGTGCCTTATGTTTTGTAAAATAATTAGTAATATGAACAAATCAACTTTAATAATTTCCTGTAATTTCCTGTAACAATTCTTTTGTTAAAATGTTTAAAAAACAGAGTATATTTTTCAGATAAACTTTGTACCAACACAGTTCATATACAATATTAAAAGAACCCTTTTCTTATTGATTAACAAATAAATTAATGTACGTTAGGTTCGCCAAGTTTTATAGGATTAGTATTGTATGAGAATGTTTTGTTTTATAATATATTAATCTAAATTAAGACATATAAAAACTCTTTCACCAATTTGGAAACTCCAGTGAGAACAAAATCGACCGTTTCAATGAAGCGCAGATGACGAATAAACGCTACAGAAATGCACTTCAGTTCTGTTGAATATTGAAGTGTTCCTGGGACAAAGTTTGACCTGTTTCTTTTGGCACAGCTCGTTTAGGTGTGACCCATTTCCCGTTTTATTTGTCTATGTTCCTCCAGGCACTCCCAGAACCACGGCAAAACCGGTGGAACATTTTCGTTCCGAACATAAACTTTTTGGGTTTATCAGTTTCTCGGAAATGTTGTAATTTAAATACGTATATTTCTTTCTCGTTATTTTTTCTTATTGTTAAACTGTCCAACAAACTATAAAAACTAATATTTTACTTAGTTGTTCTCTAAATTGTATTGTTCCAAATAACCACCGCAACTCCATTATTGAGAAAATTAGGACACGATACATTTCATTGTCTTCTTTTATTCTTTTGTGCAGTTATGATTCAGTTCTTTGGCAAAACCCCTCGATACCTAGCTCTAGAATAAGACTACCTCCTTTTTAATGCATATTCTACTTCGATTGTATATTCTTTCAGTCAAAATTTACCATCCTTTATTTTTGCTTTTCTCATCTTTAGAAGAAACTGGATCGGTAAGGAAAAGAATTATCTTTTTTATAAGACAAGTTTTGAAGGAAGCATGAATTTCCGGGTATTTGCCATCGTTCAGTGATACAAGAAATACACAACACTGTGTTTAGAGATCTGCAATGTGATTAGTTATGTCCTTCACGAAACTCTGATATGGTTTGTTTACTCTAACCTAGATTATTGTATTTTGTGTTAGATTAGTTATCCACTGGAGGAAGAGATCTTATCTGATCTATAAACACAGTGAGTGATATTGTTCTATTACTGAACGTTGGAAACTACCGGCGAAATCCAGTTTCCTTCACAATCTTACCATCGTCTAATACAAACTTTACACAAATACTGTTTTACTGAACAATTGCGTTAAATTCCACAGCTCTATTTTAAGTTCGCTATTGTAACATTTATTATTAGTTTACAGGCTGTGTTTCTTGATACTTTACGCACTATTTGTAATAAATAGGAACTGCTGTCAATAAATGTAAGCTTTAAACTTGACGTCTATACGATCACTTTCATGTTCAGGTCAGCTTATACAAGATATTTTGAGCATATTGAACTACACTACCATACAACTACACAGATCAGACAGTACTGTATCGGTATTCGGGATTTGTTTATAAATTTTAACTTATTTTGTCTATATTGCCAGCAATACTGACGTATTTAAGAGGGCAGGAATTTATAGGAATTGGCGGAGTAGGAATATTATGATATCCGATCGTGCCTACAACGCAAACATGTCTATCCACCGTTCTCCTTGTGTAGGATAGTTCGTTGGATAGTTGAACAAGTACTCGAACTTTCCCTTCAACTCTGAAGATCACTTTATTTCAACTAGTAAAGTTTAAAGCTGCCTCGAGAGAGGCAGTGACGTAGCCAGGGCGGGATATCGTGAGGAATTCCCTGCCCTTCTTCGCCCCCCCCCCCCTAGTGAAGTATAACTTTAAGAACAGGAAAAAGTGTTTGTTACAAAAATAAGCTGGCACTCCAATTCTGAATACTACAGTTTCCATATTTTCCAGGGAGGTGCTTTTATGTAAAGCTTCACCCCCCCAAAAAAATCTTGATACGTCACTGTTACACTTCGTAATTTTTTTGAGCTGTGTAGATGTAAGTACCGTATTTATTTAAAAAAAAAACTCTAATCTAAAATAACCAGATCATTTAAGCGCCCCACGTCAGTTTTTGTGCCAAACCATTGGATTGTTTATATACGCTACAATCATCACAGGTTGCATGCACTTGACCACCACGTGTCATCTTTAAGATCCCCCCTCCTCATATTTTGAAAATCAAACATTAAAATGGAACCCAGTAGTTTGCTTTAAGCTAGAACACATTTATAAGGTTTTAAATCTAAAACATTTCCAGCGAAAAATGCTATACCTCCTAAACCATCCAGTGTATCAGCCCCCTCCCCCTAAATAATTTTCTATATACGCCACTGAATTGAAGTTCTCACTTACATACACATAGTGGATAGTGAAACTTACATAATTTTAAGCACAAAGGACCAATATAAAATTATATTATCTAACATTACGAATTATGCAGACTAATAGCCTACATGCATAGGGATGTAAAGGGACCGGAATAAAAATTTGAATTATATAAAATATCGAATTGAAATGTTCAAATTATCCAAGTTCGAGTGCTGGGTCTAGACAAGTCAAAGTGCGATTTTCGTGTTAATCCACGTGTTAAATAAATGCATTTTTAAAGTTAAGTTAATGCCATGATCACAATCTGCGATTTAGAAACAATATTTCGATTTAAAACCCACACTGACAAAGTACAAATTTTGAAAGGAACCTCGACTTTTCTTAATAAAACAACATTAAAATATTGCAAACTTCAGATCCAAATTGCAGCATAGCAGTTCGCAGCCGCGCCAGATAGATTTCATGGTTTCCACCTTCACACGTTTGTTTGAACGGAACTGCTTTTCGAGGTAAGAAAGGCTAATAGACTGATGGCCAAGGTATACAGAACCGGTTGTCGGTCTGCAGCACGAGCCGGACTGAGCGAAGCAAACAAACGGGTTAAGTGAAACATCGGGCGCCGTCCGTTATCACTTCTGCAAATGGAGCAGTTTATGAAACCGCGACCCAGGAGGAGCGTCCGCATCGCAGAACTGCGGGATGTTAACAGTATGTTAACAGATGTCCATCATTGTATGTTACAAAAATTTACAACACAACGTTTCGAGGATTGAAATCCACCCTCTTCTTCAGGTGTAAGAAATCCCTAAAACGTAAAAAAGGTATAAAATGTCCTAAAAAGTGTTTTAATGTTGCAATTTTTTAATTATTTCTTGAATGTCTTCAGGGATTTACTTACACTTGAAGAAGAGGGTAGATTTCGATCCTAGAAACGTCGTGTTATACATTTTTGTAACATATAAAAATAGCAAATACCCAAAATCCTATTATCCTTTCAAACCTTCCATCTTTAATAACAAACCGTTAACGCTAGAGTTGTTAACCTTTAGCTAAAGATAACAATGTGATTTTATTTGAAGCCGATTCGATTTCATAAAAATATGGTTTAAACCGAATTTATTATAAATAATTTTAATTGTCTTGTTGCTCCTATTAGCTCTTGAAATAATGCTTATTACTTAAAATTGGTGCAATATAAGTAGAATAAAAACATCTACCTTTCTTGACAATTCATATGTTTATATTCATATGCAACATACAGAATCGACGTTTTTGATGCTATCAATTATGTTCGGTACACAGAAAATGTGGTAGAAAACTTGAATCCAACTCATCTACGAGAACAAAATACCTTATAACCTTTTTGGATTGAAACATCAATATTTTGGGGTCTATCCCAGGAAACGTGCTATGTCGATCACATCAAAACTGTTTTACGCTATGATATATTACGTATTCATTTCCCTGAAGATGGTGAAATTTAAAACTCTATTGGCTCTGCATTATATAAATGGGTCAACAATTTCACAAATGCTATGTAAAGTACAAATTTGGATTGATAAATATTAACATGTATTAATAAAATATAAAATTATTGTATATGTAACATATTCACAGGTAGTATTTTTACTTTTAAACACCCTTCGGATTTCTTTCCGTACGGCAAATTGTATAAAATTGTTTCTTTGCTCTGATTTGTTCTCTTTATAAAATATTTCAAATCCAAATGAACTCATTTTCACTTTCCTATCATTAATCTTTTTTCTGTATGATCAGTCCAAGAAAGCTCGATCTTTCAACCATGGCTTAGATTTGTTTATTTTTATTTGCGTTCAGTACAATTCAAGACATATCAATCTTCCTGTTATGGCTCTGGTTTATTTTTTTTTTACTTATGTCCAATATAAGTAAAGACATTTCTGACTTTCTATCATTTTTCCTTATGTCTATGCCCAATCCATATAAAGCCATTTATGTTATAGCCTGATTATTAAAATTTTACTTTATGTCCAATCTAAATTACCCAAATAAAGGCATTTCGGTTTTCCCATCAGTGGCCAGATCATTGCCAACCCAAATAACTACATTTCGATCTAGAGATGTTATTGAACATCAACTCATTCACAACTACTTGGCAAGTTGTACAGTTGTAGTAGAAATCAATAACCAGTCCTGATCCTGGGTGACGTCCCTAGGACAGGTATGCGGGGGTGCTCTGCAGCCAGGTAGACATTCTTGTCCGTCTCCAGTTTTGTGACAAAGCACCCTTCGGCAGAGGCCTTGAGAAATAATGGCGTCCTCGCCCTCAAAGGGCTAATTTTGTACCCCAGATGTTGCCCCAGACCTCCTGTCAGACACCCTGCCTACCTTTCTTCCCTTCCCGGTCCTCCCCAAATATCGAATGCGGTTGGTGTTTGATTTGATCGTAATCACTGTATATTAACAGCGGTTTCTATTATTTGACGCTTTTTAACACCAGTGTGTTTGGGATATTTGGAAAGTTTGTTTGTGCGATGGCGACAAGACTTGGACTGCCCCTTCATCTCTCTTCCTCTCTAACATTACGCTCTTCCACGCGGACTTTTAACACATTTCCAAAATATTCTATTACATTAATAGTTTATCATTTAAAACAATCTTTACAGGGGTTTGCAAAAGTACGTTTTTACATCTTGATGTTACGATGATCATTCTAAAAGAGATAAAGCATTATACCTAATTTGTACAATATCTCTTTTGTGGTAGAACTATGTATACTACGATAAAAGTCTGTCTAAAAACTTGGTATGAAGTTTAAACTAAAATGTCCACATTTTTCATCTAATGTGTGTGGTGTGAAAAATCAATATTAATTCGTTTTTATAATAATTTTTGAACACAAGGTTACCGAGCAGTGAAATTTATTTTTATTTTTGGCAATCCTCGTAAATATTTATCTAATTGTCCCATATTAATTTTCTTTATAAAATAGTTAAATGTTGCTGCCCGTGTTGAAACTGAGACGCTTCTCAGTCCGTGCAGCGCGACGTGATAATAACGACATATTAAATAACAAAGCACGCGCCATTCATAAAATCGATTGCATTTCATTCATTCCTAAATGATCATCATAATCGCGTACGCGGAATCCGAGGAGGACAGCGGTGCTAAGACAGCATATCGCGGCGGAGGTGAAATATGTCCCGTTGACGCCTGGCCACGATCTCCGACGCGGCACGACATAGAAAAAACTTGTCTCCGATTAAACAGCTTAGCGTCAAGTTGGCAACAGTGGCGTGGGTCTGTCTAACCGACATTGCCATTGCGGTGGAGGGGCCAGGTCAGACTTAGTGCAGTCAGCTTCCCCTCTCACCCCTCCCGCGCCCCCACCACCGCCTCACCCCTCCATTTCCTCGTCGTCATACATCGCTCCGCTCCTCATTGCCAAGCGTGGTTTCACGCCGTCTACGTCGCGCGACGGTTAGCTCCAATCAAAAAACACGCTCTTCTATTAAAACAAACTCAATTTTTTTTGTTTTATCCTAAAATGTTTTTTTATTGTTTAGTCACGTAAGGATTTCGTGTGTAATGCATTTTTAACAGACTGTGGACATAAAACCTCATATGTGTGTTCGCCAATGTTGGGCTATACCGCCTACAGGTAGTTTTACAGTTCCAATTTTACTTTTATAATTCTCCTGAAATACAGTAATACCAACATTTAGCATAACTTCATTAATTATGTCCATTGATTATTTTTTCTACTCATTAATCTTAATCTCAGTATAATATAGTGTATATTTGAGATAATTAAACATAATATTAATTAATTAATGTTTCAAATTAGTTAAACTCTTAATTATATCAGTCGAGAGCGACGATTATCAAATTAGTAATTAAATTTAATGATTGTTGACAATTTATGCTTCACTAAATTCGGTAGTTTGTTTATGTAATATAAACAATATGTGATCGTATTATCGACTTCCATTTTTTGAACGTCGGATGTGCCTGGATTTGTTTACGTGCTGGGACCACCTCAACCTGTTGTTGGATTTACGTGTTGGGACGTGACTTCGCAGACCTGTGCCCGGAGGAGATCTACAGATCTACGGACGGAGTTCCTGGTGTTTGGTGACAGAGTGCGCGACAGTGTTCACTGACCCCATTCCTTCCAGTGCAGTGCATTTGTGCCGTGCCGTGCTCGTGGCGTGGCGAGGCGAGTAGTTACAACACATGTAAAAGCTACTCGGCCGCCTCGCCGGTGAAAGGCCGTAGTTACGACGATCGCCGCAGCCAGCAGCACCGCTCGGCTCTAGACTCCTCACTGCCTCTGCCCTGCATAGCTTTTACCATTACTTCGCTATACTAGTTCGCGCCGACCGGTTTTTTAACAGCGCATATTGTGATTGACGGTTTTTGTTACGATCGCTATCTCGGACCGTGCCTCTTGACATCGCCTCTGCTCTTCCGTCATTCTACCTTCGTGTGTGCGGTCTTTACGATTGTTTTATTATTTTTAATTAAATTATTTAACTCTTTGATGTCTAGTGTGGACAGCGCTTGTGGACATAACCTATAAACAAGTTGTCACTTAGGGTCACTCAACTAGTGACTTTTTTACGTGATGTGTTTTAATGGAATTTTACTGAACTGCTATTTTACTTGTCTCAGTACTACTTAAATAGTGGTAAAACTTAAAATTAAAAATTATTTTTTAACTTAGAAAATTCTTTTCGAACACTGATGACCATCAACAGGACTAAAATGCTGCTGTACTTGAGTTATTTGTGTGGATATATTTGAATTTCAAAAGTGATGAGTGCCAATATTGGATTAAGTGCAAAGTGATCCGAAAATGGATTTCGATTGCGGAAGTATGCCTAACTATTTGGACTTAAACCTTGATTGGTAAGATTAGTCAATAATTAGAATTTAAATTAAGGCGATTATCTATTACGAATATAGATTATATTATAATGTATTTCGGCACAGTAGGCTTATCTTTTTTAATTTTTGAAAAAATTTAAACTTAATTTAAAGCACTTTGGAATACTCAAATTAGAATACTTTTCTGGTGAATAAATGTTTTTTTTATTAATATCAATTTTTGTATTGTTACCGATTCTGAAGCATAAAGTTGAATAAAAAGTAAAGTTAAAAAGTAATTAAAGGTTCAAAATTTAATTAATACTATCACTGTTTTTTTAATTACACACCTTATATATTATTATTGTAGGTTAAATTCATTCAAATGAATTAATGTTTAAAGATTGTATTTACCGCAATTCGAATGTTATTCTTAAAAGAACGATTTATTTCAATTTAGTCTGCTGCATTGACAGTTTATATTGTTCTCGTTTCTAATAAGATCGTCAGTAATAGATACAAGTAAGTCAGTAATGCAGAAATGAAGTTATTGTGATAGTTTTTAAATCCAAATAGACAACTTGCTACTTATTTTTATTTCCTTATTATCAGTATATCCCAAAATTGCCCTCTAAAATTATAACGTGTGTTTAAAAAACCAATCAAATACATTTCACTTTATAACTTTTCAAAAGTTAATTAACTTTATTTATGATATGTTTAAATTAATTTAAATAAAACTATTTATGATATCTTTAAATTAATTTAAATAAAACTAGCCTATTTATGATATGTTTAAATCATTCTTAATAAAACTAGCATATTTAAGGTACGTTTAAATTAATTTAAATAAAACTGAAATACCATACTCTATTAATTCCCTATTACATAAATTACGTAAGCAAAAACCGTTATTAAAACTAGGTAATCTGTAGAGGATTACAATTTATTTGTCATCGTGTAGGAGTACCTACCGGTAAATACATTATATAAAACTTCTTATAACGTAGCATACTTAGGGATTTTACTTCACGATTTTATTCTAAGTAAATTAAGAAATCATTCAATATATCTAAAATTAAACTATTTCATTTTATAATTTTCATCTAATATGAAATTTAAAATACTTTTGTAGTTTTTTTTTTTGCTTTAGTCATTTTTTATATTCAAGGTCGGTTTTAATTTTTAGTCGTTGTATTATTTGAAAAATATAATATTTTCAAGTAATAATAAATTTTGTTAGCCTAATAATACGGAGTAGCCTAGGAAAGTAAGGTAAAGCGGCCAAAGAGGCCGGGGCAGGTTAAATAGTTGATATTCAGTAAATGGCAAAGTTATTTTAGTGGTCGATGAGTTAAGCAGAGCGGCGGTCAACAGGCCGTCGGCTGCCAAAATAATCTCCCAGTTCTCATTATCGTCAAATCACTTTTAAATGGCGTTGACTTTTCTCCTCGGTAGTCCGGTGATCGATGGGTGTCGAGTAAAGTTCGTTATCGGCCCTGTTTAGGACAATCGAGTACGCTCGGAGGCGCCGCTAGCCGCTACAGAACAGCGTTGCGTTTATTTAACAGCTAATGGTGATTATAAAGTGATTGTTGAGAACTAAGTGGTGTGTGTGAGTCGAGTCGAGTATGGATTACAGGCGGTTCCCCTCTCCCCCCTGAGCCGCGTCCTCGCCTCTGGTAGTTGTCGGGTTGGCCGCTTGAGGCGCCACGGTCCGGTATCCTCTGCTACTACCCGACCTGAACACATCGTCCTTACTACCCACGGCGAAAACATATGTCAACCATAACGGGTTAATCAGTTGTAACCCATTAATTACAATGAATCGAACGATTCTTTTTTCAGTATTATAGGAATGAATTAAATACGGAATCTGCTTGGCATAACCTTTTAAGCCCTGGTAGATTTTAACCAATCAATTTTCCACATATAATTTTAGTTCCCAAGTATGTATTACTTATGGTTTTTTGTGTAATGTGAAAAACTAGTTAAATCATCCATACATTTTCATTAAAATATTGTAACTAGTGTAATTTAATTTTATATGGAATAAATAATTACTATACCCAAAATTTTGAAATTAACTCTGACCTTAATTAAACATTACTGTAGTCCGTTTTATTTATTCCATTTACAGCTGTGTTGTAATTATAGCAGTTTAATGGTTTTATTAGTAACTGGACATAAAAATACACAAGTTGTTCGATCTCTGAACACCTTGTGTACTTAGTGAAGTGTTGGTATTACTTCAGGCAATTTATGTTTAACTTAGATGCATTTACCAAAGGCGTTGACGAATTGGTAAGTCCATCGCCACTTTGCTATAACTGTACTCTTATGTTATCTGCATGTTATTTTAGTATCACTGCATGTTATTTGTTGTGTACTTCCTCCGTGATATCGACGAAACCCGCCTTGTGATCGATACGGACGAGTGCGTGATTGTTCATAATCTAGCCATTCCATTATTTCGGCCAGCTTCGTTGAATTCTGCCTAAATATTGAATTAGGCTAGGCGCTGAATCATTTATTTGATCCGCCCCACTCACGCGAGGTTGAGATAGGCAGGCTGTGTCGACCTTGTCTTAAATAGTCGGTGGACACCAATTGCATCCGATTCCACCTTGATCCAGAATTTAAAAAGTTGCTATACATAGTAGTATTTCATTCAAATTAAAGTTAACTATATGGCCTGAGTATTTGTAGATACTCATTCTCTTGTAGATAATGCTTTTCGGTAACCATGTAATAATTTTGATCAAAATTTCATTTTGTAACATTTTTGGAACTTTGATTCCTATAAACATGAAGATAAATATTTTACTCGTATGGTGAACTAATGTTGCAGTTTTAAATTACTTTTTTCTTTGTAAACAGTCACAAAATCTTGCCTTTTAAAACCGAATTCCCTCACTACTTTACCGACCAAAAAGAAAATGCTTGCCAAAAATTGTGGGTCTCCGCCCATTTGTTGAGAATTTTGGGATTAACAGAGAACCAACTCTTAAGGACTGATTAATGAAAAAGAGCACAATTTAAAAAAGCCTTTTATGTTTCGTGCAAATCATGAATTGATGAAAGTTTTCTAATGAATCCATGAACAAAAAATAGCAACCTAAACCAAACCTATGCGTTATTCCAACAATTAATTTCAGTCAAGTGATACTTATATTCTCAGTAATTCACAGTCCAGAAACCTCCCAACCCCATCTTAACTCATGATTTCTAGGAAAACCGCGTTTCTAGATTTCAGATAATCCTTGATAAGGCTGTTTTGATTAATTGAATATTATTTTTAAACTAATTTACAGTTCTACCACGAATACCCACTGTTTCTTCTGCTAGGCAGCTTAAAATCAATCTAGAGAAAAGCTCACTTAGTGTTTATTAGTGTTTTAGAAGTGTTTGTAAACACGGAACACGGACCAGCTGATTTCATTTGAGCGGTTTTTACAGAGTTAAATAATATATTAATAACAACCAATCACTTTAAGGTTTTTTTACGATACCTTTTATCACAGGAATAACGCCATTATTGGGAAACAAAACCTCTTAAGTCAAACAGTATATTTAATGTTGTAATAGAAATATGTTATTGTTCATACTACAATAATAATTAATAAGATTTGTGTAGGCTACTTAAGAAGCAAAACAATTCCTAACCCCCCTCCCATCAATGACCAAAGTGCAGTAGTTGTCATATTAAAAGTCCGATTTTAATACTAACCTATTATGCCATAACTAGTAATTCTGTTGTCATTCAGAAAACTGCTAACGTTCAGGTAAACAAAATCCCAGTTTTAATCCCGCCAAGACAAAGCGGCAACACAGTGTAACGCAGAGAAACTGCTTGTAAACCCTTTAATGAACACTACAAAGGCAGCGACTCAAACGCTAGGCGTTGAATGGGGGCTTATTCATAGCCGGGATCAATGCGGGGGCTGTGAAATTACATTTAATCGACTTTTAATTTGACGTCCCAACCATTCAACAGTGTCGAACGCTTAATTGGGTCGTCTCAGCGACCCTTACTGCACTACGATTAGAAGTCCGACAAGGAGAAACTGTTTAGGACAACTACAGGCATATATCACTATTGCAGTTATTTTGAAAGCGATAAGAATCTTTTGCAAATTGTATTGAGATTCTTTGAGTGCTGTCTTGAATGTATTAAGTCATTAATTAATCATTATTTTTCTTCATTTTTTATTTTTACAGGTTGAATTGCTTTTTTCGAGTTTAAGTGTTAACACCAAAGTAATTGAGAAATAAAAAGAGATAATGGAATCTGCTCCCCTGTTTGTTTTTTTATCGTTGTTTGTCTTTAAAGAGGGGACGAATTTAAGTTAGTCACCTCTCCAATTGAGTTTTTTTTTAGACGACATTTTGTATCACTCAGAGGTTGACCCACAAGTTTACTAACGAATGAAGTTACAAATGCTCTAACTCCCTTTTCCGTCAGTACAGACCCACAACAAAACAATTAATTGTGCTCTCCAGGATGAACTAGACGATCGATCCACCTGGCAGAGTTTCAATCGAAAAAGAAGGCTCGCCCGGGGTGGCGACACCGAGTGGCAAGAAAGATGTCGCTCGCTCCGTAAACGTATCTTGATCGGAGCTAGAAGACAATTAAGATGGAGGTGAAAGGAGGAAGTCACGTTAGATAATATTGGAACTCCGTGGTACATTTCACCGTGACATAAGCAACGCTAGGAGGCGACCTCGCCGGCGTTATGTCATTTCTCCTAGTGATGCCTGAGCCGTACGCAGGCACTTGTGGATTCAGAGCCGAGCTCGCGACAGTGTAGCACCAGATAGTTCAGATGGCTATCTCCGCACAGAACCCTGAAGAATGTTTCCTGTTCTGAATTCCTAAGGATTCTCTACTTTTTGCACCACAGTAGGTGGAAAAATGTTGATTACTCTAATCAACCATATTAGAAATCGGTGATCAACTATCGTACTTTGACGTAAGAACAGACTTGCAATTAGATACTATCATTTCCATGCAGATTTAGGCTGTTGACATAAGTTCGCTTAACCTACTAAAGTTATATGAAGTTGTGCAGACTGCCTTGCACTGGGCAAGACTCTTGTTTGCTGAGAGGAACCACAATAGAGGCACGGGGAAGTGCCAGTGTGTCGTTAATGAACGGTAACAGTACAGTTGAGGCAGCGCCCTCCTCTGCGGGTAGGAGGGCCGCGCCGTTGCCATTAGCAGGAGAAGCGGTCGCTCTCGCGATCCTGGCCCGTTACACGGTCCTTGATGGCTTCCGTACTCTAGTCAGCGGTGTAGCAAGTCGGGCCCCGTTACGCCGTCTGTTCTCCTGGGCTTAGTGGGAGGTCAACTCTGTAAACTATTAATTCTCCTTCGTTAAAATGTGGCGTTCTCTAGGTTTGTGCATACTTAGCTCTTCTTTTCTTCTCGTGCTGAACCGTTTGTATGGACTCCTTAATTGACATATTTTGGCAATTAATGGTTCTTCAGCATGGCGTACTATAAGGTTCTGGATTATTCAATTGTTGAAAAAATTTACTACTTTGTTCCATCCGATAATCTGAACATAATTTCTTAATACCTTCTTCCGGTCGAGTGTTTGTATTACTTGTGTATTGTGCATCCCAGGGTTTTTGGTCTGTTACTTTCTTAGAATTGTTATGGCTTATAATTCTTTTGATATACAGCATACACTTTTTAATCTTCCATTCATTTCCACCAACTGATGATCATTTACCAAGATTGCGTAATTGTTATACCCTCTTTAAATCTTTTCGATAGTACTTTATTAAATTATTTCTGTTTTATTCGAACTGAAATATCACACATCTTTGTATCTGAAACCTTCCCGTTCTTGGTCGATTTGGGTTCATCCAAATATGTTTTATACACCAATGTCTTGTGATACGGTGTTAGGTCTTACATTATGAAGATAAAATATGGTATCCGTTGATTCATAATTTGTTTTCAATTCAGTTTGGGTACAATAACATATAAATACTTATATAAAACACTAAATGTGTTTTATCTTATTTATCTGTATGCTCTGGGAAGCATTGGTATTTGTCTAAAACGACAGTGCTAAGGCAAAGCTAAAACTTCAGCTTTGCAGGATTGTAACATAATATTCTTCCGAAGCAATTAAATATTTTATAACCATACAAAAATCTGCACCATTATCCAGCTGTTACCGACGATTTGTATGTAATATATGCTGGAAAAGGTGAATCTCTTTGCATTGGATTGTATGAATTGGACTGATAACATATCCTACAACGCCAACCTTATATAAAGATATACCAGGTGATTTACGATCTATTTGGACTCTATTTGAAGGTATTGGATGTCAATTTCATATTTGGTCTTCTTTATTTCCGATGTCTTTTTGTCAGGACATGGTTAAAGACACGTGAATATTCGGAGTCTCTCAAGGACTTGCGCTTGTCCCATTTTTATACTTTGTAATATAGTTTCTGCTTTTTTCTGGTTACACTTCAGCTGATGTGGACGTGTTTCGGAGATGATTGATGTATGTCGCTTGTTTTCCTGTCTGGGCCGTATGGGTAATCCCACTCGAAGCTTGCGCCATCGGGCGACAATGACGTGCAGACGAGAGCGGTGGGCCTACAGGGAGCTCGATATCGCGGCCTCATTATCATCGTTGTAAATTACGATAGATAGGAGCTTACACCGGTATCTGGCGATAACAGAGTGTCCATTCCTCCCCGGGCACGGTGTAGACACTCGGCTCATCTTCCATCGAACTGGTACACCCACGACGAAGCCTTATTGCGACCGACCGCCGCTGAATTAACCCAGATGTCACCCGATCAGGTTTAATCAGATGGTTGTTGTTATAGCCGTTCAGCTAAAACTAGTCCCCTCAGAGACTCCTGACGGTGTTTCTGCTAAAGTTTGATTATTACGGTGAACCGTTCCAATATCATCACTTTCCGATATTAGTTTGGGTTCAATTACGGAAATTATGGCAAGCCTACTTTTGTAACATCTGGACAAGCGTCATCAATTTCAGAATTGTTTGTTGTCAACTCAGTTTGTGCCAAGAAGAAAATGTCGATAAATGTTTGTTGTGTTATGTACGATTTCGGATTCAATATCATGTCTTTGTATGAATAAACAGAACCTAATGATTTCTCCAAAGTGTGTTTGAACTGAGTGAAATTTTCCACTGGAAGATCGACCGTCAGTGAATGAGTGTTGATTGTGATGTTTTGTCGCTTTGGCGTGGACAAAGCAGTAAGTATCTACGTCTCTGCTTCGTCATCAGGCTCCTGAGAAACAGCCGAACTGTCGTGGCCTCTCAGCACCAATGTCGTGCAGGAAGAGATTTGAGGTCATAAGCTATCGACCTTATGATATCCTGACATATGGAACTCCAAATCTTTTGCTTAGAAATTTCGAATTTCCAAAAGACACATCAAGGTTTAAATCTCTCGAGGAACTCCAAACCGCAATTTTTCTCTTGGAACCCTCGCACTTCCATAGATTCAATTGTCCTACAAATAATAATTTGTCGTTCTACAAGACACATCAAGATGAACTCTGAAACTTATTCTTTTGCATAGATATCTTGCATTTTCATGGAAGCACCTGTCTTGTTGATAAACCTCCCTTGGAAAGAAGAAAATCCCAGATCCGAGATTTTAATGTGCTGAGGAATTACCTATCAGGAAATCTACGCTGCTGGTCTATCATTTTAAATTTACAATCAGTCGAACAAATTTGTATGTCGCACTTCGCTCTCTTACAAACGCCAGTAATTCTCTTACAACCCACAGTAAAGTTCATGGAGTTTGTTCACCTTTGACTGATCAAACGGTAGGCCTACGTGTTTGTTCTCGTTATCTCCCCATGATCGTGGCTCCCGCATGAATGGGCGGCTGTTTCCCCGACTGCGGATAGAGCTGCCGCCACCGGCTAGGTGTCTGTCTGTCTGCCTCACCTGACCTGATAACAGAACACCTGCCAGTGATAACCACTTCCTGGAACCTGCACCCGTGCACCTGTGGCTGCAGATGCCTTTTTGTAGAGAGAGAGTTTTGGAGCAAATTGTGTTTAGTACAGTTAATATTAAGAGATGCAAAGGGTTATCTTTCATCAGCAATGAATTTCCTGCATGTACTCAATGTATAATTTCTACATCACTCTATTTCTATTTTGCATAAATAATTCTGATGATAAGACTTGACATTGGGGCGTTTTTGTTCTAACTAAAGAAGATTCCTATTCCTAAACGCAGATAAAATTAGACATGAAACCATTTATCCAGTGACGTATTCTGCAGTAACTACACTAAAGTCTTACACATCTAGAGGTGGCCTTTTAATGTTGACAAACAAGTTGGTGATTTCGGATCTGACAGGAGACGCGTGTCTTGCCGACAAGCGGCAAATTAAGTGGCGACAGCGATGTGGCGAGAATTGATTTGAACAGCTATCACCTGATTCTCTTTTATTGCTCTATAAACTCCTGATACAGCCTTCGGAACTTGAAGTATCCAACAAATTACGAGCGACGCTGAGTGGAAGCCGGTCAGAGATGGCATTAATTCCTTTTAAGTTGTATATCATATAAATGGGCTTTTCGCGTCTTGTCTTGATAAAATAACAAACGCGATAAAGTAGTGATTCCTTGTAACTTTCTTATCTTGTTCAGGCGTACTTTTACTGCACCGCCAAGCCTTTTTATCTCCACACTACTCCGTGTACAACTCTGAGGAACTCTTTTAGGGAGGAGGGCCCTTGCTCTGGTTCCTAGGACTGAAGGATGCAGGTCGACTCTCGGTTGTGCAAGGGACGGGGAAGGGAGTGAAAGCGCCTCAGAGGCTGCGACCCTGGACGTTCCGGGCGGCGATCGCACGATCAACGATCTGGGGGAGTCTGATGTGAAACTGCTGCTAATAATCGGGTAGGCGACAATTAAGGTTGCAAGAAACCGGCGGATAGGATCAGATCCAGTGGCAGTGCTGCGGTTAACCGTTAGTGGCATTTGGGGGATTTGAGAAAAGGACCTGTGAAGTATGTTCGAAAAGGTCGTGTGTGTAACAGGGTTTCTCTGATTTCTGGTAAATAAAGGCTGGATTTTTACTATTAACGACAAATAATGATTTTAGGTTGTTAGTTATACAACTGACATGATAGCTGAAAGTAAAATACAATTTTAAACTTTTCGTAAGAGAAAATTTTTAAATCTTCTGTTTGTGCTTTTTACTAGTAATATTTAAACGGGTCTAATGGAACACATAATCAATCTTACCCTACGGTTAAGGCCATTCTGTAAAACAACATTCTCTTCGTTCTATAAATAGGTAAAACTAAGTTTATCGTAAATGTCATAAAGAAGTTCAGTTCACAATTCACAAAAAAACATTATTTTCCAAATAGTTCACAAAAAATTAATACAATTTGATGTGCTACACAAAGCACGTGTGGAAGAGAAAAGCAATTTTCTTTTTAATATATTGTCATTATATACTACGGTTGGCAAAGTATGTTCAGAGCCTATCCAGTCTTCTTTTGGCAGAGGTTGGGCTTAAATTTAAATAAATAACATGTTTCAAAATATTTAGATATTATAAATAAATAAATCATTACATAAATCAAACAAAAATTATTAATAGTAGAACACTAGAAGTGTAAAAATGGGATGGAGCCCATCTTCAAGACGCAATGTAAATAACAAAGTATCGTGATAAACTGTATCTAAAACTCTAAAAATACATAACAGACTGTAAAACCTTTAGTTAATCGGTGCTGTAGCTCAGGCAGTGGACTTATCAGTAGAGAGAGAGCGGCAACGCGAACGAGGAGGCAGTGGCAATGACATAGATATCTGGGTGACGATGTTCTGTCCAATGCCACCGGCTACACTCGGTGAGCGGTCGAGCTAACCTCAAACTGAGTTGATAACGCGGCAATCCGCCCTAAATATAACTCTAGACGCATTCACTGTCAGCTGGCTCAGGCCGCCGCCGCCATGGAGGTTATTTACAGAGAGAAATATATATATGTGTGTGTGTGTGTATGACCTGGTGCTAAGTGAACAACGATTGAGAGCTTAAACAACAAGAGTGTTTAATTAATGAAATGAATACAATTTTTCCTGGAATTAATACACAATATTAATAGCAAATATTGGTCGATCAACTCCTCCTTTACCAAGACATACGGATATTATTTTGCTCGTTCTCCTCCAGAACACCACTAATTTAAACTATTAATAAACCCCAATTTATAAATTTAAAATAACATCGGAGCTAAGTACGATCCCTGAGGTAGTCCACTAATGAAACTCTCTACTGCAGGGTGAATAATTCTGTGCTGTTTAATAGCTCGATTAGCCGCCAGATAGGGTGACGGGCGTGGACTGACGCGTCATCGTCATATTTGCGCGAAGGTCGTTGGCACGCGCGGTGCATCTCTCGAATTGGATTCGCATCGGGCCATCGCTGCGGCCGGTCGGCGGTCGGCGCGGCGGCGGTAGCTAGGCGCCCGCGGTGGACTAACTGCGACGTAAACACTCGAGTATTCTCGTCACTCTCTGCACATACACTAATTTTACAATGGAACAAATCAATTAAGAAAAATTTGCCTTTATTTGGCAGACAATTACTGGAATCTCTTTCAAGTTCGGTTAAATAAAATTACTTATTAACACCATCAGTGTGAGTCCACCGTATCATCAAAATCTAAGAAGGAGCATACCTCAAAGGTTAACGAATGAAATGACCACTCAAATCACTTACATACATAAATAAATCCTAGTTACTACCAGAGCCAGACAAATCATCGTCTCCTTGCTCTCGGACGTAGTGCAAGAATCGATTCAAGTGCTAATTTAAAGTTTGCATGTCCACGTGACCTAAGCGCAATACCCACTCGAGTACACGGATTCCCCCGTGTTCTGGCGGACTGGCGTGTTCGCGTGTTTCGTGTTGTACAGGTAATCATTACTGGAGTCATCTGTGTTAGGGTTTGGCGTATTTTTAATCGTTGTTAAACTCGAGCAATCGTTTTTGTTAACCAGCTCGACACTTTTCCTGTTACTGGATGTAACTGACTTGTTTATATTATATTTTATTGTAGTTATTAATTATTCTTAATTAATTAATTTTATCTGTTTATGTGTAACGTATTATTGTTAGTATAGTGATGAAATAAGATATTTTATGTCTACTAAATATCGTTTAAGAGGATCTTCGCTATTTACAATTTTCGAAAAATATACTCGATTTGGGTTGTGAGGTAAATTATGTTTCAAGTCTAATACTGATGTTCGCTACATGTTAACAGTTTAATTTAATAAATTCGTCCAAATCTTTTAATTTATCTCCTCAGCGGTGAGGTACATATGCAATAGCGATAATGTATTGGTGTAAAGTGATGACTGTTAATACACAATACTGAGATGTCTTATATAGTACCATGTACCAAATGTAATCTTATTACATTGTTACCATACAATGTTATAAGTTACAATAATGTACTAATGACGTGTGTTATACATGTAATACGTGTCTACGACAGAAAAAGATCGGAATTGGTTTTTAATATAACTTTTATCTTAACCCTTCAAGGTACTATTTCTGTAGACAAAAAATATATTTATTATTCTTTTTTACTATTACGCGACAAGTTGTAGGATTGTCCAGGTGAATTTATCATATGAGTCCCATAGAAAAATGGTCAAAAATAAGGATATGCATTTTTTACAGTACGACATGAATGAACGATGACTGTTGTGAAGATCTAGTTACAAAATTCGAATTTTATCTTCAGCCGTTTTTTTGTTTTTTGGGCTTCTTTGAAAAGTTGTGTAGATTTGCTACTTTAATTCCTCTAAGAACGCGTTGTCTGTATTATTTAGCATTGCAATCGTAATATCTCATCTTTGTAGTATGAGTCAGTACTGTAATGTCTCCAGTATCTTCTGTGCTGCTGGAGCTGCTGTTCTCTCCTCTGATGCTCCTCTGTCTCCGACCTCAAGTTCCCCATGGTACCCTCCTCCCCGCACCCCCCTGCCCGGTGACCTAGCACCGAGCCACTGCCCTACTCCCATGTTTACCCTAACGACCGTCTCGTATAGATTACCATTACCTCATTCCGCCGCCAAGCGCCAGCCGGAGTGCCCCGCCATTTTCACCGTGCACTGAGTGGAAAATAAAGCAGTTCACAGCAAGAAAAACACTGCAGTCTTGTTGAACGGGAGTAGGTCGACGTACAGTAAAAAGAGACTCGAATCTTTGGGGACAAATTTTTGTCATCGTTGAATTTTCTTATCTCGTTACTGTTCTCGACCAAAAAAACACTCAGTTGTAAATGTTACTAATTCACAATAACATATTATTTCTTTGGAATTATAACTCGCTTCGATCATAAATTATGAAACATTTTCTATAATGGCGGCCATTTTAAAAATTTAGTTACGAAATTTCACAACAAATTTTAATTAATTACGGCAAATATACGAATGAAAGAAGTAATGCATGTTGGTATATCGCTTGATTACCGGTAAAATAGATTTTTATTTCGTAAATTGACACACACCTCTGCAAGTTTAAGTTAACACTTTGTAAACACCAGAAAACATGCGTATTTAACTGTTTCAGAATCGCTTTTAACAAAGAGTGTTCGCTACGCTTTTTTTGGATCGCCTTATTAACAATTTTCTGTTATGTTGGAAGTTTCTTTAAGTTTTAGAACAAATTCAATAATTTTTAAACCAGAATAATTATATATTCATTTCAGTTCTAAATCTTAGATGCCGGCAAATTGTGAACGTTCTGCACCTGAACAGTCGTTACATTAAAATCGTTAGAAAAATACAAACAGTGCACTAGAATAGCCGAGCCACTTTTATAAGATACAGCTTGTCTGGACGGATGAACCAATCTGCAAATGGCCACAAACACCTGTATATCGTCTAACTTCCATTAATGTACAGTTAGCAGACCACAGATGCGTTCTATTTCCATCACACCTTTCAAAATAGCCACAATCAAATGCAGTTGAGAAGCTCACAGACAATACGATCGCTCGTCGCCGCTCCCAATAGGCAGTGTCACCTATGCCTAAGTGACAGCGTGGCGTGGCGCGTGCTCAAGTGATATCCGCAAGTGATGCAAGGCCATCCCACCGCCTCGAGTCACTTCCTTGACGGCGGCCTTGTCGCTAATGTTTTCAACCAGGATTTTATGTCGTCCCCTGCTAGAATCTATTGTCGTCGCGATGTGTACAGGCTGGACCGTGGTTCACCTTTTTACCATAGACGTATTTCCCGTTTTAGAGAATAGGCTACTATATTTTTACTTAAAGTTCACAAATTTCACACTGGTTTCGATAATCAAACATTTACAGCGTGATTAAGCTGAATAATTAACATAATTCGGCTTTATAATTATATAATTATAACCCTTGTACATTACACGATTCTTCCCGTCCGGGAAAAAACCAGACGGTCAATATATCCTAGTTGACTGTTGAAGAACAGGAGACCTCACATCGTACGGTTACTGCCCGGGTATGGGCGTATCCGTGTTGTAACCGTCCAGTGCCACTGTAGCCACACCGTAGCCGTGTCGTCCTCCCGGCTAAATGGCCCATGTAACCAAATGCAAGCCTTCCCATTAGACGGTGGTCGTCCGAACGCTGTGCCTTGCAGTGTGTATTCAGTTTTATTTTTTGTTGCGTTTTGGCGGTGTCTTCAGTTTGTGTGTTTCAGTAGCTTATTTAAAAGTTATCGAATGAATTGACGTAAATTGTTGAATGAAAAGCTGTCCATCTAGCGCAATTCATCAAAAGAAGCAAGTGACATACAAAAGTAGTTAAATAACTTTATAATCGTCATTTCTCAGGTCTTCACGAAAATATAATACATTGAAGGATCCGACTTCCTCACGTCTCTGATTAACTGATGAAACCAAAGTCAATTTCACTGACGATACAGTAGGCAGGACAAAAGTTTTCTGTTCTATTTGTCCGGTTGTATTTTTCTCTCCCGGGCGGAATCTTGCAGTGTGAAAATAAATAAATCGCGATGTAAAACCGTCCGGTTTTTCCCCAGACAATCGTGTAATGTGCAAAGGGTCTATAGTGGACATCGATATGACGTCAGCGACTGGAACCAAACAACAAACCGGACCGGACCGGACCGGTCAAATTTGCACTCACTTGCTTCCTCGTGCAAAGTAGCCGGACCTGCAAATCGTCTTTTGTTCTGCATGCCAGTTGACGAGGCTACAGATTGTACTCCATTTGCATGTGTAATGGTGTTGTGTTCCTCTGGCGCCCAGACATAAGTAACGTTACTACTAAACTGGGCATTTTTTATTTCAAAGTCAAATCATTTATTGCTCATAGACAACACATTGTATACAGAATATTACATCATCTAGAACAGTGCCTACATTGTAAATGTTTCAAACTTTAAACCAGCGTAACTTTTTAAAGAGTGAGCTCTTTGAGGTCATATTTGCTGCATCGAACTCTACTAATAAATACCTTTAATTTGATGTACCACTCTGCTATCATTTAAGATTTCCTTCTGACTCCTTGCGGGCCATTCCCTGACATGACAAAAACATGGTAGTCACTTTCAAAAGATTTATATTCCTCTCCACAAAATATTTGAATTCCCTTTAGCTGCAATACATTTTATACCGCATTTAGGTTTGTGTTATTGAGTTCGATTTTTTATGTTTGTGATAGTTTGAGGCTATCGTATATTGTAATGTGACTTCCTTGTCTCTGATTTCTGTCTTGTCCCCGTGTAGATCTGGCATCATTAATTGGAATTAGGGAATACCCGTAAATCAACACCGATCATTAATTACTGCCTTGTGTAAGTAGTAACAAGGCTATAGCTTTGTCACTCTGCAGTCACGTCCTTCATATTCGTCTAGCAATTCGTACTAGGTACGCTACAGTCAGGGGCGTACCATGAAATTTATTCCCTGGGGGTTAAATGCGTTTCTTCGAGAAAGCAGAAAACATTGAGAATATTACGTATCCATGTGCGTGTTAACATATCGCTAAAATTTAAAATTGTTGTAATTTGGTCTACCTGAAAATATTCACAAGGAATGGAATTTCAGGGGGGGGGTTGACCTCCCGTTTCTCTCCGTAGGTACGCTCCTGTTCAACGTCTCAAAATAATTTGCAATATATCCCACAAATTATAGGACTTATCCATTGCTCTCAAATTTTAACTCCAGCAACTCGTGTCTGTTAAGCTAAATCATTTATTCAATTTTGAAACAAACAAAGACTAGGTGTTAAAATCGCGGAGTCTCCTGAACTGTCGGGAACCGATCTGATTATCGAGGCCAAGAGAGTCGCTTGTCGATCGTGTTAACAGTGTATCGTGAGCGATAACATTCACACTGCCGTCGCGTCGCTATCGATACAGCTCGATCTCGATCGATACCGGCCACATCTTCCATTATTAACGGGTCGGCCACGCAGCGTTTCAGTCGCCGTCGAGATTTGGCAAAGGTCGATGACCGAGGTCGAAACTATATCGAACTTCGAGTCTGATCCGTTGTTATTGCGAACATCGGTTGATTTATGTAGGATTAAATTGTACGAAAACATCGATTATTTTCGTAGGATGAGTTTGTACGGATGTGGTTTCGACTCGTGGAAGAGGGTCGAACGGCGAGCAGCTGTCGATTGTCGCGGGGATGACCACACAACCCTTCTCGGAAAAAGAAATCGATATCGAACACTGGTCGTGGCCGAATACAAAGCCACGGTCGGGATGTTTCCTTTTGCTTTGACACGCCTCTGACTGTCCTGCCGTGACCAAGGATGGCCCTAATTAGTCTTTTGAACCGTTTTGGGCGTCAAGAAACACCTTTATGCTCACCTTCTCACGACATTCCTGGAGAACAACCATTTTATTTTTCACCAATATTCGTTTCCTTAATAACTCTCGATACAAAGGTCGTAGAGACTCAAAACTTGGTACACCGTTTCCTCTTGGCCCAAGGAAGCCTATTGATTTTGGGGCCAAAAGATCACTCAAAACTTGGTACACACCGTTTCCTCTTGGCCCAAGGAAGCCTATTGATTTTGGGGCCAAAAGATCAAAATACAGGGTAAACCCTTGTCAAAAACATTTATCCTCCAAAACATGCTGTATTAGGTTTCAGGTTTGATGTCTCTTTCCACATTTAACAATACCCAGGTGTGTCTGATACTTGACTTCAATGAATAAATGATTTTATAAATAGAAAATAAACTATTTTGTAGGCGTTTAAAATTTAAACGTCGATCTTCATAAGAATGTAGAATGCGATTGGTTACACAAAACCATAATCTTAATTCTTCCGTGTACACAAAAAAATTTACTTGATCTTTATTACCTGTCAATACATCAGGAGTACCATCATCCAAAATTTTAGACCCATTTCACTCTTTTCATTCCTTAGACTATCTTTTATACGATAACTTTTGAAAATGAGTTGTTTAAAGCCTTTCACAACTTTTAACATAATGAAAAATAGATTTTTATACAAGGAACATAGTTAAGTAGAGCAGAACGATTAGAATTTCTCCAAGTCATTTTTACCAGTTGCCGATATTTACTGCAGTGATTTTTAACAGTTAAAAATAGAAACGTGACATTTAAATAATTGTTACTTGACGTTTTCATGATCATTAAAACTCTTAAAAGCGTACAGCTTGAACTTAAGAGTGTCAGTCAATACGGGAATTTTCCGAACTCACTTACCTTAAATTCTTTAATCCACTTAGGAAACATTTAATTCCAAATGAAGAACTAATTCTCCAATGCCATCGTAAGATGTATTTAGAACAAGACCGCCCTCCTACTAGAGTCGCCACGGCCACTCTACCTCTCGGCGATGAAGAGGCTGAGAGGCTACTTGGCTACGAGAGGCTCTCAGCGTTATACTAGTACCTACGAGTGTGTAACTACTCCTGTATAACTGATCTGCCGTCGTCTCTTCCCCTTCCTCCCTCATCTCTGTCTCTCAGCGTTATACTAGTACCTACGAGTGTGTAACTACTCCTGTATAACTGATCTGCCGTCGTCTCTTCCCCTTCCTCCCTCATCTCTGTCTCTCAGCGTTATACTAGTACCTACGAGTGTGTAACTACTCCTGTATAACTGATCTGCCGTCGTCTCTCTTCCCCCTTCCTCCCTCATCTCTGTCTCTCGGCGTTATACTAGTACCTACGAGTGTGTAACTACTCCTGTATAACTGATCTGCCGTCGTCTCTTCCCCTTCCTCCATCATCTCTGTCTCTCAGCGTTATACTAGTACCTACGAGTGTGTAACTACTCCTGTATAACTGATCTGCCGTCGTCTCTTCCCCCTTCCTCCTCCCTCATCTCTGTCTCTCGGCGTTATACTAGTACCTACGAGTGTGTAACTACTCCTGTATAACTGATCTGCCGTCGTCTCTTCCCCCTTCCTCCCTCATCTCTGTCTCTCGGCGTTATACTAGTACCTACGAGTGTGTAACTACTCCTGTATAACTGATCTGCCGTCGTCTCTTCCCCCTTCCTCCATCATCTCTGTCTCTCAGCGTTATACTAGTACCTACGAGTGTGTAACTACTCCTGTATAACTGATCTGCCGTCGTCTCTTCCCCTTCCTCCATCATCTCTGTCTCTCAGCGTTATACTAGTACCTACGAGTGTGTAACTACTCCTGTATAACTGATCTGCCGTCGTCTCTTCCCCCTTCCTCCCTCATCTCTGTCTCTCAGCGTTATACTAGTACCTACGAGTGTGTAACTACTCCTGTATAACTGATCTGCCGTCGTCTCTTCCCCCTTCCTCCCTCATCTCTGTCTCTCGGCGTTATACTAGTACCTACGAGTGTGTAACTACTCCTGTATAACTGATCTGCCGTCGTCTCTTCCCCTTCCTCCATCATCTCTGTCTCTCAGCGTTATACTAGTACCTACGAGTGTGTAACTACTCCTGTATAACTGATCTGCCGTCGTCTCTTCCCCCTTCCTCCCTCATCTCTGTCTCTCGGCGTTATACTAGTACCTACGAGTGTGTAACTACTCCTGTATAACTGATCTGCCGTCGTCTCTTCCCCTTTCCTCCATCATCTCTGTCTCTCAGCGTTATACTAGTACCTACGAGTGTGTAACTACTCCTGTATAACTGATCTGCCGTCGTCTCTTCCCCTTCCTCCATCATCTCTGTCTCTCAGCGTTATACTAGTACCTACGAGTGTGTAACTACTCCTGTATAACTGATCCGCCGTCGTCTCTTCCCCCTTCCTCCCTCATCTCTGTCTCTCAGCGTTATACTAGTACCTACGAGTGTGTAACTACTCCTGTATAACTGATCTGCCGTCGTCTCTTTCCTCATCCAATTAAGAGATTTGCTAAGTTGACAGCCGACTGTGAATTCATAAACCATCTTACACAATTTCTTGTGTACCTTCTCTTTGTTATTATAACCTTATGACTTGCAGCTTCTTATATTTCTGACATTGTCTTTTAAAGTCTGTAAAGTATTTGAACTAAAACACTCCGCAACGTAAGTATTGTATGCCGTTTAACAAAGAAATTTCAAAGGCAGTTAAAGGTAGACATTCCACGTGCTTTTAAAACCATTGCAAAACCAGCGACCGAAAATAAAGAAAAAGGTGGCAAAGGGTTTCGTTACAGTCCGTTCATACAGTGAGTGGATTTCGGAAGATTGAACGAGAGTAGCGAGAGTAAACATTTCTGTTGCCTTTTCAACATTTGGATGTAATTTGTATAAGTAGGACCGACTTGAAAACAGAGTGGAGCTTCGTCGTAAAAGTCACCGTAATAGCCGGCTACTCTTGAAAGCAAGCCCTATACCGATAGCAGGGTCTCGGTAAACAATATTTGTAAAGAAACAAGCCAGTTGGTTGACAAGCGTGCTGTCACATTGGACGGCTGTTTATGCAAAAACACGACAGTAATGAGTCGATGACTGATGTCGTGACACCACCCGCTACCGCGCTGGGTCGATGTTTCTCGCCCCGGTAGTACACGGAGAGGACATGCGAGTGGAGAATTATCGAGACGTTTAAACGCTCCGATGTTTTTCGTAAGAACTTCGGTCCGAGCATGATGTTCTCGGGACGGCTAGTAGAGTGACTGACGTGATCTATGTTTTCAGTGCGGCGGTGTTGTTGACAAGGCGGCCCGATGTTTTCCGACGGCTAGTACCTGACGTGCTCATTCATAGCAGTTTAGGAAGCCACTGTGGCCCAGCTGCTGTCCTCTCCTCTACCTAACCTAACCTTCCGTTTCCTTTAGGGAGGATTCGCATTCTTTCCTTTCGTTCCGTTTTTGTCTGTTTTTACCGCGGTTCTTTGTGGGTCGCCGCGCCGCTTTCTAGATTTTTCCAGGCCCTTCATAAGCGAAACCTTTGAAATTACCTAAGTTTTAACCAAAACGAGGGAACGATCTGTAATTTTCCGTCCAACAATAAACGCTAACTAAAATTACAAATTCAGTAAAACTCCCATGCCTTGCGTTCGACCTAAGTAAACCCCAGCAAGGTCGTACAGTTACAAGTCGTAGTACTAAATGGTGGCCGGTTTGACAGAAAGCCAAGTATGCCCTTTTAACCAAATTGCTCAATTAAGGCAAATGCTTAACCCGCATTAAACGCCAGCATTCGTTAAACCGTGTTGCGTGGGTAACGGTGGCATCTGTTCATCCTATCCCCAGTAATGCGGGTATTTGTACCACCGATGGTGCCACAAATTAATTGATGCACGATCCAGACAGAGGACGCGAAGAAGTTCAAGCGTAGCTGAAGTAAATGATGGACGGAATTTGAAAGGTGTATTGGCTTCTAGAGAGCCCACTTGGGCCAAATTGATGACGAGTTTTCCAGCCCATGGGCAGCGGTCACAACAGCAGCATGGGCCGCGAGGGACCCGCTTTTATTCCCTAAGTTTGGAGGTCTCATTGTTGAGCTTCCCACGCCTCCCCCTCCCCCTCACTCCATGGGCGCCTTTGTTTGGACTCGGGTCGCAAGCACGTTGTCACACTGAGAAATCCATTTAGTCGAGCCAGGACAGATTGTCAAAACTGAACGTTCCACTAGAGCAGTTTATTTTTGAGAAGTAAGTCTTCATCATTAATCGTATAACACTAATCAATATTTAGGGTTGAATTTTATTTGATATCCTTAGAAAGAATAAAAAACAATGAATGTCTAGATATTGAAATACCTTGATCAAATGACCTTTTTTACGTTTTATTTTAATAACGTTATTACTAAAATAAAAAATTTCATTAATCTATTGATCGACGACATACAGTATTTACGGAAAATGTAATCAAGTATTTTATGTCACTTTAGTATTCAGCCTTCAGATTTATAGATGTGAAAATCATTTATCATGGATCTTTGGGATATATTCTTAATTGCACTCTCTTAAGAGTAAAGAATCTTTTTATTCGTTTTAAAGGTGTCTTTAAGTTTCAAAGTGGAGTTCAATATTATACCAATTTTTGTATTCTGAAGAGGAAAATATATAAGCGTCTTCTTGGTGCTTGGTTATAGCAGAGCGATTGTCTATACGGCCTCTATATCGGAAGCAGAATATAGAGACTCGTTCTATACGGTCTTGTTCAAGCAACAGGATATAGATACTCATTCTGTGTGGTCTAGTTGAAATATCAGGATATAGAAACTCGTTCTGTGAGGTCTCGTTAAAGTATCAGAATATAGAAACTCATTCTGTGAGGTATTGTTCAAGTATCAGAATATAGAGACTCATTCTGTGAGGTCTCGTTAAAGTATGAGATTAAAGATACTCATTCTGTGAGGTCTCGTTAAAGTATCATCAGAATATAGATACTCATTCTGTGAGGTATTGTTCAAGTATCAGAATATAAAGACTCATTCTGTGTGGTCTTGTTCTAGTAGCAAAATATAGACTTATTCTTTGAGGTCTCGTTCAAGGAGCAGAATATAGAGACTCGCTCCGTGTGGTCTCGTTCAAGTAGCACAATATAGAGACACATATCGGAAGTCTGCAGCCTCTCCCGTGCGACTATTGTTCAGCTGACCTCCGCGGAAGGCGTTGTCCACCTCACTCCCAGCCATGCTTCATGCGTGAGAGGAGGCCCTGTGCGTTACGCAACCAACAGCTACGCTGCGCTAGGACAGGAGACAGTTCCGCTGGGCAGCTGTTTAATCCCGGTAACGGTATCCTTTTGTTCTGACACCCCCTCGCTCCCAGCAGGAAGTCGCTACCTCTTCTTTTTGTGGCTTCGAGCTGCTAATCTGCTTGCCACTCAGTTACCGCCGGTTACACGTACAGTACTGCAGTGCAAATATTTGTCGGTGCATCCTACAGACGTGTCTTAAATATTGGGAAATGAACTGCTATCAGAATTACGAAACTTTTGAATTAAGTTCCCTCGAATATAAATTTCTCTTACTTACACAATTCCATGTGCATATTGGTCAGAGTTCGACTAGTCTAAAATATTTATTTTGTTGTCCATTAGTTGAAAAACCATCTCATCAGTTTTGTAGTGTACTAAATCGCTATCCAAAATACTTTCAAATTAAACAACATTTTTATCAAAATTAAGTAAATATTCTAACAGATACATATAGACACACTCAAAGTAAATAAAACTTCAACTGAGCGCATTAGTAAACGGCGGCTCTCTAACGGAGAGGTCACGAGTTCGAATTCTGATAAGGTCAATAAATATTTGTATGTAAGTGTGGGCCACTCTCCGGTAGAAACGTTTCAAATACTCAATTGAAATGCCATTGGCGTTGAATCCTCCTTAAAAATTGTTTTGGGAACTTGACTCACTTGTCTATATCATAGAACTAATCCATTTTTAGAGGACGGTTCTTAGAGCAAGCGTCACGTTATCCCGAGTCCATTTTCCACCAAGAGCTGCGGATGATCCATCTTTGAATAAAATCTATTCCAGATCCACTATTTTGATGCTTCCTGTGATTGTTGCTAGGGAGTGGTCGCCTGGAGGAGCAGCGCAGCAGCAGCTGTCCGTGGTGACCACGGTGTGGGGAGTGACCACGTCCACGCAGTCGGCGCCGCAGAACTTTGGGGCGGGTGGCGGCGGGGGGTACACGCAAGCCAACAAGCCGGGTGTCGGAGCCACGTTCCCGGGACCTGGGGGATACAGGCAGACCGCGCCGGGGTGAGTCACACTTTCCAGGCTAGTTAGAATGACCTTCATATGTGAGGTCAAGCTTGTTCATGTATCCCGTATGAGGATTGTGAGTGCTCATCCAGCCCAAAAGTTATTCAGGAACTCCCTGAATTTTACCCAGTCCTTGACAAAGCCTTGAAGATCGACCACTAAAAACGCCTGAAAGAATACCCTGAAATGTACCCCATCCATAAATGCCTGTAGGAGCGGTCGTAAGGCCGCCAAAAACGCCTGAAAGAATACCCTTTAATGTATCCCATCTATAAATACCCTTAGAAGCGGTGGTAAGACCGCCAGAAACGCCTGAAAGAATGCCCTTAAATGTATCCCATCCATAAATGCCCTCATGAGCGGTCGTGAATGTTCGTCTGACCTAGAAAGCCAAACTAGAACCTGAATTTTTCCAATACGAGAATAATGAGTAACACCATAAGAGGACCCATACTTTTAAAATAATATTTAATTGGATTTATACAATTTTAAAAAATTTATCCGGCCAGAAAAGTACCAAAAAGTTCACGATTGTTTTTGAGCATTTAATTCACAGACTATTATTTATCATTAATCCAATTTCCAATGCTAGAATAATAAGTAACACCATAAGAGGACCCATACAGTTAACTTATAAAATAACTAAGATAATATTTAATAGGATTTATCGTATTTAAAAAAATGTATCCGGCCAGAAAAGGACCAAAAAGTCCGCGATTATTTTTGAGCATTTAATTCACAGACTATTTTATTTATAATTCATGCAATCATCTCGTCCTTGACTACTAAGAATCTCCTCCTTGACTACTAAGAAATATTACGTCACCAATCAAGAACTAAGCGGTGACTGACTACGAGACTCCAGATTCACTACGCGTAGCTGAACATCGGTGACCTCGCGGTGTATGTCCGCCACTGAAGTTATCCCCGCCAAGCAATCCTCTCCTTGGCCGCAAGGACATCTCAAATAGTCCCCTGGAAATATCGTGGGCCCGAGTGATATTTCGATCGAGGTTTCTACAACTCGACGCCAAAGTCGAAGGTTCCGCGGTTGTGATTCTTCGATCCGTCGCTATTTTCGGCACGCCTGACTCCCTGCCAACAGCGTTTGTCGATGTTTGCACTTATTGAAACTCTTTCTCATTCGACAGTTTTGGTTCAATATTTATAAACCTTTATAGCATCTTTTAATTGAGTTTTAATTCTAAATTTCGTCATTTACCGCTTCAAATGTTTAAAATAGAAAACAGGATTTTTCCGGACATTTGCCATCGTTCAGTGAAACAAAAAATCAGTAACACTACGTTTCGAGATCTGCAATCTGATCTCTTCTTCAGGTAATTCTTCAATAATAAAATTCCAACAAAGAATTTGAAAATACAACGCCTTTGATAAAATAGAATTCTTATCAAAGGATTTCAAAGTACCGTTTTTTTTTTTTTTTTTTTTTTTTTTTTTTTTTCAAAAAAGTGTCAACAAATAAATAACAAAAGATATACTACACCTCAAACATAAAATTGCTAACAGCCCCAGGACAGGACAGGTTATAAATTGTAATAGTTACATTTGAATCATAGAAAGGAGTAAAAATGGTTTATATGTTAGGTTCCAAAATTCTTCGTCTTTATTCTACGTTTTTAGTAATACACATAATTTCAGGTGTATGCGTACACTAGGACCCATAAGATTGGATCACTACAAAATGTAACATTGTACAGAATAGTAGTGAAGATTGTACTGAAATGAAGAGCATCACTGGCCCTACAGTTCAGGGCTGCACCTTTCTCCTCGCCTATACTATCAACACATGTTTATCAATTAAACAAATATGTTTATCACCGATACTACACTAGAAGCGTCGTGCAGGTTTTCTCCGTTCAGCTTCTATAGCGTAAGTTTCTTTTCAATATATTTTTTGTTCCGTTTGAAACTGTTATTTATGCGTTATGCTTGTTTTAACCATCAAAAAATTAAGTTTTCGTTTATTTAGTTCTCGCGACTGAACGGCATTCGAATTACCGATAGGCGACATCAACGATTTGATCGTATTACAGAAGTGTGGATGTGGCAGTAACAATGTTTCACCATAATGCTCATCGTGTGGAAATTCTCGTTTAAATTTCTGCTCTTTTTTCCGAGTATTGCATATTTTGAACTTGTTTATTTCGAACAATCGCTTTACGTTTTTGTGAGTTTTATAAACTCTCCTGGTTAATGACTAATGATGAACTGGGCACAAAGAGGGTTCTTAATGAAAAATGAATAAAAAGATCGACGAAAATACTCACACTTCGAAATTGCAACAAGAAAGGAATTATTATTTGAAGTTTTCAGCACCATAAATGTATTTTAATATGTCCACATTGCGTAAGATGTTTAAACTTCAAAGTTCAAAGAAGCCAAATTCTAAACAATTGAACATTTTAATTTGCACTAACCTAACTATTTTCTATTTATTTTACTTCGATGCTCTCTTGCGTAGCTAAATAATACATATAAGTAAACTTAATATTGAGTAAACTAATTTGTTAATTCGGTTTAATTGAGTGTAAATATTTTACGTAAACATTGAGAACTTAGTAATTTTATGGCTATTTGGCTACAAAAAGCTAGTTACGAGCAAAAACAAAATTAATATTTTCTTTCATATAAAATTGGTGGATGTTTACATAGTTTAATGTTTGAAAATTGGCACGGCAGTAAACCAATACTTACATAAATATTAGACATACCATTTGGTACCATAATAATTAAATTTTATAGGTCTTGTAATTCAATTTATATTTATCTGAAATATTAATGTTAGTCAATTTTTAATAAATTTTCAACGGATTGAAATAAGTTAATGACATATTTGCTTTATCTGTATCTGAAAAGGATGTCGTCTCTAGGACTGTTTCATGTCATGCCATTTTTGTGGAAATAAAAATCAATGTTTAACAGGGAATAACATTTTGAAACCAAAGTAAATATTAACTTTTAACCCCGCGTTGATTCTAATAAGAATAGTCTAACAAAATCGCAAGTATGTAAATTTACAAAATTATGAGAATGTACTTTAATTATGGATGAGAATTTGAAATTATGTATTGATGTTTGCAATAAATTAGGTGCAGATTCCAAGTTCTGTATGAGGATACCCTGTATATTATTTGTGATTTTGAATAACTAGTAGCTTGTAGTAGTCACTGTATTATACATCTTATCGGAAGGAAACGTAATTTATATTCAATAATTAAAATTTAAAAGCCATAAATGAAACCTATACCCGTTGAACTGAGCTTTGAATGATATCTTCAATATTATAAAGTAGTTTTTTGATCACCCAATGCTTCGCCCACTTCCGGCCTGCCCCTAGATCGGACCGCCAAAAGTTAGGTTATGTTCGATTTTAGGTTATGTCCGCCCCGAGTCTGCCTCCAGACACAAGATCAGCTGACGCTAGCTCACCTGTTGTTCAAGGTCGATGCTGACAAGCCACGCGTTGCGGTGCTGGGCTGGTCGGCGATTGTTGGTCAGCGTATCCAATCGACCCAGTTGATCGCGGCCCACTTTGCCGACCTTATTGCTTACATCTTTACTTCCAGGGTCACCTCGGCGGCGCGCTTCCTATTGCACCGCTAGAGAAGGCGTGTGCAGCTCGCTGGATCTTTAATGGGCAATAACTTAGCGGGAATCGAATATAGAAAGGTAAACAAGTCGCAGTTTCGACCTTGTACACTTATATCCGTACCGTAAGTTTTAAAACCCGAACTACACAATCTTCTTTCTTCTCTTGTTGATACGAAGCATTGTTGGCTTTCTGACATTTTGTACCAGATGTAAACAGTGGTTATGGATCTACAATTTTACAACTATGTTTTTTTATTACTCAAGCCTACATCACTTAAGGAACGGAAGTATTGATAACACTATCACTTACTTGCACATGGTACAACTCCAACCGAATTAACTCAGTGATATTCAAATTTCCAACTCGTAGTGTAGTATGTAGTAGCATGTGACGGTCGCCCTACCTTTCCAGCGGAGGCGACAGTGGCGCCGTTATCAGTGATAAGCGGGAACCGTGGAGTGCCGCTCGCTCATCTGCATAAGGGTGACTGACCTGCGGTGTCTGTCACACTTATCCTGTCCGTCTGTCGCTCGCTCGCCCGTCTGTCCGTTCACAATTAAAAGTACCGTTCGCGAAAGCGCCGCTTTGGTGTATTGGACTGCCATAAGTGAAACGACTTTCTACAATATCGAGGACTGCCCTTGCTTCGAGTCGCGGGGTTCCGCAAGGAGCCTTCTTTGGCCCGGTGCTTTTCCCTCATCAAGTCTTCGCCGCTGTTTACGGCGACTTTCTAATTGTTAAAGTAGACTGGTGCACTGAGTGTCGACCGCTCGGAGAGAGGTGTAGGTAGTTTCAGGTGTCGTTGTAAAATGTTATGTTTTCGTTCATCGCGCGAGAACCCTAGTTTCTAAACGCTTCCGCGTTTCAATCGCAACATTATCACCCCTTCTACTCGAATTGCCTTTTTAAATAACGTTTTGCCTTAATAAACGTTTTCGGAAGTTTATATTGTATTTTTTATTATGCAATAAAATATTATTCGTGCCACTTATTTGAAATCGATTGACAATTTGATTTGGCTAGTGGATCTCGTCAGTGATAAAATGAATGGCTTGGTTCCATTGTGGGGATCAATTTCAAACCCATATTCAGTTTTTGGTGAACAATTTTCATTAAATTCATTCGATTTGTGTTATTAACTTGATGTTACTTTGTCGAATCCGATGTGCTTGTCTTTCTTTGCTTCTTCTCTCAATAGGTTAGACCAAATGTTTCCTTACCAAATAATGACAGGAAAAGGCATATGAAAGGCTACGACAATCATTAATAGTTGTCTGTTTTAAGATAACCGTAAGGCTGTTAAAAACAGTTTCAAAACTATTCATAAACTGAGATTTCCTCAAAAGCAACTTACAATACGAGCATATTGTTGTTTGAAATTCCATTGTGTTATATATAACTCAATCCTAACCCTTTACCACCCCTCAACATGTACGCTGGCGTTATTACAGAGTAGCATTACAGTCCTTTCCCGTTCTGTCTTTGACACTTGATTAAGAATGTTTATACTCCAGTGTCATCTTGCTTCAGATGGAAGCCCGGTTCCTTCAGTGTCATGTGGTTGGTAAATTACGTTCCCAACAGGGCTTCCATCTTGCCTAGCTCATCTTCGTGGCCTCTCATCGTAATTCTGTCAGTGATGAGTATTTTGTAGTGAATATCAAAACAGCTAATTCAACAATTTTTAATCGCCGGGTTTTGCAGTGGTATGAAAGGATAACAATACAACCGCCTCCCCTAATGCTTATCTCCGTGAGGCCAGTCGTACCACTATCTGGCCGTAGATAAGGTGGAGGTACTCTAAGAGCGATAGCGGTATGGTTATTGTTCAGAGTACAGCGAAGCGTAGCATGTTTCAAGAAGCGCGCGTGAGTGGTTGTAAACCGGGAGCTAGCTCAACATCACATCATGTACAGGTGCGGCTGTCACTTATCTACGTATTACGTCAATGTCGCTGCTGCGGCTGCGGCTGGGATCCGCCAGACCTTGGACGCCCTCCGCGCCGCCACGCCGCCGGCTACCACTTTTCATAAGTCTGCCTTCAACTGTCACCTCATCTGTCCTCAGCGACCTTCGGAGTTGTTTGACAACAAGGGTCTCCAGTCTCCACGGTGATCGCTCCACGGAAGAAACCATCCAGTTTCACAATGAACCATGTTTATCCTGTCCTCATCGAAGAGGAAGTCAAAATCGAGTTGGTCATTTATTATACTTTTCGCTTGTACTTTTTTGAGGTCTTCCAATCTAAAGTCGTTTTCGACTATCCAAAACTTGATCACTTCGCTTTGGGATCCTCTCAACCATCAATTCGATACTTCAAATCCTGTAAAAGTTGTCCTGTTGACAGTTTGTAGGTTTGAACAACTTTATCATCGGGTGTCATTGCCAAATACAGTTACACTACTGGAAGATCTTGCGTTTGGGATGATCAAAGCACATGATCATCAAATACGGATGCTTATCGATAATTAACGAAGATTTTCATCAAATAGTGGATTAGTTATCTCTCTCTCTCTCTAAAATAACATCGGCATATAGTTTACAGCGTTGCTTGAAATGCAAAAGCAAAGCGGGCCGTTGTTACAAGAGCTCTGAATGCCTGAAACTTAAAGATACGTTCTAACAGATTAGTTTTAAAGAAGGGTATTCGGTAAACCTTCATAGAATATTTCAGACAATTGTAACATCAACGAAATTGGTTGGTAATTAGTAGCATCAATCTCTACAGGTAGAGCCGCACATCGATAATGTAATGCATAAAGGTCAACAATGTTTAAAGCGCGTATTGTTTGTGAATACTTCAGTGATTATATTCAGCAACTGAGTAAACTTCCTTTGGTGCGAGCTCCGATCGCAATATTTCGCTTCCAATTTAGGAGGGATATTCTTAGGAAGATTTCAGTAAGATTGCATCATCACAACCCCAGTGTGATTTACTATCTAAATTTTCCCATTTCGACTCTGGTACAAAGACAGAAATCCTTCCCGTGTGGTCGACCCCGTTGCCTCCACGGAAATCGGCAATTTGGAAACAATAACAGGGCCGACCGCAGTTATCCAACCGCCCCACAATTCCAGGCTTTCAATTTGGGCGGAAATCGGCGCGATGGTGCCAGATGCGCGCGAGGGTCTCTCCTAGCCACCTGACGCCTGACGTGTCTGTGCTGGTGCACTACAATAGCAGTGAAAGTTGACCAGAGGTTTCACAATGATCACTTACGCAGGCGCTGTGACACAGCCTCGGCAGCAAATGCCGCCTTGGTTAGAAATCCTTTTTAAGATTTATTCAAATATTTTAGTATTTTAGTAAATATTTTTTAGTCAAAAATTGTATCCCTCAACATTGAAATTGTTGTACGTTCAACTTATATTATTATTGAACACCGTACAAGAATAAGAAACACATCTTCAACCAACAAATATCGTACAGCTACAAAAACCACTCTTGGTTTCAACCAGAAAACATCTTGTAGGCTACAAAATAGTTCATACAATATGTGCCAAATAGTATGTCCCAACTCGGAACATATTACTGTGCACATATGCGCTCGTTTATCACCGTATCTACTACCGAGCGCTCGCCAATGTACTGTAGTAGAGCTGCTTGCCACCGTAGTGTGAACTACGTCATCTGTTTGTGTGCAGTGCGACCTTCACACGCGCGCCGTCAAACCCGAACCTAATGGTCGGAATATTTAACTAAGCCTTATTTCATATGTATTTGAATTAAATTCTGCCTTGGTTTTTATAAATGTTTCATTTAGCTATAGCGTTTACAATTCAGAACTTTCTTTTTGTGGACGCTAAAACAATAAAGAGCATGGGCTCGAAAACTGTTCCTTGTGGTAGTCCAATACAAGATTTTCTTACTGATTCGCGCGGATCGAAATAAACGATCAACTAATGATAAAAGAAGACAATTTCTCTTACTTATTCATAAATGATAGTTTGTACAACGTAACCAAAATATTTTTCGTCAAAATTCGAGCTTTTAACGCGATATATATTAGCGAAATCCCGATTTCGACTGGCCCACAGTGATTGACAAACACACACAGCCCGGCTGAGCCGAAAGAGTAAACAACTCGGGTCAATTTGACAGAAGGCCCCCACAGTAGAATCGATTACTTGTGATAGGGCTATATTAATTAAGCCGACAGCTCCCACGGTGGGGGTAACTCCGAGTGACGGTGTCCAAGAGGGACGCGCCCCACTGAACCAGTTGCGCCCTAAAAATCAATAGTTGACAAAGGCGCGGGTGAATCACTCACGGTGGGACGGTCGATCCCTTCGCGGCCTACTCATCGTCGATTTAAAGTTCCGAGGGATGAGGGGGTTGGTGGCGGGAGGGTATGAACTGTAATTGGCAGTCTATTATAATGATTGGATTAGACTATATAGTAAGAGTATAAAGAGTGATATAAACCCTAAAAATCGCTAATCACCGATTTTAGAATAATAAGCAAAATCATAAAGCGATATTTGGATAAATTTACGCTGAATTTATGAGAGGAATACGCAGTGCTTTCTTCTCTTCGTGTTTGTTCTGAAACGGAAAGAGGAAAAATCAAACGGGTGAAGATAGTGCTTGGTAATGAGTTGGCATATGTTGTATTGCTTTGCATACAGGCATAAATAAACAGAATTACACACCTGCGTTGACTTTGTCTGTTACACAGCAGTTCTAATTTTATTCCATGGTCAGAGTTCAAACACTTTTGTTATATGATTAGGCTGCAAGTTTTATTACTCTAGCTCTTAAATCCCGGCTGTATCATATTTGTGACAATTTCTTATCAATGATACCTCGTGTTCTTTTGACAAAGTATCCAAGTCTAAATAGTATTCACAAATTACCCTTGAAATGTTTTGTCTACTCTGGAATGAACCGTCTCGTATTATTTCGTACCAATTCACGTATTATGATGCTTTATGTGTACATTAAAATAAACCAAACAAAAGCGAATAACTCTTGGGACGTCTAAACAGATTGAATCGCTAAACGAAGACACTTGTAAACATCATAATAGATCGCATTCAGATAAGGAAACGCAAGCGATCTGGGAACTATTCACAATACGGAATCCATGTGAAATCTCGGCACTCTGCTGCCCGTCGTCACGGTCATGGGCAGGTGACCTCCTGTGCCGGCCACGACGACACACTGACGTAATTGGGTCGATGGGGGGAGGATAAGATGACCGTTGAAGGAGCCGAAGAGATGATTTTCTCCGGATCTAGGCTTGTAGGTTGCCGCCGTCGAGCGCGCTCCGCGGGGAAAGGACTAATAGTCCTGGGCGGCCCGTGATGGGTGACGCGGGTCACAACCTATTTACCCAGCATTGTTGTCCAAGTCCCGCTTCGCGCCTTTCTTCTCCGACAAATAATACTCGGGTGACAAGAGTAAATCGACTGGTAGAGCACTCGGTTGGCCTCGAATATAAATCATCGGCGAACAATACGCACTTTAAATATTGTTGGCCTTCATGCAATACATTATCTCTCTACCAGTAGAGAGATTGACACTACTAATTACTGACCGACCAATTTCGTTGATGTTACAATTTTGGCAAATTCTCTGAAATATTCTATGAAGGTTATTAAACGAATACCCTTCTTTAAAACTAAACGGTCAGAAGGTTAAAACGTATCTTAAAGATATGTGTGGTTAATAATACAGTACAATGGTTTTATTTTTAACTAAAAAAATAAAAGATTTTCTTCCAAATTCTAAACGACTTTTTGATATTTTTATCTAGTGCGAATACACAACTTAAATGCTTAGTTTAACTTTAAAAGTTCCTTATTATTACGTGTTCTAAGACGTAATAATTTCACAACTAAAGGTGCATGAAACAATTATCACATTTCCTATTATAAACTAAATTGATGTAATTGATTTGTTGCGTCTATTATATTGTTTGATTGATTTTCTTCAATTAGGCACGGAATGTTCACAGTCAATAATTTTAGGGAAGTAGGATTTGTCACAAAGGTGTTTAATCAAAATGCCAGTATTTAGTTTTATTTAAACGTCTAAACACATTTAGTACTTGATTTTAGTAAATGTGTTAACGTCTAAACACATTTAGTACTGGAATCAGAGCCTGGAGAACCGAGCCGGGCTGGAGCTATTGTGCTGCTATCTGTTGGAATGTATTAGAGGACTCCGTGTCCAAGAATGTCGCCCACGTCTGGGTAGTGTTTGGTCGCCCTCAGCATGCCGCCCACCGCCGCGGCCTGTCTCTCTCTGTCTCTGTCTCCATCTCTCTCACACCTGCCGGCCTCTCTGTCTCCTGTCGCGGGCTCATACCCTACACCGTGGTCAATGGACGCCGGGAGTCAATGGAACCTGACGACCCACGGGATTCCAGAGCGAGTCTTGGGAGTACCACAAGGATTCATTTTAGGACCTCGCTTCATCACTACTAATTTGTTTGTGAGGTGTTTTTGAATCTTATGAATGTGTTTCTTGAAGATACACGGGTTACGGGTTAAATCCTCTCTGAATAGCCAACTTTATACACATAACACACTACTTCTCCTGTATGTGATATCCGAGAGATCCGTTAATCCAAACATGCCCTGAAGATATTTCAACGGAACTAGCCTCAGCAAGTACATCCTCCCGGTATCCCCGGATCTCGAGAATTGCCACTCTCTTGTAAGGCAGTGTCCTCCCTTTTCTTTTCTAATGACATCCTGGCGTACGGTTAGAACAAACCGATTGTCTGGTGGGAGGGGGGAGGGTATGTAGGTTAGGTGGACTGTAGGCCGCATCAAGGCTGACGGGATGTGCAGGCCGTGACGATTGCTGCTGCACCGACCCGACCGGGCCGTCACGAACTCAATGCTGCCGTTTGCTGCTTCTCGGTCAACCGAGCTATTACATTTGCGAGATCCTCTCTTTCTCTTCCCCCCCCCTGTCTGTTCCTACTTCTACTCGACGGTAACTGTGAATGTGATTGACCCCTGGGTGGGCATTGGTTCAGTAATTTGGTCTTCATTTCTCAGCCCTCAATCTCCCTAAGATACTATAGTGGACATCGTAATTCTTGTTGATGAAATCTTGAGGTTCCGTTTGGTTTTCAATCTCGGACTAAAAGTCAATTTTCGTCTCGGTATTAACTGTCCTGAATTGTGGGACGAATTTACGCATAAATTGAAGCCTTTTAATTCATTATTTTCTAACCTACAAAGTCTTTGAAGTACTTTGAAGTTTATTTTTGAAGATGGAGGGATTGTGAAGGAAACAGGGTTTTTCCGGACATTTGCCATCGAACAGGGAAAAAATCAGTAACGCTACTTTTCGAGATCTGCAATCTGATCCCTTCTTCAGGTTAAGAACTAACCCAACACGGTTTTTAATTAAATGCAAGTTTTAGAGTAAGTGGAGTTAGCACACAACATGGTGGTTGTGATTCCTGACTTATGCGTGTCAAGACGCTCTGGTATGATTCGTTTATTTCAACTAGTTTGTAATTATGTGGTAGGTTAGTTATTTACCTGAAGAAGAGACCAGATTGTAGATCTCGAAATGTAGTGCTATAAAGTCTGTGCACCCGTAACTTTCTTTCTTGAAATTCTTTACGATGGACAGTTTCGTTGAAGGTGGAGTAATGACTATACTAATTCAGTAAGTGGCCTAGCAAAAGACCTTGATATTGTTTTGTTGTTGTGCCTTTCGATTTGGTTGTAAATTTAGACAGTTGCACTGTACAAATATTTGTGTTTTGGGAAATTCCAAATTGATTTGAACCAAGTTTTTATTCACGGATTGTTGTAATTGTTAATTTCTGGAAACGGCCACGGATTTCGAGTGCCCAGACCTCGCATGCGGCACCAGCGGTGTGACCTTGAATTATCGCAACGTCCTGCAAAATAGTGGCCACTGAAATCGTCCCATGAGTCCCACAGGAAGCACAGTGTAGCTCGTGTCAGCGTGCGCCAAGGGCATGCCAAGGTTCTGCCACTAATGGCATTTCAATTGTTTACTCCTCCACTTCCTCGTGGTCAGCGAGGTTCTGGTGTAGTACGACCTCTCTTGACCGCTTCGTCATCATCTTCACCACCGCGCCGCGCGGTATTTACATAACCGACTTGTTGATCTCAGACCTGTCTCTGCCCAAAGCCCGGATTACACAGATTCGATCGGAATTTAAGCTAAAAATATTTGTTCTTTTCTCGCAAGAACTATGTATAAAAGCACACGTTCTGTAGTTTTCCATACTGTTGTTTTTTACAGCCGAATTTAATTGAACCACATTTAGATATCTTCGGTTTGCTTCCTGCTACAACAACAGTGATAAAGCTTTCATGAAAGTTTTTTTAAAGAGCTTTCTTATTTTGATATCACTAATAATATTCACAAACCTGCTAAATCATTACTTTAAATGTGTTTTATGAAGGATGTTCCATGTCATTAATTGCCAATCCAGTTTTTCTCCAATCAAATGAAACTTTAAGCGAATGTTCAATGTTTTTTCTATTGGCAAAATCAGTTTTTGAAAGAATTGACACGTGCCTTTTTGGGCCTACCTTTGAGTTAGGTCACTATAGCTACTGCACTAGCTGAGGAATAATCGTCGCCTATGTTTACGTAACGTCGTGGCACTACTTGCGCGGTTGACCCTCTTCTGGAGCACCGAACGCAGGTCGGTGGACGACTTAGAGCGGCGCTCAGCGGTGGTGACCTCGGTGACCGATTCTCTGCCAGAACAATGGCCAAAGAAATGGTAATGGTTCCGTTACAGTGATATGGTGCCCCAGTTAGCCACTAAATCCCCGCGCGCGCTCCGGCCGCTATTGGATTACGAGGCAAAAACCGACCTGTCGCGACTCTGCACTACGAGCGAGTTGACAGACTGTACCCAGCGACCTACCCGAGAATCTTGTGGCCAGACCCATTGCTCCAGCGACCTATCCGAGAATCTTGTGACTAGACCCATTGCTCCAGCGACCTATCCGAGAATCTTGTGACCAGAGCCATTGATCCATCGACCGTTCCGAGAATCTTGTGGCCAGACATTGCTCCCCTATTTCAAGTTTATTTTGAGTTTTAAAATTACAAATGATTTTTTTATTATTTAAATATTATGAAGGAAAATGTCACAATGAGTTTTCACTGTGATACTGTCTGCCATTGCTCCTCTCTGTGCACATCCTGTGTCTGAGGTAGCCTCCAGTGCCCATGGTGATCAAGGCTAGCAGGTCTACCAGACCTTCCCACACCCACAATATCCAACTTTGTATTTTTATTCCTGTTTATCCACACTTATTTCATTCCTCTGTTACATTCTGGTTTCTTCTTTATTTCTATACATCCGATGGCTTTGTATACAATCCAATTCAATAATTCATTATTGTCGTTATTTAACAATTATACAAAGTGTATGACATACGTCACTAATCCTATTTTCAGCCAATAAGCTTCGTCATGTATAAAACATTTAAAATTAAATAAACATTTCAAATAAATACTGTAATAATAAAATTTATTCAATGAATTTTACAACTATATATATAAAATTTACACATATTTTAAAATCTTTCATATAAACTGAGTCGCACACCCTTCAGCTCCCCACGTCTTTCAGCTCTGACAACGTTGGGTGCTGTGTTCCCAGGAACTCGCCCACGGAATAAAATGTGTTGGCTATTAAATATTCTTTCAACGCCCTTTTGAATTTTGATTGATTTGTGATAGATTTGTTTATTTCTGGTAAACAGTTAATAAATCTGACATCCATCTGATATGGTAAATGGCCATGAAGCTGTAGCACGTGTTGAACAACTCTGTAGTTTTCTCCAGCTCTTGTATGCACCCCACCCATACGTTATAGATAACGCATACGAATGTAATTGATTCAAAACTGTTTATAATGTTCTCTTTAGTATGTTTTAAATTCTTTTGCCGCAATAAATGTCATATAAAATGGGCTTAACTAATGAAGAAATCAAACTGAAAGAATTCGAAGGACTTAATTTGAAAATGACTTTTCCCAAATCTCCGCTGTTACATCTTCTACTAACCGGTCCTTCGTGATTTATGATCTTCGGCTTCTGTGATTGATGGCCCACTTTTACCCGATGTTGCCTAAAGGTTACTGTGTCATCGTCGCTTGTTGTTGCTTGCTACGATTTCGCATTACAAGATGAGTTGCACCTTCGCCTGTCGCCTTGAGCTTGTTCAGTTCGTCTATTGTTTAATATTCAGTTTTATTTAATTTTTCTGTTAATGCATTTGAAGTAAGAGCGAGGGTTCGTACGGGATACAAAAATGGTTCATCATTGTATGCCAGTAACTGCTTGAATAAACACTTCTGATTTATAAAATGGGAACATTGATCTAAGGAAAGCCTTTGACACCACCCAAAATCCCTCACGAGCAGACAGCTCGCTCGATCAATCCTTGCTTATAACGGCTATGGCAAAAGGGTGCGTTATTCTTGTCTCCAATCAATTAACACTTTAACAGTCGCATTATCGACGGCTAAATCCACAATAGCTTGGTGCCGCTCCCACAGACCGCCGCCGGGACTTCTCGGTGTAACATCGATCACTCTTCTCCGGCAGCGTCACAGCCGCGCTCATGTTATCCACGTAACGTCTGCGCTCCAAACAAACAAGAAACTGAGGCCTTTGTGATTGACCCTTCTCTCGGATCATTCATTCGTCATCGGCAACCCTTCAGGAGCCGACTCCCCCCCCCAGCCTACCGCGCGACAGCTAACTGTCGAGGCCGCTCCCACCCCTCCACTGCTCACTTACAGCTCCAACATCCAATCATCGATCCCATTGTGGATTGTTGATCCAGCTGAATGAGACAAACGTTCATTTTAATTGTCATTGCCCTTGTTGAAGCCCATACTTTTGTGTTTTTAGCACTGTGATCTGTAGTTACGCAGTAATTATGCTGTGCTGTTTCCATGTGCACATGCTTTTCACGGAAAATTTGAACACGGCTTTATATCTAAAGGATTGTATATTATCCAGGAGTTTTAAATTATTAACACGGATTAAGTTTCAAATAACACGTTATCTCGTAATGGTGGAATGGAAACAGCATGAAATGTCCCACTCTATAGGACGCTTTCGGCGGCATGGCGGGTTCACATGAATGAAAGCGTTTATCTAGGTATAGGAATAAATTATGAGTTTCTTGTCAAATATTGTCCGACCGGCTCGCTATCAGTCTGTTTGCTTTTTCTCTTCCTCTCCGTGTGTGTTTCTCACCGAGTATCGAGAGGAATCTCTATACAGGTGTTCCTCAGGGTTTAACACTAGATCCAGTTTTATTTATTCCACTGGTGATTTTTATTCTGTACAGTACGTGTAGATTTATTATGTATGTAGATTATACAAATTTATTTTTATATCGGTTATAAAAATTACATACATGGTTGTACATATAAAAGCGATTTGAGGGGATAGTTCAACAACTATTAAAAGCCGATTGCAATTATGCCTCTTGAGTCAATTTTTTTTAAATATTACTATACTGAATGCTTTATTAAAAAGAGAAGTATGTCTATACAAATATTGTCTGATAATTATGTTTAATTGCTTGTTGAATTATATTTTCAATAAAGTATTCATTATAGTCATATTTTTAACATGTTTGACTCAGGAAGCATAATTGAAATTGGCTTGTAATTATTAATTGTTCATATTCCATCAAATCAGCTTTGTATGCACATGAGTGCCATTTTTATAACGCTGCGCCGGTGTGTGCGTAATGCTTCCGATAGCCGAATAAAACGTCGTGTTTGCCGTATTTAAACAGGTCAAAGCAACAACTTATATTTCATCACTCTTGTGTGCTCATTATGGGAGACTTCTGGGGGAAGTGACGGATATGGGGTGAGTGAATTAGGGGGTGACGGCGTGACCCACCGAGGGTTGTTTTCAGCTTGCTTTCCCCTCCCCCTCCCCTCTGCGCAGACCACCGCCACTCTCCCTCCCCACATCCGCTCCTGTCCGTCCGTCTATCTTTATATTGATTTACCGCTAGGATTTGATCCGTTATCGCTACTTCCAACAAGTGTTTTATCGTGACGAAAACGTGAGAATCTTTGAAGCTTTCTGACCTAGAGTGCTGTTTGAGAAGAAAAAGCTGTTCTCTATGGGCTCTTTTTCCCTTCTTTTTTAAGGCTCAGCGTTACCTATGCCTGCCTTGATGTTCACTGTTTTTATTAGCATAGTACACTAATTGTCGTGTCTGTACATGATGGGACCTCCCCGGAATTTGAACCCGTGATCTCTCAGTTAGAGAGCGGAGACTATATCCATTAGCCTACGGAGGAGGACCTCTATGGGCTCTATGAAATCATCCGCAGGGTTCTAATGGCATATCTTGAGCCCTTTCTTAGTTTCAACTTCATATTTGAGTGCAAATATATTCAACCTGCGTTGTCCATTATTTTATTTAACACATCGCTTATGGATTTACAAGTCCAGGCAATGATTAATTTCCATGAGCAGAAAGGAATTGTTTGTTCTCGTCAAAGAAGGACCGATACCAGAGCAAGAAGCAGGACGTAAGATGACAAGGAAGTGCTATGACACCGGGGCTAATCGACCAGAAACGTATCGAAACTCCGGGTCGATATCCTAAACAATCGAATAGTCATTGTCACCAGCCTCGGTGTCCGGGCCTCATTCAAATCCTTTTCAGGCGGAGCGAGTTGTTCACTGTTCGGAGGTCGGTATTGTTGCATCCTCAGTTTGTTTTGCCCCTCCCCCCGTGCCCCCCGGACGGAACCGGTCCTGTAGTAAATCGCCGCCAGGCCGCAGCACCTCGGCGACCTCATCGGTTATCGATTCGTGTAAAATTGACGCTTAAACGCCGCGTAATACCGGCGTCGAGGGGACTCACAATCGCGCGGACAAAATATTTTCCTTGTCTCCGCGTGGAGGGGGTACTCGCTACCGAGAGGGGGGTGTTCCTAGTTTGTCGATATATAACAATACGGATCCCTCCCCTCCCAGAGGGCTATTATGGGCTTTGTTAATCATTGTTGAGTTTTTTGGACTCACGCAGGGAGCCGCATCTGTCCCACATCCGCGGGGCTGTCAATTATTACCAACATTTTGGCAGATTTCGTGAGAATAGCCGTATTTCTCCCTTGTCGGCAGATTAGGCGGTTTCATCGTCGTCAAACGTGATCGGTTGTGATTTTATCACCGGTTTTGTTTTCTTTTCACGCACCCCTGGCAGTATAACCACCATTGAGACTCGCGCAGAAAGTTACAACGTTAGAATGATTTTATTACTTGATTCCTAAACTCCCCATAGCTTCTCCAATTCCCGCGTCACCCAGAAAACTGCTCCCTTAGACCCGTAAATGGGTTTGCGCCCGGTACCCAAAGTCCGACAGGAGTGAAATGTTACGAAACTCGCCAGGACCGAACAGTAGGTGGAGCCCGCGCGTGAGATATGGGCGAAACCGGGAGAAAGTGCGAGCGAGAACTGTTCTATCCAGCGAGAAAGCTGCCCACGCAGTTCTTGCTGCTGGACGGCATTGCTTCCTATTTCGGCTTCGGGTCGCCTAATCTGAGGATCTGCCCCGGATCCGTCTCGAGGTCAACGCCGCCGAACTCTCCTGCCGGTAGAGGATATGGTAGAGAGACGTCACTACTTATACACAAGGTATCCAGGACTAATCCATACCAGTTGCGTTGGCAACCACTTACACACAAGATACCCAGGACTGAGCCATATCAGTTGCGTTGGCAACTACTGATACACAAGATACCCAGGACTGAGCCATACCAGTTGCGTTGGCAACTACTGACACACTAGATATCCAGGACTGAGCCGTACCAGTTGCGTTGGTATCTTCTAATACACAAGATACTCAGGACTGAGCCATACCAGTTGCGTTGGCAACCATTTACACACAAGATATCCAGGACTGAGCCATATAAGTTGCGTTGGCAACTACTGATACACAAGATACCCAGGACTGAGCCATACCAGTTGCGTTGGCAACTACTAACACACAAGATACCCAGGACTGAGCCATATCAGTTGCGTTGGCAACTGCTTTATGGTAAATTTGGTCTTCTCCTCTCAACAGGTACTGTAACCCACCGACCATACTGCAGCCCAAGGTGCCTGCGGAGGTGTGAAAGTGAAGGCGCTGACACCGGAGCCCCGACGATCTCGTAGCCCACGCGGCAGTGCCAGGTCGGCTCGTGCGGTATGTGACACGGGATCGAGCGACTTTCACCGGATAAGCCGAACCTTGAGTTAACAGTCCCCCGCCGGCCAGCCGCCCGCTATCAGGCGTATTCATTAGGCGCAGGCTGGACTGATAAATAGTATTACAGACCGCCTTATCACTTCCTGTGTGTAGCCGCCTGCGTGGCACGTCCTTACCGTTGTAAAGTCAATTGTGCTCCAAGTTCTTTCCTGAGAAATCTTCTCCAGGAGTTCTTCTATGATCAAGACTAACCATATGCTCAACACACTTTGTAATAAATTGAACAATTCTTTTAAAAATCTATTGTAAATCCTCTATATTAGATGCTGAATGTTTAACTTAAAATTATGGAACGAACCTCCCCCCCCCCCAAGGACACGGCAGGACTAAGCCAAAGGGTTACCGCACAGACGGTCAGATATATGGACTGAATGGCGTTTGATTTCGAAATCAATACAAAAATCACCCTTGGACCAAGAGGAACGTATGCATCAAATTTCACACCTCTAGGACCTTTCTCTTAAGTCTTTTCAATTCAGTTAAATTTTGGAGGTTCATCCCCCCGCCCCCGAACTTACCTTGGGTGCGCTCCTGCGCCAATAACCATCTCAGCAGTGTGTGAAATATCGCGAAATGCGAAAACCCAGCATGAAATATCTCCGCTTCAAGAAATAGTGTTTTTTTAATGTATCAATGAACCGTATAAAATTAAATTGACGCTAAAGAAAAAAGCATTGAATAAAAATTTATCTTCGCTTGAATAAGTATAAAATGTTCTAAACGCAAACAACGTCTGATTTTTAGCAAATGTTAAAGTCCAGTCTATACTTTTACAACCTTTTGTTTATTCTCATTTACACTTAACATCTGTAACGACGTATTCAAAATTTCGGGTTGATGACATATAAAACATTGAGATCGACTTAAAAATCACAGCGGGACGAACGTTTTAAAAGCGTTATCCAGCTCATAAATTTTCAACAGTAGCTATTAGGTCCGCAGTAAATGCCGGCAACACGATTGTTCGAGAGTGCTGTAAAATATCTAATTTAGAAAAACCTATTGTTCCCAAAGTGACACTATTAAATCACTGTTGATCGTTTGCAAGGTAAAATTGGATTTTCTGTTTCCTCAATTCAACGTCGTCCTCCCACCTCGCGTGCTTGTGAGTCCAGCGACCGCAGTTGTGCTCCAGCGAGTAACTCCAGCTCCAGTGGGGACTAATTGAGCAGAAGCTGGAACTGGAGAACCGTCCGAGGAACCGACTATTTCCATAGCCACAGTAACGGGTCCGAGTTATCATAACTGTTCAGGGAGGCTCGCTCGGTCTTCACGTTCTTCCGGCGAGGTTCAGTTACTCTCCAGATGTCCTCTATCAGACTTGCACATCCTGGAAATTCAGGAGACCTCTAGAAAATTGAAAGATTCACTGTGTTAATATTTGTTAGTGGGGTAACGGGTCCGAGTTATCATAACTGTTCAGGGAAGCTCGCTCGATCTTCACGTTCTTCCGCTGAGGTTCAGTTACTCTCCAGATGTCCTCTTTCGGACTTGCACATCCTGGAAATTCAGGAGACCTCTAGAAAAATTGAAAGATTCACTGTGTTAATATTTGTTAGTGGGGTAACGGGTCCGAGTTATCATAAATGTTCAGGGAAGCTCGCTCGATCTTCACGTTCTTCCGCTGAGGTTCAGTTACTCTCCAGATGTCCTCTTTCGGACTTGCACATCCTGGAAATTCAGGACCCTCTAGAAAATTGAAAGATTCACTGTGTTAATGTTATATTTGATATCCGTTTCAATTGTAGATGCTCATCCGGGAAGTTGCTGAAGGACAATTGATTTACAAAGCAATCGTATCAAAGACAACATGACGGATTTCCCCCGGTCTATTAGTATTCAAAGTCCGTTGACGAGGGGCTGAGGGCTCCTACAATAACTTGACTCGCTGACGGCTCTATCCCACCTATATATAATGACCGGTAATGTTTGTAAGATTGTGTACTTAAGCTGCAAAAACTCCCCTCCCCGCGCCGACCCAGCCCTTCTCGGAGTCACCGCTTTGTCGATCTCTGTAGCCTTGGAACAACCTGTAATTATTGCACTGGGCTCAGTTGTTTTGGGGGTTTACGGTGTGTGGGAACCTCCGCGTGAGGGTTAACTGATTTGTAAAATTTGAGCTAGTGACTTATTCCTCGTCGAATATGTTATTTTTCTTTTATTCGTTTTACTTTTTCTATTTCCTTCGCAGACATACCTTCTGTAAACACGGATTTGGTAACTGTATAACCTTTTCCACAGTTAAAGAATGTCTTCTTTACTTTCATTGACTAAACTAAGTTATGGGATTGTATGCTGGGGAGGTACGTATATATCCACGCTTCATCCTCTCATTACATTTCAAAAATCCTTTATCCGCATTATTACTAAATCAAATAAGACCAATCATTCCTGGCTACCATTTTTAAATTTAAAAATACTCCCTTTACGAAATCTTTACATATATAAGGTATTGAAACTATTTTTCATAAGAAGCTCAAACCCGGCCCTCACACGTAATATTAGATATCATTTCAGAAGTTTGCTTGTTCCGGTTCCAAAGCCTAATCTAACTGTTTTCAAACATGTTTTACTTTTAATGCTCCAAGATTGTCTAATCTTATTTCCGTTTAAATATATCATTTAGCACCGTAAATAGTTTTTTAAAAGTTTAAAAATGTTTTTATTTTCGTTGGATAATTGCGAGTGCTTTCTGAGAATTTTTGAATGAAATAATGAATAACGTGTATATTTTTGATCATTTTTATTACCTTTTGTCAATAATTCTAATTAATCTTTTTTTATTTTTAAATCCATGACTTGTTTTACAGATTTGTATGGATTTGTTATTAATATATTATTTATGGAGCAGTTCAATCCTTCTTTGAATTTTGTTTTATTGTGTTAGTTAAATCTGATGTGCATCCTTCATCGGGCTTTTGCCTACTGGATGTTCCATTTTATTTCACAATTACTTAGTTTTGTTTTTGTTGTAAGTTCTTTTTTATTGTTAAGTTTAAATTTACCTTGTTTGAAGATTATATCATTTTTTAGTTTGTCAATACTTCATGACCTATGGTTTTATATTGTTTGATGTTTTTGTTTTGTATAAATCTCTTGTAAAATTTGTTAATACTGTGAAATGGAATCTTTTTTTAAATCAAATTAAAATGAAACAGTACAGTCGGGTACCGTAAAAATTGTCTCTGCATCTTTTCTTAGTTATATGGTTGTAATATACTACCCATTTCTTCTCGGTTGTATTTTCCCTCGCGTCCCTCGCTCCTTATCTCCAACAGCTGACCTTACAGCTGGTCTCGATGACTCAGGTCATTAAATCGCTGATTGCGCATTCCTTCTGCATACCTCGTGCCGCTTCCTTCTCGTCACTTCCACAGCATTCCTTCGAGCAATGGTAATGCAGTTCTTGTGACGATATCTAAGCTCGAGCTATTGTAAAGTGATTATCGTAAAGTGATCGTAGTTTGCTGGAAGTGCGTAGATTTTGTGCATAGTAAAGGTTGGTGTTACACATTGTACCCATTCTAGTAATGAGCATTTAATCAATGAATCTTTTGTACGATGGTTCAAAAGTGTTGTAATTTTATGGCTGAATGCAGTTCAGGAATGCAACCCAAGGTGTAACCTGAAAAAGACGATAGCAACTCGTATGAAACGTCGGTATACATAATGCATGGGACTCATTGTGGGGATGATCCGGGTCAGGAAGGACTTAGATACGATCGTGTTTTGACACTCTAGCTCAAGGTTCCAGGTAAAACAGTATTCGTAAACACGATGTTATCGCGACAATCTTCCACCGAGCTCTGTATTGTCAAAGCAAGCGGTGAAATAAGAGCACTTCTTTCACGTACGTCGAACGCTTTCTCAGGCTGTCCAAACATTTACAGAAGGCTGACTCACAAATCATCTGCTCTTGCGAGTGTGGAGAGTAATTATACTAGTAACGGCGTATCATTCGTAACGCTATTATAGCCCTGTATATTTAGTGAATATCAATTCGAGTTCCTACATTTAGGAAAGCCACTTTCTTTTCGGTCCTATTTTTTAACAAAAAGTTGTGCCTTGACTTTTGATGGATAAAAATTTATTTGAGACGACCGAAACAAAACTTACAGCGATATCACAGTTAAGATTACTATGAGCTGATTTCAAGGTAACCCTAATTTTCTTAATTTCTTGAGAGGACAAACGTCACTGAAAATTTCGGATGATTCCGAAATAATATTGCTTTTGAAGGAATCAAAGAAAAGTAAATGTTAGCACAAGTAAATATGGATATAAAGTTGTTAAAACAGTGAGTGATCAACGTTGAATCTGGGCGTCTCACGCGAACACGGTTTCAAATTAAAGAGTTTTGGTGGAGTTGCTGCTGCTCCTGATGTCCTTCCTACGAGTCCTTGCCCAGGACCTTCTCCTGGGCAAGTGAACGTTGCCAAGTATTGGATGGATTTCTGTTTAAACACTGCAGTCCTGAAACACTGAACTGAAGAGACCCGCGTAACCTTGTTGGGCTCGGGATCACAGATTAAACTCAATTACCCACTCGGGGTCAAAGGTCAGGTGTCGGAAGTCGGAACATCGGTCGTCGCGGCGGGGCCAGAGCTCTAACCCTCTAGTATTCACGAGTGCTCACTATACAGTGAGTTAGCTTCATTTCAGGATATCACCTTGGAAGTATACATTCTCGGATCGTCACCCTCAAACCTCAATTTACAAGAATACCTCAAATACTTTCAGACGTTTTGAAATTCTTAATGATTGATATGGAAGCGTAAGTTTCAGTGTTCCAATAAATGCCAATTAGTTGAATTAGTTGAAAATATTAGTTTACGAGGAACAGACTTGTGGACGATCTGTTATACTAGCTCTTATACTGATTTTGGCCTCATAAGAACCATGGTAGTAATCGGCTACCGCTTTTGTACAACAAAGTTGTACCTAGCGTTCTATAAGAGCTTCCGATATTGTTTACGCAATTCAAAAATGTCGAAAGTATTTTAATGCCTATTAATTATGTCTTCCAGATGGGATCTCCCAAAACTATACCACAAAAATAAGGATGTAATACTATTGCAGGTTTTACGTTGTAACAATGGGGTAACACTCAACATTGTTCATAACCATACCGAACTGCCCCTTCAGGCGAGGGTAGGCAATTTAATGTCAGCACCCTTATCACATCGTCTAGTTTGCAGGGGTTCCTTTCTAAAACGAGTTACGTAGTTACATTTCCGCATTGTTTTATGAGTTCCCACCGATTTAACACAGACCTTGGTTAAAAAAAGTATTGTTATTCAAGCGTTTTATTATTCTTCTTTGTAAAAAGTAAATAAATTGAGCATATAAAACTTGCTCTTCAAATTTGTAAAAACCCCTCTAACACGTTTTGTATTTTATTTCCATATTTCGTTCGCTTTCTTTTATTATTACTCGTGAATATTGGCAGTGAAATAAGTCCAAACCATTTTAACAGCAGTTTGGTCGCCAATGTTGAGGCACAAAAACAATAACAATTGATTTGGCACTAAATGAGACAATGGGAGTATATTAATTAAACAAAGATAGCATCAACAATTAATTGACGTAATCGTGCCGAACAATGGCGGATGTTTTACTGCGTTTGGCGGAATAAGAGGAGAAAATTAATAGTGTCGATCTAATTAAGATTGGAATTTCAAAGTACTCACAATGCAGAGTAACGGTTTTCTGCACATTTCCAATGTTACCGTTTTGTTGTCACGTGACATTTCTGCTGTTTTAACTTGTTCATTCGCAGTAGTACAGAATTATCTGTCAGTTCATTTAAAACAAGATTACATATTTCCAACTGAAACTGTTTTAATGATTTTTATACTCTGAAAACTAAAGAATTTCACACCAAATGAGACCTTAAGAGCTGGTTCTTCTCTCAGAAAATGTTCACATCCGTATACCTACATATGGGCGATGTCTTATCTAATCAATAGACATCCAAACACTTTAGCGTTTCGAAATATTTTTAAAGATTATTCGGAAAACATATCATACGTTTAACTTCAACAGTTTAAATATTCGAAAATTAAAGTTTGGACGAAACACCAAAAACCGTTTTACGTGTGCTATCCCATTTTATCGTACTGGTGTTGCTCATTGGGTATTCTACCGCTGGAAATTCTACTGATAAGTCTAATCAAGGGTTTTCACTGATCACTTGCATGACCTCCATGTGTTGAGACCACTATCAGAACAGACAATTTAATTGTGAAACCCCCTCCATAGATTATGTTTCTCCAGCCAATTAAAATTACGTTATTGGTATATGAAGCTAAATAATTATATCGTTATGTAGCTTTACGAATCCGGGGTAATTTTTTCCAACGTTTAATTATCACAAATTTAAAACCAATATGAATGTTGTTGTACTTCCCGGAATCTCCCAGCAAAAATTTTAGACTCGTATTTTAGGGCATACTTTTTGAGAAGTTTTCGTTACGGATTTTTGCGGAAGACCTAACGCATGGTCTTTTAAGCGACCATATCTCTACGTAAAGAATCAGTATGGCGCGAAATATTTTTGTACTTGACATATATTTGATGTGCAACTAAAAGTATGTCTTTCAATTAATCGACGTCTAAATATGAAGTAAAACATAATAAACGTAGGTAGCACAACGTTTCGACGATTGGAATCTATTCTCTTCGTCAGGCGTGGGGGGGGGGGGGTAGGAATACATACAAAAACAGAACCTCCACCACCTGACGAAGAGGATAGATTCCAATTCTCGAAACGTTGTGTTATACCTTTTATAACCTACAACGATGGCAAATGTCCGAAATCCTGTTACCCTTTCAAACCTAACATCGTCAATAACAGGCTTAAAAAAGAATATACAAAATGTCTCAAAACAAATCTTTATCACCGTGATTGGAAGACACTAGGAAAATTAATTATTGAACTATTTTTTATTATTGAAGTAATTTTAACTGTGCGACGCGACGGTTGGCTCTTAATGGTTTATGTTGACTTACGTATAAGCTGTCCGGAACTACTTTCTTAAAATTTTAAAAAATAAATTAGAGATCTTTTGAACTGTCATTTTGACTCGTTCCTTACAAACCGTTTAACAAACATTAAATCGTATTTTCATAATAGAGGCATGAGGGAAACAGGATTTTCCGGACAGTTGCCATCGTTCAGTGAAACAAGAAATCAGTAACACTACGTTTCGAGATCTGCAACCTGATCTCTTCTTCAGGTAAATAACTAACCTAATACATAGTTACAAACTAGGTGAAAATTAACGTAGTAATTATGTGTTCGGTTATTTATATCCCTGAAGAAGAGATCAGATTGCAGACCTCGAAACGTAGTGTTACTGGTTATTTTATCGCTGATCGTTGGCAAATGTCCGGAAAATCCTGTTTCCTTCCCAATCCTTCCATCGTTAAAAACAAACTTCGAACTAAGAATAGAGAGATGGACTAAAATTAATTATGAGCATAATTATATTGCTTTTTGTAATGAATTTCACGCTTCACTATTTATTTTGAAACTGTGTTTAACTATTGTACTCTACTTAATGCATGGTGTAATTGTGTGGACACAATATGGTTTTGTTAATGTCCGAGTGTGTGGCAAGAAATCACACTCCGCTGTAATCTCCGGAATGATCTGGGTGGAAGAGTGGCAGACGTGCTGAATATCAGGAATGCTGCTGGAGGAATGGGTGGTGGGGATGTGGGGAGGGGGGCGAGACAGGCGGACAGAAGTGCCTCGGACCTTGGCGAAATAAGTCAAGGCGGAGCGCAGCGCAGCGCAGCGCGGTCTGATGTAATGGCATTGTCAAGTAGAGCTCGGTACTCTGCGGTGATCGCTTATAGTACTGGGCTACCCTTGCTGGAGCAGGATGAGAAGTGGCCTGAGATAAACTCGAGATAGATCGCGCCACAATGTCACTGCATCATCTCAGGAGATTGATTAGAAAACACACTAACTGTCACGTGCATACTTTGGAATTTTTGGATCGAGAATGGTGTAAGGTATGTTCAGGGGGTTTGTTACTAGCGTGGCTTACAGTCTTCACTCTGCAGAGGAGGGCTCTTAGGATTGCCTGAGGCCTCTGCAGGAGGGACAGTTGCAGGAAACGTTTCCGATCAGACGGTTCTGCCAGCACTAACTTAGTTTTCCTGCACTATTACCCTGACCTCAGAATTAATCAATTCATATTATATTTGTTTAAACCGCCACTACATTTCTACGGCCCCAAAATATTTAACTCAGTGCCCGAAGGAAGAAATCTCTTAATATTAAATTGTTCAAGTCGCGGCTCAGGCTACATCTGATCGGGAAGGCTACTTACTACAGTCTTGACGAGGCTGCCCCATCGTTGTGTGAAATATCTGTGAATGATTTGGTGTGGTTTTAAATTAGTCTATTCCCCAAGAACCCGTTGGTCTGCGATGGGAACCTAATCAGAGTTAGGGAGAGAGTCTGCAGTCCGAAGACAGACAATGGAATCCAATGGATTCTATTTGGCTCGGCTGTATCATCCAATCCAAATAAGAAGTTTGGAATCTGCTCTGATACAACTGCCGAGAAACAAGCGTAAAGAGGAAATAATTTCTCGTTGTATAATTCGGCGACCTTGAGGTTTGAGAGCGTAATGTATGGGCGGGAGTGTGAGAGCGGCGCGGGCGTGGGATCTCCTCGTCCCATACACGCGTGGCAGAGTGTCTTCCGTTCTTTATGTGTTCCGTAGTGGTCACGTGGCTAGTCTAGAGTACCAGTTTTTTTAAATAATAATCTTTATTATTTAATAATAACCGTTATTTTGCACAAATGTTACTTTGACGATTCACAAACGACACATTTTTAACACTAATATTCCTTTTCCCAAATTCCCAAAAATTACATAACATTTTTTTTAAACATGACTTGGCACTCTTCTCTCGTCAGGGTAAATAAGCTCTGTCGGATTTAATTTATATGGTAATGTACAAATTAATTATTGAGTTAAAACTTAGAGACATTAATAATAAAATTAATTAGGTTCATAAAAATAATTGAAGAATTAATCATATACGGGTATTTTATTTATCAATAACCTCTGAATACTAACCGCAGCCGAACTCTTTATCGTCAGTGGTCTTACACGAGTTAATGCTTTGTTGTTGCATTCTGTAACTATAATTACTAAGCGTGTTTCGTAATAAACGTAACATTTCGGGTATTTTGTGTTGTTAAATTATCTACAGTACCGTTATTATCTGGAACCAAAGACTGTTATTCTTGATTAATTGTTTACGATATTGAAGAAGCGCGGTCTGTTGATAGAACAACATTTACCTTGCTTTTATCTTCTTGCAGGGAAATAATCGCGTTTATCTAAGCGAGATTGTAAGTCATATTTCATTTCCACGAAAACTGTTATCTCAGCGATCCTGGCTGCTACAACATAACCTCAAAATAGTCCGAAACAGATCACCGGATTCTCTCTGTGATGGCAGCCGAAGACGCACGATCGCAGCCGATATCCCTCGGGAACCCTTTGACAGATTTCTCATCTCCCGGCCCCAGATGGCTTCCATTCCCGACTATTCCCGGCCACCGTGCCGCCCTTGTTCTTCGTGATTTGGATAATTTTAACCGCGCGTTTACCGAAAATAGCCGCGAAGTGGAGGAAACTCGTGTGCGAGGTGGCGGTATATCCACACTTATAAATAACCGGCCGCGAATAGTTGATAAGTTAACACGACGACGTTGTGTAGACGCACTCGCACATAACCTCAAAATAGCTCCCTCTACGAGTATTTAACTCCTGCAACTGGTTGATGCAATTATTTAACGCGACAATTCTTCAAATTGCCAGAACAGCCTGTATTCTTTTTAAATCGTTCTTTCCGTAGGAGTTGGATTACGCGCACTGGCTCAAATTCTGGAATTGAATTCTTACATAAATGTAACAATGCCTTACTTTGCGTAACTGTAGCACGTCATTGTTCCAGCCGTTTGTTCGTTTTTAATTTGCTGGGTTTTGTTATGTTCGTTTAGTGTTACCGCACAACCTATTTTCTGTAGACAGTTTAACAATGGCATACAATTATGGATTGTCCAAGATGTTTTATAAGGTGTTTAGGAATTCGTGAACATTTAATTTCTTGACTCTCAACAAAAATTTTCAAAGCCATACTAGAGCAGATGAAATACACCCAGTTTTAATGATGATACGAAACAATAAAACATCAGTATTATACGTCACGAAGGACTTGTAATTTTTTGTAAGAAATATAATAATGTAATAAAACACTGTAATTAGACTTAGACTATATTATTGACAAGAGTGTTCACGGTTATTTATGTAATTAAAAATGTAACAATGTAGTGACCTTTTAAATGTTCATGTTAATTAAATACATCTTACAATCTACATAGTAATGAAATACAATTGTTCCTAGATTTGATTTTTAGAAATCAAAAACTTTGCACGTCGACAGTGTTTGTAGTAACTGTAAACCGGAATTCCGTTAATCCCCAGATGATGAGACTTGGAGACCAGCAAGTGTCGCGGGAGAAGGGGGGGAGGAGAAGGCGCGACATTATTTGGACAAAACAATGGCCAGGAAAGTAGACGCATGTCACCCGAGCTATTCGTGGCCCCGTATTATTAGAAAAGCCCTGATGCCGTTATGTACTTGTGATTGTTTTCTGGCTCCGGCCGACAGCAGCTTCGGCAGTCGCCCCGGAAATTTCAGGCCTCTCGACTGCCTCAGTGCTCTCCTGTTCGCTGATACAGCGATCGAGTTTTCCTTTGGCAATGATCTCTCAAGGACATGATCTCATTCTTTGACGGGTAGTTGAACCTTTAAACCCACTTTACAAAAATATCCTCCATTTCAGCAGCATCTATTCCTTACTCAGCTTTTTACGTAGATTATCGAGAGCTTCACAAATTTACATCAGTAAACGAATAGGATTTAGAATTCCTCTCTTGATTTTATGAGAATACTTACATCATGGCAACCTTCATCAACTCTTGCCAAAAAGTTTCGTTTATTGAAATTAACTATTTTTTAATTTTTTAGTGACGTCCTCAATTGTTTCTCCAACTTCCTTCACCATTTTAACTCTGTAAAATTCATCCTTAATTATTCCACGAAGAGACTTATTGATCCTACCTTTTACTCTTGGGCATTTAAGGGCACTGAAGTCCTTGAAGATCTCGCTCTTCTCCAACTTTTGTCTAAAGTCATCTTGGCATATCCAGCTGACTGTTCTTCAGCCGTACTCTGCAGACTTCACTGACCAGATTCTCGTGTTCCAGGAGCGGGGTCGGCTCGACCTATGGCGCCGCTGGTATGAACGGAGGTCCTGGAGCTAATGCTGACGGCCAGTACCACAGCCCCTCGTCTGCACTCAGCGCTGCCGCCATGGTCGCCGCAGCCACCGCCACCGCCACTGCCACCGCTAGTGTTGTTGCGCTTCAGGAGCGTCAAGATATCAACTCCCAATTTGGGCAGGTAAGAATTCCACTCCTATATCATGCTTGTTCATTTCTCCAAGTTTAATTGCACAGAAGACCTCCGATGCCAGAAGGACTTCTTAAGATTTAATTTCGATTATTGCATAAAGTACTTTTTTGTAGGGGATTTCCATAAAGTTATGTTCTCCGTTAAAATAGTCTTCGCCAATTTCAATGCAGATTCTCCAGTCCTGTACAGTTAGGATATCCTGTAAATGCAGATTGATAAGAGTCATTGGCATAAATCTGGACAAAGGATAAAAGGTACATATTGAGAATGCTAAGCTATGGAAGGCGCGAAGGTTCCTCACACTTACTCAGGGTGCTCCAATAAAGTTTACTCAGTCTGCCGTGAAGGAATATTAAAAGGGTTCCACACCCCTACAAATGGAACAATAACACAGCCTTAGTTTTCTCCCGTCTGATTGTACTAGTCAACACAATGATGTAAATAAAAAAACAAAACTACTTAGCAAATGTTGAAGAATTTACGTGTAACCTTAGACATTGGAAAAAGGGAATTGTAAAATATCCCTACGCCTGTGAGGAACCCTCTTAAGAATTCGTTGAAAATGTTCAGGTTGAGTAGAGTCCTTGAGTTGTAAAAACTGTAACTTTTACTCTGTTTTAACGACGAGAAGTGAATTGTGTGGTAGCAGATCCTTGTAGAAGTGAATTGTATGTTTTTGGATCCTTGAAGAAGTGAATTGTATGTTGGTGGATTCTTGAAGAAGTAAATTGTATGTTTGTGGATCCTTGAAGAAGTGAATTGTGTGTTGGTGGATCCTCGAAGAAGTGAATTGTATGTTGGTGGATCCTTGAAGAAGTGAATTGTATGTTGGTGGATCCTCGAAGAAGTGAATTGTATGTTGGTGGATCCTTGAAGGTGAACTGTATGTTGGTAGATCCTTGAAGAAGTGAATTGTGTGTTGGCAGATCCTTGTTTGGAACTATGAATGTACACATTGTAGCCCCCACTCTACTCCGATTGCACGGTTCGCGATCGGCATATTTAAAACTGATGAGGCAAGTGGCCTCTTGTTTTATAAACTCCTATCTGCAACATGCGCATGTTTAGCGACATCGTCATCATCCGACATTGCGGGAATTCCGTCTCAGCTCCGCGCATGATATTGTCCGAAGATAGCTTAATCTCTTATCGCAGCTGATAGCGGAGATGCGGTTCTCATTAGCGTAAATAAGACGGCTCCGAGCAGTCCATAAATCTTGCACGCGTTTATTATTCTTATCTCGGCCATTTTACTCTGACTGGGCCGAGATCAACTCACATTGTTTTTGTTGGCTGAAATGGAGCGTTTGTTATAATTAATTATAAACTCGCGAATTAGTGTCATTCAGCCATATGGACGATCTAAGTCGGAATGGTTTAGAATAGTAATTATTGTGAGGGTGCAGATGAAGAAATTACAATAAGAAGCGGGGGGAAGTAGGTCAACCATTAGCTCTAAAGAGACATGCGGACTATGTATGGCTCCTCGAGTCTATATAATTCCTTAAAAAGTTGTGAGAGGAATATTTCTATTGTTATTTCAACTAGTATCTGTAAGATGTAGTTGTTAGGGACGACAAATAAGTAATTAAGTAAAATTGTGGTTGTACTTAAGACTTGCTTCGTCAATCCAAATTTGTTTTTGGATTTACCTCTCCAGTCCACTCCCAGGTGATTTTGACATTATTCAAAATTGCCATGACCAAACAATTATTTACAAACAAATCAAAGCCGATGACACAAGCCTCAGGCTGTATGCCGTGTAAAACGTGTACATTTTCCATTCTGAAACTATCTCAAAATTATTGAATTACAGCACAACCAGCCTGAAGATCGATCGCTGATAAAATACAATTTGTGAGATGATCCTTAAATGTGTAGATTTAAATCCACAATTCTTATCATAATAACGAAAACTAACAAAACTTTTATCAATACACAAAATTGCTCTGGACAAAGAGGACACAGCCAAATCCTCCACTACGGTGGCATATGGAAGATGATCTCTTCTCGACAGTAGCGAGGTACATCGAGGTGAACCGGTGACTGCCCGAGTGTGAGCGCAGGCAGATTCCAGCAGGGAAAGCCGAGTTGATGCCCCACTTTCATGCTGAGTCCGCGGTGGCCCGGGATTCTCTCCTTCCCCACCCACTACAGGAGATGTCACAGCTTCATAGACTCCTTTCTTTATCTTGGTTCTGACCAAAAGTTGTCACCATACTCGTACAACACCATAAATATGATGAAACAATGTTGGCAAACTATCGACCCATTTCTTCCATGTCCGATTTTGGTTTGTAAAAATTCAATATTTTTACTCTAAAATACAGTTTATACCATTTATTTGCTTTGTTTTTTATAATTTCTTATTGGGAAAATACTCTGGATTCAAAAATAGTAATAATGCACTAAACAAAAAATATACATGTCATGTTTTATGAAGAACAAACTGCTGTAACTATTAAATGAATATTACAATTTTTATTTCAATCAGCCTATTTTCCATTGTCATCATACTCATACAACACCATAAATTTATTGGATGAAATAATGTTGGCAAACTATAGACCCATTTCTTTTGTGTCCGATTTTGGTTTGTAAAATTCAATTTTTTAACAGTATGAGATAGTTTAAACCATTTATTTTCTCTATTTTTTATAATTTCTTGTTGGAAAAAATAATTTTGATTCAAAAATACTAAGAATGCACTAAAAATATACATATGTCATGTTTAATGGAAAAAAAAAACTACTGTAACTATTAGATTACATTTCAACGTTCCATCTCCGCTACAATGGATATAGTACTTTTGAGGTTTTCGTTTGTTTTCCCAGCGGACGTTTGATTCGTTTAACATATAAAGAGGTCCGTTTTAATATTAATGAAACGTTTTAGTCAAATCAGCATCCAATTGTCTGCTTAGCAGTATAATGGTTAAGAAGACATGAATTTCTTGTCACATCTTAAAGTTCCAATCAACCTTAGAAGTATTTTCCGTCATATACCACTAAAGCCATTCAAAATTGTAAGAATATTGTTAACACGTGTATGAACACATATTGATACCTTGTTGTAGTATTTTTCTTTATTTTAAATATTATATAGCCACGTGCCCCTAACACCCATAATTAATCAATCCTCCAAATAAATTCCTGGATACGCCCCTGTCGGTTATAAGATTTAGATCATCAAAGAGGGAGATAATTGCTGATACGTGGGCACCATGACAGTGAAAGGATTACAACGGGAGAGACATTGTCGTATCAGTGTGTGATCAGTATCTGTATCTGTATCGATTGCGTGATAAGAACCAGGTCAAGCCGAGCCGGGCTGTGGAGGGAGGCGGAGAATGCTAGTGTAGAGTCAGGGACGTTGAATCGTAAGGCACCAGTCCTTCACATTATGTACATCAGTCCTACTTTCTGGCCGTCAGCCAACCTCGGTGGCCGCTATTCTGTAGCCACGAGCAGTACTGGTATTTGTTGGACCGACAAACGCCAGCTTCCTTCTCGGCGTCATCATTGATTTTGATCTCTTTTTCCACTAAAATAAAAACGTTTTGTGAATTGTGTTTCGAATTCAAATTATAGAATTTTTGACACCCTGGCTGCTTTGTAAAAGCAAAGTCTTACATCTAGGCATCCATTGGTATCCGGAAAACGTGCTATGGAGATCATATTTTCACCGTAGATGATCACCCCAACTGAGCGCAAATATGAAGATTCCTGAAAAGGAAATTGGTTGAGATCACTGTTGAGGACTACGGTGGAAGTATGAAGATTCCTGAAAGGGGGTAACTTGGTTGAGATCGCTGTTGAGAACGATGGTGGAAGTATGAAAGATTCCTGGAAGGGGTAACTTAGTTGAGATCACTGTTGAGGACGATGGTGGAAGTATGAAGATTCCTGAAGGGGGTAACTTGTTTAGGATCACTGTTGAGGACGATGGTGGAAGTATGAAGATTCCTGAAGGGGTTAACTTAGTTGAGGATCACTGTTGAGGACGATGGTGGAAGTATGAAGATTCCTGGAAGGGGGTAACTTAGTTTAGGATCACTGTTGAGGACGATGGTGGAAGTATGAAGATTCCTGAAAGAGGGTAACTTGTTTAGGATCACTGTTGAGGATGATGGTGGAAGTATGAAGATTCCTGAAGGGGGTAACTTGGTTGAGATCACTGTTGAGAACATCGCTCGATAAAGTTTTTACTTTTTGTGTTCAGAACGTGGTCATGGAGATTTGGGAGTGGCCGCGCCGTCCAAGGCGTCGGAATTCAGATCAGAGTTAGAGATAACGCATCCTGTCTATGGTCGCAGCACTTTTTACCACTACTGTTGACCTTGTGCTGTATTGGCTCCCCCTTGTTGTTTGATCAAATCTTCGCACATGCCAGTGACCCAGGCCGACAGCCCGAATAAGACTAAAGCGAGGGTCCGTCTCTCCTTCTATTTAAGACAGTTTTCTGCGTATGCTAATATTTACTTGGCTGTTATGAAATGAGAAATACCTGGAAATGAACCATTGTTTTAGACTGCCTAAGACATACTAACCAATGTTAGGCTCTTTCCGAAAAATACCTGAATTGTAATTTTCAATTTGGATTGAAAGAATTCTTTCCATCCTGATAATATTCATGCCTTCCATGCCGATAAGGTCTTAACAATATTTGCCATAGAATTGACCGCTATCGCAAACTAGTAAGAAAGGTATTGTTGGGGTAGCTAATTTGTCTCAAATGGCTAAATTTATATGATCCCATGTCTTAAAGTTGGACAGATTCACTGTATATCGGTTTGGTATTGCTTTTAAAACCACTCAGTGACTTAATAGAACCATTAGTTCTCTTTGGGTTCCTAACTCATTTAAATAATGGCCAATTTGAAGGAGATAGTAACATTTTAGGATTTTGACCCTTTCTTCTTTGTTGTCAAACAGAAAATTATGAACAAAAAAACTTCAATCATGGATTGTCGTCGAACATTGCCAGCAAGTCGGTGAAACAAAAGCGCGGTGCGAGATCGTCCACCTCGATTCCAAGAACTCCCGTGAAAGAAACTCCAAAGGAATAACAAATTAATTATGCCGCTATTAATAGATCTCACCGCGACCCCGGTGACTCAGCCTTTTCCCGCGATCTGGCCTTCGCTTGCTCATCTGGACTCGACAAACTCTCGAAATACCGACCGATGCTTCTCCAGAAACGTAGCCGAGATCGGCACGGCTAATTCGGGCCACAATCTCGGCAATACGCAGCGACTGTTCTTCAGAGAGAGTTTATTTTGCGAGTGATTTGGCAGAGGACGAGAGAGATTGGGCCTGTGCGTCTGTCTGTGCACCAATAAACATAACCTCGCTCCTATCGGATCGTCTCCTGTAAATAAATCGCGATTTGATGTGTGCCGATATTCTCCTCGCCCACGCGAGAAATCGTTAATAAAACTTATCACAATGAGTGTTACCAGTGGCGTACCTAAGAATTATCTTTTAGGGGAATAAACCCAATTGAAGAGCACGCCACAGTGGGGGTATGGAATAAATCTAAATTTAAATTATTGAATCAGTCTCAATTCAAAGTAAAACAGTTACGTGGTATATCCAAATAAGTTATATTGCTGATATATGTATTTTTTTTATACATTTTAAGGCTTTTGGGGAAGGTATTCTATCCCTCTCATCTCTCCCCTTAGTTACGCAACTCAGTTTTGTAATAGTATTTATAAATGATTAAAACTTACATTACAAACAGGATAATCTGGAAAGTGCACGCATGTTAATACTGTAAACACACTAATACGAGTTGGTATGGAACATTAGGTTTTGCAGTTGAAATTAATTTTGTAGACGAACATTATTTCCTGTGAACAAACTTATTGCTCATTATTCAATGCTCATTAAACATTAATATAAGGTTTTGCTGTAAACCCAGACGTATTATACCCACTGAACACTCTAAAACTTTATCAAATTTAGTCCATCATTGCTTAAAGTGTTTACAGACAGACATACGCACATTGTATAAAATATTTATAATACAACACAGCATAACAATATTAACTACAGCACAGTGTATTAAGACACTGACATACGATGTGTTCGAATAACGAACATTTCAACAGCATCTTCGTTCAAGAGTATTTATGTTCAGTATTGTTTGTTAGGAAAACAATGGGTTCCTAAATGTATTTTACGAGTTGACTATGAAAGTCGCCGAGCATGGTGTCACGAACGGGGCTGAATTAAAAACTGCTGTCGAACTTTCCTGGAAGTCGACCCCGCGCGCTGACTGTTACGCAAAACTCAAACAAACAGTCGATTCAGAGACATCTGGCCGCAGACCGTTCTCCGAATTCGTATCGGACAAAGGTTGATAATTTAACATTATCGCGGCACTGTTCCACTTGGTTCCGAATTGTATCTGAAGGTGCTGATAAGTCGGAATTGTATCTGAAGGTGCTGATAAGTCCGAATTGTATCTGAAGGTGCTGATAAGTCCGAATTGTATCTGAAGGTGCTGATAAGTCCGAATAGTATCTGAAGGCGTTGATAAGTCCGAATAGTATCTGAAGGTGCTGATAAGTCCGAATTGTATCTGAAGGTGCTGATAAGTCGGAATTGTATCTGAAGGTGCTGATAAGTCCGAATTGTATCTGAAGGTGCTGATAAGTCCGAATTGTATCTGAAGGTGCTGATAAGTCCGAATAGTATCTGAAGGCGTTGATAAGTCCGAATAGTATCTGAAGGCGCTGATAAGTCCGAATTGTATCTAAAGGTGCTGATAAGTCCGAATAGTATCTGAAGGTGCTGATAAGTCCTAATTGTATCTGAAGGTGCTGATAAGACCGAATAGTATCTGAAGGCGCTGATAAGTTCGAATTGTATCTGAAGGCGCTGATATAAGTCCGAATTGTATCTGAAGGCGCTGATATAAGTCCGAATTGTATCTGAAGGCGCTGATATAAGTCTGAATTGTATCTGAAGGCGCTGATAAGTCTGACCGGGTGGGATTGTTATCGAGCGCGTCGCGACGCGGTGTTGGCGTCGGATTTACGCATTTACTCACGCGCGCACGCACACACACCCTAGGGTTGACCTGCAGACGAGATTCCGCCAGTACAGTACGATCGGACTTGATCACTTCTCTGTGCGACCTGAAAGTACTCAAGTACAATCTTTGACTCTCAAAGTAATTTTAGTAATTTCGAATACAAATTACTTTGTTTCAAGTGTATTATTGGCGATGGTCGATTTGTAAGGATAACATTTGCCATCGTTATGTGTTGCAGGAATGGTACACTAAATTTTGGACATGGGAATCGATCCAATTCTTCAGGCAAACTCAAATCAATCGCTTCCCAATTAATATTCATTTGTGTTTAATTCCCTATGTATTAAGTTTTTTAACATCTCCCCCTCCTATGTTTAACCCTTATACTGCTCATCCGCGTATGCCACTAGCCTGTGTTAGTATATCATCAAACAGGATAAGCAGGATGCGCTACCTCAGACCCAAAATCCGACTACTTAAACCGCTCGGAAATCAGCACTCCCCTGAAGAAGAAGATAGATTTCAACCCTAGAAACGCAGTGTTCTATTGTAACATATAACAATAGAATTCTTGTAACATATAACAAAGGATTTTAACGTATAGATAAACTCCTAAATGTTTTGGTTATTAAGGTATCGTGCTATAAAAATAATATAGCCAATTTAAAATAATTATTCTATTTTTATAAATTTAAAACTAATTTTTCTTAATAGTACTAAAACTTATAGGCCAGAACTTCACACATTAGTATGTACTTACTGTATGGCAAATGATACAAAGAAGCCGATATTTATTAATTAATTACTCATTTATTAAAAAAAAAAAAAAAAAAAAAAAAAAACAAAAAACAATTCATACAATCGTTGAGACTACAAAACAAAAATTAAAACAACCCAGGTGCTTGAACAAGGACTTGTCGACTGTAAAGCTGAAGTTATCACTCAAACAAAACAAGCTCTTACAAACCCAGCGTAATCAAATTTAATCGCCCCATCACAAGCACGTGCTTGTTTATCACTTTATAATTGTCCTCGGATACCTAGTCATCATGCGTCCTTCCGTCCTCGAGCCTGCATGACTGTGCATGCGACGGACGACGGACACCTCTTGACTGCATGTCGCGATTGCATAATGCAAGATTGCAGTCGATCGGTCCTCCAGTATAGGTAAATACATATCGCTTCCATCCCTCGCTTCTTCAAGCGTCTTCGCATCAGTGAGGCGGTATCTTTTCACTGTTCACAGCTTTATCGTACATTCACATAGGAAAATGTTCACTTTTAAGTTGTATTTGTCACATTTCCAATTCGTGTTTGTGGGGTCGAATTCATTTTGTTAAATATATTGCATGTCCGTGCATGTGACAATAATCGCATTGATACGGGTTTATTTCAAATAGTGGCAGATTTGTTCAGCAACTCGTCAGTTGCTTTGGTAAATGGAAACTTTGGGAAACCCACCTGGATCAGTTGAAATAAGTAATACATTTGTTCTCAATAAAGACGCACATTGTTGTTACTGATGATACCGTTACAATTTAAATAATTCAATATATAATTTTATTATTTCTATATTGACGTGTTTGATACTGCTTGGTTCTTGAGTAATCAACAGGAGGCGCTGCTGTTTTTTCAAAATATTCTTAGAGGGCCGACAAAATAGTAGCCGAACAATAGCCTATACTCTATACAATGGCTAACGATACAGGAATGCTTTGTGAGGGCGTCTCGGCGAGAGAGGAACCCTCGGGGACTTCAATGGATTTCTCAAAAACCGCGTGAACTTTTCAGTAGGCATTCTGCAGTGTTGCTGTGGGGGTGGGTGAGGGGTCGGTATAGTGGCAGTAGTACACGGTCGCTTGGCAACGCTACGTCACGGTATACGTCATGCAGGTTGCCACTCGCGGGGAGAAATTCCCTTGGGCGGGAAATTTCGAGGGTAATTCGACTGGAAAAGGCAATTTCTATTTAATAGTTCACCGGGTGGCGCTTCAATTTCAGCGGCTTACGAGAACTGTGGGAAATGAATCATAAAATCGCATCCGTCTATTAATTGTCTAACTAAAAAATATATTATGATTGGTTTAAAATTTTGTTTTATTTCATGCGGTTGGCTGTCTACTCCTAATTTTTATAGTAATCTGTGTAAGATTTGAATTAATGACATGCGATGTATGTATGTTATGTAATTAATGTTCCTATTTATTCTATTCTTGAAGTAGGCCTACTATGATCAATCAAGTATTGCATATTGCGCGATTTACAAAAGTGAAATGCACTTTTCGTTTTGGTTTTCCCTCTATTATTTTAAAAAGCCCTTTGTTATGAAATTTAGATATGACTTTGCTTTATAAATGACTTTTAATAATTAGTACAATACAAATTACCCACAGACATTATAACAATGCCCATTAAAATACAAGATTGTATCAGTAGTCGAGTAGTGTAATGAGTTGTGCTAATTTGAATTACATTTGTATGTCTATGAAATATATTTTATATGAAATCAGTTATAACAGCTTACGTTTGATTCCCACGTGAGTCCTGCAAATCAGATTCTTTTACTAATAGGCCTATGTCAAGGGTTCATTAGTGTATAAACACATATGATGTATTATCTTATAAGTTCCAAAGAAATATAAAACGGTTTTCACATGATGTTTTATAAAGAATAACAAACTTAACATAAATAACGGGTGACTAAAGTGACTGAATTGCGCGGCTACATAGTGACATAGCTGCTTTGTGCACATTAGAGTAGTTGAGTCGTTAGCAGTCATTTATGCTATCGGCTTTTGAAAAATCGTATTATGCCACATTATTTTAACTACAAGAATTGTAAATTCATTCAATGTAATCAATTAAATTTTCGTACATTTTTAAGTCTTCGCCCACATTTTTCAGCTTGTAATAATTACTAATACTGAACTATAGTACAGATTCCTGAATCGGTTAAACAAAACATGGAAGTGTCAGGGTTACTGCATCCCTCTTTGTCCAATGCCATCTGCACCTCCCCTCACCCCGCCCTCCAGAGCCCCCTCACCCTCACTTTACAGCCACCCTCTGGCAATCCCACCCCCTTTCAATCAGGACGGAATAGTTATCAGATATAACATTTGATGGGGAATTCGCGGGGAAATGGCTCAGACGGTGGGGATATTTGACGGTACATGACGTCAGCGTTGCCATGGTGACCGATGGAGGGGGAAGGTCATTTCCACCCCTACTCCACCCTCTCTCCCTCCCTTTTCATCCTTTCTCGATCCTCTCTCCTCTGTTAATTTATATTAAAAGTAAACAATCCTCCTTATCTCCCTCATAATTTCTGATAGTTTTTATGTTTTCTTCAGCCGGATTTTACGGCGTGCTGACTATAACATTATCGCCCTTTGGAAAGGGTCGGGTAAATTATGCCCGGGATTTACGCCCTTTTATGCTTTTTGACTAATTAAATCCACCTTTTGTCGGCGACTGGTTTATGGTCGTGTTTGTCCCGCCTTTTGTTTCAGCGCCCATTCCCTCGGTTCTCTTTCTACGCGAACTTTATCTTGGAGTTTTCAGTCGTACAAATTAGTCAGCTTGTTCGCCGAGAATTTCAAAATACTTACAGAGATAGCTCGTTAAAAATCGAGACGCTGCAGTTGTAGCATTTGTGCTGTTGTGACAACAAGGAAATCAGAGCTTTCTTCATATCATTAAGAAAGGTTAACTTTATCACATAAAATAAACATTTACATTCAAGACTTGCAGTCCCGTAAGTCTCCCTTGCTATGAACTACGACACAACATGAAAACCTTGCTCCAACTGTTTCAAGTGATGAGACAAACTAGAACCACAACACAACATAAAAACCTTGCTCTGATTGTTTCGAGTGATCAAACAAACTAGAACCACAACACAACATGAAAACCTTGCTCCGACTGTTTCAAGTGATCAGACAAACTAGAACCACAACACAACATAAAAACCTTGCTCTGATTGTTTCGAGTGATCAAACAAACTAGAGAACCACAACATGAAAATCATGCTCCAACTTTGTCAAGTGATCAAACAAACTAGAGAACCACAACACAACATGAAAACCTTGCTCCGACTGTTTCAAGTGATCAGACAAACTAGAACCACAACACAACATAAAAACCTTGCTCTGATTGTTTCGAGTGATCAAACAAACTAGAGAACCACAACATGAAAATCATGCTCCAACTTTGTCAAGTGATCAAACAAACTAGAGAACCACAACACAACAAGAAAACTTGCTCCAACTGTTTCAAGTGATCAGACAAACTAGAACCACAACACAACATAAAAACCTTGCTCTGATTGTTTCGAGTGATCAAACAAACTAGAACCACAACACAACATGAAAACCTTGCTCTGACTGTTTCAAGTGATCAGACAAACTAGAACCACAACACAACATAAAAACCTTTGCTCCAACTGTTTTTCGAGTGATCAAACAAACTAGAGAACCACAACATGAAAATCATGCTCCAACTTTGTCAAGTGATCAAACAAACTAGAAACCACAACACAACATGAAAACCTTGCTCCGAACTGTTTCAAGTGATCAGACAAACTAGAACCACAACACAACATAAAAACCTTGCTCTGATTGTTTCGAGTGATCAAACAAACTAGAGAACCACAACACAACATGGAAAATCATTGCTCCAACTTTGTCAAGTGATCAAACAAACTAGAGAACCACAACACAACAAGAAAACCTTGCTCCTACTGTTTTGAGTGATCAATCACATAAGATAGGTACCTAAATCAATAAAAATGAAAATAAGTTGAAAATTTGAAAAGAATAGTTTTGTGCTCTAAATTTCTTAAGGTACCTTCAACACTGCAGTAGTTGTAGACTTGAATAGTAGGCCGATTATGTAATCCTACTTTGGAGTCAGCTTCAAAGATTATCTGAGTCAAGGGTGTTTATGTACTGGAATAACATTAGAGCTCCAGTATCGAACCTCGTGGACATATGTAAATGTGTCTAGACCAACCTCGATGATAAAGGATGGAGTTAAAGGATTGAAAATTACATTTGAAAAGCATATAAGACTGGTTTCATGGCTTGGACTGTTTATAACTGTATGACTCGTATGATTGCTATTTGTTACTGTCCTATTGGTGGTAAATTTTGATAAGAAAAAATCTATCTTAAATTGTTTACCCTTAACACTCCCTTTTTGTATTTGCCATAAAAATACCTTCTCTTGTATATCATTCTCAGGTATATCAGCCTCAAATGTGTCGGTCTCAGGTATGTCGGCCTCAAGTTTATATATCTCCGGTATATCGGTGTTAGGATGTTAACTAATAGTTTGTAACTGTTGCTAGTGCAGTGATAGAGGAAGCCACTTCTCCTTGTTGCAGATGCAGGTACCACAAGGTAGCCAGCAGTACGGGGGAAGTTACGGAGCCCAGAGATCCCACGGACCCATGGGACCTATGAACGGCATGAACCCCATGAGCTCCATGGGGAACATGGGCATGATGGGGCAGGGATCGGGCCCCATGCACGGCAACATGATGTCCGGAGGCATGGCACCCGGGATGGGCAAAATGAGCATGCAGGTTAGTGTCAACAGAATACTTTACTTGTGTATTCATGCCAGTGTAAATGTTTCAAGGTCAACTATCGTACAGGCTATAAAAACGTTCCTGGTTGGCTCAACATTTTTTAACGCTTTTTTGTGCCAAGGGTTACTTTACACTTCTTAATAGAAACTTCCCCTGTACAAACACACAAGAGCTTATACATGAAGCAATATACCACTCTTTTTGGAATTTTACGTTTGTGTGTAGTAATAGTAGTTGCTTCATCTAACCCCTCTTCACATCGGTTTTGGAAAGGATGTAAAACTCATTTTTGGGACCCTCACTTGAAAGATGTAATTTTTAGCTCTATTTTCTCAAGACTTTGAAAATGATATACAAATTTAAGTACATTTAAATTTAAAAATATGAAGGGTCACTGATGGCACAAAAAAGTAGCGTTTTATGTACCGTATTGTTCCTGTATTGACGTGTACCATTCCACTCTTATAGGATAAGCCATCAAACCAATCCAGGTCTTTAACATTCTTCATAGTTGGATCTAAGCTAAGTTCTGAAGGAAGGCTACTGTCTCTCAAAACTAGTGCTTGCAACTTGCACAGCTTTAGTCTCAGTTATCAAAGATATATCCACTTGCAAATAAAAAAGACAAAACAATGACCTTCACCAAGCGTTTAAGCAAGGTAGGTTACAGTCATCTAATTCACAAGACTGCCCAGGAAGTCAGTTATTTTCAAATGCATTTGGACTGTTTTTTCTGTAAATGTATTATTTATTCAGTTAAAATTGCCATAAATGTAGAAAGTACGGTACCCAAAAAGCTAGTTGACCTTGGCATGGATTTTTTACAGTTAAGATTAAAGTTAATATCCGTAATACTACTTTGAAGTCAGAATGGTCATGAAAATATCTTGTATTTTATTAAAATCAAACATTTTCTTCAAGTAATGAAGTACTACATTTAATAGAATAAGTGAAAAAGTGAGATCGGTATAATCACAGTAAAATTTAAGAGATGATTGTTCTGAGCAGTAGAGATCAGTTAATGCCAGCTCTGGTTATACTGCAATATCAGATATATCAGAGCAATCATACAACATGTGACTCAGGGGTCAAGTTGATAACACATCTTTGTTTTTATAGCTAAGTTCTGATATCATCGAAATAAGCAAATGATTTCATCATCACCACCAATCATCCCGCTACTGTTTGTCGTAGATTATTCTTAGACTCTACTTTGGTAAAAAGCTTCTATTCGTATAACCTAATTTACAAAAAAGGAAGATCTTTACAAAGTGCCCCTTAATGAAACAGTAATTAATATAATTTAAGGTCTAACTTCTTGGTTTTTCCACAGCAAGGGCCAGCGCACCAAGTGTATCCTAGGAGGCTAGCTCCGTATCCTAGCCCTGCGATGCACATGTCCCAGAAGAGACAAGGAGCGTACCCCACTCCGGGACCTTCCCCCACCATGCAACCGGGGTTCCCCCCTCAACCTTCCCCCCAGGTACTGTACCCCGTCCTAAGTACTTTACTGGTCCTAAGTTTAATTTAGCAAGTACAGACATATCATAGTGTGTAAAAATGTGTAGCCAATATAATACACTTTTAACAATCATTGAAATTGTTTTACAGAGTCAAACTTGATAATGAGAATGCCATTTGATTTTAAATGGTATATTAAATTGCAAATTAAGGTCCTCTATATAATTTTTTCTATAACATTATTTTATTTAAATTTTCAGCTGTATTTAACGTAACAACCGCTTTTTATTGAAGCCATATTTTGAAAGGCTATCTTAGTTTTGAGTCAGCCACCATACTGGAGGTTATGTTCAAATTTGTTCAGCTTCTGTGAGGATAAAAAGCTTCAACACGTATAACGTGTAAGTTGAGACATTATTTATGATTATGTTTTTATTCTGTGTTGCAGTATTCAAGTGGGTATGGAGCCGGCAGGCCGGGATTCCAAGGACAATACCCACCACAGCAGACGATGGGGGCAGCGGGGGGAGTCTTCGGACCGACCGGGGCAACGACCGGGGCCCGGGGCTCCACCGGAGTCATGAGGCAGACGACGCCTCCCTACACCACCTCCGGCGGTCAGTCGGGGCAGTACTTCGGCCAGTTCCCTCCCCACCAGGGCAGCGCAGGTCCCCAGTACGGGGCCAGTCAGTTCCAGCAAGGGGGCAGTTACCAGCATAGCCCCATTCCCGGGAACCCCACGCCCCCTCTCACCCCTGCCACCAGCATGCCCCCCTACATCAGTCCCAACGCTGATATCAAGCCTAACTTCAACGAACTCAAGCCTCCTCTCCCTGTACAGAGTAAGTGTGAAGTCCTCATAATAGTGATAATAACACAAAAGAAAGCTTTTAGATCAGTTCAGTTATATTTTGAATCATTTTTGATGCCTCTAGAACTTAAATGTTAACACATTAATGTTTTCAGCCCCAATCATCTATTCTATTCTGCAGCAAGTGTAAATATGCTACTAAGAATCATCACCAGGGCTGATAGTGTTGATAGTATCAAAACATGTTCAGACACGTCATCATCTTTCACAAATTCACTCACTCACAGTCACTTTTATCTTTTCCTTTACCTCCTTGCTCCTGTCTTTACATTTTTTACCTTTGGTGTTAAATATTCAAACATTATCCAACAGTAAACCAGAATCATAGCCAACTAAGTATTTTAAAATTTGACAACAAATTATTAGAACACTTGTAAGAATATGAAACAAACTGACCTGTCAGTATTGCCAGAAACAATGTTGCAAAATCATTTTTCTTTAGTTTGTATGAATAAGTATCAACGAAGTTGTTTCAAAGACCCAAGATTTTATTGCTCGAAGATAAGAAGACATGATTTAAACTAACAGTTCCACAAGATGGCAAGACCATTTGCTGACTATTGTTTGATAAAGATAAAACTCCATAAAGATAACAGTAACCATGACAAGTGCCTTGGGCATTAACTGATCATTGTGTTGTTGTTTTGCTTTCATACTCTTCGATTCTTGCTAAGCCAATCACTTCAGTCATCATTTCAGTTGGAATTACTTGCACTTTAAAAGCTAAAGCTTTGAAGGTTTACCTTCAAAATGGATTACTGATGGTTATTGTTAAAACATAACTAAACTCTAAACCTTTATAGCATTCTTTTCTTCCTTTTGTACTTGTATAATGATAGTAATGCATAAATATCTTACAAAAACTATTTTACTATCAGTGTACGTAAATATATTCATGGTATTTCACAATAAGTTAACATTACTTCAGAAAGTAATTGTAATTTCTTACTAAAAACTCAGTTGCTTTAACATTCATAAGAAAAGATTAGTTGAATTTTAATTTTTAAAAAATCAAAGACTAGTTTACAGACTTTTTAAATTATTAGCTATGTCATACCCTTAAAGAAAAAAGCATGGTGAAACTGTTTTTAAATAAATTTATTTGGAAAATTGTTAACAAACTTCTTCAATTTGACATTTTTAATTGAAAACTTTTAAGAGACTAACTGAAATGGTGTTTATTCTTAATTAAATAAATGTTCAAAACAATATATAGCTATTTAAAAATTAATTTCTATTCTACCCTTTTAGACACAATAAATAATCTGGTACAGCTAGGGAAAATCATATCAGACTTAACGTTGATGGAAAAGCTTCCCGAGGAAAGATAGCAATCTAAGAGAAATTGTATGAAATTTGTTTTTTCTGCCTCTTGCATTTGAAAGCATTGAAGAAAGTGAAGTGGCTATTTCACTATACAATGGGGAGTTTCCAAAAGGCAATTTAGTGAAAGTAAACATCAATATTGTGTATAATAAATGGACAGATGTGCAATATAGAACCTTGAGCTGTTCTTTTTGAATACTAAATTGATTTAAGTTGCAGTTGAAACTGAACAGCATTTGTTTAACAAATAAATCATTTTGTTATATTATCCTGTCAGAAAAATATCCTCATTATACAAATTAATTCATAACCATATTACTGTGTTATAGTATGTTAGTTTGATATTTTCCCAAACCAGAATGTTGGCTCCCACTAACATAATGTGTCAAATGTTTACTTTTTTTTATCCTGAGGGAAAAAATGGTCCTAAAAAGAACCTTTAAGCTTCCCTTATTTATATTAGTGTCCTCAGATTCAGAAACTTTTACAGAAGCCGATCAAATTTGAGGGCTCCTGTTCTCTGATATCCTTGGGGCTGAGGAGATATGCGCCTAGGAATCTTTTCCAAACTTTTGATATGGCAGGACAGTTTAGCCAAATATGCTCCGCTGATTCCTCCTCTTCTCCGCAGAGTCTACAATCGTCAGTCTGGCTAAGGCCCACCCTCATAAAATGTTTCCTCAGGTGGTCATATCCTGTCAACATCCCTAATACCATTCTTAAGTCCTCCTTACTCTGATCTAGAAGAGCTGCCCACCCTTTAGCACAAGGGGAGATAAACATTTTAGATTGTCTTAATCGTGTTTTAAACGTTTACTATAGTTGTACATTTATTTATGTTACAGAAGATGACGAGCTGAGACTAACGTTTCCTGTACGAGACGGAATCATCCTGCCACCCTTCAGGCTTGAGCACAACTTGGCCGTCAGCAACCACGTCTTCCAGCTCAAACCCACAGTCCACCAGACGCTCATGTGGAGGTAAGTCATCCCTTTTCTCACAGATCTGTGGGTTGCTTCTTTTTTCTGCACTTTTCAACTCTTCGTCATTCTTCATTTTCTCTTTTTACCTCATTTCTAAACAAACATCCGTTTTTTGGAAAGATTCAGAACATCAAATTCACCTCTTTTGTTTTTCACACTTCTGATTTTACGCATGGTTTTTGTACCTCTATTTATTCCTTCCTTAAACTCATCATGTTATGTTGAAGCAGTTCACAAACAATCTTCAAATTTTACTTTACTATAAATGTTCTAATAATTTCTGTTATACTCGTGAACTAAAAGTCCATCTCAGAATACCTTAGCTAAGGATGAAAAAAACCACCAACAAAAACAAGAAGTGATCCTACAATTGATGACAAAATGTAGATAAAAGCCCTAAGATAACGTATGACATTGCAGGTCGGACTTGGAGCTGCAGCTAAAGTGTTTCCACCACGAGGACCGGCAGATGAACACCAACTGGCCAGCCAGCGTGCAGGTCTCTGTCAATGCCACGCCTCTCACCATCGACCGAGGCGAGAACAAGACCTCCCATAAACCTCTGTATCTGAAGGAAGTATGCCAGCCAGGCAGAAACACCATCCAGATCACAGTCTCCGCTTGTTGTTGTGTGAGTTGTCTTTCTTGCTCCACTCAGACGAATCCTGTAGTTTTGAATATGCTTAAGGCCAAAATCATTCTCAAAAAGAGAAAGAGAAAGATGTAATGCTGTGTTCTTTAGTGACATGGTGAGAAATATCACAACTTTACTTGGCACAGATACAGTAATGAATGGATTCTGTAATTGCTGATCTGTAACAACTGTCTGAGAGAGTGCTAGCAATATCTGATGTTCCAAGTGTTCCTCTTGGGAGTGCCAATGGCCGAGCGGTCTGAGCCATCAGACATTGGATTTGAGTTAGAGATAACATATGTTCAAATCCTGTCTTAAAACTGTAGCACTTTATTAATACCACCAATCTTATAGTGTATTGACTCTCCCCCTTATTCTGTTTGGTAAGGGAATCAACCTCTCCTTGAAAAAATCAAATTTCCACAACATCTATTTTTATAAAATATATTTATGAGTACTATAGCTAATCAATTTTTAACATACAAACCCTAAAACTGGTATTCAAAACTAAAACTCTACAATTGACCATTTTTTTACAAACAGAATAATAATAAAACATATGTTTGTCTGCAGTCGCATCTGTTTGTGCTGCAACTGGTGCACAGGCCGAGCGTCCGAAGTGTGCTGCAAGGTCTGCTCCGCAAGAGGCTACTCACTGCGGACCACTGTATTGCTAAGATCAAACGCAATTTCAGCAATACAGCATCCTCAGGCCTCAATTGTCCTGACAGGGATGGCGTGGAGCAAACAGCCCTTAAGGTCAGTTCAATTTTTCTTTGTTAAATTCTCATTTCCTAACTGGTTCCTAACTCTCTTTGTTCATGTGAAACACCTCATCGCTACCACAACTCAACTGTTATTTCACTTCACAGGTTTCACTGAAATGTCCAATCACGTTCAAGAAGATCACACTGCCGGCAAGAGGGCATGACTGTAAACACATCCAGTGCTTTGACCTCGAGTCGTACCTGCAACTCAACTGCGAGAGAGGCTCTTGGAGGTGTCCAGTTTGCAAGTAAGATTTTGGATTTTTGGACTTCTCAGAAATCTTTTCATCTTTGTCAATTGGGCAAAGTTTTTTACTTTTGTAACCAATCCAATTTTCTTATTGAAAATTCATTAACTGCCGATGTGGAGTTTAATTAACCGACTCAATTTCCTTGCAGTAAACCCGCCCAGCTGGAGGGCTTGGAAGTTGACCAGTACATGTGGGGAATCCTCAACACTCTGACCTCCTCGGACGTGGAGGAGGTCACCATCGATTCGGCGGCCAACTGGAAGCCGGCGCGGAACGGTGGCATCAGCATCAAGTCAGAGGACGACACCAGTGAATCGTGCGGAGCCAAGAGACTCAACAAGGCCATGAGTCCTGGCAGCATGACTCTGCCCACGATGAGCAACTGGGACATGAGTCAGTCCATGAGTCCGTACATTCCTCCAGACATGAATAGTAAGTACTACCAGTATGCCCTCAGATCTATCCTACTTTTATATCAACGTTGTGTTAGACTTGTCATATAATATGCTTGACTCCAGAAAGGACTCTTACTTGTCTTAATAATATTCCTCCAATAATTCTAATTTTCAAAGATAAAGTTGACATATTTGAGCAAATACTCTGTTTAAAATTATAGTTTTGTTAAAATCAGAAGTTTTAATATTGATTTGTCTTAGTAATTTTCAATAAATCACCTTTGTATAGTTTTGTATTTTTTATCAGACATTTTTGGAGACAATTCAGTGTTAGCGTTCACTTCGCTTACATGTTGAGGCCTATCAACGCGCATGTCGCACTTGATTGCACGGGCGTGTATAAAGGGGGGCTCAGGGTGCTCATCTCCCCCCCCTGAAATTTGAAAGACATTAAAATTATATCCTGTAGTTTGTTTTAAGTTAGTACACATTTATGAAATCTTAAATCTCAACCATTTCCCGGGGAAAGATTCCTGAGTCTGAGTTTTTCAAGGGTATTTTATAGCTCCTAAATCACCCGGTGTGTCAGCCCTTCTCCGAAATAATTTTCTGTACAAGCCACCACTTGGTTGGCACCAAAAAATGCACATCTGTGCAAGCTACCAAATTCTTTGCTGTTTAATCACGTATCTCACTTAATGAAAGATTCCAAGTGACTTCAATTTTTATCATCTCAATTACTATAAAAGTTTAATGTTGACTTGAGCTATGAGCCAGCTGACTCTAGTTCCTCCCGGTTTGACTCAGTATTGGGTGAGAGATAAGTGAGTCAGCGCTTGTGAAATGTGTTCCTTACTGTGTTGGACGGTTTCATCACCAATGCTAGGTCAGTCTCAGGTATGGCATCACTGTTAGCACTGATGACGCCACAGTCACGTCACAAGCACAAGGTGCTTATCTTGTGTTGCACTAATGTTGTTATTCAGCAATACTGTACATTAGGCTTGTACATGGTAAGATAAAAAGTGCCAAGCATTTGGTTATTGAAGTGAGATTGATTTAATAACTACAGTTTTAAGTTCCGCTCTTCAAGTGTTGTGTTCCGCCACAGGTATTGCCAGTGGATCCATGATGAACTCTGGTCCGCCCTCCTACTCCAGTACCATGGGGCGAGGCTACGACTTCAACTCCAACACTCCTGGCAGCAACAATGAGTTCTCTAGCGGACCACTCAGCCATCTCAGTGAGTCCGTCAACTCCCTGGATCCTCTCAATGCCATGGAGAAAAGTCTCAATGAACAAGTGAGTAATAATTATTACACTAATTAGTATTGATAAAGTCGTTGTGTATGATTAACTATTTGTGAAACATGCAGTGGGGATGTTTGAATTTAATTAATGAACCCAAGGATTTTGACTTCAGTTCATAGATTCATTTTTGGATAGTTAGCATTTTGAAACGCGGTGTTGTTATGGATCGATCTGTGTACAATTTCAAAACAACAGACATGATAGTCTAAGGGTGTAACTCATAAAATATATTCAATCATATACTAATCATCCTTTTTTTTCAGATGCCCCACACACCACACACTCCCCCACACGCCGCACACCCCTCACACACCAGGAGGCACACCGGGCAGCGGCGGAGGGGGAGGTGGGGGCAATGGCAGCGGCCCCCCCTCTGTACCCCCTACCACTACTGCTGAAAACTCCGTACCCCCGCCTACTGACAACGACATCCCCAGTGACCTGAACTTTGACCCTGCGGCAGTCATCGATGGTGAAGGCCAAGGACAAGAAGCTCTCAATGTGAGTATTACCCCTTAGAACCAGAATATAGATCTCTTACTTTCCCCTAGCGTGATAAAACCACCAAAAAATAAAGTTTAATTTATTTAAAGTTCTATTTGAATTTAGGTTTTGAAGTTATTATAGGACAAAATTTATAAAAACCTGAATGTTTTTAAAGATTTGTATATTTTTTTACAAATGAAAATGCATGACCATACCAAATATGGAATTCACCAATTTCAAAATGTTTTTTAAGTGTGAAACATTTTGAAGCACTTATCTAGCTTAGATTCGATCACTAGTAAAAAAAATCCTATTAGTCGCCTGCAACTTTAAACATATCATTTAACTCGCATCACAATGTAACAATAACAATGTAACACTCAACACAACGTAGGAGCAAAGCTTACACATCGGCCTCAAGAGTTGCACTCTGCTCAAGCGGAACACCCTGTCAAATGCAACAGTGTACATTCCAAAATGGCAGTCAGTAGCTACAAAAACCAGTTTTGGATCGATAGAAGGAAGCCAAGAACGATGAATGAAGCACAGCAGTTGTCATCAGTTCTTACAATTCACAACAAAACACGAAAAGATGTGTTATGAGACTTCTTGTCATACACGTTTTGAGCAAATTTAACCAAGTGAGATTTACTTTAGTACATAGTTAAAAAAAGAGTTCACCCAAAGTTGTGAAGTTCTCATAAAACTGCTTTGTTAGTTTCGCTTTTGTACTTACTATTCCGTTTGTTCCGCAGCTGCTGCCCGATAACGTTGTTGACCCGATGGAGCTCCTGTCTTACTTGGACCCCCCTGATCTGGCAACACCCCCGTCGAGTGGAGCCAGTAGCAACGGCAACATGGGCACCCCGGGAGCTCACACCAGCGACGACATCTTGGCACTCTTCGAGTGAACGGCCTCGCCGCCCCGCTCCACAAACTATAGTTATGTTCCTTCACTTGAATCTTAGTTGCCATTCGGTCGGAGAGAGACGTTCACGATGGACACCTAGTGCGGACACGTTCCTCCGGTAGCGAGTTTTGTCTTTCTTACAGGACTATTTATTTTTATCTTAACTTGCTGTACCTTACTGGATAGATACTTTCTCTCGGCGTATCTATGTTCCTTTATTTTGTATTTTAAATTATAGATATTGTAAATTATATCTGTACTTGGATTGAATAGTTTATTTTCTGTTTTATATTTATATTTTTCCTGTAGGCGGCACAAATCGACTCCAAGCCATCTTGTACTCGTTGTAAATTCTAATGTAAATTATCAAAAACATAAGTTGAAAATCCATAACATTGCTGGGAAAATTTATATTAAAAACATAAACTAATTGCTGAACCTCCTAAAAATTATAGTTTTTTATGTTTTCAATATGCATTACCTAAGTTATTGTTTTGAAATTTTTAAAAAATGATTGAAAATAAATTTATACTCAAAACAGGTAAAATAGAGAAATAGGTCTAAAATTGTTTTTATTAGTTTAAAATTACTATACCTTATTTAGTTTTAAACTTACTTTCTCCAAAACTTGGGTGTTTTATAAAGTTGAAAATTGGGTTTATTTCCTTGAAAACACTTGCTGGAAAAAGTCACTGGTATCACTTGGTAGAAAACATTAACTGTGGTATTTACACCGAGCTAATATATTCCTATGCTGTGTTGTCGTTTTGTGTCGCCATTTTGGTTCCATTTTTGTATGGTTCAGAGAGAGATGTTGCGTAACGCAATACGTGTACTTAGCGAACGTGTATCTATGTACATAAAACTACTATAATACAATGGCACAGTATGAGTAATGGTGGCCAGTCCCCTAGAGAATAGTATACAATAGTTGAAATTTAAATAAAGATAATTAACGATTAATTAAATACTATATTTTAATTGTTGTTGGAACCAAACTGTAAGTAATAATATAGTCGTGAGCGTGTGAGTTAGCGAGCGAGTGAGCGAATGAGCGAGAGTGGTTTGAGACTTCTCTCTTTCTATTCTAAAGCTTTTGTCTCAAAAGTGAAGCACGTACAAGCCACTATCTCTCTGTTGGTTCATAGTTTTTCAGAATTCCATATACGTTTATTGATTGACAAACTAAAATTCAAGCAAAAAGCAGTTTCATATAAAATCAAAATGGTGCAATTCTTTAAGCTTACTTAAGATACTGCTAATTTATTTTGAGAAGTTTTAAGGCCAAAACAAATATGCCTCTAAAAATTATCAATTAAAATAATGTATTTAACAAAATAAAAAGTATCATAACCAAAGCTAAAAATTGTTTTTTAATCCTGAAGAGGTGCGTTTTAGCTTTCTATTGTCAACATATGTCACTGTTACAAATATTTGATATTTTTGTTTGTTTACACTTTGAATTTTATTTTAAAGCATAAATAGTATACACTCATAATGAGTTGACATTTTTATGTTTCTCGTTAAGTTTCAAAACTCTCATTAGTTTTATACTTTTAGAAATTTTTACTAAACGTAAAGCATAAAAAATTAATTCTGGGTAGGAAAACTTAAAATGGAAGTCTAGAAACATGCCCATTTCAAACAGTGACTTTCTTTGGACACATTATTTATTATATTTATAGAATGCATTAAAAAATGAACCAATCAGAAATTTGTTTAATGAATTTTCTAAACATGTTCAATATTTACAAGTAATTTATTACCAATAAGGGAACGTAAAAGAACGTTAAAATGTTGAGAAGTAATAATAATGCTGTACGTGCTTCATATTTAGTACCAGCCCTGTATTTTGTGTAAGTATGCGGTGCATATTAATTTATATCCGTTTAAAAATGTGATCAATAAAATTTATGGGTGAAAATTCGACACCAATAGTTGAGACAAAGATAAGTATTCCAGGGATTTTATATTAGGGCTAGATTATTGGAGGCATCTATTTTTATGTTCATAGCGTTTTAATGTATTAAGTTTGATTTTGCTTTTTAGGAGTTCTTTGCCGTTATATACCGATCGCACTGAGGTTCAGTTATGACACACCCTGGCTAGTGTGTTTATGCGGTAGATTGAGTTGTACATATCGGTTTTAATGGAAATATAATCAATACTTAAGTGACACTTAAGTATCACCAGACTGTGATATCAATAATTTCTATTCTCTTAAAATTTGGTTCTGTGAATATTGAAAAAAATATTATTTTAAGTCTTAAGTAAGTGTACATACTCTGTAATGTTCGTGTAGTTCAAAAACTAACAAGTATTTAGCCCATAACTATGTGTTGCAAAAGTTCTTATGTGTTCCTATGTATCTAAGTGAAATTGAAAATGTAATCTAGCCCTAAATGTCGCATTTGCACTTGCGTTATTTACGGTAAGCGAAGGTTGTAGTAGAGAAATGTTAAATGTTTATTTTTCTATTGCTATAGCAGACGCGAGCGACGCTGCGCTGTCGTTATCGCTGTCGTTGTCAAAGTTAGACACAAAATCACAGTACAAACAGTTGTTATTATTTGGAAAGAACTATTCGTTTGTTATCTGTCGCTTTGCTTAGATAACTAATAAACAATCAGCGTTTTTGTTTTGGATGTCGTTTGTACAACTTCCACCACGATTTCATTTTTCACCCTAAACAATAAACTCGTCTATAGTCAAATTTTGTAAGAAAACTGTCAAAACGGAGAAAAGATCAAAATGATTTAGGTAAATTAACGTTAAGAGTTTGATACGTCGTTTAAGAAATCAGTTTAGAGTGTATATAAGGTAACCTCATCTAGATTTATATAAAATAGTATTTTTTATTTAAGTTTTTGGGAGCAAAAGTATTCTATTTTTAATACACTTGGGGAGGTAACCACCTGTCTCGCCCAGGTCTAACGGTCTCTATGTGATTTTCTAAGTATTAATGCGAGAGACAGGTGGGAACCCTGTTTTTACTGTATTTTTACTTACGTATGTTTGTCTAAATCCTGTACAGTATTTGAGTCTAAAAGATCTATATATTAAACGTGTACTAGAATGCATTTCACGATTCAGAACAATCAACAGAACTATTTTTGTTAATCACGAAACGATGGATAACCAAAAATCAAGACTACCGTCACGGAAATGCGTTCTGGTCCACCTAGCACAGGAGTGTCAACTCGTTTTACTACATGTCTTTAAAGGCTTGACAGTTTTTATGTTTATATCTCCTTTGGCAATGTAGACCATCCAACTAAACGATTGTATCTAGTGACATCATTACTAAACTTAGTTTTTGGACCAATTCTAAACGGAACTACAAGATTGCTGCTCTCGCTTCTGCCCGCCCTGCCCAGACCTAGACTGCTAGTCTTCCTGCGTTGCTTTCTTCTGCGCCTCTGCCCTGCTCCACCCGACAGATCAATATTGTAAATAGTTTTCATAGTAGATGTATTTATGCAACATGTTCTATTATACACTTGGCAACAAACAGAAGCTGGCTTTTTATTTATTCCTTTTCTGAGTTTCTGTGCTAATAACGGTAGACAAGATGTGGTGAACCGAGGGAAGGAAATCTTGAGATTACAAAGTCTACTTACAGAAAGAAGTGACTACATAAACATCATCTGCCAAAAGAATATTTTTTTAGCGCTATACCATTTCCAAGGCATCTGTTAAAAATAAGCTCTCTGTACAAATACAATAATTTTTGTTTTGGTTTTTAGGCACTTAATAAATACTATAATATAATCATTGAATATATACTTTGCTGTTGTATGTAACATTACAAAGTTACAAAATTTAATAGTGACGACAATAAATTTAGAAAAACATCTCTGCCAACCTAGAATTATATACACATCTAAGACACATCATTACTGCATTGTGGGTTTAACCAAAGCTAGTAAATACAAGAGACTTTTTAGTGATAAAAATAATTGTAATCCAGAAAAACCTGGTTTTCTAACAGTAGAAATTGTAGGTTTATCGGTGAAGTGACAAATCCAAAGGCAACTAACTAATTTAGCAACAACTAATGTTTCAACAAATGTATAAAATAACAACGCCTTTATCTATACATGTAACTTTCTAAAATAATAAATCGAAAAAGAAGAAATATCAAACGAAGACATTTTTTTTATTAATGCAACAAAATGGTGGTTACTTTATTTCCAATATTACGGGCATAAAGTATAAAATGAACAGCTAATTTTCTTCTTTGTTACAAAATATTTCAAAAGTGTGACAAACTGTCATTAATTACAATATTTAGAAGTAATTACAAAATTGCAGGAGTAAAAGTTCTGTTCACAAAATACTAAGTAAAAATAGCAAACAAAAACAGCTATTGTACAAATTTCTATAGCAGTTGTCCCTCACATTTATCACTTAATGTCAGTAAAGTCAATTAAAATGCTAAATTTAAATAGAGTTGTGAATTATATATTAAAATAAGTTCAATCAAAAGTATTGGTGAAAGAATCCTAAATTGATATTCATCAATCTTCTGTTCAATAAATAAGTACAATTCTTGATTAAATTATTAAGTACAAGTATTTAGAGTATCTATATTTATCCACAATTTTTATATTTCGTCCTTAAAACAATGATGGTAAAAGAAAATAAATTGAATCAATGGATTAGAGGGATTAAACATAAAATACAAAGAAACTTCAGGTTTAAAAAGTGAACTGAATCACTGCACCAACAGGAATAAATCATGTTGATTTCCACCAAAATGGGAAAAAATTACCATCCCAGTTAATTAGTAATTCTTTTGAGTTCTTCTTTGCAACAGTGACTGAATTACAACTTACAACTATTGTTCCTCAAATTCCACCAGGACTGGTTATCAACAAAACAAATATCCTGCAGTATCAGAACATTGATTAAAAAATAAGTTTTTATTGTATATTACTATTTTATAAATTTTCTAAGTTTTTGAAAGAGTATTTTACAAGTACAAACAAATTTTAATTATTCTATACAAACGTAAATTGCTTGACAAAAAAGATACCAACCACACATGCAGTTGAATTTATTCAACCTGTATTAAAGTGAGTGCATAACAGAAAGATTGAGCGCATCCTTTTTAGACTTAACTACAGCATTTTAAAATAAAATAAATGTTATGAAAGGCCTTTCAGAATTCATTGAGTATTTGCAATAAAGAACTATTTAATGGGATGTGGTTATATTAATAACAATTATTTTACAGATTAAGAAGAGTCAATTTGGATTCTCACAGGGTTCAGTGCTAGTTCTTTTTCTGTTTCTTTGATGGAGACTATCAACAGTACAGCAGAAATGCTTCAAACTCAATTCCAATACAGAACCTTACAAAGGATCAGTCTACTGTAATAAGCTAACTGATCATGTCAAGCAGGTCGTTGGGAAATAATTCAAGTTGAGAAATTTGGTTTGAAGATCACCTATTCTACACAGAGAATGAGTTTCTGGAATGGAGAAACAATAAGACAGTTAAATTTTGAGTTTAGCTCCGGTTCACCTTCCTTTTATGGCAGCGTCTGGTATCTGACGCCAACTCAGACTTGACTCCCGGAATCTGGAGTCATGTTCGTCGGAAGAGATCCAATTAAAGTCAACGACAAAAACGCTCAAAACGAAACATTTACATCGTTTTGACATCAGAGACGTGTACCTGATGAGACAATGAGACTACCACTTCACCTATTTATAGGTGTCTATGATGTCAAAACAATGTAAATGTTTCGTTTGGAGCTTTTTTGTAGTCAACTTTCTTTAAATTTCTTCAGAAAAACATGACTGAGACAACGTCAGATACCAGATGCTGCAATAAAAGGAAGGTGAACCAGTGCTAAACTCAAAATTCAATTGAATCAACCCTTTCTACCGTAGCTACGTTATCAATAAGACCATTATTAAACACATCAATTGTATACTCAAATTATTTGTATAGAGATTGACAAATATTCTGATGATTTTCGTATGTGTACCTTCGTGTGAAGGGCGATTATGGGGAATGGCGTATTCTTAAGCCTACTCAATGCCATTTTAGTAGCCAAGGATCAGTGGTCCAGTAATACATGTATTGTTGTTGATATGTATTGTAAAACAACGTAAATCATTAGACATTTTCCGAACAGATGACTGATTTCATGGGTGAAGACTTGGAATGAGTGATGTTTTTCATTTTCATCTTGCGGTTATGTCAATAAACCAAATTACTGATATTGCTCGGATTCAAACCCTTTACATATTGCCAAAGCGACAGTGTAGTGTGGAACAACCAAAACCACCCATTAAGTCGTCATTTCGAGCCTTCCTTTTTTATTAAGATGGGCAACCTGTAACAATAAACCAAGAGATGTGGGCTAATTTTCCTATAAACTGAAAGGAAAACAACTAGCCATGGAAAATAATTTGTTCTAAGATGATGTAACTGCTCATATAGCAAATCTCTTCATGGATTACTTGAAGAGATTTTGTGACTGCATTGCCTCTTGCAATGGAAATATTATTCGGCCCGCATGTTAGCCTGATTTTAGTATTTGTGACTTTCATTTTATTACTTCACAATTGTACACAAATAAACTTCATCAGCCAAGCTATTGCTTCGGGACCTAACCAGACGTTGCTAAAAGTTTCAACAGCTCTACTTGAAGAATATGCTAACAAATGGACACCATTTAGGTGGTGCTATTTTAAAATTGTAAATAATTTTATTTCTGCTTTTTACTATATTTCTTACTAACGGACATATTGAAATTAAATATATTTTTGCTACCATGTATATTTTTACTTTGACTTTGAAGTGCTTGCCAGGTTTAACCTTGAGGGGAAGGGCTTTCTACTCAAAAGTTACAGCAAAGAGAGGGGTCGGAAGTTATATTCTCTTTTACTGTAAAAGATAATTCAAAAGAGAACATTGAAAAGAGATTGTTCGAACTGTCCATCAAAAAGAATTTCTAGAGAGCCAGCTGAAGCAGATGGAATGTATACAATTTGTATGACTCTTAACTGATCAACACTTAAGTTAAGATAAGTACACATCATGTTAAGAAGTAAACTGTCCGTTTTTTTCCAGTATTTATGGTATTTTGTTAACAAAGTCAATGGTGTAAACCAGATTTTCTTTTACACGTTTCACAAAATAAGGGGTTTTTCATCTTCTAACATTTACTGATTTATCAGTACATCCTTTGTATACTTTTTCATATGGCATCACAAAATGAAGCTTAGATGAAGACGCCATATTTGCTGACGTGACAGACTTTGAAAGCCAACATCGGTATTACAAATAAAACACAAAAGCAGCTGATGTAGAATTGTAGTTGTAGAAATCCCATCAAAAGTTAATAGCCCTATATCGACACTGAAATAGCCATTAAAAAACGGTATATACAGTGAAATACATAGAATGGAGGATAGTAGGATAATGTCAAAAAGGTTTCCTCATAAAATGGAAAAAAGGTTACGATAACTTTACATTTATCTAATTTAAGATAACTCTACATTTATCCTCTTTAAGATAACTAAAAAAGTATTCCCTTTAAGATAACTCTACATTTACCCTCTTTAAGATAATTCTAAATTTATCCTCTTAAGATAACTCTACAGTTATCCTCTTTAAGATAAATCTACATCTAACCTCTTTAAGATAACTCTACATTTATGCCCTTTAAGATAACTCTACATTTCCCTCTTTAACTCTACAAGTATCTCCTTTAAGATAACTTAACTTTTCTGTCTTAAGCAAAGTTATATTGAAAGGCTATAAATTTAAAATGTTTAATATTATTTTCCAAACTCAAAATTAATTGCTCTGCCTTAAAATATGTCAACTTAAATTATATGGGGATTGTTTTCCCTTCAAGTCAAGAAAAAACTAACTATTTCAATTCATTGGTCTGAAAAAATAGTTCTAAGTTCAAACCTATTGGTGTTGATTAAAACAAACATTTTATCAATACATTTTTATTTAACTAAATAAACAAATAACAAGAATGTGTGTTTAACAATAAAAACAATAGCATTTGTATATTTAACTTAACAATATCAATAACATTTGTATTCTTGAAGGTGAAATATTTTTAAACATTTTTTATAACCATTCGTCTTTGGTTTCATATGACTGAAGATGAGCTATAATTAGTTTAAAACATGTCTCAAAAGTGAAAAATACAAGTCACCTAGAGGCTAATACTGTAAGTTTGAAAATATAAAACTTTTAATTGAAATAAAACTTGTGACAGATTTTGAACTGAAATGAAAATCATAGATTATTTCATGTTTTATATACTAACTGATGTGATTTACACTTGTAGACATTATTATTGATAACAAATAAAGTGTTTAGTGAAATATTTTTCGTGTTTGAATACAAACTTTATCAATGACAATATTTACAACAAGAGTGGATTCTTTTACTTCAAACAATATCTAGTTAAATTTATATCCGAATATTCGTTTCATTACAATTGACTATCTTCATTCATTTTATTTCTCAAGAATCACAACTTTGTAACAAGATCAAAAGTTACGAACTAAACTCATAATTCACAATAACAATATTACGTAAGAGGTAAATAATGTATGTACGTCTCGTCTCGCTGTAAAAATAACTGCGCAGTAAGTCAAATGTCACCTGAGCAGACAGCTGTTTGGGCTGACAGGTGTTTACTCAACGACCACATACAACAAACACTTCAGTTTCTTACATTTATTTAGTAATGAAACCGTGTTGAAATGGCTATTAAATTGATTTGGTTTGAAAAATATTTTTTTATATTTAAATTGCAGCTCTTTAAAATAACTTTCCTGAAAACAGAAAAACTAGGAACTTTCTTATCATCCAAGTGAAATTACAGGCATTTAAAGGAGAAAGAATTCTAGGCAATTTTGTAACGGCTGAAAATAAAAATGTGAAATTTATACAAAATGTACATGAGCTTCAGGGAGTAAGATGTTAATTATTATTAATTTCTGACTTGAGAAAGTTACATCTCATTGATTCAACATAATTTATGAAAATAACATGTTTATACATTTTGTTATACATAAAAACATGTCAATCCCTGAAGCTGTAACTCATGTACATGTAAAGATTTCACATTTTTATCTTCAGCTGTATTAATTTAATGTATTTAATTTTAGCATGATTACAAAATGTGCAAAATTTATACTGTAAATGCCTGCAAGTTCACATGGAGCAATAACAAATTCTACTGCTTATGTATTTAGGGAAGTGATATTAAAAGCTAAGAATTTAACATAACAAATATTTTTCAAACCCAAAATTGATACATATGTATTTAACAGTATATGCGATCAACAGTATCTACACATACAGTGTCACGTGTAAAAGCATAATGTCACATACAAATAACTAAAACTAACAACTATTAAGTTACGTGACTAGGCCAATTAATTGGTCTAGACAATTTTCAGACACAATATTGCACTATAGTGAGTTTTCTCTAACTATACTTGTTTTTCATACATTTACAAAATGCATCTTCTCTTTACAAATGTGGGACAGTTGATTCAAAACGGATAATTTCAAAAGAGATGTAGTTCATGACGGTACTGAGAAGTCTCCTTTCTTGCATTACATGACCGTGGTAATGGAAAATCATATATTTGATTCTGAGTATTAAAATACATCACTGTTTCATGCATAAGTGATTATTGTAGTGTTAAAACCTTTTATTCTGAAAAAGGCCTGCAGTGTAGCAGGAGGCATATTTTATTATTACAAATCTTTTTGTAGTTTTATTCCCAGTCTAATAGCTTCTCCCCACATTATTACATCATATTTTAATATTGATTGTAATGTAAAAAAAGCAGCCTCGAAACATTTTAGTTTTTTAATATTTTATTGACATATTTTGTGGCCAAATCCATGACCACAGTAACAGTAAATTACTCTCAAAATATAACAAGAAAAATAGTAAGTAGATAAAAGTTAAGAACTCGCGTTACATTAGACTATGACTGTAATGTATACTTTCAGTTAAGTACAAAAGCACAACAGGATAAGAAAAGCCTCTTTAAAACAAAATCCATACAAACATCATTAACTTAACCCTTTCAGTGCCGACGTCCGGGTAACCAGACGTGTTTAAGAAAATATATTAAAAGTATAATACATAATATTTTTATATGTATTTCATACCAATTCACATTAAGAATAAACATACTTTCTGTTAAGCATGTTATATGATGCACAAAAACAGCTGATCAATCAGTAAAAATGATGAAAGTTTAAGATCAAGTTGGCCCGTTGTCAATGACGTCATAGCCAAGACGAGTTTTCATTGTCAGTCTGTTTCGGTGTAGTGAAGTATTATGAATGTTTCTAGGTCCCCACTGAATTAAAATATTCTTAGATGAGTTGTAGAGGAAGAGTACCTAAATGGCAACTTTGTAACTGATATTTATTTTGCAATAAAAATATTTGTAAATAGCCAAAACCATGTTAAACCTATTCTTTTTCGTTCTATCTTAGTGTTATATAATTATTATTATGGCTATCATTCATAAGAAAAGTCGTAAAATCAGTTAAGGAAATGGACCTTTGCTAATCAAGATATACATTTTAGGTCCTCATAAAAAAGTGAACGGTGTTAAAAAAATGCTATATTATTATTTTGGGTGATCATTTTATAAAAATTAGTGGATATGTCTAAAATAAAGTGTTCTTTTAGTGTGATTGACTTTATTGAGTATCAGAATTTTTTATTATTGTTTGAGTGTGAAGTGTAAAACCTAAAAATGAAAAAAGAAAAATATTTTTTTAGTTTTATTGTCGTTATTCTTTGTGTTTCTGGTAGTGTAAGAAGTTTTTTTAGTATATTTAGTGTTAATATACACATTTTTGTACAGAACAAAATAAAAATTATAAAAATTCACCAACAAATAACAAAGTTATGACATTTTATAGTAACCGTATGAAAATTGATAAAAATACCACGGCACTTTTGGATAACACCTGGAAAAAATATCTTTGGCATTATAGACTAATATTCCAAAAAAAGTCTGGTACTGAAAGGGTTAACTTCATACCTAAGAAATTCAAGAAAAAGATGATACATAGAAAACTTAATTTGATTTCATATTATACAAACATATTACAGAAAAGTATTTAACATGTGACATTGAGTAAACTCTGAAAATGACAAATAATACCCAATATTTGAATGTTTTTCTTCAAAGTGAGGACATTTCTACAGAATATTGATCAATTGTAACACTAAGCAAAAGATTTAGCATGGTAGTGATATCTACAAATCACCATAAAGAACTTCTAATACCATACACAATTTCCATTACACAATCCTTACATGGAAGTGAGATCTCTTATCTTTTTAAGACCTTTGGAAAGAAATATTACACCACACCATTTACCATAATGTATTCTTTAAGAAGTATGTTGCTTAAGTACGACAAACATTTCAGTATATTTCCTTCGACACCTATATTTTTTACATTAATAATAACTCACAATTCACACAGGCTTTGGATGAATTATAGAACAACAGGGCAAATTTCCAAATTTTGTTCCTAATAAATGTGTACTTTATGCTGATGACACTACGTTAATGTGCTCTAACTTAAATCCTGAAATCAATGCAGCCATGATCACATATATGAGAGAAAGGTCCAACCTCTGGTTTTCTGCCAATGGCCTATGTGTGAATGAAGATAAGACAGAAAACATCATCTTTAGCCTAAGCACCAGTTCTGTAACTAAGTCAGTTAAGCTACTTGGAATTAACTTAGACTCTAAGCTTACCTGGAAACATCACACAGATGCTCTTTGTGCTCGGTTGTCTAGAGTTATATTTTTACTAAAAAAACTTAAAACCTGTACAAGCTGTAGTCTATTAATGAAAGCATACTTTGCATTATTCCACTCACATCTTTTGTATGGAACTTTTTCTTTGGGGAAATTCAGGTGGGGCTAAGGAGGTCTTCTCATGCCAAAAGAAAGCTTTGCGCATAATGTTTAATTTTAATGTCACTGACTCTTGTAAGCCACTATTTATAAAGCATAGTATACTCACTGTTCCTTCCATTTATATCTTGCAAAGCTTAATGTATGTTAAGGAAAATCTAGATTTATTTAAACTTAGACGCTCTAAGCATGACTACTGCACTAGACAACGAGACCTTATTGACCTAAAGCACGCTAGACTAACAAAAACTCAGCACGCATACTCTTATATTGGTATCAAACTGTTTAACAAGCTGCCTATGTCTGCTAAGGATGTTACCTGTAAAAACTTTAAAAATGTTGTAATTAAGTGGTTAAAAGAAAAAGCCTTTTATAGTATAGATGAAATGCTTCTGTGTAGTATAGACGATTTAGCCTTTTAGATTTTATTTCCTTTTGACTTGTACTTTTAACCATAAGTGTCTAGTAAGTATTTTATTTTATACTATCTTGTTATACTGTGTAAATGTATAACAAAATGACTTTGTCAATGCATTGTAATATTGTGGGACGACAATAAACAGATTCTTGATAAACAGATTCTTGATTCTTGATTCTTGAGTGTTCTGAAATCCATCGGATTCCAAGCCACCTGATCAATAAAATATACAAGTACCAAATTAGGTACTAATATTTTTTTACCAGTTTCAGTTTAACATCTCGTGACTGTAGATATTCCTCGACAGTCTGGCTGAAATATACCAAAATTATAATCATGTACATTTCATATTCTTACAGGGAGTCTAGATACGCCCTGTCACTTAAATATTTTATCAAAAACTGATAATATTCTAGTTGATAAGAACCAACTTTCAGCCTTCAGTGTTTGCGATGATGACCAGCCGGTTCGGCTCCACGTTTGTACGTGTGTGGTACTATATATGTGTATCATAAAGTATTTACCATGTGTATGTTTTATTTAATGAATGTGTGTGTGTTTTATTAAATGTTACTTTATGTGTTTTTAACTTACGTTGATGACACATAACACACCTGATGACAGAACGTTTGTTCCGAGATATGTAGTGTTAAATCAACGTAAAACAAATATTGGAACTGTTGGCAAGGTAAGGTACCATATATTAGTTAAACAATTGTAAAATTGTTATATTGTGATCAACTGATATCATGGGGTCCATAAATCATAACAAAATCAAATTTTCTATTGATTAAAAATAAGCCTTCACGATTTCTTTAATTTTCTTTTCACATTTTGCAACAACTTAAGTACTTCTTAAAATCTAATATAGCCTGCAATCCATATTTTAAGTCACAATAATAAAATATATTTTTAAATGTGTATATAATATTTGTATAATTTATAATACAAACTTCAATATAACAGAAAAATACAAATGTTGACTATAAGACTCATGAAAATTCAATAAATGCTCTGCATTATTAATACTGTGTAGAAAAGTACGTTTCTGGTACTATACTTTGGTATGTTGGTGCAAAAAAGTGAGGTTATGTGTGCAGCTCCATTCTCTTAAGAGCGGCCTGCTATCCTTCCCAATAATGCTGTTACTGTATACATTGTCTGGTCTTCTACTAAAACTAAGTCATAACAGCTTTTGTACCTCTCCAATTTCTTTTCATCCTGCAAAAAAGATAACGGCCTCAGTGATTAAACTTGATAAAAATATAATTTACTACACTATAAAGTAATAAAATATAATATGACTACTAGAATTTAAGTTTTCCCTGTTCACACCGTTGCTAATATAATTAAAGTCTTGACATATTATGGCCCCCTTGTTGAGCCACCTTTAGTGAACAGATACAGTATTAAACCAAAACTGACAGAGCCAGTAATACACATTGCCTATATAGGTGAGTGGAGAGAGCGGAGCTATATTGTGATTAGTTTCACCAATCAGCAATCTACTTAGCAACAACTTAAAGTTAAGATTAAATGTAATAATGTATGTGTTTTATTTCATTGGGTATAAAACGACTTGTGCCTTGATCCAATCACAATACACTTCTGCTATCCTCCACCCAACTTCCACTCCACAAATTGTAAAATTTTTAAGTTATTAATTCAGATATGTCACAGATCTTAGGCAATAATGCTGGGTTAATTAGCATTTTTATTATAACTTTTCATATTTTAAACAAAGCAAAAAGTTGTGGAAATGTTTTTGAGTGCTTTTTTTATTAGTACTTCTGCAGACTAAAATTGGATCTGAATTTTGTAATAAACACTTCAAGAACATTTAAACAAATTGTTTGCAAGAAAAGTTGCAATGTTAAATATATATTTTTAGTCAATGCACATTTTATGTCTTATGCATTCTAAGTTTTACAATGGTAAAAAGTACAAACATTTGTTAAAAAAATAATAATAAAATAGTTTTTTTTTATCAGAGTAGTATAAAATAGAATGATGATAAATAATGGAATTTATAGAAGGTGCCATATAGATATCACTTGGTTATTTTAGAGGATACTTTAATAATGTGTGATATAATAAGAACTAAATTAATTTTTATAACAATTTTAATTTATCATGTGGATATCAATTTAACATCATAAAAAAAACCAAAATGACATTTGACAAACAGGTTGAAACAGTGTTTACCTTTTAGCAGTAGCTCTATACTAGAGAGTGAGTTGTTGCAACTGCCCCGTCGCAATGTTCCGTAAATGGAACAGTTACAGAATCGCAACAACGAAAAAAAAAAATGGTGCAACAGTACCTGCAGCGACAACACAACAGTTGCAACAAATGTTTGCCGGCTAGTACTGATACCGGAATGAGAACTATGGCTTGCAATGAGTCCAGAGAGGCTAATTAGCCATGCAGCATTCACCAGCCAGTGTCTAGAGTAAAGTTATACTAACCGTTCCAATAAAGAAGCCGATCTTAAGTACTGTCTTCGTATCAGGAACACTGTCAGCCATATTACAGTCTCCAATGGAGTCCCCTAGTAATACCACATTGTGCCTCTCCTGGTCCACCTACAACATTCACAGACCATCACTGGCATCAGTATAAAGTCTCCAATGGAGTCCCCTAGTAATACCACATTGTGCCTCTCCTGGTCCACCTACAACATTCACAGACCATCACTGGCATCAGTATAAAGTCTCCAATGGAGTCCCCTAGTAATACCACATTGTGCCTCTCCTGGTCCACCTACAACATTCACAGACCATCACTGGCATCAGTATAAAGTCTCCAATGGAGTCCCCTAGTAATACCACATTGTGCCTCTCCTGGTCCACCTACAACATTCACAGACCATCACTGGCATCAGTATAAAGTCTCCAATGGAGTCCCCTAGTAATACCACATTGTGCCTCTCCTGGTCCACCTACAACATTCACAGACCATCACTGGCATCAGTATAAAGTCTCCAATGGAGTCCCTTAATAATACCACATTGTGCCTCTCCTGGTCCACCTACAACATTCACAGACCATCACTGGCATCAGTATAAAGTCTCCAATGGAGTCCCCTAGTAATACCACATTGTGCCTCTCCTGGTCCACCTACAACATTCACAGACCATCACTGGCATCAGTATAAAGTCTCCAATGGAGTCCCCTAGTAATACCACATTGTGCCTCTCCTGGTCCACCTACAACATTCACAGACCATCACTGGCATCAGTATAAAGTCTCCAATGGAGTCCCCTAGTAATACCACATTGTGCCTCTCCTGGTCCACTTACAACATTCACAGACCATCACTGGCATCAATATAACAATTCAGTAAACATGAGTACAGTATAATTCCATTTAATCTAGCTTCTGTGTTAACTTAGGCATCTAAAGAAATTAAAATAACAAACATCCATTTTTCAGTATTGATTTGTCTCGTACTCTTTCGCGGATTATCTCATAGCATTTGTGATTTCTGAAAAGGTAATTGTGCTGATTAAGTGAATATGTTCTGTGAACTAGATGTCTTTGGTCAGAGCTTGTTATTGACCATGGGAGTAATATTTGACTAGCTGATAGCGTTAACCAATCAGATTGTTGAATATATTCATCCCGAAAATCTATCACTAGTATCCCACAAGGCTCTAAACTTGGTCCTCTTCTGTTTCTTCCTTATATAAATTATTTCCCATGTTCATTAAACACAAAATCAAGTTTTTAAAACACAAATAGTACACATTTTACAAATTTATGACAGTTTAAATAAAATTTATAAATTGATTTATAGTAATGTGTTGAAAGTAACTTCTCTGTTTACAACTCATTTTTACTTTATCGAATGCCACCTCTTAGTTTGAAGTTTACAATAGTATAACATGAATCAGAAAAAATAAATAATGCATTATTCACTTCTAAATCTAAAAATTCGTTCTAGTTTAGTTGTGTAAGTTAATTTTTTTGTAATCTACATAAATAACGTTTACTGAACTCAAGATTTTGGAGACTCTTTCTAAAATATGTACTATAATTACGGGGCATATATTAAGGTTACTTACTGGCAACGGAAACATGTGTTTATTAAACACACTGACTGTAGGTCTGGAAAACTCCTTGATTCGGCCGTTATCATCAAATGTGATGTAGTTTGAGACCACCCTCGGTTTGTACTCTTTCAGTACATATTTGACTACCTCTCCTAGGCCAGCGGATACCACAATTAGTGGCACCTGATGGTCTGAAAGTAATCTCAGCATTTTCTCACACCCATCTCTGTAACAGAATAGAATATATTTATTGTGTTGACAATATATTTCACACTGTATTGCAATAGTCAATAATACCAGTTTTTCACAGTATTTATCTTAAAAACTAAATCCATTCACTTGACTTTCCATACAGTTGCATGCAGGCACACATTCATACACATACAATTTCTAATTGTAGAAATTTAATTAGCTTAAGACCAGGTAATTTGCACTTTCGTCATTTTGAAAATTGTTCTAACACATCACGTTTACAAAATAATATTATAAATATAAAATTGCTATTTTTAAACATTCAAGGTCTTAATGGCAAAACCACTGTTCTAGAAACTTTCATACAAAATGAATTGAACCTATATGTAATTTGCTTATCAGAGCATTTTCTTAAACAATCAGTGGTAGCAACTTCATTTCCAAATGGTTTTTACTGTGCTTCTGCTTTCTGTAGAGCAAACCGGATTAGAGGAGGAACATTAATATTTGTCCACAATAATTTTCATGCAAGGCCTCTTGATGTTGCAGAATTTTGTATAGAACTTTATTTTGAAGTAACCGCTGTATTGTTGGATAAATTCAAGTTAATTATTGTGTCATTGTACCATTCAACTGATGGTGACCATAATATTTTTCTCAATAAACTTGAAAATCTTTTATTATATTTAACTCAATGGGCCAATTATACAATAGTTATTGGAGGCGATTTGAACATTAAATTTGATATTACAAAAAACAAACCATCTGTTAAATATTTTTTAAATTTATTAAGGGAGTACAATTTTTATTGTCTGAATCAATCTCCCACACGAGGTGCAAATTGCCTTGACAACATTTTTGTCAATTGTGGGCAGAATAGGGTTAACTCTTGTAATATTTTTCGTTTTCCCTTTTCTGATCATGATGGTGTAATGGCTGACCTTAATGTGCTAGATACTCAAGCTCTTTCTGCACCAAATGATAAAAATGGTTTTATTGGAAAAAACATGTACTTACAAATTGTCTTGCCTAAACAAGAAATATGCAACTTAATATCTAGTTTGAATGCTTATGACTGGGAACATTTAATTAATGAAATTAAGTTCACTGACGCTGAACAATCTTTTTGGTCCTTTTTTCAAATTCTTTTAAATAATATAAATTATTACTCAGTTATTAAGAAAAAATCATTTATAGCTAAAAGCAATTTTAAATATAAATGGTACACTAGTGAATTAAGGAATATGAAAGAAAAGTTGTTATGTTTTGACTCTTTAATCAGAAGTTCTAGGGAGCCTTCGAATGAACTTCTCCAACTTTTTAACCACCTAAAAAAAGAATATAAATTATCTATTAAAAACGCCAAACTTAATCACAACACCAATTATATTAAAACCAGCAACAATAAAAATAAAGATGCATGGGAAATAATTAAAAGCAAGAGTAAAAGTACACCCCATAGGCTTCAAACTGATATTACTTCAGAAGATTTTAGTAATTTTTTTATTGACTCAATAAAAAAAATTAAAGTGAAAACCGGTACATTTATTAATAGTAGTTTAAATTCATTAAAAGCTAATTGTATTAATTCATCATTTTTATCATTTAAATCAATCAAGCCATCTGACACAATTGATGCAGCTAAAAGACTAAACAATTCAGATAGTAATGACATCTACAATATATCCAATAATCTGTTAAAGAGATTGATTTATACTTTTGTTGAGCCACTAACACTTTGCTTCAATATGTGTATGAGTCAGGGTATTTTTCCGGAGCAACTGAAGGTGTCCAGAATTTGTCCAGTCTTTAAAAAAGGTCCCTATAATGATCCAAGTAGCTACCGCCCAATTTCGGTCATCCCAGTCTTGTCTAAATTACTAGAACTACTGGTCTATGACCAAATAAGTGACTATTTAGAAGAAAATAAAATTTTAAGTCCATCACAATTTGGTTTCAGAAGAGGTAAATCCACTATTGATGCCATTGACAAGCTAATACGAAATATACTGTCAACTTTTGAAAATAAGGCCTTTGCTCAGGCCACTTTATGTGACCTGAGTAGGGCCTTTGATTGTGTAGAACACAGTACTCTTTTAGCCAAATTAAAGCATTATGGAATTCATGGAAGTGCCCTTGATTTTATAAAATCATACCTCATCAATAGAACACAAAAAGTATACATCAAAGGAAGTTGGTCACAGGAAGTCAAAATAGAGTACGGTGTCCCTCAGGGATCTGTACTTGGACCCTTACTTTTTATCATATATATAAATGATATAACATTGGCTGTTGATGCTAATACGCTTCTCTACGCTGATGACACAACTTTTTTCAATAGTAGTAATAACCTGAATGAACTAAAGAAATTAACCGACACCACAATAAACAAGGCATCAATATGGTTTAAAAAAAAACGGTTTTTTAATGAATGAAACTAAAACTCAAAACATTTTGTTTACTTTAAAATCAATTCCTGAAAATAGTTTTAATTTTGAATCAAGTAGTGTAATCAAAATTTTAGGAATTCATATTGATAATAATCTTTCATGGGGACCTCACATTGATTTTCTGTCTACTAAATTATCTAGAATTATTTTTTTATTGAGACGTCTATCTTGCTGCATAAGTGAAAATTATGTTCGGACTGCATATTTTGGATACTTTCAGTCAATTTTGAGATACGGATTAATACTGTGGGGAAATAGTGCTAGAGTTCAGGAAATACTGGTGCTTCAAAAGAAAGCTGTTAGAATTGTTGGTAAAGCTGAATATCTTGATCATTGTAAACCTGTTTTCATTAACCAAGGAATACTTACAATAGTTAATTTATATTTGTTTGACTTATCTGTTTACATTTTAAATAATAAGGACTTAATAAACCATACACAAACACATATAACACACGAAACAAAAATAACATTTTAATTGAATATTGTTGACTGAGCAAATCTTTGAATAGTCATGTTATAATTGGCTTGAAGGTGTATAACAAATTGAAACATTTGATAGAAAAATACCCTCTTAAAATTTATAAAAATAAACTTTATGAATGGCTATTAAAAACCCTTTATATAATATTGATGAGTTTTTTTCTATTAACAAAATAGACTTTTAATGATTGTTTTAAGATAAACTCATAATATAAGAATAAGAATAAGAATAAGAATAAGAATGTATTTATTCCATCATCAAATAACAAAGGTAAACATATGTAAAAAAACTTGGAATGACTAGTCACCGCATCAAGTAAAGGTGACTAGCACAATGAAAATAAACAAGAACTTCTTACATCAAACAGTCTAAATATTACTTATAACCTAGCGGTCCGCTGCAGTGTCAGCACTTATTTATTTAACTGAACCAAAGTACACTTTACATTAATACGAGTAAGTAAAATAAACTAAGTAAACTATTCACTTCACTAAGTAACCTCGTCAGTAGGTGAACTAAAAACATCCAATACATTAAATAAAGCCAAACAATTGAATACTTAAAAATATTTACACAAACGCATATAAACTCCATTCCATATATCTACAATAGGAATTCGTTTTTAATTTTCATAATTATAGCTAATGTAATATTTCTACCAGGTCATTAATGTTGTCTTTATCAAACAGCCATGATTTTAATTTAATCTGAAATAGCCTTATGTTTTGACTGTTTTTTATGTCTATTGGTAAAATATTAAAAATTTTTGGGCCTAAAAATATAAATGTTTTACTGAACATAGTTTTATTCACTTTTGGTCTAATGTATGTTACTTTAGAAGCTGCCCTGGTATAGAAGCGAAATTGTTTTGAACATTTATTTCCACTACGTATGTAAAACATTTTTAATACTTTAAAAATAAAAAGGTATTTCAGAGGCAGAATTTTTAGGAGGCGAAATAGAGGCAAGGACGGTTCGTGTTTGGATTTAAATGTTATGATCCTTATAAAGTGTTTTTGTACGATTTCTAATGGATTTAGTGTGGTATTGTTTGCTGCACCCCACACTTCTATACCATAAGTCAGTCTTGAGTGGATTAAGGCAAAATATAGCATACGTAAAAGGTCATCGGTTAAAAGATTTCTTAAATAATAGAACGTTCTTATATTTTTTCTTAATTGGGTCTGTAGATGATAGATGTGTTGCTTCCATGAAGCGTTTTCTATCTAGTTGTTGATAAATATAACTAGTATAATTATCAACTAGACAATTAATGTCTTATATTGTTATATATATAATATTTATGTATTATACTTATTAAATATTATTTAGAGACAATGCTACTTAGTCTGTAGCTGAATTAGACTTTGTCAATGCATGTAACATGTTTTACAACAAATAAACAAATTTATTATTATTATTATATACAAAGAAAAAAAATCGTGGGATCAACCCCCAGGGTTGCAACACTGCCGCGAATATCAATCCCAAGTGTGATCCATGAACTCGCCAACTGAGTAAAAAGCATAAGACACCAGGTAGTGTTTTAATTGGGTTTTAAACTTTTTTGGATTTGTTTCAAAATTTAGTGTTTCAGGGAGACTGTTAATGAAAATTAACTGAGAGAAACTCTTGTTACTCGTCCACAATAATTAGCCTAAGTTTTGACATTATATCCTTAAACCCATGTTTTGTCACCTGTTAACACATTTTCAGTAATTTGGCATTGTTGTTGCCTTCATTGGGGTCACCTGTGCAACTTTCATTCACGACTGTTTTTGTTCAAAATGCAAAGATTTTAGAAAATATTTTGCTGTCACACGTTTTATAACAAAAAGATTTTAAAAAATGTCATGTGATTAGCAAATAGATCAAAATTATCAGTGATTTCTCAGATCGTAATATGGCAATCGTTCATAACCATTTCTTCCACTTTTTCGCATGTTTATTTTTCATAATCTAATCTGGATAATTGATGATCCAGATAATTGGTGATACAACAATTGTAGTCCATATAATTGGAGTCCGGATAATTGGAGTTCTATGGTAAAAACTGTATCTATGATCCAACTACATGATTCTGGTTCAGATTTGTTCATATACATTGGAATGAGGTGGTGTTAAGCCCACAAATAAAGTCAACATAAGAATTAAATATGTAACATTTATCTTTTAATATTTACTCTCTGCTCAATAAAATGTATTATGCTGCAGAGCTGACCTCACAAAATGAAGTGAGGAACCAGATTATCTTCGTTAAATTAAACGCTACAATGTCAAGATTCTGGGGTGCAAGGGTAATTCGATAGGTCTAGTCTACTGCAGGAGATGACTGTTGGAGTTGTTGGGATTCGTTCCCTAACTATCAGAGGCTAGTCTCAACAAGGGTGTGCCACCCCCTGCCGGCATTGACTGGAGACGCTGGTTCAGAGCTTGCCTCCGCTTCTTCCGGAGGGACTTTGAGATTAGTGCCCTAATTCTTCCTCATGGATCTCGATAAGAGGTGACTCCTATCCCCTAACCTTGCCCATTCTGAATATCCTGTCACTCCGGAAGCAGCGCAAAGGTTCTTACAGGACTAAGTGTAATTTAAAAGCTTCTTGCCCTAAGAGAACAATAACTTAAAATTTAACTTAGCCCATAGTTAATCCTCAAATTTGTTGAATTCTCCCAAAGCAACCTTATGTATGTCATTTAAAGCCGACAGGACCTACCTGAGAGGTGTATTTATGTTATCATTTGACTGCAGCAGGTCATTCAGAGTCATGACCTCCCCAGCACACAGATTCTCGTGGTCCTCCCACCATCTGTACAACACTTCCTGCCGCTCCTCCACACTCAGATTTGGGTTCTCATAGGCTGGTCCATGTTTCACAGCCAGAGCATTGTAGCCATCCCGGTATGCCTGAGACAATGTCGCTGTGTTCTTGAAAACATCTGCAATTTATCACAATATTCTCCAAAAATGTTCCCAAACATTGCTTTCTCACATTTTATAAAACCAATTATAAGTAGTTCTTACTTTATTACACTCAATCACCTTAACATTTATTTATGAAACTATTTCCCTTTTATTCCAGACTCACAAGCAAATTAGTCTGACACACAGCTTTGGTTAGGATTCATCAAGAAAAAGATTTTATAGAACTCCATTGCCAACTTTAGTCAATTTACCTATTCAAAATTTAATCATTCAGAATTTTCCTTTACATTTGAAGGTGAAGAACAACTATTTGTGAAGTATTTACTGGAGAGATGGAGAGCACTTCATACTTAGAGTCTGTTTCAAATGTAGGGAGAACAAGGGTGAAATTTGGAATTCCTTGCTTCTTTTGTAATTGTAGATTGCTTTCCCATTCAGATCAACCGCCTCCCAACAAGAGCACACGCTGAAATGGGAATCCTTGATATCCAGTGCTGAGCCAGATGCTATATGTCATAGATTGCTACTCATGTGTCTCATTGTGATAAACTCATGGTTGGTAACATCAGATACCAACCAATGGTGCATGTTACATGGTGGCTGTTGTTTTATCTGATACTGGTTACTGGTAAGTCTGTTATGATCTACAAAAAAAGGTGGAAATATGTGTCACTGGCTTGAGTTCTGTGTTGAGTGCTTTGCACGCTGTGGAGGTGGTCAGGTATCAAGATAATCAGTCATTGACAATTCATAATTTGACTCAATAGTAAAATAATATTAAGGCCGGCAACATCACCTTCTTGTCACGTACGATCACTTGGTGCAGGATCTAGTAGTCACGAGTAGCAGGATAGTTCTTTACGAGTTTGAGCCTAACATTATGGCTACTAAGATGAACCACTAGAACTCTTGATGAGTTTGAGCGCTAGAGTTCTTAATGAGTTTGGGCCTAACAGAACTAAGTAGGAAGAAGACTCCATCGCATCATTCCACACATTATTAATCTCAAAACTACCCCCAACTTGACATCCAACTTCTCAAAAATAAAAAATTGTCAATTATTACATACTTGTTAAACATAGTGACCACAGCTACATCATGAGTCATACTATTATGTTCCACCAGCTACTTTTCCCATTTACCATCTCATTTCCAGAGTAAAGAATGTTATAAAAATATTGTACTCAAACTTGTTCAATAAAAGTGTTAAAATCCAGTAACGATTTCCTGCCAAAATACATGCACTTAAAACGTGTTTTGTTTATTGCTTACAACCCCAAAAGGCTATAAATAACAAATTTCTCTAGTAAATTCTAGGAGCAACCCCAATATATATTTACTAGAATGAGTTCCCATAATAGTAGTACTTACTTGATTCCACTACTCCTCTTGGACGCAATTAAAAATCTGTATAAACGAAAAAAAAAAAAATACAATAAAGAAGCGATTACTCAAATAAATTGAAAATTATAGGCACAACTATCAAATCTCCATGAAAAGAATTTCCTTCTAACAAAGAGGCAAAAGAATGGCTGGGAATAAGGCAATAGCATTTTTCAAACTGTAAAAAATAAAACTGAGTTACGCTAATTAAAAATTACTTTGATAATATATATGAAAATAAAGACCCATGTACGGTTCTATGTATGCAGTTGATTTATTACAGAGGATAGAGTTGCTTAACGAATACTTTTATAAACTAAATATATAGTAAAAATAATTAGCCCCTTAGGAATCCTGCCTTTAAAAACTTTCAAAATTCAAAAATGTAAAAATACATTTAAATATTCATCTTTCATCTCGTTCTTAATAAATTAGTTGGCCTGCAATAAATTCCAAAAAATGCAATATTCACTAGTCTAAATTACAATATTATCTAATAATAACTAAACATTTTTGTCTTAAACATCTGTTTAAAAATACAATACACATTATTACCTTCCTTATGTCAAACATATCCAGAATATTATTATTTTTTTTTTTAATGTTGAAGTATGAAAACTATTTAAAATAAACACAAAAAAGTATGCAAACGAATGTTAAAGGCTTACCTATACTATGTAATGCAGGTTTCCCATCCACTATTGATTTCGTTAAAGTACCGTCAAAATCTGCAATGACCTGAAAACAACATAATTATTTTTTTTAAAGATAAAAATTTTAAGTTAACTAAATTAAGTTCTCAAAGAACTGTTACAATCGTTTAAATTACTTTGAATTCCTCTCTAACACCTTCACTGTGACTCTAGTTATGTGCCGAATGTAGGAAGGCCAGAGTGTTCGTCCACTGTAGCCAATGTGTTAATCAACATTTATAAACCATCCATTAAATTACCATGAGCTCATTTTAATATATCAAGCTTACATATGGTTTGGATATGGTACATATAATTTTAGTACAATAATTTTGGTTATTAAAAGCAGTATAATATAAGTTCTGACAGATGAATCTAAAATAGAAAAACAAATTTTGTAGAGTAAGACTGCCAGAGAATTGAACAGTATTCCTTTTGTGTTTAGCCAATAATGATACAGCTCTGCCTCCCTCTTCTCACCCTTAAGCAGACAATTACTGCTTCTGCCAATTTTGGATTGAGATTCGTTGACAGAGGATGGGTCCCTACAGCGTGTAACAAAGATTTTATTTTTGTCAGCAATTGTATGATTGTAGAGTGAATCTGAAAACTTAGATTATTGTCATGCACTGGCCACTAAGGTGTAAGAACACGGTAAATGAATATTAATCCCACTACTAGAAAATACTAAATAGAGAAATTGGTGCTAGTAAAAATATATAGTATAGTTAGTTCCACGTTCGCCGTGCAGTACCGGTCTAACGGGACATACTCATGTTACTATCTTTGCTGGGAACATTAAGCCTGGTGTCATACGGGTTCCAACTGTCCTCGTAAACCGTGCAAAGGTATAAATAGATTTTACTGTACCCTGCCTTCTGTACCTTAAACCATGTTCATATGTGTTTTATTTATCTGCGATTTTTGTATCACTTTAAAAAGTTTATAAAAATATAGGTGTAAAAGGAACTTATAATTTATTATTAAATAATATGTAAATTAATTAACACCAAACTGATGTTTAAATACTGAAACATTAAAATAGTATAATTTAGTTATGATAGTGTTTTAGACAGATTTTATTCCAGTGACAGTAAAAAGATTCTAGCTTTAGCACCTGCAAATGTAAGTACATATGTGGTGTATTTGTATTTATATTATATAGTTATCCACTGATTCATTCCAAGTAACTTATATTGCAAGATATGGTTCTGAATAGGCTAAAGGCAGGACAGGAAAGAATCTGTTATCTTATCAGAGAAGGCATGGCTTATATATACAGGGTGTATATTATGTCTGGAAACACCCAAATATATCCTTTAATAATTTAAATATAAATTTGAAACCTCTTACAATCGTGATAGAGATTGGGCATCTACTTTTTGGAACAATGTTTTGTTATGTCACACCAACGGGGGACGTCCTGCCGAGGGTATCGTGAATATTCTTAATGGAAGCCTATACCTTGTGATACATAATTTTAAAGGTAATAGCTTACTGAATTGAATGCCACAAACCGCATCTCAAAGGAATTATTCTATCAGAAAATAGAGCATTTTTAGTATTGAAAATTTACTGATGTTCAACAATGTAATTTTAACATGGTTCTTGCCACAAAATGTGTTACACTAATTTTTTAGCATTTTTTAAATGTTCAATTAAAATAAAATAAACAATTTATTTTTAAGCTGGTTTCATTAGTACAAATTTACCAGTTTTTATTACAATGAATAAAACCTATGAGTCACTTTCTCTGATTACTTATGAATCTGTACTTGGTGTTTTCCAGTCAGCAGGAAGGTTTAAAGAGACAAAGGTCACTAGCCTATGAGAAACATTATTGTGTTATTAATCATCTGGTCTACAGGTTTCAGTTTGTTTAGCATGGAGCTTTCACTAGACAGGTCTAAGCTTGGGAATTACAAATGGACAAAGGTCATATCATTCCTGTCGAGTTAATCAGTGTCTCTGAAGCATTGCTGTCAACAAGTTACATAATTACAGTAGTTCAGTTTTTATTTGGCATTTTAATGGAATTGTCTGAAAGAGAACGAATTACTCTGTTGATGATGCGAGGATATGGCGATCGTCAAAGATCTTATCGGGAAGTTTGTAATTTGTTTAATGACACTTTCCCAGAAAGGAATCCCATAAGTGTTTCAACAATATCAAAAACTATTGAGCGTTTTGAAATGACAGGGAGTGTACGTAATCGGCCAAAGTCGGGTAGGATACAATCTGCAACAGATGAAGAACATGCACTAGATGTTTTGCAAACATTTATTGAAGACCCACATACATCGCTCAGAAAAGCTGCACAGCAACATGATATGCACCCTATGTCTGTGAGTAAGATTTTGAAAATTAATAAATACAAACCATTTAAAGTTCATTTAGTCTACAGTTAAGTGAGGATGATTACGACAGAAGAGTTGAGTTTTGTGAACTTGTGATGCGCAAATGTGATGACAATAGAGATTTTCTGACCAACATACTATTTTCTGATGAGGCAACTTTTTTCCTAAATGGCAATGTTAACAGGCACAATTGCCGTTACTGGGCTAGTGAAAACCCACATTGGATTACTGAGTCCCATTCACAGCAACCACAAAAACTGAACGTATGGTGTGGAATTTTAGGTAACAAAATTGTTGGACCCTTTTTCATCAATGGAAATTTTAATGCCGAACTTTACTACAATATGCTCCAAAATGAAATAATCCCAGCTATTCAAATTGCATCAGGAGAATACTTTGATAATGTATGGTTTCAGCAGGATGGTGCTCCACCCCATTATGGGAGACAGGTAAGAGAGTATTTGGATTTAAGGTTTCCTCATAAATGGATTGGCCGAAGAGGAGAAATCGAATGGCCTCCAAGATCTCCGGATTTGTCACCAATCGATTATTTCCTATGGGGTCATTTAAAATCCAATGTTTATAGAAGAAAGCCTCACAATTTGGAAGACCTAAGAAACAGGATTATAGAGGAGATTGCTTTGATAACTGAAGAAATGTTAGGCAACTCTGTCGAATCATTTTACACAAGATTGGCTCATTGTCAAACCGTAGAAGGAACACAGTTCGAACAATTCCTTTGACACCAAATGCAGGTAAAACGTTTGTTGTAAGACTTTTCTAACAGCATACATTATTTTTTATTTGTAATAAGAAATCAATAACATAAGTATTTCCATAATTGTACTGTAATAAAAACTGGCAAATTTGTGCTAATAGAACCAGCTTAAAATGAAATTTTTGTTTTATTTAATTGAACATTTAAAAAAATGCTAAAAAATTAGTGTAACACATTTTGTGGCAAGAACCATGTTAAAATTACATTGTTGAACATCAGTAAATTTTCAATACTAAAAATGCTCTATTTTCTGATAGAATAATTCCTTTGAGATGCGGTTTATGGCATTCAATTCAGTAAGCTATTACCTTTAAAATTATGTATCACAAGGTATAGGCTTCCATTAAGAATATTCACGATACCCTCGGCAGGACGTCCCCCGTTGGTGTGACATAACAAAACATTGTTCCAAAAAGTAGATGCCCAATCTCTATCACGATTGTAAGAGGTTTCAAATTTATATTTAAATTATTAAAGGATATATTTGGGTGTTTCCAGACATAATATACACCCTGTATATATATATGTGTGTTATCAGAATTCCTCAGCCTAAACACGACAATAACAGATTGCTGAGACGGGCTTGTAAACAAAGTAAAAATCAAAGTATTCATCAGTTTGGTGGAAGTGGCGGTCCTTTGTGGACGTCCTCTGCACAGGCCTAAGCTTTGGACAGTGCTCAGTGTAATATTTTTAAACTTTATTGTGTTTATGACCTAATTACATAGTATATATTATGTTATACTTTTTCTTTTCCGTTTTTGCAGCCTTACAGTAAATCGAGCTGGGTAATCAACATAGTAACATGTAACATAAATATAACTTAAAATAATACAAAAAGAAAACTAAACAATATAATTGAGTGAGATTTTTAGTACATAACTAGAGAACTAGAGAAATTATTTAACTTGTGTAATATACTGAAAAAGAAATTACTCACTTGAAGTTTGTCCATTCCATCCGTGACCAGATTTTTCAACTTTTTCTCAAATTTTTCCTTGTCACCAATTATCACATTTTCTTGCTGGAGTTCTTCCATCTAATAAAAAGAAAATGTAACATTAGATTCTTTCCTGGAAAAATAAGTAAGAACTTGTGAATAAATCTCATGTGTGAACCACTGAGTGAATGTTCATCTAAGTTAATTATTTCCACCTTTTCTAATAGACGATCTTGAGCGTAAATGGCTACACCTCCTTCAAGATGTGCTTCTCTGCAGTAGTAACTCTTCAAGGAACATCCCATGAGCATGATGTTTGTTAGTATTTCCTTCTTACAGCCATGTTCCGTAAGTATTACCAGGTGTGGTTTGAGATCGTCTAATACAACATTGAGTCTGTCTATTTTATTTGAGATTCTATCCATATTTTGTAATATGGTAGAAATATAATATTATATCCACATTCTATAATATTAAATTTCATTATATTGTTTCTGTTTTATTCCATTGCTAGCCATATATTGCGCAAGAAGCATTTCTATGACAACCATGTGTCGTGCAAGTAGTTCTGGCATTTTATACTAGATTTCAGCACTTCCTTGGTCTACTGTCAGATTTTAGTCCCACATTGCAAACAGCTACCATGTGATGTTGTATGTCACTCGTCCTGGACAACTTTACGGTTTTATTTCTAGTGATTATCATAACATGGACATATCCGATCCACAAATAGGCGATTGGCTGCATTTCCCTGATGATCACATCATGAACACGGATAGTAAAAATAACTTAGTGAACAAAACGTAAAAATCTGTAAAAAGACACTAACAATAACTTTTTGAACTTGACAAAAAATATATCTAATCTTGGAGTACCATGAAATGTTATCAATATACAGGTAATAATTAGTGGAAAACTCACCTTTGATGAGTAATATTTAATCTTGGATATGGACCACACTCTGCTAAAGCTCAATCTGAAAATTATAAATTTAATATAAAAATTATCAAGACTGTTATAAGTATTATGATCTTTAAACAACAAATACTAGTTTAAAACAAGTAATGGAGCTACACAGCAATTCTGGAAAAAATACAAACTTTATGTTCTGAACTACATACATCCAGTAAAACATATATTTGTTCAAACAAATGTTGGGTTAATATATAAAACCCAATTTTTATTCGCTAATGGGAAGATTTTTTTCTGATTTGCAGATTTTTAATAAGTTTCATTATTGTATATCTCTATTTTACGAACATTAATTTTTTACAATTTCTCTTACAGTTAATAAGTAAATTTGCCATTTTTCGGCTATCTTGTTATGTGCTAAATAGATTTTTTAGGAACTGAGGAACCTAAATGTTTATAACCTACATGTAAACAACAAAATGTTACACAATAACTAATTATTATTATTTTTTTCTTAGCATGAGGCAATTTTATTTTATAACATAACATAACAAAATTTAAAACAACATGACCCAAAGTAATTTAAAATATGCAAAATAGGCCTTCCAGCACAAGACAAGTAAATGGCTTACTATTACTTAAAAATTCAAAAATCTCAATTTTAATTGTCATGAAACAGGACATTAAATTAATAAATAAAGGTGCATATGAAAAATATATGATGGTACCAAATTTTGGTAAATGCACATGATTGATATAACTAATGCAGTCCACATTATTGTGATTATTGTCTGTAAGGTCCAAGGCAGCAGACACCATTAGAGATAATGAGATAATGCAGGATCAAATCCTTTCAGCAACCTCAGCACTTTTATCAATATCCTTGACTTTATATTGTGAACCCTTTGCCTTACTTTGTTTCATAAGATCCTTGCACACATCTGGGGACAAGTAGAATTGGACAAATAGTTTTTCCTTTTATGAGAAAAGAGCATTTTACATCAATACATCTAATGTCATAAATACAGGAAGGAACTATGGGATCAATGCCTCCCGCAGAGCAAAATAAATATTGAAACTAACATGTGTGTATAAATATATGAACTGTTTATATATACCTCAACCTCAAAAAGCTTATAACAGGTGATTTGCTATTAAATTTGCCAAAATAATCCTCACAAATACAAAGGTATAATATACAAAGGTTCCTCTACCACAATGATAGCACACTATCATTAAATCATTTTTAAATAATTTATAAATGCCACTGAATACATTTTTATAATAAACTATATCAACTATAATCTTCTTTGGTTTAAATTAAGTGATAAAAATGTATATTGTGAGATTTTTACAGAGATTTGTCATTTCATTACATAAACAAACTCCCTGACTTATTGTGTTTTTGTTGTTGCCTGAAACTTTCGGATTTTTGTGACCATTCCTGAGATTTTTGAACAAAATAACAGGACTATGGCAAACATAACGTTGCTGTGTTACAACACATAACAATGACAATAACCGTAATCACCGTTAAATCATACATTGTCAATTATGAATGTTAAATAAAGCACTGATATATCACAGCAGTTTGGTGATACAATCAGACACTATCAGATAACACTGTGTGCATACATCTAGACATAAACTTGTCCTTGAATCCAAACAGGGCTTAAATATTTTATTGATGCTCTTAAGAACATTTAATTAGTAAAAAATAAGAACATAATATTTCAAATATGATCAAGTTTTTACATTTAAACTGAGTTTGGTTGGGTCTAGTCTGAAAAGTTCTTGCTCATTAAGCCTCAAACTGGTTACAAGAATCCAACAATCTCTCATTAGAATTATAATATACTTAGAAAAAGAGGAAACCTTGTACGTCATTATGAATTTAACTGAAAATTTATTATAATAAATCTGAAAGGTCTTAAGTTTTAGATTTTAGATAGACAAACATAATTTTTGTATCTTGTGTGTGATACCTTCCCACACAAAAATATATGAAAGGAACCATTTTCACCACTTGAGCCCTAAGTACTACATAAATCTTGTAACATATTTTAATAATTATTTTTTTAACCTTAATGTAGATAGCACAATTTTATTTGTAAAAGAATAGGGACACATTCACAAAACTGAATAAAAGTCACTTATGGCTATTACCTCCAAGTTGAAATGTAGCAATGGCTCCAAGTAGACAGCAATCTGCAAGATTAGATAAAAGGTCATACATGTAATGATAAGCTAATTTAATTGCAATCTACCAAAACAGTTCCTAGGGTTAATGTGCTAGAATGTTACGTTACCCAACTGTCGATTGATCCCAGTAATAAATTAAAAGTAAAACTAAATATAACAAGTATGTAACAAATTAAAAGAATAAGTAAATGCAGGTTTGTTTTGTTTCATTTGAATTTGAATATCTTTAACAAGTAAATGTAATTTGTAAGTAAAGAAAACTCTTTTATACTCAGTTTTATTTTCTCTTCCTGTAAATATAGTATAAGACTTAAGCATTGTGACAGTGTACAAAATCAATATTGAGATCTTTGTAAAAATCTGTTAAAAATTTATGAAGGATTCAATTTTAACATTAGGTGAAAAATAGCAATCACAATATGAGAGAAGCTGAAGACCTAAAATAATAAAGGTACATAGTTTAAATAAACTTTGGAATATACACAAACTTAAAAAAACCCATTCTGTGATTTTGTTAATTGTGCTGAACTTTTAGAGATTGTTTAGATCTTTTAGCTCTAAACTACAATGTTTAATCAAATTTGCAACCCTCTAAAAACCCTTACAATTTTGAACTAATAAAACTATTTCTTACCTATGAAAATTATAAACTTAACTCCTAAGAAAATGATCGATTAAATCTGCATTTAAGGTTAAAATGCTACTGAAACCATTACTATATACAATTAGATGTAAATTCAATATATTTTAAATCCATAATTAAAAATGTTGCCTGCATTGAAAATATTATACCACAATACATAGTATAAATTAAAGTTGCTTTTTGTGTTGATCTGTGCATCAATATTTTCTAAACTACTACACGAATTTTTATACGGTTTTCACTGTCGGTTTCGTTATGAACTAGGGCAGGTTCCCTAGGTATAATATATTCATTTTTTAATCCTACGAAGTAGAGAAATGTTTATATAATGCAACAATGTATATCTATGAGGGTTACCCCATAGGAAATGATTGCATTAAACACAATTCATTAATTAAAGAGACTGTTAAACGTAATCAACTGTTCTTTGTAAGTATTGAGTTATGAACGTATAAATATATGTTTAATTAATTCAATTGACTATAATTTTTAATTTGTTTTCGATTATAGTCTTGAAAGCATACTGTAAGCTTGATATTAATACTTCTTATTTCAACATTTTCTGGAATCAATATTGAGCACAGATTTTATCCAAATAAGAAAGTTCGAAGTTTTATTAAAAACATATTTTTAGTTTTATATTTTAGCACACATTAATTATGCAGTGCTTGATTATTACTTTAATGTAGATATAAAAGACTATGTTACTATCTCATTTTTAATATACATTTAAAGACTGTTATAAAACCCATCTTGGTTGTTTTTTTACAGAAGTAGGCTGCTCAGACTTGCTTATATACCTTCTTGACCAGGGCAACAAAGCGTACTTAATTGTGACATCATAAGTATCTTAGACAGGAAGTAAATTACAATGGAAGAAAGTATGACCAAAGTAGGCTCCTCAAACCTGTGTATGTTTTCTTTGTCAGGGAAACAAACAAAACAAACTCAAAATTGGCGTCGGAAATATAATCTACTCCAACCAGAAGTACTCATTAACGTTCAAAGCGTAAGAAATTTCATGCAACGCTGCAGGTAATTGCTAGTAATTAACTAAAACTTTAAAAAATTAATACAACAGTGAGATCTGTGATAATTCAGTTCTTCACTAACGCTCAGCCTATTACTTGAGGGATTGAAAGATTTCTTTTCTGTCTATATCTCATACTGATCTATAGACTTGAAATTGCCATGAAGCTTCACTCCTATGAGGAACATTGCGTTCAAAGATGGTGCATATCACCACATGGGATTTGGCTGAACAGTAGCGAATATTTTTACATTGGTCTTATGGGTAACCACAATGGTAACGAGAAAATATCAGACTAAACTTGTTAACAAACTCAGTACAGTACACACAAAAGAGATTTTAATATGTGTAATATTGACATATGTACCATAACTATCCATCCAACACATAGTTAACGTCTTTTTATGGTGACTTGGTGCGTCGTCTTTTATTATTTAAACACTGATATGAAACACAATTTTATGAACAAAAATGTGAATGCATCATGTGGCAAGATATCTCGAGAAAGATTTTATCCGTAAATTTTGTTCATTAGACAATCTGCTTTGAAAACATAGTCAGAAAAGGAGGTTTCAGGAAAATATATTATGTCAAAATAATATACATGTATTAACATTAATCAGACCAATGTCCTGATTACTTTTGTTCAAATTTGACACGCTGAGGTGTTTTACCATTGAAAATGTGTTTTATATTTTTAATTTTCTACTTAAAAAGTGTAATTTAATTCTCTAGTAAAAACTCATGTATTTAAAAATCTCTTTACATGATCTTTAGTTTGATTAAATTCATACCAGCTTATTTACAATTTATTAAATGTTAACAAATTTGCTACAAATTAATTCACTACATTGTTACTCAACCTAAATTTTACAGGTAATATATTACTTGTGAAATACAAATTTTACTACATTATGTTACAATGGGAAATTTGTGCCATATTTTGTAAATTTTCTATGTAGGCCTACATACATAGAGGTCTTCACCTATAGCTACTGATCGGAAAACCCTGATAAATAACATGACAAAGGGTGTGAGGATATGAGTAAATATGTGCTAATTCCACTGAAATGAAAATGTAGAAATATTTAAATGCAGAAGAAGTAATGAAAAGTACAACCAAAAGACGCCCTCTGGAAGGGACTATTTAAAAGTAGTCAAACTGCCCCAAAGTAAGCTGGGGGAATGAAAAACATTAAGTAAGTAAGGTTTTCTAGAAAATAGATATTTAATCACGCTTTAGAAAACACTTAGGGTTACTGTGCGATTAGCAGATCCAGTTTTTATATGGAGGGTAGACTTTAATAAGTGGCCTACACTCGTTATTCGGATGTTTTTTATCAAATGGTTCGATGTTTTTACCAGAAGGAATCATTCAATACCTATTACAATTTATTTAACTTAGCATATGATTTCAACTTATTAGGTATAGTAATTTTAATGTAAACAATAAACAGCAAGAAGTAACTAATGTTTTGACTTTGTAGATGGCTATGAATATGAGGAATGTATGTGAGATATTTCTTACAAGTGACGAGATTTATTTAAGTGGCTTCAATATGTGGGATTGGCTCCTGGGGAGAATTCTTTCCTCCATTTCACAAAAGCAGTTACTCATTGATATCAAGCTGGGCAAGTTATAAATATTGTAAGGTCTCTGATATCTAAGTATAGGCCATACTCGGTTTTGTTGTTTTGTAATATCAGTGTTAAATTTATGTTTTTAAAATTGTAATGCACAAGATTCTTCTTGCTATGGTAATTTATTATACCTCTTATTGTGTACGATTTTTACTTATTGAAGTTGGATAATATATCGAACTATTTGAAAAAAACATCCAAATAACGAGTGTAGGCCGGTTATTAAAGTCTCCCCTATATGGATATTAACAAACATTATTTCTAGTCACTTATTAATACAATCAACCCATTCTAAATACTCAGGTTGAACAATATTTAACCATCCATATTTACTATAAACACATTTTAGATTGTAAACATGATATGATTTGTAAGTGACTTAAGTTAATCTGAATAAAATTACGATTAACTTGAGATAACTAAATAAAATTGTCTTAATTGTATTGGTTTGTTTGTTTAATTTTTTTCATTACATATGACAATATTTTATAATACCTGTTCCCTGTTTGTTGTTTATAATTAATTGTTATTTATAGGCCTGGATTATGTAAAAATATTTCAAATTTTAATTTATGATATTCTAATTAGTACTTTATATACATTGATATTGATTGCAAGTTCAATTAATTGATATATTAACTATCTGGTTTTTAACAAGCAATATCAAAGTCAGCCAACATTTGATCAAAATTTAACAACTTTTAAAAATGGGGGAGGGGTTATAGTACCCTCAAAACGGAAGCCTTTCAGCATAGTCAACAAGGATATACAATGACCTCTTCCATGTTCACATATTTGTGCCTTTTCATTTTAGTGAAACTGTTATAGGCAATTGTACACCCCTTCCCTTGTCATTTTGGCACAAGTACATGTATTAGTCTAGTGCTTGATGGTACGATAAGCGGACCCGGTTTTTTATATCGAAATTGGCAAACGATATTACTTAATCATAACCATCGATATAACCAATCGATACTAATGAATTATTTTGAACAATTAACTTAAAATAATCTATATGAACAGCTGTAAACACTTTCAAATAATACAAGTAAGGTTATATTTCAAATTTCACATAAGTAACATTGTTTATTAAAAAATGGCTGTCAATCTTAGGAAGCTTCACGAAATTGCTTTAAAAGACGATAAAAAGTAACTTTAACTAAATGAATCAGAACGAGAACAATCAAACAGCAAAACTGAAAAATAATTAAGAAATGATAACAAACATTGGGAATAGAAAAATAAATTAGAACATAACAATAATTAGAATAGAAAACGGAAACTTGTCGAACTATCTACATGTTTTTGGCTGGGTAGCAATTTTTTACTGCTTTTAAGAAATGGTTGAACGCGTCCTCTTCAGAAAATTGTACCTCTCTTCTATATAAATATTCACAGATGTGATCTGCGAGAAGGTCGGCTGGGATACCACTTCTTAGACTGCGTTTTACGGCTCTCCACGAACTTTCAACTGTCTGAGTGTTGGCACCAGTTGCTGGGTTTAAAAAGCTTTCACTATGGTTGACAGTAAAATGGACAAAACCACAATCACTTAATCCAAAATAAGTTTTCCACAAATCTGTGACTATGGTTGTTCCAGGCTGTACGTGTTTTAGTACGAGAGGAATGAGAGTTTTACCATCTCGTTTGTTTTCAGGACAAGTCTCTATCCTATACCTACCCCCACGTTTTTGTCCTTCCGGTATAGAGCTGAAGTCTGAGGTCAAGTACCTGGGCGTGATCCTAGATAGGGTTCTAAACTGGGGACCTCATCTAGAAAGGGTCATTGCCAGGGGTAAGTGGTCTCTAATACAATGCAGACGTGTGATAGGTGGGTCCTAGGGACTGAAGCCGAGGCTCTTGTACTGGCTTTATGTTTCCGTGGTCACTAATGTACGGAGCTGTCGTATGGTGGCCAAAAACGGAGGCCAAGACGGTGGTAGCTCGTCTGGCGGGTATCCAAAGGATGGCCTGTCTTGCTATCACTGGGGCTTTTCCTAGTGCGCCAGGCGTGGCTCTGGACTGTTGTCTTAACCTCGCCCCCCTGGACATTGTCATTCGAGCTATGGCCAGGAGGTGTGCCTACTGTCTTCAGCAGATGGGACTCTGGTCGGGCTGCAGCGGTGGGCACTGCAGAATTAGCACTCTGATACAGGAGGATGTTTTGCACATGATCTCTGATCAGATGCCACAAAAATTTTCCTTTAACAAACCCTTTAGGATTATTTATTTATTTTTTTTTTCCCCCTTGGGGCGGCCTACTGCCATGGTTCACAGACTCGAATGGTTCACAGACGGCTCTAAAACAAAAAGCGGCACAGGCGCTGGAATTCTGGGAGTGAGACCATGTAGGGAGCTGGTGGTCCCTATGGGTCCGTATCCGACAGTCTTTCAAGCGGAGGTCGCAGCTATTATGGAATGTGCTCATGAGAATCTTCGTCTGCGATAGAGGGGCAAGACTATTAACTTTTTCACGGACAGTCAGGCAGCGCAAGCGCTGATGGCGCTGGATTCTTGCGTGATCAAATCCAAACTGGTTTGGGATTGCTATCAGGCTGTTTCCTCCCTTGCCAGAATCAACAATGTAACCGTTTGTTGGGTTCATGGTCATGAGGGGATTCTTGGGAACGAAAGAGCTGATGCCCTGGCCAACCAGGGTTCAGCGACAATTATGATGGGCCCTCAACCGTTCTGTGGTGTTCCAAGGTGTGAATCCTCTAGGGTTGTCTCAAAATGGATTCGTGCGGAGCATGGGAGAAGGTGGAGGTTGTATCCGGGTTTGAGATTGAGTAGAATGGTATTACAGTCACCTTCCTCCAAGGTGGCTTCGGACCTTCTCTCATTAAACAGATCAATGTCTTCTAAGGTCATTGGTCTCATTACGGGGCATGGTCACCTGAGGAAGCATCTTCACAGAGTTGGCATCCTTCAGGAGGATCCGCTCTGTGGAAGGTGTAATGAGCAGGAGACTGCTGAGCACCTGCTCTTTGATTGCCCTGCAATAGCAAGAGAGCGGTATGCCATCTTTGGTAGTTTGGACAGGGGTGGTGGAGTTTTCCCAGGAGGACTTGATAGGTTGTTTTCGGCGGTTTGTTAAACTGCTGAAATTGTAGACTGGTGGGCCTCATGGTGTGTTTCCGGGGTGCGCAAAAAGCCCTTGAGGCTTAAGTGCATGGCAGTAGGCCGCCCCAAGGGAGAAAAAAAAAACATAGAATCCAGGTTCTTTCTACCAACCTCCCTTTTGTTATTTTTACGTTTTCCAATTTTACACTCATCAATTTCCACTACCACTCCAGGACCTCCAAGCTTTTCTTTCCTATTAAAAGTGATCATCAATTCAAACAAAACACACTTCCCTGCAAAACGACAGCCAGTCAGATACCGTACTTCTTGATGGACTGTGTAAATCCGAACTACACTCAAGAATTAAAAAAATCGTAATTTGTCTGATTTCTGGAAAAGAAGTACATTAAAGTCACAATATTGCGCAGTCTGAATTTTGACCCTTTAAAAAAACTATTCTTCAGTGCGTTTTTACTAAAATTGTGTTCGCCATTACCTTCTTTTTTGCATCTGAAGACGACCATGTTTGCTCCTCTCACAGTTACATTTGTTTCCTTTCCACAAATAGCCTATCACATAATGGATTCTTAGGTACTAACCCAACATGTTGAAGCCATAAAAAAACACGTTTTATCGTCTTTTAAAGCAATTTCGTGAAGCTTCCTAAGATTGACAGCCATTTTTTAATAAACAATGTTACTTATGTGAAATTTGAAATATAACCTTACTTGTATTATTTGAAAGTGTTTACAGCTGTTCATATAGATTATTTTAAGTTAATTGTTCAAAATAATTCATTAGTATCGATTGGTTATATCGATGGTTATGATTAAGTAATATCGTTTGCCAATTTCGATATAAAAAACCGGGTCCGCTTATCGTACCCTACCCCTAATTTTGGTTATAATTTGTTTGACCACTGTAAATATTAAATTCATATTATAATTTAAATCATATGATTGTTACTGAGGACTATAAATACTTTTATATCGATTTATAGTCTAGGATTTGAGATGCGAATATTAGTCGATGATTACATTCTTCGATATAAAGAACCGGGTCCGCTTATCGTACCCTACCCTCTGATAATTTTGTTCCAAGATATTAATGTTGCTTTCATATTTTTATAAACTTTTCGGATTAAAAAAATTACTATTCAACAGTAATGTTAAAAATCACTAACCAAATCCTATTAGATCCCATGTACTACACTAGAGAATTGCTAAGACGGTATACTGGTAGGATAGGTTAGGATTTACCTTTATCGTTGAATAGAGTTCCTAAATCAAATTTAAACCACCAAACATTTAATAAAGAAAGTACTATTTAGCTAAACCTATATTATTTTCTCCATATTCTGTAAAATTTAAAACATTTCCGTAACGTAAAACGGTATTTTTGTTTACTATAGCCGGTACATAGGAATAATTTAACTAACACAAATCCCAATACAAAATATAAAACAAACAATAATTTCCAAGAATAACAAAAACAAGGTTTTTTATATTGGCTATGAATTATAATCATGCAACCTCATTGTCACCAACGTTTGTACAACATTCCTTGAAAGAATAAGTCGAGTTCTAAGAGCTCAATAATTTAAATATAATAAATTTCAAATTCAAAGTGATAAAAATGGAATAAATCTTGTCATTTTCATTTCTTAAAAAATTAAATCGAATTTACCTATGATGGAGTAGATAGGAATAAGTGATTTAAACAGGCACTTAAAATTATGAATAGCAGATTGAGATTAGGACACTTACAACGCACCCAAATTTACATCAGATAGAGGTATGAGAAAATCCTCACTGTAAAAGTAGAAGTGGTGTTGAGGAATCTATTTCTCATATTATGATATATTCAATTAATGTATGGGCGTATATTAAAGAACGTTAACAAATGTTTGACAAATTTAAGAAGGACAATTTTACACTTCCACCAAATTTACAAACTCTTTTGAAATGGATCGTTACCCTTCCTTTGAACACATCTTGAAATTTGTAACAAACTCAAAAATAAGGTTCTGAAATTACAAATACAAAATATATAAACGTAAATTATCTAAAACAACATGTGTAACTAATTATTTATAGAATGAAAGTTACAGCGTAAAAATGTGACTACTCATATCAAGTTAGAAGACAAAATATGAGATTTTAGGGCACTATAGTTTCCCAAAGATCTCACTCAGGACCAAGTCGGAGTGCTTAATGTTTGCATATGACATCAAGATTTTCTGCTCAATTTCACATACCATCAATTGATAAATTGTCTCATTGGCGTTAATCAACTGCTACTCTCTTGATGAAAGGAAAATAAACGATAGTATGTGCCCTACTAACTTGCTACAAGGCTGAGTCACCCATCAAATAGAATATTTGCAACACTCTTTTGTCGTAAGACTTCAACCCGAAACTTTTCACATTATCTGTGCACGAAATCTTATTGTGACAGTTATTTAAATAGCCACAAGAATGCTAAGACATCACCGAGATGTCCAGAAAGGGGCTTTATGTTGAGGCTATGAACATTGTTTACGTCGCACTCGTCAGATCTGTCTTGGAATATGGTAACAATTATTTGGTACCCATTTCGGGTTGGATACATCCAGAGACTCCAAGTATCCAAGACCGCTTTTTTATATTGTGGGCGACAAGATCGATTTCAATTACTGTAACGTTCCAGTGGAGCTATTTAGGAGGATTTTGAGATTGGATAGGCTGAACAATACAAGACAGCTCTACTTTTAGCGAATTATCACCGCCAAGTTTGATTGATTCTCCCATAGTACTATTTAATTAATAATGCAATTGTTGCAAGCTGTTTATTCCCACTTTGTATGTTGTGTTTATTTAATACCAGATGATAATTTTGTATATTTGTACCTATTTGGCGTTATTAGTATTTTTTGATGAAATTATATAGTAATTTTTAAATATCTATGTTATTTTAGTTCTAGGGTCCAAATTACTTGATTACTGGCTTAATCTAAATCATTCTAGCGTTAAACATGTTTTATATGCCATCACTATACATGACAGCACTTAACATCTTTAGTTGAATTAATAATTTATATGTTGAACTTATCCGACGTGTTCTGTTACTGCAGCTCATACTATTCTGTTGTTGCACCACATCATGATAATATTATTGTACCCATTAAATCGTGTAAAACTGGTGGTAACCGTGTGTGAATAAATACAAAGAAAATTAACTTTCTCAACTCTAAGCAATTTTGAAAACAAAATATCATATTTTAAGAAAGGATTTGTTTGATCGACAATTTTTTTTTTGTTATTGAAGACCTTGGGTCATGGACTTCTCTGATTGGTAGACTCGAACCAATAATAAACTTTATATATACATACACAGAGCAGTCTAGTGGATAAGAGTGGAGTTAGCTGATGCCGTCTGTACTCTGTAGGGAGGGAAGTAAAAAAAACAGTTTCTCGTGTTTGTGCTTCGTGTGGGTTGTAAAGTGTTATTTCGAATCATTATGAAGCGTTTCTGGTGACTTTTCGTATTTATTTATCTAGCATGATCAACAATTACACATTATACATTGGAATCTGTCTAATATTGGACGTTAGTGCAACGTAAGTAGTGTCTTTACGTTTGTTAATTTCTCAGTAGGTAGCCGTAAAAACAATGGCGGCGACACTTCAACGTTGTGTCTAGTTGTAGTTGGTTGTGCTAACTTGTTTTTGTCAATATATATATGTCTTGTTTGATTATTATTGTAAATACAGTAATAGAACTTGAAGAAAAGTTAAGTTTATTTTGTATAATAATGCTCAGTTATATTTACTGTTGACCTTAGCTTAGCCTATGCTTCAGACATTAGAGGGAGTCATTTCATCATAGCCTATAAGGCAAGAGTTTGAGATTGAATTCTCTGAGGTTAATGCTAGGACTTATCAGACCAATCATTCTAATGGTGTTTAAACTGCATGGTTTCTTCAGATAGTGTTGTTTAACCCTCCTACTGGCTTTTGATTCATTTTGAGTTCCTCTAGATTTACTCAATAAAAACCAAGCGACTCATAAGTCTTTAGACTGCAGGACTGAAAGCAGGTAGGGTAGTACGATAAGCGGACCCGGTTTTTTTATATCGAAATTGGCAAACGATATTAACTTAATTAATCATAACCATCGATATAATCAATCGATACTGATTAATTATTTTAAACTGTTAACTTAAATAATCTATATCAACAGCTGTAAACACTCTAAAATAATACACGTAGGATAATATTTCAATTTTACATAAGTAATTCTGAGGTAAATCTTAAGATCAGCGACTACCGCTCTGATCGCCGTAATTGTTTGCATACTAACACAGGTTAACGTAATTTCACAGAAAAAAATAGTCCCGATTGTCGCTAACATATAAAAAAACCCGTTTTTTTTTCGGCAGTGCCTTTCCATTACAATTCAATTTATATTTCTGATCAGCCCCTCTAGAATTTGATATTTTACTGATAGGTACTATCTCGAGGGATGTTTTTCTTTCCTTGACATCAGCGCGGGGCATGCCGAAACCCGCGCTGATGGCCGGAGGCACTCGTCTCAACTCGATAACAACTAATTCAACTTCACTAATTATTCCTTGTCCATGTGGGTTTGTTTGTTGACGTCTGGCATTCAATCGAAGCCGTCCTATACCTAGGTTATGTGATCCGCCCGGCGAATCGGAAACTTTCCTGTTTGTCACGTGACTACTGTCAACTCATCAAAACGACCATGGTCGGCCATTGTTTTTAGTTTGATAGTCGAAAATCTTGTTATTTATGTGTTTCGTATTGCCAACATTATTGTACTGCCGAAAAACGGGTTTTTATATGTTAGCGAAAATTGGGACTATTTTTTTCGGTGAAATTATGTTAACCTGTGTTAGTATGCAAAAAATTATGGCGATCGGAGCGGTAGTCGCTGATCTTAATATTTACCCTGTATGGCAGTCAATTTTATAAAACTACATGATGTTGCTTTTTCCTGGCTTCAACATGTTGGACTCGTACCGAAAAAACCCATTATGTGAAATTTGTGGGAAAGAAACAACTGTAACTGTGAGAGGAGTAAATATGGTCGTCTTCAGTTTTCATAATTTTGGTTATAATAATTTGTTTGATCATTGTAAATATTAAATTCATATTTTAATTAAAAACATGATTGTTATTGAGGACTATAGGTACTTGTATATTGATGTTAGTCTGGGATTTGAGATGCGAATATTAGGTATCAATGACTATATTCTTCAATATAAAAAACCGGGTCCGCTTATCGTACCCTATCCCTAAGGCTCGATGCACACTTGCGTATTTGCAAGTAGCGTGCACGCCGGGGGCAAGCTGCGTATGTATGACTGCCGGCGGTTTAGCAGTAGTGAGTTGTTAGTTACGTAGTGCACACTCGAGCGGAGCCGCAGTGTGCACGCGACTTGCAAGCAGCGTGAGCTTGCAAGGACGCCCACTACTGCTACGCCGCAGCGTGCACGCGGCTTGCACAACAAGTCTGGTGGCTTGGCAGTCTTTGCTAGGCAATCAGCGAGTACACATTGACCGCGCGATGGATATCAACGTCGATACTGAACTGTTTATTGCTGCTGTCAAAAACCAGCCTGTCATATGGGATACGACATAAAAACATTACCATGACAGGATTAAAAAGAGAGGAGCCTTGTTCATCGTTTGTGAGGAGTTCTTTGAGGGATTATATCACACATCCCATATTATATTATATCTCTAAAACATCATAAACGTAAATAAAAGACTTAAAACCCAACAACCGTTAGCTATTTTAGGCCTCTAACAGCTATTTTTAGATGGTCGTGTGATGTACGGATTTATTCACACCCGGATCGGTCTGTCGCTACATTGATCCGGATGTGACAGGTCATGCTGTAGTTGTTATATATTTAGTGTTATGCTTACCTGAGAGTAACAGCTAACATTTCAATAGGAGGTATTGATAGTCTGCATCTAGTATCTTTACTTTTGATTGTGTCGTTTAGTTTTGCTTCAAGTTCATCAAATGATACTATACTCATCCTAAAATAATTGAAAAATTTCTTCTCATCTCGACGAAGATCTTGGAAAAGCGTAACAATGAAACGCCCCTTTTACAAAACGAGCACTAACTAAGGGATGCACCCACATACTTAGCTTTTTGTCATTGTATAAATAATCATACACAGCAAACGCAAATGCAACACGTTGTCTGTGACTACCCATGCTGCTTGGGAGGTGCAAAGAGACTGAAGACGCCGAAAAAAACCGCTGTAGTGTGTATTGACGGAAAAAAAAAAGCCAAGCGCACGCAGCTTGCCCGCGGCGTGCACGCTACTTGCAAATGCGCAAGTGTGCATCGAGCCTAAAAGCAAAATCATACGTATGTTATTTGAATAATGTGCTGGAGACTTTAATAAGAGGTTTAAAACACTCTTTATTCGGGTTTTTTTTATCAAATGGTTTGATTGGTTTTATCAGAATGAATAATTCCATATAACAATTTATTTAACAAAATATATGATTCCTACTTGTTAGTGAGTCACTTTATCATGTAAACAATAACTAGGCCTACGAGTATCAACAATATCAAGAAGTAAATAATATTTTGAGAATTTAAAAATGACAATAAATATTAGGAAATTATATGATAAATTTCTAGATATCCATGTGGGTTTGGCTATTGCCTTTACAATAATTTGGTCAATACAGTTGACAAAATAATTTGTGAGATCGACGATTCACTATTTCAGATTTAGAAATGGATTTCCCGAATTTGAGTAGAACAACTTTGTACAGAATTGTGCCTGATAATTTGAATTTTTTTAAATTGAGCGCTCATTGGGTTCTTAGGCTGCTTACTGAGTCCCAACGAATGAAAAGAATAGCCTCTGCTGTTGCTTTTATTGAACGGATATAAAGAAGGTGACAGACTTTTAGATCATATTGGCACAGGGGATGTGACATAGGTTTCTAACATAACCCCCGAATCCAAACGTCAGTCAATGGAATGGCATCATACGTCATCATCAGTCAAGCAGACAATCTCAACATGCAAGGTTATGGCGGCTGTGTTTTGGGATTGACATGGAGTATTGTTAGTCTACTATAGAAAGAGAGACAACGATCAATAAAGCCGCCTACTGCGCCATCCTGACTAAACTTCTATGTGTAATCTAGAACAAGCGACGTGGTATTTTGTCGTCTGGACGTGTTGTTGCATGACAATGCCAGACCCCATACTGCGAAAGAAACTCAAACCCTAATCAAGAAATTTTGATGGGCATAAATGGACTATCCACCTTACAGACCATACTTAGCACCAAGTGACTTCCACTTGTTCCGCTACCTAAAGAAATGTCTTTGCGGCAAGTGCTTCGACACAGATGATGAAGTGAAAGAAGCAGTTAAAGACTGGTTGTCTTCGCAGGCGGCCGATTTCTGCAACTTAGGAACGTTTAAAAACTTGTTGAACAATGTGACAAAGTACGGAAATTATGTCTCATTGCTTGCACTAAGTGGCCTCGACCGTTACTGGTTAATGAGTTTAGGTTACAACCTAAAACCAGAAATTTGTTATGAGAACACAAGTAATGGCTACAAGTACCATGGTTATGTTCATGCTTTATTTGTGACATAAGGTATCAGACACGTTTATTCTTCAAAATAGTAAAAAGGAACCAAATCTTACACTTTCGTTTGTTGTATTTGTTTTTTTAAATACACAGCCTAGAATTTTTATTCACTATAACATTTTTACTTTTTATACAGTAATTCGAAATACCTATAACGTAATTTGGTTTAAGTAGTTATATAGGGAATCTTTACTCATGAATATCTATGGTTCAATAAACTTGAATATCAATCATTCGAGTGTTGGACACTTACTATTACTACTATTTGTTATTAGGCTACACATCCATACGTGTTATAAATATAAAAAGTTAGTCACGCTTTTAAAAGCGCTCACGTGACCTAAGCTTGAATTTGGGTACTGTCTTGAGGGATGTTTTTCTGGCTTCCCCAGAAGTGCAGGTAAGCACCACCGAAGCCCGCACTGATGCTTAAGGGCATTTTCTGGGAACTTCGGTGGTGCCTACCTGCACGTCTGGCAAAGTCAGAAAAACATCCCTCGAGATGGTATCGAAATTCAAGCTGAAAGTACGTGAGCGCTTGTAAAAGTTATATTTAACTTTGTTACTACTAGTAATATATTAATGATTACCTAATCTAAACCTACGTATATTGCATAATAACAAGAAGTAGATTTGATCTGAGTGGTCTACTTTTTGCCACCATCGTTCCTTTTTGGGGCAGAAAACAAGAACCGTTCGTCATAATGATACAATTTTCATAGTAACTCAAATAAAGTAGGTTCTTACGAATAATGTACATTTTTGCTCCCAAGGTAAGAAAAACTGTTCAAAAAATAGTGGCCTCTTGGCCAAAAATACGAAAGTACCATTTAGTTATTTTATATTTAATGCTAAATACGTATATTTCTTTTGGATGTAAAAATATAGCTTCACTATAATACAATTTAAAAAGCCTTTTAACATAATTCTGTTTGTCTTTATTGTTCAAAATTAATTAAAAGTAAAATCATGTGTTTGGTATTTGAGTAATGGCTGCAAGTACAATGGTTATGTTCATGCTTTATTTGTGACATAAGGTATCAGACACGTTTATTCTTCAAAATAGTAAAAAGGAACCAAATCTTACACTTTCGTTTGTTGTATTTGTTTTTTTAAATACACAGCCTAGAATTTTTATTCACTATAACATTTTTACTTTTTATACAGTAATTCGAAATACCTATAACGTAATTTGGTTTAAGTAGTTATATACGGAATCTTTACTCATGAATATCTATGGTTCAATAAACTTGAATATTAATCATTCGAGTGTTGGACACTTACTATTACTACTATTTGTTATTAGGCTACACATCCATACGTGTTATAAATATAAAAAGTTAGTCACGCTTTTAAAAGCGCTCACGTGACCTAAGCTTTAATTTGGGTACTGTCTTGAGGGATGTTTTTCTGGCTTCCCCAGAAGTGCAGGTAAGCACCACCGAAGCCCGCACTGATGCTTAAGGGCATTTTCTGGGAACTTCGGTGGTGCCTACCTGCACGTCTGGCAAAGTCAGAAAAACATCCCTCGAGATGGTATCGAAATTCAAGCTGAAAGTACGTGAGCGCTTGTAAAAGTTATATTTAACTTTGTTACTACTAGTAATATATTAATGATTACCTAATCTAAACCTACGTATATTGCATAATAACAAGAAGTAGATTTGATCTGAGTGGTCTACTTTTTGCCGCCATCGTTCCTTTTTGGGGCAGAAAACAAGAACCGTTCGTCATAATGATACAATTTTCATAGTAACTCAAATAAAGTAGGTTCTTACGAATAATGTACATTTTTGCTCCCAAGGTAAGAAAAACTGTTCAAAAAATAGTGGCCTCTTGGCCAAAAATACGAAAGTACCATTTAGTTATTTTATATTTAATGCTAAATACGTATATTTCTTTTGGATGTAAAAATATAGCTTCACTATAATACAATTTAAAAAGCCTTTTAACATAATTCTGTTTGTCTTTATTGTTCAAAATTAATTAAAAGTAAAATCATGTGTTTGGTATTTGAGTAATGGCTGCAAGTACAATGGCGATGTATACGTGTTCTTTGTGTCAAGGAAGTGTTCTCTGTCCTTGTTTAGCCTTGAATATAGTAAAAAGTAAGTAAATGTTACATTGTTTGGTTTGTACCATTTTATAAATGTACATTACCTAGATGATTTTTTATTTTTCATTAATATATTAACTTTTAAGATATAAAACCAGTAGAACTATATTATTTAAAATACCTATAATGTAATTTGGTTAAATATTTTGTTTTCAGTATTTTTAGATAGTCATGAATATCGAGGATTCGATCGTGGTGGTGACCATTTATCATACTGGAGTCCAAACAAGAAGTGTAACATTTAGTTACTTTTTATTATTTTAAAGGACAAACATATTATTGACAGATTGTGACAAAGCTTTTACGTAGTCATTGTATTTGTGGCCATTACTCAAATGCCATAAAAATTATTGTACTTTGTTTGAATTGATTTGAAACAATATTGTTTATTCACTACATTAAAAAGAGCTGGTAATAGTTAATAGTAAATAACTAAAATAAGAATGTTTTTCTATTTGAAGGTGTAGATATTTCTAATTGGATCATTTGGATCCCACATTTGATTGTGGTAGTGGCGGTTACAATAGTGCAGCCAGCTTACATTCTACAATGTTAAAAATATTATTAAATTTACAAAAAGAATTTTTATAAAAAATATCAACATGCAGGCTATAGGTACAACAAACATAATTTTATTATAATATATAAAATAACTTATAATTGTTAAATTTAATAATGTTTTATTGTAATTTTTCCTTTTTTTGAAGACATAACTCTGCATATATAATGCAGAGATCTATTTGAGATTATTGTACCAAACATATTAATGCAAACCTGGGTTTTCAGTGTTGCCAGCTGTAACAGAAGAATAAAAAGTGATGGGTTGAATTTAACAGTCAAGCGATATTTACTGCTTATCTTTACTCCTCAGCTATCTTCCTAAATCCTTTACCTTCACAATTTAAATTAACACGTATGTACACTATGACACAGAACATGAGCAAAAAATAATATAATAACATGCAGGATAAACGAACATCGAAGAACAAAACTAATGTAAACGACCGGAACAAAGCGAGACATTGCCACACACCTCCACACACTGAGAATCAGCTGTGATATGACAATGAGGCAATGTCGCATGGTGAGGGGGGAAGTGGGGTGTGGTAACTGTCCATATGGCCAGGCTTGTAATGATGTGTCTTGTACTATATATCATATAGTACCATTAGTTGGATTTGTAGATAAAGCAGTATTTTATATTCACCTATAACAAAAGAATTTCTCGTCAATTAACCACTTGATTAGAAGTATGTCAATTGTTATTACCTACATCTGGTAACAATGAATAGTAGAAGGGGCAGAGTGATCTCCTTGCCAATATCGCTTCCCGTTGGAAAACAAGAGCTGACCATCATAATGCAATGTAATTTTCATAGTAAGTAAAATAAAGTCGTTATTTTTTATAATGTAGTTTTTTCAGGTCCACAATTATAATAACCTTCAAAAATATTGGCCTCCGGATAATACCAAAGTACCCGATTACTTAAGTTTTAATTAGCCGTTTGGCACAAATATGATTCTTATACAGTTGTACTTGGAGGTGTTTTGATACACCTGAAAACAACAGTACAGTGCAAACAATAAAGTGTTAAGTATTGAAATAGACTACTTTAAGAATACTGCTTGTATCACTTTGTAATTAAATTAGAGATTTATAAAGGTGTCGGAAAGACAAAATAACCATAAAAAGTATTAAATCAAATCAAATCATAGAGAACTTTATTCATATACATCGAGTACAGAATATGTGTCAATATGTATGTAAAAATTTTATCTAGTTTAAAACATAGATAAAGATAAAAATGTCATGTCCAGTTTAAAAATTCCTCGATGGAGTAAAACGTCCTGTCAGCAAGCCATACACTGAGCTCTTCAACGCTGACTCTCTAGTAATGCTCTTGAGGTGTCTTGGTAGGAGATTGTAAAATTTTGCACCTGCATAAGATGGCTTCTTGGTAGTCATGGTGAGTCGATGAGGTTGTAAGACGAAGTCTGTCACATTGCGGGTTCCATATAAATGAATTTCGCCCAGTCTATTGTAATCAATGTTAAATACATGTAGAATGGTTTGTTGTATGTAAAGAGCCACCACTGTCTGAATTCCAAGGTCTTTGAAAGCACTTCTGCACGAGTCAAGATGATTTAGACCTGCCAATATTCTTACCGCTTACTTTTGAAGTTTTAGAACTTTAGTCATATTTCCTATACTTGACCCTCCCCATATTATCAAACCATACCTCACAACAGACTCAAATAGGGCAAAATACGCGACCCTGGCCGTTGACATATCTGCAACAGACCTTATTCTTTTTACAACATACAGGGCAGTACTCAGTTTCCTGCACACCATGTCCACATGAGGGGTCCAGGACAGATGTTGGTCAATGATCACTCCTAGGTATTTGGTCTCGTCCTCTACTTCCACCATTGGCAACCCCTCGGTTAAGTTTGCAGCTCTTGTAAACAGAATTTGTTTAGTTTTGCTGTCATTTAGTGCAAGATCGTTCTCCTGACAATATTGTTTTGCCATATTGAAAGCAATGAAGGCCTGACAATCTAAATCATTAGGGTCTTTTTCAGCAAGTATAAGAGCTGTGTTATCACCGTACATTGTGGTGTGGGCTTGCTCCTTTAGGTAATCCGGGAGGTCATTTGTTACCAATACATACAAGACTGGACCCAGTACTGAGCCTTGAGGGACCCCTCTTGTTATATTGAGGGGTTTTGACCTAGCATGGTAAACTGTGTTATTAGCTGTATATTTCAGCTCTACTAGTTGAGTCCTGTTCTTCAAATAACTATTGAACCAGTTTATTGCATTGCCTTGGATTCCTAAAGTCATCAGCTTAGTAAGAAGTAAATTATGTCCCAGTGTGTCGAAAGCTTTACTTAGATCCAAGAAAATAGCAGATACTATTTTTCCAGTTTCAATTTGGTCAATTACATTCTCAAAGAAGTCAGTGATAGCTGTGGTTGTAGATTTAGAGGATAAAAATCCGTGCTGATGTTTACTGATCAAATTATTGTCCATGAGGTGGGTTATTAATCTTGTTAAAACAATTTTTTCAAATATCTTGGAGATGGTTGATACAAGAGATATTGGTCTAAAGTGGCCAGCTTCTGTGCTTTGTGGTTGTTTCTTAATAGGGATTAACGTAATCCTCTGACCCTATCTACTATTTGCAATACATGATAACTTCAAATTTTCTTACTATTGGAATAGACTAAATTAAAAGAAAATCTGTAACAACACTTCAGATGATTATAGATGTAGGGAAACAAAACGACCTAAAAAAACTACTTCAAAAATAACAAATGAAACAAAGTACTGTAGCTCTCTGACCAAGAGTACTAATATAGTACTGTAGTGCAGTTAGTTATTTTACCTATTATTTTAATTTTAGGTAATTTCACCTTTACAAGTGCTTACGTGATCTGAGCTAACTCAATTCATGTTTTTCTTTCCCTACTAGAAGTAAGGGATAAACACCACGGATGGCTAGGGACATCTGATTGATACTTCCCCAAGTTCAGTTCACTTTCAAAGTGTCTTGGATCTCAACACTGCTAGGCGCATAGACAATTCAGAAGTTGAACTCTGAACTCAGTTTGTGTGGGTGATAATCAAATTTTGAAAAATCTAAAAATTTGCTCAGAAAATAGACATTGTTATCACGGATCCAAAATATGGACTTGAAAGAATGATGTTTTACAGGTGATATGTCTCACACGTACATCGCAGACTGTGCAGACAACAAGAAGGGAGATGACACCCTCATCATCATCGTCAACTCTGACGGAACCGTGTCTGTTGATCCGGAGACCTTACAGAAACTTCTTGGTGAGTGAGTCTGGTTGTACATCCACTGATGATCTTACCTGATCTGAGTGTGCTATAGGTTGGCTATCAAAGCAGTGTACTGCACATATAATTAGACTCTTCTTGATTATTAAATTCCTTCTAGTTACAAGATGATTACTGACGAATGATATTTATAAATATTTATCCCATTTAGGTTGTCTGAGAAACACTAATAGTTATATTCCTTTTATTCACAATAAAAACACAATACCAATATAATTATACTCATTATGAAACATGTGATAAACGAGGTAGGAACGCCTCACAACACATGTTGTGAAACAGATTTCTTTGAGGTAACATGCAACAATAACTTTAATTCAATTATTAACTGTCTCATATAAATAGTTTAGTTTCCTTTGATTAATAAAAAAATGATTCTCTCAAGTGGTTACGGTTGTCCATTTGCTATGCTGACTTGGAAAATTATCTCCAACTGTACTTAACAGCTAACTGTAGTAAAAATTGATGGTAACTTTGTCGCTGAAATCTTTATTACAACACTGATCAAGCACTGTACACTCAATATTTTATAGCCGTGCATAAGTGCCAGTACAAATGTAAACAAATGCTTCTACCTCTGTGGCAAACTCCAATTGAAAGTGTCAACAGTTTAGTGTAATTTAAATTAAATTTGGATCATATTTCATGAACATTATCATAACTTTTCCAAATTCTAAAATGTTCTGGGAAACTCTTCCCACTTTTCTCTTCATACTCGTTACTTCACCTTCCTCAGACTTCACCAAATATAAAACAAATAAAAAGAGTTAGTTGAATTGGTCCCGTCATTTTCAAGGTTAGCACCAGGAACACATTTAGCAATTAATTTTTCTTTACAAAATTTACAATAAAATTTGATTTAATCTTAAAAATGAGGAACATTTAATTTTCATTTAATATAACTGTTGTGTTGTATGCATATAATTTTCTTGCTAGTATAATCTGTTTCATAAAAAATTTGACTACAAATTCAGCTACAAACGTTAACAAAATAGTATAATTTTAATTTGGATTTTGTTTCATGAGTTTTATCATTACTTTCCCAAATTCGAAACTATCATGGGAAAATAACTTTATAATCAATGTAACAAGAAATTTAATCAAATTATTCTAGAGTTTAGAGTTTAGCAAGCCAATTAGCGATTATTTTTTATTTATAAGAGAATGAGGCTGTATTTAAACTAGTCTTAGTTACAAATTTATTTTCCTTGAAATTCTGTACTGGACATACAATAAAAACCATTATTTGGATTGGGAATCTTAATATTACCAAATGAGAATCAAATATAGCAAGTGTTGCGTGTTTGTTTCAGCCAATCAACACCACAACTCGCCCATCAGCTTGGTGCGACTGGACGCCAAGTCGGATGGCGGTGGCGGAGGGGACCTGGTGTGTGAGGAGGACGAGGATCCGGACTCCCGGGTGAACCTAACAGTGGAGGGCTACTACCCACCAACCCCCGCACCATCATCACCCACCCCACCCCCTACCCCTGTACCTGACACAAGCATCACCTCAGATGGTAAGACTGTGTTTGATGGTTATCACAATGTAGTTGCATCAGCCATTATTCATAGTTTCTAGTTCATCAGTAATTCATAGAATAAGGAAGTTGTTATCATTATTGTAAACACTAAATGATTTTAATATCACAATGGGACGTTTGTAAGGTCGATTCCAATCAAAAGAATGTTTCTGATTGTTATCATGACACTAAGTTAGGAGTTAAGATTTATTTATTTATATTTAAATTTTAACTATATCAATTGTATAGTTCTTATGTGATTTGAAATAACCTAGAGCTATCAAAAAAAAGTTGTATTGCAAAGATCAGTGGTAGAAAAGACCTGAATCTCTACGCAATTGATCAAGCTGTGATGTATTATACTGAATACAATGTGCATGCACGTACTCTAGGGGTGTAATATCGATATTGTCAGTAATAAATGTCATTTTACAAAGACATTGAGTTTATGGGTTATGATTAAAAGAAATGAATGAGAGTAAACAACATCAATGTGGACAGGAGGAGGGCCAGAACTGTTGGCCGACTCCATCACGGAGATTCTACAGCCGGAGGATGTGGAGAAGTTGGAGACGGCTCTGCAGTCCGAGCACGCCAAGGAGATCCTGGGCGATGTTGTGTTGGGTGAGCATCTCCACTCAGTCGTAGGTTCGGTGGAGACTCAACGGTTGAGTTTCCCGTGCATGTACATAACATAACAATCGTCATTGCAAATGTTTTTTGACCTCAGTAACTTCTAATAAATACTTTTCCATTCCCTAATATGATGTAACTAACAACCTAAGGTCACTACTTCCAAAATCAATCACCAGGATCTGTTACTGAGCTCAGTCAATGACAGTAATAGGATTGTCAGTTTGTGCTCAAAGTATATAATCTGGCAAAATGATTTGCTGTACAAAATTTTTGAGTTGTTGATGCTCCGAAATTTTAAAGTTTTTGGTACATATGTGAATATATTTGTGCATCATAAAAACCTAAGTAGTAATGGTATATGATGTTTTTTTTATAAACCTTGTTCCTATTTAGATAGCAATATGAACAAACTAAATTGTAGGAATAGCACATACATCTAGACAATTACCAGACTGCTACTCTTCACAGTGCTACAGTGGGGTCTCTGTAATTTGAGGCAGACGGGACCAAGCCTACCTCGGGATGGCTATGTGAACCAATCAAATTGTAGGAACAGCACACAAATCTAGACAATTACCACACTGCGACTCTTCACAGTGCTACAGTGGGGTCTCGGTAATTTGAGGCAGACGGGACCAAGCCTACCTCGGGATGGCTATGTGAACCAATCAAATTGTAGGAACAGCACACAAATCTAGACAATTACCACACTGCGACTCTTCACAGTGATTTAAAGTCATTTATACAGACTGCAACGCTTAGTGTGCTACAGTAGAGTCTCAGTAATTCAAGGTAGACAGGAGTGAGCATTGTGTACGACAGACAAATTTTACTTTAAACCACATTGTAACACTTGCGAGCAGCACTATCCTGCTGAAGTTGTATAGTTTTGGCTAGAGTTGCTCCTGCTTGCTGTTCTACGTAGCATAAAACTGCATGTAGCCTTCACTGTCATTGCCGTTACAGTCTTTTCACAATTTCTTCATCACGTAATTCATGAGTTGGTCACGTAACGAACTATGCATCCTACTGAACAGCCATTTGCAAGTTGAAGCCACTGTTTGCAAGTGTTATTTATTTATATATATATATATTTTTTTTTACCACATAGTACCTCAAATTACACGGAAGCTCGAACTATCGAGACTCGAATTACCGAAATTCTATTCTATGACAGTTTGTTGGTGTATGGTTTTGTTGGTCATAATTTGTTTTTATTTTTCAATGTCGAAGCTACTGTGAGCGTAAACTGAGACCTAGGGATTTTCACATTTGCATGAAACACATTAATATAATGCATGGCACACATTGTAGAACGCACATTGAGAAGGAAATGTTTCTTGTGATCATCTCATGTTTTGTGGGATTCATGGTTCTCTCACAATCACTTGATGTGTACATGTGGTTTCTTTCTTTGAGGTTTATTTGAGGTCATTCAAGGTGATATAACATGAAGGGCATTTAGTAATTAAAGAGGCAAACTAGTCTGGAGGAAAACCTGTCGGTAGGACAAATTTAATACTTATAGGGCTCTGATTGGCATCACTGGGATTGGTCTTCATCAAGCGGTAAGTCAATATTGTTGTCATAACCTCAAAATTAAGTTGGAGAGTCCAATTGAAAATTCTACTTTTTTTGCATGCTGAAGTTGAAAATTACCATAATAATGTAGACTTTAGAACGACTAACTACAGTGTGTGTGGGTTACGAGATTTTAAAAGCTGTTAAGTTAAAAATTCACCAAGACTCTATTGTCAATCACCATTCTGGCAAAAAGTCAAGTTGACATTGTGTTGGATCGCTGAAGGTCTAGTTATTTTTTATTATCTCAAAGAACAGCCTTCAATAAACAGCTAATACTACTCATATATTCTTTTGAACAAGTTGTAGTCAGTCTGCACCTTATTCTCCAGATCAAAGTTGTCTCATTAACTATTGAATGCACCTTGCATATCAAAGGAGAAATGTTTGAAGATAATAGTAAACTTGCTGAATTGCTTTTAATGACTATATTTGAAGAAGTACAAATTTCCTGAAGTAATTTTCTTTGTAATACTATCTCACTGTAATTTTTAAGAAATCCTCGATGTGCAATCTTTTTTTTTGGACCCTTGACATTTGTTATATTGTCTTGTTTATTATTACCAGTTTTTAAATTACATTTGAATTTTTAGACATGCTCCAAAAGAATGGGGAGGATGGAGGATTGACGGGCGAGCTCCCAATGACTCAGCAGGGTTCCGTGGTGTTGGACCATTGCTACGCCTCACTGTCCGGCCCCGCCGTTCCACCCCCCACTGCACCGCCACCCTCTCAGCCCACAAGGGGGACTGGACGGGTAAGAGTTGCAGTGTTAGAAATGTTTTGGTACAAAAGTAAATTTGAAAATTTCATGTACAGTCTAGATGTGATAACAAAACATTTTTATGATCGTAGTAAACTTTATAACCTACCTTAGACTCGATTTCTATCTATGACTGATCATTGGAACCAAAGGAAATTGGTGGTTTGAGCCAATATGATGAAAAATATATTATAGTGAACACTTTTATTGTGTTAACCAAACCATTGTCTGTGCTGTGGTGACATAGCTTTGTTCACTTCTTACCATTCCTAATGAAATTTTGTTATGTTGGACATGTTTTGGCAAATTTCCTCATCAACTTGTTACATCAAAAACTTTCTATGGGTTGCAGGAAATATAAAAAACCCAATTTTATTTTTTTTATAATATATCATATTTTATTCTTAAAATTATTTATAAAACACCTAATGTTTTGCTTAGTAACTGATTTTGCAATTATTTTTTGTTTTACTCTGTGCAAGGGGTTAAAAAGCTGTATCAGTTAAGGCTGAAATGCATTGCCAGTTCTAGGGTTAACAATATCAGTGAAAGGATATCAGGATTTCAGACATTTGCAATCGTTATAGGTTATAAAAAGTATAACACAATATTTTAAAGGATTGGAATCTATCCTCTTCATCAGTTGGGGGAGGTATTAATACATACAAAAATAACGAACAGAAAGAAGTAAAGAAGGGAAAGAAAAGGCTTCAAACATACCCAAAAGCTGCTTGGAGTCCAGTCCAGGTGTTGTCACTGCACAGGATGCAAGTCCCGAGCACAAATCACAAGTACGAGGATAACAATCACACAGGCTACAGTGAGATACTGCAAATGTCCGAAATCCTGTTGTCCTTTCAACCCTTCCATCGTCAATAACAAACTTTAAACAAAGAATATCAGTGATTTAGATGGGTTATTTCTAACACACTAGATCAGTAATGTTAGGAAATTTTTATTTTTCACTTACCAGTTTTCTTCTTTAATATTTAGTATTAGCCTTTTAAACATAATTTCCTTACATAGTATTTTGTAATTGTGTATTTCATGTTCCAGGGCCGAGGCAGGGGTCGGGGAGGCTTGCTGCACGGACAGAACAAGATACACGTGTCTGCCAGCGCCACCATGGTGCCCCTTGTCGAACAGCTGGTAATACCTCAAACACCGGTACAATCACTTTCAGTTTTATTTTGTCTTTGTCGCTTCAGCTGGGACTTTTGCTTTACCCTGTAATGCTCTACTTAATCCTTTTGGGTGGCATTATGTGTTTATTGTCTCCTTTAGATTCCTTTTACAAGACAGTCATTTCATCTTCAAACTGAAATGGATTTCTTTACATCAGACAAAGATCATTAATTAATACTAGAAGTGTCACGTGCCACATATGTGACGTACTAGGCTGTTGTCTGAATGCCAGTGTTGTGTATGTGGTGCGTTAACATAATTTCATATCATGTAACTTTTAAAATAATAAACACAAGGATATATCAAATATAAAATGGTTATCTAAAAAGTTTCGAAGGATTCATTTACCTGCAGCCGGTTGGTGTGCATAATATATTTACACATATTTGTAAGTTTAGTGAAATAAAATTCTAATTAAGAAAAAAGCAGTCTCTGTCATATATGATAAATGCGATAAAATTTATATGGTTATAAAAACCAAACTTCACAAATAGAGTTTTAACATTTTGATTGTGGATCCTGTAATTTTGTGGAAAGCTGAAACTACCAAAGAATGTAGTTATGTAATTTAGTGGAATCGTTAGTTTTACATCGTAATCAAATAATACTTAATTTGGCTTCTATTGTGTTTTTAGTAACACAGTTATCCACTAGAATACACTTGCTGTATTACATTACCTTGTTTAAAAAGCAACGGCTGGCGTTTTGTTTGCATTGTTGTTTATTTTCATTTGTCAAGACATCAAAATTTTCATAAAAATAATTATGTATATGTAGTTTTAAGTCATGATAAATTCTAAATTCTGAGAACAGCATAAAATTTGGGGTCAGATGTATATTTTGGATTTTTTTCTGTTATGAACTTTGTGGTTCGGTATAACAGAAAATTTCAGGCTGAATAAAAAAAATTCATATAGTTTTTGAAGCACTGAAAACTTTGGCTGAAAGTGAAAAAAAAAAAAAAATGTTTCCATGTTCTTTGAGATAAAGATTGTGTATAATATGTTACATTTGGAGCATTAATTTGAGTTAAAATATGCTTTAGAATAGATTAACACATGGAGTGCTCACACAGACAAATATTGGTATTAGACAGACTAACCTGCATCGAAAAAATATTTTTAGCCATAGGAGATCATATTTACTTTCTTTTGAGCATTGAACGTGTTAACGGGCATCCTACAATATTAGGCCTACAGTCAGTTTGCATGTCACTTCTTGGGTTTAAACCCTTTGAGTGCCAAGACCATATATTGAGTTATGGAACTTTTTTGCAACATATGTTATATTCAGGGGTATGTCTAAAAATGCCAGACCCGGAAATCCCAGTTGTGTAGCAACTTAGTAAAAACATTTTTTTAACAGGATTATTTCCATAGAAACTTATCATGCTGTAGATCAAAATGCTTGGTTTTTAATTGGGCTATACTTTTATTTGTAAATTTTCTTACAGTTTATTTCTTATATATATATATATATATATATATATATATATATATATATATATATATAATATATTTAACACAAAACAAAAAAGTTTTCTTTTTTAAACATTTTTTTAAAGTTTTATTGCAGTTTTTTACAAATAAAAAAAAACATTTTTACTATGGAAAACACTTTCTTTTCTAAGGGAATATTACTAATAAAAAATGTGCAAAATTTCATAGTGTTATGTTCAAAACCGGGACAAAAAAAAAAATTTATTTTTTAGACCAAAACAGTTTGGAAAAAATACACACATAGCCTCATCATATACATTAGTGTGTGGTCTAAAAGAAAACTTATAAAATTTACTCACCACATACAGTATTTCTTATGCTCAAGAATGAAAGAATGAAATTTCAGTTCAAAATCTTCACTAAATGTTTATATACAATTATTTATATACACTATTCACAACAGTTTGTCTTCACTTCACTTGCATTTGTGCTTTGGGAAGCAGGTGCCATGACAGCCTTCCCCCACAGTTTGTGCAAACTGTTCTAGACCTCTTCCTTCCTGTTTTGAAATCAGGCCCCCTCATTGTACATACAAAACAAGTCTTTTCTTTTTTTCCGGGCAATTTTTCTAATCCAATTTTTTCTTTTGTCACCCTCTACGTTTACAGTTTTACCTTGCTAGTGCTACCCATTCATCAGAAATACTTTCAATGATTTGCACAGTATACTGGTATCTAGAAAGAGGTTTTCCTGTTGTTTTGGACACAATTTTCCCTATATATAATGTAGGAATTTATTACCATTCTTGCAAAAAAGATTAAAAACAACCTTTTTCCAATACTTAACTGTTCGTCTTTCGTCAAGGTAAGAATAGAGCAATCATGTCGAATGTGTCTATCCCACCCATGTGCTTATTGTAATCTAGTATGATGGATGGTTTGTTTTCAACTGTTACCCTGCCATGCCTCCTTTTGGTATGTACAATATCTTTTATCTCAGCTTTTGAGGACAGCAAAACAACTGGTTTTTTTTTGTGATGCTTGTTGTCTATAGGCCAGTGTCACTATGTTTCCTTGATGGTAGTACTTCTTCTGGCCAACTTGAAACTTTTCTTTGATTCCATCAGGCAAGCCTTTTTTATTCTTCCTTTACTGTGCCAGTAAAAAAGGTTTTTTCCTCATACAATTTTTTTGACCAGCGGAATACTAGAAAAAAAATTGTCTGTAAAAACATGAAACCCTTTCTGTAAATAATTACAAGCACGAAGAAGAGAAGTGACAACCGAAATAGCCAAGACCATATTTTTTTACCTCATCAGATGGAGATGTGTTCTTCTTACCCTGATAGCAAAAATAAGCTCATGCAGTAATTAGATACAGAGTCACACAACACCCATAACTTTATTCCCCACCTATGGTGGTGCTTATTGGGGAGGTATTGTGTGATTCCGGTTTGACTTTTCGTCCCAATTAGAGATTCGTCGACTGACAACTGTTCATGGGCTGTATAAAAGAATTTAAATAGCCCTATTACAGTGCTTTCAATTAAGGGTTTGAACTTTTGAGTGGGGTCGTAACCTGGTTGGTTGGCTTTAGGTAGTTTTTTTCATTGTCAACAATGTGAAAGAAACTAAGCAAAATTTGAAATCTATTTCGTGTGAACATCTTACTAAACCATGGAGTTGCTTGTGAGTCACTAGTTGACCAATAAGAGGGGATAGTTGGTTTCCTAATCAGGCCCATATTTAAAACAGCAGCAATAAAAGCCTTCATTTCCAAAATGTTCACGGGGATCCAGCTGTGCCTACGACTACCAGGTGAGTCATTGTCTGCAAAAGACGAAATTGTCTGGTTAGCAATACCTGTTGGTTTCAACCACAAACATAGTCAAAAGTGTTTCTGTAAAAAATAGTGTAAAATAGTCAATGGGCTTAGAGTCCAACAGGTGGGCAATGTCTAGGTCCTGGAGATTTCAACATAAGAAAAATCATGAGTGAAGTTACTGCGGCTCTCTTCGTTTATACTAAGCCAAATATCATTGTCTGTAGGGGCCCGTCGGCATCATCACCCGATTCAGAGGAACTGGATAACACACTCCTATCAATGATTCTACTTACGTTAGGTCTAGGCCTAACCTGTGTTCCTGACGTACTAGGCCTAGGTCCTAGAAACATCAAAGTCACTCTCTGAGGATTGACCTCTATGTACATTTTTTTGTGGCTCATACAATGGATCAGCATCACTATCATCACTAAATAAATCACTAAGATCGTCTTCTGAGGTTAGTAAATTACCATCAGATACATCACCATCAAGTTCTCTGTCCACCTCACTTGATCTAAGGTTCTCAGGATCCATTATTCAGCCATTTGAAAACTACTTAAGTGTTTTACACACTAATAATAAACACTACACGCAACAACGCACAATTCAAACAATTGTAGCACAAAACGTAATAATTACGCTATTAGAATTCAAGCAACAATGTTTCAAAAGAAAACAACACACTAGCACGCGGTTCTGCATTCGTCGTCTGCCACGCTACTCAGCTAGTCAGCTGTCGGCAGCGCTGTGATGGCCATTGTTTTTTTTTTAGATTCTCTTCTGGATTGGATTTTTTTTTCCAAACACCACAGAAAATTAAAGGCATATTATTGGAAATACAATTTATTACGTAGAAACATAAAAATACCGAAAAATATAAACAAAGGATCTTAAAATAATTGGTGGCGAAAAGTCGTCACCGTGGCATTTCTCGCATTTATCATTGGTGACGAAATTTCGTCACCGTGGGCACTCAAAGGGTTAAACAATTTTTACATCCTTACGTCTTCCTGTACTCTTTTGTTTTCTTCTGTTTAGTTAATTTATTTGTAAAAGTCCTTCTTCCCATACTTTTTACTCCTTATTATTGTTTATTATTAAATAAGATGTTTTGATATTAACTTTTGTTAGTTCTCAAGTAATAAATAAATTTAAAAAGTAAATATTTTATAATCTATTGGAAAAACTTCTTACATAATATTTTACATTGTACGCAATATTTAATAGACAATCGTGTACTAAACCTTCAAACAGAAAACAACTCTTAATAAATAACCTGAGATTTGTTTACTCTTTTCGTGGCTTTTGTCAGATATCCAATTGTTGAACATGTGCTCGCTCTTGTATATTAAAGTGCAAAATAATGTAACATTTTGAAATGTATTTTATAGTGGAAATCTTGAATTCCAAGATGTTAAATGTTTTTTTTTTTTTCTAGACAATAATTGAATGAACTGTTGGATACCAGCTTTTCCATGCCATTATTTGGTAAAAAGTAAAACACCCAATTGACTTTCTAAATATAAAAGCAGTTTTTTACACATGAGTGGGATGTACTCTAACTTATCAGTACAGATCGATCAGACATTATCTCAGCAGTCGACTCTTCGTCTGGGAAATTCACTGATATTGGAGAAACCCACGTTAAATTATATTTATTATGAATAATTTTCCTTCAGCGGTTGCGTCTTACCGTAATATACCTGTACATGCTGTATTTCATTGTTGTTTCATTTAATATAAATTTTTCATCCAAACATTTTATTTACTAATTCACAAAAAATCAAGGAGTTTTAAAATTCCACTCATTAAAAAATCTTTAAAATGATTAATTTCTACTTTTATTAAGGAACTTAAATATGTAAAATCGTCTTTGTTCTTTATTAAAATGAATAAATCACCTTAAATAAAAATTTTCATTTACTCATTAAACAGATTAAAATTGTTTAAAAAAAACTTTGAAATCGAGCAGCTTAAATGAACTATGAATTTGATCATGAATATTTTCAGGTATATATTAACGTTCTGGAAACACTTTTAAGTTCATAGTGCCGCCGCACTCCAAAATTGTTATTTCAGATTTTGCAATAACATGAGTGTGAGATGTGTATGTGAAATAACCAGTATTACATTAAGTATATGGCTGTATTAATATTGTGTATGTGTGTGGCATGTTCATGTGAATACAAAGGATCTGTGTGGAACAAATTAAACCAAATCAGTTTGTCCGAAGTTAACATGTGCTTTTTATATTTGGATTCAAGAGCTGTTTGTTCAATTCCATAAAAAGTATAATTTCAAGCTCTGGCCCCTGGTTACAGATTACAATTGTTTATTATATTATGTTTAGCAATCTCTAAGAGGCTGTTGTGTGTTGTGCGCAGGTAACTGTGTCTGCCAGCACTGCCGCCTCCATAGTCAAAAATCAAGCCACTGTTGCCCTACAAAGGGTTGATCTGCAACAAGGTAGAGTTAACACCTTTATTTCGTTTTATCTTGATAAAAACATATCTAATATAAGATTTCTTTGTAAACCCAATAAAAAAATATATAAAATCTCAAAGGTGAATCTCGTCCCAATAATCGTGTAATAATTCTTGAAACAGTAATAAACGGTATATATATATATATATAAATATAGGAACACACACTTTTTTTTTGTTCTTGTACTGTCTTAACCCTTCCCACACTGTAGACAGATATATTCCAATGATAGACTTTGACCTAAACACCAAACACAATTATATCCTAAATTATACATTGTGTCTCTTGGAGAGGTTTTAGTTCACAAAAAGCCTTCGGATCGGCAAGTGCACACTCCCTGTATATCGCAGTTGTTGACTAGGAATTATTTTCAAACAACCTACATTCCACAGCAGAGGGAGGGGCGCCCTATAAGATGACAGCATATTTATAATAAAAATTATCGTTGAACTTGAGAAAAATATATTTTATACGTGTCTTGGCGTTAAGGGAAGATTTTGGATTTCATTAGTGATGTGGGAAGGGTTAATACTTTTAACAGCGACCTCAACTGATTCCAGTATTAAAATTAATATTAGCTTGAAAGCTCGACTTTATTTGTGATTTAATATATTTTACTCACTATTTAATATCTACAAGTCGGATTCAGCCAGACAAATGTTTGTCTGTTATGGCTGATGCTCTACGCCTGGTCTACCTCACTAGTGATAACGGCTGTAGGTGCAATTTTAATTTGTCTCCCATCCTTAACTTCAGGTTCCTATTAATTGCAAATATCAAAATTGTCTAAATTGATAATTCTTTACACAACAGTTACGGTTATTCCTGCAATTGTAATATGTATTTTTATACAGTGACGATCTTTCTGTAGACTTCATTTTCATTCCATAACAAAATTACTCTGATTCATTTATTTGACGGAAAACGCTTTTTATAAACAACTTTGAATGTGGTACACACTAACACTGGGATTGTCAACAGATTTCAATCTGTTTTACCAATAAAATATTTAAAGACAACCAAAATTATGTTTGTTATTCTGCTTTGTGGCAACTAAACGCAATAAGAAAAGTACGTAAGATTTAAAATTATGTGCTTTATTTGTTATCGTTAGAAGTACGAGTACCTGAATTATTACACAATACACTTCAGTTGTGAATAACTAAGTCGAGGCGAAATAGGTTTTACAATAGTTTGGTGCTATTAGTTTTTATAGCCTAGTTTTGAACAATACATTTACTTAAAATACGGTTCTCTTACCAAGAACAGCTTCCTTGTCCCTGCTATTCTCTAACGATGGAACTAAAATCAACTCAACGTAGAAATTGTGCACCTGATGAGACAATGAGAATAGCTCTTCACCTAGAGTACGCTATATATTGTAGTCTATGTGTTGAAACGATATAAAAAGTTCATTTTGAGCTTCTTCATCATCAACATTTTTGGATCTCTTGAGATGAACTTGACTCCATATTCCAGATGCTGCACTAAGCAGAATGTGGTTTGGAGCTAAACTCAACGTTCACATGAAATCCCTTTTTTTGTCGAGCTAGATTTAACAAATCTGTTTCCTCCGCAAGCCGCAATTTCATCCCTTAATCCCAACAGTCGTCCCTAGAACTCGTTGTGTAACCGGTGTTGTGTGTTGCAGTGTTACCCAGTAACGTTGTGCCGTGTACAGTCATGCTCAATAAGGTGCCGGTGCAACCCAAACCTCCTGCCATCGCACCGATGCCGTCTGGTAAGAATGGTTCAGAGTACGATGGTAGATGTTTGCCTATCTTAAAAGTGTAAAATTTATATTTCTGCCACACGTAGATCAAGATCATGTTGAGTTCAAGTATAAATATATATTATATCTGTTTGATCGCATTAATATTTAGTTCCTAGTTATCCATTATGTGATGTCTTTACCCCTTACATCTTGTAGTTTGCGATGTTTGTTACCTTTTTTGAAACTAAATTGATAATTGAACAGCAATTTTTATCTTATTTGTGTTTGTTCTTATTTGCCATTCAAACGTCACAACATGTCAGTATAATTTACTATGTATTTTCTTTCAGATTCCTAAGTTAATGTACGTTTAAGACATCCATTATAATTTAATAATGAAAAAGTTACATCGTAATAGGGATGATATACCAGAATAATTAATGTTTTGCTAGTCTTAAAAACTTCATGCATGTTCAAAATATCATCCCTTCATCATTTTCTGAAGTTGAATTTTCCATGTCTTGAAAACTCTAGCTCTTATTTTTGGAGTTAGGTTATATACTGAATAATTGTGTTGATTGTTAATGTTAACTTTTGATAACTGTGCAGATGTTTTCTAGACTTAAAACTATCCAGAAGTCACACAAAGGAATAGGTGAATAATGCAGATTTTCTACAGTTTTGATGCTATTTTTCCTTGAAAACTTTGAAGTTTGTGCAGGAAACCTCAGAGATAAGATGTTGTGGTGGAGAATTGAACTTATACTGTTCAACACCTCTGACAAAAACTCTTGAGTTCTCTGTTTTTCCAAATCCTTAGTCTTCACAAATCCAGTGTTCCTTAATACAGCATATTTTATATTATCCTTTAATGGTTTTTCCACTATTATAGTTAGTTCCAAAAACCTATTTACAACTCATCCAATGACCACCAGCGTGTATATTTGGAGGTTTGTAAACTGATTCTCACACGCTCAAGGTGGTGTTGGTCTGTCAAATTGTGAAACACCCTAAAATAAACAAGTTTCATCACTCTTGGCACTGGTTTTGGATCAAATCCCTGTGCAGTTATAGACACAATGTCTTGTGGTAGAATGTGGCATATCTGAAAAAAAGACAACCCCTCAGGAATTTAGAATACCACAGATAAGAGTTGCATGTAATGGTGCTTCGATGCTAAAAGCCAAATGGAAATGTTCTATGTAGTTTTCTTGGATAAACTGTCCATTGTACAGTCACTTTGAGAAGGAATAGTGGATACGACCTATAGTCTCCCTCATTCTAAGACTTGCTGTAGCTTCTTCTTCTTATTCTTCTATGGAGTGGTCTACTGCCATGCACATAAGCCTCAAGGGCCTTTTGCGCACCCTGGGAGCACACCATGAGGCCTACCAGTCTATGATTTCAGCAGTTCCACAAACTGCCGAAAAAAACCTATCAGGTCCTCCTGGGGAAATTCACCACCCTTGTCCAAACTACCAAAGATGGCACATCGCTCCCTTGCTATTGTAGGGTATTCAGCAGTTTCGTCCTGCTCATCACACGTTCTACAGAGCGGATCCTCCCAAAGGATGCCGACTCTGTGAAGATGTTTCCTCAGGTGACCATGTCCCGTGATCAGACCTATAACCCAAGAAGACATTGATTTATTTAGTGAGAGAAGGTCAGACGCCACTCTGGAGGAAGGCGACTGTAGTACCATTCTGCTCATTCTCATGCCCGAATGCAACCTCCACCTTCTCTCATGTTCAGCGCGAACCCATTTCGAGACAGCCCCAAAGGATTCACACCTTGGAACACCGCAGAACGGTTGAGGGCCCGTCATATGGCCAAGACATCAGCTCTTTCATTTCCAGGGATCCCCCCATGACCAGGAACCCAACAAACGGTCACACTGTTGATTCTGGCAAGGGAAGAAACGGCTTGATAGCAATCCCAGACAAGTTTGGATTTGATCACACAAGAGTCCAGCGCCAATCAGTGCTGCCTGGCTATCCGTGAAAATGTTGATCGTCTTGCTCCTATATCGCAGACGAAGATTCTCACGAGCACATTCCATAATGGCTGTGACCTCCACCTGAAAAACTGTAGGATACGGACCCATAGGGACCACCAGCTCCCTACATGGTCTCACTCCCACAATTCCAGCGCCTGTGCTGCATTTTTGTTTTAGAGCTGTCTGTAAACCATTGCTGTAGCTTAGTGAAAATATAAAATTAAAAAAATGTGAAACATTATTTTTTATCTTGCTCATGATCAGTAACAAATTTGTCAGTTACAGTTTTTACAAATGCCTATTGATAGCAGAATGATGTTCATTTGTTTATAAATGTAATGTTTTTATGAAATTGTTATTCCTGCAGGAGCCGGAGACGTGCCCTCCATAAAATCATCTGACACTGAACTGATACCAGCCGGTGCTGTTATTGGGCCCAAAAAGAGGGTAAGTTCCGTAGATTGATAGGGTGCATGTTTCGTCTTGTACAAAGATAAAAATTACAAAATGTCAACAATTTGAAATATTTAGAAAAGTAAAGGAATTTTACTCTGGTTAACGAAAATTGTATGTAAAGCTTTAAATAACAAATTACATTGTACAAAAAATGTAATTTCCAAAGTTCTTTATGTTTTTATTAAGGATCGATACCTAGATTTTTAGTGGTAGTGAGGAACCGTTAATTCCCAATATTACGGTTCTACTATTTCACAATATAGAATTAGTGAATCTTCAAATAAGTCTATTTGAGATTGGCAGTTGATCAGCAGTTACTAAATAAACCGTCAGCACTCCATATAAAATCTTTTGTTGGATTATGAAACTAAAGTCTTTTACTATTTAAAATTTAAATTATAATTTTTTTTTAAGGAGAGACCGATCACAAAAAGCTGATCTTTACAATAAGAATAACCCCCAAACAGAATAAGAGAGAGAGTCGATACAGTACAAGGTTGATAGTACTGATAAAAAGTGCAACAGACACAGACAGGATTTGAACCTGTGTCATATCCAGCTCAGACCCAAAGTCTAACATCTTAGATATAGCTCGGCCATCAACAAATCTCAACTTTATTTATTAATTTTAAGAATAGTATCAAATTCAAGCATAATTTGTCAAATATGAAACAAGGAACAAAAAATGTATAGACTTCCTATCAGTAAGTTTACAAAAAACAGCCACTTTTAAATAACTGGTTGAGATAAAATGCTTTTTTTTCAGTTAACAAAAATACATTACATTTGATATTAGTACAATAACAATTTTATATTTTATGTTTTGTATTTAATTAAAGTGATTTATTTGTTTGTATTTAAAATTGTCATTGTGTAAAACTTAAGTATTTAATTTTAATCTTGTGTGACTTAATTGGCTATTACAATATTTATTACATTATGTTACTGTTGTTATCTAGGACTTTAAGAATTTTATATTTAAAACTTGGCAATCAGTTTATTAACATTATAAAATTTCATATTTTAAGTTTTTTTCATGTTGTACAACATGTATTGCTAATAATATTGACTGTGTAATATATTGCACCATTGTAGTTCTGAGAATATAGAAATGTATCCCTGTCAAAGCTGAAATAGTTGGAGAATTTTGTATTGATTGAACTTGTAATGTTGCAGGGAGGTGGCAGAGGGAGGGGAGGGGAGTGACGACGAGGGGAGGGCGAGGTCGAGGCCAGGGCCGAGGGCGGGGTGTCCCCCGACTCAGTATAGAGGAGGAGGTGAAGGCCAAGCAGCTGGCGGATGCGATCTCAGACACTGTCCAGGCTCTCACCCTGGCCGAGGCGGAGCAGTTTGCACAGATCGTAAGTACCTTGTGTCCTGGTGGAACATGACTAAATATGTAGCTAAGTTTTATTGCCTTACGATAATCTACAAGTCTAACAATATTGAGTTTGAATTGTTCGCGTCTTCCCATATTGCCTTTGCTCCTAAGCAGCTGGCCAGAGAAAGGCTTGTATTAACCCTTCCCACGAAAAGATTCCTGGGAGCATATCTCCTCAGCCCCAAGGACATCAGAGAACAGGAGCCATCAAATCTGAACGGTTTTTGCAAAAGCCTCGGACTTTGAGGACACAAAATTTAAGTAAGGGAGCCGCAAAGGTCCTTTTAGGACTAAGCACGGGGACAAACTGTCCTTTTCCCTCAGGAAAAAACCCTTTTCACACCGTAGACAGATATATCAGAATGGCAGACTTTGACCAAAACGGCAAATACAGTTACATCCGATATTATAGATTGTATCTTTTGGAGAGTTTTTTAGTGCACGAAAGGCCTTTGAAATGCCCGGTGCACGCTCCATGCTTATCGCAGTTGCCAAGTAAGTATTTATAAACGACCTTCACTCTGTGGCAGGGGGACAGAAACACCCTTTGTCTAAACTCCGACCACCTGTTCATCAGTTTGCCTCTCCTACAGAGCCATAACCAAACATCCGTGGCGTGTATTACTGCTTTTTCAGTTGTCACAAGTGTGCGTCTACTACTTATCTCGTTATTATTGTTCATCATGTGGTAGTTTTATAAATTATATAGAATTTAACTGAAAAGTTTAATTACACTTTACAATGAAATTGAAATTTACTTGAAATAAACAGTTTTGTTAATAGATCTTTTTTATTTTTATCAATAAAATATGCTAATTTTAAGTAAAATGCCTTGTTTTATACTTTTTTGCTTTTACTTTTTATAATTTGGTTATAATAAAAATTAGCTTTGAACTTAAAGAAACAAAATTGTTTTACTTATCTTGGCATTGTAGGAAAGTTAACACTTTGAGTGCTGGCCCTAAATAACATGTAACTCTGTAGAATGCTGGGCGTTTTTGGTGGTTTTCAAAAATGTATTAAAAAAAAAGTATTTAAGGTATAAGAAAAATACTTACATGCCTTAATTCAGCTTACTTTCGTTCTTTCTTTTAACATGAGATTGTTGGTGTTATTTTTAAAAAACTACACATAAAAACGTTTTTTTGAAAAACATATATTTTTTGAGACAGTTTTTTTATCTAACAAACTAAACTAAGCATATACAATTATTTACAATGACCCATTTACAAATATGTACTATCCTTTGGATAATACAAATCATGTTTTTGTATTTTGTAGTTTTTTTATAAAAAAACTATGCAGATATATTGATGCGTCGGCATTACTTTCGCCGTCAGTACCGTTTTCAGCATCTGTAACATAATAATATACAGTAGAACGTCGGTTATCCGAACTAATTGGGACCTGAGGGTGTTTCGGATAATCAAAATGTTCGGATAATCAAACATAGTTTTTTAATAATGCCATTTGAGGCGCTTACTGATAGGTAAATTATTGATTAAGCATGTGGAAATTAAAAACACAACATATTTACGTATACATAATACTTTTATTATATTAATCAACTCTTTTATGTAATTTTTGTACTGAAGTTAATATAATATTCACACATTTTTATAAAGAGTAATGTCAAATTAAAAAAAAAAAATAGAAACATAAAAATATGATAAAGTAACGTTTTTTAATACTGTAATGTATGCATTGGAATTACTTTGTAAAATAGTCTTTTATTGTCTTTTGCTTTAAACTTGAGGACCGTTTTTTTAGCTGCTAAGTCCCTAAGCCTCTTTAGCAGTAAAAGCTGAGTTGGGGCAGCTCTCCTCTTGCTTTTCAAGCCAAGACATCGCAGTATTAAATGCCGAAAAAGCTTCTTTCTTCATGACTTGGACGATTCTTGGTGCTTTCTGCAGTATCTGTGTTACAGTCTTCATCGCTGTCATGCTGGGTGGTATCGTCACTCCAGCACCAGAGAAACAATTTCCTCATCATTAAGGATCTGGAAGCCTGGGTCATTGTCCATTGTTAGCCAATCTTCAGTATCTTGTATGTCACATTCTGAAAATCCAGGAATTTCTCCATACAACTCCAAAAATTCATCAACATCTTCCTGGTCTTGTAAAACTTTAGGCTCTATGTTTTCACGAGTCTTTTCTAAAATTTTGTTCCAAGCATTTTTTTAAGTTGCTTTCTTTCATGGTGCTCCAAGAGTCTGCTATCATGTAAGAAACAATCTTTGACATTGAGTTTTTTGGCAAATTGCACACACTTTCTTCATTGGCATCAGCAAGTAACAAGCGACGAAAAAACTTGCTTTTTGTACATCCTTTTAAGCTTTTCTATAACGCCCCTGGTCCATGGGCTGAAGTAACGCTGTCACGTTAGGTGGGTAAATAGGTCACTTTAAAGTCCTCGTCGATTGAGTTCAATATTTCAACATCCGGGTGGGTTGGGGGCATTGTCTATAACGAGAAGTACTTTCCCCAGCTTATTGTTATATTTTTTGTACTTTTTGACATTCAGGGATAAATTCATTAGTAAACCAGTCTAAAAAAATTTCACAATTCATCCACGCATTCTTTTGTGATTTGTAGGTAAGAGGTAAACAAGTCACATTTTTAAAAACACTAGGCTTTTTAGATTTGCTTATCATTAGGAGAGGCAATGCATGCGTACCAGTAGCGTTTGCTGCAACCATGATTGTTACACGCTCCTTGCTAACCTTAAATCCTGGCGCCGCCTTTTCTCTCGTTTTTGATGCCAATGCTTTACGCGGCAGTGCCTTCCAATTAAGGCCTGTTTCATCAGCATTGTATACCAAATCCAATGAATATCCTTCATCTTTTAAACAGTTTGGAAAATGTCTCTTTATATTTTTCTGCAGCTGCAGAATCTCCAGATAATATTTCACCTTGTATGTCAAGCTCACGTATTCCATGGCGTGATTTAAAATTCTTCAACCACCCTGTACTAGCCTTGAAGTGTCGCTGACCCACCAAGTTTTTTATTGATTTGGATGGCTTTTTTCACAAAGCAAAGGGCCTGATATTGGTTCCCCCCCTTTGTTCGCCTTTGAATGAACCCATAGATACATCGCCTCTTCTAATTTTTCATCTTGAGGTCTTTTCAATCGATTTCCTTTTTCTAGATCCATCTTCGCTGTCCAGTTTGGAGGCAAATTTAAGGATTTCAGATTTTTTTACTTTTTATCTCTGATATTGTTGCCTTGCCAACGTTAAATTGTTTTGCTAAAGATGTCCCTGTTTCACCTTTTTCTAGTTTTTCAATGATTTTTAATTTTGATTCAATAGATAAAACATTTCTGCTTCTTTTATTAGGTTTACTAGAGGTCGCCATGTCAAATTATAAACATCCTACGGCCTACAATATTACAACTAATCTAACCTTAAAACAACAATAATGTACAGAATAAAAGAAAAAAACTAACTTACTGGATGTTCTTGAAACTACTGTACAGTCCAATACTATTAACTTCACAAATTATAAACTAAACTGTAATGTACTTTCAGCACTGCACTATGCGAGTGAATGATTGACAAGGAAGCGACTGCTGTGAGTGCCGTCTAACGTCTGCTACGTCGCACGGCGGCGCCGACTACCAAGGTCAAAACTGACGACTGTTTATTACGCGTGACGTTTTGGTCTAGTTCAGGTTACACGCAACCTTTTTTCGTGTTCGGATAATTGACGTTTCGGATAATTGACGTTCGGATAACCGACGTTCTACTGTACTCTGTAAAATATGAATATATTTTCATTTTATTCATGTGAATAGAATATTAGTTGAATAAAGTTAATTTATTATAATACGAATTATAGTTTGATTCAACGAAAACAATAAACATAACCAAACTTTTAGACTGATGTTTATGTGATAAATAGACTTATTCTTACCTGAATAATGTGTCTCATCTTCTTCCATGAAATCAGGATCAATGTCAGAATCGTCCAATAATACTATCAACAACAATAAAACTATCTCCATCTAATACATCACTGATCGCAACGTCGTTCAAGCTGCAAGAAGCCATCGACTGCCGGCTTGCAACGAAAGTCACGTCAGCGGCACGTAAACAAAGCGACCGAAGTTGCTTTGCCTTCAAGCTCATTCAATACATCTGACGCTTTCTAGCGGTGAATTGTGTTACTAAAAACCCAAATAACATTGTAGAGTAGGCAAAACCCGTTTAAATACGGACAATGTAATAAAATACCAATTGAAATGACAACCACGTAAAAAACTATGGGATTAGCATTCTTCGGAAGTTTTCGCCGTTCCGTAAAATTACGGGATTAGCACTCTAAGTGTTAATGGATTTATTAGTAGCTTGCGAAGGGTTAAGTTTAGTTTTGACGCAGCAATCCATCTCGACTTACCAAGTTTGATGTAGTTGTCATTTAAATCTTAATGGTGCAGCTGCTATTTTCAGGATCATTTTCCTTCTTTAGATTTCGGACCCAGAAGAGCTGTTAAAAACTAAATGAGTGGGGATATCTTCGTAAAATGTAACTTTAATAGACACCTGTTAAGTAATTCTCTTTTAGAAATAAATGTGTTGTAGAGTATGAAGTAACAAAAGGATAGGATAAACAGATTTTAAATTATCCACCCTTATTAACAAATTTTTAAATAATGTACAGAAAACCTTATGTTTCAGATTTACACAGTACTTAGTGTTTTAAAAAACATATGTTGGCCTTATAGGAATCGATGGATCAAAGCACAGAAGCTGACAGGGTAATTCCTCTGGTGAATAAGGTACCAGTGAAAAAGCCCATCAAAGTCTACCGGAGAGCAGTGGATCCTGCGTCTTTGGTGGGGCCCAAGACATTAAAGGTGCTCAAGCCTGAGAAACCTCCCCAGAAACCCAAAGGTCCCAAGAAGTCTTTGGAATCTTCTAGTCATGATAGTGAGTAGAACTTGTTTCATCATGTTTATTATGGCTAGAACTTAGTAGCCAAATAGGTTTTTGAGTAGATAGAAGGCAGCAAAAAATATATTGGCATATGTGATAATCGAGCTAGTTCTCTGATTTTCTGTATAAAAGTAAAATTGTATAAAATCTATATATCAAAGAATAATTAACAGCTTTATAAAGAACAGACATCGTAAATTGGACTTCAAAGCCGTACTGTATGTCAGTAAAAAGTTGGGCAGTAAGGAAAGTCCTGTAAGAACAAACACTTAGTACATTTATGTTTTGATCTGTATTTATATTTAAATTATGGAAAATACAAAGAAAAATGTTTCTTAAATGGCAACGAGAAAAATGCTTAAAATCAAAACAAGATCCGGAGCCATAAACATGTTCCAAGTATACCCTGACTTGTATTCATATGTTACTATCTGCTGTTATGACAGTAATATTGAAAAATAGAGGGTATTTCGTCTTGGAATTAAGTTATTGAGTGTATTGTGATGTCTAATAAAATTATAAAAATAAATAATAAAATACTACCTTGTTTCTTTGTCATGTTATGTTTTTGACATAAAATACATCTCTGTTGGCAGGTTCTTAAAATTACTGGCAGTATTATAAAAATAATACTTTTTTTGCTCGCATTAATGGTATTACTAGAAAAAGGAAAATATCCATGTTTATATTTATTACCCTATTGTCATTTCAACATAACACCACTTATATAGGATGAGTTTACAGCTTTGATTTCTGTGTCAGGATGGATTATAGATGGATAAATGTGTATTGTTCCAGCTACTAAACCACCCACTGAACCAAAGAAAGAGGAGAAGGTGATCGTAGTGTCTATGGAGCCGCAGATAACGCCTGCTGTGGTGTCGGCGGTGGTGATGTCTCAAGGTGGTCCCCCGCCCGCCGTAGCTCCTGTGGTCCCCCCTGCCCCTATCCCCACTCCGGCCCCAGTTCACACTCCCGGAGCGGGGAACCGCAAGAACTACCCTAAGCGAGAGAACCGCAAGCCCCCCGCCCACCTGGCAGAGGCGTTCGGCCCCGCTCTGTTCTCTACCCCCGACATCATCAGGAGGGTCAGCACCGACAAGCCCACCACGCCCGTCACTCCCTCACAGCCTCCCACCCCTCAACTACCACCCACACCTAACACTCCTGTTACGCCAAGCGCTACGTCTACAAAGTGTGAGTTTAATATTGTTTTAAATATTTAGTCTTTAAATACGCCAAGATACCTGACCGGTTTTCTGAAGTTAAGTGTGGTTTAGTCAGCTTTATGTTGTTTTTGTATAAAGATGTGTATGGATTTTCTTAAATATTTGTATTTTACATGTAGTTTATTAAAACATAGGAGTACATTGTACCACGTATCACGTAACAAGCCTCACTTAGGTTGCATGTAACACTTCAAGTTTACAGCTCATTTCATTCTCAAAATTCCAGCTGACAGATAGTCAGGCAGACAATCGTACAGAAAAGATATTTTTACTTCCCTTTGGGCAATGAAAAGGAAATTGTATCAGCCTACTGAGTATGAGGCTTCAATGACAATCAAATTCCATGGACATTCAACATCATAGAACTTTTTTTTTGTCTATGTAGAAATGAAGCTACATGCAATATATACCATCTGCAGATGAAAAATTTTCTTAGGTATCTTAACACATGATAAATTCGCATTTAATTACACACATTTTATTCTATTAATTGGGTTTTATAGCCGTGTTTAAATAATAAAAGTTCACAGAATTTTGTTTTTACTCTTTACTGTGCACCAAGTCACTAAAAAATCATGTTTTATGTATTGGGGTAGTTACCCTATGTGTGTTTATACGCAACATGTTAAAATCTCATATTTTTATATTAAATTTGTTTATTTATTAATTTTGTCATAGTTTCCCATAAAACCTATGCATAAATGTTTGCTAATGCTCAGCCGAATTGCATGGAATGACATGCACCATCATTGATTGAACTCAGTGTTGCCAATAGAAATGGAGCTACACAATTTCAAGGTCTTAGATAAGTTTTTTTCTTGAGATATATGTGGACAGCTAGACAGACAAAAATCAAAATTTTCTAACTCCTTGAGTGACAGTCAAGACTGGGAGATATTGGTCAAGTTGTCAATTTGATCAACTTCAAGTCTTTAAGTTCATTAATCAGTACCAGTATTATAATAAATTTCAGATTTTAAAATGTTTAAGGTAACTTGTTATACAAATGTATTAACACTTTCACTGCTGCCTCCTAATTTTGACAACTTGCTTACACTGCTGCCCTGCCCGTTCTAATGATTTTTAAATAAATATAATTTTTTAACCAATTATAAGAAAACCATGGGACTTAAATTATTTTTAAAGCTGAGTTCTCTACACAAATGCACATTCATGAATATTTTAAAACAGAAAGTCTTGTTTTTAGAACTTAAAAACATAATATTTTTTGTAAAAAATAAAAGTTAATTAAAAAAATCTCTATGTACTGGTCTATAACATAAATATATTTCTCATTATTATTTGCTGTATTCAGTATTTCCATTGCTGTCATTATAGCTACAAGTATTTACAATTGAAATCCACAGAAGTTTAAATTTTTGTAGTGTGGGGGCCTAACCCACTTGTTCCAGGGCCATCATCAAAATCTTTGCCAGAAGTTGAAAATAAACAATAAACTATTCTGTAATAAACCAATTATTTATAAAACACAAGAATAAAAGTTTTTATTACTATTATGCTCATATTGTTTTTGATTAAAAAAAACATGTCAACAAGTCCTGGTAGTAAAATCAGGATTATTATCTGTGTCATCTTGGAATAAATCATCACTTTCACCGTCACTTTAAAATCTGAGTAACTCTTCCAGCACTTGATTGTCTTCAATACTGTCACGATTCATTGTATTTACTCACAAAACAATCGCAAACTAAAGTAATAGCAAACGATTCAATAACAATGCAGATGATGAATTAGTAGAATGATAACAAACGGCCGCCATGCCGCGACGGCAAGTTCGTAAGCAAACCACTTTTTATCGATATTCCAGATGACTGCCATTTGATAGATCGTAATCCATAGAGTAAGAAATAAAAACATGGAAATAGCGAATGACTGTCAATGCCGAAGTCTAATACGTTAAAGTGCATTTTTATTACTGTAAAAGTCTGCGCCATCAAAAGACGTCGGCAGTTTAAAATAATTCATGCACGACGTCAAATGACGATGTCGGCAGTGAAAGTGTTAAAACAATTTTAAGAACAGGATATTATTAATTATACCTAGATTGTATGTGAGTAGAATAACTTGTAATTGGTACTGTGGTGGTTGACAGTGGAGGAAGAGCTCAAAGAGCTGAGTCCGCTGACTGAGCCGGATGGAATCCTAGACACCATCAGCTCGCAGGTGAGCAAGCAGGAAGATCAGCTGTTGGCAGAGGCCTTGCTGCTGGACGATCTCGCAACCTTGCCGTCAGACATTCTCCAGGTACAGTGATAACCCTCCTCTGTCACTTAGTTACCGAGTTGAAAATGTGATATATTGGATTTCTGGTCGCAGCCGACTATTGTTCAAGAAAGGTCCTGATTTAGCTTGCATCAAGATCACTTGTTTCATTACAAAAAACTAAAACCAAAATCACTCTATAGAACAATAATTTAACCCTTTGAGTGCCAAGTATTTATCGAGTGAGTGTACTGAAAAGTGCCAGTCTTTTAAAAGCAATTTTGCAAGGTTTCAGTAAAAAATTCACAGTTTGATTATTTAATAAGCTATCAACATGTTTTTCTCTGAAAGCTCTACCTATTTAACATAAAATAACAAAGTTACCATAAAATTAAATTTTGTTCAAGTATCTGTCTACTTCTGAAGTACACAAATTGTCTTGTTCTATGAGGTAGCGGAAGAACTAAAAACTCATTCAACAACTACAAACAGTTAAACAATAAACATTGAGAACACTATACATAGAATGTAAGCAGAACATTGAAATGACGAAAATTGAGCATATTTATAGCAAAATATAAACAATAACAAAACAAGCTGTTAGTTGTGGTTCCAATGTGCAAACATAACGAATCGAAACGGAATTATTGTGCTTATAAGGATGCAGGAGGGCACAAAACTGCGATCTAGCAGAAAAACAAACAAATACGGGATTGTTAGCGTCTAGAAAGAGCACGAGTGCCGCTCAGGCGAGATTATTCAGTCCCACTCAGCCACAATGAGTGACGCTCAGGCAAGTTCCCCAATGGGTTAAAGTGCTTAAATTTAATGTTGGTCAAGAATCTAAAAATGAAACTGATGTATTACATGATACATGTTGGCCATATATCATAAATTATCTGAGAGAGAGTTAGCCTCAGTAGTTGACTCAGAATGGATAACACAACTGTTGCAGAGACATATATATATATATATTAGGTTTTAGCATGTTCCTTGGGGTATGGTTCACTCATTTTGGCTATGGGGTTGTGAACCCTATCAGATTTCACCAAACTCGTTTTATTTTTCAGAACATATGTTTAACGGTTTTTTACCGATTTGATGATTGAGGTGTTGGAAAGTACATTTTATAATCATTACTATAGTGTGTTATGAATAAGTCATAGATGGCTCATGCCATGCAAGACTTATTTTGCTTACAGCATTTCTCGTGTGCGGCATGAATCACATGTGTGTGTATCAGATACGCACAGTTGTTGTATCCTCTGCACTGATTTCAGTTGCTGTCAATATCTGCTACATTATTCTATCAGCCTCCAAGCTTCACATTAGATCTTTACGTTTGTCGTGTTTTGAAGCTCTTATAATGTTATTTCCCTAACAAGTAATTTAATGGAAACAGTGGGCAGCGTGGTAAACACATACACGATGGCGGTCTCCAACAGAACACAATCCGGTAGTTCCAAAATTGTGTTTTCTAGCACCGGTAGGATGTAGTATTGCTGAGACATAAAGGCCAGGTAACATTGCTCTCCTCAACGCTTCCCTTCCCTTTCCAAAAGAAAATTGGGATTTCTTAAATCTACCACAGTCAGTAGAGCAGCACTTTAAATTGTTCTCCAAAAATTTTAATTATCATCTAAATTTATTGCGATGTCCTACTAAAACAATCAAAATTTGCAGCCGAGAAAGGCAAACAACAAATGGATCACAAAAGGAATATTGGTATCGAGAGAAAAACTTAAAATTTTTCTCCGAAATTCAAAAAACTACTTTCAAACGAAGATTTCAAAATTTTTTTTCGGAATTACAAAAGAATTTACAAAAAAAGTGATCCAAGCTGCGAAAGCATATGATGTCTCTAAATCAATCATCTCGTCAAAAAATGTTTCTAAAAACTGTTTGGGGCATCATTAAACAATAAAAATGAATCACAGACCCAAATAAAAATCAAAATAGGGGATAGGCTTGTAGAGGATGCGACTGAGGCTGCGAAAGAGTTTAACAGATTTTTCGCGTCGGTTGCTGGTGAGCAAGGTCCTTGTCCATCTCCTCCGCAAGTAAACCCCACGCGAAGACAGAGCCCAGTGTCATCATTGGCTTTGAGGGTCCTGTAGTTGAGGATGAGCTCGAAAGAATTATTCAACAGCTCCCTGGCAAAAAAAATCAAACGATATTAATTTAATGTCTGTGTGGGCTCATTAAAAAGATGCTCAAAGCATATTGTGAGTCCATTATCCCAATTAGTCAATCATTCTTTTCAAACAAGGAGTTTTTCCCTCGCTCCTTAAAATCGCGAAAGTAACTCCAATTTTTAAAAAAAGATGATCCCAGCTCAACCAATTAATTATAGGCCTGTCTCAATTTTGCCCGCATTGAGCAAAATTTTTGAAAAACTCTCTTTTTAACTAGAATGCTTCAGTTTCTAAACAACCATAACCTGCTTTCTGAACACCAATTTGGTTTCAGGAAGGGGAAAATCGACTACAGACGACGCCGTTGTGAGTCTTGTCGAAATGGTTTGTAGCGGGGTTAGAAAGTCGAGACTCCACATTATGTGTGTTTCTCGATTATCTAAGGGCATTTGACTGTGTTGACCACTCGAAATTGCTTGACAAACTTGAATCTCATGGCATCAGAGGCGTGCCGCCGCTCCAATGGATTTAGCTCATTTTTAGGCCACAGAACACAAATCGTCCAAATCTCAAAACAAATTTCTCTGAACCGATTCAGCTGAGCTAATGGTGTCCCTCAGGGATCAATACTCAGTCCGATTCTTTTCCTCATCTATGTCAATGACATGGAGTCATCACTACTGCATGGAAAACTTGTGCAGTACGCTGATGACACGGACACTTTGTTTCACCAACAAATCAAAAACTATTCTGGAACAGCAAATCCTTTCTTGACACCAACAATTGTGTCCCAACACTTTAACAGCCTCAACCTCAAATCAAAATTCTTCAAAATCAAATTTCTTGACTTTCGCGTTGCGATCAGGAAACTCCAATGACGGGCCAGCCGTTTTATTGGATGACTTTTTCTGGAGGAAGTCGACTGTTCAAAATTCCTCGGGAATATTCCTGGATCGGGGGATTCGACTTGGAATTATCACATTGATCATGTTTGCTCAAAAATGGCCTCGGGCATCTATGTATTGAGGTCTTTAGCCAAATACTGCCCCAGTCAGGTACTGATGACGGCTTATTATGGCTTGATCTACCCCCACCTCACCTACGGTTTGGTGCTGTGGGGAGCCAGCGCAAACTATCATTTTTTCAGGGCATTCAAATTGCAGAAGCAAGCGATTCGCATAATCGCACAGCTAAGGTTCAGAGAAACATGCAAGGAAGCTTTTAAAAAACTGCAACTGGTTGACTCTGCCGTGTCTCTACATCCTAGAGACAATCTTTTTTTGTATGTCTAAATGTGCCATGACACGTGGCCGAGACATACATTCGTATGGGACAAGAGGCAGAGATACCTACCGAACTGGAAGTCACAGGACGGGGGTTTACGAACACTTGCCTTCGCAGGCAGGAGAGTTCGTTTTCTCAACAAGTTGCCAAATTCAATCAAAAACGCCCCAACGCCCAAGGCATTAAAAGCTCGTTTAAAACGCTTTTTAGCGTCTCAAGCATTTTTAGTGCTGACGAGTTTATGGCATTCGACTGGGTGACCGCACAATTGGAACACTGACAAACCAGCGTTGGAAAATGGGAAAATTGGCAAGAGTGAATGTGGGGGCGACTGAATTTCTGTATGTTTGACTGGTCTCAATGTGGAGTGCATTGGTCCAAAATTATATAGAAAAATGACTATTGCTATACATTTTTGTAATGTTCTGGCAAAATAAAAATGATTTGATTTGATTTGAATTCCACCACAGGATGAGCAAAGTGTACAACAGTTTTCGAAAATTTAAAGTTGGATTTACTGATGTATGTCATAAAAATTGAGGACATGAATTTTGTACAGTAATTTTAAATATTTATTTATTTTTATTTAAAGAAGAGGCCAATCCCTTCATGGACCACTGACCAATGTGAGGAGTTTGTCACAATAAGGGGGAGAGTCTAAGAAAAGTGCTAAGATTACAGACTGGATTTAAACCTCCGCTATCTCTAACTCAGATTCTGTCAGACATCTTAGACCTTTCAGCTCTCCAATAGTGATCAGATCACAAGACAAATACAGTTCCAAAGGCAAGCTATAATACAATTTTTAAAATGTCAACATTTTTTTACAAAGTGTAACTGAATACCCTGAATTTGTGCTGATAATCTGTCTCATATTTCTTTAAAGAGAGCTTCGTACAGTATAACTTGTATATGTCCCAGTTGTTGTGACGGATTTCATATAAGTAAGATACTTCTCAATTTTTACTTATAATATCTAATTTCGGTATGTACATTTTTTTTAGATCGTAAGAGGCAGAAAAAGGAGTCTATTTCAAAAATGTATTATTTAAATTTTTGAGTCAACTTGATAAAACACTATAATGACAAAGAACGATGATTTGAAGATATTTGCAACCCGTCAAGTCTTAATCAGGGATGGTGAATGCATGTGAAGAGACAGAATCAACTATCTCCCATGGTAGCAATGAAAAAGCTTGTTGCACATTCTATGGTAGCTGCAGCCGAACTATTCCGTGGTTTAAATTTTCTCGTTATTATGAAGTATACATTTTTGGTGCTGCTACTGTTCAAATGAAGCATAAACTTATTTTCTGGTTCACGCCGAACCGTCAAATTTGGGCATATGGGAATAAAGGCATTGTTTTTAAGCCAAATGAGGCATGCTGGAACATCCAGCTGCTCTACTGAGACCAATCTTGAGAGCAAAATAAACAGCTAAATCTATTGATTCGTAAGATGGCTGCTAATACTGTTGTCTTGTTACAATGCTTGCAATATAATTCCCACAGGTGAGCATATTGTGTGTTTGTATCTCTGCACAATTACGTTTTGTGAATATTTGATTAGGAGAATGGATTAGAAATGTTCCATTGTCTTCTTTTATGGCTCATTAAGGAAAGCACATGATTGTTCCATCTGATTCAGGTCCGGAGTAAAATGTTCTGAAACAACTGATAACTTCTTGCTGGAGACTTGTCTTATCACTTGGGCTACGTAACTTTTCTGCAACCAAAGTTGTACCAGAGAGACTCTAATGTTTTTTTTTTTTACTTACTTTTTATTTATAAGATTTTACGGTACAAACTACTTTTAGGTTGATAACTATTAGTTTTATACTGTCGAGCATTTTGTACTTCTCCATTCTTGAATTTTCTGGCTTTAAGGAAATGTGTGGGCCTTAAGGAAACCAGCCCATAAATAGTATGGGCTGGTTTTTAACTTTGTATTATGTAATCAAATTTAATATCACTAGTAAACGAGTGCACATTTTTAAATATTAATTTTATTCTTGCGAGGCCTTTAAGAATCAATGATTCGATCATCAGGAAACATCATTGATTCTGAAAGGCATTGCAAGAATAAAATTAATATTTGAAGATGTGTGTTCATTTACTAGTGATATTAAATTAAACTTTTCTAATGCTCCAAGATTCTTCCTTCATATGCAGTCAACTTTAAAAGTACTCATTTCTTGATACAGTGTAAATTGTTTTATGGTTATTTTAAATTAGTAACAATATTAATGTAATAAACTGTAAAGGGCTGTAACTGATTAATAAAATCATTAAAATTACAATTAAATTTCAGTATTTTAGATGCATTGTTTGAAATATTTGCTGATAATTTTATGTTTTTAAGGAGTTTTTATTTTACCAATTTATTGCTCTCAACTAAAACTCTTTGTACATGCTAAATTCTAATTCTTGAGTCCGAAATTGATATTAATTTAATAATCTATTTTGAGAAAATAATTAAACTGGTTCTAAATAACCAAATATTTAGAATTGTAAAAATAACTATAGTAAGAGACATATCATTGCAAGCCTAGGTGTGGTAAATAAGCTATTGTTTAATGCACTTACTTGTAGGCCTAAGATATATTGTTTAATCTTTGCATGAGTGTAAAAAATTAGTATCTTACCATAACCTCAGTATTAAAATGATTAAAACCTCTTTAAATAATTGATAAATAATAGAGCCAAAAATCCATGCTTGCAACGATATGTCTCTTAGTATGATTGCCTTTCTAATCAGGGGTTCTAACCTTGGAAACTTCGATCGACCCATTTGGTGTTAATTGTATAACTTCCAAAGTGCGATCTACAACGAAAGTTTCGATTTATATATTACTGATGAAAGCATTATTACTGGGCATATATCTTTAAAATACATCACTCGTAAGCCTATGAGTTGCTTTTAATGTTTAGTGGTCTTTGATTTTCTTTTGTCCTGTTTCTAGTTGAAAGTCTGTATGGTTTTCCCAGATAAGGTTTTGTTGTTAATCTCTTTTCAGCAGATTGTTTTTTACAAACAAATCATTTCGTTCTTTGTTTGGAAGTTTTTTTATTCGAATTGAGCAAAGTTTTATCATGCACTGTTGATTACAATACTTTAGAATGGGCGATCCCTGTAGATCAAGTGATTGATATTCGTGACATTCTAATCTGATGACTTCGTTGAGCATGAAGTAGAAGTGTTGTATCTTGATTCTTTTTGTTTTTGTTAATTTTGAAGTAACATACTGACTTATACACTGTTCTACATCAGCTAACTTAATAAAAAAGTAAAAATAAACATTAATTTGCATGAGATTCAATTTTAATATTGTTATTCCATTACGTTGCTTGGCAACTGGAAATAGGTAAACATTTTCTATAACCATTTTCTTTTTATCAGTACTATCGACCTTGTACTGTATCGACTCTCCCCCTTATTCTGTTTGATAAGTTCCTCGCACAGGCCAGTGGCCCATGAGGATGGGCAGAGTAAGGCTTAAGAGGAGACCGGCTTCTCCTTAAAAAAAAAAAAAAAAAAACCTTTGCTCTTTTTTCTGTAACCATAACAATTATTTTCATTTTTTAATTCTGAACCCGATAACAATATCTTATATATATATATATATAGATTTATGTGTAACATTTCCTGCACTTTGGTTATTGCAGACTTTTAAAATATTTTATATTTTATTAAAGTGGATACTTTTGTGTAGTATATATTTTCACATGTCAAATAATAAATACAATTGGTGCTGTAAAAAATATATATTTTTTATTTTTACTTCTAAATTACGTAGTTTTATTCTGATTGTTAATAAGAACCATTATATATAACACTTTATGCATATACTACTTATGAGATTTTTTATGAAATTTACAAAGGGACCCTGTAAAACCTACAAAAATCAGCGCACATTTTAGAATTTCTGATAGACGCTTCCAGGATTAAAATTAAAAATTAACATTCAAAATGTATTCTTACAAAAATTGTCCCTTGTGTATTCTATACCTAAATGATGACTTACACACAGACACACATCTACATATTTACACATTGTAAATAGTTATTATCAGTTAATAATTTTAAGTTTGTCATCGAACTGTTATATTTATTATTTTAAATACACCCAGCCCTTATCCCGCCCGCCCGATGTGCAGACAGATTACCTTTAACAGAACCTTGTAACAGGATGAAGTTCCGTCGGCAAAAGAGCCGGAAGCTGTGGTACCGAGTACAACTCCGACCACTACGAAAAAAACAGCCGCAGAAAAACAAAAGTATGTCACAGACCACTTTGGCTGCGTTTTTCCCGAAAGTAAACCAAAATAAAGAGGACACGAAAGCGGAGTCGGCAGTCGAAGAGAGCCCCTCTGTAACGCCTCAAGTAACCACTCCGACCGTGAGGAAGCTGCCCCCGGTAGAACTGCCCGCCACGCGTGGCGCTACCAAGCGGGCCACCTTGCAGGCACAGGTACTGTAGGCTCGATGCACGCTTAGAGCTCCCCTCCCCTCCCCTCTTGGTGTTGGTTAGTCAAACATCTCTGCATTCATAGTCTGTAAGTGGACGGTCAGTTCACTTACAGTGCTTATCATATGAAATTAACCTCATTGCTGTATGTGTATTTATCTCATGTGTGGAAATTTTAACATCCCTGGATGGTCTTCTGTATTACTCACTGTTGCTGTCCTGTCATTTAAAATTTAAAATAAGATTGTCGAATAGTTCCCCAGAGTTCTTAAGCGAGTTTGCGTTTTAATAGAACAATTCAAAATTGCTGTGAATTTTGTACCATTATCATGCCCATTCAGTGTGTTCCCCCTGGTCATTAATGCTTCTCTAATAATATTGCCATGAATGCCATTAACTTATTTTTACTTGAATGAAGATTTTCTAGTTTTTACGCTACAGGTGAAATTACTCAAGATCTGTTGGTTGTATGGAAATAGGTTTTTGTGGATGGTTGAGTCAATGTAGAAATCCTTTTCTGCGTATGTAAAAAGCACAGTCAAATATTGAAATGCACAGGTTTTGTGTCAAATTTGCTTAGAAATAAGCATGTGTTGTTGAAGACATACAAACCCTGGAACTGTGGAGAAGGCAGCTGAGGTGTGTTTAGATTTTTATTGCTGTACTGAGACAAAAGTAGCTGAGCTGCCTGAAGACTAATTATTTAATTGCATTGTTAGTTTACACAATGTCACCATATTTACCAATTGACAGGATATTGTATTTGATCTAATCGGTACCAATTGATTCAGGAGATAATAATATATATTCTTATAATTTGTGTCTGTAGATGCGATGTAATGACACTAGTAATTAGTTTTTTTAACTTATTTTGAAATCCACGCATCAATAAAGATGGCAGAACCCACAAAAGACATCATTATGTTAAATATGTATTAATTAAATACTGTATATAATTCTTCATAACATTACTGTCTTATATAATGTTTGATCTAAAAAAATTCTAAAAATGTTTTTTAGTGACTAAAGTATTTGATTTTTTATTTATCGCCTGATATCAATAAGTATAATATTTATTTCATGATACGAGATCTAAAAAATCCTAAAATGGCTTTTGTAGTCTAATTTGATGTTACAAGTTTATATTTTTTTATCAAAACCATTTTTTTAAGTATTTAAATTTTTGTTTTATTTTCTTTAGCCAAAGTGTTGTAGATAGGGAATCAGTATTCAAAAATACTATAAAAATAAAGTAAAATAATAAATTTTAGCTTGATTCAGTTATGTTTTACAAAATTTCAGTTTTGTGGCAAAATTGGTTTATAAAAAAATGTTTGTTTTATTTGTTTGCATTCAAATAATGTTCTTCCCTAATAGTGTACTTTTGAGTGCACAAAACAATATTTTATTCAAATTTAATAACCACTGTCACAAATAAAATATAACATATAGTTGTGAGCGTACAAATTACTTCACTCTTGGGAATTTATAAAAGAAAAATTGTCATATATACAATTTTACTGCTATTAATATTATATATATATTACATATGGTGTTATTATAATAAAATTCTACACAATTTTACTATTTTGAATTTTATCACAAACCTTTCCATTCTTTACAAGAAAAGATAAATTTAGAAGAAAAATACCTCAGTGGTAGTTACTACTCATAATAGAGAATTTCTTTCCTAAACAAATGATATATCTAACAATACTGTTCCTTTAATATTAGTATTTTTTAGATTTTTAACCTGAAAGCCTGCAAACTGTCTGACATGGGCACAACAATTTAGGAAGTTTGCATGGCCACAGCACTAGTTACATTTCATAGAACAAAAGTAGATGATTTTAGATGTTGATTGAATTTATCCGATTACGGATATTGTTACTTTTAAAAGCTATATTAATAATAGATTAAAATTTTTCAAGCTAAAATTGAATTAGTACTTTGATAGAAATTATAAGTGGTTTTCATTATGTTTCATCATTCCTCTTTGGAGATGCAACGATGATGATAGTTAAGAAATGTTATAGCTCAATGTGATGTTTGTAACTGATTGTATTCCACCATTCTACCATTTATCTTTCTGCTTCGACAAGGAGAAGAGTGGGCAGATGGAATAACTGAGTCAGTAGACTAAGCAGCATATGTAGAATATGCAAAGAATAGTTGATTATATTCAAGCCATATATGTGACCAGCAGGTTAGCCCTGGACGGGACAAGTTAGTATAGAATATGTAGAGAGTGGTTGATTATGTCCAAGTATTTAATACAGCATGTTTGTTATTTATCCATGTATCCATGGTTTTTCTTGTACTTATCGAGTATTATCTGTATTATGTGTAACTAACGTATCAATATAGATGGTTTTCTCATATAACAACCGTTTTCAGGACACGCCAGTCAAGAAGCCAGAGGCCGCGAAGAAAGTGGTGACAAGCAGTGTGGAGAAGAGAAAATCTACTGATTCCAAGAAGTCCACAGAGTCGAGGAAGTCTGCGGGAAGGTACAGTCTTGCATGTTTTACTATCACCAAGTTAATAACTAACTGTATAAACTGATATATTTAAAACGTATGTACAAATATTTTTTGTTTTTAAGAATTCAATATAGATAGCTTTAAAAAGTTCAAAATTCATTTAAATCAAAATCTAAAAGTCCTCTATATACAGTTCAGGTTTTCTTTTCTGGCTAATATTTTTGAAACAGTTTTACGAGGTATGTCCAAAAAGTAACAGGAATTTTTATTATTTGACAAAAATTGTTGTTTAATTTTCTTAATTAATGTTGTTACTTTGAAAATAGTTGCCATTAGATATTATGCACTTGTGCCAGCGCTTCTTCCAATCCTCGAAACAATTCTCAAACTCGAACTTTGGGATAGGCTTTAGCTGTTTCAGCATAGTCTTTTAATGTAATCTATGTTTGTAAAATGACAGTCCTTTAAGGCTTTCTTTAGTTTTGGAAATAAAAACGTCCCACGGAGCCACGTCTGGAGAATATGGGGGCTGGGGCATCGTTGGAGTACTGTTTTTGGCCAAAAATTCACAAACAAGCAATGAAGTGTAAGCAGGTACATTGTCATGGTGCAAAAGCCATGAATTGTTTTGCCACAAATCCTGACTTATTTTGGATTGATTCATGCAAACCGTGTTGAACTTGCAGGTAGTACTCCTTATTGACCGTTTGACCTTGTGGCAAGAATTCATGATACACTTTGCCATTAAAATTAAAGAACACAGTGAGTATAACCTTCATGTTCGACTGCACTTGTCGAGTCACAGAATACCTCTGCTGGGATGATTGAGCCTTAATTTCGATGTCATATCTGTAAATCGATGTTTTGTCATCTGTTTTAGCAATTCTGCATCGTCGTCATTGACTTCATTTAGTGACTCCTGAGCAACTTACATTCGCCACTGTTTTTGTACAAAATTCCTTTTTATTAACTGTACAAATTATTAGTAATTTGGTTAAAAACACTACATCTATCTATATATATAAAAATGAATGTTTGTATGTTTGTCCTTTATGGAATCGTGAACTATTGGACCGATCATGATGAAAATTTGTACGTATATGTATTTTTCCACGGAGAAGGTTTATAAGCTATGCCCATCCCTTTCCCGATTCAGGATTCCGCCCCACTGGTTACAGAAATTACCCATAAGAAATGCATTGCAGCAAACATATGTTAACGTCTTTTCAAATTTTTAATCAGCTGTTCTTTGTAAACATATATTACACTTATAGTTTTTAAAGCATAGAGTAAGCTTAAGAGAAACGACAAATTTTGTTTAAAACTGTTTCTGCAATCACTGTTAAACATAGACTTTACTATCCAGATAATACAATTCAAATTTGACGTAAAAATTCACCTTTAACTGCAATATTTATTTAATATAAACCATGCTCATGCTTGATCAGAAGAGCAATGCAGATATCATAATTACTATCTTACGTTGGCTACAAATATAAAGAATGTTATAAAATCAACCTTAGTTGTTTTTTTTGACAGAAGTATGGTTCTCAAAACTCCGTGTGTACATATTCTCTCGATCGAGACAACAAAGCAAGCTCAATCGTGGCATCGGAGATATAACTAATTTAATCTAAAATTTATTATAGTAAAAAAAAAAAATTACTAAGTAATATAAGGACTTCGGTTCTTAAGATTTGCGTGCGAAGCCGTGGGTAACAGCTAGATAGAGGCAGGAATATGGTACATACCTTCATAATACGCCCAAGAGGCTCACGATGGAACGACTATCAATTATCTCAGCAATGTTTAGAATGTGATAGAAAAAAGAATAAGTGAATATAGTGTACTGTTTTCAACGGGAAATTGCGTGCGAAGCCGCGGGCAACTTTTGCAAAAAATTATTGAAATGCGCAGCAAAGCGCGCCGGGCCCGCTAGTACATAATAAAAATACAATTTAAAAAATAGGTTTCTACTTCTAATATTATTTTTTTAATATAAAAAAAAGTTTTTTTGGTATGACTCCACAATCAGAATCTGTTTCATTAAAAAGTAGGCAAGTCTTCACTTGCTAATAGATTACAGGAGGTTTGACTATAAAAAACGGATAATTTTAGTTTTTAATAAATAGGTCAACTTTGTAAGAATTAATAATAAGATTTTTCTTTTAGTGGGAACTTCTCTGTTAAGTCAATGTTTTCTATGAGACATAAGATATAATTGTATTCTATAATTTGCCAGTTGTGTGTGAATGTCAGATATTACCGTGTATTCCACTACATCTTTTTGTAATCTGAGTACAATTTTTAGTTTTAAAACAATCAACCATTTAAAAATTTTAATGTGTATTACCCAAAGTACAAAATTCTTTCAATTCATTACACCTGACTGCTTTTCTCAATTTGGACCCTTAAGCAGTAATGATTTTAATATGTAATTAAAAATCTCATGCAATAGTTTTATAAATTATTTTAAACTTTATTTTTCTTATTTATTTTCTACTTACTAAACTATGTAACAATTGAATTTTTGTCTTGTATTTTTTACTTTTGTTGTTATGCCAGTAACTTTATTGTAGTCACTAGTCAATTTGGTCTGTAGTTGACGCTTTTTTTGCTGTTTTGCAAAGTTTACTTAGCTAGAATAGTCATGGAAGCTGTAATATAGTTGTGCTGTGTATAATTTGAAGGACTAGAAATATATGCTAAAAATAAAAAAAGAATGAAGAATGAAGAAAAAATACAAATACTGTCGGGTAATAATTTTCAGTTTGCGCTGTAACAAAAGAACATTCATTTTATTCTAAACACTTCTGAAGTTTTATAATTTAGAAAATAACAAAATGTGTTTTTATTGTGTAGAAAAATAATGCTGTCATCTAATTTTTGTAGTTCAAAACATACCAAAAACATTACTAACATAATTAAAATCTTGAAAAAATATTTTGGCTTTGCTCTAGAAGCTATCTATCTTGACACCAACTGCATGAGCCTAAGGACTAGAATTACTAAACTAATTGTTGTTTATTTTTGCCTAGCAGTAAATTGGCATTTTAGGTGAAAATTGTAACTAATAATGTGAAGTATATCTGCAGAAGAATGATCTTACTCTTGAATTGTTCAGTTAATGTAAACATGACTTTTCAGTATGAAGTTTTAAATTACACCTCAGGGTTAAAACTCCAGTTGGGGCACAATATTTTTGCATGCTAAGAAATAAACAACTGAGCCTCACTAGACAGTAATGTTGCTAGTTGGAGGCTTCGTCCATCAACCAAAAAAGTGACATCTGTTATAGAAAGTGGTCGATTTGAGGCGTTCCTCTCTAAAAATATGAGCACATTTGATTGATGCTGAAAACTTTCCCCTGCAACTCAAAGACTCTGTTTATAGACGTTATACACTCAATATTTTCTGAGCAAAGGCTCCTAAACCCTCCTTCATGTTGATATGCCGTACCTAAGACCACTGGGTACAGTTTCATGACCAACTCTAGTTCCAGAAATTAAGTACTCCGTATAACTATTAAAAGGCTCCATATAACTACTATTATCATTTCCTTTTTTTACTACAAATTAATTTTTTTTAATTTGCCAATTAATGCTATTAATTAATTATTAATTCTACGAAAGTTAGGAACAATTTTTTTGAGGAATTTGCTTTGAAATTGTGGCTATTACTTAGTTACTCATAACATTATAAATAGTTCATATTTCTAGATAGCGTTGTACATTTTAGCTAGAATTGTTCGCTTTGTTTTTAAATTAGAATGTAGACTTGTAGTGAGCTTGTAGACAGAAGGCTTGGAGGTTAATTGTTGATGTCTAGAGGTCGTGCTTGTAGACAGTGCTTGTTTACAGATCAGTGGGTGATGACTCGGAAGATATGTTGGGCAGTGACGAGGTCAGTGATGAGGAAGGTAGCTACAACTCTGAAGACGACCCTAATCGTTTGTGGTGTATTTGCAAGAGACCACATAACAATAGGTACATGCCTCTTTATCAGTTATAAAGTGTTGTGCGCCCCTTGTATCCCATGTTCTCTTCCTCATCAAAACCTGCCAACCTTGACCTTGGATCGTAGTGTACTCACCATCCTAATCCTAAACCAGACCCTGGGATTGTTTATTTGTTAGCTGTGTACTCATTTTCCTAATTTAACGTCATCCTAATCCTCAACCTGATCTTAGGATTGTTTCCTGTGTACTCATTTGTCTGATTGAACATCATCTTAATCCTCAACCTGACCTTGGGGTTGTTTCCTGTGTACTCATTTGGCTGATTAAACATCATCCTAATCCTCAAACCTGAACACCTTGGGATTGTTTCCTGTGTACTCATTTGGCTGATTAAACATCATCCTAATCCTCAACCTGATCCTTGGGATTGTTTCCTGTGTACTCATTTGGCTGATTAAACATCATCCTAATCCTCAACCTGAACACCTTGGGATTTTATTTGTTGCCTGGTGTACTCCTTTGTTTGATTGAACATCATCCTAATCCACAACCTCTTATAGTGAAGACATGTTTTTGATTTTTTTTTACATACTTTTTATATGTATCTATCTAATCTTAATCTAACTCTCTATGGATCTCGAAGCAATTCCTGGAATTACCTCACAGCAATATTTTAGCACAATGTATTTCAAACTCACTCTGAATAAAATACTCTTATATTATTTTGACTAACATGAGAATGAAATTGTTTAAATATTCTAGGAATTGTTTGAAAATAACCCTTCGCACGCCGCTAATAAATTCCATAATTAAGTCCAAAGGTAATTTTTATCATAAATATGCCATAGGAGGTAAACCCTAAAATATAAAACAGGGCATTTTAGTTAAAATTAGCATGTTTATTGATAGAAATAAAAAATAACTCCCCCTGCTGCAGAATGTAGGTCGTCCGTAGGTGTCTCTCAAGAGACACAATGTACAATTTCGGATATAATCGTGTTTGGTCTATCATTTGAATATATCCGTCTACAGCGTGGGAAGGGTTAAATACAGTTTATACCTCATACGTAAAGCACTCTATTAATACACTGCAGCAAACAATACAAAACATATAAAATTCTTGCAATAAGACAAACAGTACACAAATAGGCGTTGACCTTGACAGATAACTAAACAGCGATACTGTGAGGAGGAAGAGTAGAGATGTGAGATAATGGCCTTGACAATTTTGGAACAAGGTACATATCACCTGCATTTTTGAATTAATGAAAAAATCAGACAGGTGTGGGGGGGGGAGGGGGGCGGGCTTCTTGTACACAACACGTGTCTCACTCTACTCAGTCAAGTACGATGTAATGTTGTCTCATTTACTTTATGAACACCAGCAGAGAAATTATATATGATAGAAGTAACAGTAAAAGTTCTGATTGTATAAAACAAAGTTTTAATTATCCACCCTATTTTAACAGTAAATTTAATACTGAAGTCAAGTGACTAAAAGAAAAGTTCAAACTATCCAAAATTTTAAATTTAAAAAGTTAGTTATCCATGTTTGACTATGTTAATAAATCAGGTGCAGGTATTAACAATTTGAATCTAAAAATAATCTCATTATTAAGATTTATAAATTTGTAGAAATATTTTACATATTAATAAAGGCAATGTGACTGACGTATCACCACTTTGTATATTGATATAGGAGAATAACAAATGCAATACAGGAAATTACTTATAAGCAGTTTTTCTTATAAATAATTTAATATTGTTTAAAAATAAATAACACATATTTAAAAAAAAATTAATTAACAAATTCCTTCTCTGAGTGCGTTTTAAATTTGTGAAAGATGATCATATTTTTTTTGTTCATATGGCATTATTAATTTATTAAAAAATATAGTTTAGGTTAACTATAGTTTCTTGCATTTTATTGTTTTTTGTCATAAGGAATACTGTTAAATAATATTTTTTATGTAAATAATCACAGTTTGTTTTATATGTACACTACTTGTAAAATATGAATAAGGATACTTCTGACTCAATGCTGTTATGCAATATGAAATCATTTATAAATATTATTATATGTAAAATTAAACCCAAGTAAATATTACACAGGGTATCAATAAATGAAAAGTATTATTTTGAGTCTACTTTAAAATTAGTGGAGTTAAACCATTGTTGTGTGTTGTTTTTAGGTTTATGATCTGCTGTGACTTCTGTGAGGATTGGTTTCATGGAAAGTGTGTTGGAATTACCAAAGCAATGGGTAAGGAAATAATTGTTTAAGGGGCATTTTAGAACAGAAGTGAATTATTTTAAAGACCACATTAGAAACATATTGAAGTTCAAGAGGACATCCTCTAAGTTGATCATAAACATTCAAAATATGTTAATTTTAGACTTTTTAAACATAATATCTATAATTGGCTTATTCAAACCCCATTTTATAGTATAAATTAAATTTTCAATTGTAATTTTGATTACAATTTTAATTTAATAATATTGTGAGTATGTAGTTTTTCATAAACACATTAATTCATTGTTTTATGTAGTATTTTAAAATGTATATTTAAAAACTGTCAAAGTGATTGACCTAAATAAACTATTCTGTAATAATTATTTATAATAATTCTCATTCTGCTTTAATAACTAATTAATTATGTTTTTTTACATTTAAAATCAATGAAGTGTGTGTAAATTAGAAAAATAAGTTGACTTTGTCTATTTAATGTAAAATTGTGAATGACAATAAAATTCTTGATTTTTGAAGTTTTGATGATCCGGAGCAAGAATGATGCATTTTGAATTATAAAACTTAGCAGCTGTAACACCCTTTGGAAATATTTTTAGATTGATTGATTCATTAGAAGGGTGATCTATCTAAACTCATAGTCTGGAAACTACAGTACGTTAAAGTAAACAAATCATACCAATCGGTTATCGCAACAAATATAATTACGTCAACTCCATGCATAGTATCTCCGAAATACACACTTAATAAAACTAACACTTAATTGTTATAACCCGAGTTTAAGAACACACAGAGTTAGGTCACACTACATCTGCTTACAACAACCAACCACTGGCAACTGATTGATGGCCAATAGGAAATGAATCGTTAACAACAGTATTTTACACTGAAAACAGTGTTTTGAATCCTCCGTGCCATATCTGGGTTATGAGGCTTTGTCTCGAATTGTTTTTTTTTTCTTTTTTTTATGGTTCTAATTTTGTACATCTTAATTATTTTTCTCCAATAATCGCGGCACATATGGATTGATGTAACCTGTATAGATTTCCTTTTACAATGTCAACAGCACTTCTGTTGGAGTCTGGCCGGTACTCGTATAGTCTCAGTTATCAAGGCTGAGGATTACTAGTTAAACGAGAAAGAGCAGACAAGAGATATACGTTCTCGTAACCAAGGGGGTTTCTTGATGGCTTTTGTTATATTACCACATAGTTTACCCCCAATTTATCGATATGGACCTCTTTCATACGCTTGATATAAGGGGTACAATCTGAAAAGTCTTTATGAAGTACTCTTACATACTGTATTGCTTTAGAGCAAACCGTAAGGGCTACATTACACGGGTTCCCAAGACCTTTAATTGAAGCAATTCCCGCACTAACATCAATATAAATGGTTCAATGTGTTGGTGTACAGGAGAGCAGATGGAGGAGCAGGAGATAGAGTGGATGTGTCCTAACTGCAAGAAGAAGAAGAAACAGGAGGAGGTAGCCAAGAAGCAAGCAGAAGTCAAGGTCATGTCCCCCAAGAAAGTGTCAGGACCACCACAACCGGAGGTGGTGGATACTCCGGCACCTGTCGTCGAGACCCCTCCTACCAAGAAACCTGAAGCCTCCAAGGTAACGTGAAGATGAATGTTGATGTCCTTTGTGTACTTCCTAAAGTAAAGTAAAGTTGACATTTTACCAGGTGAAGACCTCCTATACCCCTGTTGTCTAATACATTTTGTTTCTGAAATTCTTATAATTGTCTCGTAAAAGAATGTAAGCTAAATAACCTAGATTGATTGCATCCAATGCATTATTTTCAATATACTTCGTAAATGAATACTATTTTAGTATTTTCTCTATTCACCAATTGTATACAGTTTGTAAGAAAACAAACCAATTCATTTGCTATGTCCTTTAGTTTTAAGATAAAGAAGATATTTTTATTAGCAATAATAAAAGTTGTATTATATAATATAGAAGTGCAAAATTATTCATGCCAACTATAAATAATAAAGGTTTCAGATCCAAACTCTGTGATATCCCAGTTGCTTTATTTCCTACTATTACCCGTTTCCTTTTTTGAAAGTAAGAAAACATCTGATATGCCATAACAAACAGTTTAAGGTACCAAACATTTCTGCATAACTTCACCAAACATGACTCCAGCCTAAAACCATCTATGTTGAAAATATATATCTGTGCTATATAACGGGGCTTGTGGAAACAACTGTCCCAAAAAAGCCTAAACAAGAGGAAACTTGGTACAAAAATTAATCTTATAAATATCTTGGCTACTTTCATTTGCCGGCTTGATACGCCATTTCGTTTTAATATGATGGCCATTCAATTTTTTTAAAGAGATTCACAATTTATGTGTGAATAAAGTGGACAAAGAAAAAAAAATAAAGTGTTCTGGAATGCTCAAAACACATCCTAAACTTTTTGTAGGAAACAATTTTTTGTGTGTCTGCTTACGAAATATTGATTACATTTAAATCCCATAACAATTTTTCGAATACTAAGAACTAGTGAAAAGAATGCTGAAACCAGTTCAAACTTTAGTTAAATTAATATTCATTTAGATTGTCAAAAGTCCTTAGTAGTGACAGCACATTATGTGTTGATGAATTTCACAAACATTATGAACCTTAAAAAAACATATTTTAGAGCAGTTTGTAAAAACCTTTACAAGTCAGCCAAAACTTGCCTGCCAGCACAGAGTAAACTGATAGGTAGATCTAGGGTTAACGTAATCAGATCTTACAAGATTAACAATAGTGTATAAAATAAAATAAAATTTTATTTCCAAAGAATATAAAAAAATTAAAGAACAGTATACGAATTTAAAGACAAGATTTGGTAAATGGTTAAGCAGTAGCGATTTCTTTGAAGTATTAATGGTAACTTTGTCTGGTTAATTTAAAATTTATGAAAATGAGCCTACATGGACAAAAGCAGGCTGTGTGTAAGCTTTAGTTAAACTATCAGTAAATACCAATATAAAATTCTTTACAAAATTAACAATAATCAAATTTTGAGAATAACTAACTTTCTAAATATTGTTTGCAATTATATTTACTAGGAAATTTGATTTACTTCAATTTTTAGAACAGAAATAAAATATAAAGAAAGCCCTGAAAGATGGTTTGACAGAAAATTTAAAATTAGATTCATTGTAGGCACAAAAAGGAGGTTTAAACTTGCTCTTTTAATTTCCTCTTTAAACCTGTCTCTGTCAATACACTTCCTGTAAAACAAGAAATGTACAAAAAGTAATCGTAAGTGTACTATGTTATAAATTTATACCTGATTTGTTCAAAATTGTTGCTTTTGTAGTGTCGATGAATTAACCTGAATCCATTTCAAACAACTAAATTTGTCCTAATATGAAAGCCTAGGTGTCCTAACTTTACTCTCTAAGCAGTCTGACACATTTGTGTGGTGCAGGTTATCATTCAACACCAGAAGTTGGTGGTTTTAAGTCAGGATACTCCAAAGAGCTCTAAAGGCCCGGAGATCCGTATCACCAAGGTGTCCACTCGGAAATCCGTGGACACGAGGAAATCCACCGAGGGTCCAGAGACCCCGAAGGCTCAAAAACAGGAGCTTACAACCCCGACCCCTGCCAGCACGTCGGTGGAGACCAACCCCCCTCCTCCTGCTGAAATTACTCAGTAAGTTTTACCGAAGATGTGTTTGTGCATTTACAATTTGAAGACTATATATAAGAGCGTAATAAGCTAGTATGTTCTTTTAGCTAATGTACTTTTAATATTAAATTTAGGTTCCATAAACTCAAAGAAGTTCGGCCTCCAATGGTAAAGTTGAATTTATTGCTATTATTTGTGATAAGTAAAATGATATATGTCATAATTTACAAAAAATAATAAAATTGATAGAATTTTTTATTACGATCTACTATTGAAGATGGAGGGTATGGCATGAAATGTTAAGTATAAACATCGTTTACAAGAACGACAGATGTTTCCTGCCCGATGAAGTCACTGTGAAAACTGACAGATATTTACTGTATGATCTGAGCAGAAGTTTGAAAGTGTGCTAATATTTTGTATGAAGCTGTATAGTGGCTATTCTTTATAGAAAACCGCCCTCGATCACCAAATGTGTATCAAGAAATGTGGTTTCTCAGCAGAATGAACAGCTTAGTCTTTGCATGCTGTAATCTGTGTTCTGCAGAATCAGATTTCAGGACTTGGCTTGTTATATTCCCAGTACACATCTTTCCCCTATTTTATCATTTTCCCTTATCGTATTCTGTTTCCCAAAAGAAATCATTTGTTTATCTGTTACAATTATATTTTTTAGAAACCATTTTCTTCAATCTTTCATTTGACAGAATCTGAAGATTATATTCTGCAGCAAGTACTGTGCTTTGGTCTTTATCTTTTCTCATTCTTTTTGTAATTTGTAGTCCAACTCATAACAAAACTACCTAATTGTTATAAGTAGATTCCTTGAAAACAATTTTCTGTATTCTTTTGTTCGGCTGAATCCGAAGAGTTCTGAACTTAGCTTAGTAGCAAACTTCTGTTACTCGCCATATTTTTACACTTTCTCTTGACTTGTCCAACATTACATTGTATTGTATTTTATTCATCCATACATAAAAATATGACTTAATTTGAAATTGTTTTGTTCTACTATTAAAATGTGCAAGTTATCGAGTCTTTCATTTTATTTTTGTATGTCTTTCCTTCTTTATTTCCCTTCAAGCTACTGCCTTGCTTTAGGTATTATACACACTTTAGAGTTGTTCTGCCACTTCCATACTTATGAACTTGTACCGAATGACGATAACACATAGGGGTGGTGACTTCTGAGGTCGTAGTAATAAATACTTGAATTGCAAAGTTTACTTATAAGTTCAATTTAATTAATGAAACTTACAAGCACCACTTTTAGTTGGTAAATTAAATGTATGCCTTGCCACGTTGCTGCCAATTAGAGTACAAGAACTAAAAATTTATATCTGATAGGTGGGCCTAAAATATCCAATGTTCTATGGAATTATGCCTACGATATTTTACTTTATAAAACTTTAAGATTTTACTTCCCTTCGCAATATGTAGACTCATAACCCGGGCGTCGGCGTCTTGGCACGAGACATTGAAGCTGTAGTCTAAGAAGGGTTATTTCTAGTCGGTAATTACTAGGAGAGGAGTAGAAGTTATGAAAGTGGTAGCCATCTACTCAAATAATACGTGAGCTCGCCTAAAACAAATTCGCGACGGTATTAGCCATTTAATGAGACAAAAAACTTATCACAACGTGCTCGTCAGAAGGACGACGCCACAACTTGTATCCATTTCAATCAAGCAAATAAAAGATCTTCAAGAGTTAAGTTACTTTACTATTTACAACTTTACGTTACATTAATTTTTATATGTTTGGCCTCAAAGGGCTAATTTAATAATACGAAAATGTAAATTTTACTTACGAACATAGCGCGCGAGGTGAAATCGGTCACGTAGTTGGGCTGCTACGAAGGGTTACAATAAAATATTCATACGCGTGCCAATTAGGTAGTTAGTCCGCCGATAATTTAGTTCCGGAACATTGGATAAAAAATAATATTAAGTTGTACTGGCTAACTAGGTTGTGAAATGTTGCATTATATAAAATGGAACTAACTAACGGTACAAACTTATATAATTGAACTAAATGTTGTTTGGTGATTTTTCTATCCTCAAAATGTTAGTTGGGCGAGTATCATTGCACATGAGTACATTAGATTAGTGTTAGAGAACTAAAACTACAACCTGTAACATTTCTCTTGCAAATATTGTACTTGAACAGAACGAGATAAATTCATAGATTGAATTAATTGGTATATTGATTATAAAATTAGTTTTTCAATGATAGCTTTACATTTCATTTCTTTTTTTAACTGTCTAGTTTTTTAAACATTTAACAACAATTTGCGATATTTTTAGATAATTATTAATAATTTTCAATTAAAAACAGGTGTATTTCAGATTTTCAAATTTGTTTGATGGTATTTTTAGTTTTGAATTATCAATATACAAATAACATTTATTGTCTGTTGTATAGGTCAGAACGTTATTTATAGTCTGAGATGCGTTAGGCAAAGGTTTTAGTATTAACCCTTGTTGGACACCATATTCTGTCCACTGGGTTTGTTTTAAAACAATTTAAAGATGTCTTTGGTAATCCAAGGTTTTAAAAATTTGTATTTAAATGAAATTTGATTGACACTGTCAGAAACTTTTGAGAGGTTCATGAATATACCTGTTGTGTTTTCATCCCTGTCAATCTTGTCACTTGATTCAATTACAGATTTACAATAGAGACGACAGTGCTTGTGGATCCTCAAGATATAAAATCATTCTGAGGGACATCTAACAAATTTTCCTGCCTGAAGCTTTTTTTTCCCCCCTTGGGGCGGCCTACTGCCATGCACTTAAGCCTCAAGGGCTTTTTGCGCACCCCGGAAACACACCATGAGGCCCACCAGTCTACAACTTCAGTAGTTCAACAAACCGCCGAAAACAACCTATCAAGTCCTCCTGGGAAAATTCACCACCCCTGTCCAAACTACCAAAGATGGCATACCGTTCCCTTGCTATTGCAGGGCAATCAAAGATCAGGTGCTCAGCAGTCTCCTCCTGCTCATTACACCTTCCACAGAGCGGATCCTCCTGAAGAACTCAGCGTTGTTTGCATTAAAGAGAACCAAGACAACTAGTACTCTTTAAGCCACAAGAATAGCATATCATGTGTTATTCGAAAACCACCTTCGTTATGAAATAGCAGTCTGGGGTGTTTCTTCAGGTGGCAATCTCCACAGAGTTCTGGTGATGCAGAAAGAAGCAATAAGGTTAATGGCTGGAATAGGACCTAGAGAGAGTTGTAGAAACATTTTCAAAAACTGGAAAATTTTGACAATAACATCCATTTACATCCTAGAAACTATATTTTACTGCATAACTAAGGATCCTACAAAACAAAGAGATCTACAATGCCATTACACTAGACAAGCAGGAGATAACACTCTACCAGTCCATAGAAGAGCATTGCTCGAGAAAAAAAACGATTAATTACTGGAATGAAATTCTTCAACAAGCTACCAGATTATCTGAGAGGCAGCCCAGGTACTATGAAGAGAACCTTACGGTGTTGGCTGCAAGACCACACATACTACACACTTGATGAGTTCTTCTTACGGAATGATGAATCTTAAATAGACCTCTCATTTAATAATAGAACTCACTTGTAAAATCTGTTTGACTCTGTAACACGTCTTGATGATATTGTTAATAAAGCATATCGTCTAGTTGTTAGTCTATTTATATGATATTAGATGTAAACAAGCTATTTTTTCATTTGGTACTATATTGTTTTGTTGATTGGTACTATTTCAGCTATTTTAAATTTAATTGGAAACATACCAGCAGTAAAATAAGAATTTAATCACATAGAATTTTGCTGAAATGCTTTCTTGCTTCTTTTATTACTCTATTAGCCACTTCATTTAACCACGTGAATATTTGTTTTTAAGCCATGTTTCTTTCCCACCTCTTGTTCATTTATAGATTTTAATTGGTCTAAAATCTCTTTTAAAAACTGGTTCTTATCTCATTCATTTTATGTAGTCTTTTAATTGGTGCTGTATCTATAACATAATGTATGAAATCCCTTTAAATGTATTTGAAATTCTGATTAATTATACAGAATGAGTATAATTTATCAAATAAATTGTTCAATATAAGTTTTAACGACTAAAGTCATACTTTTTTATTTTCTTTTCCCACTTATTATACATATTCCACACACTTTTTTAACATTTGTTGATCTATTTATTTTATTTTGTTAATCTAGAATTTGATTTTGGCTGTACTCCTTAGTTATATATTTTTAATTTAATTTATTTTGGAATCCAATTTTTTTTATTTATTCTGTTTAATAATATTTTTGGAAAGGCCTGTTAAATGTAATAGTTTAATGTTATGTACAAAAATCATATTTTTTTCTTTGGGGCATAATATACCCCAAAGGAGTGATTAATTCCTGCCCATGAAACATTTTTTACATTTAAAAATTGTAAAAAAGTTTTCCAAAGAAAATTACAAAAATTTCTTTATTTATCTTTGGATTTTTTATTTGGATGTATCATTTTTCAAAAAAACAAAATCAAATTCAAACACTTAATCTATTTAAATGCATGGATACACTATTTGAAGTATACGGACAGTTTTATATACCAAATCCTAAAATCAATTAATTCTTACAAGTTAAAAAATTTTAATATATTAGTTAGTTATATTAGGCATAATTATTTAGTCTGTTTTCAAATACGAGGGCGGTTCAGAAGGTAAGTTTCTTTGGTTAATAAAAAAGTGCAGAATATACTTACAGATTTTTTACTACACACATTTTAAAGAGCAACTCTAACACTATTTTTCAACATAATTATCAAAATTATTTAAACACTATATCATATCTGGTTACGAGCTTCTCAATACCCGCCGCGTAGAAGTCTGCCGCCTGTGCACGTAACCAGCCGCTAACAGAGTTTTTCAGTTCTTCGTCGTCTGTAAAGCGCTGAGATCCCAGCCATTGAATCACAATCTGACTAAGGAATTCTTCACCTTCTTCATGGTAGTGCGAAAGAAAGGTTAAAGCGGATCCCATTTTCTTCTTTTTGTGCTTTTCAGTCAAAAGTTTAGGGACCCAACGAGCACAAAATTTGTGAAAACCAAGTCTCTGTGTCACTATCTCATACACTAGAGTTCTTGAGATGTTAGGAAAAAACTCAGAAAGTTCTGTAATCGTGAATCTGCGATTTTTCCTAATCTTGTGGTCAATGCTCGCAACAAGGTCGTCAGTAATGACAGATGGTCGGCCAGATCGCTTTTCATCGTGGACATTTGTGCGTCCATCACGAAACAATTGGCACCATTTTCTCACGGCAGTGTAACTCATAATGTTTTCTCCATGTACCGAACACAACTCACGATGAATTTCCACTGGTGGCATTTGTTTTGCCCACATGAATCGGATAACCGAACGTACTTCACAGTAAGCGGGAGACTCGATAATGGCGGCCATTTTGAAAGCAAGGTTGCAGCACAACAAATAACGTCACGACCTTCACAGCGGCACTGCCAGACGCACACTGAACGGAGCCACACAGCGCTACTCGGATCATGCCGCTATCCCCCACCCATTCGCCAACTAGCCGACAAAGAAACTTACTTTCTGAATCGCCCTAGTATATGCTTGCAAAACCCCAAACTTCTCAAAATTCTTTATCAAATACAATGATAGGTAAATACAATTCTGGAGATAATATCTTGCCACATGATAGATACATTCACACATGTCATGGTTCGTTAAGTTATATTTCACATCAGTGTTGAAATAGTAAACATTCCGGTGAGGTAGGGAGGGTACTACAATGTAAGAGTGTGCTGAAATCAAACATTGACTTTCCACTCTGTTATTTTCTTCTTACTCTGTGGATTAAAGCGTTATATGTTACAATCCCATATGACATGTATATTTCAGAATTTATTAATTCTGCTATTATCTCATTGCCATCATGCTTACTATAAGACCTACATACCATAAATATTAGCTAATCTCTAGCCAAATTCAATGGAATAAGTACACCATCATCAAATTCACTGTTGCCTACATAGAAATGAAGCTTCAACAAACTTTCAAGTCTGTTATTAATTATTAATGTTGTGCTGTGATTGTCAGCCCAGCTTGCATCAGTGGTTATTATTTCTCAGATGCATGGCAACTAAAGGCAACATTTGCAACAACATAATTTGATGTAACAAATAATAGTGTTTTATTTATTGTTAAAAAACACAATCCTAAAAGTCTGTCACCTAGAATAATTATTAAACATAAACGCTGATATAATTGCATATATATTGACCACTGTAAAATAAAATAAAAATCTATAATAATATGCATCACTGCTAGATTACAGCCAGTCTGAGTGTCAAGATTATAATGCATTAGGTATTCATTCCTTTTTTGGGTTTCTAGTAGGTAGAATATAAGGTAAACTGGAGCTAAACTCAACATTCACTTTGAATCAACCCTTCCCACCATAGCTACGTTACGTGTAGATAACTCAGTTGCTCCACAGTGGTTAGAGATCGTGTCTAAAACATCGTAGTGGACTCAATTGTACATCTGATGAGACAATGAGAATAACTCTTCATTTAGATTACACTAAATTTCGTAGTCTAGGTGTCTCTGATGTCGAAACGATGTAAATAGATCATTTTCTTCGTCACCGGCAATTTTCAATTCTTCTGATGAACGGACTTGATTTTAGGGGTAAATTCTGTCACAGCGTTAGATTCCAGACGCTAAACTAAGAGGAAGGTGAAATAGAGATAAACTCAACATTCACATTGAATTAACCCACAGCTACATTATGTGTAGTAGATTTAAGCCAAAAAACAGTTATACTTTGTAGAAACATTTCAAAGAAATGAAACTTCTTAAGACTTAATTTAAGGCTCGGGTGTAACTGAAAATTATCTGTTACATACAAAGGAATCCATTGTAGAATGAGAGTAAATGATATAAATGACTATTATGTTCTTCCTAAATTCCCCTCATTTAGTAAAAAGATATTTTGTTTTCTGACTTTTCTCATATTACCAAATTATTATTCTCACAATATTATTATTTTCAAGGATTAAATGCTTAGAATATTTTTAATAACGTCAATCTCTCCGGAAATTACCAATAGTTGCTTAATGTAAAAATAACATTAGTGAGTCACTTAATCATTAATACTTTTTACTGTAAAATTAAAATAAAACAAGAGTTTCTCAGCTCAAGTTTTTCTTTAGCTAAATTATTAATTTTTATTTTGTGAATGTTGTGGTTTCTCCAGACCAGACTGGTTTAGCTTGACAGATCAGAGACTTGATAGGTTTCACATTTCAATACTTTCCATGAATTCATAGTACAACCAATACATGTTTAAATCAGAGCAGATACAATTTAACACTTATTGTCTGACTATTTTAAATATACGATTCCAATTTTATTCATTTACAAAAGCAATTTGTTATCGCTTATCAATAATTGGAGTAAAGCTACAACTATGTTTCCAGCCGAGTGAACCCGAGCGTGGAGTGTATAGTCTGCAAGAAGGAGGCTATGGACAGTGCGGTGTACTGCAGTGACGAGTGTATCGCAAAGCATTCTGCCGACTCACTCACCACTCTGGACAAGAGCTCCATCATCGTCTACGAGAAGAAGACTGGCCGCATGTACGGAGGTAGGTGAGACAGACAATCCGTCACGTGTCAGCTAAATACTGAATTATATCGACTGACTAAAAGTGAAGTCGTAAAAGTGTTTAAGTTTAACATTGTCCTTATTCTGTTATACTTATATGTTATAGTACACAACACAGCTGGTTCTTAAACCAGTTTAAGTTTAACATTATCCTTATTCTGTTATACTTATATGTTATAGTACACAACACAGCTGGTTCTTAACCAGTTTAAGAGAGATCAAATATCAGAGAACTAATTGCTTTCAAATAGCTGAGTACTACACCACAGGCGAAAGTAATAATCTCTATTACTTTTCTTTGAGTGTACAGTTGTTATGTACGAACTGTAGAAGTTTTATGTAATGTATGTTGGCAGGCCCTAACCCCCCCACGCCCAGCACCCTCACAAGCTGGTTGATGGCCCATCCTTCGTACGAAGTGATGCAAGGTGGAGTTCTGCCTTCGGCAAAGTTCTACAATCAACATCGCACCAACAACAAGCCGATGGTCCGGACACCCCAGCCGCTGCTCAAGCAGACGGTGCTGCAGACTCGACCCCAGGGCATACAGCTCATCGCCGCCTTGCCTCAGGTATGTAGAAGGCGAAGAAGGTTCCCGAGTGTATGTATATACCTTTATTGATAATCTCACTAAAAACGTTTTGATCTTACAGCCACCACCGATTGAGGGACCATTGAAGAAAAATGTACCGAAGGCAGAACCTCCTTCAACAACCCCTAAAACGAAAGCTCAAATTGTTGCTAAGGGACAGCAACAGATAACGACTCTTTTGAAAATCCAGCCACCCAAACAGGAAGTTGCAGAAGTAAAACCGGCACCAACAAAGATTTCCACCACTCCCTCTGTCACCCCTCCTCCCAAGAAACAGGTCAAGGAGACGAAGAAGACCCCACAGCAGCCTCCTCCCAAGAAAGTAACTCCGACTGTAGCCAAGAAGGTGGTCAAGGAGGAGGCAAAGCCAGAACAGAAAAAGGAAGAAGGTCGAGGGAAGGACTTTGAGGAGCAGACCGTCAGGACAAGTGTAAAAAAAATGCTGCAAGAAGTTTTGACAACAAGACTGCAAGAAACCACTGATCTCAAACTCTCAGAGGAACAGGTATTTAAGCTTAACATATTGAATTTTTATAGAATTTTCATAATCCTTGAAAATATGGAGATCCGCTCATACAGATGTTCACAACACAACTCAGTCTTGCATTAAGGAAACAACAAAGAAATCACACTTGGTTCTGTCACTTGTTTTTCTGGAAGAATGGTCAAAATATTATCCAAAAATAAATTCTATATAGTTTTTTGTGTCAAACAAAAATTTTTTAAAACAATTTTACAAAATGCCTCATGAGTGGTCAAAAATGTTTGAACATATTTCTCTGATTAAAAGTTAAAATAGGACAGTTAAAAAGTTTTGTAGTTTTTATTATACTTTTCAGTAGTGTATCCATCTTTTCAAAAACCCTTACAGCATGGGCCTAGGTAACATTTGTTAAGTTAGGTATTTCTTTATTAAAACATACATACATAACATATTGTGTATTGAAACTATTGTTTAACCCTTCGCACGCTACTAATAAATCTATTAACTTTTCTATAACGCCAAAACAAGTAAAAAGATTTTTTTTCTTTAAGTTAATTTTTATTATAGCTAAATTATATAAGGTAAAAGCAAAAAAAGTATAAAACAGGGCATTTTACTTCAAATTAGAGCATTTATTGATATAAATAAAAAAGAACTATTTACAAAACTGTTTATTTCAAATAAATTTAAATTAAATTAAATAGACCTCATCGCACTATAAAACAAGATACATATTTCAAACCAATCACAACACTACCATACAATGAAGAATAATAATGAGATATGTAACAGACGCGCTCTCGTGACAACCAAGAAAGCAATAATACACGGCACGGATATGTTTGGTTATGGCTCTGTAGGAGATGCAGGACTGATGTGATGAGCAGATGGTCGGAGTTAGACAAAGGGTGTTCCCGTCCCCCTGCCACTGAGTGAAGGTCGTTTATAAATTCTTCCTTGGCAACCACAATAAGCACGGAGCGTGCACCAGACATTTCAAAGGCCTTCTGTGAACTAAAAACTCCAGAAAATATAATTTGTAATATTGGATATGAGTGTATTTGGCGTTATGGTCAAAGCCTACCATTCTTATGTATCCGTCTATGGCGTCGGATGGGTTAACCATGTATTTAAAACTGGTTTTCTGTTAAAAATACAATCAAAATGAGAGTAATCCAAAAAATGTTTCAATTTATATCTTCCTAAACAATTACACAGTGTATGCATAGAGAAATACAACATCTAGTATTTAATGGATGGAAGCCTGTACAATATTGGTCACTATTTAGTTGAGTTATAAAGTTATTTCAATAATTTAGACCTATATATTGAATCCTATGCAATGTTAGCAATCGTGCAATGAAATTTAGTATTTTAATCTCTAATATTTTGGTTTATTTTTTCAGGTAAAGAAGCTGGCGACACAAATAGAGGAAGAACTTTTTGCCTTATTTAAGGAGACCAGTGTCAAATACAAAGCCAAGTACCGCAGCCTGATGTTCAACATTAAAGATAAAAATAACCTGACTCTATTCAGGAAGATAGCCGACAAATCTTTAAGTCCAGTTCAATTAGTCCGATTATCACCAGAAGAGCTTGCATCACAAGAACTAGCTCAGTGGAGGGAGAGGGAGGCCAGACATCAGTTAGAAATGATCAAGAAGACCGAACTGGATCTAATGCAACAAGCGAAAACAGTCGTGATGAAAACACATAAGGGAGAGCAAGTGGTTGAAAACGAAGACGGTCTTGGAGCCAAGGTCCTAGAAACCTCTGTTGAAATTGAACCTGTGATAAATGTGTCTGCTCCAGTGACACCTTCTGCTGAAGTCTCATCAGTCAAACAGAAAGAAGATTCATTGAAGTCAAAAGACGACAAACAGAGTAAAAAAGATAAAAAGGAAGAAAAGCACAAGGAACGTAGACACAGTCATAAAAGTAGCCATAAAGATCATCAGAGAAGCCGAAGTAGGCACAGAAGCAGGCATAAAAGTGAGAGTGACCGAAGAAGTAGGAGTAAGAGCAGATCGCGTACTGAGAACAGGCTAAGAAGTAGAAGTGGGAGTGCTGAAGAGACTGTAAAAAGTAAAGAAAATAAAACAGAAGAAAGAGGACGCAGTAAGAGCCGACCTCCGGACAGAAGTAGGAGTAGGCTTCGGGATAGAGAAAGAAGTAAAAGTAGACCAAGAGAGAGAAGCAAAAGCAAACCAAGAGAGAGAAGCAAAAGCAGACCAAGAGAAAGGAGCAAGAGTAGACCGAGGGAAAGAAGCAAAAGTAGTGCAAGAGACAGGAGCAAGAGTCGAACAAGAGAACAAGACAGGAGCAGAAGTAAAAATCGTTCTGATGAGAATACTAGTAAGAGTTATACAAGAAGTAGAAGCAAAAGTAAACCAAGAGAAAGAAGTAAAAGCCAGTCAAGAAAAACAAGCCAAGATTCTGAAGCTAGTCAAGTTACTTCTGGAGATGAAAAGCTCACGTTGGAAAAAGTCCATGAAGGTATAGACATACCTGCGATCCAACCAGCAATCTTTGATGCTGAAATTAAAGAAATCATCAATGATGTGGTTGTCGAGGAAGAAATAGGTGCTGCGGCTGAAGAAGATCTTTCTGATAGAGAACCAAGTTCAACAGTAAATATCACGACTCCACCTTTCAATGCTTTCGAGGACGACGAATCTACAAAACCTCCTATATGGAGGGGAACACTTCTGATGCCAGATGTTGCCAAGTTTTCTACATCAATACTAGAAGTTTCAGGGGTTTGCAGTGACCTTGAGTTTGATCTGCCAGACACTATCGACTGTGTTGGCAGAATCAGCCCTGAGACTGCCTGGGATTACATTTCAAAAATGAAAAAATCGGGCACAAAGCAAATTCTAGTCATTCGATTTTCTGCAGATAACGAAGAAGACAAAATGTCTTACTTGAGCTTCTACTCGTATCTGAGCAGCAGAAACCGTTTAGGAGTAGTCGGCAACAATTCCAAAATGATAAAGGATTTCTACATCTTGCCTTTGCCCAGTCATAGTCCTGTCCCTCAGGTACTTCTGCCTCTGGACGGTCCGGGATTCGAGGATTACAGACCTCACCTGTTGCTGGGGATTATTGTGAGGACAAGGAGAAAGCGGTTGTTGACAGACAACGAGCTGCCATTTGTACCGAAGGTCGCCAAGAAGTCCGAGAGAAGCTACACACCCCCGCTTCCTGACGAGGATAGCCACACGCCCACCCAACAACATCAACACCCCGACACAGAGTCGTTCACACCGCCTCACTCACCCGACACTCCCAGAGTCATCAAGCTGAAGACAAGCAATCGCAGTTCACGTAGTAGTCCCGGTAAGTCTTTCTTAACTGTTCTACGTTTTTTTAGTGACAGACTATTTCTAGAGCTTCGCTATGTGTATTTTAAAATATATTCTATATTTAAAAATATAAAAAATTATAAATTAAATAAGTATTTTTCATTTTATGTGTCTGAGTTGATTGGTCATGTTAAAAACTGTATAAAATGTTAAGGGAATATGTAATAATTTTGAGAAAATAAACTTTATTTAGTAGTTTTGGTAACAGGAATTTAGACAAGATAAGCCGTAATTATATCAAAAGTATTTAAAACATTTCGACAACTGAAAAGTTGAACAGCAGATTGGGAATAACAATAATCATTTATCAGTGAGATTTTAATAAACTTACTGTTTATATACTAAAATAAATTCATTAACTCTTTAGTATGATTTATCAACTAAAAAAAACATGGCACCAATAATGGTATAAAATCAATGACTTTATTATTCTCAAATAAAAGTCATTGTCTGTATCAACAATGATGGGATAACTGTTTAAAGTGCAATGGAGAATACTTTGAAGGTGGTAAGTTTGTTTTGTAACAAAAATAAATATATGTATATTTAAAACAAAATTCCGGTTTCTTTGGGTACCCCCTCGTACATAAACATATTTTCATCCCAAAATTCTATTCAATATATGAAATACTCGGTCCAGAATATTGTATGTGAATGTTCAAAGCACTACATATCTTGCTGCAAATAGTTGTGACAGATGTATTATCCGACTTGTACTATAGATGGCAGTGCTTGTAAATTCAATCCATTTATTATATTTTGGATGTTCAAAATTAGTTTTGTTTGACATTAAGAGACGGCATATTTACAGTAGCTGAAGGAACAGAAATTGAGGATGCTTATGATTTCTTAGTTGTTCAGCAGAGAATTTCAAATGAAGTTGCTAGTAACTGCTAGTAAATTTGTATAAAACAAAGCCAAAATTTACATTTTAAGACTTTATATCTTATTATCAAACGTCTAGTGCAATCAGGAAGTGGCATTTTTGCACATTTCCAAACATTTGGTAAAACCAGACTTTGGCACTGAAAGGGTTAATTATAGTATTAGTTCAGTTTTGTTTTACACAATTGTCTATGAGGGACATTTTTAAAGTAAGAGCCTCTTTTCATATATAAAAACCCAAAAAATTATTCAAAATACCAATTATTTTCAGGTTTTACATTGGTTTCTTCATTTTTCTACATAGTTGAATTTTTATTTAAGAATTTGTAAAATCTTAAAACTAATTGAATTCAAAGAAATATACCACATGCTCTGACAGCTAAGAATTTACGGCCATTCTCGCTTTTTCATCGTCATTGAATTGCTTCCCAAGACGATGGTTCAAGTGATGAAAAAGGTGGTAATCAAGATCAGGACTATACAGTAGATGATCAAACATTTCCCAAAAGTGTAAATTATTTCCCAAGTCTGAACAGCTATGTGAGGCCTTTAACAGCAGAAGGACATGGTAAAAGTTATGCTGGTGGAATTCATGCCATGAGGAATAACAATCAATGCAGAAGCCTTCTGCTCAGTGATATGGGACAAAAGAAGCAGTAAGTCGATTGAAATGTTGCTGCTCCACGACAGGAGTGTGTTTTAGTGTTCACTTGTATCACGTTCAGTTTGCTAATGACTTTGTGTTTGTTTTCAGTGAGTGAGGACTTTGTGGTGGAGGACGGAGATACCCCTTATACCCCGGAGGATGAAGATCCCGATGCACCATACAGTCCTGGCGGTGAAGCTTCAAATTCAGACCCTAGAGCCTCATCTCCAGGCTGCAGTGCCGAGCTTCAGCGCAAGGTCGACAAACTCAACCAGATGATCAATGACATCGAGGAGCGCAAACAGAAAATCGAAAGCCTCAGCACAATTGTGGGAATGTCTCCTCCTCAGGTGAGACGCCTGTATTGTGTGTATCATCACGTATAAATTACATTACTATATTGTATGGCATAGTTTCAGGTATGAAACTCAATGAAAATGTGTTAAAAGTGTGTTTATAATATTATTGTTATGCTTACTTAAGTCTTATTTTAATTACAGGAAATAATGATCGGTACACAAGAAGATGAAGAAGAAATAGAAGAAGCTTATAGTCCATCTGGCTCGATCACACCCCCACCCATGGACAGCTCTTACCTGGACAGAGGCAAAGGTTCCAAAATATCTCTCCCCTCTGATCTTCAGGATATTATATCCAGTATCAAGAAGAAACCGGACGAACCAAAAAGCATGGATTTGAAGTCAGACCCGATTGTTCAAGCCTACAGGTCGACTGATGAACCTTACTCTCCGGAGGAGGACAGGTCTGATCCTGTCGCAGAAGAAAAGATGGCCAGTCCTAATTCTGAGGAAAGTTTTTCAACACAATCTTCGGCAAAGAGTACATCTGCGTCGGTCAAGGTGAACAGGGATCCACGGCAAAGACCTGTCCAATTATCCCTGACTCAGCTCTCAGATGAAGAAATCATGAAGAAAGCTTCTGAGATGGGTTTTATGAATCCAGAAAATCCTGAACCTATACCCGATGTATTAAAATCCAGAAGTACATCAGATGTTCAGTCCACAGGCTCAGAAGAATACGATCCTTTTACAACTGAAGAAGAAAGGTCTGCAATCCCTCCTCCAAATGTTCCTGTGTTTATGAATCAACCATTTTCTTCTAGTCAGCCTTCTTTTAATCCTGATTTCCCACCACCTCCTAGACCTCCCCCTCATATGCCTCCAGGTTTTCTTCCTCACATGTACCCTGCTGCCCCTCCACCACCTTTGCCGCCTCTACCACCTTCCCATATTCCCTTCACTAATCCCCAGCCTCCTCCACCCCAACCTATTTATCCTCCACCACCACCCCAGCCCGCACCACTTCCACCTCCTCCTCCGAGTGATCCTCTGACAAACCACCCCTTGCCCAAGAAAAAATTCTCAAAAAAGTCAAAGAAGAAGTCAAGAGAATTAAGAGAGTTGAGAAGTCGCAAGGAAAAGAAAGAAAAGAGAAGATATTCTGAGTCTCCACCCCCAAAAGATTACGATTATGATGACGGGAAATTTGAAAAAGTCCGAGAACGAGACAGGTATTCGTCAAAGAAAAGGGAGAGGAGAGATACGTGGAGAGGTTATGACAAATCGCCCGTGCCGGAGAAGAGAAGAGATTCTTGGGAATACGAAGCTCCACCTCCACAACTGCCTCCTCCTCCAGTGATGCAGGGCCCACCCCCACACTCCTTCGGTATGCCAGGACCAATGAGAGGTGGACCGATGAGGGGAAGATTTCAGAGAGGGATGAGAGGAGGGTTCAGGAGAGGGTTCGACAGAATGCCGATGAGAGGAGGGTTCCACAGGGGGGGATTTCATCAGCGCGGGCATAACCAAGGTCCACCTCCTGGTCCCTCCAGGAGCTTCCAACCAAAAAGTATTCAGAGCGAGTATGAAGAGGACATACGAAGGTTCGAAGAACAAAGGCTAAAGCAGAAGAATCTTGAAAGGAGAAGATGGAGAAATGAATCACCACCTCCGTCAAGAAAAAGAAGAGGCAAAGACAATGATAGTGACTAAACACTTAAAAGTGCAATAGTGTATAATATGTTTATAGTACAAAGTCTGACCTGTAATGTCAAACAGTGAGCGAACCAAATGTAATATTTTTCATTATACTGAGTTTTTACATTTCACCATTCACTAGTGTCCAAGGTACAGAATTTTTCAATAAATTTGATTAGTACCTATTAATTATTAATATTTGATCAATAGTATTCAATTATTCTCTGTAATTTTAAACTGAAAACTGGTGCTTTATTTCAAAAATAATGCCATACCTTCTTTAATGACAAATTTAAGTTATAAAAAAATGTCCAAGTATTAAAACTTGGATTATATACAATTTTTTAAATGCATAGCTTGTTTTCCACTCACTTTTTTGTTTGAGGAATGTTTTTTATTAATAAAAGCAAATAGTTCAGATTGAGACATAATATTCTAACATTGCAGAGAATATTTGAAATTTTAGTATACATAATAATAAGTAGTCTTTTACTTCGTTGAAATCATTTTGGAAACAGACTTATCAGTATTAGCTTGTCACTGTGCAAATGATGTACATAAATCTGTTTTGTTTTTTATCTTAAGTGAAAAGACTTAATTTTACACAAGTTTTCTCAGGTCGACTTCAGTTGTAAATGTGATCTAAATAAATGCAGACTGCACTGAAACGAGTTTGAGTTTTGTCCCACAGGAACAATGTAAATATTACAACTTTTCTTCCTTTTTGGTCACAGATAAATGCAAAATGTTGAATTTTAAAGGTACATTTACATACAAATACTTTTGGGTTTTTTGTAAAGTATGTATAGTTTTTTTCATAAATAAGTGTTTTAATTTTGTTTGTATTGAGTTTATTTAATAGCATATGTCAGAAAATCTAAAGGCATTTGATTGTGTATTAAAACCTTTGTAATGTGACATTTTGCAAAGCAATACAACAAAAAATAAGGAAGTAATACTTAAGCATTATTTTTAAGGGACAAAAATCAAGATGGCCGTCATACAGTCACATCTAAGAAGAAACGTTACTTGTAAATATTAATGATCTCCTTGTAATTATTTATTTTATAGTGCAGATTCACCATATAGATAGTAGGTTGTTAATGGTTTAAAGTTTTTTTTTATAACTTGAAGCGTTTATATATAAATTAAATATTTTATAATTTACTTGTTTTAGATTGAAAATTTTATCAAATGATATAAATGCTGCTAAGTGAGATATGAATTTTATTTAGTATTTTTCAATTACAGACTGTCGTATTTTGTTTTGGGACCAAAAAAGTTATTTATATGAATGCAAATAATATGGATTAAAAATCTACTAGTTTATACCTTGGTTGTTTTTATTTTATACAATCACAAAATTTCAGCCATTATATAGATATGTTTTATATGATTAACTAAAACTACTCAAAAGACAATTTGGCTTACGCTTTTAAAGTTCATAAGAGAGGTCGATATTAGGCCTACTTTTGCTTTCCAGTAGAAATTCACTTTAAAATAGAATATTACCAAATTATAACCTTTCAGTAAACATGTGTTTATTTTTTATAGAAGATTCAGTTGGTTACTATTTTATACCCACTATTGTATTTTTTATAGAAGATTCAGTTGGTTACTATTTTATACCCACTATTATATTTTGAATTTGTGTAAAATAAATATGTTTGTTCAGTTATTTTAAGGTTGATTACTACCATAATATTCTCTTATATACTTTATATTTTGTTGAGACAAAGAATAGCCTAACCATCAAAGGTTTCAATGAGGAACCTTGTGGAGCGCAGCAGACCATGGATTTATTATTCATGTAATAATAAAATTGGTTTCATTCCAAAGCTGTAATGTGATTTTTACGTCAGCATATTGTTTATTAACCCACCGATATCTAGAGTATTGGGATAGCCCCACTCAAAATACAAATATAAAATGTAATTAAGTGAACATTTCAATTTTACTGGTTGTTTCATCAGATAACAAATTGAGTTACAGCAAAACTGTTCAACTGCTCTCAATAACACTTAAGAACAATTCGTAAACCTTGTTCAATATTTGTGTTGTTTACTAGGATTTTGCAATTAAAATGTTTGTTGTATTCTATGATATGTGTTCACTTCACCTGTAAATAATTAGTTTGTATGTAGCATGAGGCACCGTAATTGGTAATACACCCTTGGGGTGAAAAAAGGATAAAATTAATGTCAAACATTTAAAATTCCTGTCTTATTGTTACATGTTTGAGAACAAAGTTACGGGAGACAGAAAAGTGTAACTTTTAGGTAAGCAATAACAATTTTCAATAACTTCTGTTTTGACTTTTTTCTGTCTCTGCTAACTAAAAACTGATGCAAATATGAAACTGTGATGCCATATTGCTATTTTCCTATTTTTTTAATTGTTTTAATTCATTTCTCTGTAAAATGTGTAAAATAAGTTGATAATGCAGTATATGTAAATAGTTAATTTTGATTCTTATAAAACAGAAGGATTAAAAGTGATATCCAACAAAAATTGTTGCTTTTCTTAACCTCAATTTTCCAAACATTCTGATGGCAGTATAGAAGGTAAAACCTATATGCATGTTAGGACTATTTATATAGTTGTAAGTAATGTTTCTAGAGATGGTACCAGAGCAGATTTCACTACCATTTTTCCAATATTGATTTTTTTATTGCAGTGCGCCCATAACCTCATGTTCAAATTAGTAACTTCAGTAACATGTTTCTTAGATATCATAGCAGTGGTTTCTTTCATATCTAATACAGTAGTTCAAATGTAGAACTTTTTGTAAAAGCACATTTTTGCTAAATACGTATAGTTTTTTAATTATTTTGTTTTTAGGAATTTTAAAATATTTTGTCAACTATATAAATGAACATTTAGTGAAAGTTTCATTGTAATATCTCTATTTGAAAGTAAAAAAAAGTTCCTAAATATTTTGAAAAACGAGGGAGCTGAGGAATCTTATTTTACTTAAATTAAAGTCGGGGCAGTATCGAAAGCCATTTACTACAACCACCCTTGGTTGCTTCTTGTGCAGTTCCAACCAGAGTGATATTTGTCTTTCATTAATGCCTAACATATTTTTTATGCAACAATAACTAATTCATAGTTCTTTAAACTTGTAACCCTTCTAACAAACACATTTTTAGGTATTGTACTCTCTCCAGTGAGCCAAATCTCAAATCCACGGAATATTTATCAAAGATTTGGATCTGAGAATCAAATCTGCAGACACTTTGGCTGATTGGTTGTATGCAAAAATTGTGTGTGGGAAAAATTGTAAATAGAACACATTATTTACAAATTATCTCATTGTTTGGAGTCTGTTTTGGTGATGGAAGGATTGTAAAAGAAACAGGGTTTTCCAGTCATTTGGCATTGTTCAGTGATACAGTGCAAGTAATACTGATTGTATTATATCACTGAATGATGGCAAAATTATCTGAGTTTTATGAATTATATTTTGTTTGACAGTTTGTTTATGCATAGCTGTGAGTCTGCTAATTGACATTATGCAAATTATAGGTTGCAGAAACTTGATTTTGCTTTACTTTGTGATGAAAACACTTAGATATCTGAATCAACTAATTATTGTAATTTTGTTACTAAAGTTTTTTTTTCTGTTCAGTATTTATGACATGCATCATCGAGAGCCTGCTGTGTATATTTGCAGCCGGCAGTACACAAGTTAATGATTGCTAAAACATGTTTTTTTTGTACTTTTTGCAAGAAAAAACATAGATTGATAACAAAATTATGTTTTTGTCAATAATATGTTGCTTTTACTTTGTATATTCTATGTTTATGTCTGTGTGTATTCTGCTGCTTGACAGTGACATCAGCCTGGGATGCACTTTTGTTTGCTTTCCTTCGATTTATAACTACAATATTTCGTTCAAATATTATTGTATGTCTTGATATTTTTTATCATTGTTTGGGGTGGTTTGAAATTTTTTAAACAATTAAATTTAAATAAATGCCCGTATTATTTGCAGATTAAAGCTATATTCTGGAAAATCATCTTTAGTCTATTAAATTAAAGTGGAATGTAGAGGATGTAGCTTAGTTCTTAAGTTATAGCTATATTTAACTGACTTCAGAAAGAAGAAGGTTATACAAATCGACCTGTTTCTATGTTCCTTTTTTTATGAATATCCAACGATTTTTTTAAAACTACTGAACCGATTTGGATGAATCTTTTCTGAACGAAAAAGGGCTCCTCTATAGTGGTCCCTGATAATCTTTTTTGGATTGGACAGGTATCTGACCAGGAAATTACTTTGGGAGTTTTACATATAAAATCATATGGAGAAGCCAGGAATGAGTGCAGGGATGGGAAGTTACCCAATCATAAGTAACACTAGAGTGTTGTGAGAACCTTCCTAGTATACATTAGGATTCCAGATAATGTTCCTCTAGGACTCCTTTGAACGAAAAGATGTGCTTATTTTGAATGGCCACACCTTACGTCACATACCGTCCTGGAGTGATGAGCCAAGATTGAACGTGGAGATGGGAACTTCCTCAATCATTATAAGTTACCACAGAATTGCTCTTGGAGGTTTCCTAGTCTATATCAGGGTCAAAAAAAGGTTCTTGTAGGAACCTTTTAAATAAAACATGATATTGATCAGTGATACAGAATAAAATAGAGATTTAGTTCTCTTTGGATGAACATAACTTACCTCACAGATGCTAAGGAGCCTATCTTTGTTCAGAGATTAAAGGTCCAACTATTAAGTACTGAGCATGGAATTTTTCCATTTAATACCTCACAGTTGCTACAAAAAGCTTCTATCATATCAGGGTTCCAAATAATTTTACTGTGGGAATCCTTTGTACCATGGCACAGAGCAACAAGCCATAGTAAATTGCTGACATTTCACTAGAATATACTATCATTCTAATTGTTTGAGTTGACATTACGGTTGGAATCTGTCTTGGAACAGTAAGATAGGAGAGAGTCCAGAAAGTAACACTTTTCAAATAAACATTCTCACAGACACTTGGGAAACATTTTTGTATCAGGATTCCTCCAAGAGGCCTTTGAAACATGACAAGAGCAATGAGATGGAATATGTTGCCGAAATGTATTTTTCTACCTATTACTATCATTTACCTCAGGGATGCCAAGTTTAAGAATGGCAAAAAATCGGATTGAAAGTTTTGTCTAAATTATACTTAGGCTAAAAAGCTATTAGGATTCGGGAATTGATTTTCAAGATTCCGAATTGGATTCGAACATTCTGGATTTGCCCATTACTAATACTTCAAACTGTTGAAAGGACTCCTAACATCTAGAGATTTGTCATGGAGACAGTAGGCTAGGTTGCCTAATTAATGCTTGGAATATAGGATTTGCAGCCTTCACTATGGCAATGGAACTGACTTTTACCATTGGACTTAAATGACTGAATTAAATTCTATTTTCATGGATAGCTTTACTAGATTCAGCTAAAAGGTAATAAGTTGTTCAGTAGTTCCTAACCTTTTTTTATATCCTTTACCTCTTGAATAGACAGGTTCTTTTTTTTAAGGAGAGGTCGATTCCCTTTTAAGCCTTATTCTGTCCGTCCTCATGGGCCACTGGCCTGTGCGAGGATCTTATCAAACTGAACAAGGGGAAGTTGATACAGTACAAGGTTGATGGTACTGATAAAAAGTGCAATGGTCACAGACAGGATCTTTTGCGATTGCCACAGGCAAACTCTCACTGGACACCATTGTTTGGAAAATGGCCTCTGACAGAAAGACATGAAATACTGTGGATGCTTATGTAGAGAGGATGCTGAAAACCAAGAAATCAGAAGAAAGGTAATACAGTCCTGGTGTTGCCAAACCAATGCCTGATACTGTAGGAGCCCTCCGTTCATTTAAGTAGGTACCCTCTTGAAGTAATGTGGAAAACAGTCCCAAGAGGGAGTGATGCCTGGGCCGGTGTAGTATTAGTGGGTACAATTCCCACACCCCAGTAAATTTCGCTCATGGTGCATTAACATTTCCCCATAAATTTCACTCATGGTGCATTAACATTTCCACATCAATTTGGTGACATGCGAGTGCAGAACAATACTTTGTCACAATATAATTAATAAAACGTGTATAATAATTTATTCATGAAAACACAATAATTTGTCACAAAATAAATTACATGTTTCAAGCGCTACTGGTATTAGGCTGCATTAAATACTGGAAAACTTGTCCAGCTACTTTCCTGCTCTAGACCAGTAGAATGCCAATACTCAAAATTACTACTGAAAATACATTTGGTACAGTGCGATAAAAAATATTTTTAATTACTGAAAGAAAATAACAAAATAATTCTTAGTAAGCATGATTTTACCCATTTAATACAAGCTGTATCGCTTATAAAATTCCAAGGTCCTTGTAAGTGCACAAAATATTTAGTTCACTATATTCAAAATTAAATTTAACATGGAAAAATTTTCTTTTTGTGTTTTTTGAAGAGAGACAGCACTAGTGCTGTGAATAGTTGAAAACCAGCAAAATACAATATGACTGATGAAACTGGACAAAAGGCAGGTAAAACAAATACGGTTTTTGTTATCTCATTTATTTTATCTTAGAAAATGTATTCACACTAACTCATTCACCCTGAGAATATTGATAACAGTAAAAAATACTCACAATCTGCATCCCACCAAATGTTGCAATTAAACTTGACAATAAATATTTTATTCATCAATATTCACTACATATCTATGTGTTCACCTTAAAATTAAAACTATAGAGTAATAATCTCAGTCTTCAAATACAAAGTTAAGATTGAACCTTACAAATTCTGGTGATATCGAAAAAATTAATTCAATGCTAAAGAAAAACTATAACGGACACAATGGAAAAGACTAAATGCAAATTCACTTCTCCTACGTAACATTAACCCGACTGAAACAGAACAAGAGTGTGTGATATTTCCGCTGAACAGGATCAGTATTCTTGATGCAAGAACAGTGAGGTGGAATGACTGACGTTAGTGGCTCTGTTTCTTGCGATTTGCTGCGATCCTCGCCAGCAGTTGGTTGCCACAGAGGAAGGTGACGACGCCGAGCCCCATCAGGTACTTCAGGGTCTGGAACATGTTCAGTTGCAGCCAGAAGAACCCGAACAGGGTGAAGATCGCTGTGGACAAGGAAAAGTGTTATAGAAGAGACAAAATTCTTCTTGAATCTAGAAATCAGAACTAGATTATGAATCAAAACTTGAAATCAGAGGTTTTTTTGTTGCATTCTACATCGTAGCACCCATTATAGGACCTTTGAAAAAATCTTAAAAATTGAGTAATTACAAATATTGTTTTGCCATTTTTTAACCCTTTGCGCTCGAAAGGCCAGCAGCCACACCAAGGTTGCAGACAGCTTGCCTTAGTTTTACCGTAGTTTGTCCTAGCAACTCGTACGGCCAGTACAGATGGCCGCGCTACTTTCATTGACAGCTCGGCAGCCATATTTGTGTTTGCCTCCCCAGATCGGAATTATTTTTCAATATCCTCCGTGTTATTTGCATAGGAATTAAAATGTTTAAAAGAGAAATGAAAACTAATTTTATTTTTAATGAATCTTTCTAATCCAAAGATACACATACATTTGGGAAATTTAACTCTTTTATTCATATATCGTTAACAGATATGTAAATCAAATATTATGAAGTAGGCATTTACAGTTAAGCTATACTTAGACATGAAGTATTTTACACTTTTCTCAGTCTTTTCATTTTTTTACGAATTGATTAAAAAAATACACACCTATGTGCAGTCAAGAATAGTTAGCACACGTCTTCTAGAAACATTTTCTAAGTTTCTATCACTTCAGTGAATAGGCCCACTACATGTTATTCGTCTTATTTGCACAGTCAATGTTTAGAAAATAGTTATAGGCTAATTTAAAATTTACTGCTTTACTGAGGAATTTTTTTACCTGTAAAAAACAGCTGTTCGATGGGTTTCAGCACTCGCCATTTATTATAAAACAAAGAGAATATTAGAAAATAACTGCTTGTTTAGTGGTCAGTGGTGCTGGCCTTACGAGCTGAGATAACACTACAGCAAAAATTAATCCGCATTTCTGACAAAATGGCGGTGGCCAGTAGAGCTGGCCATACAAGCTCCAAGGACAAATTATAAATACTGCCTTCGAGTGCATAGGGTTAAGAAAAACTAATGGAGGTATCAATATCAACTGTAAGAGAAATAATCTACAAAAATAATTAATTTAATTTAACAGTTTTTAATACTTCTTTTACATTGTAATCAACAAACTACATATCTCACTACATGCTGTGTCACATTGTGTACGAGGGATCTTGTATCTGGACAAACCCTTCCTTTTTTATTTGACTGTGCGTCCTTTGTTTCATGTGAGTGAATTATTTTTAAAACAGATTAAAAAAAAATTATGTATATAATAAAATTATAATAAATTACTAAACCATAAGAAATAAGATGTAATCCAAAACTTTAATCGATATTTAACTGAACAGATGTTTGTTCTAACACCTTGTGAACTGGAACATTTAGACGATAAGAGAGTGATGGTTAGAGGAACTTACCTCCCAGACCGAGGTGGAACCCAAGGGCTGACAATGAGAATGGGAAGTTTGAGATGTTCACTCCGAGCTTAGCCCACTGAAACAACATCAAATGTTAGTGACATTTCAGACCACATAGAGACTATTAGAGTTTTGATGAAAAATATAACTGGGACCAAACCATGTTTGAATTAGCAGTCTTTTGGTGTTTGTGGAGTTTTCGGCTAAATAATTCATAACTTTAAAAAAATAAACATAATATGATGATATTTCTTTCATTAGTTAGTGGTAAAGTAGAAAGTTTAACTTTAAAATAAAAAAACCATACTTTTATTATGCAGGGGTAAAGCAGACTATAACTTCTAATATTTATTTCAATGATAAAACATGTTAAAATGTTTAAATAACAAAATAAATTTGTTTAAACCCTCTCCCGCTCGCATTGTTTCCAGGCGCTCACGGTGCTTCTAACCTCAATTAATTCGCTCTGCCGGTTGCGCTCGGTAAAAATACGCGGCGCCTCAACTTACACACTTACAACTGTCATTGTAATTAACTATAATTATATATATTGGTTCAATGAAGTTGACTGTACGAGACCAGGGAGGGGGCACACGGACAGCTGGGCGCCGGTGGGGCGGGATTGTTTGTTGCGCAGTTACTTGGCCGTCACTGCCACTGTGACCACTCCGAACTACATCCTCAATGCCACCAACCACTTCACAAAGCTCTGGTACATCACTACACTCACTTGAATCGTCGCAATCACTACTAATAACGAGATCGATTTCACTGTCACAAAGTGTACGACTACAACCGCCATTGTTTCCGCACAACTAATACAAATAGCAAAATAATGGAATAAATCTTCTGTAAAAGTAAAGTGAATGGTCTCCTGATAGCAAACAACCCATAGTAGTACAACATGTTTGCTACTCGAGAGCAGCACTTATCGGCTCTAGTAGATAAAGCAGTGCGTGCCGATCTGTGCCGTTTAAGCTGCAGTGGCTATGTGGTGGCCGTGCCGATTCATGCCTTGCGAGCAGGGAGAGGGTTAAACGTTGAAATAAAAAACTACTTTTATGACCTTGATTTATTTGCATGCATTTTTTTTATTTTTCCTTATGTATATGGGAACAAATATACCAAATTTCAGTCATATACCAAAATAAACATAATGGGATGATTTTTGTTTTAGTAAGTTGGAAGAAAAGTAGGATATGACTTATAATATTTATTTTGATGATAAAATCTGTAAATTAAAGTTTTATAAAACAAATTTTTTTTGCGAGCTGACATAAATTGTAATTTTCTATCTTAATACATCTGTATGCAACTTTTTCACTGTTCCCTATGTAAGTAGGGACAATTATAAACTTACTAAGTTTAAAAAAAGTAAATAGCAAACTTTTTGGCACTCAAAGGGTTAATCAAACAGTCATCTGTGATGAAAAAGGGGTTTCTTATGCCAATGTCAAACAAAGTCAATCAATGGAGCTGTGTCACACCTCGTCACCATGGAAACCACCACAATCAGTTACATGCACAGGCAGCAGAATTCCATTCAATAGAAGCTTATATTTAGATACAATATGTGTTGAGCCCATTAGCCACTCATTATTCTAGCGCCTAACCTCCTTGTATAAATCCGATCAAATATGCAAGGGTTTAGCAAAACTCACAAAAAATTTAGTTTATTGCTATTTGGTTGGCTGATATATTGTTTTTTAGCTAATTAAACAGGCTATAATATAATGTAATTTGTAAGCATCTAAAGTATATAAGATTTGTTTATTTCCAGAATTAATTTTATATTGAATTTTTTGTACATTTTGAAAGCAAGAATTTTTTTAGCATAAAACACAGTAAGTTATAATCTATGATATTGGGTGTATATAGGAAATTTAATTATTTACGTGGAAAAATTTATTTCATTCATTTATCTTAATTTTATGTAGATTTTTGTTAAATGTGACATGTTTTCCTTAAACAAATACTAGAAAACAGGCAAAAAGACCAAGGTTATAGTATTATACTTTGATTCAAATTGTTCTTCTGGGACTAATACTATTTATATGTATAGTACATGTTCTTTTGTTTAATTTTAATATAAACTTTATTATTTGAGCCCATACTAATTTTTAAACAAATATTTAATAACATGTGTTGTCATCACGGTATCGTCTCGTGACGGTCGTACCGAAAGGCCGATCACAAGACGGTACTGTGATAAGTAGTTAATGGGTTAAACGTAAATGTTATCACTGAACGATATTGAGTATTCTACTAAAAATACTTAAACTACCATTAATGTAAAATATCAAGGAACACTAAACTGAAATGTAATTTTATGTAGTGGCACTAACCAAAATTAGAAGTATGAGGAAAGGAACGGCAACGAGACCAGTGAAAAATGTAGAAAAAGCAACAGGAGGACGTCTTTCCGGCTCTCTGAATAAATGCTGAAACAATCAACACAGAAAAGATTAAATAAAATAGCAGAAAACTACATAAGAATCTACACTGCTCTCCAGTGAGTTTATTTATGTATTGTTGTATTGCACAGACTATAACTTTAATATTCCTAAAATATCTAATTCTAAATTACTCTCATCTAAATCTGGGCAGTCTGATACACGAAACCCCTGAAATTTTAAAATTGTGCATAAATATGGAGGATTGAGTATTTGAAATATATAACAAAATCCTAAAATAATTATAACATTCAAATGTATAACCTAAAAGTATGTACAAAATGTTTTGCTGCTACAGACAACAACATAAATTGTTAAATTACAACATTAAATTGAAAATTAACAATATACAGGTAGAAATTATGTTAGCTGTGAGGTAGGTTAGACTTTATACTTTGAGTATAATTGCCAAAAACATTCCTACATTCCTTTTTAAGAACTAAATAAATACAGTTTTTTATAATGTCCCTATACATCTGTACTTATAGGCATGATTATCAATATTCTACGTTAAAATCTGCAAATAATGGCATTTGGAAATGGGTACATGCGTTTTGTACCATTCACAAAGAAAGAAAACAAACCAGACAATGGAGTTGGAATAATATTTGAAGTGTTCTGACTCTGTATGAAACACTCAGAAAGCCTAGTCTATAAAAACAGGAATTTCTTTTCCGATAGAAATGGGTCCAACAATAGGTAATTAGAGATAATACAAAAACTGTAATGAGTTATGAGTTTTGACCAAAAAATATTACATTACAAAACAGAAATTGGTACTCAGTTATAATACTTAAGGAAACTACTAAAAATGTAGCTAAATGAACAAAAACAATACTCAATTAAAATGATAAGCTGCATTTATTATTAATACAATCTGCGTCAAATGTAAAGTTCATGTTTTGTTTTGCTGCATTTTAAGAATTATTTTGTGGTTGATATTTCACAAATAGCACATACTGACTTATAAATGACATTATTATTTAATTATAGGTGAAAAACATTGCATCAATAACACAATCAACATTTTGGCAATCAGTACAAATCATTCAATCCTTTGAAAATTCTAGAATTCTCAAATACTTTTATATTTATAGATATTACCCATTTAAAACAAAATAAACAATAAAAAGGCTTAAAATTAATGGTATATACAGATTTTAAAAGAAAACATCTTACTAAAATAAATCCACAAATACACTGCATTTAAGAATAATCAGCTGAGGAAAAATTAAGAAATAAACTATTGTCTTGTATGAGGTGTACAGATCTACCTTAATCTCAGGCTTTGGCTGATAAATGGTGGTGGCGGTGGGAGTCTGAGACGCGTCCAGAGCCAGTTTCAGCCTTACATCAGCCAACAGCCACGAGAAGGAGTTGGAGAGAATCACATCCCCCACGATGAGGTGCAGAGAGTACACTCCGGACAACTGTCCGAACTCTTGTGCCTTGCCTCCGATGTCCTGAAACCGATGGTTCCTGTATTGGTTTAGGCTTACAAATATTTAAATAGAGATTACTGTTTTTGTGAAAATTCCACTGTTATTGAAGATGACAAAAAAAATTCAAGTTTATGGAAGTAGAATGGCATTGTAATTGTATGTCATGTGGGGTATCAGAGAGGTAACACCCTCATCTATGCCCAGCCCTGAACATAATAACATAAAGATTCACAACTTGACCTTTCAAGGTATTTGAGAAAATGTTCAAATTCGTATTTGAATTAACTCTGTAGGGTAAAGCATGTATAAAAATTGAAATGCAGAGAAAATTCCCTTTCGTGGATGGTCTTAAAGTTTCTAATGTAGTGTGGATAAAATGTATGAAACAGACTTTGTCTTCCTTATCTTTCAGCGCATCGCACAGTCTAATTTGTTTTTATAGAGTTTTGCAAGATCACATATACAAGACAAAACTTTTGTATGATGGCCCATTCGTTTATCAGGGTTTCTGGTCTAGTAATTAGATTTATTGATATTGAAATAAGTTAGAAAATTTACAAAATATGATCCAGGAGTGTATGTTTTTACATAAGTTCTACTCTGCAGGTCTCATTTGCCATTAAGCAAATTATGGGATGCAGAGATGAGCCCTGCTTTACAAATTTATAAATAAAAATAACATTAGCAGACCAATTTGAAAAATTTCAATTAAATCTCTTCAATGGACTTTTAACTGGTGATAGTGTTCTAAAAGAGATGGAAGATTTGATTTTTAAGAACCAGAAACTAGGAAATCACTTTTTCCGTCTATATGGACACATCTCAATTTGAGAGCGCAAGGAAGGAAATAGTTACTGTCTGCCGTAACACCCGCATTTCTTCTTTCTCCTACAACTATCGCTGTACAGATATCTCTTACAGTACATTTTGGTTTTGAGTACATTTGTCATTATTTTTAAGAACCTAAAAATACAGAAGAACATGCAGAAAAAAAATTAGTAACAATCGTAAAACTATATAAAATGTACATTTAGATTCTCGAAAATGACAGCCATTTTGACACGTTTCAAATACATACTTTGAGAGATAAAAGTAAGCCAAATCCTCCATCTAAATCAAATCTACATTGAACAGTATATACGTTAGTAACAAGGTAAGATACAGTACCAGATCAAACCGGTAACCCAGGGTGTTGGGGTCTTGATCAGCTACGAACAGGATCTCACGGTTGGAGGCCTTGTGTTCAAAACGCAAGAAGGCCTGGTGGACGGTGAGAGGCTTGTTGCTGGCCTTGTCTCTCAACACAAATCTGGCCACCAACTTCTGCTGAGAGTCCACTTCCAGCACGTGACCCAGCTTCGAGGGGAACAACACCCTACACACACACACACATGCACGAATAAACACTGAGGCCCAACACAAAATGAGCTAAACTTTGTCAATATGTGTCTGTATGCTTGATGTGTTGAATAGAGAACTTTTACAATCATTAGTCTCACATAACTTGCCACATAAGTAGTACTAAAAATCATTAAAATGTATGAATATCTGATACTTAACAACACAACATCAACATGTCAATCTGAGATATTAATATGAAGGAACGTACTGTATTACACGCATTTTATACAGCCTTTAAAAGTCCTTGAGCAGTCCAAATAAATCTCATCGTTCCTGAAAATTTTCTATCAAAAAGACAACATTTTTAACTTTGTTTGCATGACATTCCTTATTATTGGGACATTCCACAACGGTGCCACGCCACGTTTCGCGTAAAAGGCTTTACTGAGGCTGCATGCCAAATTTGTAACATATAACTCGTTTAATTCTCAAGATCTCCTGCACGCAGACAGACAGTTGACAATAAAGTTACGCTCAGCCAAATTCTACGACTGGATTTGCACCATCATGGAACACATTCTTGTCTATGTAGAAATGAAATTTCATGCAAAATTAACATCTACAGACGAAAGATTAAATCTTTCCCGCAGTATCCTGCCACAAGTTCATTAAGTTAGGTTTCAAAAGTCCTAGTGAGCTACAGATGCAACAACGCAAGAGTGCACTGGAATAAAATCTTTTTACAAAGTTTTAACACTGACTTTCCAATTTATTATTTTTTCGTTTTATTCTATAAATAAAGATGTCACATGTTAACCCTTTTAACCCCAACGTCCGTACTATACGGACGTCGTAAAAATGGCGTCCGTATAGTGCGGACGTGCACTTTTTATTACTTTACTGGCCACCTATTTCACCAAATGCTTTGAAATTTCACAGACTTGTGCACAAAGATATTTTGCATTGAAATATATTAGTTTGTAATGGTTTGACTTCGTATTTTGTCAGTCTGTGACTGAGCAATTGCAGTTCGTCTCGACTGACTGCTCACGCTTGTTGCAGACAGCTGTATATCACGTGGTTGTGAATATTCCGTTTTCTTCACAGTTTTAGGTTAAAGCAGTGTAAAGTACGGCAGTTAAAGTTTAGTTTATTATTTGTTTGATTTCAAAATGAGTAAAAGACATCGTTCAAAGTCTCCCGTAAGTGAAAATACACTAATTAGTAACCTAGTTGCAAATGGTGTGGATGTGATTAGTAGTGATGTAAATATTGTTTTAAAACTTTTTTTAAATTTAGATTATGAACAGTTTTAGTTATTTTGTCAGAAATAACTTTGGTTTTATGTTTATTTTAAGTACTGTGAATTTCAAAGGTCTTGTTACATTGCCATTTATTTTTTATATATTATGTATATGTATGTAAAAAAATGTACTTTCAAAATAATAATTTTATTTGTATATTTCTGTAAGCTACATGTATAAAGAAGTCAAACAAAACAAGAATTACCTAAATATCTTAAAAAATAACTGAGTTATGAATTTTTTACAAAACCCTTACATTTTGTCTGAAAATGGCTTGGAATATCTGGCACATCACTTGATTTAATGGCCGGGGTTAAAAGAGTTAAATCACATATGATTGTATGCAGTTCGTTTAGAAATTTAATTATTCTGCTATTTTCTAATTGCCATCATAGTTACCCATAAGAACCATATGGGTAAATATATTCGCTAACGCTCAGCCAAATCCCATGGAGTGACTTGCACTTGTCATCTAACTCAGTGTTGTTCATACAGAAATGAAGCTTCATGCAAAATTTTGATTCTGTAGGCAAATTTGTTTTTGGGATATCGTACAGACTGACAGACAGATAGAAATTAAATTTTTCCAACCTCTCGAGATATAGGCTTTGCTACAGCTCAGCCAATGATAACGTGATTCCTCAGTTGAGAATTGGAATCACATCGTCTGTAGTTGTAAATGAACCTAATAACTAAGACTTACAAGATTTATGAAACATTTTTGGTTATTGTCTATTGTCAAATAATTTTTTCTAAAGCTTAAGTTATAGTATATTGTTACTCTATGTTAATATCAATACATCAAATGAATAGAACAGAACAATAGAAACACAACAACAGATGATTTATTTTAACCACTCTACTTGCACCTAACGTGAATTTCAGTAGCAATGTTGAACCTATAGTTCTTATAAATTCCAAATACCATTTTGATCCTAGTGGTACATTTTGGGGAATATTATACCAACATCAATAGTCATAATTTCTAAGAGTAAATGAAGAACTGACTTGTCAAACTTGGGCTGGGTGGTCTGGTCCGAGTCTCCCACGCCGATCTCGAAGTTGTCGACTGCCACGGTGCACATGACCCTGAGTGGGAGGACGACGCCCAGGTTGCCCACCAGTCTGGGCTCTGTCTTCGCTGGCTGAGCACTCACCGATAGCTTGTACAGACCCGGTTCAGGCTTAGCTTCCATCAGGTTCACGCTGAATACAGACCTGCGAGCAAGTGAATTTAAGTCATCAATCGGTACTATATATTAGCTATTGCCATAAAATCATTGCAGACTAGTCAAATCCAGAATGTTCAAATCTTGAACCCAATTCCGAATGTTATAAAAATTATATCCGAATCTCTAATTTTGAATCCTAATACCCTTTCTTTAGAGCAAGTCTGATTTAATCGAAATTATCACCAAACCAATTCTGGCATAACATACAAGACTGCCTAATAACACAAAAACATATTCCAAGAATACCCACTACCTTCTACTTTACTTTGATAGATTATAAAAACACACTTTCCGAATATATAACCTTAATCTACATAAAATATGGGAATGGATTTTTATTACTTTTAAAACCCACTTTAAAATTGAAATGTTTGAAAACAGACCGTTATTAAACAATACATTTACATATTTATAAATATTCGTGAATTGTAATGTACGCAATAAACTGAAATAAGACAATACGGATCCATAAGAGCAATTCCAATGGTATGGACATATCCGTATGCCACGATTCAATGGTTACAAATTGAATGTTTTTATGTATCATCCAAATAGTTGTAAGACCAGTCTTAAACCTGCATAGGTTATCAGTAAACCAATTAAGCTAAGAACAGTAAATGTAACTCTGCCACTCACGGATCAGTTCCAGATTCAAACTTCTTCTTGGACAGGACGACAACATCGTCAGCACTCCTGGTGGCCGACTCGACAGTGACGGACATTGCACCGAACGGTAGAGACTCGCCGAGCAGGTTAGACACCTTGACGGACACCTTGGGTCGTTCCTGGGACACCACGCCAGGACCCGACAGGCTCACCACTACAGGGATGTGGTACTGCACACCACACATTCATTACTAACTATTGAATACTGTAACTAACTGACAATTAGTTAACTAGTTAATAAGTCAATTAATAAGTATTCATTATAAAACAATGGAACCACAATCTTTTTTAATTAGTTCTATCTAAGAAAAGTCTGGACAGAAATTTGGGGTAAAAATGTATTGTTATAAATTCATAGTAACTAATTAATGAAATAAATAACAATAATAACAAATATTACACGATGGATGCTCGCCTGACTTCTTTTCAGCATGTCAGACTTCACGTTCATCACTTGTAGATTACAGACTTCTTTACTCCTCATACTCATGTTTCCTTAGCCCCTGTACTTTTTCCTGTTTTATAAGGATAATAGCTTGTCTCAATGAAGTCAATCAAAGTAATCAATTATTGTCCTTTTTGACGATAACTGTCTTTTTTGACAGTCCTGGGAACTAGTTGAGCGATATTCACCAGTGACAAATGTGTGACATTTAAATATCACAAAATAACATCATATTTGCAATATGTCTGCAAATATTTTTATCCCATTTATGTTCATATTTTTAAATACGTTTCTTTTATAACAAAACAAACAATAAATATGTTTTGTTCAAAACCATAAACAATATTACTGTATTAAAAAATCTATGTAAGATTTCATACAATTTCACAATATCATAAAATTATTTAGGCTACCTTTCTCTTGTTCCAAAAAAGTATTAAAAAATTAAAGATGTTTTATGATACAAATTTTCTATTTTTCTCCAAATAAATATATTTTTATACAGTAATATTTTGTATATTAAAAAATCTGTCCAAAGCTATATAAGTAGGCTATATAATCTTACTTAAATATAGCCTAATAACAAATAGTAGATAGAGACAGAGTGGCCTCCTTGCCAAACACTTTCTTTTGGGAGGCAGAAAACAATAAACCGATCATCAAAATGACTGGTGATTTAAATAACACAGTGAGTTAGATAAGTCTGTTGTTTCTAATGTTGCCGTTTTTTTAGACCCCTGATAAGAAAAACTCTTCCAAAAATAATGGCCTCCGGATAACACCAAAGTACTGAAAAATCCTGAAAAATGTTAAACTTTTGTATTTTACGATGATCTGGAAATGCCATGCGCTTTACCTGGTCCAACATTCTACGTCAGAAAATATTTTAAAACAATTCAGACTCTTCAACAGCTGACGAGTGCAAGGCAAGTTGGTTCTGTCTTCACACAGGCAGACATGCTTCAGTTACTTCTACATCACTACCACTGAGAGAACTTTCCACTCGTCTCAATGTCTTTCAATTAATAAATCGTTAATGGCCTTGAAAAGTTTGTTTCAACAATGTATATTTACTGTTAAGTAGCATTTAATCAATAATAATTGTTCTTGTTTTTAATCCGAATAATATTTAAACTGAGTAGTTTAAATTTGTCAAAGCTTGCTTTTTCTTGACTAGGTCTAGCTTTATATCCACTTTTGATCACTCCTAGGAGTGACTCATGCTGCAATCACTACATATCAAAAGCCCAACTGATTACCTTATTGTCAGTAAAGATTTTCAAGACGTCCAACAGGTAGTAGGCCCCCTTGGCAGTCTGGACAGATCTGCGGCTGAGAAAGTAGTTGGCGAACTTCACCGCTTGTTCTGCGGAGATAGGCGGGGGCTTGTTGGCAACACTGGCTAGTCTGTACGCTCCACTCACAATTAGGCCTGTCACAACACAAATACTTGATGTAAACATATTATAGACTAGGCACATACTAAATTTATTAAATTTGAAAATATATCTGGGCAATAAAAAAAGTTGAAATACATATTATGCTGCTCACTACTATGTTGTTATAGTATAGAGCTACATTAAATTAATTATTAAAAAACAGGTTCCCATGCATTTCTTAAATTTTTGTTTCTTTTTACCTACTATGGAAATGAAAGCTGTTAAATTTTGACCGTAACATATGTTTGGAGCAGAAGGTAATAATCAGAACTAATCTGCACACTTGATCCAACATGTCCAAACTTTTAAAAAATATTGTAATCTTAAACTTTCCTCAAATTTAATGAGGGCTATTCAGAAAGTAAGGAAAGTTTTGGAATTTTAAAAAAACCAAGAACAAGAAAAACATCTTATTGATATACATGTGAATGAGGGTCTAAAGTATTACTCTTCTACATCATAACCAAACAAATTCAGGCACTACCACAACAAAACCAAAGCGGTGGAAAAGCTTTGAAATTCCTTGTCATAGAATTCTGCTACCTGTGCCTATTTGGTGTTTTTTGTCATCTTGCACAAAATTTGTGGTAGCCTAGTGTCTGTGAAATAATTTCAAACAATCAAGTCCGTGAAACTTGTGGGAAACAGAGAAAGCTCAGTTATTGTGAAACGGCGGTTTTCAAGAATGTTTTTTTGTCAACTTTGGCGACCAGATAATCAGTCACAATGCTCAGACATCCATTCTTCTCTTGATCATGAACATTTGATCTGCCATTTTTAAACTGAATTCATTCCATTTCCTGACTGAACTTTCAGTCATTACGTTGTTCCCATACACTTCACGAAGTTCTCGATCAAGTTTTTTTAAACTTGACAACAGCTGAAATAGAAGCTGCTCACCAGTGATACTAAGGCCTCCTTCGAACTACAGAAACTTGCCGTCCAGCTCGTCAGTCAGGACTACAGTATAGATTCATAACTTAAACTTGACAACAGCTAAGATAGGAGTTGCTCACCAGTGATACTGAGGCCTCCTTCAAACTGCAGAAACTTGCCGTCCACATCGTCAGTCAGACTACAGTATAGATTCATAACTTAAACTTGACAACAGCTGAGATAGGAGTTGCTCACCAGTGATACTGAGGCCTCCTTCAAACTGCAGAAACTTGCCGTCCACCTCGTCAGTCAGACTACAGTATAGATTCATAACTTAAACTTGACAACAGCTGAGATAGGAGTTGCTCACCAGTGATACTGAGGCCTCCTTCAAACTGCAGAAACTTGCCGTCCACCTCGTCAGTCAGACTACAGTATAGATTAATAACTTAAACTTGACAACAGCTGAGATAGGAGTTGCTCACCAGTGATACTGAGGCCTCCTTCAAACTGCAGAAACTTGCCGTCCACCTCGTCAGTCAGACTACAGTATAGATTCATAACTTAAACTTGACAACAGCTGAGATAGGAGTTGCTCACCAGTGATACTGAGGCCTCCTTCGAACTGCAGAAACTTGCCGTCCACCTCGTCAGTCAGACTACAGTATAGATTCATAACTTAAACTTGACAACAGCTAAGATAGGAGTTGCTCACCAGTGATACTGAGGCCTCCTTCAAACTGCAGAAACTTGCCGTCCACCTCGTCAGTCAGACTACAGTATAGATTCATAACTTAAACTTGACAACAGCTGAGATAGGAGTTGCTCACCAGTGATACTGAGGCCTCCTTCAAACTGCAGAAACTTGCCGTCCACCTCGTTAGCCTGGACTACAGTATAGATTCATAACTTAAACTTGACAACAGCTGAGATAGGAGTTGCTCACCAGTGATACTGAGGCCTCCTTCAAACTGCAGAAACTTGCCGTCCACCTCGTCAGTCAGACTACAGTATAGATTCATAACTTAAACTTGACAACAGCTGAGATAGGAGTTGCTCACCAGTGATACTGAGGCCTCCTTCAAACTGCAGAAACTTGCCGTCCACCTCGTTAGCCTGGACTACAGTATAGATTCATAACTTAAACTTGACAACAGCTGAGATAGGAGTTGCTCACCAGTGATACTGAGGCCTCCTTCAAACTGCAGAAACTTGCCGTCCAGCTCGTCAGTCAGACTACAGTATAGATTCATAACTTAAACTTGACAACAGCTGAGATAGGAGTTGCTCACCAGTGATACTGAGGCCTCCTTCAAACTGCAGAAACTTGCCGTCCACCTCGTTAGCCTGGACTACAGTATAGATTCATAACTTAAACTTGACAACAGCTGAGATAGGAGTTGCTCACCAGTGATACTGAGGCCTCCTTCAAACTGCAGAAACTTGCCGTCCACCTCGTCAGTCAGACTACAGTATAGATTCATAACTTAACACTTTAAATGCCAAGTCGGTCAGAGTTGACCGACGCCTATGATGTTTTGTACAGATAACTGTCGGCCATACGCTGACCGACAGCGTTGCTACGCAACAGACAACCATTATGCCCGTCCTGTATAATGCACTACACTCTAGCGGAAATTATCAAAACTACGTGACCTAGAATGACATTGGCTATTTACAGAACACTGTTTCAGTTCAGATACGCTACAATAAAGTGCTGTTATATGGGCTCGAAAGATAGAGTATTTCTTTAGCATCTCGTCGGCCAAAGATGACCGACAGATGTTTTTGTAATTTTGGTGTAACATAATTTTTGTTATTTTATTGTAAAAATAGTAGTGATTATAGCAAATTACTATTACCCTGTGTTGCATTATAAAATTTAAAGGAAATCAGCAATTTGTATGGTGCTTTTCTTGTTTTTTAAGATTTAAAGATGTTGTTTGTAAAATAATATACGTATTATGCTGTAATAAAATATACGTTTTATTATTACCACACAAAAAAGTGTTAATTAATTATTAATCTGTAACCGAGAAGGTTACTTACATGAATATCATAATGTACAGTATTATTTAGAATTATACTGTCAGGAATAAAATATTCATACATAATTCAGAACATTACTACAAGCTTTCTTATAGCTTCTTGTAAAGTTGGCTTCCTTATACCTAAATTACAAATATAATTAACACTTTGTGGACATAAGGTTTTTGTTAACTTACCACAAATGAATGATCTAATTTTAATGTCATTTCTGTATTACATAGTAAATTTTTCATTTGTGAATGTCCTTGAAAACATGTTTCACATAAAAATGGTTTGTCAGGACACACGCTACAAAATGTAGTGACTTTTGTCATATTTCTTGCTACACTGCGGCCTCTCTCTGTTCGGACAGTTTATGATAACACATTTTGCAAACTTTCCTAACTCTGTGTTTTTTTGCACCTTCTCCAAACCATAGCAGATGATGTTAGATAGTGATGCCCAGTCCTTGATACTTCAGGAATGCGTGGCGTTTCCTGCAAACACATAAAGGAGCAAGCTAGCTGTTCTTTGAATTTTGTAATCGAAATTAAGTGCTTCTTTTTAGCATTGGGAGGTTTTTTTTTGTTTTCAAAAAATGTATTGTATGCCAACCAGCTGTTAAACCACAGAAGTACCAAGAACGAGTTCTTCACCTACTTTGTGGGTTACCATCTCATAGTCTTTCTCACAGCGGTGCCTGTATGAAGACATCTGATCAGAAAGATCTATGCCTACTTTAGCCTTATTGTAGCTGTGACAACAAGTGGCTTTAGTACAGGACGGCTTGTCTGGGTTTTTTGGATGGAATTTCTACATATTCCGGTTTGTGCACAGTTGACAACATTAAAACTTCTCGTTTATCCTGCCACTTAGTTATAAGGACCACCTTCATCATTTTCTAAACAATCATTTCTCCTTTCTGGAGTTTTTCTTTTGTCAAGTCTTTTGGAATGCCCTTTCGGTTTCGTCTTAAGGTTCCACAAAGATGAGTTTGTCTCGATAACAAAGAGTTTGCTAGTTGAACAGAGGTATAATAATTGTCAACATATATGGTTGTGGCCACTGTTCAAATGTTTGCCATGAGCTCCATTACTACAGAGGTAGCTACTGAGTTGTCTGTTGCAGCAACGGTACCTTTCCCCATATAAACTTTTATACCATAAGTATAGCCAGTTTTGTCACAAAGTTTAAATATTTTAATACCGTACTTATGAGCTTTGCCAGGTATGTACTGGCGGAAAAAGTAACCTACCACGGAATGGTATCATTGGTCTCATCGATGACAAGGTCTTGTTCGGCTTCTTTTAGGTTAAAAAACATACCATTTTATAATAGAAAGCAAGGGTTTTATTTTGCCGTTACGCCCATATCTCTTTGCAGATTGTTGTTATCATTGAAGTGCCAAAAGCGTAAAATTAATTGGAATCTATTTTGGCTCATTACTTTTGAGGCACCTGAGAAGCTGTATAAAGCATTTGTGGACCAATAATCACTTATTCGGGGAAGTGTTACTAGGCCCATGTACAAAAGTAGGCCTATAAACTTTTTCATTTCTTCTGGATTGGTGTCTCGCCAATCTTTAAGCCTACTCTTACGGCTCAATCGTAATTTAGAAATTACATCGTGAGCATTCCGATTTGTTTCTGTGACCATCAGATCAATGACATCGGCATTAAGTGCACTGTTCAAAGAAGTCGATCGGTTTTGAATCATTAGTGGTAATAAATTTGAATGTAGGCCTAGAGTTAAACTCAAAGATCTGCTGTTTACCTTCAAAACTATGCCAATTGTCACCTTCGTCAGGAGAGTACTGTTAACTGTCGTTATGGTATTATCAACATCGGCGTCTGTGTCTTCGTTTGCAACCATAAACTCATTTTCAGCAGCTTCGTCCGAGCCATCACTTGGTTGAAAGTCAGGGTCTGAATCCGTGTCGTCAACCACAGTATAGTCCATGTCCTCAACACTTTCAATCTTCACTTAATTCCCGCAAATAAATCACCTTGAGATGAGGGAAGGTCAATTATTCTGTCAATTTCCGATTGTCGCAAAGGGATCGCCCATTTTACGAACGCACTTCCACTTTCTAGGCTAAAGCTTCAAAAACAATAGCAGGTTGATGAGGAAAAGGCGCGAAAGTACAGTGAGGTGTCGTCCGAGAGTGATGTAATACACAGCTGACTACAGCTGCAGTACAATCCAGTGAGCTATTCTGCACTACCAACCACAAAAACGTAATATCCCACACCTAATATTGTGTCGGTCATGTACGACCGACGGCATATTTTATAGTGTACTATGTAACTGTAAATGATCGTGTCGGCCAGGAATGACCGACGATGTTAAAAACGTTATATATACAAAAAAAATTATCAAATCACAATGGTAAGTGACCAACTAACAGAAAAAACATGAATAGTTCCTAGTTTTAGCCACGGATAATTTTGGCACTCTAACGCTAAAACAGAATATTTAGGCTTGGCATCTAACGTGTTAAACTTGACAACAGCTGAGATAGGAGTTGCTCACCAGTGATACTGAGGCCTCCTTCAAACTGCAGAAACTTGCCGTCCACCTCGTCAGTCAGACTACAGTATAGATTCATAACTTAAACTTGACAACAGCTGAGATAGGAGTTGCTCACCAGTGATACTGAGGCCTCCTTCAAACTGCAGAAACTTGCCGTCCACCTCGTCAGTCAGACTACAGTATAGATTCATAACTTAAACTTGACAACAGCTGAGATAGGAGTTGCTCACCAGTGATACTGAGGCCTCCTTCAAACTGCAGAAACTTGCCGTCCACCTCGTCAGTCAGACTACAGTATAGATTCATAACTTAAACTTGACAACAGCTGAGATAGGAGTTGCTCACCAGTGATACTGAGGCCTCCTTCAAACTGCAGAAACTTGCCGTCCACCTCGTCAGTCAGACTACAGTATAGATTCATAACTTAAACTTGACAACAGCTGAGATAGGAGTTGCTCACCAGTGATACTGAGGCCTCCTTCAAACTGCAGAAACTTGCCGTCCACCTCGTCAGCCTGGACTACTGCGTCTTCAATGCGGTTGAAGATTGGTGTCACGTCACCACCCACCACGGCTGCGATGTGGAATGCATGGCCAAGGCTACAAATGAAACAGAGAACTACAAACAAAATGTTTACTACGCATTTTTTAAATTTAATAAACTTGGAATTCATAGTATGATTACTTACAAACTTTATATTAAAGTACAGGATTATAGTAAAAGTCTACTGAAGATTTTCTTTTTTTTAATTAAATGGACTAACTCTAATTGGGACATTATTAAATTAACCAACCAACTAATAATATTTCTCTAATAATCATTAATTTACTTATCACTAAATATTAGATGACGTTTTGCTTGACATAATCAAATAACAGATTAATCACTCTAAAAATGTACCAAATTTTCTACTACTTAGTGTTACAGTTCATGCTTTACTTACTATCTGATCAACTGCAGAGAATTTAGTCTTTTTTTCTGACTCCAAGAATAGTATTAATTTAGAGTATTTTCAGACTCATTGAAGATTATACTATCCAATGGTTTTTGTATGTCACGTTTATTGAATGGTCTGATGTGGATATTCCATAAAGTGGGCAGTGCATAGTTTAAGAATATGGGAGTTGTAAATTATTACAAAATCAAAATATATGGTTCACTGTGTTTACTACACCATAATAATCACTTTTTTCAGTGTATTTACTACTTTAATTCTAACCATACTGTATTGCATGTGAGTTATATTTAATAATTTATGTTAAAGATAATGATTTGAAACTAAACTATTCTGCAAATCATATCTAAGCTTCTGGCATCTTAAATTTAATAGCAGTTTTGCTTTTAGCCTACAAAATGTACTTTAGCTATAAATTAAAATAATTGCAATATATTTAAAAATTCTTTATAACCTGTTTTTAAAATTTAGCTTTGCAGTCTATTTTTTTTACAAGAGATCTTTAAATACATGCGGTTCTATACAACAGGTATATCCATTGAAATGTGACTTTTAAAAATGCATGATAAGTTGTTTTTTTCATAACTAAAACCATAGTAAATTAACTGTAACTTTTTATAATCTTAGTAAAAATAAAAAAAATAGTTGTTAACCTAAAAAAAAAAAACAGAACATTTACATTAGATTATGTCCAAAAAGACCAGATGTGGCTCTACAATTTTAGGAACTCCACACCATACCTTGAGATGCTATCGTCTTTCTTGAGTGCAGCCTGCAGGTTCTTCATGATCTGAGGTGTGTTTGCCAGTTTTTCCCCAAAGTCCACAACACTCTTGACAGCGTAATACATGTCCACCACACTCAGCTTATCCTGCTTCAAGTCTTCCACCAGTTGCTGCAAATACATCAAAGTAACAATTCACTAATTAACTTGCCGTTAATGTCTTTCAATGTTTTAAGCCGGAATGTATTGCTGAGCAATATGTTTGTTCCTACACACAACATCTCAGCCCATTTAAAATAGGCAACACAGATAACTTTTTTAATACAAAGTTACTAAGAAGACAGAAATTTGAACATTTCGATAGTATCAGATACATTATGACACACGACTATCAATGCAGGCATGATAACCAAGAATCAACATGATTTATCATGTTTATAAAACAAGCCTAATATCTGATTAAAGAATAAATAGTAAGCTACTTCCCTCTTTGTAATGAGAATCTGACACATTTTAGTGCAATCACACTTGAAAACAATGTAGTATTTTAGTGCAATTAGAGACTGTCACTTAACATAATCATCTCAAACTATGCATTCACATTTAAAGTGAGTTGTGCACTAATTCAGAAGTAATTACAGATATGGTATATCCTCTAATGGCCGTCACATCTCAGACATTCTTGAAATGCTAATTTAAAGTCTGTGTCGTTGATACACTGCAGTCTCAAAGCCAGAGATTGTTGATGCAAAGCCAAAGCTACTATTTTACACAATACCAGTTGAAATGGTTTGATGAGAAAAAAATAATAAATAAAACCGAGTTGTATGTAACCTTACCCGAATGTGTGCCTTGTTGTCCAGTTGTCCTTTGCAACCTGTACCTTTCCATAATCCAGATGAGTAGAATACAGACTCGTAATTGTCTTTTTTCATTTTTTCAAGTATGGACTGACAAAACTGGAACAGAACAATATTGGATTATAAGGGGTGTACAGTGTTTATGCAAAATATGTTATTAAAACACCATTTTGCACAATATTGGTATGATGATGAAGCAATTAAAATAATTTTTATAACATGTAGATTTATCATATTTATTCTAAATACCTAACAATAAGTGTAAATGTGAAGGCTTCAGAAAGTCATTTGGTTTCTTAACTTTTACTTATTTTAGGCTAACCTATCACAGTGCAGGATGGGTGTAGAACCACCATTTCAGTATCTAAACGTTCGTATACTCGGTAAACATTCAGCTGTCACAGTATGCAAATTGTGCCTTGCTCTCTATGGTGTATTCAAATTTGCACTGCAATATTTTTTCCACTTTTAATCCAACCACAAGTGTTCTTAGATTTGATTTTCGTTGAAGAGCTTAGTTACCACAAATTTTGTGCTAGGTGGTTCCTGGCAAACAGAGACTGGCCTCGACAACATTGATCTTCCTCAAAGATAACAAAGTTATTGATTGCTTCTTAACACTTTGTACCCTGAGTCCGAGTATAGGTCGGGCCGCGTCGACAGCGCCTGCTACCGGCGCCCGAGTATAGCTCGGGTCGTGTTATTTAATTGTATTATTTAGCTCAGTCATCTTATTTTTCGATTCAAACATTTTGATTATGTTCATTGGTTGTCTAAGTTCGTATTTGTTGGTTTTGAGATCCCTCGGTCACGTTTTAGTAATGAAATACGTATATTTATCGTGGTACTACAAGCCAGTCTAGACAGCTGATCGTAGGCGCCGCGGCTGATCGTCGGTACTGTCAGTTTGCTTTGTAGTGTTTCACGTTGTGTGTTGTTGTGAGTCTTAGTGATGTCTTACTAAGTTTTCTACAAATCTTGCCGACAAATACTGAAGCAAATGTTATTATAATGTATTATAAATGTGAATTTAACTGTTTGTAAATAATCAGAACTTTAGTTTCTTACTAAATGAAGTAAAGGCAAATGTAAGCAATGTGAGGTTATCCGTGTGTTTTGTTTTGTATTTATACTTGCTTTGTTCTCTTTTCTCGACTTTCCGTTGATTTTATTTTATATTATTTACTTATTATTTTCGAGTTTAAATAATATGGGTGATGAAATCAAAAGTGATGCAATTCGCGATCTTTTGTTTGACTGCGAGTCGGAAAGTGACGATGATTTTGATACACACTTGGGACCAAATATTGATTTTATGAATGATCTAAACAAAAATTTGTGAGATCCTGTATTTGATTCAGACCATTGTGCTTTACAAATTACCACTCTAAGGTGAATTACCTGAACTAACAAGCTATGTAGCAAAAACTTTTTTTGTATTTTTTGCATAACATTCAATATTATGTAATAATTTTATTTTGAAAATAAACTTTATATTTGTATACATTTAAAAAAAGTATGTATCTCTATCTTTAAAAAGATATATAGTATGAGTTTATAACATAATTACTGTAATAACACAGAATTTTTTAAAAGCATCATAAAACCCCAGGGAGCCACGCCGAAACATGTATTAAGAGCCCAGGGTACAAAGTGTTAACTGCAGAAGAGACTTGGGTTAAGCACATCATTTGTGAAACAAAGGCAGTTGATCGAATGGGGCTTTACAGTGGAATGCATCTCCGTTAAAATCAAATTTGAGAAAGAGAGAAAAAAGCACAAGAAAAGTACTGAAAAACTTAAGCACAATATACGTGCTTTAATGGAAATGGTGAGAACACAGATAAACAGCTTAAGAATGTACTTTTCAAGATTTAGATTATTCCATTGTTTTAATTTTTTTATATAAAAAATGTAGTTTCTGAGAATCATATGACTAGCTTAACTGATTCATTAATTTACCTGAGAGCTTAAATAGTAAATAGCACAAAATACGTTTAAGAATATATAGGTTATGATTAAAAATGTACATCTACTTTGAATAAAACTACCAGAATATCAATACAGTTGAATACGCTAATTATAAAAATTCAGACAATTAATATTGTAATTCAGCCAATGATGAGGTAGCGCAAAAGATTCAACTGGATTTATATTCTAAACATGCATACATAGAAAAAAAATAAGCATGAGTGATGATAACAATCTTTACAGTGTTGTCATTCTGGGGAACTGAAGCCCCTTGTAACTTCAAGCCGAACACTGCGTAGTATGCAGCGCCAAGGTCAGAGAATGGATCGAGAGCACTTCTGAACACGTCATGAAGCCGACTCTTCTCCGAAGACGAGAGGAAGGAAGTTGTAGTTGTGGCTCCATCACTGAATCCTGACAGGCTCAGCAGAATCAGCAGAAAAGCAGCACCTTTGGGTAAAAAAGCAATGATAAAAAATAATGAATAGGTAATTGTGATTGGTATAGTCTACTACTCGTCGACATCCCTTCTTGATTCTTGTTTCCTTTTGGAAGGTAGGAAACAAGAATCAATAGTCACAATGACAAGTAATTTTCACAGTTAGTTAAATTAATATTGTCTGTTCTTTCTAATAATGTAGTCTTTTAAAGTCCCATTTTTTCTCTTTTTTTTAGTAAAAAAAAACTCTTACTAAAATAGTGGCCTCCGGATATACCAAAGTATCAAACAAAATAATATATAAAAAAGTAAATAATACTATAAAATACGAATTAACATTATTGACAATACTATTTTATTAGAAGGAAGTGGTGTTACAATAATTGAGAGCATAGTCTGTGCGTAGTCAAGAGTTGTTTAAAATATAAGGCTTTTACAAATATATACAAATATATAGGTGAGAGCCAATCTATTATTATGTTTTACACAGATTAACTATATCGGAAAACAAATAAAAAGAAATGTTGTTTGCTGTTGATATTTAAAACCCAGTACATCTCTTGTTTGTACACTGTGGTACAGTACAGAAGTGGCCACCACCACTTTCAAATTATCGATATTCATGTCTAATTTCAAATTACAGTATAGTTCAACTGTTACATCTAAAAAAGTAATGATTTAATGATACATATGAAACTATCTAAGCTATGTGTATTTATAAAATGTAACAAACAGAACAGTGTAAGTTAACATTGAATTACTTTTATTATTTTGAAGGATAAACGTGTCTGATAGTTTAGGTCACGAATAACACATGTACACCGCCATTGTACAGTTCAAGGACTTTACTTGCATGCGTGGCCTTGAGTGTGCGATGATAGGCAGGAGGGGTGGCGGGGTAGCATTATGCGCTGCGTCCCTTAAACATTTCCTATGACTCATCGACGACAGCCCTTTTTCTCTAAATCGTACTGACGCAAAAAACTCATTTCACTCGCTACAAAAATCAGTCTGTTTTGTGACGGTGCTGAGTGTGGTGGTTGCTGGAGCTTTGTTTTTACTGATAATGTCCGATGAGTTAAAGTCAAAATTCAAAGGTAGAATAATTCCCGAAATCGTGAGTAATGTTTATAAATTTATGAAGGAAGAGACAGACCGTCAAACCAATATTCCATTGTCGAAGGCTCGTCAAAGAACTGCTCCTGCAACTGGTGTATCAGATCGAGTTGCGACTCAAATAAAAGTGAGCTTAAAAATTGAAGTTTAGTAATCAGTGCCAGGCAAGTTTTTACTACACACAAAAGCTGACGACGTAGAACAGTTACTTATTTAGATGACTCAATAAGTGTGTAGTGAGAAGGCTAGTATACATTTTCACATTGTAAAATATTGGATAACGACTGCAAAACTATTGAGGGAGGCGCTAAGGGAAAAAATAAACTTCCAGGGCTGTGAGAAAAGTTTGAGGTGGATATTAAAGAACCTGAGGTTTAATCGGCGATAACAGTAAACAAGAGGAATTTATTAATTGAAACACCAGAAATTGGAGAGAAAAGGATAACATATTTCAGAGCATTAAGACACTACTTTGCAGCCGCAGAACCCCAGATTAACAATATTATAGAATCCTTTATTATATCAGTTGAACATAGCTCGGATACAGACAGCAGTGACAGTGGCCCACAAGAGGACCATTTGTGTGGGATTAAAGAACTCCAATGAAAAAACAATCCTTGTACGTTACACTTATTATTATAAAATTGTATTTATTCCAGTATTGTAATTAACTAAATATTATTGAATTCACAAAAAATTAAATAATTAAGAAAAATTCAAATAGAAGCAATAATAGGACATATAGTATTTTTTTCAAATTAAATATTTATAGTCTCGTTTAACGTGTTTTTAAAAAATAACTTATTTTATACTAATCGGCAAATCCAAATCGTGAGTTTAAACTAGTGTTAGAAAGATTATTGCACCTTCATCTCAGTGGCTAGCACGTAAATGCAACCTGCCACACAGATAGGTAGCGTTTATTTGTTGAAAGAGTAATATTTGGGTTCTGCGATCACAGCTAAATTCCTTCATCTGTACTTGCGGCCATAACTCAAATACCAAACAAATGATTTTACTTTCCTTGAATTAATTTTGGAACAATATTGTTATTCAATACATGAAAAAGAGCTGGTAATAATTAATTTAAAATAACTATATTAAGAACATTTTTGTATTCGATAGTTAAGATATTTGTAATCAATAATATGGTAGCTTCATCAATTGTGGTGGTGGGCGCTTACTATACTTTAGCCGTACACAGCTTCTGAGAAGTGCGATCATGCAAACATGACATAGCCCATAGCCATCGTTTCCACTCTAAAGTATCAGATTATCACTCATAATAACCCATCTGTCTGTCTAGCTGTGCCATGACATCAGGATGAATCATGGTTTGTTTTGGTTCTTGATTATCAGAATTGTTTTTACTGTCCTCTGTTACCGTTGAAGAACAAGCTGTAGATACTATTTCTATATTGGTTATCAAACCAATGCTACTGTCCGTCTATAGCCAATCATTTACATCTTCCAAATTTATAATTATTAACTTATCATACGACTGCTAGAACTTGATAATATAGTAAAAATGTGACTAAGTGCTTGATGCCTGACATAAGGTAGTAATATAATATAGTAGATTATGTATTGAATGTGCATAGAAAGTATTAGCAAAATCCGTTTGAGGGTAGGAATATAATATAGTAGGGGTAGGGTACGATAAGCGGACCCGGTTTTTTATATCGAAATTGGCAAACAATATTACTTAATCATAACCATCGATATAATCAATCGATACTGATTAATTATTTTGGGTACTTTGGGATTATACCGACCACACCCAGACATGAATCGTTATTTGATATTATGCTTCTACTGATTACTAGATTAGCGTAGAAGATATATTTCGTCAGTATAAAACAGGAATTGTCTTATCTCAAACCCCTCCCCATCCTCAGACAGAGATCAAAGTCGAGTGTCTAGTAGATAACGTGATTGCAGAGTCTCGCCGCCCGTTCAGCTGGTGCGTCGCTTTGTTGTACTTCCGTGTTTTACCTCTACATTTCTCCAAACACAAAAATTCAACAAAAACAAACATTATTAAACTAAAACTAAACTCTTTATTGAAAAAAACACTCAAAACTTGTTTTTATTCTTGATCACATTCCGCCACCCAAAATGCGAGTGCCTCCGGCTATCAGCACGCTGATGTCGACAAAAGAAAAACATCCCTCGAGATAGTACCTATCAGTAAAATATCAAATTCTAGAGGGGCTGATCAGAAATATAAATTGAATTGTAATGGAAAGGCAATTATGTACCGTGCAAATCATGTGATGCCGCGCGGCCTGCCGTAATCAGGATTCTCGAGAAAGATAAGATAACAGTGAGAACAATACCGATCACAATACCTGGAAATGCTTGTAAGTTTGTAATTTTGTAATTAAAGAGTTGTTTTTTTTCGTTCTATCATGTTTGTTTCTATAAATTTCTATTTTTGTGTTCTTCATACTGGTTTGGTCGGTATAATCCCAAAGTACCTTATTTTGAACTATTAACTTAAATAATCTATATCAACAGCTGTAAACACTTTAAAATAATACACGTAGGATAATTTTACATACAGTAAGTAATTCTGATTATTAAAAATAGCAGTCAATTTTAGAGAACTATGTACACGACGTTGCTTTTTCGTGGCTTCGACGTGTTCCTTCATCTGTACTTGCGGCCCAGATCCGAAAAACCCATTATGTGAAATTTGTGGGAAAGAAACAACTGGGTAATTCTGAGCAATTACTTGGTCAACCCCAAACTTTTTCATATTTTACTACGGTTATAAGGATGTTCTCAGAAAGCAAGAAACATATAATTCAAGCCCCGTAAGGCCGTCCTACAGGTTGCCGAGCAATACGAAGGTTCAAAGTCCACACGATAACAGTGGCTTGTGGGAGACGCGCGGAAGGCCAGTTGTGACAGTACCGTTATGGCTAGTGGTTCCTCCGATAATCCTTTTTTATGTGATGGGCATGAGAACACATTACTTAGTTTCACGGTTTCAAGCGAAGATCAGGAAAAGTTAAAACGTTTTTTGTACGAACACACGGCGTTTTGCAACGCACCAAAGTTTGCCCTCTAGAATTTGATATTTTACTGATAGGTACTATCTAGAGGGATGTTTTTCTTTTGTTGACATCAGTGCGGGGCAAGGTGCTGCCTGTGATGATGGCCGGAGGCACTTGTCTCAACTCGATAACAACTAATTAATTTGTAGCTCGAAATTTAAGAAAAACATTGTTCATTGGATCAAAATTCTGCTCATTTCAGTATTATTTTTCATTTACGTTAACTTTCCGGGGCCTAAATTATGTTTTTTTAATTTCACATACGAGGGCAAATCAAATATAAACGGTAATTTTGCTCTTGACTGTACCAAAACACGTTCAGACGTGATGCGGCTGTGGGCGATTGTAGTTTTGCTTAATAGGAGTGGGGGGAACTGCTTGCTTCACACTAGCGTTGTGTTCTGCCTTCAGTACAGCCATGACCGAGCGAGAGGTACATCCATCTGTTGCGCAACGCATCGTCGTAAAATTTTTAACAAATGAAGGTGTTAAGCCTTCGGAAATATTTACTCGTTTGCAGGCACAGTTTGGGGACACTACTCTGTCTCAAAATCGAGTGTATACGTGGGCCAGAGAATTTAGGGATGGCCGAGAACGTGTTGAAAACGAAAGTCACAGTCGACGCCCAAGGTCAAGTCTTACAGATGACAACATTAGTGCGGTTCAACAGCTTATTGAAGGTGATCGCCGGTTAACTGTTCAAGAAATCTCGTCGGAAATTGGTATCAGCTACGGGAGTGTTCAGTCTGCAATCACAGACCACCTTGGCTTCAGAAAAATTAGTGCTCGCTGGGTTCCGAGGTTGTTGACCGGAAATCAGAAACAGGTCAGGTCGGAGATTGCTGGGAGACTTCTGCAACGATTTCAAGAAGAAGGTGAAGATTTTTTGAGACGTGGGTCCCCAAACTGTGCCTGCAAACGAGTAAAAATTTCCGAAGGCTTAACACCTTCATTTGTTAAAAATTTTATGACGATGCGTTGCGCAACAGATGGATTGTACCTCTCGCTCGGTCATGGCTGTACTGAAGGCAGAACACAACGCTAGTGTGAAGCAAGCAGTTCCCCCCACTCCTATTAATCAAAACGACAATCGCCCACAGCCGCATCACGTCTGAACGTGTTTGGTACAGTCAAGAGCAAAATTACCGTTTATATTTGATTTGCCCTCGTACATCTCTAGATTATCGTAGTAAAACATGAAAAAGTTTAGGGGTTGACCAAGTACTTGCTCAGAATTACCAACAACTGTAACTGTGAGATGAGTAAATATGGTCGTCTTCAGTTTTCCTAATTTTGGTTATAATAATTTGTTTGATCACTGTAAATATTAAATTCATATTTTAATTTAAAACATATGATTGTTATTGAGGACTATAGGTACTTTTATATCAATTGATAGTCTAATAGGATTTGAGATGCGAATATTAGGTATCGATGACTATATTCATCTTTGTTCATTTAAAATCTGTATTTGTAGTATTTATCGTTCCATTATTAAATTAATATATATTTTGTATGAATTAATTGATGAACTAGGTTAGGATTTAGTCCGGAACTAGGTCCGGGTACTTGTTCTCCCCTATGGATGGAAATCTATGGCAAGTTTAAAAAAAAAAATTACTAAGTTTCTCTTTAACTTATATTTTTTTTAACTTAATTTATTAGGCCAGTGTATACAATCTAGAAAAATTTTGAAAGGAGTACACAAATTTTCAAAACATTAACCCTTTGCACTCAGACGTCCGAAATATCGGACATCGTTGTTTTGGCCAAAACCTCGGACGTTTGCTGTTTAGGCCAAAACTTCGGACGTCCGAAATGTCAGACGTTTGGTAAATCCTTTATACTGGCTTTATAAATGATCCAAATGCCGTAAATTTACGATATACGCAAGCTGGATAGTTGTTGGATGTAAAAACGTAGTAAACCTTTATACTCTATAGCGGTGATTTTGCAGTTTTTACATTGTGTTGTAGAGGTTTGTCAACTTCACCATTTTCGTCAGCTGATTTGATTACAACTTCAACAGCTGATCTCTTCATTTGTTTTGTTTTAGTGTGATAAGTTATTTCAGTCAATAAGGTTATGTTGACGATCTGAGTGATATTTTTTGTCAGTAACATTATCAGATTCGGAATCATCTGACGATACCTAAAGTGAAAGTGAGGGAGGTATTACGGTACTTTGGGATTATACCTACCCACACCCAGACATGAATCGTTATTTGATATTTTTGCTTCTACTGATTACTAGATTCGCGTAGAACAATATTTCGTCAAATATAAAAACAGGAATTGTCTTATCGCAAACCCCTCCCCATCCTCAGACAGAGGTCAAAGTCGAGCGGTCTAGTAGATAACGTGATTGCAGAGTCTAGCCGCACCGTTCAGGCTGGTGCGTCGCTTTGTTGTACTTCCGTGTTTTACCCCTACATTTCTCCAAACACAAAAAATTCAACAAAAACAAACATTACCAAACAAACACTAAACTCTTTATTGAAAAAAACACACAAAACTTGTTTTTAATTCTTGATCACACTCTGCCACCCCAAAATACGAGTGCCTCCGGCTATCAGCGCGCTGATGTCAATGAAAGAAAAACATCCCTCGAGATAGTACCTATCAGTAAAATATCAAATTCTAGAGGGCTGATCAGAAATATAAATTGAATTGTAATGGGAAAGGTAATTAATGTACCGTGCAAAAAACTTAAATAATCATGTGATGCCGCGCGCCTGCCTGCCGTAATCGGGATTCTCGAGAAAGATAAGATAACAGCGACAAAAATACTGATCACAATATGCTGGAAATGCTTGTTGATTGATGGAATGTTAGTTTCTGTTACTCAACTACATCGTTTTATAACGTTCTAAGTTCATTGAAAAAGGTTTAAGCGTTGGGGGCATATAACGGAATCTGACCCCATTGATAATCGTTGTAAGTTTGTAATTTTGTAATTAAAGAGTTGTTTTTTTTTGTGTTTATCGAATGTTTTGTTTATCTATAAATTTATATTTTTGTGTTCTTCATACTGGTGCGGTCGGTATAATCCCAAAGTACCGGTATTACGGGCATAAAAAAGTAAATATTCAGTCAATTTGACAAATAACTCACTATTTGGGGAGGGTAGGGTCCAATAAGCGGACCCGGTTTTTTTATATCGAAGAATATAATCATCGATACCTAATATTTGCATATCGAATCATAGACTATCAATCGATATAAAAGTAATAACAATCATATGTTTTAAATTAAAATGTGAATTTAATGATAACAATAATAAATGAACATAACGAAAAATCAGGGAACTCATAACTTTAACTAAATGAAACAGAACGAAAAACGTTTTTAATAAAGTTGTGTCCACCATTACCTTCTTTTTTGTATCTGAAGACGACCATGTTAGCTCCTCTGACAGTTACATTTGTTACCTTTCCACAAATATCACATAATGGGTTTCTTAGGTACTAACGCCAACATCCTGAAGCCATAAAAAACATGTTTTATCGTCTTTTAAAAGCAATTTCGTGAAGCTTCCTAAGATTGACGGCCATTTTAATACACAATGTTACTTATGTGAAATTTAAAATATTACCTTAATTGTATTATTTGAAAGTGTTTACAGCTGTTCATATAGATTATTTGGTACTTTGGGATTATACCGACCACACCCAGACATGAATCGTTATTTAACATTTTGCTTCTACTGATTACTAGATTAGCGTAGAAGACTATTTCGTCAGTATAAAACAGGAAATTGTCTTAATCGCAAACCCCTCCCCATCCTCATACAGAGGTCCAAAGTCGAGCGTCTAGTAGATAACGTGATTGCAGAGCCTCGCCGCCCGTTCAGCTGGTGCATCGCTTTGTTTGTACTTTCGTGTTTTACCTCTACATTTCTCCAAACACAAAAATTTAACAAAAACAAACATTTACCAAACTAAACTCTTTATTAAAAAAACACTCAAAACTTGTTTTTATTCTTGATCACATTCCGCCACCCAAAATGCGAGTGCCTCCGGCCATCAGCGCGGGCTTCGACAGCACCTTCGGTGCTGCCCCGCGCTGATGTCGACGAAAAAAAAACATCCCTCGAGATAGTACCTATCAGTAAAATATCAAATTCTAGAGGGGCTAATCAGAAATATAAATTGAATTGAAATGGAAAGGCAATTATGTACCGTGCAAATCACGTGATGCCGCGCGGCCTGCCGTAATCAGGATTCTCGAGAAAGATAAGATAACAGCGACAACAATACCGATCACAATACCTGGAAATGCTTGTAAGTTTGTAATTTTGTAATTGAAGAGTTGTTTTTTCGTTCTATCATGTTTGTTTCTATAAATTTCTATTTTTGTGTTCTTCATACTGGTGTGGTCCGGTATAATCCCAAAGTACCGATTATTTAAGTTGTTAAAAATAATTCATCAGTATCGATTGATTATATCGATGGTTATGATTAAGTAATATCGTTTTGCCAATTTCGATATAAAAAACCGGGTCCGCTTATTGGACCCTACCCTTTGGGGAAATTGTCGGAAAATTACAAAACTGCCTACAACATTTTTGTTTATAGAGGTAATTTTATGAAATTTTATGTGCATGTTTACAGTTGTGTAAGGAACCTAGAAATAATAATAGTTTTATATAATGTCAATGCAATTGTTTTCAGGTAAGTTATAACAGCTAAAAGTTAATTTTTGTAAAAATTTTTACAAAAAACATTTTTTTTTATAAGTGAAAAAGGTATTTAAAATAAGGTAATTACAAATATATATTTTTTACAATATAGAATTTTATGAGAAATAAAACAAAACCAAAATTATAACTCTATCTGTTAAAATAAAAAAGTTACAACTTTTTAACAAAACCTTTACAAAATTGATAAAAAGGGCTCCGAGGTTTTCGCCAGTACTTGTTGAATAGAGGCCCGAGTTTTTGGTAGTGACCAAAAATTTTACTCTCGAGTGCAAAGGGTTAAAAGAGAAACATAATTTTATAATATAATAATAGACCTCTAGGTGTAGCCTATTACATGGTATAAGAAAATGCTCATTTAACACTAGGTTAGGTTGACCGGTAATCATATAACTCACAAGCTAAAAGATTTTACTTACTTGCATTAATACACAAAAACATTGTTTTAAATTATAACCAAGTCACATTAATCTCCACCACACAAACACAACAGCAAAGTTCTTAAATTACGATAATAGATAGATAAAACATTCACAACATTAGTAAATGTAACCGGTGGCAGACAATTTTCACACACACTAAGACAGCTGGACCAATCCAACACTCCATACTAGACCAATCAGATACCTCCAACAAGACAGCTCCAAACAGCATTTTCCTATACTTGGATTTAAACATTGCCTATTACTATCATAACTATAAAAAGTACTGTAAAACTGTAACTGTAAAAGTATTGCTATTTAATTCAGTGCCAATATTGTGTTCAAATATGTTCTTAGTTTAAGTCATAATTTTACTATATGGTCTAGTACCCTAGTGGAGATGTTGTCTGAGATGTTTTAATAAAGTTTTAATTGCATTTTATAGTCAAAAGATTAGTTTTAAGAAAAGTGAACACTGAATAAACAAATGTCACATGAAAGTTAAACGGTATGAGCGATGTTACTATCAAGATTATATAAAAATCAAAGAAATACAATTTTGAAGAATTTTTAAGTAAAACCTTAAAAGTTACAATTGCTAATATTTGTTGCTGAATGTGTGAAAATAAAACTGAACAATAAAATATTTACTTCTGTACATACATAGTATAGTGGTATTAACAAACACAAAACCTCCGTTATGCATATCAACTTTTGAACTTGACATTCAAGTACATGCTATTTTTATTTTAGATCGTTTCTTGTGGACAGTTTGAAGACATTTTTGGCAAATAACAGTAAATTTACCGACTACGACGCTGATTTAAAAAATTCTTTAAACACATTCTAAGAACAATTTTAAGAAACAAATATCGGTATTTTGTTTTCGGCGGAAACGTTTTCATATTTCTCATCGTCTGTATATGAGGAGGATGATTTTCCAAATAACAAAGGAACGAGCCTCTTATTATTTAACTTTGAATTTAAAATTCTCAACATTCTCAGTATCTTAATCATTCATGATCAAACCTCTGGAATCTTGAATTATGCTCACTAATATTATCTCAACGGAGTTTTTCGTTCGTAGCGAGCAGGGCGGATAATCACAGCCCACACTAATTACTGAAGCCGTTCATGACCAGATCCTCCGAAATTATGAGTCTTTACTTAATAATATTATTTTGATGGATTATCGTTCATCTGCAGAACTGAGCGCCAGATCTGGCACAGTCAAAGACAATGAAATGAAAATTGCAGATATACTTAACATATGCCTACCTATAATCGGACGGACTTAGACCTTTGTAATTTAAAAGTTAAACATTAAAAGGATCTTATCATATTTGGAGAGTCATTCTTTCCTTATTTAGATGATTCTTTTCCTCCATATTAGGACTAAAAACAATGCATCTTAAAATTGTCCTAAATATCAATTATAGAATGCATTAAAAAAGAATTTTCGAAATTGTAGTGATGTCCATAAATTTGGTTCAAATAATTTTATGAAGTATGGAAATAATATTAGTTCACACGTTGTTCTGTAGGGAATAGTGGCGAAGATTTCATGTGTTATAATTTATACTGTTTAAAACTATAAATCCTCTGTTATTCGTTACTGAAAAAAGAGAGAATCCCACGTGGCCACTTACCAGGCAATAAAGTAGTTCAATGAATGTCGATAATTTTTCAGCCATAGTTGGGTGTTAAACTCTTGTTTACCTTTCTTGTCATTTCGGTTAGCAATGCGATAGTCGAGTTGAACAAAAATCGATTCTTTTCGATTAAATGATTTTAAGAATGATTAAATAAGTAATCGGACGCATGAATCGATTCATATCGTTGGTCAATCAAGATTGAAAGAAACAAATCTCTGCAAGATTCATTAGAATTTCCATAGTTTCATGCTATTTTCTGAGAAAAACCATTTTAGATTATACTTTACCAAACAAAGAATAATCTTTTAGTTAATAAATAATGCGTATTTTCCCCCAGAATATGATTTAAATTTCTAAAATACCATTATACATGTTATAATGATGTAGCCTTTATATTTTGTTACATAAAATTAATTATAATTTTACGATACAACTTGCATTTACGTCACTGAAAATACCTGAAAACTTTGAATTTTATTTAAATTTATCTTGTAGTGTTTCTTTTGCATATCGTGTTTATAACAAACTAAAATATAATTTCGTACTATCGATAAGAATTCTTAAGCAACACTTAGAGACAATATTTAAAACGGAGGTAGCTGTAGAATCGATTCTATTTTTCTCGACGTCAAATTAAAAAATACAGGAATTTGTTTACCTTAAGTATATATAGAATTAAAAAAGAATACATTTTTTAGAGTGATCAATTAAAATGAAACCACAATTCAAATGTCTATAGCTGTATTTTAGATCTAGTATTTTTAAGAACCGACAAAACCAGTGAAGAGATTCAGACGATTTATGGAATCGATTCATAATAGAAAGAATCGATTCTCAGACTCGATTCTCTCATTACCACAGTAAGACTCGTTCAGTCGGTCATAGTCCATACTCGCCATAGAGGTTAGTTGCACTGTGCAGGGTTTAGTTCGGTGTTGGTCCAATCCAATCCTAATCTTATTCAGTCGCTTTGTCAGTCGACACTCGACAGTCAGTCTGACAGTATCGTATCGGTCAGTACAGTTTTGTTGCTAAGATTGTAGGTTAGGTTGTTCGCCTGTGATTGTGTCAAAGGAAGTTATCGTGTCTATAGACTTGTTTACATTTGATAAAACGGGTTTTTGAGTTTCTACATGTTATAATAAACCGTTGTTGGTAACGATTTAAAATTATTTTAATATCAATTATTTCCTATAAGTCATTTACCCTAGTTGTCTAATTTCATTGTTCGTTTCTTTTGTTTTAATAACAATTGTTTGTGCTTGTGTCAAGGCAGTGTACACTTTAAAAGGTTTCACATAGTTTAAGGAAAAGTACGATAAGCCAGCCAACCTGTCTCCTGCCAAGCAACTGAAACAAATAATTATACAGGTAGGTAAAAAATGTTTTATTTTCAATATCTGAGATTAACTTGCATATCTAAGACAGAAAATAGTCATGAGGATTCCCTTACTTGCAGTTGTTTGTTTGTGTGTGATTATAAATAATAGTAATTTTGAATAATAAAATAATAAAGTCTACTTGATATTTCACTATAATTTAGCCTATACATTAGCATATTTATTATAGCATAATTAATAAATGTATAAATAAAATAAATTAACTTATCTGTATATTCTCAGTGAGATCTATGTCAAGTGGGAATTCCCTCTTTTCTTTAACACTCAGGTGGGCTTTTTAATGTATTTTTTGTTATGTGTCTGAATACTTACCTTTTTCACACACCATTGTTATACTTTTAGTTGACTTTGAACAATTAGAGTTAACAGACATATATATTCAATCGTAGTTTAGCAGATTTAAACCTATCCCTATTATAGAGTATTTTGTGATCTTTCGTGTTGTTTTACTGGTTTCCATGAATTTTTGTTTTTAGTTAACATGAAAAATTAGAAATACAATAAGCTTGTATTATGAATTTAATATAGAATCTATGAGCGAAAATGTCTGAGAGGATTTTGATGTTGAGGAATATTCAAGGTGTCAGAGAGTGCGCACATTCGTGTGTTGTTGCATTACTAATCGCAACTGAGAATATCATGGTATTTTAAATTATTTATTCAATAATTTTACTTGCTTTTGTGACTGTTTAATATATTAATGCATAAAATGAATAGCAAGGAGTTTTGATTTACTATTCGACTACCTTATATTTCTAATACCAAGGAAACAAAAAAAAAGGAACTGAAATTGAGGAATCTGCAGGATGTGTCATTATGTGGCTATTTTCTTGCGTGTCACACAGTTTATGACCAATGTAAACATATTTGTTAACAATCAACTCCATGGAATGAGATATGCACCACTACCGAAATTAGTGCTGAAGTCAATAGATTAGTACGCTTTAGATATCGTGTATAGTGATGGAAAGGAAATTTTTCCAGCTCCACTTGTGATAGACTTTGCTAAAGCTCAGCCAATTGATGGCTTATGATTTTTTCATATATAAGTACAATACACAAAACAGCGTTGAGAGTGTTAAAATCTTCCATTGGCGGAGGTGGAATCCATATTTGTATATTTCTTTATACCATGATACTCAATTTTAGGTTTTATTATATATATATATATATATATATATATATCAGTTTTGAACCGAAAGCATGAAAGTCCATAGTTATTTACATGTAGTTTTTGCAAGTTAAATTAAATATCAAGAAGAAATTGAAAGTTTAGTAATTGTTCTATCCTAATTACTAGAGAGTTGATTATTTTTTACTTTTAGGACGCATTACGAGAATAATGGCTTTCATCAATTATATTGGCACAGAATTTATTCACTGTCAAACCAGGAGTGCTGTCATTGAAAGCTTTATTTAGCTATAGCAGTGTAGACAATGAATTAAGAATAATAAATGGTACTATGAATCCATCTCGTTAGATAGCAACTGTAAAGAATTTGATTTCTTAGAAAAGCCAGCCATGATTAAGACTTGAATCGATAAGATAATATCATTAATAAGCCTGTCATACGTGTAATGCGAAGTGTAATCCCAATTGACTGATGAAGCGTTTCCGTCACAGCCCTTATCCCAGATCTAGCCTTGGCAGTGATCTTACATGGCTCGGACGGCTTGTGCAGTTAGTTGTTGGTACTTTGGTATTATCACAGGGCATTATGTCCCTATCTAGTACTTGTATTACGCGATATAAGTAGGTTTAGATTAGGTCATCATAAATGTGTTACTAGTAGGAGGTACCAAAGTTAAAGTTAACTTTTACGTGCGCTCAAGTGATCTGAACTTGAAGTTGGGTACTATCTGGAGAGAAGTACGGGAAGGCTCCACCGAAGCCTGCATTGATGGCCAGGGGCATTTCCGATCAGTACTTTCCCGACCTAAGATCGCGTGCCAGATCGTCCAACGTGATCTGAAGTCGGTACCTCGCACTTCTGGCGAAAGAAGAAAAACATCCCTCGAGATAGTACCTACATTCAAAATGAGATCACGTGAGCGCTCGTAAAGGTTGACTTTAACCTTTTATATGTATTTATAATGTGTACGTATGTGTTTACCAACTTATACAGCGTAATAACAACTAGTAGATAGGGACTGAGTGGCCTCCATAATATCAAAGTACCCAGTTGTTCGCACACGCCGTTCGCAACATTCACATCTAGCACTGAATTCATACCTCCCGCATAGATTTACAATTCTTTGGCAAGAGGACTGTCGCTGAAGTTTCCTCATCGATAGTAGATGAAAGGCATTCTTCAAACTTCCCGAGACAAATTCGCATGTTTAGATTGATACTTTATAAAATGCATGTGCGTTAAAATCGAGGTGGAGGTGATTCCCGGTGGTGTACACATTCATTTCTAGTGAATGTGGCGTATCATTAATATCATTGCTGTTTGAAGAAACAGTAAAATTAATAGGACCTTGGCAGAGGAATCGTAATGATGACAAGCAACGATAGTAAGAAAGAGATACGATTGGTATTGGATTAGTATGCATAAAGAACAGGCGACATGGAGAAGTTGGTTTCAAATTAATTTATAACACAAAAACCGATGACATGGAGGATATTAGAGCATCATGCAAGAAATTTAGTTCCGTGAAATTGTAAATCACAAGGTCAGAAATTGAATTGAACTGTAAAAGAATTTTATCCAAAATAATTGCTTGAACTCCTCACTCTGCTATCCCGTTGTACAGTACAGTTTGAAACCAATAACCAAGATTCGCGGGTGAGAGAAATGCGACTTTACAGTGTCGGTTACACAGTTCTGCTACGATGGGTGAATACGCTACCGCAGAGGTTCGGGCTGCAGCATCCAGCAGACCAGTCGGGCGGATGTGAATGGACTCTGCGGTGGCCGCGGACCCGGAGGTTAGTGCCGGGCGGTCTGTAGTCGCCGCGGGCGAATGCGGGTTGGCGGGCGGGGGAAGATTATACATGTTCAAGGTCACGCCAGGTAACGGTCAGGAAGGAACAGGTCCTGAGCGCGAGTGGAGGAGAGCGATCTTCTCGTCTCATCTCACACCGAAACAGCCGAAGTTCACCCCACCAGGAGTGCCAACCTCTGCTACGGAAAACGGAGCAAGCAGTAGTCTTCATGAAATCCGCTTTGGAGTTCATCAGCGCTGGATTCTGGAGTCATTTCATTTCCAGAAGAAAAGAAATGGTTCTTCAGAGAGACGAAAAGAAAGGTTTTCAAGAGTTCTACTATTGGTTGCACTTATTCGTGGTAGACATCGAATGTAGTAGATAGCTTCTTTTCAGTAGGTGATAATATTATTAAAATAAAGCTTGTTTCCTTACTTCGTTTAACGTTTAACATTTTTTTAGAAGTACTAATTGATATGAAGGTTTAGGTTTTGGGAAAGGTTTACTAAAAGTTCGTATATTTTTAATTACACATCCTTTTATTACATTCTTGGAGTGGATTTTAATTTTGTAATACTTATGAGGAACGTCAATTAAATATGACCTTGGGTTATTATGGCAGTTATCTTAAAAAAAGTATTCGTTAGTCTATTGTGATAACAATAATGTGCAATATTCCAAACAAAAATGTCAAGTGATGAGGTTTAGTATCAATATTTAAATAGGCAATTTGAGTCAGCAATCCGAAAACAATATTGATCTTAGTATCAATCAATATTTATGAAGTTTGTAGCCGAGACCTTTTCTGTGAAAAAGGCAAAAGCCGAGATGTACTCAGTATATTCGTTAGGTTTTTTTCTTAAATGTGTCTATGTAACTATGACTAATGCCTGGCGTAGCTAGCAATGGTGAGAAGGATTGATTCAATGCGAATGTTGAGTTCAGCTCTATTTTACCTTCCTCTTTGTTCAGCGTCTGAAATCTGGAGCCGTCACAGATATAGATAGCTCTTGGAATATGCGACCCGCGTATGTCTGAAAAGACCTAAAAGTCCAAGTCGGCGACGAAGAAGCTCAAAATGAACTCATGCATCGATCGACATCAGAGACACCTAAACTACAAAATCAAGTGTAATCTAGATGGAGATGTGTTCTAATTGTCTCCAGGTGCACAATTGAGTCCAGTACGACGTTTTAGAGATGAACCCAAAGCACGGCATAGCAATCTGGATTCCTACACATAATTTAGATATGGTGGGAGGGATTAGTTTAATGCGAATGATGAGTTCAGCTCAATTTCACCTTCCAAGCGTCTGTAATATGTTAATGAATCATGATCAAGTAATGTGTTTTATGGCTTATGATTATGTTTCTACTAAAAAGGTTTACACACCTATGTAATTAACTTCTTTTGTCATATTGTGATGTGGTATATAACTCAATTAATACATCAGTGACTAGTGTAACATTTACAGCTCTTAATTGTGTTCTTGTTTATATCTTATCAACACTTAAAACTCTACTGTACCAGTTCAGTATAAAAGACGCTTCCTCGCTGAAACTGTTGCAGCACTCGATTATCTAAGTTCTACAACTCCTAGAAGACGGTAACCTCTGATCATGCCGAGGCAGGCTCAGCCGAGAGCGGAAATATACGGCGCCTCGTCGGAAATAGCCGAGCTGGGAATGCGGAAACAGTTATCCGCACGAATCGCACTCTCATCTGGCACTGTCAAGTGTGTCCGCGTCCATGTGGGTGGACGGAAGGTCCGGACTGACTGGGCTTGGCCGCCGAGCTCCTCCATACTACATAGACAATCATTGTCTGAATGCTAATCAGTTGGCCATTGTTGTTGTCGGATCAGTGATTGTGTTCGACACTGAGGCCGTCTACAGTCATCTGCCACGTGTCAGTTTGTACAAACCAAGATAACTAACATTGTTGGATGAGTGGAAAAAAAAATGTAGTTTTAATTAATTTATTGTCATCAGTTTTATCTCCGTTTATAGGAACTTCCTTACACAACTGTTGGATAGGCCATAGTCAAATTTCTTTATTGATGTGACAACACGTATTTTGTGATAACTATGTCACTCAGCAAGACAAAGCGTGAGACTCACCCCCAATCAGACATAAGTCTTAACATTTATTTCTCCCAGTTGTTAACGAGAAATTCCCCCACCGAGTAGAAGGCAGCAAAAGACAATTTACGTTTTAACTGGGCTTTGAACGCCTTCGCCTTTCAGAGATTCAGGGATAATCTTGCCCTAAGATAGCAAGCGTGTAAAAAGTTATTCCTGCATTTAGTATCCTTATCGTCAGTGTGTACGTCTTGCTCTCGTATGAAACTACTTTTCACATCTTTATTGTTTTTAATTCACTTGTCTATTTTAACTCTGCTAAAGAACGTAAACACGATGTGAAACTTTTATTGAATAAAGGAATAAATTAGTAAATCTTGTTCTAAGATTCTGCTTCAAAACTGAAATCTATATGTTTGTAGTTTTTCGTATTTAGGCAATACTAGGACAAAGGGAGACACTAAAGGACATTTTGTCTCTCCATATACTTTTCCTGCTGAGATACTTCACTTAGATGTTGCGCGGAACAAACAAAGAATTCCTTACTCGACAATTATTTATTCAGCATTTCAAACACGGATTGATGACGATAAAGGTCCGTGTAGCATCATAAAGGAACTTTGTTAGCCCATAGTCCCAATATTGGAGTAGAAACCTTCAGAAAATAGCCGGCGCGGGGTGGCTTTGAAGTTCTCAAATTCTTGGGTTTATACGCGTTAATAATGCTGAGCTACGACCAAGATTTTCGAAATAACGTATTTACAGAAGTATTTTATGAGATTGGCGAATGCTCTGTTTTGTGATAAACCTTTTTTGCACTTTTCGACGATTCTTCATATGGAATGCGTTAAGAGTTCTTCGAGTTGAATTCCCAGCGTAGAATGCAATACTAGAATGTCCTCAAGGTGTGACGAGCGACAGACAAGAAGCGACATGACGCGACAAGTGGTCACTGGCCAGCCGAACTCGGACACAACGGTACCCCTCAGTCAGAGCGACCAGGTGATGGAGCGAAGTGTGTCGCCTACAGACCCATATCCATCCTGCTCGCTTGACACGGAGCTCCGCAGTACCGCTGCTGAGGAAGTGAAAGTCCTGCGTGTTGCAGGAGAATTGCATATTGCAAGAGTACTCATCATCATCACGCAAGTGTTTTCGGGTAATGTGCGCGGAGTGGACAATTCTCGGTGTCGATATTAACTGAAGAAGAAAGCCTGAAATGATGCCGCCTGATGACGACGAAATCATCATTTTTTTTTTTCATAATAACGCATCCAAACAAATAAAGCACCACAAAAGATTTTGATTTATCACCTTTGTTTTGATAGTCCTGCACCAGTAACAACAACAGGAATCGGTAAATACTACACAACTTTACGTATTTGATTTGCAGTTCTTAGGCATACACCATCTTCAGCCGAAATAGACTTCAAGAAGGCCAAAGTATTCCTAAGTACAATTTATTGTTTTACCAATGTTTTACAGAAGAGAAAACTTGATGGTGGTATTTGTTTTATTTTGTAATGATTACATCTTGAATGATGTTTAATCATCTTTATTTTAGACCGAACACTAAACAAGACTTGAATTTCCCGTGACTCATTAATGACTCGGAAGTACTCGCAGGTATTAAACGAGTCCGCGACTTCTCTGAACTTGGTGGAGGTCGAATATTAATGAGTCAGGCAGCCCATTTATGGCTCACAGAGAACTCGTCGGACTATCAAATAGCTGTGACCTTCTGGTCAGTTTATTTTTGTCTCGATACATTGTCTTCAATATGCTGCAGCCTTGGTGTTTGCAAATCACCGGGCAGTGTTCATTCAGCGAAATACTATTTTTTGGGACTATAATTTTATGTGCAAAGTTATGTTTAAATGGACACAGTATAAAGAGTCGTAAACAAAACAGTTGACGAAATTCTCAGCAAGCGATGAATCACGAGTTTAGCAGCCTCCTCCCACCGCACGGAAGACGTTCGTGACTGGATGGTCCAGGGTCGAGAACAGAAGGAAGAGGACGCGCTGTTTCTTGTTATGGGAAAGAAACCCAAGCATCCGATGGCCTTGGATCGCTAACTCGAAATACGACCGAACTGCGCGATTTGACTCGCTCCACTGGCGGCCAATTTCTGCGGAATTAATTTTTAGTGCCGTCAGTTCGGTGTTCTCGGAAGAAATACGAGGTCGCCGACCGAACGATTGACCGAACAAAGGTCCAACTCGATGGCTTTTTAATTGGTGCGATACCAAGTCTACACTAACAACATCGATTGCAATGACTGGTTATCGACGGATGTGTTAGCATATCCTTGAATGGTCAATCGATTATTTTGTTCACCCTATTGTTTTTATCAAATTACCGATGTAATCAGACCATTCGGATCTCATGTACGCAAGTTGAACAATTCGGGTAACATTTAATTTGTGTTATTTATATTTGACAAGTGTTCATACATAAATATTTGGGAGAGAAGGGCTTGCCGCTATGATAATTATGCTTTCGTCACTGTTAATGCGATTATCACATGTTTTAAAGGAACGACCAACTCGGAGAAACATCGTCGAATCTGGTTCTCGGCCCTAAGATTGGGGAACTGTCTTTTGACCTTTAGTCTACATTTTGGCAGTTATGGAACAGCTTCGGCCCGTGTGCAGATGTGGTAGTTTTACATTAGACGTTATCTGCACCATTGACATTTCCAACTGAAGACATACAAAATACGCATTTTACGGGTAACAAAGTGATGGCTTGGTAACTACTTGAACTTGGTCGTTTGGAAAAATCGTCAGAACCCTCAAGTTGCCATACTTCAGTTTCTAATGCAAGACTTCTTTCATCTGTGACCAAGACATGTTAAAATGACTAAATGTAATCTAGGGGGTTATCCAATCTCTGAATACTACTGATTCACCTTTGATTCTGTTTGAATTTGCTTGTAGTACAGGGAAACGGTCGGGCCATATAGTCACATCTATATTGTACTATATTGTCTCCTGTGGAATTTAGGCGGCGGGTGAAACCCACTCTGTCATATTTGTATGCCGGCTGTACTTTTGGCAACAGCCGCGCCAGAAGCATCCGGCCTACAGCGGCGTACATAGCGACGCGTACCCGCTTTGGTAAACTCCCAACTGCCGGCCACCTATTGACAACCCGGTCCGGCCGTCTCCGCCATTAATGGATTCCTCGAGGAACCGCTCGGCCTTGATGAGCGATGTTGTACGCTCGTCACGCACTCCTCACGCACCTCGGACGGCGGACGCTCGGACCATATCTGGGTTACTCCTTCCGTCCGTCATCACGTAACGGAGCTGCATCTCATCTTGGGGCCGGCGCCGACTCAAGGCTTCGACCACAGGGCGACTCCTTGAATGTGGAGGAACCGTGGACTGAGAGGATACCAGCAGAGAGTTGCATAAGTGCAGTCATAAGCTGGGAGCATATATCCTGTAGCGATCTCTACCATATTTACATCTAGATGGATTTTAATGTTCCTTTCGCCAGTAGGATCTTAAATTTCTAGGCTGGTGACGTCGTGTGCTAATGGTCCTGGGCGCTCGTTTACATGCACCTCCTTGCCTGTGAAAGACTCCAATGCTTTTGGAAACCATATTAATATTTGATTATCATCTCTGCAGCTTGGACATTCCAGCCCGTTGGAACTTGTTGGCCAAATGGAAACGTTTGTGGAACTACAAACTTCAATCCCGTAGTAGCTCTACGTCTTGCAGTGTCTGAGATCTGTCTATAAGTGAGACTGCCGTGTACATTAGAATTCTTGTTTCTGCAAGATCGTCGGCCCCTTTAGGCCGCACTCCCCTTGTGGCAATTGACCTAAAGAAGCACAAAGCCATTGGGATGTCCTTTTTGCGAACTATTGAATTTTGGCAGGCTGACCTTGGGAAAATACAGACCTCTAGGATTCCTTGACGACTGCATTTTATGAACTGTGAAAGATAGGTTTATAAGACACTAATTAGATGCAGATTCGAGATGCTGACAGTTGGAAAATTACGACATGTATATGAAATCGGGAGTGCCGATGGCCGAGTGGTTTAAGACGTTGGACTTCGAGTCTGAGTTAGAGATAGCGCAGGTTCGAATCCTGTCTGTGACCGTTGCAGTTTTTATCAGTACCATCGATCTTGTACTGTATCGACTCTCCCCCTTATTCTGTTTGATAAGATCCTCGCACATGCCAGTGGCCCATGAGGACGGACAGAATAAGGCTTAAAAGGGGATCGGTTATAAATAGAGAAAACCCCGAATTTATTTGAAAATGTAAGATAGGGCGCTCTGGTTAAGAAATCATAGGACATGATCGAGTGTTATGGATATGTAAGGAAGTAAGAAAATATTGTAAATATACAACTGATTTATTTGAAAAGCTGAGAAGATTACAAGGTGGTCTGATTGTCGTCTGCAACATTTTGCAACTTGTTCATTTCTAATTCTAGGATGTTACCAACCAAAACTACATGTTTAAATGTGAAAAATTTGAAAATTGAACTCTCTGGCGTATGTTTGTTGGAGGGATTCATGTATGTATGTGATCGTAAAGGCGAGGTCTCGTGTATTTCATATGCTCTAGCTCTACAGTGCTCTGAAACTCGGTGAAAGTTCATATTTTTGAAGAACTTTTAGGTTGTATTCTTCAGTAATTGTTCCGTAAAATGTTTAATTCTACAGGACACAACAGTCGTAAAAGTAGGGTTTACCATCAGAAATTATCTAGTGGTAGTCTGATCTTAGGCTAACCGAACAACACTATCGCAGCGGTGGCAATTAAATTCTAGATTGTGTTTTCAGTGATATTTTCCTAAAGAGATGCACTCCTGTGGCTTTAAAATTGAAGTTTCATGGTTTTACGTCCCCTGGTATAGAGTATAGAGTGGTTTAAGACTCAATACAAGACATTCATAGTGTACATTAAGATTCTTCCGTGAACAGTCCTAAAAGTGAGATTTCACGGATATCGTGTTTAGCGTGTTGCGGCACGCTAGTGTACGAAGCCGAGCGTTAACTGCGGTATCCAGTGCACATCTAATACCGCACTTTCCCTGGCTCCGGTCGGCCGAGGTCGCCCAAAAATTGACAAACGACCGCACTTTCTCCGAGGTCGAGGAAGACCGGTGGCGGTAGCGGTGACGGCGGTGTGAAACCGTTATCTGTGGACAAACGCGCGCCGGTGTCCGGGCCCAGGACCACAACAGGTACTCGTTACTCGTACTCGTTATAGCCACTGTGGGCTACGTCACTTTCAGCGGGAAAGCGATGTCGAGTCATACTCGTAGTTGATTAGCCATCAGGCAGCCAGACCCTTTCTGCCCGGAGTGCACTGCAGGTCCCATTTATGTCTCAAGGATGTTTCTGAGAGTTCCATAGCTCGAAATAAAACTTTTGTTACTATACCTCCCTATCTAATAGGAGATCATATAATCCTTGATATGAATAATGAAGATAAATGTTTCTGGGGGGGGGAGTTCCATAGCCCAAAATAAAACTGATATTACTGTGCCTTCCTCTTTTATTGGAACTTTAAGGAGATCATAAAATACTTTATATGAATAATTAAGATAAATGTTTCGCCAACAATAGAAACGAGGTAATTAGTAGTTGGAATAAAATTGTGCCAGGTTGGAATGCATGCGTTAAATATTAAAACAACTACCGTTTTTGTTGTTATTTCTACTCTCTGACACTTCTTAATACCACTGCTATTGTGTAGCATTAACGATTTTTTTAATAGATTTATGACATACAATATTACCCTTTGACGTGTAATTTTCAATAGCTGACACAATTTTGAACAATGTGATATTTCTGTGGGTTATTCAGAAAATCTCAAACGTAGCAGTAGGTACTCCATCGTTTAAACCTTCATAAAGTGTACACTTCATAAATGAAAATGATCGGCCTGCGTATGGAATGTTTCCTTTTGTTCAACAATTTAATATTGTTGTTATTAAATTAACATGTTTTTCCAGATTGTTCATATTTTTTAGTCGTCTAAATGCTGTTTATTCAACAATGTCAATAAATGTGTGTACATGATAAAAACATCAGAGGAACTAAAGTAGTGCATTGGGGAACTCCTTGTTTGTTACAAAAGCATTCCACTTGTGTGAAACGTATAAAGGTAAACAAAAAATTGTTACAATATCTTTTTTAAATAGGCGGAACAGGAAATCGTTAAACTGAAACGTCAAACCAGTTAATATACAAACCGGCCCGATTGAAAACTAATAAATGGCCTGAAAAACGATAGGCACAATTTGTAAACATGATAGAAGTTCAAATTTATATTTAAATAAAAAAAAAACACACACAGTTAAAATTAAAGAAATCAAAGAGATAAGTTGTAAAAAAATTTTGAAAATAAATAGAACTGGTAAAGGGAAGAGTGTATCTGAGATTTCCTTTTTTTCTCTTAGGACAAGAAGCGTATAAATTGCACTTAGTCCTATAGCACCTTAGCGCTGCTTCCGGAGTGACAGGATATTCATTATGGGTAATGTTAGGGAATAGGGGCCGTGCTGCCTCCTATCGAGATCCATGAGGAAGAATTAGGGCACTAATCTCAAAGTCATGTTCCCCCAGAAGAAGGGGAGGCAAACTCTGAACCAGCCTCCCCAGTCAAAGCAGGCAGGGGTGGCACACCTTTGTTGAGGCTAGCAAGAAACTCTGAGGTTAGGGAACAAACCCCACCAACTCCAACAGTCATCTAGACTAGACCTATCGAAATGCCCTTGCATCCCAGAATATGGATTTTTGCGGTCAGTGATGTGCCGCTCCTGGACATCCATAAGGTTGCCCAAATTTAAGTGATACATTGGTTTTCGCTGTGCCCAATGGTAGGTTCAACCGGAAGGTATAAACCAGCCAGCCAGAGGTTTTCCCTGCTGGGTATAGATTTATTTTTAAACTGTGAAGTAATTATTCATTAGTCAAAAATCTATTAAATATTCATATCGGTGGGTGTTACTTTGTTTTCAGTCAAAGATTTGCTATTTTAACCCATACTTGTAGTCTAAAAATAATGAATCCCATGTACGGGAACAATTGCGCGTTTCGATCGTGTGGCACTTGAGATTCCCCGTGAGTCTGATAACAGTGATAACAATAATGTAAGGTCAAGTGTGTTGGGGCGCCGCGACTCGCGCCAGTCGGAGTCGAGCTAGCAGCGCGCGGTTACTTGTGTCAGTGGGTAAGCAGTCACTAGTTCAGTGTGTTTAACTTCACATGTACAGCTCGAGTTTTGTACCTTTAAACCGGATTTAAGACTGTTTAAACAGTAGGTTATAAAAAGCAAAATTTCATAGTGTATTCATAAGACATTTTTCAAGGTTGTAAGCATAAGTACATTTTTTTGTTTCGAAGGTGTATTTCTCAATATAAGCACAACATTAGGCGGTACACAAATAAAATTGCCAGTGGTATATACTGGGTATATAAAAAACACGGAGTTCCCCAATGCACCACTTTAGTTCTCTACTGTTTTATCATGTACATAAATTTTTTACTCAATAATGTCAAGAAAAGTTATGTACATGATAAAAACAGCAGATGATCTAAGGTGGTGCATTGGGGAACTCCTTATTTTATTTGTTATTTTGTTTTTACTGGAAGGATACAAATTTAACTACTGTAAATGAAAATTTTTTAGTAATAGGCTTTTATACTTTAACGATTGATCTCTAGTGACCACGATTTTATTACTTCTACTTAAGACACTGTTTAAACAGTAGGTTTAAAAAAGCAAAATGTCAATTCAGCATAATGTATTCATAGAAAATTTTTCAAGATTGCATATAGCATAAGCAGATGTTTTATTTAGAACGTGTATTTCTCGATATACGCATTATTAGTCAGTACGCAAATTAAATTGCCTGTGGGTTATTCTTTTGTATATATATATATATATATATATATATATATATATATATATATATATATATATTTCTTTTTTTTTCTGGAAATTGTTTAAAGAAATCATAACATTCTTGGATGTAGATGTTTTTATTAGGCCTGGATATCTCAAAACAAAATTCATATTAAATACACTAACACAATGGTTTATCTACATTTGAACAGCTGCCATCCTGTACATGTCAAAAATTCGGTACCAAAGGGTTTTGTCAGTTAGGGCCAAAAATTATGTACTGAATGTGCAGATTTTCAAAAATATCTACAAAAACTTGGAAATGCATATGTCAAAAGAAAATATTCTTTAAAATTAAAAAAATAATCAAATTAAACACTCATGTTCATAAAACCCACAAAAGTTATGATGTTAAATTTATAACAAAATATTGCCCTGGTTTATTATAAAACAAATAATATTCTAACAACGGCACACAAAATTCTTGAATCATCACCAATAACAAAAAATTTATTTTCAAAACCATTTAGGCTAGTGTTTAGTAGGTAGAAATACTAAAACCTTCTGGTACGGTCCAAATTGTCACCTACTAAAATTCAAAATTAAGAAAGAAGAAAAATTGTGTCAACCCTGTAAAGACAAACGATGCAAAATTATAAAATCGTCCAATTCTTTTAATAGTAGTAAAACAATGAAGACTTAGGAGAAATTAATTGTAAATGTAAAAATGTAATTTATCAGTTAACATGTAAAAATTGTGCAGTGGATTATGTTGGATTGACAACAAACCCATTGCACATTAGAATGTATAATCATCGTCTATAAAACAGGATGAAAAAATTGGTTTACCCACACGCATTAGGCCATCAACAAAATTTTGAACAATGTTACTCACTGAAAGGTACTTGCAAAGTAGGCAAAGAGGGGGGAGGGTGGTGTTGGCCCTTTAGTAGAAACGCTCTCATTTAAGAGTTTGTCATAAAATAATGTTGGAAAGTAATTTTATAATTTATACAATATAATATTTGTACGTAATATATCGGTTTTAGATTTTTTTTCAGTCGTCTAAATGCTTTTTACTCAACAATGTCAAGAAATATAAATACATGATAAAAAAACAGAGGAACTAAAGTGGTGCATTGGGGAACTCCTTGTTTGTTATTTTATTTGTTGCTGGAAGGATACTACCTTAAATAAAAATCTTTTAGTAATAGAATTTGATACTTTGACAATACATCTCTAGTGACTACGATTTTATTAAATTTCTACTTGACATTGCCATGAAAACAATACAAGAATTTTCAAAGACTCGCCATTTATATAACGCATTAGTTATAAATCAAAGATTAAAGAAATTATTAGTCGTTGTTGGGAAATGCTAATAGAATTTAATGAGGTACGGTGAATGCATCTGACTAATATTGTTTACGACGATGGCTGAACTGATAATGTATGATATACACAATCTCAACATTAAGTAGTTTAATTAATCACACGAAAAGTAATATTTTAAATACTGTATAACTTGTACTGACAATAATGGCTTTGTACCTATATAGTCAATTGACTACTAAGTCCTGTGTAGTCGAGTGGAGGAAGTATGCATTACAATAAACAGATGTTTGGTGGCCTTGATAGCGAACAGCTGTGGGTAGGGACCTTGTATCGTGACGTCATCAATGTTTGGTCAATCAGCGTACCTTAGAGTCAGACGATCTTGGTCCGGGTCTCCGAGAGTCGAAGGTCGTTTTAGGTAATCTTGGATGAAGTTTAGTCATGCAGTTATGTCGTCATGTTGGTTTTCAGGTCGATGTCCTGATTTTAAAAGGTCCGGTTGAGAAATTTTATTTCAGGGTTTCAAAAGAACTTTTTTCTGCGATGTAACCAACACAAGTAAGATACATGGTTTTCCAAGTGCAACTAAATTGGTGCAGGTATTTTCCAGGGTTGTATTTCATCACTACGTTTCGAAACCTGTGTACTTATTTCTTCCTCAGGTGGAAAAGCCATGCCAAGACATCATCGTACGTAATAGCTGTGACACTTAAGGGCCAGGAAATGCAATACAGGAATAAAAGTTATTCTTTGTTTTTGTATAAAGAGCCTCAACTCATTGCAGCTTAGAAGCTTTTGAAATGTAGTTTCTTTAAGGAACTTATCGCGTTTATTTGTATCATAATTTGGGAAGGGTTGATTAAATCCGAATGTTGAGTTTAGCTCAATTTTAGCTTCCGCTCAGTGCAGAGTCACAGACCTGACTCGTGGAATCTGGAGACCACATCGGTCTGAAGAGATCTCAAAAAGTCGCCGACGTCCTAAACGAACTCCAGACATCGTTTCGATATCAGAGCCATCCAGTGTCTTCGTCGCCGACCTTCTTTGGATCTCTTCAGACCGACGCGACTTGGATGCCAGAATCCAGGAGTCAGGTCTGTGACTGCGTCGTACTCAGACGTTGCACTGAGCGGAAAGTGAAATAGAGCCAAACTCAACATTCGTTTGGAATTAATCGTTAGGCAAAACTCTTTCGCAATGCTGCCATTTAAAAAATACAAGAAGTGAAAGCTTCAAATGTTTTATCGCAGTCAGAAAATTGAACAAGTCACTATTCAAAACCTACGCAGCGGCGGTTAATCGACGCTGGGAAAGAACGCGTAGGCGCTAACCCAACACAACCTAACCCAACCCACGACGACCTGACCCTTTGTTGAGTCAGCGCTAATGATCGACGGGATATCGTGCATTAAGCATGGGCGTGGTCCCCGGCTCAGAGCGTGGGCATGTTCTATCATAACCTGGGCGACGTTGGCCGGGACTGGCGGTGGCGGAGACGCGGAGGTGACGGCTCTCAGCAGGACAGACTCAGAAGAGGTTGCAGGCGAGATGGGCGATGCGATAAACTTTGTGATGGATGGATGGCGCGTGGGCAGGGAGGAGGCGGTGATTGGTCGGAGCGTTGTCTTCGAGGACTATGATTAATGAGGAGACAGATTAGGTGCTTGAAATTGAACATTGAAAAGTGACAAGGGATTTTGCAGGCTTGATTTGTTCCCTTAACTAACCCAAGCAGTGTTTATTGTGTGTATCAAATAATTCATTCACACGTATATTTTACTAATAGGAAGTCAACATTACGGATATGACATCAAAATATTTTTTAAAGGAAAGGAATTGGTATATATAGGGTTAAAAATTTGTTACGGTCTACTCTAATGTCTGAACACACATTGATCACTTCTGGCTGGTTTATACCTTCCAGTTGAACCTACCACTGGGCACAGAAAAAACAGATGTGTCACTTAAATCTGGGCAACCCTATGGATGTCCAGGAGTGGCATATCACTAAGCTCAAATGTCGAGATTCTGGGGTGCAAGGGCAATTAGATAGGTCTAGTCTACTGCGGGAGATGACTGTTGGAGTAGGTGGGGTTCGTTCCCTAAATATCAGAGGTTTTTGCTAGCCACAACAAGGGTATGCCACCCCCTGCCTGCTTTGACTGGAGAGGCTGGTTCAGAGCTGGCCTCCTCCTTCTTCCTGGGGGAGATGACTTTGGGATTAGTGCCCTAATTCTTCCTCATGGATCTCGATAGTAGGCGGCCCTACTCCCTGACCTTACCCATCCTGAATATCCTGTCACTCCGGAAGCAGCGCTAAGGTTCTTACAGGTCTAAATGCAATTTATAAGCTTCTTGTCCTAAGAGAAAAAATGTCTGAACACTCCTTGTCTGCCTGTTTCAAAATAACTGAATATTAGTAAAATCTCAAATCTTACTTTACGAATCATCACATAATTGATTCGAAGGAAAAGCGTAGACTACCGTTTCCGGAATGAGGAAGAGATGGCGTAGTTATGTTACGGCTTTAACCATGTTATATTATGCATGTGTATGATTGTTCAACGTGTGCGATAAGAACCAATACACAAAGACAAAGAAACCTTCGTGGCTTGAGTATACACTTTGAAAGTCATACACGACTGTTCAAGGAAATACTTTCAGGTGTTAAAAACAAGACTGAGAACGGAAATAGCCTTATATGTAACGATCAGAGATGCAATCACCGCTTGGTCCAGACCCGGTAACCTTGTGGCGCCATACTTGTGCACACGGTGTCGCCAGCTTGAGTATGCCAACTTGCAAAACTCAAGCTGTCTATTCTTGGAAATTGAGCGAGAGTTTTAAAATCCACCTTTCTGCTCGCATTTGTTCACAACGTTGCAGTATCTACCTCTTTGGCACTTGACTTCCGGTCAAGAAGATGCAGTTTGTTTTTTTACTTTTTACAAAATTATCATCTGTGTTGATCGTATTAATCAAAGTTGGAAATAAAAAGAACACATAATTTAAACTGATTACAGCTTACAGCTGAACAATATATCAAGGTACAATCACTCATCTGTACTTTTGTGAAATGGGAACAACATTGTATATGAAGTTTGAAATATCAATTACTCATTTCCGTGTGATTTATGGTGTCATTATTTTCTCTACAAACAAGAATGTTTATACATACACGACTTGCATATAGTATGTATGGACTTATGACTTATAAATGTTACACGGCGTATCCTTTTAACATAAATCTTTTTCTTCTTTTGACATATATTTCCCTTTCTTTTAATATAAGTACAGTAGATGTAATTTAAATTCCTTAAAAACTAAAATAAATTGTTGTTTTAAGTGTGATTTTGAAAAAAATGCCCACTGAAACAACTTAAAAAATTAGTTCTAATAGGAGTGCCGATGGCCGAGCGGTCTAAGTCGTTGGACTTTGGGTCTGAGTTAGAGATAGCGCAGGTTCAAATCCTGTCTGTGACCGTTTAATTTTTTATCAGTACAATCAACCTTGTACTGTATCGACTCTCCCCTTTATTCTGTTTGATAAGATCCTCGCACAGGCTAGTGGCCCATGAGGACGGACAGAATAAGGCTTAAAAGGGGATTCGCCTCTCCTTTAAAAAAAAAAATCAGTTTTAGATTTTGGGTTTGAAGTCGCTGGCTCACAGCTCACAAATCCCTCGACTGAAGGAGCTTTAGTGCCAAATAAACACAGTTTTTCTTTTCTTCAAATTGTTCCCATATCGTAATTAGAGGTACAGGTGGCTTATAGAGAATGTCTGTCAGGGCTTAACTTTAGTAATGCTAGCCTTTCTCGTAGTCGACTACACCACCAAGCTACAAATGTTCCTAATGGTATACTTTGACATTTAGCTCAATTTCTCTCCATCTGATGTAGTACATGTCATCATTCAACGTAAGAGTTTTCCATATGGCCATCTGTTCCGTCTTTGGATCGGCACAATTTACCTGCGAATTACCGCCCATCTTCCATGTCTTCCACTTCTCGAACTTGATGATTGTTCAATCCCTCTAATCACCGGTCTCACCGCGCTAGTAGTTGCACGTCTCGAGGTCAACCTTGGCCCTGGAAGTAAGTCTTCTCCCGTGGTGGTCGGGCAGGGCGAGAATGTAGGGCACTCGGGTAACCCACGGTTCACATGGTACCGTACCGGAGCCAGTACACAATGCTATTGTCAAGTGCAGTACCGGTAATCAATGGCTGAGTCATTCCCATGGTGAATATTTTACAAGACACCGTTCAGTCAGGTTTCGGACTGATTCTGGGTCGTGTGGCAGATGTGGATTTTCAGGGTGTCTCTAGCAATTGGAAATGGAGTTGTAGGAATGTGAGTGCCTGCGTTTGTTGTTATTTTCCAATACTCCGACACGGTTTTCTTGAGTAGTGTTTCTTCCCATGGTGGTTCCTCCTAGAAACTCCTACCGCCTGACCTGGTAGATTCTCAAGCACCGGTTGCTTGCACCTCGGAACGTAACTTGCTCGGTAACGTGCCGGCCAAGTGGGTCGCCAGTAATCCTTCAATCACTCTAATCGGGTAGGCGGAATCAGTGCGAAATAGTGAAAGTTAGAAAACGAGATGTGGAGTTTTCGCCCAAATTAATACCTCTGTGCTCGTGGCTGCGCGGCGGTACGATTGTTACGACCCGGGCGAGGCCGGCGGGAAGACTTTCGTTGCGAGAAATCATCAATGGATCAAGTGCGGTGGTGGCGATTGGCGGATCTGTCCCGGATGAGTCAAGGGCTTGTCCCAGGCCCCGTCTTGACGACTTGTCCCTTGTTTTCTCCCACTTTCTACCGACATTCCTCGCCCATCCCGTCTCGTGCCGCCGCCGTACGCTCGCGTCTGCTGGTTGTCTTCTACGAATCAATGAGTGACCTCACATAGCGACAAGGAAAGTTTTACTGACAGGATTTCAGCTAGATACATCGAGGATATAAATATATGATTACAAGAAATTTGAAAATATTACAATGAAAATTCATAAATATGATTGTATAAAGTAAATCATATGCATTTCACAATTCACAACATTAAAAACTTAGGAACCAAATAAACACGTGGAGGAAGACTCGCCAATTACCGAGACACATAGGCTTGTAGTAAGTAATACAACACAATGCCAATAACCTTGATCTAACAGTGTTAAGAAGTGTCTCTTTCAGAAGAGCTGGCAAACATTTCTTCTGCCAACCTCTGTATCCACAGGATATATCGAGAACGTATTGAGGTATATATTTGAAATTTTGTACATTTTACTATCAGTTGCATCAGCTGGCAGTATTCGTATTCTTTTTTCGCAAATTATCTCAACAAACTAATGAAGCTATGAAATTTAATTTTTGCGCGCATTTTCATTGTGTCAAGTTCGATGATGGCGCATGTCTCTCCGTGGGACTTGTCTGGGTGTTAGCTAAGTCTATGTATAATGTGGGGAGATGTCTCTAGAATGAACTGAACGACGGTACATTTGAAATTTGTTTTACTTTGCTACTACTCAGGGGCCTGGAAAGTTCTTCTGTCTTTCCATATCTCGTATATATCAAGAACTGAATATAGAAAGCAATGAACGAATCTGGGTGTTAGCTAAGTCTATGTATAATGTGGGGAGATGTCTCTAGAATGAACTGAACGGTACATTTGAAATTTGTTTTACTTTGCTACTACTCAGGGGCCTGGAAAGTTCTTCTGTCTTTCCATATCTCGTTGGATATATCAAGAACGAATTGAGCTATGGACCTGAAACTCTGCATTTTACCTCGTTTATTCATAGACAGCATCGTGTGGGATGAAGGTGCATTTCCCTCTATGTGGTTTAGATAACTGGGGGTAGATATTTCTTTTGTTGTAGGGAAATGACCTGTGGTCACGACAATTTTAATGCAATTTCAGCAAACCCTTTATGCGATTCGTGGTTTTGGCTAACTCCCTCCTTGTTACGGATTTCTCCTTTTGAAGGCAAATTAGTTCGTGTCCGAGCAGCCTTGTTTGTGGTCACCGCCAATGCCGGAGTTCAGAATGAATGCAGTGACCGCCGCAGATCGCGACCAGGAGACCAGAGACAACGAGCTCCGCGGCTGCACTGTGGGTTATAATACCGCCTTGACACACTAACGCAAGGTGAGAGAACCTGTCTCGATCGAACGAAGGTGTGGCTCTCGTTAACAGCGTTTTCGTTTTTAAGCCGCGTTGACCAACAGTAACTGCCTTTCTAGTGTCTTAAAACAGTCGAGAAAAACTGAACGGAATGTACTTCAGTGGCTAACTACTGTAGTAGGATTGGTTCTTTTGGTACAGTTTGGAACACAATACTTTCAGATTGAATGACAATTAATCACACGAAACAGTTACTCAAGATTCAGGTCTCCGAGGAAATTATTTAAAGTTTCACTTTTACTTACAGCTCTAATAATTCTAAAACAATGTCGCAGGATGTCTTACAATAATTAATAATTTTTCGTAGCGATTCGTAATCCAAAATATGTCTTCATAGTCAAATAGGACTGAAAACCCAGTTATATTTGACCTTTTTCCGTATTCGGTGAATACGTAATCGATCATTTGTATAAAACCTACGAGTAACCTATAATAAATATCCATGTATGTATTCAGTTTGCAATGGTTTCATGATATGTCATCGTAATTTTACCAACGTCGACCGATTATGCATATTACCGAAATGCTTTTGTCTTACCGAAGCCTCCAAAGATACAACTCGTAACCGTCAGCAAGAAAAGGTTTGGTAACCTAGGACCCGGTGTAGGTTTCAATAGAAGTAGATCGTGACAGTTTCGTCACAGTGTCGTTCGGCCGGACGAGTGTCGGAGTAAGGGAGCGCTATCAGAGGTTATACAGTCCGTGACCACGTGACGCAATGGCGGGATAGAGCAGGATCAGAATGCCGGAGTTTCACCTCTCTTTGTCTCGATGCTATCTGTTCGTGTCGTAGCCATCTCCACCCCTCCCCTCCCCTCACCCGTTCTTGTATAATTGCGGTTGTGATGAACCGTACTGGATGGCGCGCGGTTCATTAATAAAACAGGAAGAGAGGTTTAATAAACCTCTCGCTGTTGGTTGACCGACTCAAGCAGTATTGGAATATCTGGTTTTGGAGTGCAAAGTTTGCTTTAGAGTTTTGGTGGTGAGGACCGTAAAAGAAATTTTACTTATACATTTTTGGGTTTAAGGTCACAGGCTTCGGATGAAAATTAATTTCAATTCATCTTTATGAAAAAGATGGCATATCGAAGGTACGCCCATGTGAAGTCAGTGAATTTAAAATATCTTAAGTTTAAATGTTCAAACCGCGTCAAAACTGTTTAAAAGTAATTATAGTTTTGAGGTATTTATGTGGAGAACCATCGTCTTTTTTCCCGGGCCCTGGTAATTGCCTCTCAGCCATCCGGCTTTTTGTGCACCCTCTTCGAGACTGAAGCTGTTTCAAATCCCAGGCCTTTACAAAATCATGAGATCTTCTGATCAATGCTTGCCTGTTCAACCCCTCTTCAGTATGTATAAGAAAACCTAGGGATCTTGAGCGTTTACTCTGTAATGCCGGACATTCAAATATAACATGGTCGGCCCTTTCATCAGCCTCGTCACATTTTCTGCACAGTATTTCCTGAACCGGTAAACCTATTCTGTTCAGGTGGCTTCGGAATATCCAATGACCTGTTATAAAACCAGCCATCTTACGGATCTCCGTTCTATTCATTCTAAGGACATCTGCTGCAAAGTTCCTTGATAGTCCATTGAGCAACCGCTTTGCTTGTACGTTCCCCTCAGTTTCCCTCCAGTGTTGTCGGTCTTAGGTGCCTCCAGAGACCTAGTATCTGTTCAGTATCTCTATTCTGACGTTTAGCTAGTTTGGTCAACATCTCCTCTGTCAAATTACGCGTCGTCTTCAACGAAACACTTTGCTTCGTAAAGTGTTATTAATTAGTGTTGCTATGTCAATACGCTGACTGTTTATTTACTGTTCTTAAAATAGATCATACACGCGGGTGTGTTGTTGTTTGATTTATTTTGCAGCATTATAAGTTTACGATCCAGCTTGACAACAATCTTACGCTTCTTTCGGTTAAATTCAAGGAAAGCAATAAATGAGATTATGATGCTGTCGTCATAATTCTATTACCTGTGCGACGAGTAATATTGAAGGCCGAAGGTGAAGCCGAAATATTGAAGGAGTTAGTTTGTTTCGAAAAGGTCGAATGAATTCGTCTCTGCCTGTTAGTTTCAACGATATAATCAAAGTAAGAAATTGCCAGAAGATGAATATTCCACGACTCTTCCATTGTTTTTACATTGTAATTTGGTTCGGGGTAGAGAAGAATATTGTTTTTTGCATAGCATAACGTAACTTAAAAATATCGACGCAGTAATATAAAAGGGATGTATTGAAGAGAGAATTATCCAGCTTCTGAGTCAAACGGGATGATCCGTAAATTGTTGAGCAATACATATTCCATTTATGTACTTTTTACTGCTTTATATAAGATATATTTTGATTGTAAGTGGTCAGTTTCATTTGCTTTAGAGAAATATGTTTGTTCTCTTTATTACACACATAAGAGATTTGTAAAATTTCTGGGAAAGGCGTTGAACAACATTCCGGGTCATTGAAGGAAGGAAGAAAGAATTGATTTTCGATTGTGTCGGAGTTGTGGAGAGGGAGGATTATAATAGGGAGGACTCTTAAATTCCGTGATCTTCCCACTTGGCAAAACTTTGATCCCTATGATTAAGACGCGAATCTTTCAAGTAAATTGTACTTTTTCAACTTTTACGGGTGTTTGTATGGTTGTTGACAAGGAATATAATGCAATCATTGTCTATTCTGCAATAACCTGTTCTGCAGCGTCATGTTTGTCGTACGCTGATTGTTTGTGTTTGACGGTCGACTCGTTCCCAAGCTGCAAGACGATGAATGTGTAACATAAATAATTACGTCAACTTCCTGTCGGTGGAAACGTATACCAATCAATAAGCGAGTGTGAGAACGCCGCCTTGGCTGGTTCAAGGATCTCGGTGGATCCTCAGCAATTTGTGGGGTGGAAGTTGAAAGCCTATCTTGGCTCCATAAATCCATTCTTTTTTTATTTTATTCAAGAGGGTTTTATCTACGCCAGTGGCATTGTCATCTGTTGAAATTTTTTATAGGAACATTTTGTAATAATCATTTCCAGAACTAGGAAGTACTTATCATTTACACATCTAATACATCAACCTGACTGTGTGACGACAACCGACAAGAAAAGACGAGCTCAATAAAAGCATCCAGCTGTCAAACCTAACCTCAAAAACTGAGGAGAAACCAAACGCTGCTATTGTGCGCGGAATTGTATTGTTTTCATAGGAACGAACAGGCGTTTCTCGAATCCAAGCCAAACCCGATGTTTCACTCTCACACTTGGCGATACGCCAACCGCTGTTTACCATACTGATTTCCTTCCACTCGCCATTGTTATGTGTGTCGTCTCTCGTCAAGGCCGAGCGCTGCGCAGTTTTTACGCATCTCGGAGGAAAGCGACGCGTAGAAACTGGTATCTTCGCGCACGCTTCGATTTTCCAACCACTCAATCAGCACTTTGAAATCCGATATTCGTCGTAAACCGGGCCGGTTTACCTTGGCTGTTTCCACAAGGACCGGCACATGCCTGTTGATGTTTGCAAAAATCGGTTTTTGAGACGGCGATTTAGTCAGCTTTGGAGAAAATTACATGGCACACGCTTTGGTAGATCTTGTAGATAATTTTCTTGTTGAACTTGAAATTCAGTGATGGATTTGTTAAAAGGATAAGTGCAAAGTAATTTCACTACCACAGTCCTGATTTTATTACAATCTACAAATTCAAGAATTCTTGGATGGACCGATTCACCTGTCTGGGGATGAAAGATGGTCATAAAATCTTGTCTTTGATCAAAATGTTTTTGATGCCAAGTCCAGGAACCTTATGTGATAGTTTCATGTGCTGAAATCGACTTAGAAGTTCAATAAGCAACCCTCCCTTCTGATGCTTTGCTGGAAAGGATATAAACATAAAAAATGTGGTGGATATATAAACTCGACCACATACCTTTTACTAGATATCAAGGACCCAATTTGTAGTTTATCCCATTAAATGTAACAATTTAATTAAAAACTGAGGATAGGCCAGTTTCTAATTTTTTTATGTTTAAAATTAGAAAAGTTTTCTGTAGTATTGAACACGCTGTTGGGTGACTAGTAACTATTTTGAATGTGATGTCAAACTTTGTACTGTCTTTGATCATATACTTGTTTGCAACATTGAGCATTGTTGCTATGCACTGGTAGGTATCACTTTGCCTATAGTTAAATAGCATAGAAGTGTTTTGATATGGAAAACTGTATACCTTTGTCTCTAAATATGTATAAAATGAAGGTTTTATTATATTTAAAAAAGGGAAAAAGATAATCAACTTTCAATTCCACTACAATTCCTGTTTTATTACACAATGGAAAACGTTATAGCACAAATAAGGTGTTACTATTTGGACATTTTAGCTGGGAGAACTCTTTCCTCTTTGTAAAACATCATTGCTTGTATTTATTTTCTATTAACCATTATTACTCCAGTCTTAAGACGAATAACTAAACACATTCCGAAATCTTAATACATTATAAATTAGATTAATCTGTCCCAAATACCAAATAAACATTTCCTAAAAGTCTGTACCCAGTTATGTCCGTTCCAAAGTAATTTACTGTCCCCCGTTCCATTAAACCTCGTGTAACATGTAACTTTTAAAAGAAGTTCTAGTGTTCCAATTTGAATTATACATCTTTGTCATCACTGTTTAATTACACAAAAATATTGTGCATTAAAAGCAACCCACCACTGATGTATTTGGCTACTTAGGAGTGTTCGAAAGTGACCCGCTTTTTTATCCTTGGGTATTAAAAGCAACTCACCACTGATGCATTTGGCTACTTAGGAGTGTTCGCAAGTGACCCTCGTTTTTTATCCTTGGGTATTAAAAGCAACCCACCACTGATGCATTTGGCTACTTAGGAGTGTTCGCAAGTGTCCCTCGTTTTTTATCCTTGGGTATTAAAAGCAACCCACCACTGATGCATTTGGCTACTTAGGAGTGTTCGCAAGTGTCCCTCGTTTTTTATCCTTGGGTATCAAAAGCAACCCACCACTGATGCATTTGGCTACTTAGGAGTGTTCGCAAGTGTCCCTCGTTTTTTATCCTTGGGTATTAAAAGCAACCCACCACTGATGCATTTGGCTACTTAGGAGTGTTCGCAAGTGTCCCTCGTTTTTTATCCTTGGGTATCAAAAGCAACCCACCACTGATGCATTTGGCTACTTAGGAGTGTTCGCAAGTGAGCCTCGTTTTTTATCCTTGGGTATTAAAAGCAACCCACCACTGATGCATTTGGCTACTTAGGAGTGTTCGCAAGTGACCCTCGTTTTTTATCCTTGGGTATTAAAAGCAACTCACCACTGATGCATTTGGCTACTTAGGAGTGTTCGCAAGTGACCCTCGTTTTTTATCCTTGGGTATTAAAAGCAACCCACCACTGATGTATTTGGCTACTAAGAGTTATTATCTAGTGGATGTATATCAGGTATATAAGTACAGTGTAATGGGGCTGGGAGCTCAGAGCACTGGAGGACTTGTCTGGCAGCGAAACCGAAGAACGGGATCTGCGAGGCGGATTTGCTAAATCGGCACGTACAGCAGGAATAGCGGACATCTGCACTCTGTCTGTCCATTGCCCGGTAAATGCCCGCTTTGTGTAGCAGGTGCAGTGAACCATGTTATTACCTGCTCACTGCCCGCCTACTGCCCGCTTTACGGATTCGTTCTGCTCACTTTTTGCGAGCAGTTTGATAGAGTATTTCGCTGATTCCCTGTTGGTAGCGCGGTGCCATTGTTCTTCGGTGTCCACACAATGAACCGTTCTTACCAATACACCATTAACATTCGATATGTGTTCAATAGTTAACTCGTAATGAGGTTATCAAAACAGTGAAACAATCTCTTTCTTGATATTTATGTATTTTATATAACAGACCATTATGATTGCCGTTGTTATATAAATGTAGTTGATGCCTGTTAAGGGTATCTTTTGGTCTTAAACTTGTTTGTGTAAATGAGGCCAGTTGTCCTCGCGGTACCAGGTTGGTAATAGGTTATCAGTGTGTGAGAAGGATAAGTTTTAAATCGCTTAAGCGATTTTTAAGCACTCATAACGACTAATTGGATAACAGTTTATCGTGACTGCTCTTTAAGAAGTTTTGTTTCAAAATAGAAAGCTTAACCACTTTATAACAAGAAATAAGCTCGACGAACGTGTAATAGTCAAGGATAATCATGGATAAACTCTCAATATCACTATTGCAAAATAGACTCCTCACCAACAAGCCTTTCAGAAATGTTGGCATTGTGTTTACTGTGCTTCCCAGACTCCAGTAGCAGTATTAAGTATATTTCCTGGTATTGACCTGCTTCAAGTTTTTCCTTCAGATCCTGATAACGATTTAGACGCGTTCCCGTAGCTCAAATCCGAGTAAACGGACAGCCGGGATCTCTTAATATGAGACGTTCAGCTTTTCAGTGCAAAATACCCTCCCACCAAACCGGGAGGTCTCACTGAAAAATAAAAACAGAACGTTGTTTTATTGATTGTTGGGTTTTGTTTTTAAAGAAGATCCCCGGGATGAACCTGTTTTTCCACACGGGGGCTCAAGTACAAAATATACAAACATCTAGTCAGCAATTAATAGAGTATTTTGTAGGAGAGAACAGCTTTTATACTTTCTACAATACAGCCTAAACTAATTACATGTTTAGTGGTGGAGCTCCTTGGAAAAACCTATAATCTTGTTGTTTTTTTGTTCCAGGTAAAAAGCCCTTTCGTACTGCATGGTGGCTGATAGAGATGGTATGTAATTTCACATTAAGAATTTTCTATCTGATGTTTTTGTATGGAACTGAGTGAATTGTACATCGCTGTACATAAGCTGTAGCTGTATAGTTATGTATGGTTGTCTCCGTAACATTAAGTTAATTTTAATTGTTTTGAACAATGAGAATTTACTGACATTCATTTGATACTACGAAAAACGCACACAGCTCTATGAAATCAATGACCTGGATAACGTTTTTAAAATGAAGAAATTTAATACTAGACCTGGAAAGTTGATTAATTTAGCGCTAGAATTCAAAGCGAGAGAATAAATCGATAGCAAAAAGAGGCCAATGCCAACAGCATATCGAGAGCGGAAGTGAGGCAACATGTACTGTGCAGTTGAAGGTAGTTACCGATCTTGTAATTTGTACTGCAAGAGATTTCGCTGGGAAATTGTTGCAAACTTGTTATTTCCCCTCCCCCCACCATGTTCCCCGACAACGTCCAGGCAGCGCGCTGTCCGCAAGAGGATTGGCGGCAGTTATGACATCTTCAGCGGCATAGCTCCAAAACTCACAATACCCCCTTGTGTCACTCGGAGGGCGGTGGCTGCTGAGTTGCCAGTTGTAATTCTTGCAAGGGTGGATGTTTCCAGTGCCTTTGTGAGTAGTTCGACGGTTGCAAAAGCTGATCACTCCCGCACCGAGCCACGTACCGGATAAGGAACGTGCTTGATAGAGCACGCGCGTCGGTGAGTTATTGTCGGGAAGGAACGTGCTTACTGTCGCAGAGGGGCGCGACTTTCCTCGTGGGTTTCACAACTCGGAGGTTGTTATCAGTCGTGATTGCGGAGTGCTCGAGTGCGGTGAACGCTCTAGGCCGAGCAGTGTAGCTCCGCGCTGCCGGTCGGAGCAGTGTCAGTGAGGTGTCAGAAGACGACGTTTTGGCCGAGTTCCTGAAGTGAAGCAACGATTCATCGCAGCGCTCGAGCGGGGGTCCGCTCTATTTCGGTGAATGGCCAAAGCGAAGAGTCCCCTCCGTACTCGCTAGTCTGTCACGCTACTTGCGAGTGAACTAGGAATTTCCAAAAGGATGCATTTAAAAAGTTGGATTTTCAAGAAAATCACCAGTCGCGTCATCCGGGGATGTTTCAGGATCAGGAGCTGGAGTGGGTGGAAGAAGGTGTCTACCAGAGGTTACAATATTGTACAAACGCAGGTAATTACTATGTCACCTGAATAATCTGATAGAATATTCTCGCCCGCACACATACAGCATGCAACTTTTCCTGTTCTGTATCAGTTAAACAGATCTGTTAATTAACTTTTGCGTATGAAAACACATCTAAAAAAGGTACATGAAGCACTGCTTTACTCCATTGAGGGTTGCCTATTATTATTATAGCTTATTATTATAGGCCCTACTTTAATTGCTAAAAGAGTTTTAGACTCTAAAAGAAAAGCAAAATATCTGCAGGTTCATACTTGCCATTTATTTAGGTAACTTAGTAACCTTACCAAAGTGGCTGAACTGTTTATTAGAAGTCGCTTTGCACTCTTGCTTCTGACACCTCCTCACAGAGGCAGCAAGTGTTGCTCTTAAGAGCTTATCCATTACTATCTTGTATTGGTGACAGTTGAGCCCATAGTGGCAGTAAAGAGGCCTCCCAAGAGCACCGTGGTCTTTTCTTGCTGAGAGAGAGTATCTGATAAGCATTTTTGCTTGCCTGTTGCTTGATATATTTTACAGAACTTGTTCCTGTTTATATCTCCTCACTGTCTGATTTCATTCATTAGTTCTTTTCTTCTCTTAGGTCAAGAAGCTTATAAATTGCACTTAGTCCAATAAGAGCCTTAGCGCTGGTTCCGGAGTGACAGGATATTCAGGATGGGAAAGGTTAGGACGTAAGGGCCGCCACCTATCGAGATCCATGAGGAAGAATTAGGGCACTAATCTCAAAGTCATGTTCCCCCAGAAGAAGGGGAGACCAGCTCTGAACCAGCCTCTCCAGTCAAAGCAGGCAGGGGAGTGGCACACCCTTTTTTAATTTAGCAAGAACCTCTGATATTGTTTAGGGAAAGAGCCCCACCGATTTCAACAGCCATCTCCCGCAGTAGACTAGACCTATCGAATTGCCCTTGCACCCCAGAATCTGGACATTTGCAGTTAGTGATGTGCCGCTCCTGGACATCCATAAGGTTGCCCAGATTTAAGTGACACATCGGTTTTTGCTGTGCCCAGTGGTAGGTTCAACTGGAAGGTAAAAACCAGCCAGAAGTGATCCCTGCTGGGATTCCAGCATTAGGTATTTGGCTTTTAGATACACCAAGCCTATGGTTGGCTCTGAGCCTAGGAATGGGAGCGTTACCTAAAATATCGTAGATATTCAAAGTCGGTTAGAATTTAAACATCTCAAATCGTTCATATGAACCAAAACTAAGATTGTATAAGCTCATCCGGTCGTGACATTAAGCGTACCAATCTTTGAGCTCTTATCCTCGTGCTTTCATCTTTTTGTCAGTCTTGTGTGTGGATTAAATGGGGTTTGACAAAGATACTGTGTGTTATCACCATGCTCCAGGAAGACCTCCAGCACCGGCACAGTAGTTTCACACTGACGGGCGGCAATGTTATTATCACGTACCAGTATGAAGGTGATGTAAGAGCGGCAAGGCGGTGTGACGCAAGGCTGCAAGGCACGGTGGCCCAGTTCGATATCCTAATAGGCCCGCTCGGCTCGAACCGTGTCATATCATATGGCCTGGGTCGGCCGACTCTCTCCCGGCGGGAGCTATTCACCGCACCGGCCGTTGTGCGGGAAGAATGGTATCCTCCCGAGGAGCGTGTGCGGCCTCCGAGGAAAGGCGGCGGAGGTGAAGGTCGTGCGGGTCGGATTCCGCTCGCGCCCCGCAGAAGTAGGCAATTACACTACTTACGTCCAGGATGAGAAAACTCGCACATGTCCAAGCGTTGCTTCTATAGTCTTAAAGTAGCACAACTTCAAATACAGGTGATCAAGACCTATTTACCGAGATCAACAAATACATTTTGGTAGAGGAGGCGACAGCGTCTTCGACTTTGGTCTTTTGAAGGGAAAATCTCTTCCTTTGTCGTTCAGGTGTTTGGAGATTCAAGTTCAAGTTCAAACATCTTTATTTAGGAAGTCGTTGAATACATGCAAAACATATAAATTCATGGAGTGGATTCTGACAACTATTACATGTAGTTTTTTTAACACTCTCCATGCACCTTTTATGTGCGTGCGGGAAGATTGAGAGACCATGCAGTTGTGCAAGTTTAGTTGAACATGTTCCAGGAGTGACTCAACACTTCGTACAGTTCTTTACTGCCGCCTGTGACGTAAGGCCCTGGATTGTTGTCGATGTCATCAACCCCCCCTGTCAGCCATGTGGAAGCAAGCATCTACTTAAACAGGACAGGTTGGCTTCTGCCAAAAGAAAAGCTCTTATGTGTACTGTCCTATCATAATACTCCTTTCTTTCAGAACGTATACCATGGAATTAGTTCTCCTTAATCCCTGAGTGGTCCGGGTTTAGATTTTAAAACTACAGTTTATATGCATGTACTTTATTGTCATAAACTTAAAGGCTGGTAAATGAAGATTAATTCAGGATTTTCAGAAATTAAATAATATTCAAAAGTTATCCGCCGTAGACGATGAACTCCCTACAATATGAAGACTGCTTAACCGAAGGTTCACTTGTCCATTCACTTTTGAATGGTGTAAACTTAACGTCGCCCTAGAGTCAAAGTAAGGACACCATCATAGAGAATAGGCCATGGAATTTTACTAAGATCAACAAATTACTTTAAGACTGGTTTTAGACACCCAGTGCAAATGCGTTTGGGATTTTATCACACTGCTAACATTATGTTTCTTTGTGTCTTTTAAAGTGTAACTAATATTTTACACAGCAGTGACCACGTATTTATTTATACACACAAAAAAGTCACAAACAAACGATGCGTTGGCTGCCGATAGTAACAGTGAAATTACATACACAATTTGTAAATGTGGACCTCATTTAAAAATCTTTTGAGATTATACGTATAGAAAATATACAATCATGGTTTTTTAAATTATCCCTGTGAGTAAAATTGGAGCGTACGTTTAAGGAAGAACGTATTACTTATTGATATGTATAAGTACGTTGGTCCCACTCCTTTTTGTGTACAACCCTAATCACAATCGAAACCACATGCCGTCACACGTGGTCGTAGGTGTGAGAAGTCGCGCCATGTGAACATCGTCCTCTATCAACACTCAATGTGTTATATAAGCCGCAAGATATTCTCATTATTCTGATTTCATTGAAACGTGACAGTCCTTAGTTAATTGCACCTTGATTGTTTTTTATTATCAGAAACAAAGCGATATTGTGTTGCTAGCTTTTCTTACTCGTAGTAATTCTTCAACACTCGTATATTCTTACAGTACTTACGCATCTTGCACGTTTCTTTACGATTGGCGGTGTAAACATTATTAGATGGTGTCAATTTAAAAATTCATAGTTTATTGTAAAGTGGAGTTTAATAACAGAGTTTTGTGTTCTAAGCTTCGCAGAGTTAGTAAATGTCTAACTTCGTTCTCACAGAAGTCTCTTGCAGCAATTGGAAATACTTTAAAACTAGTAGTAAAAAAAACATTTTTTTTGTAAAGTTGCCTGACGATGATAAAGAGTTTGATCTCAAAAGATCTCGTCTAAAAAATAAAATAAAATTAGAAAAGACTTGTGTTTTACTGACTACTAGTTTTTAAATCTCGTAAACGACATTTCGTCATTGTGTACATTGTGTTGAAATGTCCTCTGGTGTTTTGGTTGCGGCCCTTCTATCGGTTTGTTGAGTCTCCTACTGTTGTACTGAACCTACTTCTACTGTGTTGAACCTCCTAATGGTCTTTTGGACCTCCTACTGCTGTGCTTATTTACTTTATTTAGCTGTGTTATATGAATCTGGCGGTTTCACAGACCTGAATCCTGGAATTTGGAGTCATGTTCGTCTGAAGAGTTCTAAAACAGTCGGCGACGAAGAAGCTCCAACTTAACTTTTATATCGTTGCGACATCAGTCACCCAGACTACAGAATATAGTGTAATCTAGGTGAAAAGATGTACTCGTTGTCTAATCAGTGCACCTAGATGTTTTAAACACGACCTCTAAGCACGGTGAAGCAACCGAGATTCCAGACATTGCACTAAGAGGAAGGTGAACTGGAGCTAAACTCAACATTCACATTGAATATATCCAAAGAAATGCAGCAATGCTGTTAACAAGTGTGGTTTCCCAGTTCAATTCTGAAATGAGGCACCGCGCAGAATGTGAAGCCGCAGAGGTCCCGTCCCGGACTCTACCAAACTAATTGGGTCCTCACTAATTCTGCCCGAATTTCTAACTCAGATGTCATCTTCAAGAGGGTAATGACAGGCGACTTCAATTACCGGTGACATGCAAGTCAACCTTGCGTGAAAGCAACGTTGATAGAAACGGCGTAACATTTACCCGCCCGGAGGCCGTAACGGGCCACGAAATTCCCGCTTGGATTGGGGAGAAGAGTAACCTAGAAACCTGCGTTGTGGATGAAACAATCTGGATTGGGGAGAAGAGTAATAATTGGTCTACAAACCTGCGTTGTGGATAAAAGACTGTATTGGGGAAAAGAGTAACAACTGCGCTAGAAACCTGCATTGTAGATAAAGGATTGGTGGATAGGCTTTTCAAAGGGAGCTTTATAACATTTACATCATACGATTTAGTTTTTCTCCATAAGAACTATGTTGAATCTCATGCACTTTTACGACTATATTTTTAGTTGTAGAATTATGGAAGTCTCATTTTAAAGTTATAATTAATACGTGCCCAAACGCTTTTTAATGTATTTCTGTATGTTCTATATTTTTTAGTATGTAAATGATGAAGTACAAGAAAATTTGAGATTTCCCCATGAATAGCCTATACATGAATTGAAAAATCTAAAAAGATTTTTTGGATGCTTATTAATTATATATTAAAAATTATACTTTTACATATTGTACGACTAAAAATAAGGTCCTACAACTGCATGAGGTTTAGCATTGTTCTTATGGAGCTACAATCAAGATGGCCGCTAGTACAGCCGACTCTTAAGATAAAAATTGTGAAAATAATCATATATGTATTACAATCCACCCATACAGTACGTTTGTGGGTCTAAGTTCAAATAAGGATTTCAATATTAACAGCATTCTTTAACACTAACATAAACAACAAATCAAACAAAACTTTGAGCGAACACCATCATGGCAATCTAATATTTCGTAAATAAAACGTGAAAAAAAGAATAACTTTTGCAATCTTTCTGATCGCCAGTAAAATACAAGAGAGGTTAACACAAATACGTAAATCAAACACAAAATGTAAACCAAATAAAATAAATGAGTTAAAGAAGAAAACGTAAACAAAATCAATATATTAGTGAATTTTCTTAACGAAATTATCTAATCTCTGAACAAGACGAAGTTATATGTGTTAATCGCAATATCTATATAGGTTAATGCCTAAAAGGAAGGCTAAAGATTCTCTGGTGTGCTGTAACGGAAGTGCTGTAGTAGGCTGCAACTCCGCTTATCACAGTTTCCGGTGTTATCAAACTGGGTTAATGGCAGCAATTAACTCGCCCTGTTCTCTTCTCTCGGCCTTGTGATCTGTTAATTTCTTGTTTGTTACCTTTATTTTAGATAAATTTATATGGGATATGGAAAATCCATTAACGACGGACTTTATTGATTTTAGTCTTCGGGAAAATGCATAAAAACAACCATTTATAATCAATAAAAATTCATACATAAACCTGTCAAAATACAAAATGTAGTTTTAATTTTTGTTTTAAGAAATTTATGAATTCTTATTTTGCAGTATATTCTTGCTTTGCTGTCTGGGAAGATTTGATTCGTATCAAAATCAGAACATTATTGCCAACAGGAATTACGTGGGCAAAAAGTCATGTTTTACTTGGCAATTATAATGAACGTAACGTTATGGATATAAATTACTATAACAACTTACATTAACATTAAAAAAATATACCTAAAATTTAGCTGTAATGAATTTCATATTCACTGACACTGTAAAAACCCACCAACGAGGAGGTTCTTTAACTTCTGAAATGTTTTTAAAGGCAGCTCAACCTTCAAGCAAGCTGGAAGGGAGTTAAACTTGGCTTTGTAGTTGTAATAATTGTATTAAAAAATGCTATTTTGTGAGGTGGAATTGCAATGTCATGGCGAAGGCGAATTGAATACACTGTAGAAACTTGGTCACATTGAAAAAGGTCCTAATTTTTTTTTAAAACAATCGTTGACTCATAAATATAAATGCTGAGAAATGTGAGTATACATATATTAGCTTCAAGAAGCATGTCTTTACAAGTCTGTCGTCTATTTAGTCCGAAAATTGTTCGAAGAGCTTTCTTCTGTAAACGGTAAATGGAATCAATATGTTTCTGAAATTAGAAACGCATATTCTCCGTAGTATAGGACAGTCTAGATATCTTTGTAGTGTAGGGCAATCTAGATGGCTTTGTAGTGTAGGGCAATCTAGATACCTTTGTAGTCTAGGACAGTCTAGATGTCTTTGTAGTATAGGACAGACTAGATGCCTTTGTAGTGTAGGGCAATCTAGATGCCTTTGTAGTCTAGGACAGTCAAGATGTCTTTGTAGTGTAGGGCAGTATAGATGCCTTTGTAGTGTAGGGCAATATAGATGCCTTTGTAGTCTAGGACAGTCTAGATATCTTGTACTCTAGGGAAGTTATAGCATGACCGGTGGGATGCGCGTGAGGAGTGGAGGAGTTGAGCGCGTGGGGGCACAATCTAAAGTAGGGGAGTGAATACGGTGCTACTAACCCTACTGAGAGTTTTCGGCTCCCGGCTCATAGTGGTGGCGGGAGCCGAATATTGTAATGTTTGCCAACATTTCTAGACCCTTATGTTCTTACCACGGTGGTCTTTTATGATGAGCAATTTAGTATAGGAGACCTTGAGAATATTTGAACATTTCTAGACTCTTTTGAAGTTACGGCGACGGACTTTTATGATGGGGAATTCAATACAGGAAATGTTGGAAATATTGGGACCGGACGTACGTGATCTTAACAATGACTATGTTCTGCCGAAATTCACCCTGCTGCTGCTGTTGTTCATAGCTCACCCTTCTTAATAAGTTCGCAGTAGAGATACCTGGTGGTAAGAAAGGGTTCTCATAAATTGGGAAAAGGGTAGGAATTTATATTATTCTTGATCTCCAACGACGACAACAGTTCAGAATTGTAATTGTTACGCTTTGTTAGCCATTAAAATTCAATTTATCATATACTAACCGTGTAAGCTTCAGGATTTACGATAGTAGATACAATTATACACTACAAAAGTTTCAACTGACATAGCCTAGCTGCTAAATTAAAAATTAATATAAAACTGGTTAAACTAATTTGTCAATATACACAGTAGAATAAGAAAAAACTCAGTTTTATCTACCAACTTGTATCAAGTTAATTTAATGATGAATACTTAAAATAACAATAACGCCAAAGATCCACACGCAATAGTTAACATAACAAAACCCCGTTGTCGATGAAAATTATTTATTGTTCTTCGAACTACACCCAAATCAAAATTGTCCAGATTACTTTTAGTATGTTTGCGTTTTCTTACTTTGTTAGGCGTACTAAAAGAATTGCCAATTGGACTTATTTTTTTCCTCCTTCAAAATTCGTCTCAGCGTACTTCCAGAAATTCCAGTTGCCTCTACGACACGCTGTTGAACTTTCTTCAAATTTATAAGTGTGTTGGTTTCTGCTTCCCGTTTCATAAAATGGGAAGCACTTCTCTTGCTTGGCCGTGTATAACCTTTCTACCTCCAATTTTACTTTTTTACATTATGATCCATCTCAAACTCTTTACTTAAAACGTAATGAGCACAACGCAATTAATTCACAAATTGTATTACAACTTGTGAATTGGCACAAGCGAATGTTTTTAGGGCGGCACGTATAGAAGACTGGAGACCGAAGTTCACAAGGCTGAATACGGCAACAGACTGAGCAGCTCCACCCCCCACCACTTTAGTTCCGTCTTTGCCTACGGCGCATCTCGAAGTCACCGGTCATGCTATAAATTCTCTACTATAGTATAGGACAGTCTAGATATGTTTGTAGTGTAGGGCAATCTAGATGGCTTGGTAGTGTAGGGCAATCTAGATGGCTTTGTAGTGTAGGGCAATCTAGATACCTTTGTAGTCTAGGACAGTCTAGATGTCTTTGTAGTATAGGACAGACTAGATGCCTTTGTAGTGTAGGGCAATCTAGATGCCTTTGTAGTCTAGGACAGTCTAGATGCCTTTGTAGTGTAGGGCAGTCTAGATGCCTTTGTAGTGTAGGGCAGTCTAGATGCCTTTGTAGTGTAGGGCAGTATAGATGCCTTTGTAGTGTAGGGCAGTCTAGATGCCTTTGTAGTGTAGGGCAGTCTAGATGCCTTTGTAGTGTAGGGCAGTCTAGATGCCTTTGTAGTGTAGGGCAGTCGAGATGCCTTTGTAGTGTAGGGCAGTCTAGATGCCTTTGTAGTGTAGGGCAGTGGAGATGCCTTTGTAGTCTAGGGCAGTCTAGATGCCTTTGTAGTCTAGGACAGTCTAGATGCCTTTGTAGTGTAGGGCAATGTAGATGCCTTTGTATTGTAGGGCAGTCTAGATGCCTTTGTAGTGTAGGGCAGTCTAGATGCCTTTGTAGTCTAGGGCAGTCGAGATGCCTTTGTAGTCTAGGGCAGTCTAGATGCCTTTGTAGTCTAGGGCAGTGGAGATGCCTTTGTAGTGTAGGGCAGTCGAGATGCCTTTGTAGTCTAGGGCAGTGGAGATGCCTTTGTAGTCTAGGGCAGTCTAGATGCCTTTGTAGTCTAGGGCAGTCTAGATGCCTTTGTAGTCTAGGGCAGTCGAGATGCCTTGTAGTCTAGGGCAGTGGAGATGCCTTTGTAGTCTAGGGCAGTCGAGATGTCTTTCTAGTGTAGGGCAGTCTAGATGCCTTTGTAGTCTAGGGCAGTGGAGATGCCTTTGTAGTCTAGGGAAGTCGAGATGTCTTTGTAGTCTAGGGTAGTCGAGATGTCTTTGTAGTCTAGGGCAGTCGAGATGCAAAAGTAGAGTAGTGCTTGCGTTAAACATGTTTGCCAGTTTTCATAAACCACCTTGTGCTTATTAAACCACATTAATTTCATATTACCAGGACGTAAATTTAAACAGAACGGTGGAAAGGATGATATGGCAGAGGAAGGTATAATAGAAAGATCCTACCTGAAAATTCTGAAACATTTATGTAATTTCAAATTGAAGTCGATGCTATCTTTTAAAATACACATCAAAAAGTAAAATGTCTTGAACTTTATTCTGCTGGAAAGCAAATTTATAATTTGTGGATGAATCACGCAAACCGACGTAGACATTTATGTAACCACAAATGGTGTCATTTCTTCATAACATATAATTTTGGGTCGGGTTCAGTTCTTGTAGAAATGAGAGAGACCGCAGCGGATATGAGAGTTGTAAGATTAAATTTTAAAACGTCTGTTCTTCAAGCAATTATCGATGAATGACATTAGTACATGTATATTGGAGGAAGATCGTCACTGCTCCTCTACGTTTTCCGGATTACCGCTGATTGTACTCAATCACAATTCCTTTCATTCGCTGCCAACAATTGCGCTCTCTTCGATTAGCAAATGGACGTAATGATATAGTGACGGCTTTTGACAGTGTCGCCCTTTCACCTCTTGGCCTGTCTGTAGACACGACGGCTGGCAATCAGCTGTGAAGTGACGTCATACCCATTAGTGGAGGCAGGCCTCCATTTGAACCATGAAGCCACAAAAACTGGCCTCACGGCCTGGTCCCCCCACTGGCCAAATGTGATTATGGCACATTATCCTTACTTAGCTGACTGGCTAGCTACGGGCCACGGAAACGCACACTGGTATTGCTTACGTACTGACATGTCGTCGTCAGTTTGAAATGGTTATACTGAACGCATAAAAGATGGGCATCTGATAGCGTCCGATTGTATGTTTTTGAAAGAATTTTGTAAACAGAGATACGACACAACTAAGGAGAGGGAAACGAGAATTTTGTCTCATTTCCAATTATTTATCACTTTGTGTTTTGGTGAGATCGTTTGTCCGGTATTTATGTTGTTCGTGTAAAAAATGATTGAAGGCCGTAATTTTCAAAACTTCGTATATTAACGTACACACTTAGCACTATAAATAGATTTGAATGTTAAAAAAATATTGTTACTATTGAATGTAGGTCTAGTATAATTATAATGGAGAATGCATAAAGTTCATATCGGTAGTAAATCTGGAATTTGATCTGTTTTATGTCTCTGCTATTGGTATATTTCTTTTTTATTCATTGTCACGTGTAAAAAGGTGTGTATGTGTATTATATATATATATATATATATAATATATATATATATATATATATTATATATATATATATATATAACATATAATATAATTTCAATAAACATTGAATCACAAAAAGTACTTGCTCCGCCGGGACTCGAACCGGGTTCAATGTTTATTGAAATTAAATTAAATTAGGCTATTGCCACTTATACAAATTTAATAAACGTAAATAAAAGTCATTTGACAGGTATTTGGTCTTCCGATCATATGTTAGTTTGGTTATTTAAACACTTATGTGAAAGAAAAAGGCAAATACAAAATAATTGAATCGTAAAAAGTAAGGGCTCTGTGGAGTAATGGTAGCACATTCACCCGGCAAGTGAGAGATCCGGGTTCGAGTCCCGGCGGAGCAAGTACTTTTTGTGATTCAATGTTTATTGAAATTAAATTATATTAGGCTATTGCCACTTTTACAAATTTAATAAACGTAAATATAATATATAACATATATACTATTATTACACTATTACAAGTAATGAAATGTCTGTCAAAATAAGTAATGTAAATACTTAATAATAGCCAACTTAATGTAAATAGTAAATAGCCAACTTAACTTCCAGCACGAGCCATTATAGGAGGGGGGGCATTGGGAATGTACGGTAAAGAATGTATGTAATAATAGAAATATAAATTGAATGAAATGTTAATGTTTTGCACGTATTCAACTTCGCAATTTTCAGAATAAAGATGTTTTGAACTTGAACTTGAACATCAACTTATGTAAAATGATTTAAAGTAAGCGTATGTTTGTTCCCCGGCGATTGTTACTCTCCCAGTCCTGTTCGTGTTTACTTGGATTTTGAAATAAAAACTTATACTGGATAGTTTGCCAATTGGCAATACATATCCTGGAGCTCATTAACCCTTTGTACACCAATCTCAGAAAGTCGTGGCTTGTGTTGGCAATACTTCTCCACGAGTCGTTGCGAAAAGCGAGTTGCCTTTATCGCACAGTATTGTCTGTGGTAAAGAACTGCTGTGTTCACATTTTTACAAAACGGTAAGCGGTAGTTTTGCTGTTTAACTGTAACATTTTATTTTTAATCACAATCGAAACCACATTCCGCCACACGTGGTCGTAGGTGTGAGAAGTAGTCGCGGCATGTGAACATCGTGTCTTGAGTTGACTGCGAAAAATTTGACCTTGATCGAATTAAATATGTCATTACATGTTCTAAAACAAAACAATTAGCTGTATTCGATCCATATGGCGATAGGAATGAATGTAAATTATTACTACTACTATTGAATTTTCTTGGAAATCTGTAATGTGGTGTAAACACGTAAAACGTCATAATAATAGTACAATTTTGGTCATAAATGGCGATGGTATATTTTTCTTGTTGAAAGCTCCTAGAAAGATATCTTAGGCTACATTAATTTAACATTTTAACAAATGTATTTAATTATTATAAATTACATTGCTAAAGACAGTGGATCTTCACGTGGTACTCTAGGATTTAATGCATGTGAAGAAAACAGGATTTTTTCCGGACATTTGCCATTGTTCAGTGATCAGTAATATTACGTTTCGAAATCTGCAATCTGATCTCTTCTTCAGGTAATGTAGTTCAGTTTTAATAGTCAGTGTTGTGTTTAGTTTTTTTTTATTAAGTGCATGTTTTAGAGTTAGTGAGTTGACACACAACATGGTGATTGTGATTCCTGACTTAGACGTGTCACAACGCTCTGGTATGATTTGTCTATTTTAACCTAGTTTGTAATTAATTATGTGTTAGGTTAGTTATTTACCTGAAAAAGAGATCAGATTGTAGATCTCGAGACGTAGTGTTACTGATTTTTTTGTGTCACTGAACGATGGCAAATGTCCGGAAAATCCTGTTTCTTTCACAATCCTTCCATCGTCGAAAATAAACGTCAGACAAAGGATTTAATGCATATTTAATCTGCGCCTGGCCGTTTAATAGTTACAGAAAGAAGGATGTCATTAACTGGAAATGATGTTTAGAAGCAGCGCGGAGAGTTATAATGGATATCTGGAACAGTGTATTTCCAAGTTGTGTGTTTTCCTTGTTATCGCATCGGAACGCTCGTTTCGGCGAACAGATGAGCGCGTTCTGGAGTAAATACAATATGTTGTTGCTGTGTGGTCGCAGCGAGACCTTGAAGGCTGCTGGAGGAGAAGGTACGATGCTACATTGTTTCCACCGAATATTTTTTGGTTTAAAATAACTCTCATACAAAAATTAAAAAACCAAATATTGGTAAACTCAATATTGGTTTACCAATATTTGGTTTTTTATTTTTATTTTTGTTTGTTGAAAGCGCTTAGGAAAATGCCTTAAATACAGTAATTTAATATTTAAACAAATTTATTTAATTATTATAAATTATATTGCTATACACAGTGGATCTTCACATGGTACTCTCGGATTTTTATGCATGTGAAGGAAACAGGATTTTTCCGGACAAACCTAGTTTGTAGTTATGTTTTAGCTTAGTTATTTACCTGAAGAAGAGATCAGATTGTATATGTATATTCATATATATGTATGAATTCTCTTCACACAAAATTAAAAAAAAAAACAAATATTGGTAAACTTAATATTGGTTTACCATTTGGGTTTTTATTTATATTTTTTATATTTATTTTATATTTTTTTGTTAACATTTTTTGTATGAAGAGAATTCTGTAATATATGAATCAAATAGTAATATTTATATTAATCTATTGTTCTTCGGTTTCACGTGAGTACAGTCAATTGTTCTCCGTCATTAAAGGTTCCAATTTTAAGCGGTCGGCTTTGCAATCGATCGAAACGGATAACTGCGATAACGACAGAGATGTTGACTGTGCAACAAGTCTAACATACAGAACAAACATTTAAATTGGTGTATTGTTCCAAAGGTACACTAAGCGGAAGGATATGACTTGTTGAATGAGGAGGGCTAGTGGTTACTACTCCACGACTGTCGACGACGTGTCGGACATGTGTATGGAGTGCATGGGTGGTGGTGGCCAGCGGCAGCTGGTGTCAGCGGAGCTCAGTCGCGACAAGTAGAGTAGGGGCGACTAAGTGTCGGGACACGTGTTATACCATGAGTGGCATGACAGCGGAGTAGTGTAGAGTCTAGTAGTTACTACTCCACGACTGTCGGACACGTGTTATACCATGGAGTGGCATTGCGGCCGAGTGGTGTGCAGGGAGCTGGGAGCCTCAGTCCGCGACAAGTAGGGGCTAAGTAGTTTACTACTCCACGACTGTCGGACAACGTGTTATACCATGGAGTGGCGTGCGGCCGAGGTGGTGTGCAGCGGAGCTGGTGCCTCAGTCCGCGACAAGTAGAGTAGGGGCTAGGGATTACTACTCCACGACTGTCGGACACGTGTTATACCATGGAGTGGCATGCGGCCGAGGTGGTGTGCAGCGGAGCTGTGCCTCAGTCCGCGACAAGTAGAGTAGGGGGCTAGTAGTTACTACTCCACGACTGTCGGACAAGTGTTATACCATGGAGTGGCATGCGGCCGAGGTGGTGTGCAGCGGAGCTGGTGCCTCAGTCCGCGACAAGTAGAGTAGGGGCTAGTAGTTACTACTCCACGACTGTCGGACACGTGTTATACCATTGGAGTGGCATGCGGCCGAGGTGGTGTGCAGCGGAGCTGGTGCCTCAGTCCGCGACAAGTAGAGTAGGGGCTAGTAGTTTACTACTCCACGTCTGTCGGACACGTGTTATACCATGGAGTGGCATGCGGCCGAGGTGGTGTGCAGCGGAGCTGGTGCCTCAGTCCGCGACAAGTAGAGTAGGGGCTAGTAGTTACTACTCCACGACTGTCGGACACGTGTTATACCATGGAGTGGCATGCGGCCGACGGTGGTGTGCAGCGGAGCTGGTGCCTCAGTCCGCGACAAGTAGAGTAGGGGCTAGTAGTTACTACTCCACGTCTGTCGGACACGTGTTATACCATGGAGTGGCATGCGGCCGAGGTGGTGTGCAGCGGAGCTGGAGCCTCAGTCCGCGACAAGTAGAGTAGAACTCATTAGCAGTCATTGTTTGCTCCGGGCCGCGCGACCTCCGACCACCGAGTTACGTCTCTCCACTTCTTCAACCGGTGGTGGCGCAATCGATTGTTGGTCGATATTTCTGGTCGTAATGTAACTTCCCTGAAGACAGAAATAATATGAAACCGTAGAAGGAATTATGTGCATTTCAGTAGGAATTTTGTGACTATGCCGAAATAAAAACGGCCTAAGAGCCCGCAGGCCGTGGAGAAACGACCTGTGAGGTTTCCCCGTAGGAACAATTATAAACTTCATGCACTTTGCAACCTCATGCAACGTTGTGGTAGATGTCTCACACTGAAGATCTTATTAATATACTTTTTAGAGTTCCTCGTAAAGTTTATACTTATTTTTAAATATTCAAATAGTGAAATATAAAACTGTTACAGATCTTCTTTTCCGATACTCATTAAAAATGTCGAAAAACTTAAAAACAAGTTTGAATGCGTATTATATAAATTAAAAACAAAACTTGTCACATAATTCTAAGACTAAAAACAAGGTGCTTAAAGTGTTTGAAGTTTATGTTGTTCTTATGGGGCCAAAACCAAGATGGCCGCCACCACGGTCGGTTCTTAAAATACAAACTTTGATATTGTAAAGAACATGAGGTATTATATGTTATTAGGCGCATTATGTGTTATTAATGGTGTGTGAGTGTGTGTGTGTGTGTGTGTGTGTGTGTGTGTAAGGAATCATTTTTGATAATTAATGATAATTTAAGGATATTAAATTTGTATAAATACAATAATATGCCAATCCCTTTAATCATATTTTAAGTGTCTACTGTACAAAATCACACCAGTGTGCGAATTTTTGTAGACTAACAGTTTTTCTTTGTTCCTAATTACAAGAAGTTCCTAAATTCTACTTCTAATTTATATAGTTCCTCGCGGAATGATAAAAGATGCATTTTTGGTTTTGAGACCTCCCATAAAGAAATGTTAGGCTGTAATCACTTTTCATTGTAACAGATGATACATATATAAAAATGAATACTTTTGTTGGTTTACGAAAGTGTTATTTATTTCATCAGCGTAACATGGCTATTTAGGGGTCCTAATCCATATTTGTCCTGTTTTAGATACAATAATTATTAAACTACTAAATGCTCAATATTTTATTAACCTTAAGATACATAAGGGATTGAACCAGCTCTAACAATTATACAGACTTTTTTTCTGCCATTCCTAAGCTGCATAAAACAAAGGTTGCTTGCCGTATTGGATTTTTAAGACGTCACATTTAGGAAGAAGTTGTTGAATTTCAAATAATTTGCCTAGTTTGTATAACCATCCAACACACTGAAAGGTCCTTCTCAATATTCGTGTAGGAATACAACAGATATGTAAAGTTTTCACAGTGAACATTTCGCACAGTGGACCGTACACTTTGTGTGGATTATAAATTCGTGAGCACAATCGAAGTAGTGAAATGTGTGTAAATGATACGTGGCGAGAGCAGAGCGTACGTGTAGTGCCTGACAGTTGTGTACACAAGTGTGGAATACTGACACGACTACTGCAGCGTATATGCGGGCGTGAGTCATCGGGCAAATACTCGCAGTACATTACCACTGGCATCTGTGTGTAACCAGGCTATGGATTAACTACGTTACGTAACTACGCAAATATGAAAATATTGCAATTTTAATGCACGCTGGACGTATAGAGGTGTTCCACACAGTAGCAAAATTAACAAATGTTGACATTTTATATGATTAATATCAGAGATTAGCAAATGGTTCCAAATATTCGGGTTTTATTTTGTAAAACCGTAGCATCATAATGTGAACTAAAACATATAGAAACAGTGCCTCGAAAGCCAACAGACGTACATAGTGGAATCGCAACCTCCCGGTCTCATATCTTTCCCTCAGTCTTGTCTCTTTAATATCTTACATATTACCTTCCTTGGATCTAAAAAAAGCGTAGGCCAGTTTTAAACATTCTTCATAATCATGCGGCACACTCCGACATGTAATTTTCTTTATTTAGGTTTGAAAAGCTTTAGTGATCTGTAGTGTACACATTCTTCTATGACCTTTAAAAAATTCTCCTCTGCATTTCAGTTATGTTTGTCCGATATGTAAATAGCACGATTATCCAGTATATTCAAAATCCCAAACTTCTAAGCTGGATGGTGTGTGTTGGTTTCCTGTGCCGGACATCCTATAACGATTTTCCGAGTCACCTCCTCCAAAATGGCAACTGCTCATGTTTCAACATTTTTGGTAAATATGTGGTCTTTGGATTGTTATAATAGTAATGCTGTTGGAATTTTTCTGATATATCTATCTTTTTATTGTGCTGTCAAACTGTCTGTTCATCACTTACGGAGGGAACCGATCCATAACTTCGACGTCTTCTACGATCTTTCCAGTTCGATCTTCTCCACATGTAAGTCTGCCTCGTAGCCGCTCCGTCAGACTCATCGTAGTAGTTACTGTCAAAAGAGAAATTACTCGATTGAAAGGTCGTTTCAGCCAAGCCTTGGGGTTATATTTCCTTCACTGTTTTAATATTTTAGGAAGTGACACTTTTACGAAGAGCGATCAACGTCAAAACTGTACGTGAAATAATTTTCACTTCACTTTACATCCAGTAGGCTTTGAGGCAGGCCCTGTTATGGAGCACCGTGTTGTCCCGGAATTGACAACAAGAATGATCGGTATTTTGTTATTGAAAAAGTTTGGATGTCGATGGAACCGGTTTCGCGGTCTGTTGTCCAACTATTGCACTAGTGCGGTACACCGCCACCGCGACACTAAAGGGTAACTCGGAGTAGAGCGGGAAGTGCGGTCAGTCCAAGGCGACTCGCGCCTTTCACTGTCTACTCTGGTACCGCCTCGGTATCCGCGTGGGGTACAGCGAGTTTGTTCCCTATCGGTCTCGGAGTGGGTGTTTCTTGTGCATTGAAAAACACTTACCCAGGATATTGCTATACATATGGTGTTTCAGATTGCGCGTACAATATGTTTTACACGCAAATGTCAACTGATGTTGACACCATTACAGAGTTTGAAGTGCCGAGATATTCGAAGGTTCTTGAACCATGAGTACCCCAACAAAGAGGAATAACGTAAATCACCTCCTAGACACCCTTCTAATTTTCTGTTTGGTGGTTTTGTATGAAGTCTAAGAATTAAGTGACATCATAGTGCCAATGGCGCAGTGTAGCGGGTACAACGGTTGTCGCGAGATAACCGAATCAAGCAACGTCGAGCGTGGCTGCTGCTTGGATGGGTGACCGCTGAGCGATCCTGTCCTTGCAAGCAGTCCGCCTGCCCGGTCATTGGTGGTGGTTCGGAAGTCACCTTTAAGCCGTTGGTCCCCAAGTTAAGTGTTGGAGAGAGCGGCTTAGCCCCAACTTCGCCTAGTAAAATAAGATATTACTTTACTTTTACCATTTTTAAAGGAAAACGGTATAAACCACTTTGAAAATGTTCATTTACTCGTACTCTCCGGGCGTCATACCTTTATCCTCTTTGTTAGACAGTGTTTATAGAAACAGTCCTTTTCCTAGGGGTGGAGTGGTGCATCAGAGACTCTCATATCGTCCGACTACTGTACGCGTACGGTAAGTTGGGATGTCTACAGGTTGAATAATCCAAACATTAATACTGTAGATCAACAATTTATCCATTGATTGGATTTAATTAAATGTCTCCTAGTATGCCCAGATAATTAAATTCCTTAATGTACAGCTTTGCCCTGAAACCATTCACAAATTCCCTGTTTGATTCGTCTAGAGATACGTGTTTTTCACTCGTTAATTTCTAAAATTCGTACCAATTTTTCAGTTATTAATAGCAAAACTGGATGTCCTAGTATTATAAAGCTAAACATTCAAAACAACACAAAGTACCATATGTCTAAATGGTTTCTTTTACAATCTAGACTAATAGTTCAGAATGTTTCAGACTCTGTATAACAATATTACAATAGACTCAACGCGGTTGGTTAATCTAACTACACCCCCCCATCCACGTCTACAGTTCACTGAGATAAAGTTTTGAATGCCAGTTTAATACAATACGGGTGGAGGAAACAATGAACGATCCATCCGGTTATTTCCGAGAGTATTGTAGTGGACAGAAGTCGCAATACGGTAATTGCTATACGAATAGTAGTCAGTCAATTGGCACGGGAAGGAGTCGTCGTAAAATGCGAAGTTCCGGGCAAATTTGGGTTTAAAGTCTCAATCCTGTTGAGGAAATTAAGTGTAGGATTCCCTGAAGTGGTCAAATAACCAAATCGAACTTACCCATCATTGTGGGTTGGGAGGGGGAGGTGGGGGTAAGAATTTAAAACAGAGTATGTTATGTACGAGAGGATTTCCAATCTTTCGTTTCCTATTTATCCTTTTCCTGATGTCAGCTTTTATCCGTTTATCTTGCTGGAAAGGCTTGAAAATCGTGTTTATTTTTTTATCTATTTAATTTTATTAGTGTGTACAAAGTGCTTTTCTTAACTGTGTGTGCAAAAAAGATACTGTCTAGGCTTATATTCAAACGGCTCGTGATTCAAGTACATAGTACATCCAATACCTTCCTACGTCTACAAAGGTGTTAAAACAGATTTATTGTATGAGAACTGAAAGATGTACCAAGAGAAATAATTATAAAGGTCCACTGTACTTAGGTACTTATGTACTACGATATCAACACAAATCAAAATAGATAACCGTGCTGTCGCTGAATCAAGCGGTGAGAACAAGTTGAAGGTAACAGTTTACCGACAATTTCTTGTTATCAGTTCTAACTTTGATTATGACAGCACCGCTGGAATATTTATTGGAAGACGATAAATATCGTAATACTACGGTATCGACACATATCGTAGCAGTGGTGGGAAGGGTTGATTCAATACAGTTCAGCTCCAGTTCGCCTTCCGCGTAGTGCATCATCTGAAATCTGACATCTCCTGGAATCTGAAGTCAACGTCCATCTGAAGAGATCCTAAAATGTCAGCAACGAAACGAACGTTTTGCATCGTTTCGACATCAGAGGCACATAGGCTACAAAATCTAGATGATGAGGTGGTCTTGTTGTCTCATCAGGGGACAATTGAGTGCACTACGATGTTTTAGACACGATCTCTAAGCACGGTGGAGCAACCGAGGTTTCTACACATAACGTAGCTGTGGTGGGAAGGATTGACTCAATACTAATGTTGAGGTCCATTTCTCTTTTGGATCTCTTGAGGCGGACGTCAATATCTCCAGATTCCAGGAGTCACGTCTGTGGCCGTCAGATTTCAGACCCTGCACTAAGCTGAAGGTAAAATGGAGCGACCTCAACATTAGGATATCTATTTAGGTCGCAATATACAATGGATATATATTGTTATGCCGGTCTGATGGATATGTGATGTTCTGATGTGTAGAATATTCTAAGTTGTTCACAAGGAAAACTACCTTCGTGGAAAACTATTAGCCTACGATAACATGCGTTGAGTCGCACTCATTAAAGTGGAAAACCGGTGTGGACGAGAATGTACAGTGTTTCGTAAGTCTTGGCGGATAATTCAAGGATTTATTCCACGGTCGAAACATCCACAAAAGACAAACTAACGTGCGTAAGACGCTTACTATTTCCGGTCTGTATCCGCATGTGTTTAGTAGAAACTCGTATAACGTTAGTTGGATCAAGAACAATGTAAACATTTTGCTATTTTCTTACTAATAACTGAGGTTTTTTTTATATAAAATTACAAAATAGGTGTTCCACTGGTTTTAACATATGGTTGTTTTAAAACTCTAATTTCAATTCTACAAAAACGGCAAAAGATCCATAAAATAGAAAGAAATAAAAATGTAGCTTAATAAGACAAAATGTGTGGTACTTTATTTGTTAGGACCGGATAAACAATAACGGATAAAATATATTTTTACTCATAATAACCAGATGAACTTAAGAGTAAAAAATATTTCGTTGTATTTATAATTTATATTACAAATAAAGTAAAAACGATGCTTATCATGCATTTTATCTATTTTAACTGGTTTCTCAAAAATCGTTGTTATTATGTTGGTTTTTATAAACAAATGAAATGAAAATTATAAAACTGTTGGCATTTTTAGTATAATAGTAATAATATTAAGCCAAAAGCTGTGGTTTAAGAAAAAAGCGTTTCTTTGTCGAATTGAAAAATTATTATAGGCTGTAAGTTGTGGAGTTGTAAGTAAAATTAAAGTCACATGCTATTGAAAAACAGATGAATGCATTAGCGTTTCGACAAATTTTATACGCTAAATCGTTTATTTTCTGAATAAGGCGACCTGTGCACATAATGGTCCGGTAATATTGAAATATTCTATAAGAAAGGGTCTAAAATGTACTTAAATTCGTGCAGTAAAACGTACATAAAACAATAAAGAGTGAATGAACATTATTACATCAACATGCTGATGTTAAAACAAATTCCAATATTGTCTTTGTTGAAGTAAACACACAGTAATTAATAACATCTTGTATAATACACCTATTCACTCAATTCAACAGCTTTATATACACTGTATTTCATGCCCGAGATCTATCAATATGTTGTTGACGACTAGCCAAATCGTTTCCTAAGCACCTTACGTCCTTGGCTGATTGCTCTGGAAAACCCGTTCAGGTACCATTCGTGAGTTGGTGGATTTCGTTTACATCCGATAACAGTGCCTACCCAACGAACACTCTCAGGCAGAACAGTTATCCCCTCCCCCCCGCGTATGTCACATCACTATAAATGTATTTAATCAGTATTCAACTGTTCCTACTGGCGGTATTCACTAATATTCCTGTGTGACCGTCGGACTATGAAATCAGGAATATGAAATGTTTGTGATCGCCCACGTCTTACCTGACATATATAAACAAACGAAGACATGGATAAGTTTACAAACGACATAATTACACTCTGTCCGGAGCATCAAGGGCTGTCTTGGAATATAGACCCTTTACCTCAACACACTGAGGGTAAGAACAAGAACAAGCTGGTCGCGGTGGATACCACTAGTTAGGTCGCGATACACGTGTAGATCGCGGTGGATACCACTAGTTAGGTCGCGATACACGTGTAGATCGCGGTGGATACCACCAGTTAGGTCGCGATACACGTGTAGATCGCGGTGGATACCACTAGTTAGGTCGCGATACACGTGTAGATCGCGGTGGATACCACTAGTTAGGTCGCGATACACGTGTAGATCACGGTGGATACCAGTAGATAGGTCGCGATACACGTGTAGATCGCGGTGGATACCATTAGTTAAGTCGCGTTCTATGTGGACAGCACATTATGAGTATGTTACCTGCAATGCTTAGCGAAGCTCACACTGCTTTTGAGTGATGTCTGGACTATAAAGTGTTTTAACATCTAGTATTGTGTTTGATGTATGTTTCATGATTCGAGAGAAGATAATGACGATATATCTACAGTATTCTGATATATCAGACGATTTTCAGTACATGTAATAAACAAACAAGTAATAGATTAGATACCGTCACGTATTTATCGAGTCGGTGGCGGTGTTTGTGAGTTCGTCCAACAGGGCTGGTAGATCTGAACGGCAGAAGCGAGTTTCTCCTTTGTAACTGTCACTTTTAACTACGGTTAAAACTCGAAAGACACCGACCGTGCTGTTATTGCCAGCAGTCGGTGCAGTGGGTGAGTGGTGAGCGGTGTGTTAAAGCGCGCGGAAAGTATCCATGTAAAATTACTACACGAGCTGCTGTAAACATCCAGAAGGGCATCGCGATGAGCCTCCACTGTGACTGCGTATATAATAGTGTTCTGTTACGTGGATATCGACATCGACTCACTTGTTCTGTTCGTAAGGATAACGTAGCCTGGATAACCGCAATCCTTACACCCTCCCTTTCATGTGACATCACAACTGTTGAATGGTGCACATGAACCATATCTTTCTTATTTTTATTGTATTGAAGTAATATTAAAAATGTGTTATTTCTAGAAAAAAACAGAAAGTGAATCCAAAACGGTATGACTATCATCTCGTTTTAGTCTTTCAGTCTTTGTTGTTCAAAATATGTAAGCGGAAATATGTGTGAAATGAGAAACATATTTTTTCTGTTCAGTAGTAGAGTATTTTGCAGTAAAGTATATTACATGAAGTAATAAAATGTACCGGATTAATGAATGGTTAGCGGAACTGATCGATTGTCATCGGGGAAACGACTCACGATTCTCATGGCTCGACCGTTCGGTCTGTGTGTGTGCGTGTGTAGGCTTGGGCCGGCAAGGGCCCGAACCCTTCAGGCTTTACTGATAGTAAAGCATATAGTTGCAATCTCAGCCTCTGCAGTAAATTAGAATTAATTGTCTGGAAGTAATGGAGAACTATAATCGAGCCGATTAAAGGAGGCAATAACTAGTTAGAATCGTCTCAGACGTCGGATAAGCGGCCATAACATAAATGGGTAGAAATTATAAACTTCCATTAAGCAGCAGCCGGTCTTGTGGCTACACGTATCTGACGAGTCCCGTATTGTTTGGCGGATCTGTGTTATGAATGGCGCTCTCGATTATTTCTACATTTCCGCAGAGCCGATGCAGAATCACCACTGATCGTTTTGTTTTGGTATGCTCAACATTTTATCCGCCAAGGTCACATACATCCGGGTAAATTGTAACGGGTAAGCCTCCCGCCCACCGCTAAGTGTGGGTGTAACTACTGTAGACCTGGATGGGAATAGTTAAAAGCGATAGTTTTACGTAATATCGGGGGAAATACGTGCAATGTCGTGAGTAGCAGCTAGTCATAAGTGTTGTTGGTAGGCTATACGAACTGTATTCAGCAGAATGGAACAACTCCACTGTGTACGTCTATGTAAAATTCTATACAGTCGTGGCTCTTTCCATATTAGGGAAACTAACAGTCTGTAACCAACACGAGATCGTGAACGCGTTAGGAAGACGAAACACCAGAGTGTGGCCATAACGGGACCCGGAGTTACAGAATCAACATGCAATAAAATTCGACAAGACCAAAACACTTGAAAAATGCTCATACTATTATCCTAGGATAACATAAAAAAGCGTCATATAAATAAGCCAGGATAACAAGAAACCCCTTTAAAATATAAAAAAAAAGAAAATACGGTAGTGTTATATTATCGAAATCCTGGCGGTATGCGATAAAGAAGCCAGGATAACAAGAAAACCCTTAGAAATGGAAAATAAGGAAAACAAGGTAGTATCAGATTATCAAAAACCTGGCAGCCTGCGATAAACAAGCCATATTTGATAGCGATTGGTCTGCGATTCGTTGAAGCTCCAGCCATTCATATAAAGCTCTGCTCCTTTTCCCACTTGCGGATTTGCATTACTAGTATTTTCATTTTTAATTAACTCTCCACAGTACGTCCGACAAATTTCAACAAACAATTTAGTTGTAATTTTACCAAAGAAGAATTGGTATAATAATTGTTGTTACGGCGATAGATAACAGTAAACTTTATAATTTAGAATCATAATTAATGTGTATTTAATTGATTAGTTATAATTAAAAAAATGAATGAATATATATCGATTTTTAAATTTCAATTCATTAGCGTAAAAATGCAATTGAATTTTTGTCGTTTAAAATTACTAATTTTATGTCTTCGCATAAATAAACATCTATTATATAAAAATGAAACTGTTCGTGTGTAACAGCATCACTCACAAACGGCTGGACGGATTCGCCTAATTTTTTTTTTAATTTGTTCGTCTTGATCTGTAGAAGGTTATAGGATACTTTTTATCCCTTTCCCGATTCAGGATTCCGCCCCACTGGTTACAGAAATACCCGTAAGAAATGCATTGCAGCAAACATATGTTATTAAGTGAAAGAGTCTTTTCAAATTTTTAATCAGCTGTTCTTTGTAAACATATATAATGCGACAAAAAATATATTTATATATAATTTAATTACTACACTTATAGTTTTAAAGCATAGAGTAAGCTTAAGAGAAACGACAAATTTTGTTTAAACTGTTTCTGCAATCACTGTTAAACATAGACTTTACTATCCAGATAATACAATTCAAATTTGACGTAAAAATTCACCTTTAACTGCAATATTTATTTAATATAAACCATGCTCATGCTTGATCAGAAGAGCAATGCAGATATCATAATTACTATCTTACGTTGGCTACAAATATAAAGAATGTTATAAAATCAACCTTAGTTGTTTTTTTTTGACAGAAGTATCAGGAATGTGGTACATACCTTCATAATGCGCCCAAGAAGCTCACGAAGGAACGACTATCAATTATCTCAGCAATGTTTAGAATGTGATAGAAAATGAATAAGTGAATATAGTGTACTGTTTTCAACGGGAAATTGCGTGCGAAGCCGCGGGAAACTTATTGAAATGCGCAGCGAAGCGCGCCGGGTCCGCTAGTTATGAATAAAATTAATTTGCAAAATTGAACTAGTTTACAAACACGTTCAAGTTTTCTTTGTCTAGACAGATAAATATGGATAATGATAAAACTTATTACTGATTTGTGAACGTTCTTTTGTAGATGTTACAATAGTGTGTCTGGTGTGGCAGTTCAATATTACAAAGTACTACGCCGCTTGTTACCTGAAGTGTAAAAATAATACTTGAAATAAAATATATACAAGTTATTTCTTTTGTTTCTAAGTGGATGGTCGTTAATTTAGTTTTAACCACATCTAACTGTACTCTGTCCGGACATTTACTGGAGCCAATGTTGTTGTTGTCTTGTTAATTGTTCAATTTTAAACGGCACGCACGAAAACGACTTCGTAAAGTATCGTTACTGAGCGGACAATAACGATAAATCTGAGTTAGTGACGCCACGTCCGCTAATGGACCGAGTTAAACGGTAGTGAGTGCGTTAAGTACTGTAAGTACGTGTGTGGCGTACACACAGCGGTAAAGCCCGGTCCGGCCCGGCGTCTGTGTGTCGTTTAATTTACAGCGCTGTGCGCCGTGGATAGCGGTGTAAAATCTTATTGTGACAACATAAAGTTGGTATTACTGCCGACGCGTGTTCATTGCCCACATGACTAGCGTGTTACGCGAGAACTTGCCCAACAGGCTAATCCCCGTTACGTCTCTCTGTGGTCTAGTAGTTGTCGAACTCGGGATCTAGATACGGTATTGGTTCGAATCCCAGAGAGTAATCTGAACGTAAATGTGTCCTTGTATCAAAGCGCTTGTAACACTTGGTGTTGTGTTTCACCATCTCAACAAACAGTCTGTCGTCGTCAAACGAGGATTCTCGTTTGCAATTGTAGTTCAGAGGATTTTGTGAATGGGGTTTCAATTTCGGAATTAAGGTTTGTAAACTGATTGTAATTTTAAAACCCGATTGAGACATTGTTTGTTTTGCGTTATTTCAAAATTGTCATAAAGTCAAAGTCAAACCTTTTATTGCCGTGGACAATATAACAATTATTATGTGGCAAAAGTAATACAGGATAAGTCTATAATTTTTACACTAGTTCACAATATTATACTCAGACATATAATCTTTACATTCATGCATACCACTCATTCGCCAACGCCAGTGTCAGTCTTCTAGATTGGAGGTCTTCCAACTATAATTCAAAAAGTCGTCGACAGTATAGAATGCTTTAGATGGTAAAAAGCGCTTCACACGAGTTTTTAACGCTTTGGGCGTTTGTTCAAGTTTTCGTGGAATCGGGCAATCTGTTGATGAAACGGACACCTGCCTGCGAGGGCGGGTGTTCATAAACCACCGCTCTGTGTCGCCCAGTACGGTAGTTGTCTCTGCCTCTCGTTTCATATTCATGCACGTCACGGCCCCTAGTCAGGGCACATTTTGACTAACAGAATAAAACTGCCTCCAAGATATAGAGACATGGCAGAGTCAACAGCTGCAATTTTTTGAAAGCTGGTCTGCACTACTCTCTGAAGTTCATGTTAGCGATTGTTTTGATCGCTTTCTTTTCAAGCTTGAAAATTTTCAAAATTTGATTGTTTGAACAAGCTCCCAACAAATCATCTTATTGACTATGTACAGATTGATTGTTTTGTTTTAAAATTTGTTTAATTTTCAACACTTTTTTGTTGCCATTGTCGCAATACTATAGTATAGTTTTAATCTTTATTTCAGTTTCAACAGTTTTATTTACAAAATGTAAATTTTTAATGTGTTTAGTTATTATATCTCTATCTATGGCAACCTTCAGTTACTCAATGAACTCACCCGTCCCCATCCATTGGCTTTACACTCATGTCGGGTGTTCTCGTGCCATAACTTTTGTTCTATTTTACGTAAGATGAATAAAACATTTGAAGTTTGTTTGAAAAATAAAACTAACCCTAATCACTCTTTTTCTCGAAAATCTTGTCAGTCCAACAGGTAGTTCTTCCTATTGTAGTTAAGTGACTACCAAGTTAAATTCACCAACATACTCGAGATACTGTGAGATGACCAATGCAGCGCCAAGTCATCATAGAGCAACTTAAAGACAATTGCTTATTGTTACACATCTTTCAAATAAATTCTGTTTAAAACATTTTTTTCGTTATTTTTAACTTTATTTCTCTTCTAGAAAAACATTCTGGACCTTTACAGATTATACAAAAATATGGTATTTTACATTTATTAAACGTTTTTGTATCAGCAGTAGGTTTTAAAGAAGTTTTCGTAAAGTGCATTTGATTTGTAACTCAAACGAGATGTTTAGTCATTTCAAGTGGAGGTCGTTCGAAGTTCAATAAGTCTATAATTATTATAGTCATAATGCTGAGCGTAGAGGAAAACAAAGATGATTTGTTCTCCGTACTGTACATATTCCACATACTACGTTGAAGGGATCTTACATGAAACCGATTTCGGTCGTTTCAACACATCCAATTGAAAATCCACAGTACGTTAAAATGAATCAATGATTCCGAGGAACTTTCGTTTGTTTTGAAAAAATAAATAACAATAATAAATAGCGAGTATTAGTTTCAGTAATCTTTCCTCAGGAATGTTTGATATCCTTATCCACTTACTCATTCATTAAGGATACAATAAAAGTGTTCAGCCATTGTGAGTCGATCCCGGTGTTTCCTGCTACGAGGAAGTCCTCAATTACCAACTGACAGGCATAAAACCACACGTCGCATTATCCATTGTGTGTGCCTGACGCGATTTACCTCACAGTAAACGCCTTGTATGTCCGCGACCCCGCACTAGTCAACGTACCGCGGTGACGTCACCCGGTGTGGTAACCGTATCGATAACTCGCTACCTTCGACCTTTCGTCGCCACTACTCCGGCCGTCTTCCGCGTACCGGGCACATAATTGTGGCTTCGGGCGGGAGCCATCCTCGTTTACGAGGTTTAACCTCTCCGCGCACCCTCAGGCGTGGACAATTGTTTATTTGATATTATCGTGGGTCGATCTCTTCTTACGTCACCTTTCAGGGGTCATAGGAAATGTCATGGGTCTGTAAAAAGCCCAGAAGGGAATTTGAAAGCCATTCATTAATTCATTCGTTCCAGAGCACGCCGGTCGTAAAAATATGAAAGCTCCAACATAAAAATTCATCAAAACCTTATAGTTTATTTTAATTTTGTTTTTTACAATGTGAAGAATTTTTTTGAACATTTACCATCGTTAAGTGAAATAAAAACAGCAATACTTTGTTTCCCGTAATTTGATTTCTACCGCGACGACCACGAATTAATATTGGTCGCTGGTCAGTTGTCAGTGGTTGGTTGTTACAGTCGGACGTATTGTTTTAATCAGTGTGTGTTGTAATAAATTAATTGTTATGGGCTGAGCAATAGCGAAGCCAGTTACGTGACACGTGGTGTGGCGTACTCCTACCTTGTTTTTGTTAAGTGCTTGCGTTTTTAGAGTACAAGTTTGTTGTGGATTCCGATGTATGCGTGTGTTATAACGTATTTGTATGATTTAACTTGTTTACTTCATCCTGGTTTGTATTCGATGTCATAGGATAGTTGTTCAACTGAGGAAGATCCAATCGTATATCTCGAAACGTAGATTTACTGGTTTTTTTGTTTCATTCAACAATGGCAAATTTGCAAAAATACCACCATCTTCTTAAAGCTATATCAGATCTTAGTGGACAATCCGATAATAACGTATCTTGTATAATTCAAAATAACCTTGGATATGAAAATCAAAGTATCTTGGATAGGTCTTAAGGTGGCAAAACGTTTCTCTCAGTTTTTTTGCCAATTTAAATTGCTTAGGCTTTTTTTTAAGTAGAATGGGGAGTTTACTAGATTTAGAATGTTGACACATAATAATGAAATAAGAATTAATGTAAAAGTGTATTTATTTACTTGTTATTAGACGCTAGATCCATCGAAATAAGGAAAACCCTCCTTTATATTTTAACTATATAAGAAGGACACACAATGTTGCACGTACCTGTATTAAGTGAAAGTTTCACGTGACAATTTTTCGAAACCGAGCAAAACGAGGTACTCAAGGAATATCACTATTTTCGATGAACATATAATTTAGAAGTATTTTTCTGAAATCTCACGCGTATGACTGTATGCAATTCTTTTGTTGTCTCCAACAAATCATATATTATGATCATGTATTAACTAAATATATATAACCTAGAATTTTAATAAGTGTTCTAATAAACACAAGTTTGTTTTACTTTATAGTCGAAGTTTTAAACGTGTGAATAGTCTTAATTTAGACCTTTCATTTTCTTATGTCAAAGGCATTTTATTCGACTGATGAGTTCATGATGGGCGCTAGGAAGAAAATTTTTGAAATTAACTACAGCCACGAAACCCCCGGTTCTGATACATACAAGAATTGTATGTATGTATTTGAAATTGTATGTATTTCGCATACCTTGTCGAACATCATTTATCTGATGCAGTTATGCACCTGATATAGTTAAGTTGACGCATGTAATGCAATATTGTAATTGTTTCACGCAATAAAGAATATTATTATTATTACCTTCGTCTTGATAAGGTCTAAATCGAGAGGTCACGGGTTCGATTCCCGGGAAGGTCAACATAAATTTGAAAATGCGTTTGGACCGTTTTTTAAACGCTTTTAGTATAAAAAATGCCATTGGCCTTAAAATACATCCTATAAAATTAAAAATTTTAAAATTTCAGCTTAAGAAAATTGCGCTCTCTTATAATAAATATGAAAATAGATAAAATTGCTATCTTCGAAATTGTAATTTATCAAATAAGCAGATAGTGACTCGCTTTGGATTACTATCATTGTTTTATCCTTAGGCTATTAGGGGTTTAACGGCTTGTTGGTTCAGCAAGTGAAGTAGAGACATTGTGGAGTTGTAGTTCTCATAAGTGAGGACGGAGGATGGAATTGTAGAAGATTATAAACTGCACCCGCAGACCGCAGTTCCAACAACGCTCGTTGTACAACCAGCAGAGGCGGCAGAAGACACACGCTGGAAGCCACCGTAGCTATTCTCGGAGCTGCCGCTACCGAAATATCTTCTATATCAGTGAAAGTGGCCAGCCGCCGCGGCACAGACAAGGCAAGAAGTGTCGCGTCTGTCGCGGTGTCGTCGTGCGACAGAATCCCGTAATCCGACATCGATACGCTGAGCGCCGGACGAGTGAAAGTGCGGGCAGCGGTCGTCCGCAAGCCGAAATGCCCTAATGAGGATCACTTTTCCGCGGGTTCTTACTTCGTTCTCGGCCGTATTGTTCTGTATAGTGTTGAGCTGTCACGTTGCGTAAGGTAATCCAATGGTAGTACTTTTTCTGTAATTTTCTTAGGGGTCCATTTTGACATAATAATAACAACAGCAACAAGAACAACAACAACAACAACAACAACTACGACAACGACAACGATAACGATAATGATAATAATTCTGTATTGCAGTAAAACAATTTAAAAAATTGTATTGCAAGAGTCATTTCATAATATTGATTAAAACATCTATAAACTAAACCTATCTTACGTTATCATAGGCACAGTGAATTCCACATAATAATGTGTGAACGTAAAAATATATTGTATTTTGGATGATTTGTATATCAGAAAAGGAGAAATGAATAATACTTAACTGCTAATTTTCACCCCGGCGGCCCATCGTAAACTCATCAACGGAGTAAAATGCCTTTGACAACAAAAAGTGCCTTAATCGAGATGTGAATTGTTTGGGTTCATTAATTCGTTTGAGATCTCCAGGGAGCTTATTAATTATCTTGAAACCCACTTGAAATGGAATACCAATATAAACACATTATCGAATCAGCTAAATTCAGCTACATTCGCCCTGGGGTGCCTTTCTGTATTTGCCGTCGAACAAGTTCCTAAACTGGGTTACTTAGGCTTATTCGAGTCAAAGTTGAGGTACGGAATAATATTTGGGGGATTTTCTAGTGCCATAAACTTTGCGTATTCACTCTTCAAAAGAGAGCGTTGAGGGTCGTCTGGGGAATGAGACCAGATGAGAGCTGTAGAGAGCGGTTTTCGATCCAGCGGGATCATAACCTTCATTCCACAATGTTTGTTTTTCAAAATAGAAATATTTTTCCACATTTTAATCATGATCATAACACAAGGCACAGAAATTACCTAGTTTCAGGCCGTTTCACTTTTGATACTGATGTTATGACTTGCACAGAAAAACTTTGTGTTCTATTGTGTGAATAAATTATTCTTATTCTTATAGTTTTGACGGGATTTAGCATATAACATCACTACACCTTCATGCTCATCCTTTTCTAACTTCCCGCATGAGATTGTTACTGGGCTTGTATACCGGGTGTCTCAGGTTAATATTGTGTAAATGGTTCTCACACGGTCACTCATTGTCAGCATGATCACGTAAATGTCCGATGTTCTTTGGGTGTAACGAAGATGCAAGAAAATGTCATCACATCATGTGACATAATGGGTGTTTTCACTCGCGTGAGAGTTTTTGTATTATAATCCGGCGAAACCATCCACCGCGATGACTTCTTTCTTCCGACATTAACGCAGAGCCCGGCTGCTTGCTGCTGCTCCTCGTTGCGAAAATGACGGGTGACTTAAAGTTCAACTCTGATGACTCAATCCGCTCTCAACTTTCGCCACCGATGAGATTGTTGTAAACTCTCCAAAATTCGGTACACAATGGGTGTCGTTCTTTTATTGAATACCCACGAAGTAAATCAAGTCAATTTCAGTCAGACTCTTGCGGTTGACAATAGTTATGACTGTTTGGTACGAGAAGTTGAGAATCCTCAACAAGGATGAAGGCTTGCAGCAATATGGCACGGACTCTGCACTTGCTGTGTTGACAACTTTAAATTGTCAGTGGATACATCCATCATGTGAAAAGAGACCCGATTCCAACAGCATTGTATTCCAGCCGATTCCAACTGTATTCTCATTGTCTCATCAGGTGCACAATTCGTGACACTGTGGAGCAACCGAGTTTTCTCCTGATGAGACAATGAGAATATCTCTTCACCTAGATTACACTATACTTTGTAGTCTAGGTGTCACTGACGTGAAAACGACGTAAAGAGTTCATTTCAGCTTCTTCGTCGCCAACTAAATTTTGTCTTCAGACTAACATGACTCCAGATTCCAGGTGTCAAGTCTACGACAGCGTCAGAATCCAGACGCTGTACTAAGAGGAAGGTGAACTGGAGCTAAACTCAACATTCGCATTGAATCAACCCTTCCTACCATAGCTACTATGTGTAATCAAAGGTCTCTCGCTGGGTGTAGAGGATCCTGCAACCGCCTAATTTCAGCTTGTCAAGTTCTTAAAACTCGCCACGAAGTTCCTGAATTACCACTCAGTGGCGATCTTTACCGAATGAGTAAGACGATGAAATTTACATTTATGGATAAAATGAAAACTCAGCGACCCAAGTCGCAGTAGTAACATTTACCTGCAATTTTCTCCTTACTCTGTAGATTTCACTTTTTACCATAACACCATATGGATGTGTTAAACCGTATTGGAAAACAACCACGTATCACTTCATAAACATATTGTGTTCCAAACGTTAATAGTCTATCGTTAAGGAAAGAAGATATCTGTTTTGTTCGGATCCTAAATGAGAGAGATACACAATCTGATAATCACTCACCACCTCAAAAATTATTAAATCACTTTTGATTGTTAGTGTTTGAGTTCCGATAGATAAACGGAATTGTATTTAAATGTATCCACATCTGTTGGGCCAATTTTGCAGACAGTGCGAGGGTTTTTATAATACTTTGTTCGTTCCGAGAGAAGGTGAACATATTAAAATTTATCGATGTCCGTTGGGTTGTTTTCTTCAGACAATACAAGAGCGTTTATGAGCTTTAAGTTCTGAGAGATAAAAATAATTATATTAAAAAGCATCGATACCCGTTGATCCGTTTTCTGCAGACAGTACGAGGGCTTTTGTTCATTCTGAGAGATAAAAGGGATTATATTAAAATGCATCGATATCCGTTGGGCCGTTTTCTGCAGACAGTACGAGGATTTTTATAATACTTTGTTCGTTCTGAGAGATAAAAGGGATTATATTAAAATGCATCGATATCCGTTGGGCCGTTTACTGCAGACAGTACGAGGATTTTTATAATACTTTGTTCGTTCTGAGAGATAAAAGGGATTATATTAAAATGCATCGATATCCGTTGGGCCGTTTACTGCAGACAGTACGAGGATTTTTATAATACTTTGTTCGTTCTGAGAGATAAAAGGGATTATATTAAAATGCATCGATATCCGTTGGGCCGTTTACTGCAGACAGTACGAGGATTTTTATAATACTTTGTTCGTTCTGAGAGATAAAAGGGATTATATTAAAATGCATCGATATCCGTTGGGCAGTTTTCTGCAGACAGTACGAGGGCTTTTATAATACAATATATTGTAGTAGTTATGCCATGCGTGTACAGCGGACCAAGCGAATACAGACCTGTTCGTAGAGAATAGTTTATTGGCCCCGGGAGCTGAAATGGATCGTAACTGCTAATCCAGATCTAATCCTTCTTATCTAATCCAGATCACAAGGTCACATGTAGAACATCGTCTCGCCGGGAGAGGAAGATGACTGGAGATGGTTTACTGCTAATAGGTTTAGCTCGCGATAGCCCAGGCGTATAGCGTACAAAACGTCGGTGTGTGTGTGTGTGTGTGCGCGCGCGCGCGCGCGTATGCAGGGGCGTTCGAGCGCGAATTTACAGCGATAGTTTGGCAACGTTATCAGCGGCACTCACTTCATTAAGTCCGTCAACGTGCAGTTAACATGTTTATACGTAACAATACGTGTATACGTGTAAAAATATGTGAACCCTGTCATATTAGAATCAACGTGTGTTTTACCTTATCAGTTAAGGAGGAATTCTAATGTACTTTCATCATTTCCGCTCCATTGAATCCATCAGTCAAATGTGTCATGATGTGGTGGTTTTGATTTAACCGTTGAAAATTCATTTCTATTACAGACTACGCGGAATACCTTTATAAATAGCGCGCGGGGCGCAGACTCAAATTTGAAGTTTAGAAAATTGTGTGCCGCTGGAAAGGTTTTTTTCAATCAACTCAGTTTTCCTATTAAAAATAATAAAGCCGACTTTTAAAATGATGTATTATGAAAACAATGAATATTCTTATTATGTTGTAATAAACACAAGGCAGTTTGGATTATCGAGCACAAGTTTCAGTAGGTTTCCGTTACAGTTCGTACATTGAAACCTACTGGCACTGAACCATCTGGTTCCTGGAAGCCTCTAGAATGTAAATTCCAAGAATTCAAAAGGTTTCCTGGCATATACTGTCTTTGGAAACTCCCGGTCACTAAGAGCTCTAAGCGTTCGGAAGCCGTCCGATTCTGGTAGTTATCAATAGCCTCTAGAGAAGTTCGGAATATGGAAGCTCTCTGCCTCTAGTACTTTGGTAGCTGCGTGCCTAGGAGCTCCTCCCAGTCGCTGGTAGCTCTCGTAATACCATTTAACTATGATTTGAGAGAATGGTAATTATTATGCCATGCAGTAGAACACAGAAACAATTTTGTGAACTAATGGCTTTGTGTTACGTGATATAATTGAGTAAACACTGCAGTGGATCAACTCAGATTGTTGTACTCCATTTCGGCCAAGTTTTATACGCATCTAAACCATTTGATAGGTCGAGATAAGCCAAAGCCAATAATGCAGCTGTTGTTGTGTTCTCGAGAGAAGGTCACGTTGTCGGGACTGCCGATGAAACGGATAACAATGGCTGTGTTCCGAGATAATGTCGTTTAAGGCTGTAAAACGTTATCTCCCGGCGATAACGCGACATCTCCCAGTCTGTCGCCCGCGATACTGGTGAAGTGAACGTTCTCTGTTACTGTGGCTCAACTGTGTCACTGTCTGTGTTTTAGAGAAGTGTTTTGTGAACAGGGGTCTTACCGCTAAGGGTGCAAAATGGACAATGAAGAATTGGTATGTAGATTTTCTAAAGCAGTATCAATTAGAAATATTCCGCCGATTTTAATAACATGTTCCTTAGAGGTAAAAACTAGTCATATGCTTGCCAAAATAGCAAAATCATATTATTTAATTTTCAATTATATAAATATACAAGATTGAATCAAAATTTTGTGTAAATTCTATTTGGAACCACAATAAACGTACTAAAAAAGAGGTGGTCTAATTTTGATGAATCGGTATGCAGAATCATCCATTAGATTCATTAGTTTACATGTTGTAAACCCAGTTTGTTATAGGTTTTTTTAAAAAAGACATGATTTTGACAAAAACACATACTCCGCTGATTTTAGTAAAATTTTCTTCAACGATAAAAACTAGTCATTGCTTGCGAAAAAAGCACAAATAAATTTGGTGGTACCATAAAAAAACATGTAATTTTCAATTATTTAAATAAAATACAAGATTTAATCAAAATTTGGTGTACATTCTATTTGGAGCCACAATATGCGTACTAAAAGAGAGGTGGTCTACTTTTTATGAATCGGTATGTAGAATCATCCCTTAGATTCGTTTATAGTTAACATGTTGTAAACCCAGTTTGTTGTATTTTTTTTAAGGAATGAGTATTTTTGAAAATAATGGTAAATCGGTAGTACTACAGCGTGGGGGTTCACAGCACCTAATCTAATAGCACCTAATCTCACAGCACCTAAAATTTAACCGTCTAATAGCACCGATTCTCATAGCACCTAATATTATAGTACCTAATCTCACAGCACCTAAGGAAATGCCCGAGAGTCGCACGGCACCTAAAGATCGTGCTGGAGTTTTATAGCACCTAATATCACACCACCTAAAAGGGAGTGGTGGGGATCGCCGGAGGGGTAGGCCGCCACCACTGTTCGTGGCCAGTGGGCGGACCGTCCGTTGAGTCGCGAGGTTGGGGGAGAGCTCTGAGTTGGTTATTGACACGTGCTGTGCGGGTTGCATTAACGCGCTCGCCGGAAGAATTGAAGGCGGGTGGACGTTTCGTTTAGGAATTTATATTATGACCTATTATGTTATTTTTTACCGGATCCCGGCGACCTCTCTCACACACACTAAACATCCCACTTAAAAACGTCTACCACATTAAAATATGCCCCTTTATTACATCTGAAAAAGTTTGACGGCTTAGGTAGTATTAATCTATATATTATAGCGAAAGTGAGATATTTTAAGATATGTTTATTGATTGTGATAATCAAAAATATGAAGAAAAACACAGTTTTCTTTAAATTTAAGCTTTCTCCAATTTAACTCCTCCTAATTCAAAAATAATTACAGTTAAAAATATAATATATCATTTGTTGTATGTTCTCTTAAAGAACGACATACTGATAATTCAGAGTTCTAAGTTAATAATTAAAGGCGTAACAAGTTTTTTGGGAAACTCATTAGACTTGTATTTATTTATAAATCACGCAATTGGCTTATTACTAATAGTCTTTACTTATGAGTGAGGGTGCAGAACAAGCGAGGTACACAGTAACTGTGCCGGAACCTTACTACATTTATGGCTTAATTAAACACACATACCAACTTGCCCCGTGTGCCAAAATCACAAGATAAAATATTGACAGTTTTATTTTCACACAAACCACAACAGGAAAATGTTTAAATTAGGCTTGTATGATTCTGGTAAATATATTAATTTAAGGAAAGGCAATTAAATGATCCATTTACCCAAAACAAACATTTAATTAAACTTATATTTGTAAATTCACTAACAGATAATTTGAGGGAAATTAATATTCCTCAAAGCGAAGCGGCCGAACACCTTCCATAATCCTATCACCATCGTCTTTGTTATCGGTGTTATATTTTCACTGTTTACTTCATGTTCAACTGACACAGTCTTCCGACGAATTTCTGTCCCTCAGTCAAAATATTAGTAGTCTCTCTACAGCCTCCCCCAGCAATCATTCATTGGTTCAAGCGTTATCAATAACTATTTTTGTATTCTCTACAACTTTCATCCAACAATCAGGCGTAGTCTTTTCCAAAGCTTCTTTATAAATTTTGTGATAGAATTAATAGTGAACTACTTATTATTTTTGCGATATGTAAATTAATTTAAGCCCATATTAGTTCAATCGCGTGGAGCTTGACTGTCACTAGAAGTTCAACTTTTTCATGTCTGAACTAAAGTGGACTCCTTCTAGTAAACCATCCTGTAATTTCTGCCTTATATCTTTTGCTCACAGGTGCTTTAAATATTTATTTTGAAATTATACAGTGTATTATACATAGCAATAACTACATCTTTCATTAATATAATCCACCCATAGGGGTAGAAATGGACTTGGAATTCTTAGAAGACCTTCCCTATGTCCTATGTACATAAAATGTGGCACACCACATTTGCCTCATAACTTTCACAGAAAATCACTAGCGTCTTTTATGAAGATTAACTACCCATAGCGACTGAAATATAAAATTGCAAAACCCTAGAAAAAAGTATATTATTATTTTTCATCATCCCGCTATCCGAAAAAAGTTTAAATTTCTCTCACACACACACACACACACACACACACACACACACACACACACAGTTCTCGTCATATAAATTGATTATACAACGTATGTTAAAGAAGATAAACCTAGATTACTCGTTTTCATGGAAGTAGTACCCGCTATAAAAAACTACGTTTTGCTTTGTAAACTTCCCTTCCTTACTTCCTTGTAAACTTCCTTTGTAAACTCGGGGAGCCCATTGTCTTGATAATGTTTTTTAGTCTGCCTAGATCAGGTTATTTCATGCAACATCTTTATTTTTCTTTCTCGGATCGTAATGGGCTTATTTTAAATATTCAAAAGAATACTTTTGTCTGAAACATCTAAAACCTTGCTAAATCCAAAAGTACAAGTGACACATTTTATTTTAATTTTTCCAGAATCCTCTATTGATGATCTGACAAACCATGTGCTTTTCACATGATTGGAATGTCGTACTTAGTAATGGAAGAGTATTCTCTACCCAAAAAACTCGTTCATGCATATTTCTCCATTTCAGTTCATAAATAAACATTTTACTCTACAGTGAAAAAACAACGTTCCACAGTTAGTGAGATTAAAGGTCGAAATCAAAAATTATTGGTATAGTGGGGAACTGGACCAAATGAAAGAAATTTTTTGTTTTTGGAGAAATCGACAAAACTTTCTACTAGTGACAGGCTTGGTGTTAACTATTTAAATCTCTAGAAATGTTATAAAAAGTCCGTAGAAGATGCGAAACTCACAATGTCGCAAAAATATAAAATAGTAGTAACCAATATAAGGCCTGGGGAGAGGTTTTTAACGCCAATATAAGGCGTTTTCGGTGCAGATAAACGAAATAATACAACCATTGAGCATCTCAATCGACATTATCAATAAATATCACTCCAGGTAACTTAAACATTTGTTTTATCAATTTCGGTTAACATCAAATAAAGGGTAGTATCAAAAAGCCTCGTGTTAATAGAATGAACTTAATAAGAAATTACCATATTTTGAAAGAAAAACATTTATCTTTGTAGAAGTCTCAATTGATGAGGTCATTAAAGCTGTCAAAAGAGTTAAAAACTCAGAAAGCAAAGACATTTATAACAAATCTAACATTATATTTTAACGAATTTACCATACGTTTTTGAACCCATTAACTATATGTATATCTGCCCGATTCTTAAGAAAGGGTCTAGGAGTTTCCCTGAGAGCTATTGCCCAGTATAAATTTTACCTGTCCTGTAATAATAGAAACTGTTTTACATGATGAACCTTTTGCGTATCTGGAAAATAATATCAATCTAAATTTATTACAATAGAAGAGGTAAATACACCATTGATGCAGTTTTATTCACTAATTAAAGAGGTCCTAAACACTTTTGAGATTAAAAGCCTTTGCTCAGGTAACATATTTTGACTTGAGCAGGGCCTTAAAACTTAACTATTACGGTAATTATGGGAATCCGGCTTTAAAGAGTTCTTTAAAGACTATTTATCTAACCGCAGGCGAAAAGTTTGTTTTCTATTAATGGAAATCGGTCCAAAAATTTGGTGATCGGGATTGTTGTACCTAAGGGTCAGTCCTGGGCCCTATTATGTTTTTATTATATATAAATTAATTTCCTACCGTTGTTAGGTTAAAATCTCTTTTATATGCTAACGACACAACTCTTTAGAATATCCATAACAAACTTTGACAAACTACAAGTTCTTGTCATTGAATCAGTTGAGAAAGCCTCAGTGTGGTTTAGATGAAATTGGATCTTTACTAAATGAAGTCAAAACTCAAAACATTTGTTTACTTTACGACAAACCCCTACAATTGACACACCAAATTATTTCTTTTCTTGTGCTAAATTTCTAGGAATATTTTGGTAGAGTAATTTTCTTACTTAGACGTATTATAAATTGTGTTACTGAAAAATATTTTAAATCTGCATACTATGCCTATTTTCAGTCAATAAACAAGGTATGGCCTAATATTATTGGGTAATAGCGCTAAAATTAATGAAATCGTTATCCTGAAAAAACAAAGCTATCAGAATAATAACAATATCACAACCACTAGAACACTGTGAACCACTTTTTATTAAGCTTTGGTGGAAACTTTTATAAATTTATATATTTTTGACTCAGTATTGTATATTACAAAAAACATGTCATCATTAATTTTGACTAGCAAATTGCATAATTATAATAGCAGAAATAAATATAATATTGTTATTGAGCATTGCAGATTAAACAAAAAACAAAATAGGCATGTTATAATTACTCAGAAGACAAATTGCAATATTTGTTGTATTTTTCACGAGGCACTCCTGCTGCGTGCCTCGTAACTGTGCAGTGTGCCTGATTCAAAGGTCTACACATGTGGTATTTCCTTGTGCCTTGTGCCAGTGCACTGAGTGCTGAGACACACTGCATGGTTGCCAGGTTAATCTCCAATGCCCGTTATGTAGGCAAGTGAGCCAGGCAATAATTAGAGTTTATGTCTGATAATTATAATTTTTTATATACAATAAAAAAACCGAGATTGAAAGCCTATTTTTGTTCTATATTATAAAATTTTATTTCTTTCCTATGTAATACATCCTGTATAATAGATTACAATGAAATGGATATGTTATTAATAGTATCATATGGAACATTTTAAGAGGTATTGAGATTTGCGTCCTAAACAATTAATAACTTTGATCCTCAAAAATCAGGAAGATTAATTTTAACAACAATCAGTCTACAAGTAGACTACGGCAAACTTCTTACGACGCAGTGGGAGGACTGAGAGTAGTCGATCTCACTCAGTATATAGGCTACCAGCAACAAAAGTGTTAATATACGTTTTGATGTTGTCGTCTTGCACTGTATGTCATATTATATGGGTCTTCTGAAGCCTTACTGTATACTTGTTCTCAGTTTTTTCAAGTAATTTTCTAATAGTCCTCATCCTCTTTTTAAGTTTCACGACTTGTTTAACATGGTCTCATACATTCATTTTTTAATCTATGAATGTTCAGCTTTGACAATGTAATTTAAAAATTAATTTAAATTTTGTTATGCAATCATTACTAAGAGAGATATTCGCGCCAATACACCAAAATTCAGAGATAGCAGGCTGATTAATAATTTTTATAAAGACTCATAACAAATTGTTATTTTCTTTGAACAACCAAAACAAGACACGCTCTTATAAGTGCGGTACTGGCGCAATCTGTAATAAGATATATATCCCACTAATATTATATAAATGCGAAAGTTTGAATGTTTGTATATTTGGATGTTTGGATGTTTGTATGTTTAGATGTTAAGATGTTTGTCCTCGAATCACGCTGAAACTGCTATACGGATTGTGCTGAAATTTTGAACCGGTATAGCTTTTGGTCTGAATTAACACTTAGAGTACTGTTAACACTTTCAGCTGAAGTTTATCAAAGAGGCAGAAACATGTGTTTACATTTAGATTTGAGTAAATATTGAATTATTGTAAAGTGCTTAATCAGTAGTGTAATGTAGATTGCAAATACGAAGTTATTTAATTTTAAATTTAGATTGCGCCAATGATTCAATAATCCATCTAATACAATAGAAATGCTATTTATACGCTGTTATAACAACTACCTTATTGTATAAAGCTGTGAATGTTTGCACATAACGTAAATCTAATCTGGTTACTTCCTTTAACATTGTGTATGGCCTTTTTACTGTAGTTATTGAAAATCAAATGGAGATAATATTGCCTAATACTTGAAGCATATACCCCTAATACATATTTAGCGATCGGTAAAAAATATCAAAATCACTTAATCATCAAAAATTTAACCTAAGTTAGATTCCGAAACCAACGTATGAGACCATTGTTTTTGGTTAGTGCAACAGCATAAATCAATTGTGGAAACTGTAAATAGATTAGACCGGGGGTGAATTTAAACGACCAGAACAGACCCATATTGTCCGCAGCAATTTTTGAGTTGTACGATACACTTACGTCATTGGGATAAAAAGGCTAACTCTTATTGTTACTGAAGCCATCGAAGAACTTCAATAAATTAACATGGAATGTGGGAGGGAAATACTAATCTTATAAAAAATGTTTCACTTTACGACTTCAGGATCCCAAATCTCTGTTCTTTAAAACTTAAATCTAAATTGGATCAGGAGATTGGATTAGCTTTGAGTGACTATCGATTATCTCTAGACTGTTTATTATGTTATAGAAAAAGAATACATAGATATATTGTCCAGTTTTTCAACAGAAAATTGCGTGCGAAGCCGCGGGTAACTGCTAGTATATATATATATATATATATATATATATATATATATAAATTTTGCTGTCTAACGTATCTACTGATCAAGCACCGTTCTGAAATTTAATTTGTATTAAAATGTTTCTGCCTGTTTTACGAACATGAACTGAGTGTCAACAACTTTTAAATACTCAGTTAAAATTCGATTATGAAACAATATTAGAATAGTTTTTAAAATTGTAAAATATTCCAGGCAACTATTTTGATCCACCTCTTCTTATAAAATTTCTTAACATTTCAACGGATTACTAAAAATTTGTCGAAATAAGATATGTTGTGATTTATTTTTATGTGTATATGTAGGTCTTATTTGTAATCGTACTATGGATATTATTTCATATAAGCCCATAAGCCAGATTGAAAGAATTTAGACATCTTCACTTTTTTTAAATGTATACTCATGCCATTTATAGACAACAACAATATGCAATTTTTAACAGAATATTAAAAATAATATTCTTAAATCAATTTTTCAAGTTCAAGTTAAAGTTCAATCTTCTTTATTATCTAAAAAATACGTAATATAAATAAAATTTACCTCCAGTGCACCTCAAGTCGCGCGTGCGGGAGTTCAGTTGAATCATAATTACAATTATCTTAGTGTTCATTGTCCAATTCATATTTCCATAACATTGTCTTCACTTAAACTAAAATTCATAAACTAGTTAAAAGCAGTGTAAATCTAATAAATGGTATACCACGAGATTATTATAATATTTACTTAGAATAAAGCAGCATTAAACAATATGTACAAAAAAATGTAATTATAAGCATTACAAATTTATAAGCAATAATTAAATAGAAAAAAATTTTATGGGCTCCTTAAATTCACCCATTTGTTCCTTAAAAGTAATATCAAATTTTTAAATTGAGCCTTAACGGTATCCTCCATTTTGACAAAAACTTTTTCTTGCAATTTGGCCAAAACGTCCTTAGTAATTGTTTATTTTTGCTATTTACTCTTACCGAGCAGCAGTTCTTACACATCCATGATTCACGACGTGTACTTGTCCCATGCAATTCCATGTGCTTTCTAAAATATCAGCACAAACGAAGTGTAGATTTGTTTTACATTGAGAACAAACAGGCACTCACATGAGCAGAAGATCGTCGCAATCGGCACAATCACTCATCTTGATAACACGGAGAACACCATTGAGTTAAATATTAAAAACTAATATAATCCATTTTTATACAGTTTTGATTTTTTTTACTATAAAAAGCTCAGGTTAGTTCCGTTATTTTATGGAATGAATTATAGAAATTGCAGTTTGACTTATAAGTTTTATATAGTAATTTATAAAATAAATATATTTTTTAATGCAATGTAAAGAACCGCCTATTTATTAACGCTTTATGAAGAATCGAAAGGCTTTTATTGAAATGGTTTGTTGTGCGTCCGTCTGTGCGATAACTCTTATTATAAAGGCCCTAGTGACTTCAAACTTGGTACATATGCTCTTATTGGTCTAAATAAGAACTCTATTGATTTTAAGATAAAGAAGAATCGTCTGTGCGCTACCACTTATGTTACACTCTGTCGAGTCTTTCAATGCTTCTAACATCGTTCGGGTTATTTTAAGTAATCTCGTATTTGGTTCACAAAAACATCATATATGTATAGTACTTGTATTCATTATAACACTTATCTAGCAGTTTGGCATGAAATAGCTAGATGTTTCGGCTGAAAGTATAAAACTCGTGAGTCAAAATTTCACTGTTATAGAACATTGGGAGGTTAAAAAGCTAAACTATAGTTCTTCTAATGGTTGAAAATTCCCTATGGATGTTACATTTTAATCCAAATAAATTTGCTTTTTATTTAAGTCGTGATACTTACGTCTATAAAAATATTTACTTTGACGTAGGGAAATTGCAGAATAAGTGATGAATGATTTAAGGCTTTGCCTATTTTTATATAGATTTGAGTGCAAATTATTACCGGTTTTCAGTGCACGGAATATACGATTTGAACACATTTAATTCCAATGACGATAAAAAACGTATATAAAAAATGTAAAACCCAATGAAATTAGATGAACAAATAATTTACATTATTGGATTCTGTGCAAGATTTGCGGTTTGGCCTAAACATTCATTCAAATTCAAGGTAATTAATTTTTGGTGCCATTATTAGTTGTAATCAACAACCGCCGCACGCCATGCGCACGGACCCTTCTCTTGTGCGAGGAGACAATTGTCTATCTCGTGTCGCCTCGCCTTGTGCTGTCGATCTGCTCGCCCTGCTGTAGAGGACAGTAATGGCGGGTCGTCGGGAGCGGGGTGAGGGGCAAGGTTGGATTCTCCTCCATCCCATCTGTCCCCACCAAGGCCCCTTTGGAACAAAGCGAGAGGTGCTGTGACACTGAAACTTGAAACAGTCTCACGGCACCTAAACGAACGTGGATCGTTGCACAGTACCTAACCTTATAGCGCCTAATATCACAGCACCTAAATGTACGACTTTTTTTTCTGTAGGTGGTATGAGATTAGGTGCTAAAAAGATTAGGTGCTATGAAGCCGCACCTACTACAGATTACGTACACGTAGCTTTTTGACCCTGATCTCATAGTATCTTTATCCTTGTGTCTCCGCACGATGGAGTGTATCAACGGTTGAAGGAAGACTGTATCGCGGTGTGGTGTTGCAGAATGCGGAAAGTGTGAATGCAGAGGAAGGAGGTATGGAAGCGGACGCCAACCAGGACTTCCAGGACTATTGGAACGAGATTAGGATCATCCAGGAGACCAAGCGGCTGGACGAGTTCCTGGATGAGGAGTACGGTGGCAGAGATGACGGTAAGAAATCTGGCACTAAAACTAACACCACTAATCTTTAACATTTACGTAATAAATATTTAAACAATAATGGAGAAGTTGTGCCGTATAACAGAATATGTTCAGTTTTATTTAATTGCTGACATTTCTACTCTTGCTGACATTCCTGACAAATGTCTACTCTTTTTACAATTACTAATTCGTATGAACTCATTCGGGTCAATAGTTGGTCACATGGTTGTCTCATGCTGAGTGTGTAAACCATAGTTGCCGTCAGCATAAACTTTGAATTATGACTCACAAGTCACAAGTAAGCAGTTGTATTGACATGAATGAGGAATAGAAGTGGGCCCAGTGACAATCCTTTAGAAACCCCTCAACTGTATCTTTTCTAAACAAAATATATAATTAAGTTTCTGTAACGCCTTCTGGTTTCATTAAGAATAAAACTCAATTATTCAAATGCTGCCATAACCTTTAATCTGTATGGGTGTATCTTTTTAACAATTAATTGGATATTATGTAGTAAAACACGAACGTCTATAAAAATGCACTGACCTCTGTAAAAATTTAGTACCGGTAGTATAGTTTGTTCAATACAAAGAGTTCTACAAACTCCATGGCATGGCTTGAAAAGATTTAAGCGTATAGCGTATCATGAAAATTATATTCATTAATATCCTGTGGTGATTAAAAAAAATCCCGTTAAATTCTATGTAATGAAAAAATACATAATACATTTTGCACCTTTAATTTACCAACAAATCTCTTGGAGCTTTTCCTCTACATGAAAATACCACGACATGTTCTGCAGGAGCTTATTCCCTTATTTTTTGTTTTATTCTGACGTAATAGGCAAAATTATAAATGACCATTGGAGAGTAAGTCCGTAAATTGTATTTCCATAGTTTTAAACTGTTGTGGATAGGAATTGTTTAACTTCAATGTCTTAAAACCGACGTAATGCATTTTGAAAGGGATATTTTAATTTCTACAGAAATTTCCAAAATGTATGTGATTTATTTACAAGAGTACAAAATAATTGTGACTGAGTAAATATAATGGATATGCCAACACTATTTTAGTCAAAGTGTGTAATATAGTAATATTTGTATCTGTAGGCAGTGATTTATGTATTATATATTTAAGAATGCAGGACGTATTATGTTGCTAGGTACGTTTTGATTATTGTAATATACAAAACGCGCTGAAAATGTTTGGTAGGATCGAGGGACAGACAGTTCATTAGGTTCATCAGGAATATCAGTGGGTACCCTTTAAGGATGACAAGAGAACAATTAATTTGTAGAAGGAAACAGGATTTTTCGGACATTTGCCATCGTTCAGTGATACAAAACAATCAGTAACACTACGTTTTTTTGTATCACTAAACGATGGCAAATGTCCGGAAAAATTATGTTTCCTTCAAAATCCTTCCATCGTCAAAAACAAACTTCAGTTAATTTGTAGAGTTTAACAACGTCGGGTAAAAGTTGTCAATAGACCCTCCCTCCCCTCCACCGGCTTTGTACAAACATTGGGTAACAGTGAACGTTCTTTACTCAAAAAACCGTTACATAAAAACTGATGTTCCTTTCCTGGGAGAGCAGAGAGTGAGTGGCATCACTGATTAGGCAATGAGTGTGTGAAGGCAGTTTTATTTGGGTGAATGTGCTGTCGAACACGGCCTCTCTCTTATCACTAAGTGATTAATCTAAGCCTTACAGGGAACCGTTGTACGGCGTATGTACTGATGTAACGTACATGTGACTAACGTACAGGACACTTGAATCAGTCGTGTTCTGTAGCACACGTCATAGCCATGAGATATCTGTCTTGTAACTCGGTAAGATTAACGTGTGTACTGGTTGTAAACGGGATAGAACATTTCTTGTACGACGCTTTCTTGAAGTGCGCAGGTTAGTCAAATGTTTAAATGATCCAAGTCTGTAGCTACATGTGTCACGTGTTAATATGTATCATTACAGTATTCAGTTTGTCCACAATATTATGTATTCTGCGATTTTTTCGTTGCTGCCATGATTACCTATAATACCAATGTAAGAGTGTTCACTTACGCTCAGCCAAATCGCTTCGAGTGGCATGCACCATGATCAGCCTCGGTGTTGCCTATGTAGAAATAAAGCTTCATGCTAAAGTTCAAGTAATCAATTCGTTCTCGAAATATCGTTCAGATAGACATACAGAAATGAAATATTTCCAGACCCTCAAGTGAGTAGGTTTCGCTAACGCTCAGCCAATTAATACACATTAAAAATGTATAATTGCGATGATAGCACAATATCATAGTTTTAAATGGCGAGAGACTATTATATTTTGGTTATAATTATTATGTAACTTCTAGTTCATACGTAATACTAGTTTAATATGTAATGTATAATGTATTACGTATTATTTTGATTCTTGTAAAATATTGACGTATTATTGTTTTATTACTACTATTTTTATTGTATTGTTACTTTAGTAATACAAGAGAAAACAATTAAATAGTGTATAACAGCATTAAGTTTTGGATTAATCGAAGAAATTTTAAATGTTTTTTCATCTCTGAAAGTATAATAACATTATGATAGATTTGTTTTCAAAATTAAAATACAAATTAGTTTATAATAATCAGTAATTTTAGTGATTAATTATTTTACAAAATCCATCCAGGTGGATCAAATGTTGTTTTATAACTGATGTTACGTATCTTTTAAAATGCTAAAACGTAGAGAAAACTCTTTAATCTATGTCTTATCCGAAGATAGTACGATTGTAAATATTTGTAGTTCTAATAGAGAGCTACAATAAAGCATTTGTAAGTGAAACTCGAACAATAATGGCTCGGACAAGTACGAGTAAATATGAAGTGTACGATTGCCGAAGTCAGGTGTCAATATTGATCCTAGGTGGAGGGAGGACAGATCTGCCCGTGTTGTGTAAGGACAAGGCAATGACTGGCCGAGTGTCCTGGAGGAAGTGTGTCTGAGGCTCCTGAAGGCCTTGTTTGCAAGGCTGGTTGATGACATTTCAAAAGACCCGGTGATTGCCTCACAGCAGCACACCCATCACCCGTAATGTTTGATTTGTCTGCACCTGTTTGTGGGTTTATTGCAAGAGTTGGCGTAGTAACGTTACTTTTCATCTCATTCATGAATAGAGAAATCCTTTATTTCTAGTAATGCGTCAACAGTAGTAAAATGTGTGAAGCCCCCCAAGAACTGTTGCGTCAAGAACTCTGGTTTAGAAAGTTTAAACCATCTCTTGAGTCTGGTTTAACTCATTTTTAAACTTAAAAGCCTTTTTTCACAAATCAACGTACGAGTATTTTGACTGGTTTATAATTAACTAAAATGTGTTAATGCCTAAGAATGAGGATAAAAATAGGTTAACAATGCTTACTGCACAAATAGCATCGCATAATAAATTAAATAAATAGTTTTTTTTTAGGAGAGTTCGATCTCGTCTTAATCCTTGTTTTGCTCGTCCTTATGGGTCACTGACCTGTGTAAAGATCTTATCAAAAGATAAGGGGGTAAGTCGATACAGTACAAGGTCGATAGTACTGATAAAAAGTGGTACGGCCACAGACAGGATTTGAACCTGCCTGTGTTCTAACTCAGACCCAAAAGACAGACCCCTTAGACTGTTCGGCCACAGTCACTGCCAGTGTAATTGATTTTCCGTAATAGGCTACTTCAGCAAAAATCGGATTTTCCGCTGGAGGCGAAAAAAAATCACTTAGTCTTCAGCTAGCTTTGAAATTCACCTGCATCTTATCGTTAACCTTCTTTATCTCACTTGATTTGCGGGTCGATTTTTTATCTTTTTTATTCCTATTTCATCAGCTGTTTTCCCCTCAAAGACCTTATTCCACCAACTTGCCGTAAGTACAGTCTGGTAAGAATGAACCCTTGTGCACTACACAACACGCGTCAGACGCACCAGAGAGGGCGAGACACTCATTTCTGATACATGGTTGGTCTTTTGACATCCAACCTATTCTGTTGTGAAGTAAGACTGTATGGGTTGTTCATCGCCACATATTGATTACTTTGAATTTTTTCCTTATGCTTTGTTGTTTTTGCAACCTGAAAAAGACGACATATCAGAATTTTTGAAACGTACTGTTCTTTTCTGTAACTTTGGCAAATGTCCGAAATCCTACTATCGTAGCAAGTAGTACATACAATACATTTGAGTGCTTTTGAGTTAAATGGCTGACTTGGTGACTTGTTGAAAATATTTATTGCACATGTAACAGTAAAATACGAGGGTTACACATGAGAATTTGAAAAATAATAATGAAAAGAAAAACGATAACATATGACAACACAAATTGTAGAGTTTTTATGGCACATTGGTTTTCTTAAGGATAAATAACAACATTTAACACTTTTAACAGAACAACGTTCAGTTGTGTTCCCACAATGCCAGAGGTGTGTAAGCGGGCGAGAGAATAATCGCTAGCCTAATGACCGAGATGTTCCGCTAAATACCAGTGAAACCAGAGTAATGGAGTAATGGAGGAGGCAGCGGTAAGTGGTGCACGGCTGGTGCAGCGGTTGTTGCGGTAATTGTCGAGTTATGGCGAGAGACGCTGCATATTAAAGTGTCAATTATGTAAGTGTAGACTGTAGAGAGTAAACCTTGCCTGTGGTGTCCTGGAGACACCGCCGTAACGGTTCAAGGCCGACTCTGATGTTTATTGATGGGCCTCATGAAATTCGATTTGAATATTTAATGCGACCCCTTTCACTTCCATTATTTCTGACCATTATTGATTGGAACTTTGTAATCGGCTGCTTGTTACAATTTGTTGTGCTTTTTTAATGACCGGCCCGCGTGTAGTGACAGATCGTAATCTGTTCCAAAACGATCTTCCCACAAACACTCCGGGCGTCTTCTAGTTTAAATGCAGATATATGCAACAAAGACTAACATTTCCTTGTTTCTGGTGTTATTTTCAAGTGTGTGTCACAGGAGTGAAAATGTCGCATATTCAAGAAAATTCTTATTTTTCCTGTAATTTCACAATTTGGAAAATAACTCGACATTTCTGCTGGCATTTGAAGCATTTTCATCCAAACCAAATCTTTAAAAACAGTTTATAATAGAAACGGTAGTATAATTCGATTTAACTCAAATAATTGTTCTCAACTTTTCTTACACCCCACAAGAAAAAAAGGCTTTGTCCAGCGGACTGGTTTTTGTTTAATTTTTTGCGCATAACAAAAAAAGTAATAATAAAAAAATGATGAAAAATACAAAAATTTGTATAATAATGAAAAATAAAAGTGATGAAATAAATTATTTTTTCCTTTTACTATTTAATTTATAATATAGATCATATGCATGAGTGCTCTATTTTAACATTTTACGTATTAGTATGTTGCATAATATTTACTCAGAGTTAATTTCAGTAAAGTGGTATTGTATAACAACAAATAATTAAACAGTTTTAAAATTTAAGATGCATCGTTATAATGATGTATTGTCTTGACCTGTGTTACATTACGGTTCTGTTACTTGAACATTATACCGATTCCACTTACTTTTTGTGTGTTTTCGTTTAAACTTAACAAAAACTTAATCTAACCTTCCTTAACTGTCTCGCACATGTATTATCGTACCTCACTATTTCAACTTACTGTAACTAATAAAAAAAGTAAAGATGTAATTTTACCAGGCGAAAGTTAGGGCTAAGAAGCCCTCCCTTGGGGCCCAACGGCTTAAAGGTGACTTCCGAACCACCACCAACGGTCGAGCAGGCTTGCAAGGACAGGATCGCTCAGCGGTCACCCATCCAAGCAGCAGCCACGCTCGACGTTGCTTGATCCGGTTATCTGGCGATAACCTCCGTACCCGCTACACTGTGCCTACACCTGGAGTATATTGCTCTTGAGGGAAAACAACGAAAACTACCGATTGTCACGGACACGCTCCGGTCCGCCTGAGGGCAACTGCACAGATCAAAGCCGCCTGATCTTTACTCGTTAATAAGATAAACCGACACAGCCTACCACAAGAAAACATGTTTCATTGGTCAATGTATGTTTCATTAATGATAACTACAAATCAAAACTTTTATTGAAATTTACAGAACAACACATTACAAATAATTTATTGTTGGGTGCCCACATATAGTTTGAGAAATCTTAGCAATTAAGTAAATCGGCAACTATAGTGCTACCTATCACACGGCTTCTAGGCGGCGGTGCAGTAAAATTATATAAAGAAAACTATACTAAACATACAATATAACTTATAATTCAGGAACAGAACAGGTAAATAAACTATTAGAAAAGCAACAAACACACACAACCACCAGAAAATTACATAATAAATACGAATTATGACATTACTCAACTATAAAGGAAAAAAGAAAATCAAATCCACTCTAACACTATTATTACATTTTAGTAGAGGGTCTGGAACCTGACGCTGTCACAGACGTGACTCCTGGAACCTGGAGTCTATGTCCGCTTGAAAAGATAAAAAAAATAGGTTACTCTGCCGTGATCAGCGCTTTGAGATCGTGTCGAAAACATCGTAGTGCACTAAACTGTGCATCTGATGAGACAGTGAGAACACCTCTTCATCTAGATTACACTGGATTGGTGTTGGGTAAACTAATCAGACCTCTTTTGTAGTCAAGGTGTCTAAGATGTCCAGACTGTTTTGAACGTATTCGTCGCCGACATTATTTTGGATCTCTTCTGACAGACGTTGGCTCCCCGGAGTCAAGTGTGTGATGGCGTGTTTTCAAACGCTGCACCAGGTGGAAGGTGAATCACTAAAAGTAATTCTGCATCGTGCTACGCGTATTTTTTTATTAGCTTTCTGTTATCGCTGTTTTTAGAGAATTAGGTCGGAACCAAAGACCCCACTGAACTCTCAATGGCTAACACGCGCCGACCAGGATGGAAATGCTGCAGGGCGTTATGATGTAAATACATGTTCCCGCCGCTGCTCCATTACCTGTTTGCCTGATTGTCGGCATGGACCGTGACAAAGGAGGAGGCAGAGATGGGTATGGCTGCGGGCACTCGTATATTCATGTAGTTATGTAACTCGGGGGACGGGGTTGGGCATGTTGCTGCTGGGTACTCTGCCCACACGGGCATTAGCATAGGTAATGTGTGTGCGTGGACAGTGGTAGACTGACATGTTGCCAACACTGATCTGACAGTAAGTCGCTTCTTTGTTATCACGGTTGAATTGTACCTTGTACTTAGTCGAAACAATACATTTATAAAAAAAAACTTAACACGCATCATTCACCTCAATGCATTTGTTCGTATATAAGATTTGAAAAATGAAAATGAAGACTTTGAGAACAAAAGATACAGTATTTGATCACTCCGAAACTTTACTTAAAAGTAGTTTCTGTATTTGTGTGTTCTCGTTGCCTACTTAACAAGGCAGGAGTGTGGAATAACACTGAAGTACAAAATTTCAAGTCTATACCAAATTTCATTCTCGAATGTTCTGAGAAAAAAGACAGCCGTGCAGAAAATATATTTTTACACCTCTCCCCCTCACCACGGCAGACACGGATCACTTGTACCAGCCTACATAGTGATAGGCTTCTTATAACTTTTAATTTTCTTAGAATCGGCATAATTTGAAGTCTACGGATGAAAACTTTCTCGACATATATTGCTACATTCACAGTTTTTCATCAAGTTATGTTTCATAGCAGTGATTACATAATTCGCAAAAGTCTTCACACTAAATTATCTACTAAGTCATAATGATGTGTTTTGGGGTAGTTAAGGCTTCATGAGTTACTATGTCATATGTAAAATTGACATCGGTTACAAATAATACCAATGTAAAAATATTCGCAAGCAAAATGGCATTTATTGACTTGCGCCATAGTTGAGCCAGTGTCGCCTATATAGTAATAAGGCTTCATGCACAATCTCAGGTCTACAGATCAGCTCGTCCATGATATATACTGTGCGTACAGACCGGCAGACCTACAGACAGAGAAGAAATGTTCTTAGTCCTATAAGGGATAGGCTTCTTTAACACTCAGCCAATACAGTTTCTTGGCGCTATGTTCTTATCTATTAGGTTGCAGCATAGGTTAAATTATCCGAAAGGGACCTTCTTAAAATTGTGTAGTTGCCCGTCCGTCATTCTTGAAATCGTGTAGTTGTACATCCGTCCTTCTTGAATTAGTATATTTGCCCGTCCGTCTTTCTTGAAATCGCGTAGTTGTACGTCCGTCCTTCTTGAAATAGTATATTTGCCCGTTCGTCTTTCTTGGAATCGCGTAGTCATAGGTTCGTTCTTCTTGAAATAGTGTATTTGCCCGTCCGTCCTTCTTGAAATCGTGTAGTTGTACGTCTGTCCTTCTTGAAATAGTGTATTTACCCGTCCGTTCTTCTTGAAATCGTGTAGTTGTACGTATGTCCTTCTTGAAGTAGTATATTTGCCCGTCCGTCTTTCTTGAAATCGCGTAGCCGTACTTCTGTCCTTCTTGAAGTAGTATATTTGCCCGCCATCTTTCTTGAAATAGCGTAGCCGTACGTCCGTCCTTCTTGAAATCGCGTAGCCGTACTTCTGTCCTTCTTGAAGTAGTATATTTGCCCGCCGTCTTTCTTGAAATAGCGTAGCCATACGTCCGTCCTTCTTGAAATAGTGTATTTGCCCGTCCGTCCTTCTTGAAATCCTGTAGTTGTACGTCTGTCCTTCTTGAAGTAGTATATTTGCCTTTTCGTCTTTCTTGAAATCGCGTAGCCGTACGTTCGTCCTTCTTGAAATAGTGTATTTATCAGTCCGTTCTTCTTGAAATCGTGTAGTTGTACGTATGTCCTTCTTGAAGTAGTATATTTGCCCGTCCGTCTTTCTTGAAATCGCGTAGCCGTACTTCTGTCCTTCTTGAAGTAGTATATTTGCCCTTTCGTCTTTCTTGAAATCGCGTAGCCGTACTTCTGTCCTTCTTGAAGTCGTGTAGTAGTACGTCTGTCCTTCTTGAAATAATCCTTCAGCCTTTGAAATCGTATGCTGTACGTCCGATATGTTGAACTCTGTCCACCCGGAGGCACGATAACTCTGGATAGAAAGGTCCTACAGACTTGACACGTCTTTTGTTGGATCCTCTTGATCCAATGAAGAATTCTACTGACTTTGTGATCAAAAATTAATCAGAGGAAACGTTACAGTCAGTTCGGTAAAGACTTTCGTTGCGTTCTGTCGAACCATTCGATACTCTGTTGTATCTGTTTGTTGATAGTGAAAATACAAGTTTTGTTCTCTAATTTACTGTCACCCATGTCTTTTTAAGTATTTAAAATGTTTCTACAATCCCAGAAAACTGTATTGGAGCATGAAGAATGTGCCTATATTTAAAAAAAAATCTAAAAGGTTAGGTTAGGTTATGCAAGTTTAGGATAGGTTATGTTTGAAATAAAAAAGATATATTTTAGATGCCAGTGAAACCAACTAATTGTCTTGAACAGCAATCACCAACCTTCAACATGCTTATTTTCAGTAAAACTGTGAGATAGCTTGAAGCCATGGAACATAAGGTATTTTAGAACATCAGAAAGCAGATAGTATACCTGCAATTACTGATATTCTGATTGAAATCATGGTCTAATCCAATTTAATTTGTAGGAATATAGATTTTTGTCTATAGGCCATTGATTCAAATTAGAAAGATTCAGGTAGGAGAAGTACAGCAAAATGTAATAAATAATATTTATTGGTATTTAACAGTATTTCAAATGTTGAATGTTAACTTCACTTTCTGACTATCTGATAATCTAAAATAGTAAATAATATAACGTCAAAAAGACTGGAAGTTATTAAAATTACTTATAATTAATTGAAATGATTTGCAAGGTGAAGTTTTAGGACTATTAGTTTATAGTAATTTGTTTGGAATTATCATATTACATTAGCCGGGATTATTTGCAATTAAAAGACAGTTGTCCCTCTAGTGTGTAGAGTACCCGATTATTTGTACGTTTTTCTAGTGTAACAAAGGGGATTTGTATATATGATGTGTAAGACATAAAGAGTCTGTAAAATTGTAAATTTTGTATAAGTTTAAGTTATGCATAAATACATAATTTTAAAGGTGTTGATGTAATCCAAAAAATGCAATGAAGAATATTTAGAAGACCCTAAAAGAGATTGTATTAAAAATGTTAAGGTTTCAGTTTTAGAAATTATACAAACTTTCTTAACGTCATAATAATAATAGGATACTGACATGAAACCTGGATGTATTTAAAACTTTTAAGAATAAAATGGCGTGTCTAATACATATTCAACTAATTATAAAATTGTGTTTTAAATTTGACCTCTGTGTTTGGATACAATTATTTACAATTTTTTATTTTTAAATTAAGTGAACATTCATAATTGAAAAACACAATATTATTGGTCTTAGTTTACCTTAGAGAAACTGTTTTACTCTTAACATAATATATATACATTTCTATTGCTACACCCAGTAATGATTAATTCATATTGTTCCAACCAAGTGTGTAACCTGAGGTGGCTTTGTAGGTTGCATTAAAGTGAGAGCGCGACTAATGAGAATATTTCTGACCTTTAACCCCGGTTAATGTCTCCGTGCAAGGACCTTGTGTCTGCCATAAATTGTCACCGAGGACACGGCAGGAAAGCACAAGGCTGGATCGGTGATTATGCAAATGGCAGAACGTATGCAAATAACAGGACAATCTGTAAATTACAGTATTTAAACCTGCCAAATGTTCAGTGCCAGGGCCATGTAGCGATTTGTACAGAGATCGGAAATGATCTTATCGTCCTTATTGCCTATAGGACAAGGTACGTGTCGCATGACAGGCTTCACTGAAGTTGCATGCAAAATTAAAAATCGATAGATCACTTTGTTCTCAAGACAATCTGTGGACAGTCAGATGGAGATGCAGACAGACAAGAGAGCATTTTTTTCAGCCACATCGCGTGGAGTGACATTGTCATCATCGAACTCAAAATAAAAAAATATTCTTTATTCACACAATCGTAGAGAATGGTGTTGGTGTGAAAAGGAACGAAAACATATAAAAATGTGAATTTACGGTTGTTACTACAAAATAAAACAAGAAATACTTAATGCAGTTAACGATTGCCTTAATGGTTTCTCCTTTTCTGTGTAGAGACATTTGTGTAGGATTGTGATCTTCAAACCATTTTACAAGGGTTTGTTTTAAGCGTTTTCCAGTGACTTGCTTGAGGTGATCAGACAGCCTATTAAACTGATGAACTCTACATTGCCCGTTTAGAAATGTTTCATGAAAAGTTTCAAGGCTTTCAATTTGTTCTGCAGATAAACTTCACTCAGTAAAATCCCATGGAGGAACGTGTACCCTTATTTAACTGGAACTTGCATATGAAGTTTCATGCAAAATGTAAAGTATATAGCTTAGTTTCTTCTCTTAATGTTCCATAGACACAGGCTTCGTTATGGAACTGTTATGGATTACTGATTCTGATTCTGTTAATGTTCAGACAATTTCCATGCTCAGGTCATTATTGAATTTTATCTTACTTATGTAAATATTAGATTGCATGCAAAATTATACGTGTATGGCTCAGTTCGTTAGCAAAATATCATGCAGAAAATAATCAGAAGAGGAATTTTTCAGTCTCTGAGTTATCGAAATCTATAGCTAGACTATAGCTCAAAAATTTCTCATGAAATCCTGTGCGTAACTTTGGTGACACAGCTAAATTTCATGGAGAGATATGCACCACCATCAAACTCACCCCATAAAAAAGTGAGCATGGTGGGAGCTCCAGTACATCTATGTGGACGAAAAATATTTTCTTTCATGTAAAGTCATGATCATGATCATCATGTAAAGTGATGATTTGGTTATTGTAACTAAATAATTTTTAAAGGGATTAAAAGCCTTGGATATATTATTATTTTGATATTGTACTTTCAGTATGTGTACTGTCTCAATAAAGGAGAACATTTTAAAAGAAGAATAGCCACTTTTTAAAGTTTCTCTGTCTTAATAAAGCGCAGAGCAAATAGATCAGTCACAGAAGAGTAAGAGAACAGTCTCAGGATTACAAGTAGCTTTTTAGAGGGTTTAATTAAACGTCATTATCATTAACTTACAATTAACATTACAATACTGTTGTTTTCAGTTTTTTACAATTAGATTCAGTAGAATATTTTTACTTTCCACATTCTTTTTACCAATCTATTAACATATTTTTCCAATCCTGTTTCACTAAGAGGAGAATTCATTAACAAAAAAACAAAAAACAGAATAAATAAATGTATTGAACATTTTGAAATGTAATCAGAAACACAAAGACAGAAGTGGGAAAGGCACACAGAATGAAAACAAGATAAAAAGAACTCAAAGAAATAATGATAAGCGGCCTATTTAATATTATTCATCAATTTCCAAGTTGTATAAGTAAGTGAAAAACGTGTGGAAAAAAACTGTAGTTGGAGTTTCAGCTTATGTGCTATGGTAATACCAGTGCTTTTGTAAAAAGTAGTTATCAAGTGTTAGTTCCTGTTTGAGATATAAATAATGATCCAACAATAGAAAATTATATACAATATAACTATCCATGTTGTAGTAAAGTAAGATAGAGTATGCCATACCACGTATTACGTAACAGGCTTTGCTAAGGTTGTATACAAAATTTCAAGTCTATAGATAATCTTTATCTTTTTATATATATATATATATATATATATATATATATATATATATATATATACAGGGTGTCAATTAAGTCTGGATCCTCTTTTTTAATTTTTGTACCACAATAGAAGGAAATACCAAAGTTCACACGTGCTTACTGGTGATAGTAACGCACACATCTGCCCAATTACCGACCGGGGGACGGTCCACAAGGAGTCAGACAAAATTATTAAATAGCAGCATAAGTCAAGTTTGGTATCAAATTAAAGGTCTTACTTAGCAGAGTACAATGCCGCAAACCGGACTTCAAAAGGTGGATTCATTCAGTAGTTATAGCTATTTGAATTTTAAAACAATTGAACAATGTAAATTATTAAGTAATACAAGTAAACACCAATTTTTAAGTACCTGTGATCAAAGTAAGTGTTCAAAATGTTCCCCTCCCATCGTCTGACAATTTAGTAATCGAAGCCAGGAAACAATAATTATTACCAATAACACAACTACTGTTAGAATGTGAAAGTGGCAGATTGAGTCATACACAGCATCCACAGAAACTTAACGTTTGGGCAGGTATTATAGGAAATCAAATTATGGGCGCATTATTAATTCATCAATGATAATTTAAATGGTGACTCGTGTCTAGCAATGCTCCAAAATGAGATAATTCCTGCACTACAAGCTGCTCTTGGTCGACAATTTCAAAGAATTTATTTCCAACAAGATGGCGCCCCACCACACTTTGCTCTCCTTGTTAGAGAATACTTGGATACAATATTCCTTCACTTGGATGGATTGGAAGATGTGGTGCAGTAGAGTGGCCTGCTCGTTCCCCTGATTTATCTCCGCTGGATTTTTTCTTTGGGGATACGGTACCTCAAAGATAAAGTTTATCGTACTAAGCCTCGAGATTTGGCGCACCTAAGAAATCTCATAGTCCAAGAAGCTCAAGATATTCCTCGTGACTACCTTCAAAATGCAGTGGATGGCTTTTACAACCGCCTAGGACATTCCCAGACGATGGGAGGGGAACATTTTGAACACTTACTTTGATCACAGGTACTTAAAAATTGGTGTTTACTTGTAATACTTAATAATTTACATTATTCAATTGTTTAAAAATTCAAATAGCTATAACTACTGAATGAATCCACCTTTTGAAGTCCGGTTTGCGGCATTGTACTCTGCTAAGTAAGACCTTTAATTTGATACCAAAATTGACCTATGCTGCTATTTAAGAATTTTGTCTGACTCCTTGTGGACCGTCCCCCAAAGGGATTATCCGGTCGGTAATTGGACAGATGTATGCGTTACTATCACCAGTAAGCACGTGTGAACTTTGGTATTTCTTTCTATTGTGGTTCAAAAATTAAAAAAGAGGTTCCAGACTTAATTGACACCCTGTATATATATATATATATATATATATATATATATATATATATATATATATATGAAGAATGTTATAACCTTAAAGGAATTAATAAGGTCTTTCCTTGTAATAAAAAAAATTTAAATAGATTAAAATTTAAAAAATCTGGAACAAGCACATCAATTACTTTTAAAATCAAAATACCCAAATGGTATAAATTTAAGATAATTTTAACTTTTCCAAATTTCCATCTGTGCCATTAATGATATATCAGCTGGGTTTTTGAATGTTTTAGTTGCGTATTTACATTTTTGGTTATTTTATTAGTTGTGTTTCTTGTTTTCTTCATTTGTATTATGCTTCCTAAAGATGTGGGTATTAAATCCCACGAAATATATAGAAGCCTTATAATCTTTGTTTTTTCATTTCAATAAGTGAAATAGTATATGTATATATATATATATATATATATATATATATATATATATATATATATAAGTTATATATCGATGGAATTTTTTGTGTGTGTTGAAGGGGATTCGAGGAATGGTTTAGATTCATGATTTGGTCAGATTTAAATAGTTTATTTAGGCGTAGTTAATTTTTTATTTACAAATTGTTGATGTTTGAGTGTTTTATATTGGATCCGGCAGACTGCGCTACGACACGTAATACAAAGTGAACTGATGTTTAACAGCTGTTAACACTTACAGCTGAAGTTCATAAAAGAGGCTGGTTGCATAGAAGACGTTATCGCCTAATTTTAAATTTAGATTGCACCAATGATCAATAAACTATCTAATGCAATGAAAATACTATTAAACGCCATTATGAAAACAACCTCATTGTACAAATCCGTGAATGTTTCCACATAAGGTAATCGAATTTGGTTAGATCGAAGGTAAATGAAAAGAGCCGAAAGAAGACGCTTTATGATCGAAATCGGTTTTCGTTGATACATTTTCTAGAAGGCACACTCCTCAATAATACTGGAAATATCTTAGACAGAAAATTAATTTTAAAAGACAGAATTTGATTCTTTATAACCTAATTAGTTTATCGAGATTCATCCATATAAATTAATTGTTCTGAATAACTTATCAACACCTAGCAAAAACCACGAAAGATAGAGGCATACCTCCATAATGCGCCCAAGAGGCTCACGAAGGAACGACTATCAATTATCTCAGCAATGTTTAGAATGTGATAGAAAAAGCATGAATATAGTCTACTGTTTTTCAACAGGAAATTGCGTGCGAAGCCGCGGGCAACTACTAGTTTCATTATAAAGATGTCCTGTAGACAGATAGACAGACAACATCATACTAAAAAGAAATTTTTACATCCCCCCTGCAATCAATAGAGAAATTTTGTCACTCTACTGAGTGATAGATAGCCTTCAATGCCGCTCAGCCAAATTCCATGGTTGTCTATGTAGAAATTTTTAGTCTGTAGATGACCTTTCCCAAGAGCTCTTGCTCCCATATTACATTCTTAATTTTGTTCATTAAGTCATAGCAGTGTTTGAATAATACTAGGTTCCGATGAGGAAGAGTGGACTAAAACACTAAAGTGTGCTAGAATCAAAACGTATCATAAACTTTTAACATTGACTTTTCATTTTATAAGTTATTGTGTTAACTGTATGAATAAGCTGAACATTTTAACGTGTCACAAATTAAAATACTGTCTTTGTATTCAGCTTGCTTACAAATTTATTTATTCTGCTATTTTCTTGTTGCCATCATGGTTACCCATAAGACCAATGGTGACATATTTGCTGACACTCAACCAAATCCCATGGTGACATGCACCATTATCGAAGTCAGTGTTGCCTATATAGAAATGAAGCCTCATGCAAAATTTCAAGTCTATAGGTCAGTTTGTTTCTGTGATATCGTGCAGACAGACGGACAGACAAGCAAACAGACAGAAATTAAAATTTTCCAGCCCTATGAGTGATAGGCTTCGCTATCGCTCAGCCAATTGTAACTTTATAACTGGCGTCAGTTCTAAACTCTCTCATTCTTCATGGTCGCTTCCAAATTAGTCCATATTTAAAAAATTCAAGGAGAAGAAGAGTTGACAGTTATTTCTGAAATTCAAGGAGAAGAGTTGACAGTTATTTTTAAAATTCAAGGAGAAGAAGAGTTGACAGTTATTTCTGAAATTCAAGGAGAAGAGTTGACAGTAATTTTTAAAATTCAAGAAGAAGAGTTTACAGTAATTTTTAAAATTCAAGGAGAAGAAGAGTTGACGGTAATTTTTAAAATTGAAGAAGAAGAAGAGTTAACGGTTATTTTTAAAATTGAAGAAGAAGAGTTGACAGTTATTTTTAAAATTCAAGAAGAAGAGTTGACAGTAATTTTTAAAATTCAAGGAGAAGAGTTGACAGTAATTTTTAAAATTGAAGAAGAAGAAGAGTTAACGGTTATTTTTAAAATTGAAGAAGAAGAAGAGTTGACAGTTATTTTTAAAATTCAAGAAGAAGAGTTGACAGTTATTTTTAAAATTCAAGGAGAAGAAGATTTGACTATTATTTTTAAAATTCATTGACAGTTATTTTTAAAATTCAAGGAGAAGAATGGTTGAGGGTTATTTTTAAAATTCAAGGAGAAGAAGAGTTGACAGTTGTTAATGTTGGTCTTTATGTTGTTTCAGAGGGGGAGGGGGAGGGAGAGGGCCTGGCAGAGACGGAATGGTTGGTAGCCGCTGGTCTAGGACAGCTGGGGGAACCATTCCTGGAGGGCAAGGAGCTGTCCGAGTCCGATCTTACGACGGCACTGTCACTAATGGCACCTCACCAGGCCCAGGCTATCCGGCGCAGGGTGGACACACTGAACCACACAGTGCGCCAGCGCGCCAGACAGCACCGTGCAAGGCACCGCAAGCCCGACATCCGGGACGTCTTCAGGGACTATGAGGTCAGTTCTCTACAGGAGATCCTTAGAGTTTAGTTAGGCTATCCGGCGCAGGGTGGACACACTGAACCACACAGTGCGTCAGCACGCCAGACAGCACCGTGCAAGGCACCGCAAGCCCGACATCCGGGACGTCTTCAGGGACTATGAGGTCAGTTCTCTACAGGAGATCCTTAGAGTTTAGTTAGGCTATCCGGCGCAGGGTGGACACACTGAACCACACAGTGCGCCAGCGCGCCAGACAGCACCGTGCAAGGCACCGCAAGCCCGACATCCGGGACGTCTTCAAGGACTATAAGGTCAGTTCTCTACAGGAGATCCTTAGAGTTTTAGTTGTGGTGGAGATATCGTGTAAGGAATTACATTAGAAGCGTTTGTGCAATCTACAAAAAACACCTAAGTGGGCAACTTTAGTTTTCTTTTTTATTCCTAACTGGTGAAATAGTAATGAGATTGGGCAATTACAGCAGATTTATTTAGGTCAGAAAGTCAATAAATGAAGACCTAGATTAGGTCGAACAATTTTATTTTAATAAAACCAGTTCTTAAAAATTCCTAAGATTTCAGTTGTGAGTCAGAAGTTACGGTTCTAAATAATCCGCAATGTTTGTGTGTAAGACTATTCAAAAAATGAAGATGCTGATATATTTTAGGTTAATAAAACACAGGAATTAGTTAAAATTAATTCATTCATTGCTTCTTTTACTGTTTCTACTTGTACATAAGGCGGATCAATAAGAATGCATGTTCTGTTTATTTCCAAAGAATTATATACATAGTTAAAAAATTTGATAAAAATACTGTAGTTAAGAGAATTTGTAGAAAACCACAAATTGTTGCAAAATATTTTACATACGTGTTTTATTGTAAACTTGGTTTAAACTAAACAGTTTTAAATTTCAAAAGATGTATATTGTTTACTATAAATTACAATCAGATCATACATTGAAAATAGTATGACAGTGCTTTAAACAAATCAGTGCATAATTTCCCCTCGAAATCCAAGTTCTTTCAATTTTGTGTTAATTGTAACTAATTAACATAAAAAAACTGCAAAGGAAAACGAATTTTCCATTCTTACTAAGTTCTTGTTGTGGATCATTTTTACCCACAGTTAATAAATTATTTTTTGAATGAAATTCCTACGTTTCTAAGAACCTATTTACTTTTAATTATGTAATTAAAATTGAGGTCCAATATCTAAGATTTATTAAAGGGTCTGGTTTATTAAAGCAAAAGTTTTGGGTTTAGTTCTCTTTTCAATGTTTATCTTTCAAAAGGGGGTTTTAATTGAACATTTTTATTTTGAGGGAGCCCAATTTCGGGGGAAGGCCCCCCTCTCAACGTTTTGAACACGGGTTAATCTCAAAATATGGATTGAATAACAAGAATGTATTATCATTTCAAGAGAATTTGAAAACATGAAAGATATATTTCTGGTCAAATGCAGTAAAATAATCAGTTTTAATATTAACTTAAGCTCTTGAATGTGGACCAAACATGTTTGTACATGTGGTTAGTTTCTAAAATTAGTTGTTTGTTATTACAAGTCAATGTTTGAACAAACTGTATTCTCATCTTCAGAGTTTAAAATAAATATGTCCTTGTGACAGACGGAATTTCCATTGATTTTGTTCTTACTGAGTATGTCACAAGCAAAGTAAGCGTTTCGTTAATTTAATTTCTAGAAGTGATATTTTATTTGGTTGGTAATAATGTTTCATAAAAGTTGTAACTGTAACTGTGCACAAATTATTATATCCATAAGCAACCACTTGTGATTAAGGTATTAATGTAACCACTTGTTAATTAAAAAAAGAATAAAATCCTTTTGAAATTAAAACATCTAATTTTGCAAAGGAATAAAACTTGTTTTGAAATCACTTGTAAAGCACGTTTTAGTATACAATATATGTATATAGTTTTTCTAAAATTATATAACAAATTTAACGATAATCAGTATAACATTACAGTTAATTCCCTACCTCTCCCAAAGGGAAATGTGGAAGTAATATGGACATTTTAGAATAGATATTTAGTTAAGTAGGTTATTATGATTAAATGTATATTGTGCTGTAGATGTAAAATTTCCAATGTCTTTTTCAGAGCGGTCATGCTTTCTCTTTAGTTTTAATATTCATTTTATGGTTATTGTATAATGTAGTCTTTGTATCTTACTTGTATTTCAGAAATTGCCTATTTCAATTATAGGTATTATATTTAAAAAAATTCTATATGACATTATTCATTGTTTTGCTTTTTTAAGTAACAATGAAGAGGTTAATAGAAGCTACTGAAGGCTGACAACTTTCAGAATCCCAATTTCTCCCAAAATACAGGTGTTCCCAGAAACAAAATGGGCTGAGACTAGAATCTTCTAGTGGTGTGTTGGAGGATAGGGCTCCTACAGCCTAGGAAATGCTTGAGTGATCAGAATCTGGACAAATCTGTAACCAAGCAGTGCTGGTAGCCAGTGACGTGCTTGTGATTCTGACAAATCAAATCTATTTTTTAGATCATTATTTATTTTCTGCTCAAAATCAGGTACCTATATAGTACTATAAGGTAACCTAGTAAGGTAACCTGGTAATAAATATAGTTCGTCGTTCTTTTTGGATTTTTCTATCAACATTAAGGGATCCAATTGGTCAAATAGATAACATAAAGTTTCTAACCATTGAAATGCCAAAAACAGAGTTGATTCCTTTTGCATTTTATTCATTGCAAGGCTTAAACTTTTCGGTCTTTTCAGTGCTCCTGTAAAATTTCTGATACAATAGACAAAATTGAGGAATAAAACAAACATCTTAAGAGGCAGCTGTAGTGGCGGCCATCTTGATTGCAGCCTCTTAAGAACAATTTTAAACCTCATGCGTGTTTCCGCCTTTATTTTTGATCATATTGTTATGGTAGATGTCTCATTTTAAAGGTATAGCTAATAAAAATCAGAACACCCTTTAGTTTCCTCAATATTTGTATACTAGCCTATTCATAAAAAAGTCTCAACGTTTTGTATTTCATTGTTTAAATATTCAAAGACTATACAGATGGCAAAAAATTGTTTTGATGCTTAACGAGTATCTTTAAATTAAGACATCTCCCAAAGCTCTATGATCGAAATTAAGGGCATAAAGTGAATGAAATTGTTCTTATGCAGGAAAGATTCAGGTCGTTTTACCGTAATATTCTTTAGTGTAATACGAGGTGCGACAATAAAGTAATGAGACTGTTTTTTGCAAGATGTGGCTACTCTCCAGGCTCACGTAGGCTCAATATCTTTGACCTTGATCTATAAGCTGCTTCTAGTCCAAGCGGCACATCGATGCAACTGCTCAGTTGTGAGGTCTGCTGCAATAAGTTAACACGTGTTTGTGTTTTTCATCACGGCAATGGAACCGCTCAATATTGCGCAACGGTATGCCATTTCTTTTTGAGTTAAATTGGGTGAAAACGCGACGATAATTTACGGTAAGTTTCAGAATGCTTTTGGAGAGGAGTTTATGTCAAGAGCTCAAGTTTTTCGTTGATACAAAATGCTTAGTGAAGGCAGAACGAATGTTGAAAATGAAGACCGCAGTGGACGACCATCAACCTCACGGACGGATGTCAACTTTGTCAGGGTGCGTGAACTCGTACGATCTGATCGAAGATTATCCGTGAAAAGATTGCAGAAGAACTGAACATCAGTCGAGAAATGCATCGTCTAATAATAACTGAAGATCTTGGTATGAGAAAGATTTGTGCAAAAGTGGTTCCCAAAAATCTCACACAACAGCGAGAAACACGGGAAAACGTGACCGCCGATCTGTTAGAGCTAACAGAATTGTTGAGCCGTGTTATCACTGGTGATAAAAGTTGGTTTTCTTCGGTACGATCCAGAGACAAATCGCCAAAGTTCGCAAAGGCGCTCAAAGGAATCACACGGACCAAAAAAAGCTTGCATGTCAAAATAAAAAATGAAATGCTTGCTTGTGTGCTTTTTTATTCCAAGGGAATTGTTCATAAAGAGTGGGTGCCTCCTGACAAACAGTTAACCAATATTACTACAAAGAGATTTTTAAAATATTTCGTAAAATATTTCTTTGTGTTTGTGCCAACATTTCTGTTAATTGGATTCTGCATCACGATAATGCACCATCTCATACTGCTCTGTCAGTACAGCAGTTTTTAACCTCAAAACAAATTTCAGTACTACCACAGCCACCTTATTCACCAGATATCGCTCTGTGCGACTTTTTTATATTTCCAAGAGTCAAAACGGCGCTCAAGGGATACTATTTTCAAACAACACAAGATGTCTAAAAAGCTGTGACGAGGGTCTTAACGGATATTACAGAAGATGAGCTCCAGAAATGTTACCAGCAATTGCAGAAGCGCTGGAAAAAGTGTGTGCAATCAGAAGGGAACTAATTTGAAAGAGATAACATTAAACTTGACTAAAACGGTAAGCAACATTTTTTCACATCAGTCTCATTACTTTATTGTCGCACCTCGTAATTAGTCATTTTTACAAAATAATAACAAATTTTCAAATGCTTAAATAAATAATGTTAAAAATTTTTTATAAAAGATTCTGTTTATTGTATGTAATATTTGATAAAAAAACCATTAAGTTATCGGTTTATTTGTAACTCAAACGATTATAAAGGCTAAAATTTGAAATAGGTAGTATTAACAGTATTTTAACTTATCTTTTTCTGGCCTTTTACCTTGTATTGAACAATTTCATTGTAAAACTTCGTCACATTTAATTATTCACACGTTTAATGTGACCACGTGAGATCTAAAAGTAGCCACCACGTACTCTACTCGTTAATTTGTTGTACTTGCTCTCCAAATACAATGACGTACAGCAGGATGTACTAGAATACACATGTATTAATAGTACAGTCTGAGAATGAAGGTAGTGCTGCCTAGGAAGTTAGTGCACTCTCTCGTAGTGCTGGATTGTTCTTTACCGGTAAGCAATTAATTATATTTAGTTGTTTATTTAATAATGCAATGAGTTGTGGTGATTAAAAGTTCTTAATTAACATATAGTTATTGATAATGGCCAGAGATAAAGAGTGGAACGTTTTTCTATTTCTGCAGAACTTGATCAATTAAACAATCTTATCTTGTCATCAAACATAACAACCGATATTTATGGAAATTGGATTGTTTGTCACAACAAGATATTGTAATAGTTTTGTCAACTGACCTAGATCATATACTCTTATCCATTATTCAGTGACTGTTTGTAATTTGTAGTCTTTCTTCAGACTATTCTGTAAGTAGTAACTGATTTAGATTTTAATAACCAGAGTAAAAAAATAATAATCTAATTTGTGTACCTCACAATGTGGTTAACAGTCACCTTTATGAAGTCATCATGAGCTAACTGAATGAATCAAATTAGTCTTTTGGCTGTCTAAGTAATTTGTAGACTAATTGCTAAGATTTTTGGTATAAATACGCCTTACCAAAATTAATATGATCTGTCTGAATGTCACACAAATATGTGCACACTTGTTTACTACAATTTCAGATGTTGTCAAATGTTTCAGAGTGTAGGAATTTTGCAAATATTTAAAGATACGAAAATGGTCAAATCATCCAGATTGATTGAAAAGTAGAAATATTACAAATGGTGATAAAAAGTTTCAGGTCAGAGCAATACAGATTGTTTTACAAAAGGTACATGCGCTTGTGTCTTTCAAAATCTCCTTGGAAATTTATTAATTTAACTATTGCCATTTCAACAGTTGTAAGACTTTACGAACTAATGTTGTTCAACTTCTTCAGTGATATGTCTTTAAGTTTTGTTAACTGAATCAAATGTGCACATTTTGAAGGGTCTTTTAATTTCTGGAAGCAAGAAATCTGCAAGAACCAAGATTGGCAAGTACAGGAGTATGGAATCTCTTTCATTAATTGTGAATGAGTATTGCAGAATGAACAAGTGCGTTGTATTGGCACATCATCACTCATCACTTTGTGACAGCTGAGGTTTCTTCCTCTTTACAGCCTTCACAAACGTCTCAAGGTCTGAAGACAATAAACACAAGTAATTGACTCATCTTGGCGAAGATATTTGTGGTAGACAACACTATTCCAGTCAATGAAAACATGAATGGCATTTGAATGAACAAGAGTTTGAATGTGGGAGAATTCTCATCTTTCGCTGTGACGATTGGATCATTGTTTACATCATTTCCAAAATCATTGTCTTGCTTCCTGTAAAGTTTTTATCATCTTTTGCCATTCAAAGAATTTTTTATAATTAATCTGAAATTGGTGTTGTTTTTTATCCTTGGTCAACAGTCTGAGGACAAACCTGTCGTTTGGCATGAGCTGAATGAAATTTTCCACTCCTTTGCAATTCATGAATGGTTAATCGACGATTTGATCACACTCTAGTAACATGTTTGTAGCCCGTTGATGTTATGGGCATCCTGAACAAATGTCATCGTCTTATGGTGTCCACCCTTCTTTGAATCTTTTAAATCTTCTTGATAGCACAGTTGAATCGAACATTTATCCCCAAAAGCCTCTTGCATATTCTTTAAGGTTTTGTAAAAATCTTTTTTATCGCTTTACAAAACTTGATACAGACACATTACTTTTCTTTAAAATTTATCAGAAAATAGCAAAAAACTGTCTTCTATGATACATTACAACAATTGAGGCTGATCACTACGGCCAAAGATGCCTAATTTATCTCTCTTCAGCATTCCATTGGTGCGAAACACACGCAGCGCTTAAGTTTTTTATTAGCCCTTTTATGCTACTTTTTCATATTCAAAGTATAAAGTTGGGCTGATTTTTGAGTTCATCGTGCAGAAGAAAGCTGTTATGAAAATATGTTTCTTATGACACAAAACTTGTTTTAAAGCCTTAGCTTAACAGAAATTATACCTGTTAAAGTTTAAAATGAGATTTATTTTTTTGTTTTGACCTCGGCTCATCATTGAAATTGAATTAAATTCACTGTTTGTGCCAATGATCATTAATTTATTATTAGATGATGTTTTGCCCAGAGACATTTATTTTTCATGTCTAGTTAAAAAATATGTTTTTTAGATTAGTCCAGGAGCAGAGGGATCTTGCTTATGAATTTCTTTAACGACAAAAGTAACTAAATATTGTAATTTTTGTTCAGAACTCCAGTACGGGTTCCAGGTCACGTAGTGCTACCCCAGACTCCCTGGATTCCGGACCCCCCAGCCCACCATCCCCCTGGCCCCCCACCATTTACCACCACCCTGAACCAGACCCTAGCAGTCAGTGAGTATACCGAATCAAATTTACACACAAATGGTTTCTTTTCAATAGTTCAAACTATGCAAATAAATTACTAGTTTTATGTTGTGTTATTTTGCGTTTAGTGTGATGGGTTGTGTTGTATATTTCATGAAATTATTAATTTGTGAAAATATTTGATTGTAATATTTAAATTAGATTTTAATATGTTTCATATATGAACTGACAAATTTTGTAGTTGTTGAAGGGGTGGGAGTAAGGAAATAGGGCTCAGGTTTTTGTAGTAAAATTTATAGACACAGAGAAGCCAGTTCTTATTTTTAGATAACCTTAAATCATAAAAATGAACAGTGAATATGAAACAGATTGTATTAAAAAGGACCCTTAGAATTCCCATTATCTTGGAGATATTCCTTAGCCTCAGAATTTTCTCCGCCCAATCAGAGAGAAAAATAAAAGTACTAGACATCTTGATGTGAAGGTAACAAAAGTTTTTGCCTTTTTTGTTCGGTGATACAAGACATCGATAACTCCACATTGTGTTACTTGTTTCTTATATCACTGCACAATGGCTAAGTCTGCAAACATTCTACCTTCACAATCATTCCATCGTAAAAAATGTACTTTAAGTAAAGAATGTCTGGTTGTATGGTAGAATTAATGTTTTGGGCCTTACAATCGTAACAAGAGGGATTTCACAAAGTGGGTCATTAAGAGTTATGTAAACTTAACTACATGTTATACTCATTGTTAAACAGTATTCTTTATTATTAGACATTTTGGTTTTAAACTAGAACAAATTTGTGTTATACATTACTTGCAACGGTACTTGTTTTTCAAGCAGAAAATTGACTAACCCTAAAAAGTTACCATCATGAGTGAAATGTAGTTTCAACAGATTATGTAATGCGTCAGAAACAGATTATAATGAAGCAAACTAGTTATTGTGGGATTGATGTGAAAATGAGAATAAATTTGTTAAATACCTGGCTGTCCTGTGAAGTTCATCAGAGTCCTTGTGTTGTACTGTTATAGACAGATAACGCCACCTCCGAGTTTGACGCAGATATTCGAAGACCCATCAGTGGTACCGGTGCAACGTGTCGAGTCGAGACGTGGGGTCCGCCGCCTGCCTAGCGCACCGGTACAGAGCAACCTGTTCAGGGCTGCCAACCGTTACGGAGGTGACATCGTGGCCAGCGAAACAGGTATAAGAGTAACACTTCATTCTGTGTATAATCAATAAATCTTTGACTTGTGGTTCCACTGATTATTATTAGTTATTCTGAATTTTCTATATATTTTACTGTGTATTAGGTTTTAGGTGTGAACATTTTGTCATAGCCCAAAAGGCATGGCTATGTATATTGACGATTAGCTTGTTATTATTAAAACAACCTGTGAATTAGATTTTGTGCTGTTTTATTTAGTAAGAAATACGTTATCGGAAATTGCTTTTAATGTTCCATGAAGTTTCTATTGTTTGAATTAGTTCCATAATCCTAACACTAGCAAGCATGTAGAATTGTAGTAATTTATGACATTTTAATGGTGGGAAATTAACAAAAACCACTTACTACTTATTTAGTAGCTACGACCAGTCAACAGAATCCATTGTTGTATTGCCCTAGATCCCTTCAATGATAGTACTAGGTCTGGCAATTGAATTGTGGTGTAGATTGGTAGTTGTTTTAGTACAAATTACTTTGTCCTTTCTGATGACGTCTAATATCCTTGTTTTGTCACTTTTAATAAAGAGCTGTCTAATGTCAAGTTTGTGTGCAATTCTTTGCCAGACCGGTTTGCTCAGTGCAGAAAAATGTGTCGATAAACAAGGATTTGATTGAACTTGCACTTGTGTTTCAGCTGACGGCATCCAGATACTGGGCTACCAGAGGATAGGGTCCGTGCGGTACACATTCAGTGACAGCGGGCGTGACAGGCTGCGCAGTGGCAGTGACCCCGTGGGCCTCAACTCTGCTGACCCTGACCCCACAGAGCCTCAAGAGATGTGAGTAGCGTCATGCGGAAACACACATATTAACGTGAAACAGTATTTCAACTCGAAGCCAGTGACATAATTTAAATAAGTTTTTACAAGAGGTGGTTCACACTTTATGTGTCAGATTGTATTGTTACTGTCGAAGTTCAAGTCCAGGAAACCGTAAGATAACCTATGGGCCCAGAAGATTATAAGATAACCTAGGGTCCCAGCAGACAGGGAGATAACTAGAGTCCCAGGAGACCATAAGATAATCTATGGTCCCAAGGAAACCATAAGGTAACCTAGGATCCCAGGAGACCATCAGATAACCTAGGGTCCCAGGAGACCATCAGATAACCTAGGGGCCCAGGAGATCCTAGGGCCCCAAGAAACAGGAAGATAACCTACTGTCCCAGGAGAATGAGAGATAACTGGGGTTCCAGGAGGCCATAAAATAACCTATGTCCTAGGATATAGAAAGATAACTTAGGGTCAAAGGAGGCCGTAACATAACCTATGGTCCACAGGGAAACCATAAGGTATCCTAGGATCCCAGGAGACCACAAGATAACCTAGGGGCCCAGGATACTGTAAGATAACCTAGAGATCCAGGTGACCGTAGGTTCCCAGGAGATTGTAAGACAACCTAGGGTTCTAGGTTCGAATTTTGTTCGGGTATTGTATTTTTACATTGTATCAAATAATTCAGATGACTATCAGACTCTAGTATGTGAGGTGGAACTTCTTGTGGTAACTAGATGTGCTACGTTTCCAGGAAGGACGTGCGTGGGATGACAAGAAGCCAGGACAGTCTGTACAGTGAGCCCGAGCCTAGAAGGTCCAGTGGAAGTAGTTGCCACAGTATCCACCAGGCTGCGTCACTGGAGCACTTGGGTTTCGAGGAGACCTGGGCTGGCGACTCTATCACCTGCTCCAACATGGAGGTGAAATATCATGTGTTTTTACCAAAAGTAATTTGTCATAGTAATTTTATGTAAAAAAAATACAGAACGAATTTGAACAATATTATTGTGATAGTGCATTTTTGTACTAGTTTCAACTATCCCAATAGACTTGCTGTACAAAAATCCTAGTTTGTATGGTAGTGGTGTTTAGCTCCAATGAGTAAATCAATTTTATTAAGAGTGGAACTATTTGGCAAGCTATTCTCCCAAGTGCTTCGTGTTATTGGTCAAATACGCATGTTGATCTCTGGATTGTACAAAATGTTCGGATTGTACCAAATGTTTTCCTTCCACATTTGTTTAATTAACACTGGCCAGCAAATTTTTAGTAACAAATTTTTTATATTGCCAAAAAATGTGAAAGGGGAAGAGATAGTTGTATGAACCGAATCAATGAATTCCTTTGTGGCAGGAGAGTGAGGAAGTGATCGGAAGGACATGGGTGGAATGGTTGGGGGAGGAAGATCTAGTCAAACTGCAACCCCTGGCGTTCCTGGAACTGACCGTTCTGCTGGACCAGAGTGGGATTCGCTTCCCGAAGCGGAAACCCTACAAGCGGAAAAGGAAAGAAGGTAGGTATTTTCATAGAAGCATCATACAATTTCTTGTTTATAAGAACATTTTTTGTGTTTCCGTAAGTTCTTGGTGTCGTTTAACTTACACTTGCCTTCGCAAGCAGGTGTCCATTTTATCAACAGATTTCCAGCTTCCATTAAAAATGCACCAACGCCTAAGGCGTAAAAAACCCGTCTTAAACGCTTTTTAGCGTCAGTGACATTTTATAATGTTGGCGAGTTTTTGGCATGTAACTGGGAGACCACCCATTTTGAAAATAGACCCTGGCGTTGAAAATCGTGACAATTGGCGAGTGACTGGAATAAATGAGTGCAAAATATGTATGTATGAATGTGACACTGTGGTATGTTTGCAAAATTTTAGACTAAATGGCTGACTTTTACCATATAATGTATATCGTTTACGGTAATAAAAGGTTTGAATTGAATTAACACAATTGTGAGTCTCCGATGTGTTTGCAGATGGTCCTGTGATATTTGGTGCTACACTTGCGTCTCTGCTAGAAAAAGATCAACAGATCACTAATGAACCACATAATGTTCCTCTAGTCTTTCAAAAGGTATTGTACATATAGTTTTGTAATTATATATAATTCTAGTCTAGGAGCCAAGAGCCAATTTGCGTTTGTAAAAGTGCACAACGCTTTCTTTTGGGGGAAATCGTCAAAGGAATTTTTTCTAAGAAAGAAATTGATCGTCAGCCGAGCTATTTATAAACCATGTAACCACTATCAGTCACCTAATAATCTTAATTATTCTGTCTATTATTAACTAAATAATAGTTATATCAGTGACAGGAACGAGATAAAGAGACTGACAGTTCAGTCAAATAGTAAATTTTGTTATCAGGTTAGCTTTCATTTACATGTCTGGTACGTAAAGCTAAAAGATATCATTTGTGAAAAAATATATATCATCTGATATTTGTAACCCTTTTGATACCCGTAGGGTGGGGGGGGGGGTTGTTATCAACCCCTACAAAGACTGTGAAGCCAATGAAAATTATTCTATTTATTTCACAAATATTCATGTTTTGTTTATACAACGCAAATTTACTTTGATTTCCTAAACAATAATATTACTTTGTATGAGATCAGTTCACAAAAAATAAGTTTTAGACTCTAGATTTTGTATAGATGGATTCAAATTACTTGATAGCATACAACATTGGTTTAGAAAAAGTAAATCTGTAGTTACAGCTGCCACTGATTTCATTAAGTCAGTGATTGATTCTGTGGATAGAGGGGAAAAGGTAATAGGAGTATTTATGGATCTCCATAAAGCATTTGACAGTGTTAGTCATGCTAAGTTACTAACTAAATTATCGCAGTTTGGTATCCATGGGAAGGAGTAAAACTGGCTAAAATCATATATACAAAACAGACAGCAGTTTGTGGAAATACATAATCTGAATAACAAGAACAATTTAACTTAGTAAATATAATTCTATTTTAAAACAAACTTCTTATGGTGTTCCTCAAGGATCCATTTTGGGGCCACTTCTATTCCTCTGCTACCTAAAAAGGAATTCCAGAGGTAGATAAATTATGCTTATACGCTGATGATGCCACTCTAAGAATTACTGCTTCATCTAAAGAGGAAATAGAGGAGTTTGCTTTTCTCAGCGTATCAAAAGTAAATCAGTTTTTTCAAAGAAAACAACTTAATTTTAAATCCAACAAAAACAAGCTATATGGAATTTTGTACCAACCAATGCAGAAATAAAATTAATCCTCATATAGAAATAGATGAAGTGGCTATAGTTAAAGAAGAAGAAGTAAAGTTTTTGGGTTTAACGTTAGACAGTTCGCTGACATGGAATAAACATTCAGAAAAAATAGTTTCAAAAATTAACTCTGGTTTATATGCTCTTCGCAGAATGTCAAAATTATGCTCACAAGAAATTCTAAAAATGATTTATTTTTCACATATCCATTCACATATTATATTTGGTATCTCATTATATGGATCCACATCAATAAAAAATTTAAATTCAATTTTAGTGATACAAAAAAAAGCAATTCGTGTCATTTTAAAACTTAAATGGAATGAAAGTTTGAAGGATCACTTTCCTCAACTGGGTATCATGACGGTTTACAGTGCATATATATATGAAACTATAATGTCAGTGATGAACCGTACTCATAGCTTAGGCAAGAGTGGTGAGACCCATAATTATAATACAAGAAATAGAAATAATATGGCAGTAGCTCAACATAACTTACACTTTTTCTGTAAAAAACCAATATACATAGGAGCTAAATTTTTTAATTTGCTGCCAAGCAATATAAAATTAATAGAAAATAATAAATTATTTAAAAATAAACTTAAAAGCTATCTGACTGAAATGCCGTTGTACTCCTTTTCTGAATTTTATACAATTCACAATAGTTTTTACAATCATTAAAATTACATTGTATTATATTTAGTTAGATACTAATGTAAATCATATTTAGTAAACTTAACCATTTACTTTCTTAATCATGTGACGCCATTCATGTACACCATGTGTAACAATCGAATAAAGATTTTTCTGATTCTGATTCAATCGCCATATACCTGTAATATTCTCAGATGCCGTTTATCATCTTCGACAAAGTAACTTTAATATTGTAATCCAAACATGCAGACCTCCCAAGTGTTTAACTAATATAGCAAGCAATGTTAGCAAGCTATTATTATTGTAGGTGTTGCAAGCAAGGAAATATCCATAACGAGCATCGTGTGGACAAGTCCGCTATTCAATTTGAAACTATTGAGCATTAGATGATTAACTCCACTAAAATTCATAAACTTCCTTTTGTTGTCGTAAAATTTCTGCTGTGTATAGGAAGTTTAAAATTATGTAATGGTGGAGTAGGTACACAAAATACGACAAAATCATGTTTTAGGAATGTGTAATTTGCGTAATGTCAGTTAGCTGTCATCTGCAAAGAGGCGCAGTAGACACGCGGCGATGCACTTGAAGTACGTCTTGAATCCAAAATTTTATTGTTAAACTTTAAAAGTCAATTTTGAGTATCAATCATTTCTATGATGTCTAACACTTGTAAAAGAAACATTTCTTCCAATTAACAATTCATTATCACGTTTAGAGCATCTGTGCCTTGGTAAGCTTACTGGTTTTAACTAGATATTTTTACTGCTAGTAAAAGGCTATAGCAATGACAGTAAAACTAGCAATGATAGCGTACAATGTTCCATGCCTTGCTTAATTGATGGACTGAAACTGTAACAATGGCAGTGCCAATCACAACAAGTTCGCAACTGCACTACTACTGTTGATTCATTTATAAAACATGCCCAGTGTAACAAATTTATTTATACCATATATATTACAAGGCTAAAAATATAAATGTGTTAATACCTTCACTGCTAGAGCAAGAGCATTTTGGCGTCCGTCGCAGTCAAAGTTTTAAACAAGACAAAACCATAAATTGTTAAAAAAATAATTAAAGGTGAAATGAATAAAGTTAAGCGTGGAATGTTTTCATTTCTTCACTTGGTATACTGATCAGATTGAAAAAATCTTCGTCTTTAAATATTTAAAAATAATTCTTTATTCTTGTTTCAGTTTGTACAACATTCCCTGTTAGTTAGCTATTTCAACAAATATAAATATTTGTCTATTTAAAATTAATTTATTCTTTAGTCATGTAGCATACAAACAAAGAACAATATTCCAGAAAAAAAAAAAAAAAAATACTTATTTTATGTAAACAGGGAATTATGTGGTTTACCTCCATAATTAAATGAGCCTGATATAAAAAAAGTTTCCCGATAGTTGATGTGCAAAGGGTTCCAAAATTTCACTCTGCTAATTACTATCAAAACGTCACTTTCGTCTTACCTAATCTGATTTCACAAATTTACAATTTGCTATTACTATCATAGTGCTCAATTTAGGTATTAATACCAGTTAAATAACTACTTAAAAGTGTAATACAGCACACTGTTATGTGATGTGATGCAGGTGCTAGCAGAGCTGGAGAGGAGAGGACTGCAGGAAGAGGGTTTGCTGCGAGTGGCCGCCCACAAACAGAAGGTGTAATACAGCACACTGTTATGTGATGTGATGCAGGTGCTAGCAGAGTTGGAGAGGAGAGGACTGCAGGAAGATGGCTTGCTGCGAGTGGCCACCCACAAACAGAAGGTGTAATACAGCCAACTGTTATGTGATGTGATGCAGGTGCTAGCAGAGCTGGAGAGGAGAGGACTGCAGGAAGATGGCTTGCTGCGAGTGGCCACCCACAAACAGAAGGTGTAATACAGCCAACTGTTATGTGATGTGATGCAGGTGCTAGCAGAGCTGGAGAGGAGAGGACTGCAGGAAGAGGGCTTGCTGCGAGTGGCCACCCACAAACAGAAAGGTGTAATACAGCACACTGTTATGTGATGTGATGCAGGTGCTAGCAGAGCTGGAGAGGAGAGGACTGCAGGAAGAGGGCTTGCTGCGAGTGGCCACCCACAAACAGAAGGTGTAATACAGCACACTGTTATGTGATGTGATGCAGGTGCTAGCAGAGCTGGAGAGGAGAGGACTGCAGGAAGAGGGCTTGCTGCGAGTGGCCACCCACAAACAGAAGGTGTAATACAGCACACTGTTATGTGATGTGATGCAGGTGCTAGCAGAGCTGGAGAGGAGAGGACTGCAGGAAGAGGGCTTGCTGCGAGTGGCCGCCCACAAACAGAAGGTGTAATACAGCACACTGTTATGTGATGTGATGCAGGTGCTAGCAGAGCTGGAGAGGAGAGGACTGCAGGAAGAGGGCTTGCTGCGAGTGGCCACCCACAAACAGAAGGTGTAATACAGCACACTGTTATGTGATGTGATGCAGGTGCTAGCAGAGCTGGAGAGGAGAGGACTGCAGGAAGAGGGCTTGCTGCGAGTGGCCGCCCACAAACAGAAGGTGTAATACAGCACACTGTTATGTGATGTGATGCAGGTGCTAGCAGAGCTGGAGAGGAGAGGACTGCAGGAAGAGGGCTTGCTGCGAGTGGCCGCCCACAAACAGAAGGTGTAATACAGCACACTGTTATGTGATGTGATGCAGGTGCTAGCAGAGCTGGAGAGGAGAGGACTGCAGGAAGAGGGCTTGCTGCGAGTGGCCACCCACAAACAGAAGGTGTAATACAGCACACTGTTATGTGATGTGATGCAGGTGCTAGCAGAGCTGGAGAGGAGAGGACTGCAGGAAGAGGGCTTGCTGCGAGTGGCCGCCCACAAACAGAAGGTGTAATACAGCACACTGTTATGTGATGTGATGCAGGTGCTAGCAGAGCTGGAGAGGAGAGGACTGCAGGAAGAGGGCTTGCTGCGAGTGGCCACCCACAAACAGAAGGTGTAATACAGCACACTGTTATGTGATGTGATGCAGGTGCTAGCAGAGCTGGAGAGGAGAGGACTGCAGGACGAGGGTTTGCTGCGAGTGGTCACCCACAAACAGAAGGTGTAATACAGCACACTGTTATGTGATGTGATGCAGGTGCTAGCAGAGCTGGAGAGGAGAGGACTGCAGGACGAGGTTTGCTGCAAGTGGCCACCCACAAACAGAAGGTGTAATACAGCACACTGTAATGTGATGTGATGCAGGTGCTAGCAGAGCTGGAGAGGAGAGGACTGCAGGACGAGGTTTGCTGCAAGTGGCCACCCACAAACAGAAGGTGTAATACAGCACACTGTTATGTGATGTGATGCAGGTGCTAGCAGAGCTGGAGAGGAGAGGAGTGCAGGACGAGGTTTGCTGCGAGTGGCCACCCACAAACAGAAGGTGTAATACAGCACACTGTTATGTGATGTGATGCAGGTGCTAGCAGAGCTGGAGAGGAGAGGACTGCAGGAAGAGGGCTTGCTGCGAGTGGCCACCCACAAACAGAAGGTGTAATACAGCACACTGTTATGTGATGTGATGCAGGTGCTAGCAGAGCTGGAGAGGAGAGGACTGCAGGAAGAGGTTTGCTGCAAGTGGCCACCCACAAACAGAAGGTGTAATACAGCACACTGTTATGTGATGTGATGCAGGTGCTAGCAGAGCTGGAGAGGAGAGGACTGCAGGAAGAGGGCTTGCTGCGAGTGGCCACCCACAAACAGAAGGTGTAATACAGCACACTGTTATGTGATGTGATGCAGGTGCTAGCAGAGCTGGAGAGGAGAGGACTGCAGGAAGAGGGCTTGCTGCGAGTGGCCACCCACAAACAGAAGGTGTAATACAGCACACTGTTATGTGATGTGATGCAGGTGCTAGCAGAGCTGGAGAGGAGAGGACTGCAGGAAGAGGGTTTGCTGCGAGTGGCCTCTCACATATAGAAGGTGTAATACAGCACACTGTTATGTGATGTGATGCAGGTGCTAGCAGAGCTGGAGAGGAGAGGACTGCAGGAAGAGGGCTTGCTGCGAGTGGCCTCTCACATATAGAAGGTGTAATACAGCACACTGTTATGTGATGTGATGCAGGTGCTAGCAGAGCTGGAGAGGAGAGGACTGCAGGAAGAGGGCTTGCTGCGAGTGGCCGCCCACAAACAGAAGGTGTAATACAGCCTACTGTTATGTGATGTGATGCAGGTGCTAGCAGAGCTGGAGAGGAGAGGACTGCAGGAAGAGGCTTGCTGCGAGTGGCCGCCCACAAACAGAAGGTGTAATACAGCACACTGTTATGTGATGTGATGCAGGTGCTAGCAGAGCTGGAGAGGAGAGGACTGCAGGAAGAGGCTTGCTGCGAGTGGCCGCCCACAAACAGAAGGTGTAATAAAGCACACTGTTATGTGATGTGATGCAGGTGCTAGCAGAGCTGGAGAGGAGAGGACTGCAGGAAGAGGGCTTGCTGCGAGTGGCCGCCCACAAACAGAAGGTGTAATACAGCACACTGTTATGTGATGTGATGCAGGTGCTAGCAGAGCTGGAGAGGAGAGGACTGCAGGAAGAAGGCTTGCTGCGAGTGGCCGCCCACAAACAGAAGGTGCAGGCGCTGTGTGATGCTCTGGAGAAAGATCTCTATACACAACCAGAGCGAGTGGACGCCATGCTGCTGCGTGCTCCTGTGCATGACCTCGCTACTCTGCTCAAACGTTTAATACGTGACCTGCCCGAGTCATTGCTCACTAACCAACTTGTAGACCTGTTCTACCAAGCTCACAGTGAGTACACAGCAACCATTGGACTGGAGAAGTGTAATACGAGGTCTCTTTATAAAAATCACAACTTTTTATTTTCTGTGGGTTACATATATTTGTTTTTTTTTGTGGTGTTATGTTTTGTACACATGTCTCTGACATATGCCAACAAGTTCGGCTATGTTTTTATGTTCAGTTTTTTGTTAACAACTGATTTGATTGCACATGTTGTGGCTCGTCTATAATTTGTGTCTATTCGAAAAAATGGATCAAAGAATCTGTATCAAATTTTGTGTTAAAAAAAAAATGATGTGCATAGATGCATTCCGAATATTGACTGTGGCTTATGGAGAAGCTACCTGAAACTGAAGCAATGTTTATCGGTGGTACAAAATGGTCTCATAGGGTAGAAAAGATGTGAATGACTAACAGTGTGATGGACACCTGATCACGTCAAGAACAGATGAAAACATGATGAGGTGAAGAAAATAGTTTTGGCCAATTGTCGAATCACCGCTAGAGAAGTTGCTGAGGACCTGAACTTAATAATTGGTTCGTATCATTCAATTTTTACCTATGATTTAGGCATGAGACGGATCATCACAAAGTTTACACCAAAATTGCTCAATTTCAACAAAAAACAGCAGTGGATTACCATTGCTAATAAGCTGTTGGACTCTGTCCACGATGACCCAAATTTGCTCCAGAGGGTCATACTGGTCTTGAGTCATGGGTTTACGGTTATGGCGTAGAAACCAAAGGTCAATCATCTCAATGGAAGGAAGTTGCTGCATGAGCCAAGATCAATAAAAGCGCGCTAATTTCAGTCGAAATTGAAAGTTTTGCTCACAGTTTTTTTTGATTGCAGGGGCATGGTGCATCATGAGTTCTTGACACAGGGTAGAACTGTTAATAAGGAATATTATTTGTAAATTATGCACAATTGGTACTAAGCAATCCGCCAGAAACGCCCGGATTTGTTGAAGAACAAAAATTGGCACCACAATAACGCCCCTGCTCATACATTGTGACTTGTACACAAATGTTTGGCCAAAACAAATACACTAATAAAGCCACAGCCACCATATTCCCCAGATTTGGCTCCCTATGACTTTTTCTTGTTCCCAAAACTGAAGAGGCCCATGAAAGGACGACGCTATGCTACGATTGAAGAAAGAGTAATTGTATGCTATAACTTATATGTCCAATGTAATAATGATGAGTTGGACAGAAAAAAAAACAATTAAAAGAACTGTATCAGAAGGAAAAAAAACATTACAGATATAAAATTAATGAGGCTAAAATGTTACACAATAATGAATTTATTGCAAATTCTAAAAAACAAGTGCAAAGCAGCATGGAAGGTAGTTAGAGAAGAATTCTGGTGGAAACAGTAGAAATCTTGAGTGTCCAATTAAGTCTAATGATTTTAATGACTACTTCATTAATGCACCACAGAAATGAACATTAACAAACCTATTGATGTCATGGGAGCAACCTTACTTGTAAATCAATACTTGCATAATAATAATTTAATAATGCAAAATAAAACATTTGTCTGGCATGCAATAACTGAAACAACAGGTAAAAAAGATTGTCAGTAATTTTAGCACATCTAATAGTGAAGACATATAAGGGTTATCAAATAGAATAATCAAAGAAATCATTGATTTTATAATTAAGCCATTGGTTTTCTTATTCAATAGAGCTTTAACTGAAGGTGTGTTCCCAGATGTGTTAAAATTTACAAAGGTAATACCAATCTATAAGAAAGGAAAAAAGTCTGATCCATCAAGTTACAGACCAATATCATTAATCCCCGTAATAAGTAAAGTTTTTGAGGCATGTATTAAAGATCAATTATATAATTTTTTTGTTAATAATAATTTGCTTTGTGTTGAACAGTTTGGTTTTATACCAGGTTTGAATACAATTAAGGCCGTTGAATGTGTTATTAATTATGTTTTGAACGGTTTTGAAGATAAAATATTGACATGTGCTACTCTGATTGACCTGACCAAAGCTTTTGATTGTGTTCTCTCATGAAATATTATTGGAAAAATTGCAATGTTATGGTTTGGGGGGTGTGGAACTTGGCTTAATGACATCCTATTTGTGTAACAGGAAACAAATGGTATATCAAAATAATGATGGATCTAATTTTCAATTAATTAAATCTGGTGTTCCCCAGGGATCTGTCTTGGGACCATTCCTATTTTTAATAGCAATAAATGATTTCCCAGGTAATATACCATGCAAATCGGTATTATATGCAGACGATACTACTTTAGTTTGGAGTGGAAAAGACATGAGAAAAATTGCAAATAGATCAGAATGTATCAATGAATATTGCAGAGAGCTGGTTTTAAAACAAATCATTTAAATATAAATAAAAAAAAGACAGAATCAATTATTTTTTCACTAACTAAATTAACTGAAGCAGAGTCTATTAAAACTACTTGGTCTATTACTTAGACAGCAGTTTGAAATGGGATTGTACATATAAAATATCTTTGCAAAAAGCTATCTAAAATCATTTATTTACTAAGAAAACTTAAACTGTGTGTTAGTGGTGATATGTTGATCAATGCGTATTATGCCTTTTTTCACTTCTCAGATTGTATATGGTATTACTTTATGGGGAAATAGTACTTATATGGAACAAGTTTTTAGATGGCAAAAATATGCTTTACGGACCATAAAAGGACTGGACAATCGTGAATCTTGTTTTCCCATTTTCAAAGAATTAAAAATAATGACACTCCCATGTTTATATATTTATATTTTCTGTCTAATAAACGTAAAAGAAAATTTGCATAAATATAAAATTAGATCTGATATACATAAACTATAACACAAGAAATAACTATGCCCTAGATTTACTACCTGCTTAGACTTACAAAAACAAATAACAGCATATTTTACATGAAAAATCGATTATTTAACAAATTGCCTCAATCCGCTCACACTGTCTCTGTTAATAAATTCAAATATTGCTTGAAAAAGTGGTTAAAGGAACAAGTTTTTTCTACAAGGTTGATGACTATCTAGCTACTGATTATGGTAAATTTAAGGACATCTTTTACTAATTTTTAATCAAAGCTAAAATTCAGATTAGATAGTTAAATGTATGTATTTTAATGAATTTTGATGTAATGTATATAGGCTATTCACTGTTCATTGTTTTAATTTTATTAGTTTATGTTTTTTGTGTTTTTTAACTGTTGTCTAATTATTTATTCATAAATGTATGTCTTTTAGTCTATTAATAATTTACGTTTTTATTGTTGAAGCTATTACAGTGTAGTTTATACAGGGTGTTTGAAAAGTATGGGTACGGCTTAATATTTTAAAAAACATAGGAGATAACATCTATAAACTTTGCACAGTGTCATATGGCTATGTAAACTAGTTTTCCTTGCTATTACCATGACATGCCAACCATGGGGGGACGGCCCACAGAGGAAAAACATGGAAATCTTAAATTGAAGCATGGGTCGAGTGATTACCTCATTTGAAAGAGCTCACTTAGTAGAGTTGAATGCCGCAAACCGCATCTTAAAAGGTTTATCCAATCAGAAATGGCGGCTTGTTTTAGGTACACATTGTGAAGTACATTATGCGCTGCCATTTCTGACTGGATCGTCGTATTCTGATGCAGTAGGCGGCGTTTCACTCTACTACCCAATGTGTTTTCACTGACTTTATTAATTAGCAAATTATGACATAAATTTATAACACAATAAATAAAACTAAAAAATATCGGTATTTATTGTGTTATTTATTAATATAGTAGTTACCAACAACTCAACAAGCAATAAAAAAGTAAAATTATGTTGTATTGATATTGACGAAAATCTATTGCATCACTGTATGATTAATGATGAATAAAATCTTGAATCTTGAATCTTGACGAAATAAAGACGGCATCGAAGGAGGAGCTGAACAAGATCACAAAAAAAAAAAAACTATTTGAAATGCTTTGAGGATTGGAAGAAACGTTGGCACAAGTGTATAATATCTAATAGAGATTACTTTGAAGGGACAAAATTGAAATTGATGAATAAATGAATAATTTTTGAAATAAAAAAACAAAAGTTGCGATATTTTTTGAATAGACCTCTTTTTTGAAAAATATGATTACTATGGAGAACCTTTACCTTTAGCAAGATATTACATAGGTAGTCTGTTATTTTATGACTCAAAACTTTTAGAGAACAGTAAAATAAAGGATTTCTTTGCTTTCACATGTTGCCTGCATTGTTCATTGTGTGGTGTGACGCAGGTCTATCGGAGTGCAGTAGAGCACTGAATCTGCTGGTGCTGCTGCTTCCACCTCCCAACCGGGCGACATTGCAGTGTCTGCTGAACTTCCTGAACCATGTCATCAGCAATCAGCAGCACAATAAGATGTCAGCTCACAATGTTGCCATGATCATCGCTCCTTCACTCTTCCCTCCCAGGTAGAACTGATTCTGTTCATTCTTAACAGCATTTCTTATGAGCATTTTCATCTTAAAAAGTCTTCTGTTTACTAATTAATGTGCAGTCTTTCAGAATGACCTTGAGCCACTTAATTGTTTGTTGTAAGATATACACTCTCTCTCTCTCTCTTCCCTTAACTAAACCCGTGGCTCTTTCACTCTAAGGTTTGTGAGCTCGGACAAGGGAAACCTGAAGACGCAGATCAACTACGCAGCCGTGTGCTGCAGACTGACCGAGATGCTGTTGCAACTCACCGACTCCCTGTTCCTGGTGCCTCCGCAGCTGCTCAGTCAACTCCGGAGACTCAACGAGCAGCAACGCTACAAGCTCAAGGAAAACAAGCCGGTCAGTTGATTGTTTGGTTACCATCAGCTAAGGTTTAGTTTTTATTCACTGAGGTTAAACGTTTAAGTTTCTGAGTGGTAAGTTGGCCTGACACTTTCTGCTTGGAAGGCCAAAACTGCTGGCCACCAACATTCCTTTGCCAGCTTGCTCTTACTTAGTCATTTCCTTTATCCCCTGAGATCGGATGTCCAGCTCAGGTGCCCAATAATAATTATATTCTTGTTCTCACATGACTAGAGCAGCTGGCTATTTCCAAAACAAATTTTTTTATATTCCACATTTTTCCTGCTAGGTCAGACGCCACCTGATCATGACCTTTACAAAGACCATGACAGAGACCCCTTACGAGTGCAAAGGGAAAAGATAGTTCTTGTAACTACATTACCCAAGTAGTTTAGCATCCAAGTATAGATTTTATTCCAGGCTGGCAAACTTAAAACACTGATGCATTTTTCTTTACAGTGAATGAATTATGTTTAGTAATTTACAGACTAAAAATATAGTAGCTTTAACCCTTTGAGTGCCAAGTATTTATTAAGTGGGTGTATTGAAAAGTGCCAGGTATTTTTCTAGTGGGTGCACCTAAAAGTGGCATCCCTTATGAAGGCATTTTGCAAGGTTTCAGTAAAAAATTTACAGTTTGATTATATAAGCTAGCAAAGTAATATTTTTTAAATTTTCTCTGAAAACTATCTAATTAACATAAAATAACAAAGTTACCGTAAAATTAAATTTAGGAATATCAAAAATGGACTTGCGTAAAAAATTCCAGAATTTATTTAAACTTAATTTTTCAACCTAATTATCATTATCAAAAAATTAATATCCTTTTCTTTGTTCATATCTCTGAAAAGGGTATTTGGTTGTCTATAAATCTTGAAAAATGTATATCATTATCTTCAATAATGAGTGAGTTATACAAGTTTTAAGAAACTAATATCTCATCGTTTCAGGTAGCCATGTCAACCAAAAATGTTTATATGTAAGTTCTAGATTGATTTTTGTGAAAGTCAAATGATATAGGAAGTGTACTATAACAATTTATTTTTAAAAGAACAGTTCTTCATGAACAATTTAATATGATATTATTTTAAAAATATAAAGTATCGATTTTTTTCCCGAAGGTCTGGTAAAATCGGAAGTTGGCACTTTTCAGACAACTTTTGACATCCAGTAAAATCGGACATTGGCAATCAAAGGGTTAAAGTAAAATTAGATTATGTAATTGACAAAGGCTCCAAAATATAGATTTTTTTATTTTTATTAATTTTTATACCCATTTTTTAATTATTTAAATACTTTCTGCTGCATATTCGACTGTTGTTTGTCCAGATGAAGCGGTTGCTAGGCAGGAGGGTGGCCAACGCCAGAGACCAGATCACCCGTAAGATTGACAACGAAGTAGACTTCCAGGAAGGGGTGGTGAGGGTCAGTGCCCCCTCATTCCTGCTCACTGACATCCCTGTCACCCTCAAGTCCACGACCACTGCGGGAGAGGTCATACTTAGGTCTGTATGCTGCTCAGAAGCAGAAGTAAAAGAGAACGTTTAAATGTTTTTGATCAATAACTTGAAATGTAGGTGAAAAACAATGTTGTTAAATAGGTGCTATAAAAGCATATTTTCGAATTAAGACATTCTGAGGAGTGTGACTTATTAACCCTTTTCAACAAGTGTTACGGGAAATCTCACATAGTTAAATTTGCTTAACACATGGATGATGAGAAATCTTGCAATTTAAGTTTTTGTTGTGTTGTGAACATCAGACAAGACGATATATTCATTCATTGTTCTTGGTATCCTGTTATCAATCCAAAACTGGGTTTTATAATACTACTGACAGCCTTTTGGATTGTACGCTATCCTGTTTAAAGGATTTTTTCGTATGGGAAGAGTGCCAGTGCAGCTCTTGAGATCTTTGTTACGACTAAGAGAACTTTTTATTTATTTGGAATAATGATTATATCTGTGTTTGCAGTAAACTTTTTTTAGTTTCATATTAAACTAATTATAAAAATGGCTAACCCAGATGATGAAAACTTGGGATAAATTCATATGCGACATAAAACATAACAAATATTAATTTAAATATTTTAAAATACCTATTCAGGTTTTATTTTTTTCCTTCTATAATAGCTTCAGAAACATAAATTAAAATACAACTTAGTTGTAATATTTTATTGGGTGCACCCACCTTGATTTCTGTATGTTCTCTTCGGAAATTATCCTCCGCAAAAAATGGATCACTTCTTGGAATTTGCTGATGTTTCAAGAAGAAATCTAATAGTTTTTCCTTTTATTTGTGGAGTAACCGAGCAAACACAACATGTGGCAGTTAAACCTTTAAAACAGTCACCTTTGAGTTGTGTTTGAGCAAATAATGTTGCTGTTCAAGTGGAGATAATTTTGATGTTCAAGCAGAGATAAATTTGATATTCAAGCAGATAACGTTTGTTGTGTTTTCAGCCTGATAGAGCAGTCCAGCAACACGGTGGTGCAGGCTCCCACAAATGTCAAGATGGGCCGCAAGGACAAGTCCAGAGCTCTGTCGGAGTTGGCGCCCAACGGCAACCTCAGTTGTCTGCTAGCCACGGCTGACACGGAGATGGCTCTGCAGACTCACTTCCTGCACGAGATCGGTGGCAACATAGGTAAGTATTCACCAGAGATCATCTAATAGTTATTGCAGTTGGATAGCACTTTTTTTCTTGGAATGCCAATTTGAAAATCTGTGATAATTAGCATTATTGAAGTATTAGTCGCCTTTTACAGTAATTATGTTATTTAAAGATACAGTAGAGCATCAATAATCTAAACATCAAAGATCCCAACGTTCGCTTTAATTGTGTGAAATGTATTTTGAACCATCATAAATAAGTTTTTAAACAACAAATTATTTTTGAAGTTATTGTTAATATCTTATTCTTGTGTATCATTCAGAACTATTTTGCCTGCAAGCTGAGAAACTTGCTTAAGGGAAAGGACGATTTATACTGTTATCTTTCTGATTTTTACTTAGGAGCTATGCTATTAACCCATTCATGGTTTTTGACATAAAATTACGTTCATAGCGTACAAATGTGCTACTGGCACGATATTACGCATTGTTCCTAATTTATTCTGCTGTCTTCTGTCATATTGTGTAAAAAGTATGTTTATGACAACCATATGTTATACACAAGTAGTTGAGGCGTTTCCTACTAGATCAGCACTTCCTTAGTCCTCTGTCAGAGTGTTTGCACCTTGGTGAGTTCGCTGTAGTCGCTCCGTGCAGACAGCTACAGCATATTGTTGCATGTCACTCGTCAAAAGTATTTTATGGTTTGATTTCTAGTGTTTATTGTACCATGGAAATATCCGACGCACAAATAGATGATTGGCTCTGTTTACGTGATGATGACACGAACACAGATAGTGAAAATGACTAAGTCAACAGTACGTTAAAAATAACAAAAATTTGGAAATATACACTTTTTGGGCATGAAAAAAATGTATCTGAACTCTATAAACCTGTCTCTTTAAAAAGCAAAACAATATAGTTTAAGGTACAGAAAGAAAACAATTAAAGGGTCAATGAATGGAATTGTTCTTTTAGGGCAGAGACGGATAGATCCCAACGCCCTCTTACTGCCGGTGTATCAGGACAATCCAAACGCACAGTGGGTCATCTGCTGTGATCACAAGAACGGCAGCCACCGTATGATCTTCAAGAAGTGAAGCTACAATCAAATGTGCGATAGGAGTGGGTATAGTGTTACCATCTATTACGTAATGGCGACTTAATATTAGTCATAATAAGACTACTAAAACTAGAAATACCTCTTTGTTTTCCTGTACTGTCTTAACCCTTGAAGAATGGCAACTCGATAGACACAGTCAAAAGTAGGCTACTGATGTGCGATCTTCTTCGTGCCTCAAAAACAACAGTCGATTATTTTAATTTTTTAACTGGACGTTTCTCAGCTGCCCAAGCTGATTTACTAATCACCAGTGTTTGACCAAAAAGACAAAAAAAGAAGCATTTTGTTTTTTTTTGGTCCATGCTATATTGTTTTAAATTATATTTATTAACCTTAATTTTATTTTAAAATACCAATGTGTTAAGAGTAAAGATACTGTTTATATGGAATAGTGTACAGAACCACTTTCCCCCTCTTATCCCTCAATAATACACAGGGGATGCAGAAATATGTTGATTAAATGGTTCTTAAAACTTTAAAGTGTGTTTAATTTAGTTTATTGGGTAAAACAATTAATTTATTGGGGCTTAGTTTGTTTTTGTGTAAGCCATTTATTATTTCCTAAGGGACTCTACATTATTCCAGAGACATTTATGTGGAAATCATTAATTTAATGACATTATTCATTGGTCAAGCAACAAATTCATATGAATGATTATATTTGTGCCATTTTGGAGTCTAATATTTTATTTAATAACTTGAAATATAAATACAGTTTGAAAGAATACAAAAATAAATATTTGTTAGATTTTAAATGATCTATTATATTGTATTCTAAAAAGCAGAGAAGTTACACGTTTATTTGCAAGTGACTGAAGAATATTGTTTTATAAATTATGCCAATTCTTCTCATTTCATTATAGTAAAATATTAGTTGATTTAGTTTTTATATTCCCAATATTATCTTTTGCCTGACTGCTAAATTGATAAGTAAATGACCCTATTTTATTTTTGATCAATTTCTTTTTATTATTGTAGTTTTTGTATGTTTTTGTGTTTGTGCACTGTAAAAGAGTTCTGAATAATTGACGTTTTTAAGATAGTAAGTTGTTAATAAAAAGATACAAGTTGATTGATAAGAACTTCAGCGAGGTCCTTGGAAGACATAATATTTTTGTTCTACAGAGCATAATGAACTGATGAAACATAAAATAATACCAGACTGCAGTCAGTAATAGTTTTGTGATATATGATTATAATAATTAAACCTGTGCGTCCTGCATACAATATTATGGGTTTTTAATTCTCGTGTTAATATTTTTACCAAAAATAATAAACTACTGGGGTGCTATCATTTTATATTATTTAGTTTACTATTTACAAAAGTATTGTTTAATCTATTGTTCTTTTTTCCTTACTTTATTATTTTACTAGCTCACCGTATTTTGTACATATTTTGACATAATAATTTGTAAACAATAGTTAGACAAGATGATGATTGATGTGATTTTAATTTATTTCACTGGTAATATAAAATGTAGATACTAATTTTTGTATGATAATGTAAATAGTTTTATTTTAATTAAGAATGAAATAATTAGTTATTTTATATTTTATTATTACGTATTAGACTATAGAGTTATAATTCATCAACAATGGCAGTAGATTAACTAATATCTTTGTCTGAATACAGTTTTATTTTTTCTGCCTCTTGCACAAATTAATTTAATTGTTGCCAAAAAGTGTCTTCTATGAAAACCAGAGTTTTTTTTTTACCTGTCCTTAGTTTTCCACCCGCAGTTCACTTTGTTCAACATAATTATAGGCAGCATTAGTACTGTTTATTTAAGTCATTGATGAATTACATTCCATTTTGTCTCACTTTGTGCGTTTTTTGTTAATATAAGAGTGTGCTCATTTGTTGATTATGTCAAATAACATAATTTTGTTACCAGATACTCATATTAAATAAAGTGTTAATTCTAAAATAAGTAAAGTGTTTAGTTATTTAATCAACCTATAATCTAGTGTTTATTTTTTCTAGTTCCCTCCTCACTCTGTGCCAATCACAATGATCTCTAACTTCTGTGATATTAGTAGATCATAAACACTTTTACTTCTATGATATTAGTGGATCCTAAACACTTTTACTTCTATGATATTAGTGGATCCTAAACACTTTTACTTCTATGATATTAGTGGATCCTAAACACTTTTACTTCTATGATATTAGTGGATCCTAACTATTATTTGCAGCTGAGCCAAACAGGACACTGCTGCGATTAATAATAACACAATTACTATTGAAAATAACATATTAACCATTTACACTTGGATTGGAACTATGGTTGTAGGTTTATGGGTGGTCATAGGTATTCTCTGTGTTAGGTCATTTTTTTTTGTTCTCTTAGGACAAGAAGCTTATAAATTGCACTTAGTCCTATAAGAACCTTAGCACTGCTTCCTGAGTGACAGAATATTCAGGATGAGTAAGGTTAGGGGATAGCCTCCTATCGAGATCCATGAGGAAGAATTATGGCACTGATCTCAAAATCATGTCACTTCGGAAGAAGGGGAGGCCAGCTCTGAACCAGCCTCTCCAGTCAAAGCAGGCAGGGGGTGGCACACCCTTATGTTGAGGCTAGCAAGAACCTTTGATACTTAAGGAACGAACTCCACCAACTCCAACAGTCATATCCCGCAGTAGACTAGACCTATCAAACTACCCTTGCACCCCAGAATCTCGACATTAGCAGTTAGTGATGTGCCGCTCCTGGACATCCATAAGGTTGCCCTGATTCAAGTGACACATCGGTTTTTGCTGTGGTAGGTTCAACTGGGAGATATAAACCAGCCAGAAGTGATCCTTGCGTGTTGTGTGTCAGGTCGTAGGTTTACGACCACGTCTTGTTCCTCAGCTCACTGGACTACTCTTAATGGCACTAGCTGTTTTCCAGTTCAGCTCATCAGACCACTATGTGCAATCCACTGTATGTCGCAGTTATACAATTCAATCATGACGGAATAGCTTGAAAGTGCTGAAATCTCTTAGCAAAATAAGGAACTAAATTAATATTTCTCAATTTGCGGCCCTCTTTTATTGTTGTAAACATTGTTCGGAGTTGTCAATATTTGAGTGCCACAGTGGCTGCTATAGTATATCCTAGCTGTTTATTACTAGTGCATTTGGTGGAGCCAAACCTAAAAATATGGAAACGAGTTGAACTCAAACTTAATACTAAGGTTACAATACTGTAATGCAACTTCTTAAAACCTTTGAAACAGGATTCAATAGCGACTTATTTCAAAAAGTGAATAACAGCTATCGGCCTAACATCTGGAAGGGTTCACTTACTTGTTCGGAGCCTTGTGCTTCACTTGGAGCTCGAGTTGGAATAACGAAGTTATGATCTTAACTCCAGGGTCTTCCTTACTTCTGTTGGTCAGTTCTTGCGTATTGCATGGTAAGTACTTAAAAATGGCAATGTAAAGGGTATTAATCCTTCCTAGGATTGGTCCTTGGTTGAAATGGGTCATGTTGGCATTATCTTGTCGAGTTTTATTTATGATTGGAACATCAATTTGTTCCAGTTTACAAATACCAATAAATCAGTGTTAAATTATAATAGCAAAGATTTGTGATAGTAATTGTTTGATTTAGTATAAAATTAAAATGCATAATAAGTGTATTTATTATAGGCAATTTATAAAAATATAAATAAAACTTCGAAATACGAATTGAATGATTATTTAAGGTGGAATTTCTTTTGTGTTTTACTAACACTGCAGTCTTATAAATCAGTATGCCTTTTTATTAAAAAATAATACTATTTGGTGCAAAGGTACTATTACACACTAAATTGTATATCAAAATGTGTCAGAAACACGTTTCTATAAAAAATGATTCTGTCTTAAGTCTAAAATATTTACGGATTTTGCCTACCTTCAGCTGTCCACAAAGCTAAAACTAGCTGATTAGCTGAAACTATAACTTAAAATTACATACTACTTGGTACGTTTCAGATAAAATAATAAATAAGCATAAAGAAACATAAACATAAAGCTAATAAACTTTGTAAGTGTTTGAAAGTTGAATTTAATCACAATCATTTAAACAGCAGAATATAAAATACTGCCATTGCAGTATGAGTCAAAATGACATACACAATCACTGAGTGGTGATGTAGAACCCAGCCAACCACTCGCTGTGGTGCGCAGAGCTGAGAACACAACTGTAATTTCACATGAGCTAAGCGAGAGATAAGTATAGGCCACACATAGTGGCCTGCTAGGTGCACAAGGTTAATAATAAAATAGCCTTATTTATTTGAAGACCAAAGGAGTGGACACACAGAAAGTTATGCGAACAGTTGTTTGCACCATTATTGTCTGTGTTATGCCTTTTTACAATTCCACTGTTCTTAGAAGTATGTTGTAATAATAACCAAAATTGATTATTGAACATTAGTTCAATCTCATTTTATTATTTTCGAGAGCAAGAAAAAAGACATTTGAGATCTGCCCAAATTGACACAATATGTCGACAATGTTGCCATATGGCCTCTTGCACCTAGCAGAGATGCTCTTATTATGCTTTTGTTAGAAAACTTCGATGGTTCTCCATTCTCATGTTTTTGATTAATTGCCTTTCATTTTATACAAGGTGTTTCAGACTACCCGTCTCAAGCGTCTTAACTTCAGAGATTTATTTTAAATGGATTTCCAACTAAATCAGCCGTAAAGAATTTGCTTAGAATAATTTCAATTCTGTAAAAACGTGTCCCTGAAACAGAGGATCACATGTTCGAATCTCAAAACTTTCAAATGCAAACATATGCCATTTTAAAGCGAATAGTGTTAATACAATTTTGTTCAGCCAAAATGTTTAGGATGCAGACTTTAAAATGATGTACACTCAAGACGTAGTTTTAAGATTCGAACATGGGGCCCTCAGTTTTTGGAATACCCTGTATTTTTACAGAGTTAAAATTATTTAAAAAAATCTCATTAAGGTCAATTAAGGTGGTCTGAAACACACTATATAAGTGTTTCTGAAGTCTATTATAATTTCCCAATTTCTTAAAAATAGGGGACAGATCCATGTTAATACTTTGGTTCATATTAAAAGCTTTTCTTGTTTCATTTTGTAATATAGTTGGCTGAAATTAAATGTACATTTATTCTTTGTTTAAAGTTTGTTGCTGACGATGGAATGTAATTGAAATGCGTTCCATCTATCAAATGTAATCATAGTTATCAAAATTTAAAATGAGACTGTGTCACCTAGCTCATTATGAGTCTGATGTGATTCTAGTAACTGATGTTAGCCCTCTGGGTCTTAGTCCTTTTAGAAGTTTTTATTCTACATATTTGATAGAACAGAAGTTAGATTGACAAAAACATGTACATATATTTTGGGAACGTGGAAAAGTCCTTTGTTTACTGTTGTGGTTGAAAGTTTATTTTGATAACACCCAAAGAAGTTGCCAGCTGGAACTGCTCCTGACTACAATTTTCCAACTACTTTTTTCTTACTTCTGTCTTAATTTAAGGATTGAATATCAATATTATAAATTTCACAGAAATGTGGACTATGAATAATGTTTCTAACCAGCTCAATTGTTGAAAGATAGTACCCACATTACCAATATCCAAGTTTCCATCGTACACAAGATTTAGCACCGAGACTACCAGTTTTTAAGCAAGAACACACACAAAACTTTGCACTCAGACTACCAGCATCTAAGTTGCCACTTTACACACGATTTAGCACCCAGACTATCAGCATCCCAGTTTCCATTGTACACACGATTTGGTACCCAGACTACAAGTGGTCTAGTTGATAGAGAACAAACATAACTGTCTACCAACTCACAGGCTTCTTGATGTCTAGATTGTTCATTTAACATGGGGGCTGTGGAAAAAGTTGGCCAGTTTAATTTAAGCGGCTTAACTATATTTATATTTACTTCTACTATGTAAAATAAAAGTATCCCCAATGTGTTTTAGACAAACATGAATGTCCACAACAAGTGTATGTACTCATTTTTATTCCCTGGGTAAATATTCTTTTATTTTTGGCTATTGAAAAAATTTAATTATCCACAATGTATTGTTTGCATTCAATTTTTACCACTGTCTAAAACGAAGTGCCTACAACACATTGGGAGTGTTTATGTTAACCCAGAACGAGTTGTGGGTAAAATTTTTGGGCAATTGACAGATGTGGATATTGCAAATAACATATACATATGACAGGGGGCCTAATAAATAATGCACAAGGAAGTCAACTTAGTTATGTATTTTTTAGCTGCATGTTAATTTTATGAATGTAGACTTTTTTTAGTTTAACTATTTTTCTTAAACAAGAAACATGGTAAATAATATTAGACAACATTTCCAAGAACACGATAAAAACAATAACTAGCCTAGAGAATCTAGTTGTGATATTTCATAAATTACTGACTAAAACACATCTTTTGTTGAAATGGAACATTAGCTACAATTGACAGAACTGTCGTAAAAAATATATTTGGAAGAATCATGGGTCACTTAAATTTTTTTTACCAATTAACAAGTTATAACTAAATGTTAAATTACTGGCACAGAAAAAATTATGCTACATAAATAATTATATTTATCACATGGTCCTATTTACTTGAACCTTGAGCTATGGTTTTGGTGCATGGTATTTTTCAAAGTAAAGGTAAAGAATGTTTTAGAACACTCACCTATTTTGTAGACAAGGCTAATATTTCTTATTTACAGTAACACAAGCCTGTAGGCATGTTTGTTTAGTTTAATACAGTATTCTACCTGATAAACACAATCCAGCCATGGTGAAAGTTTTACCTGCGGCTCTACACAGAGTGAGACCAAGTAAGTCCAAAACTGCAACTGCAATCAACATCAATATCAATGCACATTAGGCCTTCGACAATAGGCCTGGTGCAATCAATGTGTTAACACCGAGAGTGGATTCCACCACCTGTTGGAAGTTAATAACACATATTGAATTATGTTATTAACTAAGAACAGTATTGGTGTAGACTTTTAGTGTATATGGATCTTTGTACTGTAACATAATTTAACACAGGAATGCCATCCTCTGTAATAGTTTGGCTACTTTATCAAATAAAAATTAGCCGTTTTCTATTGTTAATCATCTTTAACTGGCCTTGACGTGGTTTATCACATACACTTAAGTTTTAAATTCCAATTAGGCTAAATATATTATGGTGACAGTTTATCTGAGCACATAAAACAAGTTTTGAATAGGCTAGTTATAAAATATCTTTAGAATATTCTTGTCGCAAAGAAACAACTTATGTATAAAGAATTTTCCAAACACAATATTATAGGCCTACAGTACTTGATTTTTACATTTTTGTATTCAATACAAAATGTTTTGCATCACAAGACAGAAAGAAATCTAGGGAAATCCAGCTGTATATATTTATGATAAAGAGTTTTAACAATTTTTTAAATCATAAAAACTAGTAGCATTCTATAAGGAGCTATGCATTCAGGGGCAAAAGTGCTAATTAAACCTTTATATTTTGGCTGTATTAGAATATAAACATGTTCTAACTAGGCCTAAATAGAAGCATGTTAAAAATATTAATACAACTGTTAGCCTACTGCAACACTTAAGTTACGCGCCTAGTTTTGGGTTACTGATAATACTGGAGCAGTAGTCTACAGTAGCTATAGCCTACTATATGTCTACTATCGGGTTGTGGCCCAAGTATTTATTTAACTTGATATTGTTATACTGTAAGATGGCTGAAATAAAGGCACATATTGAAATCTGTGGTATACAATTACATAAAATATTTCAATAAATTTTAAATATAATTCAGTTAAAAATTAATTATTTGAAATAAATGATCATGCAACTTTAACAGAAAAGTAAAACAATTCTGTCATCAAACATTGTTATAACATTAGATTAATGAAATAGGCAATGTGTTTATTTCACTTTGTGTAGGCTAATTAACTTTGATGATATTGTCTATTTAATATAATTTGAATTTTAATATTAAACTGGAACTGATTCACAATCTGTCAAATTTAACGCATTAGAAACAAAAGTTTTCAATTCATAATAAAAATAAAAGGCACTTCATCAGTTACAAATAATTAATGCATTTATTACATTGAAATAAAACAAACAAAACCAACAGAAAGAATATAGTAACTTAGGATATAGTAACCTTAATGTAACATCTCACTCCAAAATAGTTAATTTAATATTCAACCCAACTCTGATAGGTTAAATATAAGACATTCAAATAAACCAAACTAATTGTCATGTTACCGAAAATAAAAAAAATAGTTTCATACATTCTGAAAGCAATACGTTTAGGCCATTGTTAAATATTTAAATAAGTTAATGTAACAAGCTTATAAATACTTAATTCTTAAATAGGCTTAAACTAAGCAACTCCTATAAATACAACAAATACTATTCTTGTTGTTTTTTGCAATCAGCAATTATATCCAACAGATCTTTTCTCATTGAATCAACAACATCCTTTTTAACAAACGGAACATGCTGTAAGCCTACATCTTCATTACCCGTGCTGGTTATATGCTCAGCAATATTTTCTAGATTGCATATTAAATAAATACCACAGTCATATGAATTGTCCTGTTGAAGTGAACTTAATTCTACAAAATCTAGTTCTAGGGAGGGCCTGAAATATCTTCCTATGTTGTGAGCTAATTTCACTGCCGGTTGAAAATTTGTTTGGGATGATGAGTCTATGTGGTAGAACTTGTTCTCTTGTTGGCTGTAGACCAATAAACTCCAATGGGATCCACCAGCAGATTTCCCTGAATCGTTAACAGCCATAAATATATAGTCCTTATTCTTGGCATCCAGTGGGTCCAAAAACACTGGCAAATCACTAGTGGGGCTCTCTTTTAAGCACTGAGTAACTTCGGGTCCAATGAATAGTAATTCACTATTTGAATTAAAACGCTCTTTCTCTAAGTATACAAAGTAAAATCCAATTATGGCATCGTTTAACCAACCATTACTTTTTAGTATTTTTAAGTCAGACTCCCTAATAACACAGTCAAAGTAACTCAACACCACAATATCTTCTTTCTTTGTCATACTGATTTTCAGGGGGAAATATTTAGTAGGAACATTAATCTTGAAAAAGTCACAGAGCTTGTCCAAAGATATTATAATATGAAGAACGAACCAAAACTTCCTCAACAAAACACTAACCTTAACTATTAAGGTTAAATCAATCTATATGTCTAACAGTGACATTTCGCCTTTCTGCTTTCATTATTGTAAACTAGCAGCAGCTGGTTTACAAAGCATAGAGGTTACAGTTTTGTAGAAAATGTATAGAGAATATAAAATAACCATATATATCACAATATATTATACAGCTGTATTTTTATATACAAAAAAGCTCATGATATGAACACATTTTAAACCTTACAAAATATAAAATTCCGTAGATAACTGTCATAAAAATATAATTCACGGTAATTCTTATAGTTTTATTTAGTTCTTTTTGCAATACGACAGGCTTATAAAAATGAAAGTTTCTCTAGCTACACTATCTACATCCACACATTTTTATTCACTAAGTAGGCTTTTTAACTGAAAAAACTGGCAGTAGCGAAGCACTGAAACTTTAATTGCTCAAATATAACACTACCTTTTTTAAGCGTGTTAACCCAACCTGTGAAATCATGCAAACTGTTTTCATTTTTAAATTAAAATCTTACTGGGATCAAGTTTTCCGGTTCACACAAAGTCGAAACATTGCTTTAAACCATTTAAATCTTGAACTATTTCAACCTACACCTAGCTGTGAGAAGTTGAAATGGCATAAAAATACTAGATATGTAATCACGACCCCAAGGACCGCTGAAGAGTCCTCTGTAATGCAATTAAACCAAAAGATTGGGAATTAATAAATAAACTACTCAGAAGATTATGTTAACACATTAATTGCGGTAGACGCACCTAGCTATTGTACCGCGTGACTTAAATTCAGTAAATGACTAGTGTCGCAGTAAAGGTGTTAATGGACTAACGACGGGAAAACACAATAAGCTATTACAAATTTCATCAGAAGGAAGAGTTAGCAGGACGATGACCATGTTTATGAGAAAAAAGAAATACAATTATCAATCAAACTGATGGGTCTAACTTCTTTACTCCAGAATCATCTTAACTCTGCCCTGGCCCAAAGAGAAATAATCTGCTCGGAATAAACTTCAGAGTTGTAAGAGTCTTACAACTATGGAAGCTGATCAAATTAAGCAAGATGTCAAAGAAGCAAGGATGGCCCCTGCAAACCACTATGAAAAAAACCCTTCTAACCGCATTACCAAACGAGAGGAATAAGAACTAACATAGAGATAAAAGATGACGTAAAGAAAGGTTTGGTTAACTCTGATCCAAACCACCCACTGCTGTATGGTTTGCATATACAGAATGGCCCCTGCAAACCACTATGAAAAAACCCTTCTAACCGTATTACCAAACGAGAGGAATAAGAACTAACATAGAGATAGAAGATGACGTAAAGAAAGGTTTGGTTAACTCTGATCCAAACCACCCACTGCTTTATGGTTTGCATATACAGAACTTATTCGAATGAGGATTATTGCCAACTTTAGTGGTTCATATACATAGAACATATGGGAGAAAATGCATTCGTACGTAAGATATTCAAATCATAAAAATATGAAATGTGATGAAAATTACATACTTGATCTTTTTGTGTTGAATCATTCCCCAGAAGTGTCAATATTGGAAACTTTTTAAATATATAAAAAAAGGAAATTAAATCAAGAAACAGAAGAATTGGCTGGAATAAGACTAATAACATATATTGCGATAATTTCTGTGAGAAAACTAACTGGGCTATGGTGTTAACATTGTAATTTTTAGCAAGAAACTAATATAATATATCTTTAAAAGATTTTACTGTAAGGAGTGCAGAAGAAGCTGAAAGTATGTGTTCGCTAAATACACAGTTTATAAATGCATCCATACAACACATAAATACTATAATTATATCCTAACAAGTTTAACATATAAGTTGAAAACAACAAGCGTTTACTAATTTCTGGACGTAATGACTACTAGTCAGATAGAAGTATAGGACCTTCCAATGGGAAGTATATACGAAACCAATATACCAGATATCTGACCCAATCTCATCATCAACATGTCTAGAAGTTCGAAGAGTTGAATAATGAATTAATTGGGGTTATAAACATCAGATAAAGGTAGCTGGTCTTGAGAAGTAGATATTACACAAAATACTATAGAAGAATGTGTACTATATGACACAGATTAATAATGCTTTAAAAACCAATCACGAAAGATAGATGTTATACTGCAAGATAATAGAATTTCGGATAATAGTCATCGTTATATGTTACAAAATGATAAACTGTGCAAAGTTTAGTTTAGAATTCAAAATTAAGAACGTTAAATGGTTTACCTTCCTTAAATCTAAAGAATGAATAATATACGATATTAAGGAGATAAACATAAAAATTGAATTCTTGCAAGCTCAAGAATTGGAGAACTATTTTAGACCAATGAAGGGTACGATTCTATGTGTACACCTGGAATCTACAAAAGTCCATGCAGTTGTGGCTTAATATACATTTTACAAACAAAACATTTAATATCTACACGAGTGAAATCACAACTAGGGCGCACATACGCTAGAATACGAAAAATTGATTTTAGCCGAGCTCAGTTTCAAGACCAAAACACACAACATTATTCGTCAAAACAAAAGTACTTGTAAAAACTGCCTACTACTATTCAAGAATAATAAGAGAAATCCCAAAAATAACCAAAAGGAAAAATATATTCAACAAAGAAGATACTGTCAAATTGTGGAAAAACTGTCAGCCTATGATAAAGAAGCTATATTAACTGTTTATCATATTGGTCTTTGGATGGTTACGCTTCAACCAATCACGGCAAAGGTCAATCCCTTTCAACTCACTTTAAAAACTTTTGGAAGTTATTGCAAGTTTCGATTTCAAATCTGTTGATGGAAGATGACTCTTAACTGTGAGCCGAAATATTTTAAGGATTTAATTTGGTAAACAATGTCTTGATGTGGTGTTGAGCCGGTTCAATACCTATATCTCCCCGGCTCATGTGTGTTTTATATAGTGTATGTGTGTGTGGTTTATTGGCTGCAGAGGCCACTGACCATTTTGAAGGCGTTTGGCCTTTCCGGTAGAGTGGCAAAGACTCCGAGCCGTGGTGTACAAGTTAGGAGTAGCTCAGTTTAAATTTTGTTTAATTAAGTGTTTTTGTTAGTTTTGCTGAGCTGTTCTCCTTCTAACATGTGCGGCTAAGTTTACGGCCCCTCACTGATGAGGTCCAGGAGATGAGTTGATTTTCTGCTGTCATCTCTCCATCATGCGTGGTCGCAGAGAACCTTCGCTTTTGCGCTCTGCTGAAGGACGGCCACCATGATGGACATTGCTACTAGTCAACATCTGTGATACCCCTGCTCATATTCTTTATTTATTTGTTATTGTTATTGTTGCCATTTATATAGTTTATATTTTGTTATTTAATTTTAAGTTAGTTTTAGATATTATTTAGTTATTTCTTGGATTTCATTAGGAGCCCGCCCTTAGCCGAAGGATACCGGGTGGAATTGGCATTTCTTGTTTCAAATTATGGCGTTTCTAATTTTTGTATGCAGGTGCAACCTGATAAGGATTGTTTGAGGAATATACTACTGCAGGGCACTTTTTATTTTTTTTTATTTATAGTATCTATACTTATATATTTATATTGACTAGATAGGCCTATGTTGTGTCTTAGTAAATGAACCTGAGTATGCTGACCACGGTGTTCTTTTTTTTTTTACCTAGTTTAGTTTTGATCCGGCATCCCGTTCGCCACCATGGGCGCGCGCTTCCTGATGGTTTGCTGTGGGTGTGCGAGCGGCGATGTACGGTTTCAATGGTAGCAGAGCGTGGTTAGCTGCTCTCTCAGCTGTTCTCTCAGTTCTGGTTTTGTTTGTTGGTGTAGGTTAGTGTTAGGTAGGGGGAGGTTAGAGTACACAACTTTTTTTTTTTCATTAGGAGCTCGCCCTAGCACAGGATACCGGGTGGAATTGGTTTAGTGTCTTGCTTCCTGCAGACTTACCCTTTGCAGGGAGCAAGGGACTCTAAATTGCTTAACCGCTAAATTTATCTAACTGTACTCTCTACTTCTCCCCTATCAATGTGTTGTTTTGTTATATTTATTGCTTCTGTGTTTGTAGGTTGTGGTTAGTGTATATTTGAAGGGTATCCTTCTATTAGGTAGCAGGTATTAAGTTCTTCACTTGGACCTCGTCAGTGTAAGCCTTTTGTGAGTTGAGTCCACTTAGGTTACTAAGTAATTGTTGCGTACGCTTTGTTGTTTATTGTTGTATTTATTTGTCTTAATCGTTTGGTATGGCGTTTTCCCTGGTGCCTGAACATCTACGCAAGCCCGAGTTGGTTTTTGAGGTCCTGGCGAGAGAGGACAGAAGCCCGAGGGAGATGTGAGGGCATTAAGGGCTCAATTACGGCTTGTATAGCGTTGGACCGCAGCTGGAATGCAGAGTTCCAAATTAAACACAGAATTTGAGTTTTGTAAAACCCGAAATGGAGGAATTAGAAGACGATATTAATTTTGAGTTCACTTCCCATGTCCGGGTCAGCAAAGGCTAGATTGGCATCTCAGCTTTTACATTGGCGTGACAGAATAGTTTTACTTATGTCAGCTCCTAGTTTAGACTCTGATATTAAAAAGTTGGGCTTTTTCGGCCAGTAACAAATTAAAACAAGCCTTAGATGGTTTGAGTGAGGTGCGCTCGGTGAAAGAGAAGGGGGTACTATTTATCGCTGTCACTCTCCAACGGAGGTTCCCACTACCATTACTTTTGCTAACCATCCACCGGCTCTTTCTTTCGAGCCTCCCAGAGTTACTATTGTCTCCGATGGGTAGTGGCCCTCCTGAAGCGGCTGGTGAGGCATCATCTATAGTTGTGCCTTCCTTTTTCTAGCTTTGGCAAACTGCCCCATCCTTTGGGGAGTGTTTTACAACACTTCCCCAAGAGTTTGATGGGCTTGACACTAATTTACTTATCCATTTCCTTCTGGAAGTTTTTAAGCTAAGAGAATTTCCTGGTATGACAGATGCCATGCTTATGCAGATTTTAGCGCAGTTTTCCTTAAGGCCGCTTTTTGATCGCCTTCTAGACTGCCTTAAGGAGGTGCCACCTTTGACCAGTTCCACGCCGAGATCTTGGAGTTCTTTGTACCTGCTCGGGTTAGGGAGCGCTTGCGGGTGGAACGCGTTTATCGTCCTCAGGCACCAGACGAGACGTTGAGCCATTTTGTCGGGGAGATACGGGATGTAGCCCGGGTGTTGCGCTTGAGCTTGAGCGAAACGGAGTTGGTGAGCCTTATTTTGGAGGGCATTAAACCTGAAGAACGCTCCCGTTTGATTTTTTGTAGCCGTCCCCGCAATCTTTTGCGGATTTGGACCGCCTCTCCATCATCTCTAGAAGGGTTCAGGATGCGGATGATCAAAGGGAGGCCATGTCGAGGCATCTTCCTCACTTGCCTCCGGGGCCGGTCCATGCTCCGGTGCAGTCTGAGCACCAGCAGCTGCTCCTTCCCGTAGGCAGCCTCCTACCTGTTATGGCTGCAAGCAAGTGGGACATATTAGACCGTTTTGTCCACTTATAAAAAAAAAAACTAGTAAGCTTGCGGACGAGTAAGCCCGACTCGTGCCGTAAAGGTAATTTTTGAGGGCAAATATGTACCTGATTTTGATGGTAAAAGGGTAGCTGGTTTAATGCAGAACAGAAAGAAAACAGAAAGAAATAGACTTGGGGACAGTTATCATCGTTGGCCGAGAGGGGAGGTTGCTGCTCTGGCTGCGCAGGGAGTAAGGGCTGCCCGCTCAACCTGCCCACAACTGGATGTACTTGTGGGGAATGTGGTGCAGAAGGCCCTGGTTGATTCTGGGTCAGCACGCAGCCTGATTTCTTTGTCGTTTTTTTGAAGATCTAAAATCCTCTGGGCTAATACGGCAGGTTGAGCCTAGTTCACTTATCTGCTGGACTGCTTCAACGCACACCTTTACCTATTATCTGTAGTGCCCAGATTCACATCAAAATTAATTTATTTTCTCTTGGGATTGGAGCTTTTTGGTGGCTAAGGACCTGACTTTTCCTTTCATCTTGGGAGCAGATTTTATCGGAAAAACTGGCATGATTTTGGATTTGGCCTCCAGTCATGTTTTCTTTGCTTTCGCCAGGCGGGTGCTCGTTCCCTTTTCAGATGTCGAGTCTCGTGGGACTGCTGCCTTAGAGATGGAAGATAAGAGCTTGACTCCTCCTGACCAACTAGGACATCTTACGCTGAAAGAGGCTGAGGACATAAGGCAGATTTGTTCCAGTTTTCCTGAAGTCCTAACTGACAAACTGGGCACGACCAATCTCTTGGAATACGAGATTCGTCTTACAGACACCCGTCCTGTACGTTCCCATCCATATAAGCTTGCTCCGCCCAAGATGGAAATTCTGAGAAATATGATTGATGATTTACTTAAGAGTGGGGTAATCGAGCCGTCTTGCTCAAATTTTTCCAGTCCAGCGTTTCTAGTGCCGAAACCTAATGGGAAGTCCAGATTGGTCCTGGATTATCGAAAGCTCAATGCTCAGATAGAAATTGACTCCGTGCCTCTCCCCCGATTTGCATTCTGCTTTCGACTGGTTTGGTTAAGGCCAAGTATTTCTCCATTTTTGATCTTAATCAGGCATATCATCAGATTCCTCTAAAACACGAGTCTCGACCTCTCACTGCCTTTTGTGTGCCTTGGAATTTGTACCAGTTCACCCGAGTGCCAATGGGCTTGGCTGTGGGGGCCCAGACACTCACCAGACTCCTGGATTCTATCTTTCATGATGTCAAATTTAAGTTCGTGTTGTTCAACTATCTGGATGACCTGCTTGTGTACAGTGAGAGTTATGAAGAGCACTTGACTCATCTAGAGGCAGTTCTAAACTAGGCTGCGAGAGTACTGGCCTTACCGTCAATCCTGAAAAGGTGAGTTTTGCTCAGCCTGAAATATCGTTTCTGGGTCATCTTGTCTCTTCTCGAGGTGTTTGTATTGATCCAGAGAGAACCCAGGCAATCAGGAGTTTCCTCCTCCTAAGGATGCCAAGGGGATTGCCCGTTTTGTGGGAATGATAAATTTTTATCGTCGTTTCATCCCCAATGTTGCTGAAGTGGCGGCCCCTCTGAACTCTCTTAGGAAAAAGGGTGCCAAGTTTGAGTGGGGTGAAGCGCAACAGACTGCTTTTTTGAGCAGCTGAAAGAGGCAGTGATGCAGCCTCCAGTCTTGGCTATGCTGATTTCAGTCGTAAGTTCGTCTTGCAAACTGATGCTTCCTCCTTAGCCGTTGCTGATGCTGCTGTTTATCGCAAGAAGTAGATGGTATCCGGCAGCCCATAGCTTATGCTTCACGCACGTTAACCCCCTTGTGAGAAGAAGAGTTGTTCTGTTTATGAGCTGGAATGTTTGGCTGTCGTGTTTGGAATTAATAAGTTCAGGCGTTACTAGAACATAAAGAATTTTTGTTGGAAAACCGACAACCAGGCACTTTCTTGGCTCCTTGCCCACCCCCCGTCAGCTCGGGAAGATTGGTCGCTGGGTAGTCCAAATTTATGCCCTTAAAGTTCACAGTGCAGCACGTGCGAGGCACCCAAAAATATCATAGCGGACACTCTGTCACGCATGTATCACTTACCCAACGACCACCAGAATTTATCAGAGCCGCCATGTTGTGGCGTGCTCCTAGACTTTCCTCTGGCATTTTCGGACATTGTTCCACACCAACTTAAGGATCCCGAGCTGACTGCTATCATCAATGAGCTTAAAAACGGAGGTGCCCCACCCTCCTTATTTTCTGTACCGAGGTGCTCTATGCTGCCGTGACAAGCAGCGGAGAAAACCTAAGTTAGTGCTGCCAAGCTTTCTTGTACCGATGGTCTTTCAGTATTTTCATTCTTCTCCTGTGGCGGACATCTAGGAATTCATAAGACCATCGCGAAGATTAGGGATCAGTTCATCTGGAAAGGTATGGACCGGGATATTGCAGCTCGAGTACGTTCTTGTGAACTGTGCTCGCTAAGCAAACCCGCTCAAAATACCAAGTTTGGGTCTTTTGTCATCTGAGGTGGCGGAAAAACCTTTGGAGAAGGTTTTCATTGACTATGTTGGGCCTCTCCCGCGTAGCAAGTCCGGAAATAAGTTCCTACTTGTTTGTGTGGATGCCTTCTCCAAGTTTGTTTGGTTGTTCCCATTGCGGAGTGCTACCGCGCAGCTCACGGTGCAAGCCACTTCGTAACCATTTTTTTTTCAACACTTTGGAATCCCCGCCACCTTAGTTTCCGATAATGGTTCACAGTTTGTCTCCAATATCTTTAAAAGAATGTGCTTTGGGCACGGAATCCGCCATGTGACTACTTCCCCTTTCTATCCTCAGCCTTCTCACGCCGAACGGTTTAATCGCAATCTTCGATCTGCTCTCATTGCCTTTCATGCGGAAAAATCAGACCACCTGGGATCAACAACTACCTTGGATCCAATTTGCCTTTAATACGGCCCAGCATGAAAGTCACAAGGCGGTACCTTTCGAGTTATTATTTGGCTTTCCGCCAAACAACCCTTTGGCGAAACCTTTGGAAAATTAGCGATCTTCTGCCACCTCCTGGTACTCCCAATGTGAAAGCCACTTGGGAGGAAGCCAGGCGGAATCTCATTCGGGCTAGGGAGTTAGTAAGGAGGAAGTACAACCGAGGTCGTATTGCCAATCCCTTCCAGGTGGGGGATCTAGTTTACTGCAAGGCTCACCCAGTCAGTTCGGCTGTGGATAAAAGAGCTGCTAAACTTTGCTACAGGTGGACTGGTCCCCACCGCATCTTGAAGTTTCTGACTCCGGTGACTGCCCGACTGGGAGATCCTCAGTCCGGGAAGATTTTCAGGAAGGCGCACATATCCCATCTGAAGCCTTGCCGGAGTCATCCGTGATTTCTCTTTAGTCTGTGCGGGAGGGTTTTAGGTCCAGAGGCCTGATCACCTCTGCTCTTTCTTCCTGATCAAGGTTCCTGTTTTCTTCTTTGTACCCACGCAACTCTTGGAGTGATTTCTTGCCTCCAACTGGATTTTCTTGGTTTTCCCTTCTGCAGACTTCAGGGTTTCCGGTTTATAATTCTTCAACCATTGGGGGGGAGAGGTATTTCGTTTGGTTCTTCATTTTGAAGAAATTAACAGAGGGGAGTTCCTCCTTTTGGGGGGGGAGTCTGAGCCGGTTCAATACCTATATCTCCCCGGCTCATGTGTGTTTTATATTAGTGTATGTGTGTGTGGTTTATTGGCTGCAGAGGCCACTGACCATTTGAAGGCGTTTGGCCTTTCCGGTAGAGTGGCAAAGACTCCGAGCCGTGGTGTACAAGTTAGGAGTAGCTCAGTTTAAATTTTGTTTAATTAAGTGTTTTTGTTAGTTTTTTGCTGAGCTGTTCTCCTTCTAACATGTGCGGGCTAAGTTTTACGGCCCCTCACTGATGAGGTCCAGGAGATGAGTTGATTTTCTGCTGTCATCTCTCCATCATGCGTGGTCGCAAGAGAACCTTCGCTTTTGCGCTCTGCTGAAGGACGGCCACCATGATGGACATTGCTACTAGTCAAACATCTGTGATACCCTGCTCATATTCTTTATTTATTTGTTATTGTTATTGTTGCCATTTATATAGTTTATAATTTTGTTATTTAATTTTAAGTTAGTTTTAGATATTATTTAGTTATTTCTTGGATTTCATTAGGAGCCCGCCCTTAGCCGAAGGATACCGGGTGGAATTGGCATTTCTTGTTTCAAATTATGGCGTTTCTAATTTTTGTATGCAGGTGCACCTGATAAGGATTGTTTGAGGAATATACTACTGCAGGCACTTTTTATTTTTTTTTTATTTATAGTATCTATACTTATATATTTATATTGACTAGATAGGCCTATGTTGTGTCTTAGTAAATGAACCTGAGTATGCTGACCACGGTGTTCTTTTTTTTTTACCTAGTTTAGTTTTGATCCGGCATCCCGTTCGCCACCATGGGCGCGCGCTTCCCTGATGGTTTTGCTGTGGGTGTGCGAGCGGCGATGTACGGTTTCAGTGTGGTCGCGTAATCCTGAGAACTACAACCTTCCCATTTTCCTGGCGGAATCAGAATGTCTGATGTATGGTTCAGTGTAGAGCATTTATCACGAAAGAGGCATAGCTTAGAAGCAACTGGAGATATATTTCTCCTCTCCTCTTTTCAGATGGCTTTTGGATGCCTTGCCCCAGATGTGTAAATGTCATATGCATCATTGTCAAGTAAATGGAGTAAGAGGGTGGTTTGATAAGCCTGGTAAATATATAATAAAATATTGTATTAAAGACAAAAACTCACTTTATTTCTCGACAAGGCTCTGCTTATAAGGCTATACACTTGGTTCAGTGAGTTTCCAATTTTTTTAACCATTGGCAAAGTAGGCTTTGTCAAACTCTGCAAAATAGTCTGAGACGGAGGCGTATACTTCTCATTCGATAAAAATGTCTACCCATCAAGCAAAATTTTTCAAGTTTTGGAATAGGAAGAAGTCACTCGGAGCAAAGGCTGGAGAATAGGGTGGGTGAGGAACCAATTTAGATTCCAAGTTGAGCACTTTTGCCATTGCGATACATGCTGTGTGGGCTGGAGAATTTTCCTAGCGAAACAGCACCTTCTTCCGTGCCAATCTTAAACATTTTTCAATGTGTTCCTGTTTCAAATGATCCAGCCAAGCAGCATAATTGTGCCCAGCTATGGATCTGCCTTCTACTAAATAAACTATCAGTATTAATACCCTAGGAATCCCAAAAGACAGTGATCATCATCTTTCCAGCTGACAAAACAGTGTTTGCCATATTTGGTGCACTCTCCCCACTCTTCGTCCATTGCTTGGACTGTTGTTTGGTCTCTGGAGTGTAATGGTGGACCTAAGTTTCATCCACAGTTATGAATATGCGCAAAAATTCTTATGGATTGCGCCTGAAAAAGTATGAGATTCTGAGTAGAAAAGATTTTAATTTCCGTTTTTGGTCCAAAGTGAGCAGGAGCGGCACCCATCGCACACATAGATTCTTCATGGCCAGTTTTTCATGGCGGATGCAATTTACTCGTTCAGTTGAGATGCCTACAATGTTAGATATCTCGCGAACTTTTAATCTTCGATCTTCCATTACCATATCGTGTACCTTATAACGATGGTTTTCTGTCTGATGACTTCAACAGGCCGACCGGAGCGTGTTTTATCTTCCGTTTCTCATTGCACCTTTCCGAGCACGTTTAATCTCATTGATACAAAAGTAAATGGTCTTCAATGTTGGTGCAGAACCCACACGGACTTCATACAACTCGGATTTGAGCTGTGCATCTCTCCAATCCTTCAACTGAAAATGTTTAGTGATCGCACAAAATTCGTTTTTCTCCATCCTAAGGAACTAATTATGCAGTTACCAATCCAGCTGGCTACCAACAATCAACAGCTGCCACTCGAAACTTGCTGTAATATCCGTGGAACTATCATGCTTACCATTAACAGTGCAGTTTCCAAAAAATTTTCCGCTCTTTCATACAAATTTACCAGACTTATCAAACCGCCCTCGTATATACGCGTACATACATCTATTACTGTTCTGCTATTGGTTGCCTGTTGTCGGTGACTATCAGTAACTAGCAGACACAATTTTGTTGTATCAAGTTAAATACGTTTTGAGTGATTGTCTAAAGGGATGTAACATACGTTTACAGCGAGTTTTCGTACTGCGTTGCATTTATCGAGGGTGCGTTTTAAAATGTTCAAGCGATTGCTACACGAAATCCATAAGTTGTTCAGAAAATACGAGAGTACATTGAGTCTCGAGAATTCCTGATGGTGAGAACAGAGATAGGGAAATTCTTCCTTTAAGAGTGATAGTGAATCATTTGAGTTCATTTATTGGATTCCGTTTTGTTCCCGCAGGATATCTATTGCCTTGGAGGCATGGTTTGTTCTTTTCTTGGATTTTGTTAGAGGCAATTCTCGCCAGTAAGATACCTTCTATGTTTCTAAGTTCTAGCATACGTTACACACATATTATACATTCTTGTTTATGGATTTAATGGATTCCCTGACAATCTTTTGTTAAGTACTAGTCTTATTAATGCTACAGCTAAAAGTTTAAGTCTGTTAATGTAGCCGAATTTTGATCAGTTGTAACTTCACATTTTCATAGGATAAAACACAACGCCATTGAAGAGTTAACCTAATCAGTTAGATCCAGCGCTACTTAGCAATTCGTTTTATTTGAGAATTCACAACGCTAAGTTTGTTCTTGTCAAAATCACAGTGGAAGTGAAATTGGTCAGCTTCACGTTGTATCTCAAAATGTGGAAAAGGAATTTAATAGACGCATTTACTTTCATTTTTGCAGGAATTTTAGTTGTGTAATTGGTTTCTAGAGTTCTTTTAAGTCTCTACCAAAATTTCCATGCTCCTAACATTTTGTAAAGGCATTTTTTATACAGTCAATCACTGCAAACAACTGCTTCCACAATACATTGCTATTGACTCACTCATTTCATGTCTGTACACGAATTACAAATTCAATATTTTGAGATAATCGCTGTAAGTGAATTATTAAGAAGATTTAGTATAGACACTAATAGAGTTGTGTAATCCAAAAACTCGACTGATGAGCACTTTATAAAATATTTAAATTCTAAGAAAAATCTTGCAAAAGGTAATAAATACTATGTTACAAACTTTAAGTGATGTAAATTACAAAGTAAAATTGCAGAAGATAAATACATGAGTTGTCGAATCATCAACATTACCAAAAATAGCCGCATTGCTACATCATTGAGTTACGTTGAGAAAGTGGAATAAATACCTGTATGCATATTCACGGGAGCAGAGGCTCAAGGCTAATTAGATTGCTGAGTAGTTATTGGTCTAAAGGGCTTAAGAAATAAGCGTGAAAAGAAATATCTTTTCTTTACGAAACGGTGTATAATTCAAGCTACCATGCCAATTATAACTAAAGGGTGGAAAATAAATTATGAAGTATTGAATATACTTGTCATACTTGCAAGTATAATCAAGCTTAATTCAGAATCAACATTTTGAAATGATCATACTGTAATAATATATGAGCATTTCATTTCCGTGTATATTTCTTCGAACAACACCTTCTTCATTTCAAATTTGTAAAGTGATGTTACTATTTTGTTAGGTATTATCCTTACAACAAAGAAACTTAACAATTTAAACAATAAATTAGCAATACATCCTGTAAAGAAACAGACACAGTAAAAAGACGTAAATAAAATATGACGTATGTAACGAATATTTAAAAAATAATTTAACATGACTAGATATGGAGTATGTAATGAATTTAATCTTATAAATCTACTACATTTGGTAAATACATTTTCTAGAATTTAACAAGTACAACGCGAGCACTGCATAAGGAGATGCTCTAGTATGACTTCGAGCAACATTCTGCTTGCAATTCCCACTGCACCCATTCTCTGTTACAGGTCACGTGCAGATTCTCAGAAAATTATTGACAACAGCAGCGTGACTGCAGTTTTTCTTATTTCACTAACGTATAGCTCGTGGCAGTATCTACGTTTCTTGACACTCCGATTTCAAAGCAATAGTTTTTCTTAAAACGGCGTTTAAAAACTCTATTTTATGCTTATTTGATTACATCTGCAGGGCTTCTTTTAATATTTAAAAATGATCTCTTCAGTTTCCAGTCTGGAGAGTGCCGATGGCCGAGCGTCTAAGACGTCAGACTCTAGATCTAAGTTAGAGATAGCGCAGGTTCAAATCCTGTCTGTGACCGTAACACTTTTTATCAGTACTGTATCGACTCTCCCCCTTATTCTGTTTGATAAGATCCTCGTACAGGCCACTGGCCCATGAGGACGGTAGAAAAAGGCCTAAAAGAGGATCGGCCCCTCCTTAAACAAACGATAGCAGTATGAAACTTTAGAATGCCACTTTCACTGAAGCCACTTAACATAGACTTTAGTCGTACCATCACAATGTGTGCACAATGAAGCTCTAAACAATGTTCGTACACGATGAATTCGTTGACCAGTTATCAATAAGCTCCCATAGTCAGTTTTAAACCTCAGTGACGAAGTAAAGCGAGTGGCTAAGCCTGTTTGTTGGACAGAGATGCCCAACAGTTTCGACCTCACCGAACTTTCCATTCACTGCATAGTTTATTTTTTTTATAAAATAAATTACCTCTTTTATGAAAATGTGATGCTCATGCGATTATTTATCAACCCTACTTTCAGTGTTTTATCTTTCATGCTGTTTTCAAAATTAATGGATAATTAATATAATTTCCACTAATTATACTACTTCACCTTCCTACATCAAATGGTTACCTGTATGTTAATTGTATGTCTTCTATGGTTCCCACCTTGAGGGGAAAAAGGAGAAAAACAAAATAACATTACAATTTTTAAAACGCTGTAAAAAAGATATACTAAAAATCAGTATGTTGAAGATTCTTGGAGTAATTGGAAATAGTTTAAAACTAGATGTAGGCAGTTATAATAACTCTTTCCAATATTATTTTTTTTGGAACAAGGCCTTCCGAAACTTCTGGTCAAAAATATCTAAAAATAGTTTTTATTACTGACTATATCTAGTTTGATATCAGTATGTTTTTACTCAAATGTATAAAATAGTAAATCACCAAGAGCTCCATAAAATAAAAGAAATGCTATATTACTAATAACTACTATACTCGTGAACATATAACAATATTATTTATTAATTATCAAAAACATTTTTAGTAACAATACAGATAAATAATATGAATGAACCTTGAGTAATCCTACATATGATACGTTGGATTATAAACAGTTCCTCATCCACAAAACTTGGCGAATCACCCAAAGATAAATTTAATGACAGTCATTGGATTATTTAAAAAAAGGTTGTAAAGTCGTGTACAATATTGTAGGAGACAAATGTTTTAAAATTGGATAAGGGTAGTTTTGAGACAATAGCAGCCACTAAGAATGTAAACGACGAAGTAGAATTTGGAACATCACATAATTTTAAACACAGTTTTAAATTAAGTAAGATGAAGACTTTTCTGGAACATAAATCTTCTAAGACGGTATTCTATCTCCGCGTTCAAGTTTGCTAGCACAATTAAACATTGAACTAATATTTAGGCCTCGCTGTGTTATTAAACATCACAACTCAACAGACGTGCAATCGAAACTGCCAGTAAGTACATCCGCTTATACAGACGAGCTGAGAGGCTCGGAGCTATATAGAGATTGGTTGAAATAACCAATCAATGACTTATGTATGACTAGACAGAAAAAACATTACTTTTATGTAACAGAATGAAAATTTTTAATAATGTGAAGCTATATTATTTATTTAAGTTAATTCCTTTCTTGATAATTTATAGGCGACAGTTCCGTTAATACCCTTTATATTTTTGTTGTTTATTGTATAAAGTATTTTATTCCGTCGAATTCTACTGCGTGTTTGGATTTGTAGGTGTGTCCCGCAAAAAAAAAAATCATTTTTATCCTCATTATTTTTATTATTATTTATTATTATTATCCGAGTTGATATAGTTTTTTATATTGTTCTCCTTAATGTCCTCCCTATTTTATCAGTTGTTTGTAGATACAAGAAATTATGCAATTTTTAGCACTTTTTTGTTTCGGCTTACATGTAATTAGTATCAGTAAAATGATGAGTTGGTGTTTCCTAGTTCACTGAAATACTTGTAACCCTGGCTGCAACAGACTCCACGATGGTCACGTGACATTTATCAAGATCACTGTCATATACCTGCTGTGAAGGTGTTAAACTAAAAAATAAATATTACATAAAAGCAATATATAAAGATTGCATGAGAATATTTATATTAATAATATACGAAGAAATCAATAAGCGCATGAAAATTATGTAGAAAGTTCGAATTTTTAGGCTAACAGGTTCAAATTTTCCATTTCTGCTCCTCTTAATAATGGTTTTTCAAACAGATGTTCCAGTTTCAGGAATGTACATAAAATGCTAGACAACTTTAGATAGGAAAAGACAGCTTTCTAAGCGTTATTATTTTTTAAATAACGTACACACTATTTTGGGGCTAAGAAGAAAGACGTTGGTGAAAACCAATATATATATGTAATATTTTTTATCTCTTTTAGAAGAGGACCGCAATTTCAAAATATATTTTCTACAGAAACAGGACAGTTATCTTTACGTGTATTGAATAGTTATTGGACAGTTTCTATCATAACGAAGCAGAACGTGAATTGTAGACCTTATCTAGGTAATCGTTATCTTTCCTTATCAGCTGACGAGAGCCGCTATCTGCTTACGCTGCTTTGGTCAGTGCAGTTTAAGTACAGACTGAACATGTCGTTTTTACTGTTAGCTCGTGAAATAAATTGCAAAGAAAATGCCGTGCGTTTTCTACAAGAAAAGCGTATTCTTCATAGTGAACGTAGTTGTGTTCAAGGTGATGACATGAAACTCTACCTTTCCGAAACCAAAGACAGAGAGCGGTGTAACGTAACTCAATGCAGAAGCACTATTGGATTAAAAAAAGGTACGTGGCTAGAAAATTCGAAAATACTGTTAGACACTTTCGTTTTGTTTGTGTATTGTTGGGCCGAAGAATAAGCCACGACTAAGTTTTGTTTGAAAGAACTGAAAATGTCAACCAATACAGTAACAGATTGAACAAAATATTTGCGGGAAGTATGTGCAAATAGTTTATTACAAAACCCTATACAAATTGGGGGTCCTGGTTTAACTGTTGAAATACATAAATCATGCTTTTCTAAGAGAAAGAATAATGTAGGGTTCATCTATCCTCAATAATAGGTTTTTGGCGGAGTTTGTCGTAAAAGAAAGCAATGTTTTGACCTAACCTTAACCTAACCTAACCTTTCTATTGGCCTCCACAAGTTAAAAAACTTGTCTAATATGCATAAATAAATAAATAAATAAATAAATATATATATATATATATATATATATATACTAGTACCAAATATTGTTAGTTTTTACTGTACCGTATATTTAAAAATTGCGGTCCTCTTCTAAAAAAAGATCCAATATTTGTTTACTTTGTGTTATTGGTTTAAATATTCTCAAGTTTTACAAGTTTCTGAAGTTGTTTCTTAATCTAAGGGACGATAATTATTAAGTTTAAAATATTACTCAATTCATCCACGAAAAGGCTTTTTACTTTTGTGTTGAAATAAGAGGTCAATTCCCATTTAAGCTTTGTATACCCATCCTTATAGACCACTGGTCTGTGCCAGAATCTGATCAAACAGAATAAGAAAAGTAAATATAGAATAAGGTCAATAGTACTGATAAAAAGTACACACTGATGGCATAGATGTATGTACATAATTGATAGTATGTAAAAGTTTCAAAAATTTTATAAGTTATGATTTAGATCACCTTTATAGAACTTAATGTTGTCAGGAACTTTAAAAATTATATATTTTGGATTTTTGGTGAAAATTGAACAAAATTAAATATGTTTTACATGCCTATGCCAGATCCAATGCAACAAGTAGTTTTGTGACAGTTGATTTTAATAGTTTTGTATAGATGGAAGTCGAGCATATTTATCTCAGCTGTTCAAGTAAGTATGGCCAAGAGAGTCAAGTGCTTTTTCACAACAAAGTAACTGAAAACTTATTGTTGGAACTGGCTGGCGAGTTGGTTAGAAATCATTTGCATATGCTAATAGTTCTCTCTTCACTGAGAGGCAGTGTTTTGTCTTTATCAACTAAGTAGATGAGCTCCTCGAGCATTCCTCCTCATATTTATGAGTAGATTTTCTTGACAACATAATTAATCACATGTTCGATCGGATGTATGTAATTTTCAAGGCAAATCAAAGTAGTAATTCCATTAAATTAAAAATGTAAATACTTTTATTGATAACATTTAACTATCTTTAATACGTGAAGGAAACAGGATTTTTCCGGACATTTGCCAAAAAAATCAGTGACACTACGTTTCGAGATTTGCAATCTGATCTCTTCTTCAGGTAAATTAATAACCTAACACAATTATAAACTAGGTTAAAATACACAAATCATACCACAGCGTTGTGACAAGCGTAAGTCAGGAATCACAACCACCATATTGTGTGTCAACTTCACTAACTCTAAAACATGCACTTAATAAAAAAACTAAACACAACACTAATTATTAAAACAAAACTACAGAATACAGGTCACAATATGTCTGCATTCGTCGACCAACCACCTACGACTGACCAGAGGGCAATAGTAAAATGCTTTAATACGTATTTACACAGTGTTCTCTTACAATTAAACCTTTATTCCTCACCATACACCATAATTGCAATTACGTATTTCATTGTTTAATAACACTCAAATATTGTACTTTCAATTTAAATTCAATTCTGTGTCCGGATAGTACATACTGTATTCCACTATTAAAAGTGAAAATTCTCTTACGCTTTTACCGATAAACATATCGTCATCAAATTTTACAGTTCAGTGTTTCTTCTAAGAAATTAACGAACTACGCGTACATAGTTAACATCACCTAAACACTTCGCTGATTAAGAATGTACGCTGCCTGTAAGTATATACCTAAAAATGTGCCCAAAGTTAGCACTAGTTTATTCTATAACCTATAAATAATATTTAGAATATTTAAAGACAATTTCCAGTATCTGTGGAGAAAACAAAACGTTCTAAAGAGTCTACTTAGTGAGTAAATTTCTTAAAGGCTCCAACTGGAATAGACAGCAACCTTTAATTCGGCACCATTTTATCAAACAGCGGCACCAACTAGGCTACTGTATGTACCCTTGATGTTTACATGCAACTATTACGTAATCAAATCTACTAGTCTACCAAACCCACAGACAGAAACGTTCTCTACACAGAGAACACTGACTGCACACTGTGGCGGATTTGTTAGGTGAGTGAGCTTTGTGACACAAATGATGCCAAGCGAAGTGACAAACAACTTATCTTCACACTTACACAACTTTAATTCGCGATGGCTGTTACAGCGCGATCGCCACAACGTGTGTTATCCGTAGTTCCGCGGGGATGAAATGTGTTCTCATTGCGGCACTCGGGCGTTATCGTCGTTTCCACACACGAGTCGAGCGGCTTTTACGGCACACGTGCTGTTTTATGTGCAGGCTCCAGGGCCGTATCTAGGGGTTTCGAACCCCAGGGCAGATCATGTTCTGGTCACTCGCACAATACCCACTATTGTTTCAGGATCTGTCAATAATAAATGGCTACATATAATAAAACAACATACACTTTCACACCCTTATTTTGTTTGAAACATTATAGATCTCACTATACCAGAATGGGCGATTAATATATATTTGTTCAACATTGATTAATATAAACACTGTATATTTTTTTCTAAAGCGTGCACTTTTTTAAATATTTGAAAATTGAAGTTCAAAAAAGTTATAATAGATTTTTTTTCTGAGTATCCAATAAAAAAATTGAAATATCCAACAAAGCTTATAGATCTTTAAAACGAGAAATCTCTTACATAACTCTACGACTAAACATGAAACAAACGTATACAGTTTAAATTATTCCTGTATGACTATACTCAAGATGGCCGCCAGTATACTCTGCTCTTAAGATGGCAAGAATCCGTTTAACTTCAGTTCTTGAAGGTCGATATTTACAATGTAAATTAAATAGAAATTATAACGATTATTGTATTAATACCTAACAGTAAATGGGTGGTAACTGGATGATTATGTTACGACAATCTAGATAGTTATACAACAAACTTTGGAGCGGGTATTGACTCGCTATTTGACCTGACAGTGGTAATCGAACGTGACACTGTAACACTGTGTAATATTGTTACGGTAAGCTAGGTAGTTATACAACAAACTTTAGCGCTGGTATTGACTCGCTATTTGACCTAACAGTGGTAATCGAACGTGACACTGTAACACTGTGTAATATTGTTACGGTAAGCTAGGTAGTTATACAACAAACTTTAGAGCGGGTATTGACTCGCTATTTGACCTGACAGTGGTAATCGAACGTGACACTGTAACACTGTGTAATATTGTTACGGTAAGCTAGGTAGTTATACAACAAACTTTAGAGCTGGTATTGACTCGCTATTTGACCTGACAGTGGTAATCGAACGTGACACTGTAACACTGTGTAATATTGTTACGGTAACCTAGGTAGTTATACAACAAACTTTAGAGCGGGTATTGACTCGCTATTTGACCTGACAGTGGTAATCGAACGTGACACTGTAACACTGTGTAATATTGTTACGGTAACCTAGGTAGTTATACAACAAACTTTAGAGCGGGTATTGACTCGCTATTTGACCTGACAGTGGTAATCGAACGTGACACGGTAACACTGTGTAATATTGTTACGGTAAGCTAGGTAGTTATACAACAAACTTTAGAGCGGGTATTGACTCGCTATTTGACCTGACAGTGGTAATCGAACGTGACACTGTAACACTGTGTAATATTGTTACGGTAAGCTAGGTAGTTATACAACAAACTTTAGAGCGGGTATTGACTCGCTATTTGACCTGACAGTGGTAATCGAACGTGACACTGTAACACTGTGTAATATTGTTACGGTAAGCTAGGTAGTTATACAACAAACTTTAGAGCGGGTATTGACTCGCTATTTGACCTGACAGTGGTAATCGAACGTGACACTGTAACACTGTGTAATATTGTTACGGTAAGCTAGATAGTTATACAACAAACTTTAGAGCTGGTATTGACTCGCTATTTGACCTGACAGTGGTAATCGAACGTGACACTGTAACACTGTGTAATATTGTTACGGTAACCTAGGTAGTTATACAACAAACTTTAGAGCGGGTATTGACTCGCTATTTGACCTGACAGTGGTAATCGAACGTGACACTGTAACACTGTGTAATATTGTTACGGTAAGCTAGATAGTTATACAACAAACTTTAGAGCGGGTATTGACTCGCTATTTGACCTGACAGTGGTAATCGAACGTGACACTGTAACACTGTGTAATATTGTTACGGTAAGCTAGGTAGTTATACAACAAACTTTAGAGCGGGTATTGACTCGCTATTTGACCTGACAGTGGTAATCGAACGTGACACTGTAACACTGTGTAATATTGTTACGGTAACCTAGGTAGTTATACAACAAACTTTAGAGCGGGTATTGACTCGCTATTTGACCTGACAGTGGTAATCGAACGTGACACTGTAACACTGTGTAATATTGTTACGGTAAGCTAGGTAGTTATACAACAAACTTTAGAGCGGGTATTGACTCGCTATTTGACCTGACAGTGGTAATCGAACGTGACACTGTAACACTGTGTAATATTGTTACGGTAAGCTAGGTAGTTATACAACAAACTTTAGAGCGGGTATTGACTCGCTATTTGACCTAACAGTGGTAATCGAACGTGACACTGTAACACTGTGTAATATTGTTACGGTAAGCTAGGTAGTTATACAACAAACTTTAGAGCGGGTATTGACTCGCTATTTGACCTGACAGTGGTAATCGAACGTGACACTGTAACACTGTGTAATATTGTTACGGTAACCTAGGTAGTTATACAACAAACTTTAGAGCGGGTATTGACTCGCTATTTGACCTGACAGTGGTAATCGAACGTGACACTGTAACACTGTGTAATATTGTTACGGTAAGCTAGGTAGTTATACAACAAACTTTAGAGCGGGTATTGACTCGCTATTTGACCTGACAGTGGTAATCGAACGTGACACTGTAACACTGTGTAATATTGTTACGGTAAGCTAGGTAGTTATACAACAAACTTTAGAGCGGGTATTGACTCGCTATTTGACCTGACAGTGGTAATCGAACGTGACACTGTAACACTGTGTAATATTGTTACGGTAACCTAGGTAGTTATACAACAAACTTTAGAGCGGGTATTGACTCGCTATTTGACCTGACAGTGGTAATCGAACGTGACACTGTAACACTGTGTAATATTGTTACGGTAACCTAGGTAGTTATACAACAAACTTTAGAGCGGGTATTGACTCGCTATTTGACCTGACAGTGGTAATCGAACGTGACACTGTAACACTGTGTAATATTGTTACGGTAACCTAGGTAGTTATACAACAAACTTTAGAGCGGGTATTGACTCGCTATTTGACCTGACAGTGGTAATCGAACGTGACACTGTAACACTGTGTAATATTGTTACGGTAAGCTAGGTAGTTATACAACAAACTTTAGAGCGGGTATTGACTCGCTATTTGACCTGACAGTGGTAATCGAACGTGACACTGTAACACTGTGTAATATTGTTACGGTAACCTAGGTAGTTATACAACAAACTTTAGAGCGGGTATTGACTCGCTATTTGACCTGACAGTGGTAATCGAACGTGACACTGTAACACTGTGTAATATTGTTACGGTAACCTAGGTAGTTATACAACAAACTTTAGAGCGGGTATTGACTCGCTATTTGACCTGACAGTGGTAATCGAACGTGACACTGTAACACTGTGTAATATTGTTACGGTAACCTAGGTAGTTATACAACAAACTTTAGAGCGGGTATTGACTCGCTATTTGACCTGACAGTGGTAATCGAACGTGACATGTAGTCATGTGTACTATACATGTGTAACTATATTTGTGACAGTGGTAATCGTGACACTGTAACACTGTGTAATATTGTTACGGTAAACCTAGTTAGTTATACAACAAACTTTAGAGCTGGTATTGACTCGATATTTGACCTGACAGTGGTAATCGAACGTGACACTAAGTAACACTGTGTAATATTGTTACGGTAAGCTAGATATTTATACAACAAACTTTAGAGCTGGTATTGACTCGCTATTTGACCTAACAGTGGTAATCGAACGTGACACTGTAACACTGTGTAATATTGTTACGGTAAGCTAGGTAGTTATACAACAAACTTTAGAGCGGGTATTGACTCGCTATTTGACCTGACAGTGGTAATCGAACGTGACACTGTAACACTGTGTAATATTGTTACGGTAACCTAGGTAGTTATACAACAAACTTTAGAGCTGGTATTGACTCGCTATTTGACCTGACAGTGGTAATCGAACGTGACACTGTAACACTGTGTAATATTGTTACGGTAAGCTAGGTAGTTATACAACAAACTTTAGAGCGGGTATTGACTCGCTATTTGACCTGACAGTGGTAATCGAACGTGACACTGTAACACTGTGTAATATTGTTACGGTAACCTAGGTAGTTATACAACAAACTTTAGAGCGGGTATTGACTCGCTATTTGACCTGACAGTGGTAATCGAACGTGACACTGTAACACTGTGTAATATTGTTACGGTAACCTAGGTAGTTATACAACAAACTTTAGAGCGGGTATTGACTCGCTATTTGACCTGACAGTGGTAATCGAACGTGACACTGTAACACTGTGTAATATTGTTACGGTAAGCTAGGTAGTTATACAACAAACTTTAGAGCGGGTATTGACTCGCTATTTGACCTAACAGTGGTAATCGAACGTGACACTGTAACACTGTGTAATATTGTTACGGTAAGCTAGGTAGTTATACAACAAACTTTAGAGCGGGTATTGACTCGCTATTTGACCTTACAGTAGCAAGCGAACGTGACATTGTAACACTAAACTAGGTAGTTATACAACAATCTCTAGAGCTGGTATTGGCGGAAATCCACGATATCCCAGGGGATTGTAGTTTGGAAATGGTTCAGAATTGTTTTTTTAAATAAATATATACCTCTGAGTGGGGGTTATATAACGTTATAACGTTTCAAAATACTTATGAACTGCAACAGTATATTTCAACAGCTTTAGCTTATAGTAATTTACCGTGAAATGGAATCGTGCGTTTTATTATTTTCAATACGTTCCTTATTGTAAAAAGTCTGAAAAAACTCGTTGTTATTCTTCGTCTGGTAAAATAAGGCATATTTAATTTTTTTTTTTTACTTTTTCTTTATTGCTAATACATGTATATTTTGGTAGCTTTTTACCCGATGAAAACTTTAACTAAATCACAACAAATAAAATTAGAAGAATTATTTAATATCGTTATAATAAAACCTTGTTATAGATCCCTAGAATAAAATGAGCAAATATATTTAATTAAAAATAAAGCAACACGTATAAGTTTAATTACTCTAATACAGCATGTAAGTAAAATACGAGTATCTTGCTCATGGACTTTTCCAACACGATAATAATAATAATAATAAAATATTTAGATACGTAGATGATTGTGTTCACAAGCCTTAAAATATAGTACGCAGTAGAAGAATGTATATATATATATATATATATATATATATATATATATATATATATATATATATATTATAAAGAGAGTAGATTAGGTTATTTTTGGAAAACACATGAGATTCTAAGTGACAAAGTTAATTTTTGTAATTGAGTGATTTCTATTAGACATGTAACAATCTACTAAGAATATATCTTTCTCTGAATGTTCTCATTTACTTTTCGTACAGTTGAAAGTAACAAATTTATAAAACACAATAGGGCCTTTTAAGAGTTATATACTTCAACGGAGGTGGGCTTACCGGCGTTAGGCTCGACCCTATTTCCGGAAGTGAAGACTTAGCTCATGGGGGACTCGGCGCGCTGTAATTGGATCCGGAGAAAGTGAGAAAGGGAGTGACACGGGGACGAGGGATTCTAGGGATTTAGGACAGTCGTGTAGGCCGAGGGTAGGGAGTAATTGGAAATGTGGAAATCACGTTATAAAATTATTTCTTGTGAGTGATGTACGGCACATTTCAATTTAAATTCAAATTAAATAAAATCAAACAGGCAGAATTGAGTAAATTATATCATTGGTCAGAATGACGTACTTCACTGGTACTATAGGATTCTCCAAAAAGGATTAAGGGAACCGTGTAACCAAAAAATCGAAAAATTGTCAATTTTCGGGTTATAATTTAAAATAATTCTACTCTTTTTCCTGTTTAAAATGATGTATAAATTATAAAAATATTATAAGTATAAATGCTTGAAAATTTTTTTTGAAGTTTGCTATACACGATAAACCAAGCTATGGGCTGTGTCCTAAAGGAGAATCATCATGGTGTAAATATCAGCAAAATAAAGAAAAATATGACCATACTTCACATTTTCATCTGCCTGATGCTATCATGGCGGTTGTAAAGCCTATATACAAGGATCTAGCTGCACCTGATTTACTAAAAAAATGCTTGCATGGAAAAAGCTAGAACCCCAATGAATCCTTCAACAATGTAGTATGGAACCGAATTCCGAAGAATACATTTGTTCAACTAAAAACACTTCAACTGGGAGCTTATGATGCAGTTAGTGCCTTCAACAAAGGAAACATCAGCAAGTGCTTGGTTCTGAAAAATTTGGGCCTTCAAGTTGGAAAACACTCTGCAAAAGTATTCAAAACCTTTGATGACCAGCGCATTTGGAGAGCGGATCGACTAAATGCAGAAATTAAAAAAAAGCCAGACAGTCAAAACAACTATCTAAAAAGAAACTGGAGGAGTTGTATGCTGAGGAAGAGGGGCCAGACCAACCGTCATCTGCATCTGGATCGTATTAAATAAATAGGCAATGTCAAAAATTCTCTTTGTTTTCTTTATTTTGCGTTTTCCGAAAGTTTACTTTTTTATTATGTATGTACCTTTATCTCAGCAACCATACAAGATATCAAGATACAGTTTTTTTTGTTGTGTTTTGTCTTATAGCCTTCTACATTTTTATAACTTTTGGTTGTTGTAAATTATACCTAAGCATTTTTTACAAAATTAAAACATATTTTTTTTAAATAATTTTGTTAACACTTACAAAAAAAATTAACAAAACTCCTACTATGAACCAATTATTACAAAAAGTTATAAATGTGTACAAAAAGGTGTATAGTACATTAGGTAAAAAATTTCAAGCACACATTTTTTATAGTTTTTGAGAAAAAGGTACATAAAGTTGGCAAAATTAACATGGGAAGGATAGAGGTTACGTGGTCCCCTTAAATATTATGAAAGGTTCAAATATTTGTAATTGATTCACATTTAAAAAAGGGCTACTAATCGCCATGATATCCAAACACATTTTTATTTGTTTATTTATACATACGGTAATTGATTCATTACAGATTCTGCTAAGTTACCCAACTTATTAGCAGAGTCCAATACGCAATGTAAAAACTTATACAATGTAAATAAGTTATTATATATTTAAATATTTTTATTTATTGTCTCTATTTAAAGTCTATGGCACTGGTTAGGCTTAAAATAACAAATGCAATAGTGGCTAGTAAAGATAATTTATTATCTCAACCAAAACAACTGACACAGCGTCAACAATAAATCTTACAATAAATAGATCTATGCAAAAGAATAACAATAACTCAACAAGAACAACAACAGTGAGGACATAACTAAAACATTATAGTAAATTAAATAAATATAACAGAAATAGAGGACAAATACACGAACATTTCTATAAATTTTAACAATAGTAATAAACATGTGTTTAATTCATTTTTAGACAAGTCTACTGTATATCATTGTCATCCGCTATCTTGTCAAGCAGACCTAGTACTTTGCCCCTGCGGGAATTATTACTTGATCGTATGTTTGATTGTGCATTAGTAGTGAAAGTGTGTTAATCCTTATTATCAGCAGTTCTATCAAAAGTATCGTATGCATTCTTATAAAAGGCCGATCCGGGCTGGGCCGGGCCGGTCGCAGTGGGCGGGAGTCCATTTGATCGTTTGCATTTTGACAGAGTATAAAAGGCCGGTCCGGGCTGGGCCGGGATGGTCGCAGTGGGCGGGTGTCCATTTGATCGTATGCATTTTGACAGAGTATAAAAGGCCGGCCCGGGCTGGGCCGGGATGGTCGCAGTGGGCGGGTGTCCATTTGATCGTATGCATTTTGACAGAGTATAAAAGGCCGGTCCGGGCTGGGCCGGGCCGGTCGCACAGTGGGCGGGTGTCCATTTGATCGTATGCGTTTTGACAGAGCTTAAAAGGCCAGTCCAGGCTGGGCCGGGCCGGTCGCAGTGGGCGGGTGTCCATTTGATCGTATGCATTTTGACAGAGCATAAAAGGCCGGTCCGGGCCGGGCCGGTCGCAGTGGGCGCCGTGCTTTGGTTTCCACCCTGTCCCCGTCACGTCCTAATATATTATATTAATGTAACATATGTTTAGTTATATTAATAAAGGAGAATGTGATGAGGGAGATGCACGTAGAATTTTATTACTATCAGTTAAGACTTTTGCATCTGATTTTTAGCAAGGACTGACTATTAGTTAGTCAAATTAGGTCCAATGGTTTTAAGTGGAATTAGAACCACGGAGGGTTCAGTATTGCTGTAATGTTGGGCTGCCAAAGCTCAACTATAGGAGTAGATGCTACATTCTATCTGTTCTTCTTCATCTGGAGATAGCCAAGTCAGTGCCTCACAAAGCTATTCATGTAAATGGTTTTATGAGGAATAAAAAAAAAAAAAACGGCGTGTACGATTTAAAGGTTAACTCCAGATCCGTTAATTATTAAAATTATTACAATCTTTCAATAATTTCCACTTACGGTTCCAAGAATTAAAAGATGACCCAAGAACTCGAGAACAAGAGAAGCACAGGCGAGGTTCTTTTTTATGATAGTGGTTATTTTTTTTAAAATTGTTCCTTTTCTCCAAATAGCAAAATGTATTTTGTTGACCTTCTAGATTTTACTTACCACTCACTTGAGAACTAATGTTGGATAGTACGATTTTTATTTTCACTGTATTGTTGTAATTTTAATATTTTATTTGTATTGTAAAAACATGTGTAGTTGATGTTAACAGTTTGAAAATAAAATAAAATAATGTTTTCCGGAATGTATGTGAAACTCACTACTCACTGGCCAACATAGAAAATACCAATCTTTCTGGATATTCTGGATAATTTCCTTGGCGTAACATTTATTCAGGAAAAACAGATCGATATCTCATTTATCATCGGATCAGAGGATGAATAACTGATAAACCAAGTGGAGTATGTTGTAAAGTATTGTATCGCAATGGGGTAGCTGTCGTATCAGTAACCAGGGAGGGAATGCTATGTATAATACATGGGTTTTAGCTCTGACTCGTGGACTGGAGTTCCCTCAGGGAGAGCAGTGAACGATATTCCTCGCATCTCTCAGCTGATTCACGAGTATGTTGCCAAGTGTTGTATTGTAATGGGGTAGCTGTCGTATCAGTAACCAGGGAGGGAACACTATGTATAATACATGGGTTTTAGCTCTGACTCGTGGACTGGAGTTCCCTCAGGGAGAGCAGTGAACGATATTCCTCGCATCTCTCAGCTGATTCACGAGTATGTTGCCAAGTGTTGTATTGTAATGGGGTAGCTGTCGTATCAGTAACCAGGGAGGGAATGCTATGTAAAATACATGGGTTTTAGCTCTGACTCGTGGACTGGAGTTCCCTCAGGGAGAGCAGTGAACGATATTCCTCGCATCTCTCAGCTGATTCACGAGTATGTTGCCAAGTGTTGTATTGTAATGGGGTAGCTGTCGTATCAGTAACCAGGGAGGGAATGCTATGTATAATACATGGGTTTTAGCTCTGACTCATGGACTGGAGTTCCCTCAGGGAGAGCAGTGAACGATATTCCTCGCATCTCTCAGCTGATTCACGAGTATGTTGCCAAGTGTTGTATTGTAATGGGGTAGCTGTCGTATCAGTAACCAGGGAGAGAACACTATGTTACTGATACGTAACATAGGGAGTTGGCTCTGACTCGTGGACTGGAGTTCCCTCAGGGAGAGCAGTGAACGATATTCCTCGCATCTCTCAGCTGATTCACGAGTATGTTGCCAAGTGTTGTATTGTAATGGGGTAGCTGTCGTATCAGTAACCAGGGAGGGAATGCTATGTAAAATACATGGGTTTTGGCTCTGACTCGTGGACTGGAGTTCCCTCAGGGAGAGCAGTGAACGATATTCCTCGCATCTCTCAGCTGATTCACGAGTATGTTGCCAAGTGTTGTATTGTAATGGGGTAGCTGTCGTATCAGTAACCAGGGAGGGAATGCTATGTAAAATACATGGGAGTTGGCTCTGACTCGTGGCTGGAGTTCCCTCAGGGAGAGCAGTGAACGATATTCCTCGCATCTCTCAGCTGATTCACGAGTATGTTGCCAAGTGTTGTATTGTAATGGGGTAGCTGTCGTATCAGTAACCAGGGAGGGAATGCTATGTATAATACATGGGTTTTGGCTCTGACTCGTGGACTGGAGTTCCCTCAGGGAGAGCAGTGAACGATATTCCTCGCATCTCTCAGCTGATTCACGAGTATGTTGCCAAGTGTTGTATTGTAATGGGGTAGCTGTCGTATCAGTAACCAGGGAGGGAATGCTATGTATAATACATGGGGGTTGGCTTAGACTCGTGGACTGGAGTTCCCTTTGGGGACATTTGATTTAGTTTTGATAAAAATTCTATCTAAACCGAGACATATAAAATATTAATTTTTAATTAAATATTGATTATGTTTCTCGTGACATTTGACAATTAATATCTAATATTTAAATCCTTATATGTATCAATTAAATTTTGAACATTTTTTTACTTGGTATCTTTCTTTAGTCAATACATTACGATTTAGAACTACAAAAATACAATTTTGGTGACTCCAGTTTGTTAAATAACACTTTATAGTATTGATGGGTTTTAATAATGTATAGCTTATTATACTTTTAGTACTAAAATATCCCAACATGTATTTACATTTTAGTAGTTTTCGGAAGGTTAAGTCTAAATAATTGGTTTTTAGTTCCATTCAATATGCCACTGGAGAAATTTGGTTGACTAACATACGTCTATTCTCGACCACGTTTAAGTCAAGTAATATGTATATCTCTTATGCTTATAATTACAACAATCTAATTGATAGGTAATCAGTGATCAATTATTGCTTACATATCTCGGATAAAAATTGGTGAATATCTCACCAGATGTATTTTAACTTATATAAAGCATATTCTAGAAAAACAAAGTTAAAATTCTGTTTTGATAACGACGTGTTACACAAAACGCAACACTTCTTAATCTAGATTCCTCAAACAGTTTGGAACACAACCCTGCTTGAGTAGCTATTGCAAAATTAGTACGGTTGGTGATAAAAATTAAAGTTCTTTTGGTTTTACAACATTCACTCCTAATAAAAATCACCCAAAAATTTTGCTCTAAGGAGACCTTAGAACTGTATTTAAACTAAGTTTGTACTTAATTAGCAAAATTTTTATTTAATCACTTTGGCCATTTGTGCCTGAACATGGATAAATGTAAGAATTGTATTTTTGGCTATGGTTCATAATGTTCGATAAACTGAAGTTTAAAACTGAGAATCTTTTAGAAGCGCCAACATCTGTGCCTGGTAGAATTGCTTCTGACTTAATTTTGTTTCCTACTGGTTGTAATGGGTGTTAATGGTTTCGTGCTGGTGGTAAGGGGTTTAGTTGTTCTGTGCTGGTGGTAATGGGGGTTAGTTGTTCTATGCTGGTGGTAAGGGGGGTTAGTTTTTCTATGCTGGTGGTAAGGGGGGTTAGTTGCTCTATGCTGTTGGTAAGGGGGGTTAGTTGTTCTATGCTGTTGGTAAGGGGGGTTAGTTGTTTCCTATGCTGTTGGTAAGGGGGGTTAGTTGCTCTATGCTGTTGGTAAGGGGGGTTAGTTGCTCTGCGTTGGTAAGGGGGGTTAGTTGTTCTATGCTGTTGGTAAGGGGGGTTAGTTGATTTATGCTATTGGTAAGGGGGGTTAGTTGCATATGCTGTTGGTAAGGGGGTTAGTTGCTCTATGCTGTTTGTAATGGGAGTTAATTGTTTCGTGTTGGTGGTAAGGGGGGTTAGTTGTTCTATGATTGGTAAGGGGGGTCAGTTTGTTCTATGCTGGTGGTAATGGTTTTTTTTGTTTTTTGCTGGTGATCTTGAGGGGTTAGTTGTTTCGTGCTGATAGCAGGGGGTCAGCCATTTCGTGCCGTCGGTAATGGGGGTTGATGGTTTCGTACTGGTTGTAATGGGAGTTAATGGTTTCCTGTTGGTGGTAAGGGGGGTTAGTTGTTCTATGCTGGTGGTAATGGGGGGTTGTTTGTGTCTATGCTGGTGGTAATTGTTTTTTTTGTTTTTAGCTGGTGATCTTGAGGGGTTAGTTGTTTCGTGCTGATAGCAGGGGGTCAGCCATTTCGTGCCGTCGGTAATGGGGGTTGATGGTTTCGTACTGGTTGTAATGGGGTTTATACGTTTCGTGCTACTGGTAATTGGGGGTTAGTTGTTTCGCGCTAGTTTTAATATAGGTTAATTGCTTCTTGATGGTGGTATTGGGGGGTTGGTTGATTCGCACTAGTGGTAATAGGGTGTAAGTTTTTCGTGCTCGTGATAATAGGGGGTTAATTGTTTCGTGCTGCTACAGCCAGTGGTATCTACTAAACTAGTGGTAGTTTTAACAGGACCAATTAATTAGTACTTTTATGTATTAATAAAACGATCGTAGGAAATGGGTCGTTTTTTGGTTTCAGTTTGTAAGTCCGTTCGCTTGTGTCATAGCTTAACTACTATCGCTAGATTGGTTTTTAGAAACTTGAAATTTGGTTTATATGTTCCACATGGTTCAGGGAAGAAATTTTGATCTTCGGTACAAAATACTATAACTTGAGGCAACATATGTACAAAATACTATGACTTGAGGCAACATATGTACAAAATATTATAACTTGAGGCAACATATGTACAAAATACTATAACTTGAGGCAACATATGTACACACATTTTTACATTGATTATCCATGATCGCAACGTGAAAACAGAAATATAATTAAACTTGTAAACAAACTGACTACAATCATATGAAACTGTATCATGTGACTCTGTAACACATTGATGAAGTTAATATGTTGGATTGACTGGTGAGACTTTAGTTACATCGGATTTTTTCAATACTCCAGTTTATTGTTAGCCGTATTTTTTTCTAAAACATAAATTATATTCTCTCTAAACCTTATCCTTAGTGCAGTACTGTAGCTTTTACTGTTGTGATATATTTCAGTAATAGTTTGATTTGAAATAATCCGTTTTTCCATAGGAGGAACTTTATATGTCCAACTTTTCATCTTTTCGATGTTGCATTGTTATTTAATGCTGTGGACGCCAATGTTGGGTCGAAGAATACAGTAATATTATTTCTGACCGTGGCAACAACGATAAGGCAGTGAAACACTAACAAGCAACGGCATTGTACAGTTTTACGACAGAACTAGCCTTGCTCTGTGCTCGTTGTTTATCGATGAATTATCGTTGTACTCGAAACGAAATTACTGGTGAGCGATACATCTGAAAATTACTGCAATAATATGGTTTAATATCGATCATTTTTTATTTTGAAAAGGAAAACCCATTAAGAATGGTTATTCTAAACTCGTTGAATGTGAAAATAACGTCTCGTTCTGTCTGAAATAATTTTAACTTTACTTAAAGAAACCTATTAAAGTGAATTTACTAGAAATCACATCCTTACTATTACTAGAGTCTTACTATCTAAGTATCAGACGTTAAATATATTCTTGTGGTAATGCTTCTCAATCTTCAATCATTGCGATGTTTATGACAAACAGGTTCGTTGTATAGTTGTTTCTTTTTAATATACAGGGTGTAAATAAAGTCCTGGCACGTCTGGATGTATTCCAGAATGATTGAGATATTGATGTTTAACCTTGGCATACTTCTTAAAATAAAAAAAGTATTTAATAAGTATGTGAAGGTTGTACATCAATATCTCAACCCGCCTGGAATATATCCAGGCGTATCAATACCACTAAATTTACACCCTGAGACCTGAGAAGTAAGGGTTATTTGCCCATAACTTTTGCTAGGAACGTCGTAGAGATGTTTAATTCATGCCCTTGTGTTTCTATTATACCGGGTGAGTTTTTTAAAGTGATCCAATAGCTAACTTTTTAATACACAACTTAGCACCACACTTTAAATTTGGAACTTGCTCAGTTTTAAGTTTCACTCAGGAATAAACTTTCAAATTTTTTGAAGAAGACCGCCATTTTCCAATATGGCGGCCAACTTTAAAATCTTTTATGGAACACCCTGTATGTTATGTTGTTTTTACATTCTACTCTACAAAATAAGACATTTTTGCTTTTGAAAGTTTTTCTATATCTCTAATGATTCAGGAGCTACGTGGACTGGAAGTTTTCATCATCAGTCCGAAAAAATCCGAAAACTTCCAGTCCACGTAGCTCCTGAACCATTAGAGATATAGAAAAACTTTGAAAAGCAAAAATGTCTTATTTTGTAGAGTAGAATCTAAAAACAACATAAAATACAGGGTGTTCCATAAAAGATTCTAAGGTTGGCCGCCATATTGGAAAAAATGATGAAAACTTCCAGTCCACGTAGCTCCTGAACCATTAGAGATATTTAAAAACTCTCAAAAGCAAAAATGTATTATTTTTTAGAGTAGAATCTAAAAACAACATAACATACAGGGTGTTGCATAAAAGATTTTAAAGTTGACCGCCATATTTAAAAGTGTATTCCAGAGTGAAACTTAAAATTAAGCAAGTTCCAAATTTAAAGTGTGGTGCTAAGTCGTGTAATTAAAAAGTTAGCTATTGGATCACTTTAAAAAACTCACCCGGTATAAGCAATTAAAATGATATGTCACAAGATAGGAGTTGCAATTTTAAAATTTAAAGTTAACCCCCCCATACCCCTCTTTGAAAAGGGGAGTAAATTTTTATCATTAATAATCCAGAAAAGTATTTTAATAAGTATGGTGAAGGTTGTACATCGATATCTAAATGTGTTTAGAATATATCCAGGCGTATCAGGACTTAATTTACACCCTGTATGTTTCGCAATGTCTCACAAGTGTTCTATGTTTACGAAATCTAGAGTCTTTGGAGGCCATTATCTTATTTTACGATAGTTGCGGATTAATAATAAGATGAAGGTGTCAAAAGATTGGAAACCCCTCAACATTTTTAATCTTAATTAAAACACAATCTGGTCTGACAGGCGTCTTACACATTTGCAGAGTTTATGGCATGCCGCTGGGTAATTGATCAATAAAACAAGCCAATGGCACAGATGCTACAGCTTGGTTGTATTGTACGAACACCTTACAATGTAGAATTATATAAAGAGAAAGTAGCATAAGAGTACACTGGATTTTTTGTACATTTTAAATCTACGCGTTACAACACGTTTATTATAATTTAAAACTAATTATATGGCAATTATATGTGTCAACTGCTAATTATTGATTATTACTACAATTTGGGTTAAAATAAACAAATTAAACATGAACGTTGATTCACGCACATCGCAGGAATCACTACAATACTGTTACAATACAACTCCATACACACTATCTTTAAAACACACAGTTAATAAAAAAAAAAAAAAATAAATAAACACAATTATTAAAACCGAACTAAAGAATGTAGGTTGTAATAGGTTCAATATTGATCTTTTTTCAACAGTCGCTACTTCGTAATTAAATAAGCTTTTGAAGTGTGATTTGCGATATTATGTTGTAATAAATAAATGTAAATAATTTGACCTAAGTTTGCTTTTAAGATTTTCATGACACTCCGCATGGGTCGTCCCTTCAATGTACAGGTGTGATAGTTTTGTATACAAATATGGTCAAGAGACGTTTGTGAATTTTATCTTCTATCTTTTAAAAATATTAAGACGTTTCCAGACGTTTAAAATCCTGTATAAAGCATACACTGTGTGCTGCCCTATAGCAGGACGACTTGCATTTTTGTTAAGAACCTCGCACCATTCCAAACCAGTTTGCCAATTTGTATTAGCCTTCCCGAAATCAAACCCTAGGCCTCTTCGTTAGAGGCCGCAGCCTTACTGTAGGCCAGGGGTTCTCAATCTGGGGTCGCGGCTCCCAGGGGGGTCGTCACTACAGACCTAGCGAAGGCCGTGGAAGAAAAAAGAGCACGGTTTTTTTTTCAAGGAAACTTACCGGTTATACTTAACTTATACTTGAGTTCGTGATGGTTTCATTGTTCAGCGGACATTAAATTCAACAAGGGAAGTGAACCCAAACTTCAATTAAGACAGGTTGTTATTTCCTGAATTTTTGTTTGATCTGCTTTTCCTCTTTAGTCTCATCTGCCTCGTTACTCACACTTCTTAAAGAAATTCATTGCAACGTTGAACAAACTCAAAACAGAAAAATATACACGTGAAGAGTAAGAAGCTTGCAGGTTAGATGAAGCAGACAGAAGACCAAGTCATCGCAGATTACGAGTGTCCGCAGGCTTCATTACGTTAATTTTACATTTTGAATTTGTTTTTACGTTACGTATCATCGGTTTACTGTCGTAATTTTATCAGGGAAAGAATAAAATTAGATTTTATTGAATATTTAATAATGGAATACCACAAAATAAAATCACAGCGTTTTACACGATACCCTATTTATTTATTAGTGTTGAACGCCTCGCCGCCCCGCCATCAATTAAAATTTACGGTTCGGGGTCGTTGTAGTTTCAGACACAACAAGGGATCCGCAGGTTCATAAGGGTCTAGAACCCCTGCTCTAGGCTATGGTGGAGGTGTATTGTTTACTACATTCATAAAATAGAAATTATTTAATTCAGCCATTGTGAAAAATCCTGCTTTGGATCAAAATAAGTAAGGTAAGTAAAGTGTTTGAGGGAGCAGTCATTGATGATTGATCAATATGTATTAAAAGAACAGTTTAACAACTGAAAAATCATGTTTTTTCTTTGTGCACGATATTTTTTCTTGTAACATTCTACAAAGTTTGTATATGCTTTCAATATGAAAATCCAGAGATTGTTGTAGGGATGCTTTCAGGGGGCTTGGTTTGCTAATTTTGTTGCCCTGCCTTTACATACTCGAGGTATTTGTGTATAGTTACTTTAGGTGTGGTATGATCCGGGGTAGAGAGGTCCGTGGATATAGTTCAAGAGGTGTCAAGAACTGTCGTGTCCGATAAAGATCTAAAATTACTAAGGGGTTTCCATACATTTTACTCACCCTGTATGTTCAGAGGATAATAGGTGAAACTAACTGTATAACCACAACCAATAACCGCGTTGGCGGGTAATTGATCGCAAGGATGGGATCTGCGGTTATCAAGGGATAACCACAAATTACTGTCGTATATCGCTGTCGGTCTAAAATTAGTTGTCTGGAGATGAAATATCTAATTATAGAATACAACTGGAAACCAATGCGTTGGTGCGACTTTGAGCCCACTTTACTGGCCAGTAGAGTCTCGGTCACGTAAATGTTGAAGTGAGTCTCCACGTGGAGCCCCGACAACTCAAAGAGATATCTTGCTAATGAACTACCGTTGTATTTGAACTCCGAAGTGAAAATACACTTCCTTACAACCACAATGTTCTCAAGTTAATAATTTGATAATTTCATGACAACGGTGATGTCTTTTCATGTGAACTAACGAGATTGATTCATGGAAAGTTGCACCTTTCCCTTCATTGTACGTTTGGTTTACCAGAGACAAAACAGATATGTATTTGCAAAACTTTTTTAGATGTATAGCTCAAACAGTCCTTTGTATTTTAACAACAAATTTAAAATTATACTATCTTGTTGAGGATATAATTTTATTAAAGATTGATTTTTATTCATTATTAAAATATTTAAAACTCAATCCATTCTCATCAAATATTAACAGTTGTGGTCAATGTACATCGACATAGAACAGTAAATTGTATATACCATTACATAGAAATCAAGCTGATAAATGACTTCCACAATAGATGCAAAACACCAGATTAGAAATGTTAATTAAGGAGTGTCCTTGTGAGCAAAGATAATACTACTCTGATTTCACAACAATTTTAAACAAGCAAGCACTTATTTTCAGCCTGGTTGTACGAACTGATAAAGTATAATCTTGGAGCATTGGTGTTTTATTACTTCTGATACATAACAAGTTTGAAGCAACATAACGAGTTTTAACAAGCGAAAGAAAACAAAAGCGTAAAGAGAAGGAAGGGGCAAGCCGGTTTCGGACATTTGTTTTGATCACCTTAGTGTTTTGGAGTGTGTACGCATTTTGTTGGTTGTGTTTTTTTTAATCTATAATCTTTTTCAGGTTTTCTGGTTAGTTATTTTTTTAAATAAAGAAACAGAAAGTGGTCTAACCTCAACCGAAGGTTGTCTAAGCGGTTGGTCTGCTAATTTTAAGTATTATCAGGCACAGAATTTTGCAAGTTTAAAAACATTCTCCACGAGATGTACAATCATGACTTCATTCCCATTTCGTGTGATGATTTTCAGACCAACAATGTTGAGAAATTTTGAACTTTTCCACTAGTACTTTTTCCATATTTTCTTTGTGTTTTTCAATTCTCACATTTAGCGGTCATTTTGTCTCGCCTATGTATTTCCTTTTACAAGATCATGTTATACTATAAACACAGTTAATTTTTTTCCTGTGTGTAATTTTTTTCTAATATTACATTTTCTGACTACTTTTTAAATTTTCTCCGTTAGTCCCGGCACATAAGGGATCGACATGTAAGTCTTCGTTTCTTTCTCAAACCCTTGGATTATTTTATTGCTTCTTTTGCACTTATTTATGGCAGACTAAAGGTATCAGCTTTTAAAAATATTCGATTAAACGTTTTTTATTTTATGTGTAAAACTATCTATGTACAAGCACAAGTTCATTGCTCTATCAAACAATGAATATTCTTCTCTTTGATTGACAGGTTTTTAATGGTTTCATTGATTGGTGTCACAGTCACTGTAAAAGTGTGTCATCTACCTTCAACGTGTTTATTGGTAACATCGACACAACAGTAGAATTCGATGTTCCTGTTACGTAGTAGTATGAGTTTGGGAGTGAATATGTTGCCTTATAGCCTCCCTGAGCCAGTATTGCTAGCCACGTGTTGGCGTCACAATCATTGTAAAAGTGTGTCATCTACCAACAACTCACTTTTTGGGAACATCGACACAAGAGTAGAACTCGATGTTCCTGTTACGTAGTAGTATGAGTTAGGGAGTGAATATGTTGCCTTATAGCCTCCCTGAGCCAGTATTGCTAGCCACGTGTTGGCGTCACAATCATTGTAAAAGTGTGTCATCTACCAACAACTCACTTTTTGGGAACATCGACACAACAGTAGAACTCGATGTTCCTGATACGTTCCTGAGAGTTTGGGAGTGAATATGTTGCCTTATAGCCTCCCTGAGCCAGTATTACTAGCCACGTGTTGGTGTCACAGTAACTGTAAAGGTGTGTCATCTACCAACAAATCATTTATTGGGAACATCGACACAACAGTAGAACTCTATGTTCCTGATACGTAGTAGTGAGAGTTTGGGAGTGAATATGTTGCCTTATAGCCTCCCTGAGCCAGTATTACTAGCCACGTGTTGGTGTCACAGTAACTGTAAAAGTGTGTCACCTACCAACAAATCATTTTTTGGGAACATCGACACAACAGTAGAACTCGATGTTCCTGATACGTAGTAGTGAGAGTTTGGGAGTGAATATTTTGTCTTGTAGCCTCCCTGAGCCAGTATTGCTAGCCACGTGTTGGTGTCACAGTCACTGTAAAAGTGTGTCACCTACGAACAAATCATTTATTGGGAACATCGACACAACAGTAGAACTCGATGTTCCTGATACGTAGTAGTGAGAGTTTGGGAGTGAATATTTTGTCTTGTAGCCTCCCTGAGCCAGTATTGCTAGCCACGTGTTGGTGTCACAGTCACTGTAAAAGTGTGTCATCTACCAACAAATCATTTATTGGGAACATCGACACAACAGTAGAACTCGATGTTCCTGATACGTAGTAGTGAGAGTTTGGAAGTGAATATTTTGTCTTGTAGCCTCCCTGAGCCAGTATTGCTAGCCACGTGTTGGTGTCACAGTCACTGTAAAAGTGTGTCATCTACCAACAAATCATTTATTGGGAACATCGACACAACAGTAGAACTCGATGTTCCTGATACGTAGTAGTGAGAGTTTGGGAGTGAATATTTTGTCTTGTAGCCTCCCTGAGCCAGTATTGCTAGCCACGTGTTGGTGTCACAGTCACTGTAAAAGTGTGTAATCTACCTTCACCTTATTTATTAGGAACTGCATACATAACTTAGATACTGCACTAGAACTCGCTGTTACTGATCCTACCCTTGACATCCTGATAAGGTATATGAAAAGAAATATTGCAAATGTTACCTGGAATAGTTATGATTTCTTAAAATGTGGAAATATTTATGTTTCACAACCAAACTTTTACTGACGCTAAACAGCTGTTGAAGTGGCTGATTTATCTGTGTACTTTAAATTAGATAAAATATCAAGTATCAGTAGATTTTGATGAAAATTGGATAATAAATTGTCTTACGTACTTACACTACCAATAGTCGCAGTGCTGCGGTAGTGACGTAGTTGAATGCGAGAGTTACATACAGGTTTTCACAGTGACCCGGTTTTGTGTGATTTCCTTTGGATCTTGGCTTGAAAGAGATCTGGACCTAACCAATTTTTATCTAAAGAGAATCGGCCTAGATGAAGTAACAGAGAGAGCCGCCAAAAAGAACAAATGGCGATTTTTATACGATTAGAACGGTGATTCACCCATGGTGGTTTCAGAGTGACAAACTACAGTACGATACAAATCAGTGTCAAATATGAAATTTAAATAAATCTATTTTAAAACTTTTTTTTCGTAGAAATGTAAAAATACAACATTTTTGAAATCTAACATATTTCCTTATCTATCCAGGGACTGACAGTTTTTCTTAAGTAGTAAGCCCTTTTGACGTAAAAGACTGAAAAAGACCCAAAATAATTATACTTCCTAAACAAGTGAGGTTATATATATATATATATAAACCTATATATAATGTATATATATATATATATATATATATATATATATACATACACATTATGTATTTTGTGTAAATTTCTCATTTTTAAATCTAGATCGTAGATTGCTTGGTGACCAAAATAATACATTATGTTTTATATTTTTTTTTTATTTATTTGTAATGTTGTTTTTACAAAATATAACTGTAATGACCAAAATACCCACAAAGTCCCCTAGATCTTAATATAAAATTCAAAACAGCAGTTTCTTTTCAAAATTTAATATCGAACCAAAACATTTAAAGTTGTTTATATTTCTCCTGAAATAAAAATTATTGGCAAAAAAACTGAAAAGTAGAAAAAATTACGGTATTCCACTTCTTAGCTTTCAAGGAAAAAGTTTACGAAAATTAGAACATTATTTTGTTGGACGCATTCGAATAAAAGATACTTTGGTTGCCTCAAAAAGACGATTGTCAGCTTTAGGCATATCTCATATTGTTTTTCGCAGAAGTGTGAATGATACAATATATTTTAATTATAACCTATCTAATAGTGTTAAAAAGAAAAGTCTAGAACACAAACCTGAAGAATATTCCCACACAATGCCATATCACTAACAATACTCAACCACTTATCATTCCATTATAACTCGACTCGTCTGTGAGAGATGTACGTGTTCGTTCTCTTGTATTCCCACAATAGAAATACTTGACTTGGCATGAAGTGGTATCTTTGTGTGAGTTCGGGTGTTTAGAGTGTAAATACGAGGAAAATATATATTTGTTGGTGGGTTGCGATATTTATAGCGTGTAACTGTCTGTACGCCCACGCGGTATGTATGTTTTAAGCTTAAGTGCGAAGGTACGTCTTTAGTTCTTTGTTTGAGGTTTTGTTTTAGACGATGTAAGGATTATCATGGAAACAAAATTTTGCCCGACATTTGCCATCGTTCAGTGATAAAAAAAATCAGTAACACTACTTTTGAAATCTGCAATCTGATCTCTTCTTCAGGTGAATAACTAACTTAACGATAAATTACAATCTAGATTAAAATAAATAAATCAGACCAGAGCGTTGTGAGACGAGTAAGTCAGGAATCACAACCACCGTGTTGTGTGTCAACTTTACTAACTCTAAAACATGCACTCAATAAAAACAAAACACAAAACGAAATATTAAAACTGAACTACAGAATACAGGTCACAATAGGTCTGCATTGACCGACCATCCAGCTACTACGACTGACACATAGTGGTTGTGAATCCTGACATATGTGTGTCAGTCACAAAGCTTTGGTGTGGTTTGTTATTTTAACCTAGATTTTAATTTTCGTTAGGTTAGTTATTCGCCTGAAGAAAAGATCAGATTGCAGATCTCGAAACGTAGTGTTACTGACTTTTTGTATTACTGAACGGTGGCAAATTTCCGGAAAAATCATATTTCCTTCGCGTTATTAGCATTGGGCAAGAATTTTGATTGTCAATATCCAATAAACACAATTTTATAATTTAGAAAACAATGTTCATTGAAATTTACCGAACAGGTAAGATTTTTTACAATTATTTCTCGATAAATTCACATATAAATAAATATGATGTAACTTCATATATTTAAAAATGTTCCAAAATATATGATTCTCATATGAAGAAGGCAAAAAAAGTTTCGTGAAAAATGTATAAATACTGATTATGCAATATATATAAAATATAGTTTTGAATGGATGGTGGTTTCAAGATCTGAGGATTATGACTGACGGATATGTAAAATACATTTTATGAAAATAAGGGATATTTCAATGTAATCAACTACTAATAATATACCTTCTGAGATGTCACAGCAGAATCTGCATTTTGTAAAAAAAAAACACACGCCTGTTTGGACATACATTGCCTCTCGCATTACTTCAGATAGGAAAGGAAAACTAAATTAAACGTCTAGGAGTATATATACTCATAGACGTTCTTAGACTTCTTAGAATCCCTTAAGTAAATAATTACTTGATTTCTAAGACTCAATATTTACTGTTATTTGAGTGGAGTACGTAATTAACAAACCGTATCATGTGACAATCAATATTATACAGGCTCATTGAACAAACAATTAAGAGAGCTAAAAGCCGTTCTAAATACCATTCTCATACAATTATACTGTAATTCCTAAATACGAGTTGCCGGTTCTCCGATGGGTAGGCCAGAATGACGTTACTACAGTAGTTATTGTTTCTTGTGAGAATGTGTTTACTTTACAACGTTAATGGAACCGCTACTGTTGGCGTGATTATGTTAACACGCGATGTTTAAACATCAACACACAGTTACCACCCGGATCTCTATTATCCGTATGATGTGTCAAAACACAATATTGGTTTATCCGTATACAGGATGTACCTGAATGTGCCTAATAGTAATGGTTAATCAATTTAATAGATTTAAAAAATGGGAAAATGTAATATTGTTAATATAGATATTTTCTGTTACATACAACATATTAAAATGGTATTGAAGGAATTTGTAAATACACTTACAACATGTATCGAGAGTGTGTATTATTTTAGTTCTTAAATTTACGTGCTATATGTTATAACTGCGTGATAGGTGTCAGAACTACGTGATAGATGCCAGAACTACGTGATAGATATCAGAACTACGTGATATATGCCAGAACTACGTAATATATGCCAAAACTACGTGATAGATGTCAGAACTACGTAATAGATGCCAGAACTACGTGATAGATGCCATAACTGCGTGATAGGCGTCAGAACTACGTGATAGGCGTCAGAACTACGTGATAGATGTCAGAACTACGTGATAGATGTCAGAACTACGTGATAGATGCCAGAACTACGTGATAGATGTCAGAACTACGTGATAGATGCCAGAAATACGTGATAGATGCTATAACTGCGTGATAGGCGTCAGAACTACGTGATAGATGCCAGAACTACGTGATAGATGTCAGAACTACGTGATAGATGCCATAACTACGTGATAGATGTCAGAACTACGTGATAGATGCCAGAACTACGTGATAGATGCCATAAATGCGTGATAGGCGTCAGAACTACGTGATAGGCGTCAGAACTACGTGATAGATGTCAGAACTACGTGATAGATGCCATAAATGCGTGATAGGCGTCAGAACTACGTGACAGATGCGAGAACTACGTGCTAGATTTCAGAGTTTAGTAACTAATAGTAACTAAGAAGATGGCAGCATGTGGATAAAGCCACATTGGTCGCAGTATCGTTATATTGGTCATTCGGTGATTAGTCCTAGCCAATGTTATACAAAAAGAAACAGCAAAGACGAAATTATAATAAAAAATAAAACAAATAGAGATTACATTTTTGAAAGTTCTTGAAAACATAGTGTTGTGCTGGTGCTTTCCGTTACATTCTATATAGAAAGGTGTACGGTTTATTTTAATTTACATAAGATATGATATTAATAATTGTTGCAAAAGTTATTCGGAAAGGCACTAAAATAATATTTTGATAGGCCAACTCGTTCACAAAGTATCGTGCGGACAGACAGATTAAAATGCATTTTTTCAAGCTCCTTTGCTAACGCTTGGCCAATCATTCAGCTGCGTAGCACACGGTTTTAGAACTTTATATGAAATAAACTTGTAAAAGCAATAGTAAATGAAATATTTAAAGATACTAGTTAAGATGCAAATTAGACTCATAAAATAATGGATAGAAAAACAGAAACGTTTTAGCCATTTACTAACTTTCTAATTAGAGTAAAACCATAACCATGCACAGATATTACTCAAAAATCCATGTTGAACTTATGGGGCCTGGCAATTATTCTACGCCTACTTATATCAGATTCGCCGATTACGCAAAGAATAAATCATGAAGCAGTCATAATGAATAGTTAGACAATGAACAGCGAAGTATGTGTTATAACACGACACGATATGTGTTATAACACGACACGATATGTGTTATAGCACGACACGATATGTGTTGTCGGTAAACAAACACAACATCCATGAATCTATTTCCGATTGACATATAATGAGAAATGGCTCCATCAAACACAATTTGGTAATTTGTGGTTCCAATCAGATTGTTCATTGGTTATGCGGCACTGAACACAAATTAACCTTAGTTTGCTTCAAGCCATGTACACAACTACAGGTACCGTCACTAATATTGTGGTAGGTACCATTGACCACCGATGACTCTTGTATATCATCATCACACTTTTATACTATGCTCGACTGTACAGTCGAAGAAACGAATTTTCCATTTTCACAGTACTTGGAATCTTTGAAGTTTGACTGAAATAAAGTAAATTGTGATGTTGCTCAAAGTTGATTAATTTTGGTATTTTATAAAGGTTTACATATTTAGAAGGGTGGTTTACACATTTTAAATTACAATGATATATACTGGCATGTGTTTTAATCTGTCACTACTTACAGTTCGTATATTTTATTATGGTAAGGCAAAATTTTAAAGCAAAGAATTACATTGTTAATTGTTACAAATGACCATATATTATATGGTCATTTGTAACAATCTATGGTCATTTGTGCTAAGCTATAAAGTTATTTCTGTATTAAACTATGTACCCGGTTAAAGAGGTAAGCTATAAATAATACACACCTCAAAACAATTAAAGGATCACTTTTTTAACAGAATGTACTCGGTTAACGGTTCGAAATTTTATAATTATTTTTTTTAATTTCAAAGTCGGTGTTGAAAGTAAAATACATTGTATATGTTTGTTTTATATGATATTTTATTTTAGGCTAGAACAGTAAACAAAGTTTAAAACCGCAAAATTAAAATGAAAACAACTATCTTATTAAAGTACAAATGTAATAAGAAATGATATGGTCTTTTGAATCTCACTTTCAATACCTTGTATTGCCACCTCTAGCTGATATAACCGCACGAACACGCTGTGGCAAGGTTCTGATGAGTCGTCTGAGGCTATCTTGAGGTAAACCGCTCCCATTCTTCTCGTAACGCCATTTTCAGCTTATCCAAAGCCCTGGGTTGGTTTGGGCGTCCCCGGATACTTCGTCCTAGCTGGTCCCAGACGTGCTCAATCGGGTTTAGGTCCGGACTGCAGGCTGGCCACTCCAGCAGTGATATGTTGTGTTCGCCCAGGTACTCACGGACCAATCTTACTGCATGTGGTCGAGCTCCGTCTTGCATAAATAAAACATTTTGACCTGCTTGCTCTACTCTCGGACGAATATGAACGTCTAACACCTCGTCCACATAAAGCTGAGCTGTCAAAGTACCGTTTCGGATAATGACAAGGTCTGTAACGACCGTCAACTGTTATGCCACCCCGCACTATTACTGAGCCCGCGCCAAAAGGAACTCTGGGAGCTAGGCAACAGTTAATAAACCGATCATTTCCTCTTCTCCACACTCTAGCGCGGCCGTCATTATCAAAAATTGTAAATTTTGACTCGTCTGAGAACATTACCTTACGCCACTGTTTCACGCCACTGTTTCAGCTGCCAACGCCTATGGTCTCTTGCAAACTGCAATCTGGCTCTCTTATGACGCGCAGTCAATCTCGGCACTCGGACAGGTCTCCTAGATCTCAATCCAGCTTCCCGGAGTCGATTTCTAACAGTCTGATCCGACACACGATTTCCAGTCGCCTGGCTTAGGTCGTTTTGAAGTTCTCTAGCAGTTAAAAATCGATTACGAAGTGCATTTACTCGTAAAAATCAATCTTCTATGTGCGTGGTGGATCTCGAGCGGCCTTGTCCTGGGCATCTTTGAAGAGTTCCTAGCTCCTGATGTCGATTCCATAATCTTGAAATTACTGATTGACTCACACCTAAGCGCCTACCCACGTCTCGTTGGGAAACTCCCACTTCTATCAAAGTAACATCTCTACTGACATCACTCTCAGACAAAAACAGTCTAATACCCGCCATAACAATAAAAACACGCAGGGTTAACTATAGAAGCCTAATCCAGACTGAACGAGATCAACTTGTGACAAAACTGAGCCTGAACCTTTCCTTATCTCATTCTTGTTTGGACATGATATCAAAATAATCGCTCTTATCTTTTACTGAATTAGTCAGAAATAAACAAGAATTATTTATCTTTGCTACCAAGAGGTACCTTTATCAGTGTGCAAAGTTCAAACATTCTTCTGTTATTAATACTTGTTTTACAAGACGCAATGAAAGTGATCCTTTAATTGTTTTGAGGTGTGTATAAGTTTTTTTTTATTTAAAGGGAATTAGTTGACAAATTAGAATATGGTATACTTCATTTTTGTTTGTACTTCAACTATTTCCCACTAGTAGAAGAAATGATTTAACTGATTTTAAAAACATACAGGTTAAATCTAGTTAACATTGGTTTTATTACCCAAACTCTTAAAATATTTCTAACTTTTCAAAGATATCACTTAAAAGTATTTTAATGCATAGATAATTAAAACCAAACCCCTAATGTATCGAAATAGTTCATGACATAACATAATATCTACTCCTGTAAAATATATTATTAAGTCCATTTTATAGTGTTGAACATGTTAGTGCAAAGTTACAATTAAGAGTTTAACACACGAAGTTAAATAATTAAGTTAAATTAAAAGTTAAACACATGAAGGTTTTAGATTTGCAGTTATAATATTTAATACCACCACGGAGACTTGTAAGAGCATCTCAAAACAATAGTAACACGTTTCCATCAGCTGAACGTCTCATCTGTAACATTGCTGTATTATTATTAGTCTTCTTTTTGCGCTGAACAAGTTTTTTCCAGATTTTATGTATTTTAAAATTATATCCTAACGACTAAAACATTTTTTCCCAGTGCCTTCTTATCCTAATTTGTAATCCAGCCCATAAGTTGTGATATACAGATATACTAGTTTCATTCTTTTCTATATTTGTTTAAAGTAATAGAAAAAAGAGTTAATCGTGAAATTCTCATTAACTATTTCACTTGGAACAGTAATACAAATACATGATAGTTAAGAATAAATTTGTAATCCTTCAAACTCTAACCATTCTCTGTTTAAATTTGTAATCCTTCAAACTCTAACACGTAGGATATATCCTATGCCTATCGTGGTGCAGAAGGATCTCTCTAGTTCTTAATAGTGGCGTAAAAGTACTTCAATACACTTACTGAGTTCAGAGCCACCTACGTATGCATTAAAACAGCTTTCATTCTCTGTTTAAATTTGTAATTCTTCAAACTCTAACACGTAGGATATATCCTATGCCTATCGTGGTGCAGAAGGATCTCTCTAGTTCTTAATAGTGCCGTAAAAGTACTTCAATACACTTACTGAGTTCAGAGCCACCTACGTATGCATTAAAACAGCTTTCATTCTCTGTTTAAATTTGTAATCCTTCAAACTCTAACACGTAGGATATATCCTATGCCTATCGTGGTGCAGAAGGATCTCTCTAGTTCTTAAAAGTGCAGTAAAAGTACTTCAATACACTTACTGAGTTAAGAGCCACCTACGTATGCATTAAAACAGCTTTCATTCTCTGTTTAAATTTGTAATCCTTCAAACTCTAACACGTAGGATATATCCTATGCCTATCGTGATGCAGAAGGATCTCTCTAGTTCTTAAAAGTGCAGTAAAAGTACTTCAATACACTTACTGAGTTCAGAGCCACCTACGTATGCATTAAAACAGCTTTCATTCTCTGTTTAAATTTGTAATTCTTCAAACTCTAACACGTAGGATATATCCTATGCCTATCGTGGTGCAGAAGGATCTCTCTAGTTCTTAATAGTGCCGTAAAAGTACTTCAATACACTTACTGAGTTCAGAGCCACCTACGTATGCATTAAAACAGCTTTCATTCTCTGTTTAAATTTGTAATCCTTCAAACTCTAACACGTAGGATATATCCTATGCCTATCGTGGTGCAGAAGGATCTCTCTAGTTCTTAATAGTGACGTAAAAGTACTTCAATACACTTACTGAGTTCAGAGCCACCTACGTATGTATTAAAACAGCTTTCATTCTCTGTCCGTATGGGGTTTACAATAAAAACTCAACACTCAAATCAACTTACAATAAAACATATAAATGATTTACATAATTTGTAAATGTTAATCTGCTATTATAAAAATTAAAACTTTTTCCTTAATTTAGAAATGGAACTCATTATAAGTTAAAAAAAGGACGCACACAATTACCACTTTCACAACATTTCAAATAAATAATTGAGGAATGTTCATAAGTTAGTGAAACTACAAGCTTATATTCGTTTTATCGTTAGCTTTCTCCCAAAAATGTTCTCCCAACTTTTAATATTACTTTACTTTTCTTTTCTTAATTTCTGTAGCGAGAAAATGGATTTATAACAATATTTTAAAATAGAAATCATCCCATTGTGTCACATATTACCCTATAGCAGCCCTCAAAAATATCTTGTACCTGTAGCAAATATCGGATACTTTTATTTCGTGTTTAAATGGTTAGTAGCATTTGTTTATAAAAGAAAATTTAGTATTTAACTTAAATTATTTTAAATAACGTATAAATATTTTTATAACGTTGTTATAAAGGTAACATTTCTTATCATAACATTTATAAAAAAATTCACTAAATTATACAAAATGGAAACATGGTATTATTGAAGAGCTGATAACTATTAACTGTATGAGAACAACTCTGGAGAGAAAGATTGACTTGTTTTTAAAACGCTCACATAATAAAGCTCTGTAACGTTCGGTTGAGTACACTTGTCGGAAACTCCAACTCTTTCCACTACCGATGAGTAAAACTCGAGTCGCCGTTGAAATGAAATAGATCCAGTCGTACGATCCTTTTTGTAGCCCTTTTGTTTGTACGGAAGGGAAACCTTAGGACTCCAGACTGCACCGTTTATTCAGTCTCATGAAATACTCGAACACGCCGGTGGCTCATAGGTAAATTAGGTCGGATTAAGGATAAAAAATTATGGTTGCCTGTAAAGTCGGTTTTACGGGCGAAGATTTTACGTGACGTCTTTTTCTCGGTAGAATATTTATTGATATGAATATTATTAAATTGCACAATAGGAACAAGGAATTGAATGAAAATAAGAATTGCACAAATTTTAACTATAGAAATATATTTTGTTTACTAAAACATTGTACATAATTTGAAATTAATTAAAATTTGTTATTGTAAATGGTAAAGTTGAATAAAACATTTACTAAAATTGGAATTTGAAATTCTTGCTAAACACAGTTAAATTCTAACTCCGCGCGCGTGGTGATTGGTCGGTTTAGTTCGTTTGTTTGGTCGCACTGTTATGACAGGTTAGAGGTTATAATTTGTTATTTTAAATGTTTGACTAGCAATACGCGCTGTTTCTTCTCAATCGACTGAATTACGATTGATTGCAGAGTGATTTAAACTAATAATTTACTTAACACTATCAACATTTGTCAATAGTATGACATAACCTATAAACTCAGTTTCTCAACTTTTGTGTCAATCTAACAATTAATCAATCAATCATAGTTTACGATAATGAAATATCAGTGTACAATTATTTACCTTTATTGTTGTAGTTGTTGTAAATGACGAATCTAAGCACTCCACATTTTCACGAATAAACATAGTTATCTGCTTTATCCCGTGCGGCGGACCCACAGTTATCTGCTTTATCCCGTGCGGATCCCGTGCGGCGGACTCACTGGACGGGCATCGTAACGTTACCGGGCGTTACACTTTTTCATGAGTGACTCCGAGCCGCAACCTAATTTAAGACGTTGTCACGTCAAAAAAAGAGACCAGCTAATTATTTTTTCAACTTTTAGTATCACAATTTTCAGATTTTTCATGCTTAAAGTCATGAAAAATAGTTTTTGTAAAAAATAAAATAGTGTTCAAGAAACATTTATTTTGTATACTAATATTTTTAAACCAATTGTAATAGCATTCATAATAAGTTCTGAATAATTTTTAAACAAGGTACGTGTACACGTTACAAGTATAAGAAGAACGTTATTTAGTAAGGTATATAACAACATTTTCATAAAAATAGTTTCGTCCAAAATGTAAAATCTACGGAAAATGTAAAAGAAATCGTTCCGGAGATATTCTGCAGATAAGTAGGCTAAGTAAACATCGGGTTAATTGTATGTGAGACCGCATTTCTCACGTAGACACGCTCACCGAAGGTGTGTGCAAAATTTCAAGTCCATAGGTCATGGTTCATTCTCGAGATATTCTAGGTCATACAGACAGACAGTTAGACAGAAAAGAATCTTACAGCTCCGGTAGACAGAAGGGAACTTTTGCCATCCTGCTGTGTGATAGGCTTCCATAACGCTTAGCTAACTCTCATAGGGACATGCACAATTATCGTAAAAAATGAAGTTTCATGAAAACTGTAAAGAATGTAAGTCTATAAATGATATCGTTCTCGAGATGTCCTGGGGATTATTAGGCTGCATTAACCTAATCTACTGTTAACCTAGGCTTCTCAGCCTAATCCCATAGAGTATAACCGATCTAATGGCGCAGTGTAGCGGGTACAACGGTTACCGCAAGTCAAGCAACGTCGAGCGTGGCTGCTGCTTGGATGGGTGACCGCTGAGCGATCCTGTCCTTGCAAGCAGCCCGCCTGCCCGGCCATTGGTGGTGGTTCGGAAATCACCTTTAAGTCGTGTTTTAAGTGTTAGAGAGGGCTTCTTAGCCTTATATTCTCCTGGCAAAATATAAAATCTGTACTTTCCTTACGTTACAAAGACGACGTTGCCTTTTAGTAACACCAGGAACCTTTCTTTCAAGTTCAAGTCTCTAGGACCTTTCTATCCGGAGTTGTTGCTCGCACCGACAGAAAAACAGACGACATGATATTAGGAAAACAGAAGATAAATTGTGCCAGCCCTCTTAGTGATAACAAAATATACAATATATCAAGTCCATGGCTCAATTTCCGTACTCGAGATATACTGTGGAAAGGAAGACTTCACAGCCAAATTCCACAATGGAATATTCCATTATCAAACTCGATGTTTAATATATAAAAATGAAGCTGTTTGGAAAACTTAGTTTGTAGTTCAATTCGTCCTCGATATATTTTGCGCACACGCAGAAGGGAAATTTTGCCAGCCTTCCGAGTTTCACTGAAGCTCAACCAATAAGCAAAATTTTTATCTTTCACAAGTTTGGAAAATATTAAAAAAAACAGTGCAGACTTTTGAAATTTGTGCTTTCACTATATTTTGGAATATTACCATTTCCACAGCAATATAATTCTATAGTATCAAATTGCAATACCTTTTGTAAAAGGTTCAAATTTGTTTAAATCCATTAAGATGCAATTTGGTACATAGCTTAGTCAATTTCTAGAAAAATGTTACTTGAAATGTTCGTCAATGACTATGACGAAGAATGTGTTCCGTCTAGTCTACAAAGTAACTGAGGGACTGAATCGGTTTACTAATTTAGTTTGAAAATATGTATGTCTAGCATAATGTTCGCAGAACATTATACAGTGTGTTCCAGACCACCCGACTCCAATCTTCTGTAGTTGAACTGTTTGACATTGATTGATCCAATACATAAACTGTAGTAGCGTGATCGTAATAATATGGCCTACGTCGCAAAATGGGGTTTGTTTCGTTTAAAATATACGGTGTGGTCAAAAATGATGGAAGCAGGATAAAGTCTCGAAAATTTCAAACGGCAAGATAGGTCATGGGATACATCATTTTTGGGTCTTTGAACGCTGGACAATTTGTTAAATAAATTTTGAAAAGTCTTGTCTAAATGGCAGGGAATTTTCATATTTAAATTTGAAAGTATAAAGCTTTTATAAAAAGAGCACAAGATAAGCTTCCATCGGGGTGTTGTATGGCTATTTTTGAAAGTTTCTCTTACAGAACAACCATTTTGAAATTAAAAAGTTTGAAACCCCTTGCCCAAAAATATTTAAATCAGAACATAGATCCGTTCATGCGATATATTTTATAGTTACAGTTTATAGCATCGCTCTATGTCTAATAGTCATCCACACGAGATTGTGGCCGCCTGGTCTGAACCACAATACAGTCTAGGTATCAACGAGGCAGACCGCACAGTTATAGATTTCCTGAACTCGTATTTTTCACAATACACTCTCAACAACAACTCGTAAGAATGAAAGTTTATAATAGGATCAGTTAAACTCAGACACCTGAGAGTAAGTTATAAAGACGTTGACGTTAACATTACAGGCTACTTAGGGGGCAGCAGGCGGAAACTATTATCTCCTTAGCAACAAGTGCACAAGTGCTGTCAAGCAACTTTCAGCCAAGTAGAGAGAATAATAACAATTCCGTAGACAGTAATGTATACGTCTTATGTAAAATAAACGAATTTTAAGATAAAATAAACAATAATATTAATAATATAATGCAATACTGGGAGGAATAGATGGGAAAACCTGCCTTTGTGCAGGCCTAACTGGATTTACCCTCCTTCAATAAAATTTCAGAAAAGGCTGGAGAAAATAGATAAAAGGAGAGAAAAAATACCTGTCTATTAGGGTTGTAGCGGCGCCAACACTAAATTTTGATAAATTTTGTGTGGAACCGGTTATTAAATATATGAAACTCTACATTAAAACTGTTAGAGGAACTATTAAACTATTAACTATACTATTAAAAAACGAGGGTGTGCCCCATCAGTAGCAGTGACGTCATCTCAGCCAAGAGTCAGGACCCCTGTAGCCTGCAGTGATAACGATCTCCACCACTAATATGTATAATTCTAATAACCACTCACTGATATGGTTTTTAAAGCTGGTAGCGCTTGAGCATTGAATAAATCAGAAGTCCGCAAGAAACGATAAATATTTTTTAACAGTGCATATGGACATAACAGGAGTTATATAAAATAGTTGTGAAATGATTAGTGCTGTTCCAAGGCCATATCTAGTGCTATGAGAATATGAAACATATAAAATATAATACAATGGGACTTGGATTATTCCAAACTCCAACCAAACCTAATGTTTTAATAAACATTCGAATTTCTAACATTTAGAATTATGCAGACTCTATTAATAAATAAGATAAGATAATAAGATAGTATTAATAAATAAACACGTCAAAAGACGGCAAAAAGGATCAAACTATTGCACTTTAAGAATGAAATGTTCAAATTTTCAAGTTCGACTGTAGTAAACAGTCCATTTTAATATCGTGTTCCAAAAACCTACCGTCTAAAATAATATTTAAAGAGCTGCATTATAATGTGTTATTAATGAAAACTCAAGTATTTTGTAAGTTATTTGCTTATTTAATTAAAATAAAGTAATTTTAATTGATATCCATATTATTAAGTTACACAATTACAATTTAAAAGCACTACTCATTATTTTATTGTAAAACCTTATTTTTTATTGAGATTAAACAGTAAAACTGTATTTATTCTTTTGACCGAATATTTTATTTTCCTTGTTGTCAGCACAAAATTAATATCAACTTCTAGTTCAGAGGAGGTGCACTGTTGTTTCTGTGAAGCTCTTTTTGATGGATGGATTTTGCGAAACTTAGAGCACTTTATAATGATCAATTTGAACTTAAGTAATCTCACTTAAGAAACTTCATGGATGAGGTGCTATAGCTACTTTCAAATACAAAACTTGAGTTTAAAACTTGCGAAACACGGAATAAATATGAGTGTATCGTACGCCTTCAGCCTCATGTGGTCATCTAACGTCTTTTATATCAGCAGGTCGAGTTTTTCAGTTCACAATCTATGAAAATCATTGCATTAAAGTACTTTGAAATAACCTCACTCTGTTTACATTACTTTATGTTGCATCTCAGAAGCGGGGGTGTGAGGAAAATAAGTTCCCAAATGTAGGCAAGCCAATAATGTATAGTTCTATGTATGAAGCAAAATCAGCTGTTTTCAAATACAGTTATCTAGATGATAGAAGTTTATTTTTGAGGTTAAGATACACTTCAATAGATGTATTTAAAAGTACTTTTATACTGTTACTGATGCATGATAAACTTTTGTGATGTTCTTGTCTGGGCACAAGTTTAAGGTTTGAGTGCTGAAATTTCAATTCATGTTGACTGACACCAGAGCGTTTACACTTCTACACAAGTTGATTCTACAATATGAGTTAGTGTTTTTTTAAATAGTGGTTTTTTCATAGATTTGTTTATGATTATTAATTACGGATAGTGATTAAGTAAAATTTTTATACTTGTCCACTTGTACACTCCTGTGGATAGAATAAAAAATATTAAACGGAGGTGGTGGCAGTGTGATTTTTGAAAAAAAAAGCAACAGAGAGGAAAAAGTGCTTTTCACAGTATGCCATTTAGTCTCAAACCTATAACAGAGAATTTGTATACTTTTCCTATAGTAGTCCTTTCCTTTTGTTACTGTCCTTGTACTGTTTGGACTTGACATCTCTACGAAGCCCTAACTTTCTAAATTAGTTGCAGTATTGTTTCTCTACTCCAGTCTAAAGACATAACAACTAAGTAGGCCTACTAAGCACAATGAAAAAACAAGGAAAATAATCTATAAAATGTATTATCTAAACCAGAGAAGCTTCAGTTGTCATCTCAAACAAAATTTTGTTCTCAAAATGTATGAAGCTCATAAAGAATGTGTGAACTTCAGACTGAGCAAATTTTTTCCGGATTTGTTAATTCAACAAGAACAAGTATCTCACACAAGTTCTCATACGTGTGTACCAGTGTAGACGTACCTTAATGGAAGCAAACATTCTTGACAATTTAATATTCAATTCTTATTTAGTGATAGTAAGGTAAGTTAGGAATACAAATAAGTTTCAAAGTATTTGCGTATTATGTACTTGTTGAAATGTTTAAAAAGATTCCCCCAAAACTATACGAGTATTTAAACATTTTAAAATCACTTCTTTATTTATTTATGGTCATTTTAATACATTTTGTGTATTAACGGATGAATAAAAGGCCTTTCTAAAACGGATGTCTTCAAACTCGTAGAACACGTTTTGATACGCACGCTCACGCGTCAAGGTTAAAGTTAACTGTAACTAGTAACTGTTATATAGCTCACGACTAATTTAAAAAATTGAAAATATTTTATTATTATTATTTGTAACCAATGAAATGAAAATGAAAATATCTTTATTCCTTCTGCAAAATTACACTTCATGCATCATATAATGGTAGGAATATACTCGACCATCCTACACAGTTTAGATGGCCGGCAATCAAACAATATACACTATTATCAGTCACTACTTTTATGACACTGAGAATTGGCATTCGGCCTCTGTAGTGCTATCACTTTATTAGCTTACAAACTACTGTGGACAATCTTAAACTTTACTTATTAATATAAAATTAAACAACCAAAACATAATTACTAGAACAATTATACACACTTATCAAATACTTCTACTTTCGAAGTTTATTTATTTTATTTTAACCCATGAAACCTAAATTTCCCCTATACTCTATATACAACCTTTTCCGCACTCACATATATACATTCAGAAATGTTTTATTCAATTATATCTGTTAATTGTTTGGTTTCCTCAGAGTTCATCAGCCATTTTTCAGGTGAGCTTTAAATGGTTTATTAGATTTACACTTTTTTATATCAATTTGTAACATATTAAAACACTTTGGGCCTAAAAAACAAACGATTAAAAAAATATTTTTTAACTTTTTGTCTTACAACTGCTTTGTTTTTTACGTTCCGCGTCATGTAGTACGTATGCTTATATAAACGTTCTGTTCTATTGTTTCCACTTCTTTTGAAAAAAATTTGTAATACTTTATAGATAAATAAATGTTGGAGTGGTAAATTATTCAGCCTTTGATAAAGAGGAAAAGATGATTCTCTCTTGTTTTTATGTAAAATTATACGCAAAAAATGGTTTTGGGTTGCTCTGTTTTCCTATTGAATTTTTAAAAGCTCCTCCCCAGCAATATCAATACAGCGCGAATAACTTTGAGTTTCCAATAAGATAAGCAACATAATTTGAAAAGTTATTTTCCAAAACAAATTACACAATTATTGAGTTTTTCTTCGAACGATAGAAATTATCAGTTTGTTTAGCTTTAAACAGTATTTATTAGTTTTAAATGGAGGAAAGTTAATAAATATAAAGCAGGATAGTCAGTAAAAATAACACTATCGGAAAACTCCCCAATACAAAGGTTAAATCAACTGTTTCTGTTATTTGAGCAGCTGGGACTGTTATTAATTCCTTTCTGCTTGTGGGAACTGTGACTTGTTTGTGCAGGAAAATCCGTAAAAAACCTTCACTCTCTGGTGCTTTTGTTTTTGTTGTCTACAATATAGTTATAACCGGATATTATTGTTAATAATCTGTTAGATGAGTTAAGTGTTAACTCATCTAGTCGAAGAAGAGAAATAAATATAAATATTCTTTTTAAACATTTTACGTTCCTATTATTGTTCTTTTTTAATGTCAACTGTCAATGTTTTTTATGCAACTAAGGTTTATGCAGTCTGGTATCTTTCTCGGATGTACAACTAACCTAAAGTTTAACCTAGCTACGCGCTAGTCTAGTTGTTCACCTAAGAAAAAGTTCAGAATGCAGATCTCAAGACGTAGTATTACTGATTTTTTGTATCTCTAAATGATGGCAAATGTCCGGAAAAATCCTATTTTCTTCGCAATACTTTCATCAAAAACAAATTTGAAATTTATTATTGTCTTCTTTAGCGAGGGAATAGATTTAATAAATACACCTTTTTAAATTAAAAAAATTATACCTTCAAAACGAAAAGTGTTACTAACTATCTGAAGCACACAGAAGAAGTTAGGAAGAAGATTCACAGAAAGAACAGTTTTTCAATATTTTCATATTGTTGTTTTGAGTTTATGGCTGTGTATAAACGAGTTATAAGCGGATAAAGATGATGATAAAATTAAAATAATAAGAAATTTCTTCAATATTGTCAAAATACATCAGTTCAAATTTTGATACGCGTGGAATAGTTACATGAATGGGGAAAATGGTAAAGAAAAAACTTAAAGTTGTGTAGGTAGTTTAAACATTTTTTCATAACTACAAACAGCACTCCTGAGATTGACTCTAATTAACGTTGTGTGGTGAGAATTATGGAACAGGGGGGAAATTTAAATTTAAACTAATTGTGATAAATTCGCCTTTGAAAACGCAATTCTAAGTGTTTCTCATTAGTGTCGTGGACACTTAATTCCGGTCACTAAGCGTTATGTGCCCACTTCATCATGGTTAGTGATTTAGCAACTCGAATTGTCCTCAAAGTTAGCATTTCAGCAGTGGTAAGATTAAGGGGAATTGCCCACTTGATTAGAACTTTCGTTTTGTATTTTATATGTTTTAGGCAATAATACAGTTAAAAACGGATTGACATCTATGTTACACAGAACTGATTTGCATGGAACAATAGCTCCATGATTATTAAAGTCCTTGTAAACATAGAAACAGAAAACATTCAGATAGATTCACACATAACATGTTTGTAAAAGCGGTTCCACAACATTCACAATGAATCAATCATTTCCACCATAAAACGTTCCATTACGTTCTCCTAGTATAACTATTATTTTCAAAATAATCCTGAATTAAAAAACAACTAAAATCCTAATAATATTATAAATACGAAAGCGCCTTCTGTTTGTTTGTTTGTTTTGCTCTCACGTATAAACCATTCCAACCTTGTACTGAAAGTTTACATGGACATTCTCAGGGTCCTTAGGATGAATAGAGGTCTATTATTTTGCCGAAAGTCCTTCTGGGCTACGTCCCACCGGTTTCTAAAGCAGCAAAACTTCTCATCTTGGTCTCTACAGTAGCCTGTTAAATGTAATCATTCTGTGTAAACATTGCATTGTGACAGCATTACCAAATGTTTAATTAATTTCACAAGTATTTTCAATTTATTACATTTCTATAGGGTGAAAGCATAACTAAAGTAATAAAATCTCTTGTCAAAAACTCAAAATAATTAATACATTTTGGATTTTATCTATTCTTTATGTAAGTAATAAAATACTTATCTAAAGTAATAATTTAGCTGCAATACTCTTCTATATTCAAACCAATAATGACAAAAGACTTGTTTTATCGTTAAAAACAACCATTTTATATTTAAACTAAAAAACAAAACAAAAACCTCTCGTCTAGTTTAGAAGTACATTATGTAATAACAGATCTTAAACTGAATTATTCAAGGACAATTCGGACAAATTCAAGTGCTCTTTTTCTGCCATAAAGTTGGTCTGTAAAGCCGTATTTCCTCTCTGTGACTTGCAAACAAGCTTTCTGTCTAAGTGGAAACAACAAAACTGCTTGCAGCTCATTCTTATTTACGACAGACCATGAAGTTGTGACTAAAACTTCTCCCGGTAAACAACCTGTGGCAATGATCAAGTGTAACGGTGGTCGAGTAGAAGGTGCTCTACTTCTATTCGCTTTACAGTATCTAGGTTTTCAGACGATTACGTTATAATATAAAGTAGACTGTTACTTAAGGTATGCAATATTCTTTGAGGCGAAGCTGCTGTAAATTTACAGTAATTTTCCTCTCAGCTTCTCTAAGCTTTAACAAGAGCAGTGTAAAATAATACGTAATGACAACGTTTGCTTATTCTAGTTACCTATATCTGACGGGGGACTGATTCCAGGTTTATTTACATATTCCGTAGACTATTGAGGAGATCCTGCAAGGTATCGCTTTAGAGGACAAGACCTACTTTATGAACAAAGAGAACAAAATTGAAACACAAAGGTACATTATGTTACACGAGACTTTGAAAAATTGAAAAGACTATTTATAAAATTTACTTCCAGAGAACAATTAGAACTAATGAATTCAAGTGATTTTTAAATCATATGTATTTTTAGTGTACTTAATTATTTTTATATCTTAATCTATTTTTTTCATTTTCTCTTCCCAGCCACAGTTTTCTGTGTTTAATAAATCCATCTAAGATCATTACATTCCCCAACATCCAACCATTCAGGAATAAAGAAATTTGTATTTGTATGAAAGGAAATGGCTTAAACTATTCCACAAGGTAATCTGTTCTTTCCTGAGAATAAGAATTACAGAAACCAATGTAATATAGTTTTTTAAACGCAATTTCGTTATGTATTTAAATCAAACTTACTTTAAATAGAAAGTCTCTTATTGGCCTTGTGTTCTTATAATGCGTAGTTTGTTAATCTTCACAGGAGAAGCATAGTATTACATACACTTGATAAGTTATGTAATTATGCAATTAAAACTTCGAGAACCATGTTATCGGTTACCTTCAAATCTTTCCTCTACGATAATGTGCTTTTTCATTAATTATAAATCTGGAATTCATAAATTTTGTCCCATTTGTGGTTATTTCAAAAAGGTATTTTTGTTGGTGATAAATTAATGTAAATTGATCAATAACGAAAATGAATTGTAAATCCAATGTTAACAAAATATAAATACTGTTTTTTAATTTTAATATTTTACCTTACGGTCCTTAGTTAATAAATATTTGCTTTTTTTAAACAGGTTTCATTATAAACGGTAAGCCGTTTATTGTTATTTAAATTACATGATAGTAATTGATGAGTAACAATTCTTTTAGCCATTCTGGAAATCTCTATGTCAGTGTGAATTATTCAGAACACAAACCCATTACAAAATCTTGTTGGAGATTTAAGCGCTTACACAATGACCTTGTTTTTTTCTTACCCATCGCATCAGTAATCATCGAGTGTAAAGTTCGGAGTTCGTTAAACAATTATATTAAGTTACTAGATCTATATGACTTCACTTAATGGATCTGCCTTGTGAAGTTGTATTTGAGTTTATAAACAAATTATATGAGGAGATAGACAAGTTAAACTTTATTATAACTTCTTAGCCAGGAGAGTTTGATACTTGAGTTTATAGTATCCTTCATTAGCTGGAATAGCCGATTCTCAACTGAGTACGCTGTAACACAGTGACCGCTGGAATCTCCTGTCCATCTGTATCTGGAGATACGAAACGACGTCGAAACAGTTTCACTAGGCGGTGTATCTGCGCCTTCGCTCAATCGCGATTCCTTCGGGAGCTTAGTTCTCTCTTGATTCGATTCTTGCCAAGATTCGATTTACTAAAGATTAATTTTGTCCATATAAAGTCGAGGAATGGATGAAACAAGTAACTTATTGAAGACCAACAGATCACAAACTTTTCTTTCCTTGAGGAGTAGAAAGTTTGAAAGTGGCGACCACGTACTCATAGCAGTTCATGTTGTGCAAGGTGGGAGTTTGACTTATTGATGACCAACGGATCACAAACTTTTCTTTCCTTGACGAGTAGAAAGTTTGAAAGTGGCGACCACGTACTCATTGCAGTTCATGTTGTGCAAGGTGGGAGTTTGACTTATTGAAGACCAACGGATCACAAACTTTTCTTTCCTTGACGAGTAGAAAGTTTGAAAGTGGCGACCACGTACTCATTGCAGTTCATGTTGTGCAAGGTGGGAGTTTGACTTATTGAAGACCAACAGATCACAAACTTTTCTTTCCTTGACGAGTAGAAAGTTTGAAAGTGGCGACCACGTACTCATTGCAGTTCATGTTGTGCAAGGTGGGAGTTTTGACTTATTGAAGGCCAACAGATCACAAACTTTTCTTTCCTTGACGAGTAGAAAGTTTGAAAGTGGCGACCACGTACTCATTGCAGTTCATGTTGTGCAAGGTGGGAGTTTGACTTATTGAAGACCAACAGATCACAAACTTTTCTTTCCTTGACGAGTAGAAAGTTTTAAAGTGGCGACCACGTACTCATTGCAGTTCATGTTGTGCAAGGTGGGAGTTTGACTTATTGAAGGCCAACAGATCACAAACTTTTCTTTCCTTGACGAGTAGAAAGTTTGAAAGTGGCGACCACGTACTCATTGCAGTTCATGTTGTGCAAGGTGGGAGTTTGACTTATTGAAGGCCAACAGATCACACAAACTTTTCTTTCCTTGACGAGTAGAAAGTTTTGAAAGTGGCGACCACGTACTCATTGCAGTTCATGTTTTGTGCAAGGTGGGAGTTTGACTTATTGTAGATGCATTAGGAGGCAAAACACACTCACGATTGTGGGTGTTCTGTTTATGAGTGATGAGGGTTCAATATTGAGAGCTCCCATGGTTGGGCTTGAGCGATCCTATGCCTGGGGGGGGAGGGGTCGAAGCACAATAAAACGATTTGAGAACTGCAGCTGAGGCAGTGCGTGAAGTAGTTTTGGTTGACATCTGTTGACTTTAAATGGCTCTCCACATTGGGGCCGAAATATAACAAAAATTTAATCATGTAAACTTTTTTTGCTGCGGAGTACAAATTGACACCGATGTAAGATAGAGGTGTAATTTTCAACAAAACATTATTGGCAATATCGGCCAAAATTCATTTACAAAACATCACATTGACAACCTGCTGAAATAAAAGACTTTGAATTTAACACAAAATGTACTAATCGTTCAAACACGGCAAAACTAATTTAATCAGTCTGGTGAGTTTCGGTGTAAACGATACGTTGTTTGTATAAGATAAAGTACATTATCCCACAAGGTTAAAGGTGCAATTAAAATTAATTAACTCCAACAAGCCTGATCTATAGAGATAAATATTTGAAGGTTGGAAAATGTTTACCTTTGTTCCAAAACCAATTCGGTTCTTCTTCGGAGTAAGAGAAACAAATAAACTAAGTTTTAAGGCTGTGACAGGCCTATCAAGAATTATCGAACTAATTTGGAAGATGTATGGACGGGATACTCTTTTACTTTTAGTTCCCAAAGACAATACTGTTCTTCGGACCAAGAGAATCCAATAATCTAAGTCTAGTCTAATCTATGGCATAGTCTTCCAAGAGTTACTGCACACATGGGCAGATTGACAGACGAAGTGCCCTTTGTTCCTAAGATTAGTGTTCTTCTTTGAATCAATAGAATCCAAAATTCAAATTTTCAATCTCTATGACATTTCTATCAAGAGTTATCATACTCTTGGACGGGGAACTGCACGATTTAAAAATAGCCCTGTCGCTGTCGGGCCCTTTTTAACCACAACGATTATTTATAAGATCAGCTGATTGTAAACAAAATCAGCCGACTGTAAACTAAATCAGCTGACTAAACAAAATCAGATCACTGTAAACGATTTCCTTGTCTCTGTGTAAGTATGTGAGACAGTGATGTTTGATGGGGGGGGGGTGGAATAGTTGTTGCCTTGGTAATTGCTGTGCAAATAACGTCTCGCCCTTTTTCACTAACACTATCCAGGTGAGAGGACAGCAGAAAAAAACCACGTTATAATTTAGGTTAAAGCGGTTCGAACGCTAATTTCCTCCAGTTCATTGCAGAATACAAAATTAATGAACTGAAAATAAGTAACTGCAGGAATAATAGAACTGTATTACGGTACACCATATTGTTTGTACGCTTGGCAAGTAAACAAGGTCGGTAATCTACTGTTACACGATAAGATTGTGGGCAGCTAGTATGTTGTTGCGTTACAGGATAGTCGTTGTTAAGTTTCTCATTGGAATTGAATTATTTACTTTAAATCATTATGATGAAGTATGTTAATGTATGAACAGTGTGTTAATACTGCTCTGTTTACATTTTGATTAAGTTAAGGATCTTTAGTAAAAGAGGGATTAAAATACGAAATCAAGGGTATTTTTAAATTTGACATCTGTTTATCCCTTTACCACCACTCTGAGCTGCCAAAGTTTGGTACATGTGTACAAAATGTAAACGGCTTTCATGACACACTAGCAGTTACCCGCGGCCTTGCACGCTGTTCCTATTGAATAATAGATATATAATACGCATATCCTTTATAATGGTATAATAAACCAATGCCAATGGAGCTGTGCAGCGGGTGCAATGGTTATCACAAGATAACCAAATCAAGGAACGTCGAGCGTGGCTGCTGCTTGGATGGGTGACCGCTGAGCGATCCTGTCCTTGAAAGCAGTCCGCCTGCCCGGGCGTTGGTGGTGGTTCAGAAGTCACCTTTAAGCCGTTGGTCCCCAGGTTAAGTGTTAGAGAGGGCTTCTTAGCCCTAACTTCGCCTGGTAAAATAAGACATCTTTACTTTACTTTTAATAAACACTCATGAAAATTATTGTCACTGGAAGATACTGCAGTCTTCTGATAAATTTCAGAAAAACCAAATGTAAGTATAAGAGCAATGTTTCTAGGCCCTGAAGTCGGAGAGTGCCAATGAAATAAAAATAAAATTCTCTGTAACATTCCACAATACTTGAATGGACAACTCCAACAATTTCAGTTAGACTTACAATATTTAAGGCCAAATTGAAGAAATACTAAGTCTTAAGTAGTAATTTTAGTACAATCAGTCATGATGTAGGAGCCTACAACAATAATTTTGAATACGAAGTAGACATGTGTAATGTAAGTATTATATAAGTGTTCTCTACTATCAGTACAAGCCACATTAAGGCGAAACCGCAAAAGGCTCATTAAATAAAGATTAACACCATTTCACTACATCACTGGCTCTTATTTTAAGTTTATCGTGTGAAGAAGCATTTCTGGTTCGGGTCAATTATATTTCACATTATATTTCTACTCAGTAAAAAATGTCTACTTCTAGCCATTGTAATCTTCTCCCGGTTTAAGTAACGTTTGTATTGTTGAGCGATAAATCTCGTACTTCGGTGACAAAGTGAGTACTTCCGGTCCTTGGAAGCTACTTCCAGTACTGTAGTAGCGTTTGCATTGTTGCTCCGATTAGGGAACTTTATATTGTTGATGTTTAAAATCTACTTCGGTGACAAAGTGACTACTTCCGGTCATTGGAAGCTACTTCCAGTACTGTAGTAGCGTTTGCATTGTTGCTCCGATTAGGGAACTTTATATTGTTGGTGTTTAAAATCTACTTCGGTGACAAAGTGACTACTTCCGGTCATTGGAAGCTACTTCCAGTACTGTAGTAGCGTTTGCATTGTTGCTCCGATAGGGAACTTTACATTGTTGGTGTTTAAAATCTACTTCAGTGACAAAGTGACTACTTCCGGTCATTGGAAGCTACTTCCAGTACTGTAGTAGCGTTTGCATTGTTGCTCCGATTAGGGAACTTTACATTGTTGGTGTTTAAAATCTACTTCAGTGACAAAGTGACTACTTCCGGTCATTGGAAGCTACTTCCAGTACTGTAGTAGCGTTTGCATTGTTGCTCCGATTAGGGAACTTTACATTGTTGGTGTTTAAAATCTACTTCGGTGACAAAGTGGTTACTTCCGGTCATTGGAAGCTACTTCCACTACTGTAGTAGCGTTTGCATTGTGCTCCGATTAGGGAACTTTACATTGTTGGTGTTTAAAATCTACTTCGGTGACAAAGTGGTTACTTCCGGTCATTGGAAGCTACTTCCACTACTGTAGTAGCGTTTGCATTGTGCTCCGATTAGGGAACTTTACATTGTTGGTGTTTAAAATCTACTTTCGATCAATACAAGCTACTTCCGGTTTAAAGTATCCCAAGTAACGGTAGTCTGTCAAGATTATAATACACATGTGTGTATAATTGTATACTTGTATAGGAGAAGTGGATGTTTAACAACAAAACTTTAGTTCTTCTAAGGGCTGCAACCCAATTTTAACTACCCCTTTGGTTGATTGATCTGCATGAAAATGATTCCTTTTTCTATTTAGGTAATTAAGGTCGTGTATTATGTCAAATGTTGTCCTTCTAAAACATTGGGAACTTGTAAAAACAAAAATATAGTTCGTCTAAGACGTTTAAAACTTAAAATGTTAAACACATGGATGATACATATGTGGTGGTAAAAATTTATAGATGTAGCAGGACCAACCTAAAGGAAGTTGAAAAATGAAATATAATTCTTCAAGGGGTTTCAACCCCTATAGAAAGTTGGATCTTACGAAAATGATTTTTCTATTTAAGTCATTAGGCATGCGTGTAGAAAATTTAAACTTTATGGCATATAATAATAATAATATATAATAATTATCATGCGTGTAGCAAATTTAAACTTTATGGGATATAATATAATAATATATAATAATTATATAATATATATGTATTTATTTTTACCACTCTTGCTATGTACACATAAGAAGCCGTATTTTATTAATTAATTTAAGCACGAACCGAGTATCAGCGTAACATTGAGAGCGAATTAATGATTTTAAAACCAACAGCCAAGAAAATACGGCAACAAATGAAGGAAGGCGGTTCACTCAAACATTTAACCAGCTGATCTTGGGTAAATTTACTTTCTCAGAGGAGCGTCTATGGCTGGAAAACATTTTAATTGTAACATTATATTATAACTGTAATATTATAACAGCGAGTTACTGTTGTATTTCAGTAACCTTAATTACAGATGTATTACTAATTATAAATCTTTGGTTATTACGGGGGTCCACAAATCCGACCCAAACCTTATATATTATTGTACAGGCTAAATTTACAGTATTCAATATACTGTATAATTGCATTCCTGCCTTGCATGGGTCTTCATATATCTATCTGATTGTATGTGTTTCTATAAAACATTTTTTCTGAATTATAAATCACCCATAAAGAAGATAATCAGCGCATATTTTAACTTTTTTTAACTTTTCTTAAAAACATATAATCTACATGCAAAAAAAAAAAAAAAAAAAAAAAAAAAAAACTGGATGCAAATGGAAGCTTTTTGAAAATGTCCATTAGTTAAAAAAACTGCTTATACGGAAATAGTAATAATCGTAAACCTAGCTTTTTTTCACACATACGTTATTTTCGTATTTGGCTTTATGAAATATAAAGATATTTTGCATTTATTTTAGTTTTAAACTGGTTTTTTCAAAATTTGTATTATTGTTTTGTTAGTTTTATAAATACCATTAATATTTATATACATTTACCATAATTTTGATATATATATATATATATATATATATATATATATATACAGGGTGATTCATGAAGTTCTCCCCCCACTTCTACAGCACATTTTTAATAGTAAAAATAATGAAAAAATTTTATATAAACATAGGTCCGAAAACGCTTCGTTAGCGAGTTACAGCTAGCGAAAGATTTCGCCTGAATTCCTGGGTAAAGAGTAAAATAAAGCCATACTGAACTCTTGGAAAGGTTAATTAAGTAAGAAAATATCGTGGATTCTTATGTATTTTTTTACCTGATAAAGCTAATAAAATAGGTTTTCAGAACTGTACCCTGTAGTAGATTTTGAGGGATTCAGGGTTAAATGCAAAAAATTGGGGTACGAAACAATGTTTTTTGAAGTTTGATGTACAATAACTTTGTTTAAATTGGTAATAAATGCATAAAATCAACAAACATTAATTGTAGAGAATTTAAATTCTGAGAAAATTTATATAATCAAAGTCTAAAATAAAACAGAAATAAGTACCCAAAAAAACCGATTTTATTCAGTATAATACATTACTAGTTTTAAGCAAAATTAATCAGGTTGGGCCAACCGTACGCAGCACCTTTTTATAATAGATGTTTCGAAAATGAGGCCATCATTATCAATACATTTTGCAGCACGTTTGTGTATTGCTTTTGTTGCGTTTCTTAATTTTTCAGGACTTCCCTGTATCTGCACAGCCGAATCCATAATACGGGCAATTAATTCATCACGAGAATTCACTTTTGTCTTGTATACAATGTCTTTCATCCATCCCCAGATGCAATAATCCAATGGAGATAGATCTGGTGATCTTGGTGGCCAAGGGTGAGGCTCTCCACGACCAATCCAGTGTCCAGGAAATTGATGATATTAAGTAAGCAGAAACGGCACGTGAAAAGTGGGGAGGTGCTCCGTCATGCTGGAAGTACAAATTTTTTCTGAGATGTAAAGGAACATTCTCTAACAGCTGCGGCAACTCTTCTTGAAGGAAATGCAAATAGAACTCAGCATTTAGGCGTCCAGGTAATATGAAAGGTCCAATCAGCCGATTGTGCAAAAGGCCACACCAGACATTGACGTCTAAATCGGTGTTGAAAGTTCTGTTCCACTACCTCATGTGGATTTTCTTCTTCTGCCCATGAGTGTTCATTGTGCAAGTTATTGACACCATCCCGAGTGAATTGTGCCTCATCCGTAAACAAAATACGCTTGTAGAGTTGATTATTAATATTCAAAAAGTTGCAAAACTCCAAGCGAAGCGGACCATTCCCTAGCTGTAGATGTTGAACCTTTTGTTTATGAAACGTGATAAAATTTGTTTCAATTAAGTGACCTCCACACCGATGACTGCGAAACTCCTATCCGCCTAGAAATACGTCGTGTACTTACACCTGGACTGCGATGAACAGCATTAATAACAATATCATCAATCAAGTTGGACAGCTCGTTCATAATTGGTTTCTAGTACTTGGTAGTGATCCTGTTTCCCGAAGAGTACGAAAAGTTCCTGAAATTGTTTTGGTATCTGGAATCCTCCTATTAGGGTAACGTAATTCATATTCTTCTACAGCAGCTCTAGCATTACCATTACAGTAACCCAAAATAAAAACCATATCAGCGTATTCCTCTGATGTAAATAAGTAAGCATTTTTTTCGCTGAATAAACAATCGAATTATAACTCACAGAAAAATTGCATTTAATAACACGATTCACAGAACCCGATCTCCTGCTGTAGCTTGCAAAACACCACTAATACACAGTTCTAACGTAACAGTACAGAATACCATTGTTGATCAGCTGTTATTCGTGCGTTACCAACTTAGAAATTAATAAAACAAAAAACTACATTTCTATGATTAGTAAACAATAATGGGAAAATTTTTGCTTCATTATTTTCGAACATTTGATGTAAATATTTATTAAAAAAAATACAACGTAATAAATCATGATATTTTTTATTTACAAACAAATTATTTTAAAACAGTTAATCTTGTTTTCCTCAATTTATCTCATCATTAAGGAACAAACATTTTGTTTTTGTTTTATTTTTAACTAAATACCGTACGGTATTTCTTTACAGCTAGTAATGTAATTATACTGAATAAAATCGATTTTTTGGTACTTATTTCTGTTTTATTTTTAGACTTTGATTATATCAATTTTCTCAGAATTAAATTCTCTACAATTAATGTTTGTTGATTTTATGTATTTATTACCAATTTAACAAAGTTATTGTACATCAAACTTAAAAAAACATTGTTTCGTGCCCCAATTTTTTGCGTTTAAAAACCCTGAATCGCTCAAAAACTACTACAGGTACAGTTCTGAAGCCTATTTTATTAGCTTTATCAGGTAAAAATAAATAAGAATCCACGATAATTTTTTACTTAATTAACCTTTCCAAAAGTTCAGTATGGCTTTATAATTTACTCTTTACCCAGGAATTCAGGCGAAATCTTTCGCTAGCTGTAACTCGCTAACGAAGCGTTTTCGGACCTAATGTTTATATAACATTTTTTTCATTATTTTTTACTAGTACAATGTGCTGAAGAAGTGGGGGGAGAACTTCATGAATCACCCTGTATATATATATATATATATAATATATATATATATATATATATATAATATATATATATATATATATATATGTGTGTTACCTTGTTAAATTGAATTCTAGTAATACACATGAGGATGACTGATAGAGATGGAGGCCTAACTCGCCTTGGCAATAAAATGGTTAAAATTTCGTACATTGTTTAATTTGTTGTATCACAAATAATTGAATAAAGAACTAATTGAATTTTTTTCAATTCATGTAATTATATAAATATGAAAATTTTTGAAATCAAATTAATAGAGCTAATTTCTATTTTACCAATGTAATAAAATATGGTGTTTTAAAACCATGTTTTTTTTAAACTTTTTTAAATGGGTTATTCTTTTAATATTGCAATTACATAGGCAAGGCATATGGTAATCAGGCGTTAATAGAATTATAATACCCTACGGTAATCAGTGATTTTCACTAACCTAGATGAAACAAAGCTAGAGTACACTAAAACTATGCTTGAGACAATGACAAACTATTATTCATTAGTTCTAAGAAGAACGAAAAATAAATTTAATACTACATTTCAGTAAGATATCAAACATCTGTCATAAACTGCTTTTGAGATACACAGCTCAGATTTAAAACACAAATGCGCGTGAGATGAGATGAGAGATAAAAAGACGGATTGTCTGTGATACAAGTCAGATGTAAACGATACAAATGGTTCTGAATCAGTGAGACGAGAGTGCGAGAGTGCGTGTATCATTCTGCGTGAGTTTGACTGAATTTCTCTTTGTCATGTTACACAGTATAATCGTAATGTTCAGCCTGGCGAAGTACGTTCATTGTGAAGGAAACAGGGATTTCCGGACATTTGTCATCATTCAGTGAAACAATAAATCAGTAACACTACGTTTCGAAATCTGCAATCTGATCTCTTCCTCAGGTAAATAACTAACCTAATAGAGACACAATAAAGACCCCACTGTTTTACTATGGAGGTCAGGTTATCTAGATTCCCAAAACAGTGTTCTAGTTTATTCATTAGTTTATTAGTTGGCTGAGCGTTAGTGAAGCCTACCTCTCCAATTTTCCTTTTATGTCCGTCTGTCTATACGATACTTTGAAATTGACGCATTGACTTGAAATTTTACATGACCAACATCGAGTTCGATGGTGGTGCATGACGGGTTGTTACTATAAATAAAACAATTAACTATCCTTTTGGGACAATATTCCTTGAAGAACACAATAAACGGCTAATAAATGGAACTTAAGAAATAGAAGTTGAACTTAATAGAAATTTCGAAAAATTCTCGTTTGGAACAGTTCATTCTAGAAGGTCAATGTTGAGTTTGAATTATTGATGAACTGCAGATTAGTATGATACTAAATTTCGTTTAACATATCCTATCTAAGAAAATCATCATCAAAATCTCCCCCCCAAAGGCAGATTTCATAATTAACCTTAAAATGTCAGGAATGTTCCAGAAGTACCTCAAATAACGTTCTGGAAAATCATGCCTTTTTGAGATTAAACGTGACGAGGTTAAATTAGTCCATAATGGACACGCATTTTCTAGCTATAGAGTGACGAATTGCCCTTATACACATGTGATATATGCCATAAACTCGATATGGTACATACAAGAGATGTGACAAAGACCGCATTGACAAAGAAGAGCATTCTCAAAATAGTTTTGCTTGGGTTTGGGATAGTTTTTCAGTTGAAAACTTAATTGAGGAAAATATAAATATGTATGTATGGCATCCCCTAAATAATGTGTTATTAAAAACAATATATTTTTACTTTATAAGGAAACGCTCTATTTTAATATTATGTATGACCAAAAAGCAATGTCTTAAAAAAATTGGTTCGCAATCGCACGTTGAGTGTACAAATATTGGCCTTGACGAATTGGCAGATTTATTTTGAATGGAATTTTACTTATGGAATTAAAACAAAATAGTAGTCAGATACCTTGAAAATATCTGAATTTGATGAGATTTAACATACAAATTTCCTTCAAAAAACTACACACTCTTCTTTGAAATTAGAAATATGTTTGAAAGTCTTTAAAACCTCAGTAAACTACCATTGTATGTATGTTTGTATGGTTGCTTAGTAACAATTTTACTAAATGTATACAAACATTGAGATAGTAAGATACTTCATAAACGTATCCTTGTCGAACGTATTTAAAAATTATTAAAATCTGTTATCGTTTTACATTATTTGCATAGATACAATAAAAAACATGAATCGACATCTAGACATTGACCTTCTTGAATTCTCTGATGGAAATGGTGAAATTCTCGGAATCCAATTTCTACCAAGTAGGGGGAAGAAGATTCTCCCATATATTAGTAGTTTATTTTGTTGTTAAAAGAATATTGTTTTCCAAAAAGGATAGTGGAAACGTCAGATAAATAAGGTTTATATTATGTGTTTACAAACATCTACAGGGTTAATTGTGTGGCCACGAGCAAGGAAGAAACTGTCAAAACAAAGTTTTTAAAGTTTATATTGTTTTATTTTCAGTGATTCATAATTAATTTATCTACAGCGTAAAATATCAAGAGTACTTTATCTACAACTAACTCTTGATCGTTCAATCAAACATGTTTAATTTACATTTTTATTAATTAAAAATCAAATTTCATAAAATCCTAATATTATACAAGTTTTTATGGCCTATGTAATAATCTATATTATTAAAATTTGTGGATTGGTGCTTTTGTATTTGTATTATAGGGGAAAGAATTCAAAAATATTAATTAAAACAACATACACATACTTGTATATAGCAACTTTACACCAACCTTTAATTTTAATAAATAAATTGCACGTTTAGGTTTATATTTTGATTCACCATCCACGTACAAATAAACGATCGTTTTTGTTAATAACGATACTCTGATTGTTAGATTGAAGTAACTACCTTATTTTGCTACTTACTTAAACATACACACGTATCAGCGTATAAAATAAGCATTTGATCTTTGCATGGACAGAAATAAACTAAGAACTTCCTTATAATATAGCACTATCAGAAAATAGTTCTTTCTTCTAACGAAGGTTTTTAAGTATGTCTTAGTAATTAGCGTATTATAACAGGCCGCACCAAAATAGCCGCCATAATTTATTGGCTGAGCGTTAGCGAAGCCTATAATTGTGAGACATAAAAAAATTGCTTTTTTATATGAGTCTGTCGGCAAGATATGTTGCATGTTGATTAATAGGCTACATCGAGCTTTTCTCAGCTTTAGCGAACATGTTACATTGTTGTTGGGTCTTATGGGTTAACCATGATATTAACGAGAACACAGGAGAACACATAAATCTGTAAACAGCTGAGTATAATCACATGACATTTGAACATGTGATGTAGTAGCACATGCATCTGTACACTTGTAATGCTGCATACGACCTCAGCGATATCTGCCACGTGACACGTGGTCTATCGTACTCCTGCGTTGCATTAAGATTGAATTGAATTAAATTCGAGGAATAACTAAAGTAATTCTTTGTAAAAAAACTAAAGTGAAAACATTTTATTATGACGTTCGATCTTACGCACATGGATTAGGCAGAGTAGTTGGTTGTTCAAGTCCAGGGAGAGAACGTGTTTAAAACTGATTGTAGTGTGACGAGTCTCTAGAACGAATAATACTTTTTTTAAAACGGCAAGACTTCTTCTGTTCTGAAAAAGATTTGCCGGAAGTTTGTAAATACGTATAAAGTCAGCTAAAATGAAGTGGTTTAACAGAGTAAGGTGGAAATTACTAAAACTCACTCTTTCCAGGTTCAGGAATCTTCCAGACCATTTACAAGAGAAATTGCTCTGAACAGACTTGCTTTAACTTTTGGTTTTATATGCTCAGCTACTTATAATTACCAGAACTCTTTTATTGCAAAATCAATGTTCTTTCTCGGTATTGAGCACTTGGAGATATTCAGACCATTATAGTCCAGTATTATAACACCCGCATAAATCCCGTAAAAGAATATTTATCATTGTATAGCATATAACAGTACATAAAATCGCTGAAATTCTCCTTCTTTTTCAGAGAAATCTACCCAAATAATGGTCAACTAGAAATACATCGGAACTTGTGCGGTATTAGGAGTTCGGACATTTGCCATTGTCGTATGTTACAAAATGTACAACAATACGATTTAAGGATTGCAATATACCCCCTTCGTCACGTGTGAAGAAGACTATAATAAATAATCATGAACTTAAAATGTAAAACGTGTGGTAATGGATTCCCACTAAAAAAAGTAAAGTAAAGGTTCATAACCGACAACTGCTTGAAGTCCAGACAGAGAAAATGAATTCACATGGTACACAAGCACAGCCGTTACTTATATGTTATACATTTTGTAACATATAACGATGGCAAATGTCCAAAATCCTAATGTCTTTTTCAAACCTTCAATCGACAACAACTAGTATTTGTGCGATATGCCTTCTCTTAACTCTATAACAGACAATACCAAAAAAGAAGTGTTTGATTAAAAGCCACTACTGATTTTAAAGGATTGATTTTTTACCATCTCAGAGTAGGTTTGATCGTGAATTGATGTGTTAATTAACTAGTTACCACCAATGTTAACAAAAAAAAATATAAATACTATAAAAAATCTATAGGTGGATATTATTTAATTCATAAATAAAAAAAGAAATTTAAGTAATTTGAGCTTTGGTAAGTACTTTAAACATCGAACTTTTGCAGTATTTAGAATTTAATTTCAATATTCTTCGTAGAAATTAAATTTAATCACGTGTTCCTTAAAAACCTTTTTGTCTCTCTTCTCTCATCGTAATTTCCGTGATATAGAAATATTGTTAATATAGATAAATACAAAGAATAAATACTGGATCGCATAACGTTACTAACTTGATAAGAGAGCAAATTTAAAGTGTATTTTTTGCAAAAATTTTGAACATTTGATTGGCAACTTAATAATAAAACATAGAATGTAATGCTTATAATATAGATCAATACAAATAATAAATATTAGTGCCTTATTACATAAAAGTTAATCTCATCGAGGTGTTTAAACACTGCACTTTCCAAAACCAGGTTTTAACTTAGAGCAAATCCAAGAGATCCTTGAAAATCGAGAAGAGAAGTTATTGAAGCCTTCAAGCTTCAGTAACTTGTGTTCTTCAAAACAAAAAATTGTAAATAGTCCACACTGCAAAATTTTTAACCTTAAATACAAATCCGATCACAGGGAAAAAATAAGACTATTTTTATTTACGAGTTAAGGAGCCTTTATGAAACAGCTCATGGTATTGGATACGAATTGGGGGGGGGGGGGGGTGGGGGGGGGGGGGGGTGGGGGGGGGGGGGGGTGGGGGGGGGGGGGGGTGGGGGGGGGGGGGGGTGGGGGGGGGGGGGGGTGGGTAATTTATTTATTATAAATCCATTCATAGTGAATCTTTCCTAAAATACCAAATTGGGGTAGTATTATTCAAACTTTCAAATACAACCTTTTGATAAATTGTAGATTGGACCTGAGTTATTACCATCCCAATTATTTGCTATATATTGATTTGTTTACATTTTCAATTTTTTAAATGGTCCCAAGAGTAATTAGAACATGTTTAAATGTTATGGACGGTTTAAAATACGTTCTTTTGAAATTATTTAGTTTATATAACTGAAAACATCAATCTCACTCATACATTCTAAGACAACATAAGGGTAATTGTTTATGGTTTAATTTTAGGCTGTGAAAGGTTAAAAATATTATGCAAGTGGAGGATACCTTTATATTGTTTAACTGATCCTGTCTATGAATGAAACATGCAATCATAACTTCTTACACAATTAGTTATTATTGATAGTAGAACTGTCCTCATTTGCACTCGAAAAAATAACACCGCTTATAATTCTTCTGCTATATCTAGAAAAGTGTATTAATGTAATGCTGAAGTTGTATGTAATTTTTAAATAGAATTGGATTTTATATGTATATACAGGGTGTCCAGAAAGAGTCATAAACTTCTCGGGACTGGCAGTACTCATGATTGTAAAATAAAAATGTCATTAACATATGTAAAAAATGTGTCATGTAGTTGCTAGCCATTTTGTATAAATAAATTTAGTAACTACTAAAACTAAAGATATCATCGATTTAAAATAAGGTTATAACAAATAAGAATTACAGAAATATAATTGGTATTTGCTTTAATATTAAGAAATCTGTTTAAATTTTTGAAGTAAAAAAACGAACAGTGTAGTTATAAAAGCTTTTTCAAGGGTACCAACGATTTTGAGATTTGTATTAAATCAAACGGTACTTTTTCCAACGGATTCCGTTAACGCATAAGCGAGCACGACCACTTTAAAGGTACGCTGTACAAGCCGGGAGCAACATACATTATTGCCATTTGAGAGGCATCAGCAGGTTTGACATGTTTTTGCTCTCGGTTTAAAGTTTCGCCTTTTAAAGTGGAAAATTGGTGCCATTTTGAAATGAAAAATGTCCCGAAATACAGTTAGTCTTTCACCCTGTATTTACATAAAATGGTTTACTTTTTAAATATTTTTAACATATATTAATATTCCCTGATTACTAAAAATTATTGAAAAACACTGTAAAATATACAATTTATTATGTAAAGTTGCACTTCTGGAGGAGACAAAACTCTGCAACAACAGAACTGTTAATCTCGATCTCAAAGTTAACAGGAACGGAAAGTTATGTCTTACGTTTTTAGAAATCACCAAGGACACTTCTTCTTTTAGGAATAAAATATTATTTTGTTTCTTTAGCCAATTGAATTAATTACTTTGACAGGTTTGAAAACAGGTATTCAATAATTTCAATAAGCTTACAAAATTTCTGTAAAAAATGTTTAATAATTGTTACGTGTGTTACTTTTTATCATATATCTTAAATACTTGCCATTTTGGCAAGTCTTACTTATTTAGACTGACACTTTATGTTATAGATTAATATAAAAATTTCACGATTTTCTTGAATAAAAAGATATTATTTATAAGGTGATGAATTTTCAATGATCTAGTTCGCAAGAAGGTGTACGGAAATATTAAATAGTGCGGAGTTATTTAAATATATTCCAGACCGGGGGTGGAGAGGTTATGAATTTAACATCACACGTCTGCTGGGTTCACATTATCGGGAAAACGGTAGGGATGAGATTATTTCTCCCTAAACCTTACAGAAGCTTTTAGAACTGGGACTGATTTAAGAGCCGGCTGTAATAAGATGATCTTGAGCTTTTCTCTAAGGACAACGTTAGACCTCATGCAGCTTTACGCGCTTATTTTTGATCTTAGCGTCAGGAAAGGTGGCTCATTGTATAGATATAATTAATAAGTATCTGAATGAGTCTAGATTTTATAAGGAAATGTATACTTTTTAATTTTTAAACCGATGAAGGACGACAAAGTTAGCCGTTTATAAAAGTGTAATGAATGTAAAAAGTCGTTTGACAGGTATTTGATCATACCTGAACACGTATGTGATAGAAACGGTCGAATACATCATAACTGAAGCGTAAAAATTAAGTGCTCTGACGTGTACTTTTAACAGCTCACTCGCCAGTTTAGAGATCCGGGTTCGAGTAAACTAAAATCTGGCTATTACAGTTTATACATATTTAAGCACACAAAATACGATCCTCAACGTAAATTATCACACTGTATAGAGAAACTAGCAGTGTAAAAAACAAAGATGGTATTCAACGTAGTTTAATTTAGTTGGTTATATCTTTTTATTCTTAACTTATTTTTATCTGCTTGTCAATATCATCAGGAATTCTTAACAGACAGATTATCTTGGTGCTTGTTTAGGTTCTTTACATATCCATAGGATATATCTTGATGTAATTGAAATACCACATAACGTAGCTATGGTTGGAAGGATTGATTCAATGCGAATAGTAAGTATTTCACGATATCACCTACCGCTTAGTGCAGCGTCTGAAATCTGACACAAGTGCAGATTGACTCCTGAAATCTGGAGTTCACGTCCGTCTGAAGGGATGGGAAACGTTGGTGACGACGAGGTTCAAAACAAACTCTTTTGAATCGTTTCGACCATCAGAGACACCTGGGCCAAAAGGAGATCTAGCTACCCATCAGCTATCCAGGGTAAGCAAGATGAAGAGGTAATCTCATTATCTCATCGGGTGCACAATTTAAGGCTACAGGGAAGATGAAATAACGCTTAGCCCAAAATTTTAAGTAATCGGGTTAGTAATAAACTTATTCTATATGATTTTTGGTCTAAAGTTATTTATATTATCAACGGGAAACACTAAATATACCAAATGAATCAATAAACAACCCTAGCATTTCGATCCCATCGAAACTTCAGCGACTACGGAAAATTATTACGTAGATTTTATTTTAAGTTTTTCGGCTGGAAAGAAATGTCGTTTTCGTGCTGTTATGCACGCTCTCTAAATACCAAGGATGGTAAGGATTTCTCCGAATGTGTATCATAAAGAACCTCACTGAAATTCTTTAACCTTGTTGTCCGGTTACTATGCATTCTACACACAATGGGCCAGTCTGTAGCCGTTGAATCCTACATACCCTTTTTATAATAACCTCTTTTAAAATATTTACAAAAGCAATAATAAAAGTCAATTAATGGATAACCTGAATAATTTGAAATATACCTTTAAGTACAACATTTAATTTTACAAAGGATCAGAACTAAACGGTAAATAAAACTAAACCGATAATATGATGATAAGTAGATAAAAGAGTATGATCTGGAGGATATAAATAGAGCGATAGAGATTGATGGATGTTCGTTCACGATACTTTCTTTGAGCAAATAAATTCAGTACTTATATCAGTGGGCACAATTATATTGTATAATGGAACAAATGTCAAAATCAAGACTAATTTTAACGGACCAATCTTTTTATTTTATACTTTTTATAACAAATAAAGGTGGGAAATTTCCGAAAACCTACTATCCTTTCAAATTATCCTTAGTGGAGGACAAAACTAATCACGAAGGTTTTAAGGTTTACACATAGTTTTTAGATCATAACAAAATTTTAGTAACAGTTTTCTATTGATACCCCCTAAAAATAAAATAAAATATATATTTGAAATAATTAAAAATTGAGTAATGGAATTGAGCCTTTGAAATGCTACTTAACATTTCAGAGGCGCGAGAAACTAAATGGGTCAGGGTTGTAGATATCAGCCCCGTTTCTATCATGCCTTCCCCTCCTATTTCCATCCCTTCAGCCGCTTGCTTCCATTTATGTTTCTGGCAATGTCCCAACAAAATCTGCGATTAAAAACGTATTTAAGTTTTTATTCAATAACCGCTTTATTTTGCGTTCTCATTTATCTGAAAGACTCGTTGAAAAATATTCTATTTTATAAATGCTCAGTTTAAGATAAATGTTAATTTCAATGTTAGAGATGTAGCGTCGAAAAGTGTTTTATAAATATAAATAACATAATATGAATAAACCTTAAAAATTTTTAAACTCTTATTTTTGTTACGATGTACATTTTGAAATCAGTGATTTCATATTTAGGTACAAAATAAGGTTAAGTTAATTATAAAAAATAAATAATTAAAACCAATTTGTCATGTGTTTTTTTACATACCTTGGTGGCTAAATTTGCTGTATTTAATTTTATGTGAGATCAATGTATATTGTTTAAAAGTATATCGAATAATAAATTTTTTGTTAGAAAATCTTTGTCATTTAATAATATATTATGATTAATTTTTGGCACTTTTGTAAATTTCAATATGTTCTAAAGTAGATAATAAGCGACTTTTTTTGCTTGTGTGTATAATTTCAAGATTGTTTTCGATGTTAGTATGTATGGCCGGTGTTATTTAAATGGTCTGCATATTTTGAATTTGATGATGTTTTCAATGCCTTTATGTGTTCATTAAATCTAATTTTGAAGGATCGGCCGGTTTGTCCAATATAGTGGATTGACAATCGTTTGCAATTTAATTTGTATACTTCACTATTGTTTGAATTTTGAATTTTGATTTTGGTTTGTTGAATTGCTTTTGTTTTTAATTAAAAGTCCAAGGTTGTTCGATGTTTTGAATGCCAATTGATATCCCTTGTTTATAAAATGATTTGTTAACTTTGTGGCAATGTTAATTTCAATCTGAGTTTCAAAAAAAATGTAGAGAAAAACTATGTTTGTAACCTAAGTGCATTATTTGATGACAAATGTATGTCAGGTTATGGTTTGAATAGGTAAGCTTAGGCTTAGGTTAGGTTAGGCAACCAAACGAAATGGGTGTTTTATTTGTTTACTAATATAATAGTATTTGCAAGTAAAATTAAAATTTTATATTCATAAAAGCGTTTCAGTTTCGATTGCAAACTCGTTCGCTTGTTCACATTTTGGCTTTGATGGTTCAATCGTCTTAAATTATTCCACAACATCGATACAATAATAATAATAATAAAAGCTTTTCGGAAAGCTGCGAAGTATTATAAGTAAAACTCGTGACAGTGCGATAAAATCAAACACAACAAAGAAACAATATATTCTAGTACTCTTGTCTTTTGGCTCGTTTCCAAGGGTACTTGTGCCTTCTGTAGTTTACTCTATTATGTTTTTATAAACTATAAAAAACAGCCAAAAGAAAAAGATACATAAAACAGTTTAGTATACTCTCTTGAGAAGATATATATCTTAATTTTACTCGTATATACGTAAACAGTTTCTTTTTTATATTACAAATAAACGTTTAATTCTCTACACAAAAGACTGACAGAGTTTTTAGTTCGGCAAGAAGTTTTTAAATATTTTTTCCGATATATTCAAAATATTGTATAGATTTTGATAACTTTGGATTTCGAGAAATATTGTGACAACAATTATATTTATTTGTATTTCGGTTTTTATACAGTTTTTATGCCTTTAAATTTAAAGAATAATAGGAAAAATTGTATTTTTTTTAATTTTTGTACAATACAAAATGGGTATATCCTGCTATTCTTTAAAATCTGTAATATTGTTAATAAAGTGACCGGCAGTAGTGTACAGATCAACGTTACCTTAATGATTAAGACGTAAATAAAATAAAACATAATATGCTGTATGATTTCCGACATTTTGGTTTAGTGTGTGGGAACAGTGTTAGAGAAACTCAATGCATTTTTAAATCTGTCTAGTTTTAATGGTAAACTTGAACAACATATAATTATTATTTCTTTAAAAGATTTTTACTAAACAGTTTGGAAACACAGAGATAAGAAACTCAAGGCTTTATGAAGAAAGTTAACACACCACCCGTGGTATGTTTCTCCTAGTAAGTTAAAGTCGTTAGAATAAATGTACCCTAACGTGTTGACTGGCCCTTGGCATCCTGTGTTTTTGACCAAAGGGGAAATACGATTTCAAATCTTATTTCTCAAAATTATTTTTCTTTTATTAAGTTGTCATTATCTTTAAAATGAGGTGTTCACATGATTGGGATACTCATAAAAATAGGGACTTTTAGCGTCAAGTAAGAGATTTTTACTAATGACTCCATGGTGTGTGTGACACGCCATTTAATATTTTACAGAAGAATAATGATGAAAACTGGAGGTTGATTTCCCTCCGCGAACACAGTGTCCAATGGTTAGAAATGTATGTTTGATCAAAAAACGATGCTCATTTTGATTGAGTTGTCAGAATTTGATTTTCTTGGTACCATTAGTACTCTTTTAACGGGATACTTCCAACACTTAGTTTGGTGCTGAGGGATAAATTTTATGTCTATAAAAAATTTTATCATGTTATCTTATTAAGTATGCCATAGGAAATTTGAAAATAATTCTTAATCGTTCAGTAGTCAAAGCGCTGTGTGTTTTTTATACATCCAGTATAATTTATCCTTTCGAATTGGTTGGTCAATTTATAAATCTAAAAAAGAACAAATTGTTACTCTTGATAATGGAATACTGTGTTTAAATCTTCCATATTAACGCAAATGTTTTCAAAATGTTGCAAATTGTTAAAGCACAAACCGATATTAGCAACAAATCAAATACTTGGTTTTTGTGTCACACTGTGTCAACGATTTGTGTTTTTTATAAAGTACTCTTTTTAATAACCATATAATTGATACAATGTTGAAATAAATATATTTTGGAATATGTGATGATGTGCAATGCTACATTGGGGTTTTCATACCGAGAGTCTCCATTATCTTCAAAATTAAACATTCTTTATTGTGTTGATTGACAATGTTTAGTCAATTGTATTACACAATTCATTTATAATCAAACATGAAAATAATTTTATAGGTGTTGTACTAAATGTAAAATAAACAAAAGGATATTTGAATTACTGTTGTTATTTACATTAAATCTACGACGTGTCGAGAAAAACCTTATCAACAGAATAGCAAGCTCTGTTAATCAAGGAAATGTTTAAGCATACTTTAAAAACTTGTATGAATTTTATTTCTAGCGAAGGTAACTCGGTTAATAGTGTCCCATATTTTAGGGATAGCGCGGTTGCAAGCTGTAATCTGTGGGAGTCTGTGTAATCCCAGGGCTCTGGTTGCTGTACATGTACAAGTCTGTGACGATATGGATAGAAACAAACATAAATATATAGTTTATTATAAAACTATAATGCGCAGTGTGTAGTGGGTACGGGCGGTTATCGCAAGGTTAAACCAGATCAAGCAACGCCGAGCGTGGCTGCTGCTTGGACAGGTGACCGCTGAGCCGATCCGTGGGGGTTCACAGCACCTAATCTAATAGCACCTAATCTCACAGCACCTAAAATTTAACCGTCTAATAGCACCGATTCTCATAGGCACCTAATATTATAGTAACCTAATCTCACAGCACCTAAGGAAATGCCCGAGAGTCGCACGGCACCTAAAAGATCGTGCTGGAGTTTTATAGCACCTAATATCAACACCACCTAAAAGGGAGTGGTGGGGATCGCCGGAGGGGTAGGCCGCCACCACTATCCGTGGCCCAGTGGGCGACCGTCCGTTGAGTCGCGTGGTTAGGGGAGAGCTCTGAGTTGGTTATTGACACGTGCTGTGCGGGTTGCATAAACGCGCTCGCCGGAAGAATTGAAGCCGGTGGACGTTTCGTTTAGGAATTTATATTATGACATATTATGTTATTTTTACCGGATCCCGGCGACCTCTCTCACACACACTAAACATCTCACTTAAAACGTCTACCACATTAAAATATACCCCTTTATTACATCTGAACAACGTTTTGACGGCTTAGGTAGTATTAATCTATATATAGCGGAAATTGAGATATTTTAGATATTGTTTATTGATTGTGATAATCAAAAATATGAAGAAAAACACAGTTTTTCTTTTAAATTTAAGCTTTCTCCAATTTAACTCCTCCTAATTCAAAAATAATTACAGTTAAAAATATAATATATAATTTGTTTGTATGTCTCTTAAAGAACGACATACTGATAATTCAGAGTTCTAAGTTAATAATTAAAGGCGTAACAAGTTTTTTGGGAAACTCATTAGACTTGTATTTATTTTATAAATCACGCAAATGCCTTATTACTAATAGTCTTTACTTATGAGTGAGGGTTGCAGAACAAGCGAGGTACACAGTAACTGTGCCGGAACCTTACTACATTATGGCTTAATGAAACACACATACCAACTTGCCCCGTATGCCAAAATCACAAGATAAAATATCGACAGTTTTATTTTTCACACAAACCACAACAGGGAAAATGTTTAAAATTAGGCTTGTATGATTCTGGTAAATATATATTAATCTAAGGAAAGGCGATTAAATTATCCATTTACCCAAAACAAATATTTAATTAAACTTATATTTGTAAATTCACTAACAGATAATTTGAGGGAAATTAATATTCCTCAAAGCGAAGCGGCCGCCGAATACCTTCCATAATCCTATCACCATCGTCTTTGTTATCGGTGTTATATTTTTCACTGTTTTACCTCATGTTCACTGACACAGTCTTCCGACGAATTTCTGTCCCTCAGTCAAAATATTAGTAGTCTCTCTACAGCCTCCCCCAGCAATCATTCATTGGTTCAAGCGTTATCAATAACTATTTTTTTATTCTCTACAACTTTCATCCAACAATCAGGCGTAGTCTTTTCCAAAGCTTCTTTACAAATTTTGTGATATAATTAATAGTGAGCGACTTATTATTTTTGCGATATGTAAATTAATTTAAGCCCATATTAGTTCAATCGCGTGGAGCTTGACTGTCACTAGAAGTTCAATTTTTTCATGTCTGAACTAAAGTGGACTCCTTTTCTAGTAAACCATCCTGTAATTTCTGCCTTATATCTTTTGCTCATAGGTGCTTTAAATATTTATTTTGAATTATAACAGTGTATTAATACATAGCAATAACTACATCTTTCATTAATATAATCCACCCATAGGGGTAGAAATGGACTTGGAATTCTTAGAAGACCTTCCTTATGTCCTATGTACATAAAATGTGGCACACACATGCCTCATAACTTTCACAGAAAAATCACATAGCGTCTATATGAAGATTAACTACCATAGCGAATTAAATATATAAAATTGCCAAATCCCTAGAAAAAAGTATACTTATTATTTTTCATCTTCCCGCTATCCGAAAAAAGTTTAAAATTTCACGCACGCACGCACGCACGCACGCACGCACGCACACACACACACACACACACACACACACACACACACACACACACAACACACACACAACACACACACACACTTCTCGTCATATTAAATTGGTTATACATACGTATGTTAAAGAAGATAAACCTAGATTACTCGTTTTCATGGAAGTAGTACCCGCTATAAAAAACTACGTTTTGCTTTGTAAACTTCCCTTCCTTACTTCCTTGTAAACTTCCTTTGTAAACTGGGGGAGCCCATTGTCTTGATTAATGTTTTTTTAGTTTGCCTAGATCAGGTTATTTCATGCAACATCTTTATTTTTCTTTCTCGGATCGTAATGGGCTTATTTTAAATATTCAAAAGAATACTTTGTCTGAAACATCTAAAACCTTGCTAAATCCAAAAGTACAAGTGAAACATTTTATTTTAATTTTTCCAGAATCCTCTATTGATGATCTGACAAAACCATTTGTTTTTCACATGATTGGAATGTCGTCGTACTTAGTAATGGAAGAGTATTCTCTACCCAAAAACTCGTTCATGCATATTTTCTCCATTTCAGTTCATAAATAAACATTTTTACTCTACAGTTAAAAAACAACGTTCCACAGTTAAGTGAGACTAAAGATCGAAATCAAAATTATTAGTATAGTGGGGAACTGGACCAAATGAAAGAAATTTTTGTTTTTGGAGAAATCGACAAAACTTTCTACTAGTGGACAGGCTTCGTGTTAACTATTTTAAATCTCTTAGAAATGTTATAAAAAGTCCGTAGAAGATGCGAACTCACAATGTCGCAAAAATATAAAATAGCAGTAACCAATATAAGGCCTGGGGAGAGGTTTTTAACGCCAATATAAGGCGTTTTCGGTGGCAGATAAACGAAAATACAAACATTTAGCATCTCAATCCGACATTTATCAATAAATATCACTCTAGGTAACTTAAAACCATTTGTTTTTATCAATTCGGTTAACACCAAATAAAGGGTAGTATCAAAAAAGCCTCATGTTAATAGAATGAACTTAATAAGAAATTACCATATTTTTGAAAGAAAAAACATTTTATCTTTGTAGAAGTCTCAATTGAATGAGGTCATTAAAGCTGCCAAAAGAGTTAAAAACTCAGAAAGCAAAGACATTTATAACAAATCTAACAATATATTTTAAAGAATTTACCATACGTTTTTGAACCCATTAACTATATGTATATCTGCCCGATTTCTTAAGAAAGGGTCTAGGAGTTTCCCTGAGAGCTATTGCCCAGTATAAATTTTACCTGTCCTGTAATAATAGAAAACTGTTTTACATGATGAACCTTTTGCGGTATCTGGAAAATAATATTCAATCTAAATTTATTACAATAGAAGAGGTAAAATACACCATTGATGCAATTTATTCACTAATTAAGGAAGGTCCTAAACACTTTTGAGATTAAAGCCTTTGCTCAGGTAACATATTTTGACTTGAGCAGGGCCTTAAAAACTTAACTATTACGGTATTAATGGGAATCCGGCTTTTAAAGAGTTCTTTTCTTTAAAGACTATTTTATCTAACCGCAGGCGAAAAAGTTTGTTTCTATTAATGGAAATCGATCCAACAATTTGGTGATCGGGATTGTTGTACCTAAGGGTCAGTCCTGGGCCCTATTATGTTTTTATTATATATAAATTAATTTCCTACCGTTATTAGGTTAAAATCTCTTTTGCTAACGACACAACTCTTTAGAATATCCATACAAACTTTGACAAACTACAAGTTCTTGTCAGTGAATCAGTTGAGAAAGCCTCAGTGTGGTTTTAAATCAAATGGATCTTTACTAAATGAAGTCAAAACTCAAAACATTTTGTTTTACTTTACGACAAAACCCATACAATTGACACACCAACCCCCAAATTATTTCTTTTCTTTTTTGTGCTAAATTTCTAGGTTAATATTTTGGTAGAGTAATTTTTTTACTTAGACGTATTATAAATTGTGTTACTGAAAAATATTTTAAATCTGCATACTATGCATATTTTTAATCAATAACAAGGTTATGGCCTAATATTATTGGGTAATAGCGCTAAAATTAATGAAATCATTATCCTGAAAAACAAAGCTATCAGAATAATAACAAAATCACAACCACTAGAACACTGTGAATCACTTTTTATTAAGCTTTAGTGGAAACTTTTATAAATTTATATATTTTTGACTCAGTATTGTATATTACAAAAAACATGTCATCATTTAATTTTGAATAGCAACTTGCATAATTATAATAGCAGAAATGAATATAATATTGTTTATTGAGCATTGCAGATTGAAACAAAAAACAAAAATAGGCATTTTATAATTTACTCAGAAGACAAATTGCAATATTTGGTGTAATTTTTCACGAGGCACTCCTGCTGCGTGCCTCGTAACTGTGCAGTGTGCCTGAATTCAAAGGTCTACACATGTGGTATTTCCTTGTTGCCAGTGCACTGGAGTGCTGAGACACACTGCATGGTTGCCAGGTTAATCTCCAATGCCCGTTATGTAGGCAAGTGAGCCAGAATAATAATTAGAGTTTATTTCTGAATAATTATAATTTTTTATATACAATAAAAAACCGAGATTGAAAGCCTATTTTTGTTCTATATTATAAAATTTTTATTTCTTTCCTATGTAATACATCCTGTATAAATAGATTACAATGAAATGGATATGTTATTAATAGTATCATATGGAACATTTTAAGAGGTATTGAGATTGCGTCCTAAACAATTAATAACTTTGATCCTCAAAAATCAGGAAGATTAATTTTAACAACAATCAGTCTACAAGTAGACTTCGGCAAACTTCTTACGACGCAGTGGGAGGACTGAGAGTAGTCGATCTCACTCAGTATATACCAGCAACAAAAGTGTTAATATACGTTTTGATGTTGTCGTCTTGCACTGTATGTCATGTTATATGAGTCTTCTGAAGCCTTACTGTATACTTGTTCTCAGTTTTTTCAAGTAATGTTCTAATAGTCCTCATCCTCTTTTTAAAATTCACCGACTTGTTTAACATGGTCTTTTTAATCTATGAATGTTTCAGCTTTGAACAATGTAATTTAAAACATTAATTTAAATTTTGTTATGCAATCATTTACTAAGAGAGATATTCGCGCCAATATACACCAAAATTCAGAGATAGCAGGCTGATTTAATAATTTTTATAAAGACTCATAACAAGTTGTTAATTTTCTTTGAACAGCCAAAACAAGACACGCTCTTATAAGTGCGTTACTGGCGCAATCTGTTATAAGATATATATCCCACTAATATTATAAATGCGAAAAGTTTGAATGTTTGGATATTTGGATGTTTGGATGTTTGTATGTTTAGACGTTAAGATGTTTGTCCTCGAATCATCACGCTGAAACTGCTATACGGATTGTGCTGAAATTTGGAACCAGTATAGCTTTTTGGTCTGAATTAACACTTAGAGTAGCTGTTAACACTTTCAGCTGAAGTTTATCAAAAGAGGCAGAAACATGTGTTTTACATTTAGATTTGAGTAAATATTGAATTATTGTAAAGTGCTTTAATCAGTAGTGTAATGTAGATTGCAAATACGAAGTTATTTAATTTTAAAATTTAGATTGCGCCAATGATCAATAATCCATCTAATACAATAGAAATGCTATTTATACGCTGTTATAACAACTGCCTTATTGTATAAAGCTGTGAATGTTTGCACATAACGTAATCTAATCTGGTTAGTTCCTTTAACATTGTGTATGGCCTTTTTACTATTGTTATTGAAAAAGCAAATGGAGATAATATTGCCCTAATACTTGAAGCATATACCCCTAATACATATTTAAGCGATCGGTAAAAATATCAAAATCACTTAATCATCAAAATTTAATCTAAGTTAGATTCCGAAACCAACATATGAGACCATTGTTTTGGTTAGCGCAACTAGCATAAATCAATATAAATAGATTAGACCGGGGGTGAATTTAAAACGACCAGAACAGACCCATATTGACCGCAGCAATTTTTGACTTGTACGATACACTTTCGTCATTGGGATAAAAAAGGCTAACTCTTATTGTTACTGAAGCCATCGAAGAACGTCAATAAATTAAACATGGAATGTGGGAGGGAAAATACTAATCTTATAAAAACTGTTTCACTTTATGACTTCAGGATCCCAAATCTCTGTTCTTTAAACTTAAAATCTAAATTGGATCAGGAGATTGGAATAGCTTTGAGTGACTATCGATTATCTCTAGACTGTTTATTATGTTATAGAAAAAGAATACATAGATCTATTGTACAGTTTTTTCAACAGAAGATTGCGTGCGAAGCCGCGGGTAACTGCTAGTATATATATATATATATATATATATATATATATATATATAAGTATATATATATATAAGTATATATATATATAAGTATGTATATATATAAGTATATATATATATATATATTTAAGTATATATATAAAAAAATTTTGCTGTCTACGTATCTACTGATCAAGCCCCGTTCTGAAATTTAATTTATTTTAAAAATGTTTCTGCCTGTTTTACGAATCATGAACTGAGTGTCAACAACTTTTAAATACTCAGTTAAAATTTCGATTATGAAAACAATGTTAGAATAGTTTTCAAATTGTAAAATATTCCAGGCAACTATTTTGATCCACCTCTTATTATAACATTTCTTAACATTTCAACGGATTAACTAAAAATTTGTCGAAATAAGAATATGTTGTGATTCATTGTTATGTGTAATATGTAGGTCTTATTTGTAATCATACTATGGATATTATTTCATATAAGCCCATAAGCCAGATATTGAAAAGAATTTAGACATCTTCACCTTTTTAAAAATGTATACTCATGCCATTGATAGACAACAATATGCACTTTTTAAATAAAATATTAAAATAATATTCTTAAATCAATTTTTCAAGTTCAAGTTAAAGTTCAATCTTCTTTATTATCTAAAATACAATTTACCTCCCAGTGCACCTCAAGCCGCGCGTGCGGGAGTTCAGTTGAATCCATAATTACAATAAAGTTATCTTAGTGTTCATTGTCCAATTCATATTTCCATAACATTGTCTTCACTTAAACTAAATTCATAAACTAGCCAAAAGCAGTGTAAATCTAATAAATGGTATACCACGAGATTATTATAATATTACTTAGAATAAAGCAGCATTAACAATATGTACAAAAAATGTAATTATAAGCATTACAAATTTATAAGCAAAATAAATAGAAAAAAATTGTATGGGCCTCCTTAAATTCACCCATTTTGTTTCTTAAAAGTAATATCATATTTTTCAAATTGAGCCTTAAAACGGTATCCTCCATTTTGACAAAACTTCTTCTTGCAATTTGGCCAAAATGTCCTTAGTAATTGTTTATTTTTGCTATTTACTCTTACCTGAGCAGCAGTTCTTACACTTCCATGATTCACGACGTGCTTGTCCCATGCGATTCCATGTGCTTTCTAAAATATCAGCACAAACGAAGTGTAGATTTGTTTTACAATTGAGAACAAACATCTTGATAACACGGAGAACACCATTGAGTTAAATATTAAAAACTAATATAATCCATTTTTTGTACAGTTTGACTTTTTTACTATAAAAAGCTCAGGTTAGTTTCGTTTTTTTTTATGGAATGTATTATACAAAATTGCAGTTTGACTTATAAGTTTATATAGTAATTGTAAAATAAATATATTTTTTAATGCAATGTAAAGAACCGCCTATTTATTAACGCTTTATGAAGAATCGAAAGGCTTTATTGAAATGGTTTGCTGTGCGTCCCGTCTGTACGATAACTCTTATTATAAAGGCCCTAGTGACCTTCAAACTTGGTACATATGCTCTTATTGTTCTAAATAAGAACTATTGATTTTAAGATAAAGAAGAATCGTCTGTGCGCTACCACTTATGTTAAACTCTGTCGAGTCTTTCCAATGCTTCTAACATCGTTCGGGTTATTTTAAGTAATCTCGTATTTGGTTCACAAAAACATCATATATGTATAGTACTTGTATTCATTATAACACTTATCTAGCAGTTTTGGCATGAAAATAGCTAGATTTTTCGGCTGAAAGTAATAAAACTCGTGAGTCAAATTTCACTGTTATAGAACATTGGGAGGTTAAAAAGCTAAACTATAGTTCTTCTAATGGTTGAAATTCCCTATGGATGTTACATTTTAATCCAAATAAATTTGCTTTTTATGTAAGTCATGATACTTACGTGTATAAAATATTTACTTTGTCTGACGTAGGGAAATTGCAGAATAAGTGATGAATGATTTAAGGCTTTGCCTATTTTTATATAGATTTGAATGCAAAATTATTACCGGTTTTCAGTGCACGGAATATACGATTTGAACACATTTAATTCCAATGACGATAAAAACTTATATAAAAATGTAAAACACAATGAAATTAGATGAACAAATAATTTTACATTATTGGATTATGTGCAAGATTTGCGGTTTGGCCTAAACATTCATTCAAATTCAAGGTAAATAATTTTTTTTTGCCATTATTAGTTGTAATCAACAACCGCCGCACGCCATGCGCACGGACCCTTCTCTTGTGCGAGGATACAATTGTCTATCTCGTGTCGCCTCGCCTTGTGCTGTCGACTGCTCGCCCTGCTGTAGAGGACAGTAATGGCGGGTCGTCGGGAGCGGGGTGAGGGGAAAGGTTGGATTCTCCTCCATCCCCTCTGTCCCCACCAAGGCCCCTTTGGAACAAAGCGAGAGGTGCTGTGACACTGAAACTTGAAACAGTCTCACGGCACCTAAACGAACCGTGGATCGTTTGCACAGTACCTAAACTTATAGCGCCTAATATCACAGCACCTAAAATGACGACTTTTTTTCTGTAGGTGGTATGAGATTAGGTGCTAAAAGATTAGGTGCTATGAAGCCGCACCGATGCGATCCTGTCCTTGCAAGCGGCCCGCCTGCCCGGCCATTGGTGGTGGTTCGGAAGTCACCTTTAAGCCGTTGGTCCCCAGGTTAAGTGTTAGAGAGGGCTTCTTAGCCCTAACTTCGCCTGGTAAAATAAGACATTCTTTACTTTTTTTTTTACTTTTTTTTATTATCATTTCGTAAACGTACGATAATGGTAGAGTTTACAGGGTTGTAATGACTTGTGCAGGTGCTGCTAAACAATTTCTGAATTAAAGTAAACTCGTTTTAAAATATATCAATCCTCCTTAAGGAAGTAATATCAAATTCCAAGCAATTAAAAGGTTCTGATGTTTTAAGAAAGATTTAATTGTGTAAACGATCACATGGAGTGCCTCAAAAATTGTTTTCAAATGAAGGGTAGCACCCGGCCTGGACTAATATAGAACAGTCGGAATCTGCGAGAGACGAGGCTGCTGTTCCGAATGTTTCAAGTTGTTAACGAGGGCTGGAAACAAGAATAGATTAGCCACCAACACAGTTCCAGTGATAGTCTCGTCATTGTGGCTTGGTCAAAGTTGATTGCTTTTTAATCCATTCACACAGGGAACGTTATCTGCAGGAGGCAAGGCTGTCTCAAGTGTACACGAGGTGGAAGGCAATAATCGATTAGCCACCCAACACAGTTCAAATGGTAGTCTTGTCATTCTGGTTTGTTCATGTTTGCACGCTTATTAGGCAGTTCACACAGGGAACGTTATCTGCGGGAGGCAAGGCTGTCTCTAGTGTACACGAGGTGGAAGGCAAGAATCGATTAGCCACCAACACAGTTCAAGTGGTAGTCTTGGTCATTCTGGTTTGTTCATGTTTGCACGCTTATTGGGCAGTTCACACAGGGAACGTTATCTGCGGGAGGCAAGGCTGTCTCAAGTGTACACGAGGTGGAAGGCAATAATCGATTACCCATCAACACAGTTCAAGTGGTAGTCTCGTCATTGTGGCTTAGCCAAGGTTGATTGCTTGTTAAGCATTTCATAAGGAACGTTATCTTGCATTGTTAATCTCCTTGAGGGTGCAATTTGTACCGGGCCTGATCACTAAAGTACTTTTTAGTTGTTCGAACCCATTGTACCTTTTTGGGATAGTCCACAAAACTTTCTTTTCTGAATAATCTTGGCTTATACCCGGTGATATTATAAATTTTTTTATAGATTTTATTCCCGAAGTTCACGAGTTTGACAAATTCCTAGATAATCTTTTATTATTTGTAAAGAGAAAAACGAACAATTACAATTGCAATCTACGCATCTTTAGCGAGCAAAATCCATGATCCATCGAATTTTGTAAACCACGATGCCATCCTCACCTTGATATTTTATTACTCAATGTTTAAGAATATTGTGATATTAAAGGAAGTCCAATAAAAGTTTCAGTATAACTTTGACAAACGCTCCTGAAAGAAGCCTTACACAAGTTAAAGAACTGCGAAACCTAAAGAGGTTTATGTGACTAATTTTCCTTTATTTTTAAGAATAATTGCGTAATTATAAATGTTCTGCAACATTTGATGTTTATTTTTTGGTTTAGTATTTACATACGTAGCATGTTTTATTATCTATGCAATTTAATTAATTCAATGCCTGTCCGTTCTTTTTCTTTCCATTGTACTCCCTAGTTCAAAAGATCTTAATAAGACTTGTCGTGGAAATTAAGTAGAATTTTCTTATTTACAGCTCTGATTAAAACTTAATTAAGTCCCTTTACAAAGAACTGTTCAGTTGCGCAGTCGTTCGTTTAATTTCTTTTAGTATATTGTCGTTTAAAATTTATTTTAAACTTTATACACTTACTAAAATTTTAATTATAATCTAAATTATATTAATTGAACCCTAAATACAACAAAGAAATTTGTAAGACAACATTTAAAGCAATCGGGAAAATAGAATTAGGGAAGTTATTTTAATAAAAAATAAAATATTTGGTATTGCAAAATTGAACAAAAATTTGGAATGGGTATCAGAAATTAGCAGTTATATGACCGCAGGGTTACTATTTATACAACACGCAATAGAATATTTTGTGTTAAATAAAATTAAATTTTGAATTATAAAATGCTGTTTTTCAGGGCCAGTTACGCAACAGGATATTAATAGCTGATATCAAAAGTTGGGTGTGTGGACGTATAAATTTTGGGTATATGTAGGCAGAAGTACAATTTGTAGGAGCTATAGCGCCAGCAGTGGTCAATTTGGAATTCGCTAACTAAGATTTGGGTGGTTTTGTATAAACAGGAGGGTTATCATGTGACACGTCATTTTTAAAAAACCCTCATTCTCAGGAATTAAAATTAAAAATTACTCTCAGTATATCTTGATTTCTATAGGAGATATGTTTTATAGTCTGGTGGAAATTAATTTAAGGTATCTTAAAACGAATTTGACATTTTATTCATGATAATGAGGCAGTTATCCGCCACATAAAACTTTGAAATATTCCAACCTAATTCAAGACGCTGGATTTCAATTATGACCGCTGATATCATCATTGTACCTCCACTTATAGACGTAATCCATTCAAAACATCATTATGATTACTTCCGACATTTATAGAGATTTATTTAGACTTTTGACTCATTCTTTATAAATTCTACTTTAAATTTTAATCATAATATAAATATAAAAGTAGTATATATGACTTATTATTTCAAATAATTTTACAATTAGGAGTAATTATTTTAAAACGATTATGTTGGATATACAAATTTGTAATTTAGGTGAAATTTAAAGGGATGTAATACAAGCACGCAGGATAGGCAGGCTCATGCAAGTACGAGCTATAACCTCCATCACGTAAGGCAGGCTCACGCAAAGTACGAGCAGGAACCTCCATCACGTAGGATAGGCAGGCTCACGCAAGTACGAGCAGGAAACCTCCATCACGTAGGATAGACAGGCTCACGCAAGTACGAGCAGGAACCTCTATCACGTAGGATAGGCAGGCTCACGCAAGTACGAGCAGGAACCTCCATCACGTAGGATAGGCAGGCTCAGACGCAAGTACGAGCAGGAACCTCCAATCACGTAGGATAGGACAGGCTCACGCAAGTACGAGCAGGAACCTCTATCACGTAGGATAGGCAGGCTCACGCAAGTACGAGCAGGAACCTCCATCACGTAGGATAGGCAGGCTCACGCAAGTACGAGCTAGGAACCTCCATCACGTAGCAATAGGCAAGGCTCAGACAAGTACAAGGCAGGAACCTCTTATCACGTAGCATAGGCAGGCTCAGACAAGTACGAGCAGGAATCTCTATCAAGTTAGAATATATAGGCTAAGAAAAGCACAAGCAGGAACCTCCATAACGCAGGATAGGCAGGCTTAGACGAGTACGAGCAGGAACCTCCATCACGTAGGATAGGCAAGCTCAGACAAGTACGAGCAGGAATTTCCATCACGTAGGATAGGCAGGCTCAGAGAAGTACGAGCAGGAACCTCTATCACGTAGGATAGGCAGGCTCAGACAAGTACGAGCAGGAACCCTCCATCACGTAGGATAGGCAGGCTCAGATAAGTACGAGCAGGAACCTCTATCAAGTAGGATATATAGGCTAAGAAAAAGCACAAGCAGGAACCTCCATAACGCAGGATAGGCAGGCTTAGACGAGTATGAGAGCAGGAACCTCCATCACGTAGGATAGGCAAGCTCAGACAAGTACGAGCAGGAATTTCCATCACGTAGGATAGGCAGGCTCAGAGAAGTACGAGCAGGAACCTGTATCACGTAGCATAGGCAGGCTCAGACAAGTACGAGCAGGAACCTCTATCACGTAGGATATATAGGCTCAGACAAGTACGAGCAGGACCCTCTATCAAGTAGGATATATAGGCTCAGACAAGTACGAGCAGCAGGAACCTCTATCAAGTAGGATATATAGGCTCAGACAGGTACGAGCAGGAACCTCCATCAAGCAGGTTAAGTGGTAGTGATACGGATAAAGAGGAGTCCGGCGGCGATGGCGGAGAAGGGATGTAAGTTGTCCAGTGATTTCATTTGTATGAGCCCCCACCCCCACTTCGTGACACGGTTTTAGGTTTCCTTATTATTTTTTTAGTCTGCTACAACTTTTTGGAATCGATCCACTCATAGTTGGGTGAGTGGTCCCCGGCAGAAATGATTTTGGCAAATGTGGTCGGCTTTTTGAGAAATATGTAACAACTTCCATTTATATTACAGGACAAACACTATTGTGTCCCCCAATATTTTAGTTATTTTTAAAATTGTGTAATTGTATCATGTAGCTCACTATGGTTTCTTTTTAGGTTTTCGTTTTGAACATCTTTTTGTATTTAGAGTTTGGAAAAAAATTTTTTATCTAAAAGTTAGGCTAGGTTGGATTTTTTTTTTCGCTGACAAGGAATTTTTTACTCGTCGATGATTTTTTATAATAATTATATCTGATCACATGTTATTCTTATGAAAATGAGGAATATTGTATTTCCACAACACTGTCTTAATGTTAGTAAACGTATTTTCTTGCATATCTTTATTTACAGATAACTTTAAAATAAAACAATTATTGGTAAATAAAAAAAGTCTTTTATAAAATTATAATCTACGAATTATTCGCCAATTACATTAAAAGACAGTAAGTAGAATTTTGCATAAGTAACTCAGGCGAGTTGAAATTAGATAACGCAAGCGTTTGACTATAAAGCGCTTTTAATCGGGCCCTAACAAGATTTGGCACTAAAGCTAAAAAGCAGTTTAAAACTATAGAACTGTTCCTCTTCTCAAGTCTGTTTAAGCAAAAAATATTGTTTTTCCTTAAAAAGCTTTTCTATATGTAATGCTTCCTACATTTCTAGCTACATAAAATGATTCAACGGCGAGTAGGGTTACAAATAATGAAGTAAAGTATTACAATAATATTAGTATTTAAGCCAATATCCACTTGTTTAATGTCCATTTTCTGTCCTAAAAACAATTTTTATGATTTTCTGTACAATTATTTATAGTTTTGGAATTTCTGTCAAAGTTAACAAAAGTACAGCAACCCCACACAGATTACTGGTGACGAACGAAGTACGAGTATAGTATACCTCTGGTAGTACCTTCACGAAACCGGTATTTAACCCATTAGAGGTCCCGTCCTATCCACATACGTAGCAGGTCTCCTGTATAGCTGCTTTCTAACATGTGTGATTTTTGTTACATTTGCTTTTATGGTTCTAAAAATGCTATTTTACACTTATTACACGTGCTGTATCTGCTTTAATAATACGGACAGTGAAAAGTCCAAACTTGCAACCCAGCCGTTTTACTGCCCTGTTAGGAAAGACAGGTTTAAGCTGATCAGGTAGTTCAGCTTCCTAAAGGTACGTAGGATTTGTCTGCGTGTTTTTACGTATTTTCAAATATTTAATATTTAATTTATAATCTTTAATAAAAATTTATGCTTAGTAAAGAAATTAACTTTAATAGTCTATTGCACTTTAATAAACTAAAATGTGTTATACTTATTAAACTGTGTTAATGTGTTTGTACTTGATGTTTAGAAGTTTATACTTATTTTTATTTAAAGAAATAATAATATATGTTATTGATTGTTGTATAGAATAATGCGTTTTAATTTAAAAATAAGTCATATAACATATGTCAATAAGACAAATAAAAGACAAGTAAGTAACACATTTTAGTTTATTAAAGAACAATAGAATATAAATAAAGTTAATTTCTTTACCAAGCATACATTTTTATTAAAGATTTAAAAATATGAAATATTAATTTTTCTTATATAATGTTATTATAAGCTAGACACGTTTAAACGAGGTGTCACACACATAAATGTCAACATCAAAACCATTTTTGATATTCTATAGAGACATCTTTTACTTCACTTTAACATACAGTCCAGCTGTTTCACATGTTTTCAAACATTTATTTTATTTTTCAAGCATAATTTATTCAAAAAAACTATTAGCTTTGTCACTCCAAAACTTAAAGAAGCATAAAGAAAAGCCAAATTAAATATCCTGAAAACAAATTTTAATAGAAAAAATGGTTTCTTAACTAACGTGTTTAGTATCTATCTGAACTAAAAATTTATGAGGATAATTTAAAATTATTATCATTTAAAAATTTAAAAATAAAAAAACATAAGCACAACAGCAGTTTAGTTTCTACTTTAAAATAGCGAATGCAATTAAACCTGAGTTTAACGCGATGTATCTAATCAACAATAACAAACGTGCCTTATAATAAAAATAAAACTTGTAATCTACACAAGCGTAATGTTCTACTGATTCTGATCCTGATAGCTTGCACTTAGTAAATACTACGGTAAGTTTTACTTGAGCGTATCCACTTAGTTTTAACTACTTAGTTAATTATAAATAGACTAATGGATTAAACTATCTAGATTAATCTTCATTTTAATGTTCTAGAGTGCACCGATTGACTTACGCCCGAGTACAGAAGTCGCTGTTGTCTTAAATGAGAGTGGAAATTTTATTCCGAAATTAATTACAATTAATTTTGTAATTTATCTATTTTCTCTTCACTGGAATGGATTTATAAATATAAAATTTAAGTAGTGTTGAAATATTAACATAGTCCCCAAACAAAATTTAATTGTCGGTTAGAAAGATAATATGGTTCAAAAATACTATCTTTCATGACCCATAAGACCCCAATTACTCGAAAATAATAAAAAAGAAGGCAATTGAAATGGGTACAGAATTGTCTATATCTGAAAATATTGAAAGCTCCAAAAAAACATGACTAAGGGTGTTAAATTTTAGGTTTCAGATTTATGAATACAAAATCACCAACAAAACTGGTGACTTTTTTGAAATACTTTTAATTGCAAATCGAAAATCAATTTAAAAGAAAAAATCACATACTTACCGTGACAATTAAATTAAGTCCATAAATTTGGTTTTGTTTATGGAAATCATTGCGTGGAAAAAGTTATGGAGATAAATATCAATATCATAAAAAATTTATGTTGTTCAATAAAATCTGCAATAAGACTATTGAATTCTATTAGTCCTCTTAATATAGAATTTTACAATTTTTTACAGACGCTTATCTAGATTCATATTGGAATTAAATCTTTTATGACTTCTTACAATTAATGTTTATGCGCAATAAGATATATAAGCAATATATCCAATTCAAATTCTCAGGATTTTTAGCCAAGACATTTCAAGGAAACTGTCACAAGGCTACATGTTTTCAAATGCTCAGGAGTTTTAGCCAAGACATTTCAAGGAAAACTGTCACAAGGCTACATGTTTTCAAATGCTCAGGAGTTTTAGCCAAGACATTTCAAGGAAACTGTTACAAGGCTACATGTTTTAAAATTCTCAGGAGTTTTAGCCAAGACAGTTCAAGGAATCTGTCACAAGGCTAACATGTTTTCAAATGCTCAGGAGTTTTAGCCAAGACATTTCAAGGAAACTGTCACAAGGCTACATGTTTTTAATTGATGATTTTTTAGCAGCAGTGGAAGGTCAATAGCATTTCGTTGGTGAAAGAGCTTCAATGTCTTCCTGTCTTATTTTATATCCCTGAATAAGTCAAATATGTGTAGAACTATAAAATTCTATTCAGGACCATTCCCTGGTCTTGGACTCTCATTATTAAAAGATTGGACATTCCATGAACGTGAGCGTGGTTTGTACAATACTGTTGTAGATTTAGGGTTTTTTTAATTCTGATTCTAACCATCTTGTAAAATAAGGGTGTACTGAACCTTTCAGTTATTGCAACTGACATGTAACTTAAATCTGGGCAACCCTATGGAAGTACACAGTAACGGTTGATGACTGTTAGAGAGTTTGGTGATACTTCCCAGGGGAGTTTGGCTACTGCTTTGCCAGCTTTGACTTGAGATCTTGTACAGAGCTGGCCTCCCTTCTCCCAGGGTGAGCATTGTCCACCATTTATCCTTATCTCGACAGGAGACAGCCCTAACTCACAACCATACCCATCCTGAATATTCTGTAACTCCGGAAGCAAGCACAAAGATCCTTTTAGGAAAAGGTCTAATGAGAGCTTTTTTAGGTTCTTGTCCTAAAATAACAAAAAATCTAAATGATATAACATAATAAATATAATTCTTGTTAGGATGTTAGGAATGATATTTCAATTCCCGGAATTACTAGCAGATTTGCTTCGATATTATTTATGATATTTCACGGAATTTCTATCTAATATGAGAAACATTCTCTCCCCTGAGGTGTGAAAATATGAAATTTTTTGATCACCTGCATTTATAAGCGTCAGCAAAGCTCATCTCACAATATAGAGGCAATTATTCCTTAATCATAAGAGGTTCGGAATCCAAGTTCATCTTTATACTTGTTTATAATTATTCGGCGATTGTGCTGCAAGTTATAACTGGATTAATTAATTAATAACAATGTAGAGACCAATTCTGTACTAAGTCGGTGTATTCCTCTCTTAGTACCTAAAAATAAAAAATAATTATAAATTATGGAATGATAGTTTTGTAACTTTCAAAACATATTATTGAAAAATGTTACAGAATAAATAACAATTCTGTATGTAAAACCTCGTGTGAGGTGAGACTTTGATTCTGTAAAGACTTTCAAGGTCGATTTTATACTCTATCCTGTATTCTCAGCCTTTTAGAGTGAAAAGAGTTTAACGCGATGTGGCACGAGGATGAAAGATAGTTTGACTTCATAAAGCCGTCGCTCTGCCTTTGTAAAAGGACAACTTCATGAAGTTCTTGGTTTTAGTGATGTACGCCTTTTGTAGTGAATAGAAACCTTTATCAAGAGAGTAAATATACAACTTTCACGAGTTATTAGGACTATGGATATGTAAACATCCGTAATGTGTAAGTAGGGTATCAGCTGTACAGAATAGCTTTTTTTGCTTTGTACAAGTTAATCTTGAAGGTATAGTCGAGTCTGTAAATTTTTTTATATTATTTGCTCGGAATACCTTCAACAAAATCAGTGTGAAAAGATAAGTTGTGAAAAGTTTTGTTTGAAATTGTATTGAACCTGTTTGTTCCAGGTATAACTGAATATTTAACGAACCAAAGAAAGTTCCCTGAAAAGTTTGCTTTAAAAATTCCAAATGATCGATCCAGGCATGTTTGATGAACTTTATAAAAAACGTTTCGTTAAATAAGCCATGTGTTACGTAAAAGAGAAAGATGAATACACTTGTTGACATTAATGTTAACACTATTATTTGAGATATGTTAATTCATCCCTCTCGTACACAAACGCTTAAATATTATTTTATAAGAATATTCTATTAATGGAATGTGAAAATATTTTAAAAAAATGTAACTTCTAGTTAAAAATTGGAATTAAATTCATTTTATACCTCGTGTCTAATATCAAAGCTATAATATAAGTTGTGTTAATTAAAGGTTCATTCTACCGCGAAGATATACAAGCAGAAACGAATTTTACCAGGTCTCTCAGAGTTAAAGGCTTCTCTAACAATACACAAGGGCTAATATTACCTACACAAATGTTAAATCTTTAAATCTGTAACTTAAGTTTTCAAATCATCCAGCCACGAAATTCCACTGAATGGAGCTGTCTATCTGGAAAACATCATTGACACTGTACGTTAAGCAACTCTTGAACTAAACAAGTAGTAGATTTTGCTTACCCAGTACCAATTATTTGTAGTTGTTTTTGAACTTCTGGGGCGAATTGATCTAATTTCCTTATCTAAATATGCTCAGTAAAGCTAGAAGATGTAGAAGAGCATGCGGTATAGATTAAATCCCTTATCTGACTACTATCTTAAGAGTAAATACTATCTTAAGAGTAACTACTATCTCAAGAGTAACTACTATATCTCAAGAGTAACTACTATCTCAAGAGTAACTACTATCTCAAGAGTAACTGCTATCTCAAGAGTAACTACTATCTCAAGAGAATATCTTAAGAGTAACTACTATCTCAACAGTAAGTACTACTATCTCAACAGTAACTACTATCTCAAGAGTAACTACTATCTCAAGAGTAACTACTATCTCAACAGTAACTACTATCTCAAGAGTAAACTACTCTCTCAAGAGTAACTACTATCTCAAGAGTAACTACTATCTCTAATCTAGAGTAACTACTATCTCAACAGTAAGTACTATCTCAAGAGTAACTACTCTCTCAAGAGTAACTACTATCTTAAGAGTACCTACGGTAGTTTCTAGAGAATCAAATTAAAAAGAATAATTATAGGTAATTGTACCTGAATATATATTGACACGACTTAAAGGAATCTGAAATGCCTCTAAATAAGCGGTAAGTGATTAATACAAATAGTTTTGTGACGTGTTGGTTCCTATTAAAAAGCACTATATACCTACGTCTCTGGTGTTTGCTTGGTGGTTTTTAAAAGGCTGAAATAAAAAGTTGTTTCAGCAGACACATTTTCTGTTGTCATTTTCTCCTACATACTAAATTTTCCTTTACCCCCTTTTTCTAGCAGTGTGGTGTGGTGCAGTTTTTGGACGTTCTAATACGAAATTTCATTGACTAAGTTGACAAATTGTCATCTATATTGACGTTTATGAAAATAATTTCTTTCAAATGAAATATTAAATTATAGACTGAAGCGGAACTTCAATGTTCGATGGTAAAAATGCGACTAACCTCACATACCTCTGCACCTAATGGCAGTACTTCCTAACGGAATGCAGTTACTGCAGCTGTTTTGCGCTCCTATTCAAGCATCACGAAACGGCTCGATGATACCAAACCTTTTACAAATTATTTCAAGTAGTATGGTCTAGAGAAATACATAAACGGGATTAGACTGTGTAAAAATGTACAATGTTTTCAGAAAACTAATTAGTATAAAAGTTTATATACTAAAATATATTAGAACTATGTTAAATTTGAAGTTTTAGGTTGTATACAGTTCTAAACTCTTAGCTGAAGGACATAATAACAGAAACTGAAACGTAATTATCAGGTCAAAATATTGAGAAATCTTATATTGTAATTTAATTTTTATTAGGTTAACAAAAAAATAAAAAGTAATATAGAAATATAAAAAATAAAAATAGAATAAAAATATAAGAAATAATAATAAAAGAATAAAATAAACCGAAAAAATAAAATAAAAAAATAAAAATAAAATAAATAAAAAAGGATAAAATAAATTGATATCCTTGCCTTTATACCACACGAAAAAGTGAAATAAAAAATAATACAAATGTAAATTATTTTAATACAAACTGTTGGTTGCTGATTTTTAGTTAATAAGCAAGACAAACTTGGAGAAGTCTTTTTCTTGTATGGAATATTTCACGCCAAATTTTTATCATCCAGAAATATTTCTTTATAAATAAACTGTCGTTATATCGTTTAACAACTCGCGTAGGAAGTATCGCTGCGTGAAGACGTTAACGAACTGACAAATATCATGTCACTGGACGAGATGATATTGATTGTACAAATATATCGTGAAGTGTAGATCACTCTGAATTATTCTGGCTGTTTATTTTGTATTATTAGGTACAAAATACACAACATTAAGTGAAGATATCCATAATACAAAAATTTTTATATCAAACAGGTTCTTGCCCATAATAACAACATAATTATTGAATGTCAAAGTAATACTGCAATATTATTCTTGGTACATTTAAATCAATTTGTACATCGTTGTTTTGGGCTGAGTAATGAAGACCTGATTACCATTTTTAATGACAAAAAGGTAACGTCAAATAGAAAAGGTCAACCTTTGTAAATGTTAGAAATAAAATACTCGTGACATTAAAGAGTAATTAGTTTACGATTTCAGTTTTATTTTATTTTTATCCGATTTCTTTAATATTTATCCTTTGAGAGGGATTTTTCTCATATTTTATTTTAGAAAATTTCAAATTCATTTTTAATTATAATTAAAATTATAGTGTAAGGTCACGTTTTTAAATTGTAAATTTCTTAAATTAAATTGATATTTCATTGTTCTTACAAAACAGATTAACATTATAGTAACATAAATACATAATATTGTTAGGTCCAGTACGTTCACGTGTTTATATCGCCACAAAGCTACGAATTAACTGACTAGTACACAATACGAGTATATGCTTCTCTTGTCAGAATGTATCAATCCGTTTAGTCCTTCGTATAATAGGATTATATCGGAATATCGCACCAGCACAATGCCGAATTAATATAATCGTAAATCGCTATTGTTTGCAAAAACTGTGAACGCAGTTAAGAAGGTCATCACATAGTCGGTGTTTTGTGATAAACTACAACACAAACTTTCCATTTCTGTTTTATTTTTGAATCAACATTACTCTTTTCTTATAGTCTTTTTTACAGAGAAATTTATTTTACAGAGAATGTGATCATAGTAAGCTGCATCATGTGTGACATTTCTGTTTTATTTTTAAAATTACAAGACTGTAGGTCAGAGATTTCTTGTGGACAAACAGACAGACAACAGTCATGTCAGATAGACAAACACAGACAGAATTTCTTTTCCAATCACTGGAGTGTTAGTCTTGGCTAACACTCAACAATCAAAGTTCTTTCCTGTTGCTCTTTTCCATGGACTAATTTTCTATAGAGAATGTGATCTACACGTCTTTCTACACAAACTAAGTTCAGTTTTGCTGCGATGCACCGGCAACGCAAGGTATTTTTATCATCAGTTTTTTATTCATCATCGGAATATTCTTTAGGCTTCGTTCTGGATGCTGGAGGCATAGTCCAGACAGTGGCGTAGCAATGGGGGGCCGCACCGGGTGTCACTTTTTTTTGAGTGACACCTATCCCGTCTCAACTTTAAGATCAATGTCAAAAAACAAGATCAAAATCGGTAGCACAAAATTTTTTTTTTTCGGGGATTCCTCCACTCGCGCAAAAGAACCTGACACTGTCATGGGGAATTCCCCGTCCCATACTCGCGATCTTTGACGTTTCAGTTGCAACATTTTCTCATTTGTTTCGTAAAGTGTGGTTGTGTTTGGTTGGCGTGAATTGTTAAATGTGTATTATTCTATAGTGATAGATAATAAAAAGAAAAAAATATTATTATATCCATGACTTTATCATATAAAATGTATAGCTTTTTACTTTCGATGGGGTGACACCACCAACTTTCGCACCGGGTGCCACCCAAGGTAGCTACGCCAATGAGTCCAGGCTCTTCCGAGATCTAGATAAACATTTATTAGATTAAAATTTTAAATAACGCTTTGATAATTATGAAAGTAAAAATAAAATTCTAGAGTCACTAGACTATAGCAAGGGAGATTTTGTTGACAATGATACAGGACAAAGTGAAGCTACAACCTCTTCTTGGTGGGCCGGTAGTCAAATTACCATCAACCTCAAGCGCCCACCTGGGCCGATAGAGGTCAATTTACTGTCGTTATCTGCGCTAGAGAGTTGGCGATACTTTCCGGCCTCAATGTAATCTAAGACAAGATCGTTTGCTGAATATCCACTTTAGCATTAGTTTTCCAGTCATTATGGCTTTCTCAAGGATGGTTTTGCTTGATTATTTTTGTGTCATCTTGGACACCAAATAGTAAATTTTTGACATACAACAGATAGGTTACTCATCTTGTTAGCAATTTAACTCAACCTTTTCGATATAATAATAGAGGAGTAAAAAACTGGAATTAGGCCTAAATGTAATTTTTTCCATATTTTATTTACTGCATATAGAAAATGATCTGTTTTATATATTCACCAAACCATCAAGTTTTGGTAAATATATAAATGTAACAAGATATCCTACATTAGTCATGGAGATTTTATATTGTTTATTTTTATGAATAAATAATTGCCATAATCCCAAACTTATTTTGATCCCATTTTGTTGGTTTTATTAAGGCATTTTAGGTTCATAAAATTCGTGAAGCTGTAGCATTATGAAATTCAATGCACGTAGAATGAATACATTTAAAAACAATTAAATATATAACAAAGATTGTTTGACGTCATCTCGACACTAAATCTACAAAAAAGTTTTTTATAAGTATATGTATATTTTTGGTATGTATTTAAAATATATATGTATGTAGTATGTAAATATATACATATATATTTACATACATACATACACACATATATAATATATATATTTTACATACATATATATTTACATATAGTATTTATATTAATACAATACATATATATTTATATTAACATTTAGCAATATATATATATTGCTGTACAGTATGTAAATGCATGACGCAGAATAAGATTTCAAAAATGGTAGCAATTTAAATATTTAAACTAAAATATCCATAAACAGATAATCATACAAGAAGTAACCAAACAGTCTTTGTAAAGGATGAATCCACAAATCCAATGAAATTGGGGGGGGGGTGGGGGGGGGGGGGGGTGGGGGGGGGGGGGGGTGGGGGGGGGGGGGGGTGGGGGGGGGGGGGGGTGGGGGGGGGGGGGGGTGGGGGGGGAATACACCGTCTTAGTACAGAATTGGTCTCTACATTGTTATTAATTAATTATTCAGTTATAACTTGCAGCACAATCGCCGAATAATTATAAACAAGTATAAATATGAACTTGGATTCCGAACCTCTTATGATTAAGTAATAGCTGCCTCTATATTGTGAGATGAGCTTTGCTGACGCTTATAAATGCAGGTGATCAAAAAATATCAAATCTTGTTACTGTTTTCACTGTTTGCATAAATGGGTACATATTATGTAGAGGAAGAACTAGTAAGAGTATTCAAGCCTCTACCATAAAATGACTTAACTTTCATATTGTCATACCTCAGGAGAGAGAATGTTTCTCATATTAGATAGACATTCCGTGAAATATCATAAATAATATCGAAGCAAATCTGCTAGGAATACGGGAAATTGAAATATCATTCCTAACATCCTAACAAGAATTATATTATATTATGTTATATCATTTAGATTTTTTGTTCTCTTAGGACAGGAAGTTAAGAAACCTCTCATTAGACCTTTTCCTAAAAGGATCTTTGTGCTTGCTTCCGGAGTTACAGGATATTCAGGATGAGTATGGTTGAGAATAGGGGCTGTCTCCTATCGAGATCAATAAGGGATAAATGGTGGACAATGTCACCCTAGGAGAAGGGAGGTCAGCTCTGTACCGGATCTCAAGTCAAAGCTGGCAGCAGTAGCAAACTCCCCTGAAAAGTCTCACCAACTCCAAAAGTCATCAACCGTTACTGTGAACTTCCATAGGGTTGCCCAGATTTAAGTTACATGTCCGTTGCAGTAACTGAAAGGTTCAGTACACCCTTATTTTACAAGATGGTTAGAATCAGAATTAAAAAAACCCTAAATCTACAACAGTATTGTACAAACCACGCTCCACGCTCATGGAATGTCCAATCTTTTAATAATGAGAGTCCAAGACCAGGGAATGGTCCTGAATAGAATTTTATAGTTCTACACATCTTTGACTTATTCAGGGATATAAAATAAGACAGGAAGACATTGAAGCTCTTTCACCAACGAAATGCTATTGACCTTCCACTGCTGTTAAAAAATCATCAATTAAAAACATGTAGCCTTGTGACAGTTTCCTTGAAATGTCTTGGCTAAAACTCCTGAGCATTTGAAAACATGTTAGCCTTGTGACAGATTCCTTGAACTGTCTTGGCTAAAACTCCTGAGAATTTGAAAACATGTAGCCTTGTGACAGTTTCCTTGAAATGTCTTGGCTAAAACTCCTGAGAATTTGAAAACATGTAGCCTTGTGACAGTTTCCTTGAAATGTCTTGGCTAAAACTCCTGAGAATTTGAAAACATGTAGCCTTGTGACAGTTTCCTTGAAATGTCTTGGCTAAAACTCCTGAGAATTTGAATTGGATATATTGCTTATATATCTTATTGCGCATAAACATTAATTGTAAGAAGTCATAAAAGATTTAATTCCAATATGAATCTAGATAAGCGTCTGTAAAAAATTGTAAAATTCTATATTAAGAGGACTAATAGAATTCAATAGTCTTATTGCAGATTTTATTGAACAACATAAATTTTTTATGATATTGATATTATGTCCATAACTTTTTCCACGCAATGATTTCCATAAACAACCAATTTATGGACTTAATTTAATTGTCACGGTAAGTATGTGATTTTTTCTTTTAAATTGATTTTCGATTTGCAATAAAAAATATTTCAAAAAAGTCACCAGTTCTGTTGGTGATTTTGTATTCATAAATCTGAAACCTAAAATTTAACACCCTTAGTCATGTTTTTGGAGCTTTCAATATTTTCAGATATAGACAATTCTGTACCCATTTCAATTGCCTTCTTTTTATTATTTTCGAGTAATTGGGGTCTTATGGGTCATGAAAGATAGTATTTTTGAACCATATTATCTTTCTAACCGACAATTACATTTTGTTTGACTATGTTAATATTTCAACACTACTTAAATTTTATATTTATAAATCCACTCCAGTGAAGAGAAAATAGATAATTACAAAATTAATTGTAATTAATTTCGGAATAAAATTTCCACTCTGATTTAAGACAACAGCGACTTCTGTACTCGGGCGTAAGTCAATCGGTGCACTCTAGAAGATTAAAATGAAGATTAATCTAGAAGTTTAATCCATTAGTCTATTTATAATTAACTAAGTAGTTAAAACTAAGTGGATACGCTCAAGTAAAACTTACCGTAGTATTTACTAAGTGCAAGCTATCAGGATCAGAATCAGTAGAACATTACGCTCGTGTAGATTACAAGTTTTATTTTTATTATAAGGCACGTTTGTTATTGTTGATTAGATACATCGCGTTAAACTCAGGTTTAATTGCATTCGCTAGTTTAAAGTAGAAACTAAACTGCTGTGTGCTTATGTTTTTTTTTATTTTTAAATAAATTTTTAAATGATAATAATTTTAAATTATCCTCATAAATTTTAGTTCAGATAAATACTAAACACGTTAGTTAAGAAAACATGTTTTTCTATTAAAATTTGTTTTCAGGATATTTAATTTGGCTTTTCTTTATGCTTCTTTAAGTTTTGGAGTGACAAAGCTAATAGTTTTTTTGAATAAATTATGCTTGAAAAATAAAAATAAATGTTGAAACATGTGAACAGCTGGACTGTATGTTAAAGTGAAGTAAAAATGTCTCTATAGAATATCCAAAATGTTTTTAATGTTGACATTTATGTGTGTGACGCCTCGTTTAAAACGTGTCTAGCTCATTATAACATTATATAAGAAAACTTAATATTTCATATTTTTAAATCTTTTAATAAAAATGTATGCTTGGTATAGAAATTAACTTTATTTATAGTTTATTGTACTTTAAAATGTGTTACTTATTTGTCTTTTATTTGTCTTATTGACATATGTTATATGACTTATTTTTAAATTAAAACGCATTATTCTACAACAATCAATAACATATATTATTATTTCTTTAAATAAAAATAAGTATAAACTTCTAAACATCAAGTACAAACACATTAACACTGTTTAATAAGTATAACACATTTTAGTTTATTAAAGTGCAATAGACTATTAAAGTTAATTTCTTTACCAAGCATAAATTTATAAAATAAAATATTATAAATTAAATATTAAATATTTGAAAATACGTAAAAACACGCAGACAAATCCTACGTACCTTTAGGAAGCTGAACACCTGATCAGCTTAAACCTGTCTTTCCTAACAGGGCAGTAAAACGGCTGGGTTGTAAGTTTGGACTTTTCACTGTCCGTATTATTAAAGCAGATACAGCACGTGTAATAAGTGTAAAATAGCATTTTGAAGCATAAAAACAAAGGTAACAAAAACACACACACATACACACACAATGTTAGATAGCAGCTATACAGGGACCTGCTACGTATGTGGATAGGACGGGACCTCTCACAGGTTAAATACCGGTTTCGTGAAGGTACTATCAGAGGTATATACTCGTACTTCGTTCGTCACCAGTAATCAGTGTGGGGTTGCTGTAGCATCAATATCAGACCTATATGAATTTAACTTTGACAGACATTCCAAAACTATAAATAATTGTACAGAAAAAATCATAAAAATTGTTTTTAGGACAGAAAATGGACATTAAACAAGTGGATATTGGCTAAATACTAATATTATTGTAATACTTTACTTATTATTTGTAACCCTACTCGCCGTTGAATCATTTTAGGTAGCTAGAAATGTAGGAAGCATTACATATAGAAAAGCGTTTTAAGGAAACACTATTTTTTGGTTAAACAGACTTGAGAAGACGACCAGTTCTATAGTTCTAAACTGCTTTTTAGCTTTAGTGCCAAATCTTGTTAGGGCCCGATTAAAAGCGCTTTATAGTCAAACGCTTGCGTTATCTAATTTCAACTCGCCTGAGTTACTTATGCAAAATTCTACTTACTGTCTTTAATGTAATTGGCGAATAATTCGTAGATTATAATTTTATAAAAGACTTTTTTTATTTACCAATAATTGTTTTATTTTAAAGTTATCTGTAAATAAAGATATGCGAGAAAATACGTTTACTAACATTAAGACAGTGTTGTGGAAATACAATATTCCTCATTTTCATAAGAATAACATGTGATCAGATAAAATTATTATAAAAAATCATCGACGAGTAAAAATTAATTGTCAGCGAAAAAATCCAACTTAGCCTAACTTTTAGATAAAAAATTTTTCCAAACTCTAAATACAAGATAACTGTTCAAAACCTAAAAAGAAACCATAGTGAGCTACATGATACAATTACACAATTTTAAAAATAACTAAATATTGGGGACACAATAGTGTTTGTCCTATAATATAAATGGAAGTTGTTACATATTTCTCAAAAAGCCGACCACATTTGCCAAAATCAAGAGGGAGTTGCCGAGGACCACTCACCCTACTATGAGTGGATCGATTCCAAAAGTTGTAGCAGACTAAAAAAATAATAAGGAAACCTAAAACCGTGTCACGAAGTGGGGGTGGCTCATACAAATGGACTCACTGAACAACTTAAATCCCTTCTCCGCCATCGCCGGACTCCTCCTTCTCCGTATCACTACCACTTAACCTGCTTGATGGAGGTTCCTGCTCGTACTTGTCTGAGCCTATATATCCTACTTGATAGAGGTTCCTGCTCGTACTTGTCTGAGCCTATATATCCTACTTGATAGAGGTTCCTGCTCGTACTTGTCTGAGCCTGCCTATCCTACGTGATGGAGGTTCCTGCTCGTACTTGTCTGAGCCTGCCTATCCTACGTGATAGAGGTTCCTGCTCGTACTTGTCTGAGCCTGCCTATCCTACGTGATGGAGGTTCCTGCTCGTACTCGTCTGAGCCTGCCTATCCTACGTGATGGAGGTTCCTGCTCGTACTTGTCTGAGCCTGCCTATCCTACGTGATAGAGGTTCCTGCTCGTACTTGTCTGAGCCTGCCTATCCTACGTGATAGAGGTTCCTGCTCGTACTTGTCTGAGCCTGCCTATCCTACGTGATAGAGGTTCCTGCTCGTACTTGTCTGAGCCTGCCTATCCTACGTGATAGAGGTTCCTGCTCGTACTTGTCTGAGCCTGCCTATCCTACGTGATAGGAGGTTTCCTGCTCGTACTCGTCTGAGCCTGCCTATCCTACGTGATGGAGGTTCCTGCTCGAACTCGTCTGAGCCTGCCTATCCTACGTGATGGAGGTTCCTGCTCGTACTTGTCTGAGCCTGCCTATCCTACGTGATGGAGGTTCCTGCTCGTACTCGTCTGAGCCTGCCTATCCTACGTGATAGAGGTTCCTGCTCGTACTTGTCTGAGCCTGCCTATCCTACGTGATAGAGGTTCCTGCTCGTACTTGTCTGAGCCTATATATCCTACTTGATAGAGGTTCCTGCTCGTACTTGTCTGAGCCTGCCTATCCTACGTGATGGAGGTTTCTGCTCGAACTCGTCTGAGCCTGCCTATCCTACGTGATGGAGGTTCCTGCTCGTACTCGTCTGAGCCTGCCTATCCTACGTGATGGAGGTTCCTGCTCGTACTTGTCTGAGCCTGCCTATCCTACGTGATGGAGGTTCCTGCTCGTACTCGTCTGAGCCTGCCTATCCTACGTGATGGAGGTTCCTGCTCGTACTTGTCTGAGCCTGCCTATCCTACGTGATGGAGGTTCCTGCTCGTACTCGTCTGAGCCTGCCTATCCTACGTGATGGAGGTTCCTGCTCGTACTGGTCTGAGCCTGCCTATCCTACGTGATGGAGGTTCCTGCTCGTACTTGTCTGAGCCTATATATCCTACGTGATGGAGGTTCCTGCTCGTACTTGTCTGAGCCTGCCTATCCTACGTGATGGAGGTTCCTGCTCGTACTTGTCTGAGCCTGCCTATCCTACGTGATAGAGGTTCCTGCTCGTACTTGTCTGAGCCTATATATCCTACGTGATAGAGGTTCCTGCTCGTACTTGTCTGAGCCTGCCTATCCTACGTGATAGAGGTTCCTGCTCGTACTTGTCTGAGCCTGCCTATCCTACGTGATAGAGGTTCCTGCTCGTACTTGTCTGAGCCTATATATCGTACGTGATAGAGGTTCCTGCTCGTACTTGTCTGAGCCTGCCTATCCTACGTGATGGAGGTTCCTGCTCGTACTTGTCTGAGCCTGCCTATCCTACGTGATGGAGGTTCCTGGTCGTACTTGTCTGAGCCTGCCTATCCTACGTGATTGAGGTTCCTGCTCGTACTTATCTGAGTCTGCATATGCTATGTGATAGTCGTTCCTGCTCGTACTTATCTGAGCCTGCCTATCCTACGTGATATAGGTTCCTGCTCGTACTTGTCTGAGCCTGCCTATCCTACGTGATGGAGGTTCCTGCTCGTACTTATCTGAGCCTGCCTATCCTACGTGATAGAGGTTCCTGCTCGTACTTCTCTGAGCCTGCCTATCCTACGTGATAGAGGTTCCTGGTCGTACTTGTCTGAGCCTCCTATCCTACGTGATTGAGGTTCCTGCTCGTACTTGTCTGAGTCTGCATATGCTATGTGATAGTGGTTCCTGCTCGTACTTGTCTGAGCCTGCCTATCCTACGTGATAGAGGTTCCTACTCGTACTTGTCTGAGCCTGCCTATCCTACGTGATATAGGTTCCTGCTCGTACTTGTCTGAGCCTGCCTATCCTACGTGATGGAGGTTCCTGCTCGTACTCGTCTGAGCCTGCCTATCCGGCGTGATGGAGGTTCCTGCTCGTACTTGTCTGAGCCTGCCTATCCTGCGTGATGGAGGTACCTCCTTGTGCTTGTCTTAGCCTGCCTATGCTACGTGATGGAGGTTCCTGCTCGTACTTGTCTGAGCCTGTCTATCCTACTTGATGGAGGTTCCAGCTTGTACTTGCATGAGCCTGCCTATCCTACGTGATGGAGGTTCCTGCTCGTACTTGCGTGAGCCTGCCTATCCTACGTGATGGAGGTTCCTGCTCGTACTTGCGTGAGCCTGCCTTACGTGATGGAGGTTATAGCTCGTACTTGCATGAGCCTGCCTATCCTGCGTGCTTGTATTACATCCCTTTTAAATTTCACCTAAATTACAAATTTGTATATCCAGCATAATCGTTTTAAAATAATTACTCCTAATTGTAAAATTATTTGAAATAATAAGTCATATTTACTACTTTTTATATTTATATTATGATTAAATTTAAAGTAGAATTTATAAAGAATGAGCCAAAAGTCTAAATAAATCTCTATAAATGTCGGAAGTAATCATAATGACGTTTGAATGGATATGTCTATAAGTGGAAGTACAATGATGATATCAGCGGTCATATTGAAATCCAGCGTCTTGAATTAGGTTGGAATATTTCAAAGTTTCATGTGGCGGATAACTGCCTCATTATCATGAATAAAATGTCAAATTCGTTTTAAGATACCTTAAATTAATTTCCACCAGATTATAAAACATATCTCCTATAGAAATCAAGATATACTCAAAGTATTTTTAATTTTAATTCCTGAGAATGAGGGTTTTAAAAGTGATGTGTCACATGATAACCCTCCTGTTTATACAAACCACCCAAATCTTGGTTAGCGAATTCCAAATTGACCACTGCTGGCGCTATAGCTCCTACAAATTGTACTTCTACCTACATATACCCAAAATTTATACGTCACACACCCAACTTTTGATATCAGCTATTAATATCCTGTTGCGTAACTGGCTCTGAAAAACAGCATTTTATAATTCAAAATTTAATTTAATTAACACAAAATATTCTATTGCGTGTTGTATAAACAGTAACCCTGCGGTCATATAACTGCTAATTTCTGATACCCATTCCAAATTTTTGTTCAATTTTGCAATACCAAATATTTTATTTTTTATTAAAATAACTTCCCTAATTCTATTTTCCCGATTGCTTTAAATGTTGTCTTACAAATTTCTTTGTTGTATTTAGGGTTCATTAATATAATTTAGATTATAATTAAAATTTTAGTAAGTGTATAAAGTTAAAATAAAATTTTAAACGACAATATACTAAAAGAAATTAAATGACTGCGCAACTGAACAGTTCTTTGTAAAGGACTTAATTAAGTTTTAATCAGAGCTGTAAATAAGAAGTTCCACTTAATTTCCACGACAAGTCTTATTAAGATCTTTTGAACTAGGGAGTACAATGGAAAGAAAAGAACGGACAGGCATTGAATTAATTAATATATTATTTGCATAGATAATAAAACATGCTACGTATGTAAATAATAAACCAAAAAATAAACATCAAATGTTGCAGAACATTTATAATTACGCAATTATTCTTAAAAATAAGGAAAATTAGTCTCATAAACCTCTTTAGGTTTCGCAGTTCTTTAACTTGTGTAAGGCTTCTTTCAGGAGCGTTTGTCAAAGTTATACTGAAACTTTTATTGGACTTCCTTTAATATCACAATATTCTTAAACATTGAGTAATAAAATATCAAGGTGAGGATGGCATCGTGGTTTACAAAATTCGATGGATCATGGATTTTGCTCGCTAAAGATGCGTAGATTGCAATTGTAATTGTTCGTTTTCTCTTTACAAATTATAAAAGATTATCTCGGAATTTGTCAAACTCGTGAACTTCGGGAATAAAATCTATAAAAAAAATTATAATATCACCTGGTAAGCCAAGATTATTCAGAAAAGAAAGTTTTGTGGACTATCCCAAAAAGGTACAAGGGTTCGAACAACTAAAAAGTACTTTAGTGATCAGGCCCGGTACAAATTGCACCCTCAAGGAGATTAACAATGCAGATAACGTTCCTTATGAAATGCTTAACAAGCAATCAACCTTGGCCAAGCCACAATGACGAGACTACCACTTGAACTGTGTTGATGGCTAATCGATTATTGCCTTCCACCTCGTGTACACTTGAGACAGCCTTGCCTCCCGCAGATAACGTTCCCTGTGTGAACTGCCTAATAAGCGTGCAAACATGAACAAACCAGAATGACAAGACTACCACTTGAACTGTGTTGATGGCTAATCGATTATTGCCTTCCACCTCGTGTACACTTGAGACAGCCTTGCCTCCCGCAGATAACGTTCCCTGTGTGAACTGCTTAACAATCTATCAACCTTGACCAAGCCACAATGACAAGACTACCACTTGAACTGTGTTGGTGGCTAATCGATTCTTGCCTTCTACCTCGTGTACACTTGAGACAGCCTTGCCTCCCGCAGATAACGTTCCCTGTGTGAACTGCTTAACAATCTATCAACCTTGACCAAGCCACAATGTCAAGACTACCACTTGAACTGTGTTGATGGCTAATCGATTATTGCCTTCCACCTCGTGTACACTTGAGACAGCCTTGCCTCCCGCAGATAACGTTCCCTGTGTGAACTGCTTAACAATCTATCAACCTTGACCAAGCCACAATGTCAAGACTACCACTTGAACTGTGTTGATGGCTAATCGATTATTGCCTTCCACCTCGTGTACACTTGAGACAGCCTTGCCTCCCGCAGATAACGTTCCCTGTGTGAACTGCTTAACAATCTATCAACCTTGACCAAGCCACAATGTCAAGACTACCACTTGAACTGTGTTGATGGCTAATCGATTATTGCCTTCCACCTCGTGTACACTTGAAACAGCCTTGCCTCCCGCAGATAACGTTCCCTGTGTGAACTGCTTAACAATCTATGCAAACATGGCCAAGCCACAATGACGAGACTACCACTTGAACTGTGTTGATGGCTAATCGATTATTGCCTTCCACCTCGTGTACACTTGAGACAGCCTTGCCTCCCGCAGATAACGTTCCCTGTGTTAACTGCCTAACAAGCGTGCAAACATGAACAAACCAGAATGACATGACTACCACTTGAACTGTGTTGGTGGCTAATCGATTCTTGCCTTCCACCTCGTGTACACTAGAGACAGCCATGCCTCCTGCAGATAACGTTCCCTGTGTGAATGGATTAAAAAGCAATCAACTTTGACCAAGCCACAATGACGAGACTATCACTTGAACTGTGTTGGTGGCTAATCTATTCTTGTCTCCAGCCTCGTTAACACTTGAAACATTCGGAACAGCCTCGTCTCTCGCAGATTCCGACTGTTCTCTATTAGTCCAGGCCGGGTGCTACCCTTCATTTGAAAACAATTTTTGAGGCACTCCATGTGATCGTTTACACAATTAAATCTTTCTTAAAACATCAGAACCTTTTAATTGCTTGGAATTTGATATTACTTCCTTAAGGAGGATTGATATATTTTAAAACGAGTTTACTTTAATTCAGAAATTGTTAGCAGCACCTGCACAAGTTATTACAACCCTGTAAACTCTCCCATTATTGTACGTTTACGAAATGATAATAAACTATATATTTATGTTTGTTTCTATCCATATCGTCACAGACTTGTACATGTACAGCACCAGAGCCCGGGGACTACACAGACTCCCACAGATTACAGCTTGCAACCGCGCTATCCCTAAAATATGGGACACTATTAACCGAGTTACCTTCGCTAGAAATAAAATTCCTACAAGTTTAAAAGTATGCTTAAACATTTCCTGATTAACAGAGCTTGCTATTCTGTTGATAAGGTTTTTCTCGACACGTCGTAAATTTAATGTAAATAACAACAGTAATTGAAATATCCTTTTGTTTATTTTACATTTAGTACAACACCTATAAAATTATTTTCATGTTTGATTATAAATGAATTGTGTAATACAATTGACTAAACATTGTCAATCAACACAATAAAGAATTTTTAATTTTGATGATAATGGAGACTCTCGGTATGAAAACCCCAATGTAGCATTGCACATCATCACCTATTCCAAAATATCATTACAAGTTTCAACATTGTATCAATTATATGGTTATTAAAAAGAGTACTTTATAAAAACAAAATTCGTTGACACAGCGTGACACAAAAAACAAGTATTTGATTTGTTGATAATATCAGTTTGTGCTTTAACAATTTGCAACATTTTGATAACTTTGCGTAATATGGAAGATTTAAACACAGTATTCATTATCAAGAGTAACAATTTGTTCTTTTTAGATTTATAAATTGACCAACCAATTCGAAAGGATAAATTATACTGGATGTATAAAAACACACAGCGCTTTGACTACTGAACGATTAAGAATTATTTTCAAATTTCCTATGGCATACTTAATAAGATAACATGATAAAATTTTTATAGACATAAAATTTATCCCTCAGCACCAAACTAAGTGTTGGAAGTATCCCGTTAAAAAGTACTAATGGTACCAAGAAAATCAAATTCTGACAACTCAATCAAAATGAGCATCGTTTGATCAAACATACATTTCTAACCATTGGACACTGTGTTCGGAGGGAATCAACCTCCAGTTTTCATCATTATTCTTCTGTAAAATATTAAATGGCGTGTCACACCATGGAGTCATTGGTAAAAATCTCTTACTTGACGCTAAAAGTCCCTATTTTTATGAGTATCCCAATCATGTGACACCTCATTTTAAAGATAATGACAACTTAATAAAAGAAAAATAATGTGAGAAATAAGATTTGAAATCGTATTTCCCCCTTGGTCAAAAACAGGATGCCAAGGGCAGTTAACACGTTAGGGTACATTTGTTCTAACGACTTTAACTTACTAGGAGAAACATACCACGGGTGGTGTGTTAACTTTCTTCATAAAGCCTTGAGTTCTTATCTCTGTGTTTCCAAACTGTTTAGTAAAAATCTTTTAAAGAAATAATAATTGTATGTTGTTCAAGTTTCCCATTAAACTAGACAGATTTAAAAATGCATTGAGTTCTCTAACACTGTTACGCACTAAACCACAATGTCGGAAATCATACAGCATATTATGTTTTATTTTATTTATGTCTTAATCATTAAGGTAACGTTGATCTGTACACTACTGCCGGTCACTTTATTAACAATATTACAGATTTTAAAGAATAGCAGGATATACCCATTTTGTATTGTACAAAAATCAAAAATACAATTTTTCGTACTATTCTTTAAATTTAAAGGCATAAAAACTGTACAAAAACCGAAATACAAATAAATATAATTGTTGTCACAATATTTCTCGAAATCCAAAGTTATCAAATCTATACAATATTTTGAATATATCGGAAAAAATATTTAAAACTTCTTGCCGAACTAAAACTCTGTCAGTCTTTTGTGTAGAGAATTAACGTTTTTTTGTAATATAAAAAAGAACTGTTTACGTATATACGAGTAAAATTAAGATATATATCTTCTCAAGAGAGTATACTAAACTTGTTTTATGTATCTTTTTCTTTGGCTGTTTATAGTTTATAAAAACATAATAGAGTAAACTACAGAAGGCACAAGTACCCTTGGAAACGAGCAAAAGACAAGAGTACTAGAATCTATTGTTTCTTTGTTGTGTTTGATTTTATCGCACTGTCACGAGTTTACTTATAATACTTTGCAGCTTTCCGAAAAGCTTTTAATATTATTATTATTGTATCGATGTTGTGGAATAATTTAAGACGATGAACCATCAAAGCCAAACGTGACAAGCGAACGAGTTGCAATCGAACTGAACGCTTCTATGAATATAAAATTTTAATTTTACTTGCAAATACCATTACATTAGTAAAAAAATAAAACACCCATTTAGTTTTGTTGCCTAACCTAACATAAAATAAAATATCGTAACATAACCTAACCCTAAGCCTAAGCTTACCTATTCAAACCATAACCTGACATACATTTGTCATCAAATAATGCACTTAGGTTACAACATTAGTTTTCTACATTTTTTTGAAACTCAGATTGAAATTAACATTGCCACAAAATTAACAAATCATTTTATAAACAAGGATATCAATTGGCATTCAAAACATCGAACAAACCTTGGACTTTTAATTAAAAACAAAAGCAATTCAACAAACCAAAATCAAAATTCAAAATTCAACAATAGTGGAGTATACAAATTAAATTGCAACGATTGTCAATCCCACTATATTGGAGAAACCGGCCGATCCTTCAAAATTAGATTTAATGAACACATAAAGGCATTGAAAACATCATCAAATTCAAAATATGCAGACCATTTAAATAACACCGGCCATACATACACTAACATCGAAAACAATCTTGAAATTTTACACACACAAGCAAAAAAAGTCGCTTATTATCTACTTTAGAACATTTTGAAATTTACAAAAGTGCCAAAATTAATCATAATATATTATTAAATGACAAAGATTTTCTAACAAAAAAATTATTATTCGATAGACTTTTAAACAATATACATTGATCTCACATAAAATTAAATACAGCAAATTTAGCCACCAAGGTAGTAAAAAACACATGACAAATTGGTTTTAATTATTTATTTTTATAATTAACTTAACCTTATTTTGTACCTGAAGATGAAATCACTGATTTCGAAAATGTACATCGTAACAAAAATAAAAGTTTAAAAATTTTTAAGGTTTATTCATATTATGTTATTTATATTTATAAAACACTTTTCGACGCTACATCTCTAACATTGAAATTAACATTTATCTTAAACTGAACATTTATACAATAGAATATTTTTCAACGAGTCTTTCAGATAAATGAGAACGCAAATAAAGAGGTTATTGAATAAAACTTAAATACGTTTTAATCGCAGATTTTGTTGGGACATTGCCAGAAACATAAATGGAAGCAAGCGGCTGAAGGGATGGAAATAGGAGGGGAAGGCATGATAGAAACGGGGCTGATATCTACAACCCTGACCCATTTAGTTCTCGCGCCTCTGAAATGTTAAGTAGCATTTCAAAGGCTCAATTCCATTACTCAATTTTTAATTGTTTCAAATTGCAATGCCATAGTAATATATTTTATTTTTAGGGGTATCAATAGAAAACTGTTACTAAAATTTTGTTATGATCTAAAACTATGTGTAAACCTTAAAACTTCGTGATTAGTTTGTCCTCCACTAAGGATAATTTGAAAGGATAGTAGGTTTTCGGAAATTTCCCACCTTTATTTGTTATAAAAAGTATAAAATAATAAAAAGATTGGTCGTTAAAATTAGTCTTGATTTTGACATTTGTTCCATTATACAATATAATTGTGCCCACTGATATAAGTACTGAATTTATCTGCTCAAAGAAGTATCGTGAACGAAACATCCATCAATCTCTATCGCCATTTACGAGTATATCCTCCAGATCATACTCTGTTATCTACTTATCATCATATTATCGGTTTAGTTTATTTACCGTTTATTTAGTTCTGATCCTTTGTAAAATTAAATGTTGTACTTAAAGGTATATTTTCAAATTATTCAGGTTATCCATTAATGACTTTTATTATTGCTTTTGTAAATATTTTAAAAGAGGTTATTATAAAAAGGGTATGTAGGATTCAACGGCTACAGACTGGCCCATTGTGTGTAGAATGCATAGTACCGACAACAAGGTTAAAGAATTCAGTGAGGTTCTTTATGATACACATTCGGAGAAATCCTTACCATCCTTGGTATTTAGAGAGCGTGCATAACAGCACGAAAACGACATTTCTTTCCAGCCGAAAAACTTAAAATAAAATCTACGTAATATTTTCCGTAGTCGCTGAAGTTTCGATGGGATCGAAATGCTAGGGTTGTTTATTGATTCATTTGGTATATTTAGTGTTTCCGTTGATAATATAAATAACTTTAGACCAAAAATCATATAGAATAAGTTTATTACTAACCCGATTACTTAAAATTTTGGGCTAAGCGTTATTTCATCTTCCCTGTAGCCTTAAATTGTGCACCCGATGAGATAATGAGATTACCTCTTCATCTTGCTTACCCTGGATAGCTGATGGGTAGCTAGATCTCCTTTTGGCCCAGGTGTCTCTGATGTCGAACGATTCAAAGAGTTTGTTTTGAACCTCGTCGTCACCAACGTTCCCATCCCTTCAGACGGACGTGAACTCCAGATTTCTCCAGGATGTCTCCAGAAGGAGTCAATCTGCACTTGTGTCAGATTTCAGACGCTGCACTAAGCGGTAGGTGATATCGTGAAATACTTACTATTCGCATTGAATCAATCCTTCCAACCATAGCTACGTTATGTGTATTTCAATTACATCAAGATATATCCTATGGAACGTAAGAACCTAAACAAGCACCAAGATAATCTGTCTGTTAAGAATTCCTGATGATATTGACAAGCAGATAAAAATAAGTTAAGAATAAAAAGATATAACCAACTAAATTAAACTACGTTGAATACCATCTTTGTTTTTACACTGCTAGTTTCTCTATACAGTGTGATAATTTACGTTGAGGATCGTATTTTGTGTGCTTAAATGTGTATAAACTGTAATAGCCAGATTTAGTTTACTCGAACCCGGATCTCTAAACTGGCGAGTGAGCTGCTAAAAGTACACGTCAGAGCACTTAATTTTTACGCTTCAGTTATGATGTATTCGACCGTTTCTGTCACATACGTGTTTATATAAGCAAAATAACATACGATTGGATGATCAAATACCTGTCAAACGACTTTTTACATTCATTACACTTTTATAAACGGCTAACTTTGTCGTCCTTCATCGTTTAAAAATTAAAAAGTATACATTTCCTTATAAAATCTAGACTCATTCAGATACTTATTAATTATATCTATACAATGAGCCACCTTTCCTGACGCTAAGATCAAAAATAAGCGCGTAAAGCTGCATGAGGTCTAACGTTGTCCTTAGAGAAAAGCTCAAGATCATCTTATTACAGCCGGCTCTTAAATCAGTCCAGTTCTAAAAGCTTCTGTAAGGTTTAGGGAGAAATAATCTCATCCCTTCCGTTTCCCGATAATGTGAACCCAGCAGACGTGTGATGTTAAATTCATAACCTCTCCACCCCCGGTCTGGAATATATTTAAATAACTCCGCACTATTTAATATTTCCGTACACCTTCTTGCGAACTAGATCATTGAAAATTCATCACCTTATAATAATATCTTTTTATTCAAGAAAATCGTGAAATTTTTATATTAATCTATAACATAAAGTGTCAGTCTAAATAAGTAAGACTTGCCAAATGGCAAGTATTTAAGATATATGATAAAAAGTACACACGTAACAATTATTAAACATTTTTTACAGAAATTTTGTAAGCTTATTGAAATTATTGAATACCTGTTTCAAACCTGTCAAAGTAATTAATTCAATTGGCTAAAGAAACAAAATAATATTTTATTCCTAAAAGAAGAAGTGTCCTTGGTGATTTCTAAAAACGTAAGACATAACTTTCCGTTCCTGTTAACTTTGAGATCGAGATTAACAGTTCTGTTGTTGCAGAGTTTTGTCTCCTCCAGAAGTGCAACTTTACATAATAAATTGTATATTTTACAGTGTTTTTCAATAATTTTTAGTAATCAGGGAATATTAATATATGTTAAAAATATTTAAAAAGTAAACCATTTTATGTAAATACAGGGTGAAAGACTAACTGTATTTCGGACATTTTTCATTTCAAAATGGCACCAATTTTCCACTTTAAAGGCGAAACTTTAAACCGAGAGCAAAAACATGTCAAACCTGCTGATGCCTCTCAAATGGCAATAATGTATGTTGCTCCCGGCTTGTACAGCGTACCTTTAAAGTGGTCGTGCTCGCTTATGCGTTAACGGAATCCGTTGGAAAAGTACCGTTTGATTTAATACAAATCTCAAAATCGTTGGTACCTTGAAAAAGCTTTATAACTACACTGTTCGTTTTTTTACTTCAAAAATTTAAACAGATTTGTTAATATTAAAGCAAATACCAATTATATTTCTGTAATTCTTATTTGTTATAACCTATTTTAAATCGATGATATCTTTAGTTTTAGTAGTTACTAATTTAGGGTTACTAATTCTTTATAAAAATATAAAATGGCTAGCAACTACATGACACATTTTTTACATATGTTAATGACATTTTTGTTTACAATCATGAGTACTGCCAGTCAGAGAAGTTTATGACTCTTTCTGAACACCCTGTATATACATATAAAATCCAATTCTATTTAAAAATTACATACAACTTCAGCATTACATTAATACACTTTTCTAGATATAGCAGAAGAATTATAAGCGGTGTTATTTTTTCGAGTGCAAATGAGGACAGTTTCTACTATCAATAATAACTAATTGTGTAAGAAGTTATGATTGCATGTTTCATTCATAGACAGGATCAGTTAAACAATATAAAGGTATCCTCCACTTGCATAATATTTCAACCTTTCACAGCCTAAAATTAAACCATAATCAATTACCCTTATGTTGTCTTAGAATGTATGAGTAAGATTGATGTTTTCAGTTATATAAACTAAATAATTTCAAAAGAACGTATTTTAAACCGTCCATAACATTTAAACATGTTCTAATCACTCTTGGGACCCTTTAAAAAATTGAAAATGTAAACAAATCAATATATAGCAAATAATTGGGATGGTAATAACTCAGGTCCAATCTACAATTTATCAAAAGGTTGTATTTGAAAGTTTGAAGAATACTACCCACTTTTGTATTTTAGGAAGATTCACTATGAATGGATTTATAATAAATAAATTAACTGCTTATTTGATCAGATTTTATTTTCTCCATGGTGGATAAAATGGAACACACATTTGTAGTAAAACAATAGATACATGAAATATTGAAGATGGAGCTTGTATTATGTACAAACAACTAACTTAATTACATTTAAAACATAATAGCTATCGAAAGGCCTCACAAAAATAAAAGTTTTAAGTATTGGTTTAAATGTAATTAAACTAAATGTATGTATTCATTTGAAAACCCACTCTTGTTTTGTATCCCATAAACATTAAAATGACAAAAACATTTTTATCTGATAGAACCATTCAAAACTGTTATACGAATATTACTCGTATTACTATAACTATAATATAGGTATTACAATTTACTGTACCTATGATTCCCGATAGTTACAACTCGTATTTACTTTTCTCTGATTGCTTTCGAATTATTTAGCGTGATAATATCTTATCTACATGTATATTATATGTTTTAACTGTACACACAATAAAAGTTCAAATGACAAAATAATGATACAAAGCAATCCTGGCGTAAAGGCAGCAGCGTCAACACTCCATGTATATCCATGGAATGTACATACCTTTTAACTTTCGTTGTGTTAAAAGCTTTCGTTTTAAAGGGAAAAGAGGTGAATATTTTTCAAATGTAATGCAGTTAACTTTACTCAAATACCACCACACAATTTAACAGTATCTACGAACAAAGATTTGAGTAATTCACACAATAATTTTGTCCTGAAGTAATCATTATTTTATTGGGAATACAATGAATGTGTAAATAAGTAATAGCGGAATCTAATGCATTTTTTAGATATAAGTAAAAATAGCTGCTATCAATGTTATATATGTTATAATGTACGAAATAAACTATTTTTTATTTGTTTTGTGTTTGTTCATAAACATATATACTTATTTCATAAACTATTTAAACTTCAAGATTTGTTGCACATATTATGTCCAAAAAAGAACCCTTTTGGTTTTGGAGTCAAAAGGTCTGGTTATAAACCTTGATAAATAGATCCTAAAGACTTAAACTCGTTATATAGTTCCTCGTGGCCCAAGAAAGAACCCTTTTGGTTTTGGGGTCAAAATGTCTGGTTCTAAACCTTGATAAATAGATCCTAAAGACTTAAAACTCGTTATATAGTTCCTCGTGGCCCAAGAAAAACCCCTTTTGGTTTTGGAGTCAAAAGGTCTCGTTCTAAACCTTGATAAATAGATCCTAAAGACTTAAAACTCGTTATATAGTTCCTCGTGGCCCAAGAAAGAACCCTTTTGGTTTGGAATCAAAATGTCTGGTTCTAAACCTTGATAAATAGATCCTAAAGACTTAAAACTCGTTATATAGTTCCTTGTGGCCCAAGAAAGAACCCTTTTGGTTTTGGAGTCAAAAGTTCTGGTTTTAAACCTTGATAAATAGATCCTAAATACTTGAAACTCGTTATATAGTACCTCGTGGCCCAAGGAAGGAAGGACTCTTTATTTTACGGTTAAAAGGTCTGGAGATAAACCTTGGCAGAAAGGTTCTAGAGAACACTCAAGAGTAAGAGGAGTAGTTCCTTTAGGTCCATGGAAAACCCTATTGTTTTAAGGTCTAAAGATCAAGGGTCTTCAACAAGGGTCTAGTAACCTTTGACAGAAGAGTCTACAGGACGATTTGAAAATTGGTTCATATGTTTATTTTGGTCCATTAGTTTTATATGTCAACATAAATCAACAGATTAGTCTCCGACTATACTACATATTAATTTCATGGTTCATGACACTTGTTTAGGTTTGTTTGAAAATCTCTAACTCTACAAATGAAGTATGCAGTTTTATTCAATATCGTAAAATAATATTATAGGATATTATTTCGCATTACGATCAATTTATTTTCTTTCACTAACCAATTTAGGCTATATTTTAAAAAAATAGGAATTTAAATTATAAATTAATAACGGTATTGTCCAATTAGTAATCATTAAAATTATGTTGAAAAATATTCACTACGGTAACAATAACTATATTTTACACCATTATTACTTTTCTGAAAAATGATTAACATTTTACAATCCCTACACGATACGCTTTGAGTAAAGTTTATTTCTGCCAATCCACTCTGGTGAAGAGTTAATAATAAAATTATTCACAACTCTTAATTGATTTAGCACGAAAATCCATTATAATCCCATCACAGGACGATAACGAGATTGGATGGACATTGATCGGAACAATCTTGAAGATTAAAATTAATTTATCCTCTACACTACCCCTAATTGACTGAGTAGTAAACTCTATTTCTGCTAATTGGATCTTCCTTATTCACGTAACTATATTCGTGGTACTTAAAACTCGTAATATTTATTTACGGATTAATAATTAAATAAAATCATTAAACACGGTACTCCCCCTTTTCATTTAGACTAGCATTGCATTCCTTCTTCCTGGAACAGCTTGGCCAAATTTTAAACGTCACTGAAAGATAACTAATTTAATACCACCAATGGCTCACTCAATTAATTTTAGATTTAACAATTTGTTTTATTACAGTGTAGAAACTAGTCATAAAATAAACTTACTATTGGTAGGATAATATGGTTTAGGACATTTGCCAACGTGATATGTTACAAAATGTATAACGCAACGTTTCGAGGACTGAAATCTATCGTCTTCATCAGGTAGGATGATAGTACATTAGAAAAGAAAGAATATAAAGATAAAAGAAGAGAAAGAAAATGGGTCGAACAATCCCGAAAACTGTTTGGAGTCCAGACAGTATAAAATGGTCCCAGGAGTTGTCACTGTACAGGATGCCACCATCACAGGTTGCACCAGCACAGGCGAAGGTGGGATAGGATATTGGTGGTAAAAAAAGATTTTAATTACAGTATTTTTACTTAGAAAATCAAACAAGGCGTCTCAAAATACAAGCGATTAGGTTTTAAAAATTCAAAAGTTATTTTTAGCACTATAATGACTAAATTTAGGAAGAAAAATCCCTCATTACATTTCTAAATTAAATTGAAGAGGAGTTTCTTGAGAAAAATTTATTGCTGATGTCAACACCTCTACAACACAAGAGACACTGGCCTGTGGTATTCTGACCAGTAGATTACCGGTTTCTGACATATTTTTTTGTTCCTTTAACCAATAATGTAGGCAAATAAAAGCACCATGAAACAGAGTGAATACTAAAATGGTAATGACAAATATTTGTATAACAGAGGATACGATATTTGAGATCCCCTGATACGAAGGCTCATAGAAGTGCTCATAATTATGTTTTATGATTGTATTTTGGGATTTCTTCGTTGTACAGAAAATGAAAACGCCGGAACAGGAAACATAATGTATTACTGGACAGCGCGGAACCGATACAAGCTCATAGATTTTCTGTTTTAGCTCATTTCGTACAATTTACTTATTCTAAATCTAAATAATTAATATTGATCATCCTAGAACTGAATATTTCGTATTTTACGAATTATTAATGTATACCTTTTCCACTACGCACTTTTGTGAAATTTCCTTTTTCTATTTCCTTTGTCTATTCTTCAACACAAAAAAGATAAACACATAAACGCTTTATTTTTCTCTCTTGAGTTTTGTGTAAGGAATAGGACATTAATTTATGGTATATTACAACTAGTAGAGTAAGAGTGTTTAAATAATTAAATTACTAAATTTTTGAATTATCACTCAATTCTCGTAACAACATTTTCTAAAACTGTACTAGATTATTTTACACAACACACTTTGATGTGATATTACACTTTTATACAATTTTCGTATTGGAAAAGATGCTAACGCTGTCTTGCGTTCAGTCAGGAGTTTATATTATACTTCAAAAACGAACAATTATTCTGTGATGATTTGAAAGCTCACCGCGTCCTAGGGATAAATAACAGCCGACTTGTAGACCACATCTAGTTTAGTAAATATATAGCCTAGGTTTCTCATATAAATATCTTATGTTTGAAATATTCTCCAGTCTGGAGATGAAGTGCCTTAAATGGGAACAACACTGCAATATATCATTTCCCATCGTTTATACTACATGAAGAACATTCACTGTTTATACAGGACCTTCTTTAAAAATAAATGTCCATATAATGAGTAAACGACAAGCATATCTCATAAATTTACATCAGCATGGATTTACTTCATCATTTCTACTTTGGTGTCTTTATTCCGACAGTTTAATTCGTTTTGTGCAGATCAACTGAAATCTTAATATTGGAAGGGTGTTTTATTGATTTGTATTTGAATAATTATAAAATAAACCAATTTCAAATTTCAATTTAGGCATATTTCTAATTTAAACTGTAGATACAATTGATTTGTTTTCTTAAACTTATATGGTACATTTATGTCTCCCAATGTCTTCGGGTACGGAGCGAAGAAAAATTATAGGGTTTGCAGTTCGATAATTAAGTGCATCGATTTATTTGATTTTAGACTAAACAAAGATGATTCAAAAAGAATTAATTTTTACGCAGCCGCTTCTGTTCCACAAACAAACAAAACTTTGGAGCCACGAAGCCATTCTTACTTTGATATTTCATTAGTCAGAGTAGAATAGTACAATACTCGTATCAATAAAAAGTCCGAGAAAAGTTTCAGAATACTTTACAAACACTCCTGGATGAAGCCTTACACACATTGAATTGTAAAACAAAACGGTGTATGAAACAAATTTCTGCTAATTGTTAAAGGCAAACACATAATTGTTTTAACTGCAACAGTGTGATGTTTGATTCAAGATTATATGCGTAATTTATTCTAACTATTCCAATCAATTAATACCATACCTGTTCCGTTCTCTTCTTTCTATTCTACTCTCTAGTTCAAAAGGTCTTAATAAGACTTGTCGTGGAAATGAAGGGAAGAGTTTCTTATTTAGAGCTCTTATCAAACTTAATTAAGTCGTTTTATAAAGAACTCATTTAATTCCGCAGCGAAGTCATTTAATTTGTTTTAATACATAACGGTTTAAATCCCAGAGAGAATATTATGACACAATATAGTTTCTGAAATTGTAATATATTTTTCATTTTATTAATAATACAAAACTAATTTTTTTTTTAAACGAACGTTGAGAATATTTTAGAGTATACAGTTTGTAGTGAGTAAGAGTGAATAATTACAAGTTAGGTTGAGTACATTAGGTTCTTCCTTACACTTATGCTTTGCAGAATTTAAATTTATTACAAAACAAAGAATTCAATTGTAACTTTTATTAATTTTTTTAACATTTGGTGTAACCGATAGAGAACATTTTCAATCTTGTAATTCTTGTTACTGGCACGTACGCTGTATATCCGGTTGAAACCAATTAAACTAATCAAAGTAGAAAACAGAGTATCTGAACCAAACATAGATCTGGCTCCAGTCTATTTTTAGGTCAATGGAATGGGATCTATTGTTACAACAAACTGTCAATATTTTGTTATTAACTGCTGTTTGTCCATTGCCTAGGAACTCAATATAATAATATAGAGTTGTCTACGTCAGTGGAATGGGATCTATTGTTACAACAAACTGTCAATTTTATGTTATTAACTGCTGTTTGTCCATTGCCTAGGAACTCAATATAATAATATAGAGTTGTCTACGTCAGTGGAATGGGATCTATTGTTACAACAAACTGTCAATTTTATGTTATTAACTGCTGTTTGTCCATTGCCTAGGAACTCAATATAATAATATAGAGTTGTCTACGTCAGTGGAATGGGATCTATTGTTACAACAAACTGTCAATTTTGTGTTATTAACTGCTGTTTGTCCATTGCCTAGGAACTCAATATAATAATATAGAGTTGTCTACGTCAGTGGAATGGGATCTATTGTTACAACAAACTGTCAATTTTGTGTTATTAACTGCTGTTTGTCCATTGCCTAGGAACTCAATATAATAATATAGAGTTGTCTACGTCAGTGGAATGGGATCTATTGTTACAACAAACTGTCAATTTTGTGTTATTAACTGCTGTTTGTCCATTGCCTAGGAACTCAATATAATAATATAGAGTTGTCTACGTCAGTGGAATGGGATCTATTGTTACAACAAACTGTCAATTTTATGTTATTAACTGCTGTTTGTCAATTTCCTAGGAACTCAATATAATAATATAGAGTTGTCTACGTCAGTGGAATGGGATCTATTGTTACAACAAACTGTCAATTTTATGTTATTAACTGCTGTTTGTCCATTGCCTAGGAACTCAATATAATAATATAGAGTTGTCTACGTCAGTGGAATGGGATCTATTGTTACAACAAACTGTCAATTTTGTGTTATTAACTGCTGTTTGTCCATTGCCTAGGAACTCAATATAATAATATAGAGTTGTCTACGTCAGTGGAATGGGATCTATTGTTACAACAAACTGTCAATTTTGTGTTATTAACTGCTGTTTGTCCATTGCCTAGGAACTCAATATAATAATATAGAGTTGTCTACGTCAGTGGAATGGGATCTATTGTTACAACAAACTGTCAATTTTATGTTATTAACTGCTGTTTGTCCATTGCCTAGGAACTCAATATAATAATATAGAGTTGTCTACGTCAGTGGAATGGGATCTATTGTTACAACAAACTGTCAATTTTGTGTTATTAACTGCTGTTTGTCCATTGCCTAGGAACTCAATATAATAATATAGAGTTGTCTACGTCAGTGGAATGGGATCTATTGTTACAACAAACTGTCAATTTTATGTTATTAACTGCTGTTTGTCCATTGCCTAGGAACTCAATATAATAATATAGAGTTGTCTACGTCAGTGGAATGGGATCTATTGTTACAACAAACTGTCAATTTTGTGTTATTAACTGCTGTTTGTCCATTGCCTAGGAACTCAATATAATAATATAGAGTTGTCTACGTCAGTGGAATGGGATCTATTGTTACAACAAACTGTCAATTTTATGTTATTAACTGCTGTTTGTCTATTGCCTAGGTACTCAACGTACTATTAGATTTGTTTTAAACTAAGGCATGAATAAATAACAACATAATAACTTTTATTGTAATCATTCTACTAACTTTTTTATAACTAAACCCAGTCAAACTATAACTTAAAAGTTCTTTTATAAAGATTTTTTCATTTGTTTGCTTTATGACCGATTATAAGTTCTCAGTGTATAAGTGTGTATAGTAATAATCAATCCAGTCATGATATTATTTAAGGTAGCCGAATGCTTAAGCAATTTTTTATTTTAAAATAAAAGTTTTCTTTACATATTTCCCAGATGTCATGTCTTATTTCCTTGGATTTTTTGTTATGTTAATATAATATACCAACTTGTTCTTACATGTAAAATATTCATTGATATATATATATATAATTTCAATAAACATTGAATCGCAAAAAGTACTTGCTCCGCCGGGAGTCGAACCCGGATCTCTCACTTGCCGGGTGAATGTGCTACCATTACACCACAGAGCGCTTACTTTTTCCGATTCAATTATTTTGTATTTGGCCGTATCTGTCACATATGCGTTTAAATAAGCAAACTAACATATGATCGGAAGACCAAATAACTGTCAAATGACTTTTATTTACGTTAAACTTTTTTTTTTATAAATGGCAATAGCCTTATTTAATTTCAATAAACATTGAATCGCAAAAAGTACTTGCTCCGCCGGGAGTCGAACCCGGATCTCTCACTTGCCGGGTGAATGTGCTACCATTACACCACAGAGCGCTTACTTTTTCCGATTCAATTATTTTGTATTTGGCCGTATCTGTCACATATGCGTTTAAATAAGCAAACTAACATATGATCGGAAGACCAAATAACTGTCAAATGACTTTTATTTACGTTAAACTTTTTTTTTTTATAAATGGCAATAGCCTTATTTAATTTCAATTATATATATATATATATATATATATATATATATATATATATATATATACTGTATATATAGGATATGTATAATGTTTCTTTTGTTTGTTTATTTATCGAGTTGTTAAGGAATAATGATTCAATGTATTTGGAATTTAATCATAAAATACGAATTTTCAGCTCCACGTTTGTATTTTTAAATAATAGTTGTTGTATGTGTTTGTTTTTTTTATATTTTCCTTTCAAATAGCTTCGGCTAGAGGGGATAAAACAAAAAATGCATTGTAAACAAATAGTTATTCTTGAATAATAAAGAGTTGAATAGTGAATACTTATGGTTAAACAACATTCGTATGTGCCTTAACCATATTTTGCTGAATAAAAAATTCGTTCAATAAATTTTATTTTCTGGTATAGAATTAAATAAAGTTTAAACCCCATAAAAAAGCAAATAATTGTAATCAGTTTAATGCAAATCCATATGCATTTTTCTGTAAACCTTGAAGCCCTTGGCCTAGCTAATGCACAATATCAGCACTAAGCTTATATCGGGTTTGGCACCGTTGTGAGGTTCTATATCCGAATCTTTCCTGGATCTACATCTGATTATCATTTTGAAAGTTGGCCTTCCTGAAGGACGTCTTCTGATCCTTTTAGGGACATCTTTACTCTCAGTGTTTGCCTCGGATTTCCGAGTGGACAGACACAGTGGACCTTACCACCTCTATAAGGATACAGGCCTTAAATACCAGATCATTAACGTGTTTATTATTTGAACTGGTTTCAGACCCGGTATGACTTCCTAAATAAGGAGTGCGTAGAACTTCATTAAGGAACTTTAGGAGTGATCATGTTTTGTAAATTATAATCATTGAATGTATGATTTTTTTTTCAATTTTTTAAGGATTTAGTTCGAAATGGGTATTTATTCTTTTCGTATGTACTCAACGCGTCGTAACAGGTTTCGCTGAGGTTGCATATCAAATTTAGTTTTATTATAACTAAGCTACATGTTTAAATCTCTTATGAGTGTTTTTACTTATCTATTCTGGTATTTTCTTGTTGTAATCATGATTACCCATAAGACCACTGTAAAAGTATTAGCTGTGACATACACCATACTCGAACTCGGTGTTCCCCATTTGGAAATGAAGCTTCGTGACCAATTTCAAGTTTACAGGCTCGTTCATTTCGAGATATCGAACGGACGGGCAGACAGAAATTATTTTTTTCCAACTTCTCACCAGCGAGATCGAAATGTTTCCTCCGAATTGACTGTGGAACTAATGTTTCGACGCAGTGTGCAACCGAAGGATTTTGATGTCAGTTTTGCCATCCACAGCAACTGAATTTTAAAAATAGCTAGAAATCATTATCATCATTGAAATTAAAAATTATAATATGAATAAGTAATAATACGATATGACATATTATTATAGTATTATAATTCTTATTAATTTATTAAGTATATATTAATTAATAATATTTATAATTCTTGTTACACGATATTGGCCATCATTGCTTGTTTTTTGTAATAATGTAAAATAGCGTATGACGTTGGTGAATAAATAAACAAATAATAAATACAGAATCAAATTGAATGCAACTTACGCGTGGCTTTCAGTTCTGGTAAAGTAATGCGTGTCAATGACATAGCTGCATGTTAACAGTTAGAACAAAAACATCACGATTAAAAGTTTGCGTAACTCGGTATGAAGCCGTACAAATGGAAGCATGTCTTCCACATTGCTACGTTTGCATTCATCAACCGAACATATTCAATAACAGACCGTGAACAGGGAGCCTTGCCTCCGTAATGTTATATATCAAGGTTGTCTTGTCAAAGGCTCTTCTTCTTCTACACAGGTATGATTGTTTTTCCTCTGAACTCAGTATACAATATTTCATAACGACAACAGAGTTGTTATGAAATACTCAGATGTCAAAATGTACATGTGCTGTAGCTACTGATTATTCTAACATTTGTTTCCAAAAATGACTTGTGTATAAAACAATTGTTCTATATGGAAAACACTTAAAGTTGATGACATTTCGCACGGTTACTTTAGTTAATGTCCAGATAAAATACTCTATAATCAAAATATGACGGATATTCTATCGGTCCTGAAGAGACTGTACTGTAAAAGCTGGTCTTTACACCTAGAACGAAGGCAGAAAAAAATGTTAGGGTCTAGACAACTGATATGTTCCCGTAGTGGACAGAGAGTAAGGCTCTATTTTGTTCCTTAAAAATGTCTTGACCCGTTTCTATGATGAGAACGATCTAGCAGTACATGTCAATAATACTGAATTATTTAAATAACAATAATCGTTTACTGAAAAAGTAGTTTCAAACATTACAAATTAATTAACACATATTAGATTTTTTACACCCGAACTTACAAAAGTGGTTGCACCATATACAGAAAGCAAATCCCGGGATAAGAAATTCAGCGAATAATTATTCCTGTATATACTAATAGCACTAAAGTTTCTGGAATTTGCGTGTCTTACCAACTGGTATGAATTTCCGATAATAAACTTACAAAAGTACAATCTTACAAAACAAAAAATTCCAGTATTATTACACAAGCTGCTTAGTTGTTTACACTACAATAAAAAATGCAATTAGAGCGTTTTATTAAGCAAATTAGCTGGTTTCAAACGAAAAAAGGTGGAGGTAAATAAATACAAATTAAACTGTCAATCTACACGAGCGCAATATTAAAATATATTGATTCTGATCCTTATAGATTACGCTAAGTACATAAAAGGTAACTTTTGCTGCAGCGTAAAATATCCACTTAGTTACAGTTGGTGACAGTTTTTAACTAGTTAGTTAATTAGAAATGGACTAATGGACATTTATACATTTTAATCTGTTAGAGAGTGTGCCGATCGACTTCCGCCCGAGTGTAAAACTCGCCGTTGTCTTCTAAAGCAATCAGAGCGGAAGTTTAGTTCTGAAAACAACTACCGTGAAACTTGTAACTGACTATTTCTTCTTTAATACAGCGGATAAGTAAAATATAAACTTTAATTAGCGCTGTTACAATAGTATAGTTAAAATTGTCTTAATTGTAGTTTTAATGGTAACAAGCAGGCGCGCACTCAGAACGGTTTTTCCGAACAAGTTTACCGGACGCCGTTCACTCAAAGGGCCTGGCCCGGGTCTTGCCGCTAGCTTATTTGAAGGGATCGTGTCGACAGACGATATAGCTCAATTTAAAACTGTAACTTAATACTGAACCTTGTTATCACTAACAAAATAATAAATTCACAATGAGGTAGCTGGGGGGTCTGGTAAAGCGGTGTGAGGGGGGCGCGGTGGCGGGACATGACGGGGCCCCGCTAAAGCTAAGTACGGCCCTGGTAACAAGGTACATACATTTATAAATTTGCGATAATTTAAAGGTCGAGAAATACAACTCTTAGAATATTTTTTCTTGACAAAAATTGTCCGAAATAATCATGAAAGACAATTGAATTTGCAGCTCAATCGTTTTAAAACCCAGAGTAGATGTAAAATGTGTAGTTTTTCAAGTTCTCGAGCCAAACGACAAAAATATATTTTTGTTGCGGTTTTCATAGACTGTGCTGCGGCACAAATCACATGCATGCTATGTCACTATTGTCGTATGTATAGGGTTGATTGTTTTATAGAACAATCATTGTTGGAGAACTGCAATCACTGATGTTATACAGTACAAACATCCACAGCTATTGGTACGTTTAATCTATTTCTAGATGAGAAAAAATTTTAAAGCATTTGAATTACGGTATAGTTTGTGTAACTCCACAATAATACAAGTATACAAAATTACCCAATTGAATTTATTTTCCGTTAATTCTTTTAAGATCCGTAACTAAGACAATTTTTAGATAAAATGAATCCTTTATGACCTTAAAATAATGAGCGAATTTTTTTTAAAAGCAAAGGTCAAATTACACGCGAAAGACGTTTAAACTGTAGATTTGCGGTTTCCGGCGACAGTTCAGGGAAGCTGCATTGTTCGCCTCAAGATTAAATGTGTTGAGTGAGGTGAGTGGTTTGTGGTATTTTGTGGCTGAAAGAGTTCCATTGTCTTCCTTAAGATGCTTTTATTTTATCTTCTTCTTTTGAATTGGCGTATGTTAACATAAAATGTTATGGGTGACGTAATTGAGAGAGTAAAAAATGTGGAGAAATAAATGTTTATTTTCACTACAATCAGAAGAACTCTTAAATTGAAAATAATAATGCCTCAAGATTCATTATACTTATTTTAAATTAAATAATAGTCACTATCAGGTATACGTCAATTCTACTGAGCAAAGGAAAGGTTCGGTTTGAACAACACACTCAGTGATCCATAATTAATTATTCTGAATTCTTATTCGATCCTATTAAATTCCTCTACGGCTACAATGCTTATTTTGGATTATTGATCATTCCATTTCTTCATACTTACCAATATTTTTTAAACCGATAACCAATTTGACATATGCTTCCTTTATGGTTTAATATTTTTACAATACTTGTTATACTGTAGTGTAGTTAAAACGTTATTACTGTAATTAGTATATATTTCCTTGATATACACCAATGTTATAATCCTTCTATACGTAGTTCATTCTACTGAAGTAAGAAAGAGCTTAAAGTACTATAAGTGTTCCTAAATTAACGATACACAAATAGATAGACATATACTGTAGTTTTGGACGGGTTTGTATCTTCACTAAAGCTCAGCCCACTATTAAACCAATTTTGAATGAGAGAGCATTGAAGAGTTTAGAAATTCCCTTCTTAACCGATACAACGTGTCTAATATTAAAGATTAATATTATAATGTTAAAAACGGTTTAACCTACCACGCAGACGTACACAATAAAACTTGTCCAGCATCTCAATTCTCAAGTTTTTTCCCCCTGACGCTCAGCCAATAAGTTGTGTTGACAAGAGTTATTCAACCATGCAAATATATAAACAAAGTTTTTAAATTCAATAATATACATGGGAGATAATGTTGAGTGTTGAAGATCTGTCACTAGTGAACGTTTCAAATTATCCAGCCACAATCTTCATTGAATGGCTTCATTCATTATCTTGGCTGTCCATCACACAAAGTCATTGACGTCATCGGTTTAGAATTTATACATAGAAATTGAACTTGAACGAATAGTATTAATGAATTATATTATCGTTTTTCTCACATCTTATTTATATTGCATAACCTTATTGTTACTGTGTACTATATATATTTATTTTTTGTGCTCTTGCAAATGCATAATAGTTGTTACACGTTTTGTTATGTTTTGATAGAGCTTTATTATTATTATACTATTTATTTTATATATATGTGTGTGTGTGTGTGTGTGTGTGTTTAAATATGTATGTATGCTAGTGCTCATTGGTTTTTTACGCGGTCGTCGAATTCTTTTTTTAGTTTTTGTATTTATATTTATTATTGTTCTCTTACTACATCATACACTTGCAGTAGCTTAGATTACTCTGTACTGTAGTTTGTTTTTGTTAGTCTAGTTTATTATTGTTAACTTTGGTAGAGTTTAAAGTTACCCTTTTAAGGTATTAATATCTGAATTTCCTTTTGAAGAGTTTTATTAATAATCTAAATATTAGTTTTCATTTATTTAAAGTAAATCAATAGCTTTTCCTAAGGCACTTAACGCTTTAATTGATAGAACACAGAACCAGGTTGCTTCTGAGAATTGCTTGGGTGAGTTAATCAAATTTCCCCTCCAAAGTTCTGTAAAACTAATTCGTTCAAACGATGTGGAGGACAGACCAAATGGATTCAATTCTTTACCTATTTGCTATGATAGTTAAGAGTAACGACGATAGTAACTAGGTAACTATACCTAGTAGTAACTATACTGTGGATACTATTAGTAGAATTTATATTGCTCATCTATTCTTAAATAAACACAGCAGAAACAATAGTTTCGCTTGAAGAAATTAATAAAGTCTTTTATCTAAAAATCGATCAAAATAAGATTCGCATATATGTAGTTTTCAGAGAAATAGTTTGAGACGTTTTGATACTTAGAAAAATCAGTAGATTCTTACAAATCCTCGCTGGTTTGTGTAGTTTCGGCTAGATTGTTTCTTAAGACGCTAAAAAGATTACATAGGTGTAAGATTTTCTAAATTTGTGTAACAATGTGTTTCACAAACAATCTCGTTTACACATTTCCTAGTGGAGATGGTGGAAGCTTGGGGAATACTTGCTAGGAGTTAATTTCCTCCTTATTTAACTAATGTGGAAACTGTCATCTCAAATGAGATATATTATTGCAGTTTGGAGCGAAAACTCGGTTTTTTAATAGTAAAAAGATGTTTTTAACTTCGCCTGCACCTGGACTTAATGGCGGTACTTCTGAATGGAATGCAGTCACTACAGCGGTGTTGTGCTTCTATTCAAGCTCATTCTTACACGTAAAACATAAACTTTGTTATTTAATCCTTCAAGCACTGTATTCTACCAAAAGAAGTCAGAGGGGGTAAACGGCTTGTACAAATGCACAGTTTTTATAGGAAAGAATCTAAGATATTTACAAGCACATTAGATTTATGTTAAATTTAAAGTTTCGGGTGGGTCTACCGTTTCAAAAACGTACAAGCAAACCTTATCCGGTAAAGTTATCTAATTACCTTATCCAATAACGTTCAACCTGTAATTCAACAGCAATATTGATATTTCAGTCTTTAAGCCATCGGAATTACTTGATAGCTGACATTCACGAGATGAAGAAGGCAAATGTAACAAAAAGAATTTTCTGAAAAGGAAAATGTATCGTAATGTTTCTGCCATTGAAATATATTGTCATATGAACACCGCTATTGTATCCTTTAAGAACACACATTCGTGAAGAAGTAACGCTACAAGAATGAAGTTAACGAACTGACAAAAATCATTTCACTGAACGAGATAATACCATTCATGCAAATGTAGCGTCATGTGCGGAAAACGAAGATTGTTCTGGCTTTCTACTTTGAGTAATGTTATGGAAATGGATACATTACGTCTAGATTATTAAAAGACTGCATAACACTGTTTAATACATGTAAGAAGAATATGATATGTTTGTTATATTTTAATAAATATTTATCTATTTGATGGTGTATGGACATACACAATACAATACTCTATAATACCCTTAATCAATCCATTTAAACCTTTTTATGCGTCGATCTGGGTCTGTATTGTATTCAAAATTAAGTTTTGGGGCTTAGACTCCCATACTGATTGAGAAGGTAACGAGCAAATGGAAAGAAATGGCAGCTTTATATAAAGGTGATTGGTTTAACATTGCAATCAATGGCAACATTATATTCTTGTCAATGTTTTTGAGGGAAATCTTCTTCATCTTCTCTTCTTGGATGTCTTCATTTTGAATTTTAATAAAACGTAAATTATATTTAAAACTACTTCAAATCCAAACCAGCGTTTTGTAAAGTCAATTAACCTTATCAGTTAAAGTAAGAATACGTATTATATCTATACGCCAAATACATTAATATTGTTGGCTATTATTCGCTCGCCACAAAAAAACTAATTAATTGGGCATAACACAATACGTAATTATCCTGTTCAGTAGTCATTGTTTCCGCTCAGACATTAATATAAAATACCTTCACATCAGCAATAATATTATAACCGTCAATCATCATTTAATCTATTTTTGTTAGATATCATACTGGGAATGTTGAGTCCATTTCATAATCAACCCTTCACTCAATAGCTACATTACAATGTTTCATTTCTGTTTTACTTTTTAAATCAAGATTACGATCTTTCCCATTGCTTATTTTTGTGAATTATTTTATTGGGAATGCGATCTACACGTTTTTCTACACAAACGAAATGTAGCCATACTGTGATGCACTTGTAATGCAAGTCAATAGCTTTTTACTAAGCTACGATCCATGTATCGGATATGCTTGAAGTTTAATTTTGGAAAAACTTCATGGCCTTCATCTCAGTAAACAGATATTACTAGATAGCACATATTAGTTATTATCAAAGTAAAGACAAAATGCTTGAATCACTAAATTCACTGGAGACAGACAGAAAGATGCAGGACAAAGTGAATCGCGATAACCTCGTGTTGGTGGGCCGGTAGTCAAATTACCGTCCTCAAACGCCCACCTGGGCCGATAGAGGACAATTTGCCGTCGTTATCTGCGGTAGAGTTGGCTACCTTGACGTTATCTTGTGACAACAATCGGTTAGTCATCATCCATTCTAGCAATTGTCATCCTGACCTTGAATATTGAATGCCATAACAACAGATGGGTTTGCTCCCCTTTGTCAGTAGCACAGTTCACTGTTTGTTTGTACAATGTAGTTCAGTTAATAAAACTAGATTTAATATCATGCCTCGCTCGTATAATTTACTAATTAGATACTACTTGGTTTTACACCGTTAAACATTCACGTAAAATGTAAATCGTAACAATTAAACAATTCAAGGGAACGATTTGTTTTCATCGTGAAGGAAACAGGATTTTCAGGAAATTTGCTATTGTTTAGTGATACAAAAAAATCAGTAACACCACGTTTCGAGATCTGCAATCTGGTCTCTTCTTCAGGTAAATAACTAACCTAACACATAATTACAAACTAGGCTAAAATAAACAAATCACCCCAGACGAGTGACCCTGAGGAGGTGGTTGGTCGACGACTGCAGACCTATTGTGACCTGTATTCTGTAGTTTAGTTTTAACATTTAGTGTTGTGTTTAGTTTTGTATTAAGTGCATGTTTTAGATTTAGTGAAGTTGACACACAGCGTGGTGGTTGTGATTCCTGACTTAGCCTACGCGTGTCACAACGCTCTGGTATGATTTGTTCATCATAACCTAGTTTGTAATTATGTGTTAGGTTATTTATTTACCTGAAGAAGAGATCAGATTGCAGATCTCGAAACGTAGTGTTAGTGATTTTTTTTGTATCCCTGAACAATGGCAAATCGTCGGAACATCCTGTTTCCTTCACAATCCTTCCATCGTAAAAAACAAACTTAAAACAAAGAATTTCTTTCATCGTTTACACCAGTCAAGGAATATGTACTTTAGCTGGAAATTTTGGATGTTTGATTGATGGAATTGTGACTGAAGTATTAACTTTTCATGAAGTACTCGGTTAAATTAATTGCCTCGCCCTCTACTCTGTACTTTCTTGCTCAATATTTGATGGGATTATAAAAAAGACGTCACGGAGCTTAATTAAGAATTTTTAATTACGAACTGGTTCGAAACGCACTTACACTCCTTTATAAAGTGCCATAGAGTATTTAAGATACTACAGATATGTATATTAAAATGAGTGTACTTTTAAATACTATATAATAAATCTACTATATAAAAAAAAGGTTTTAGTGTTTATATGTAACCTTAATTGCTCATTTTCTCAAGTATACAGACATAAATCTTTTTATTTGTTTTTCTTCATTGCACTCCGCTCAGATGTCGTCCCTCTATTTAAACAGATCTGTTCATCGCCAAAAACTTGCGTGTTTAATTAAGATGTTTCTTTCACATGAATTTTATTTATTTTCAAATAATGTGGGTCATTTTTGTACTAATAAGTATGTTTAACCATATATGTTCGTGGTTATTCCAAGAAATTGTTAAAATTTTTAAATAATTGACTTAGAATCTTTTGAAAAATTTCTAAATTTAATAAAGTTAATTTTAGACAAGTTTATAATTATAGTAGGCCTAGTAATAAATATGTTAATAAGTTACCACATCATATAAAACACAGTAACAGTATTAACACTTTCTTCTCTAAATTGCATTCTTGGCTTTTAAAAATTACAAAATTAGTTTTTCAAATACAGTAATAATTTATTGCCTAAACTTCCGTAGACTTGTAAGGCTTTTTCACTTTCTTATTTATCTCTTTGTCTCCTTTCCATATTGTAAATATTGGTGTAGTAATTGCTTGCGGATTATTTTCATTATTTGCTTCGTCTCTCCAATATATATATATATATATATATATATATATATATATATATATATCAATATATATAATTATGGCATTTTGTGTAATGTTTCAATTAAATAGCAAGATATGTTGCAGAGCTCATTATGTTATATTTGTTTTTAACTAATGGGGGCATTCTTTTAACTTGTCATTAAGAATTGAATACTGAACTTATGCTGGCCACATACTGGTGATTAGCCAACGTTATTTCCTAATTTTGTAAGTGTGTATAAAATGATTGTATGTTTAAAAACTAGGTACTTTTTAAATATATGTTAGATTAATTAAACGTTCAATAGTGATCTGTTTACAATATACATACAAAGTCATAACTAAACCTTGAAAGCCTATGTATAAGTGTCTCGAGCATTTCCTGATGCTTTGCCTAAGAGTTAAGCTTTATGTTTTGGAGGTAAGGCTTGCCTCAAGGACCTCTATTGATCCTTTTACAGGCAGCTTTATCCTTAGTGTGTGGGCTCGGGTTTCCAAATCAAACGTAGGACGTGTCAGCTCTCTTAATACAGTCGCGTAGTACTTGAGCTGGTTTAACCATATACATTACACAACACATACACGCAAAACACAAAACACAAATTAAAATAAAAAAATAATGTTTGTACTTTTTTAATCGGTAATAAAATATCTACTGAAATCCGAATTCATTTGCAACTTTCAAATGTGTAACAATGGAGGTACATCTCTTAATATTATCACTGTAGAAGAAATGACTGACTCAAGTGTACGTTTCAAAATATTAATAGAAATTTAATTTCTGGAGGAATTAGGATTTACCTGACATTTCCAACAATATATGTTCAAAATAAACAAATCAAACTAGAGCATTATGACACTCATGCTGTGTGTCAGTTGCCATGCACACGAAATCTGGAATAATAAAAAAACAACACTCGCGTTTTATCCTTTTTTGCAGCTATCTTGTATCCTTCTTTCCCTTATGAGTGCGGCATTTGTATTAGGCTATAGTGACCTTCATTCTTTAGTTCAGTTTTAATAATTAGTGTCTTGTTTGTTATTAAAAGCATGTTTTAGAGTTACTGAAGTTGACACATAACATGGTCATTGTAATTTCTGACTTATGCGTGTCACAACGCTCTGGTATGATTTGTTTATTTTAGCCTAGTTTGTAATTATGTCTTAGGTTAGTTATTTGCCTGAAGAAGAGATCAGATTGCAGATCTCGAAACGTAGTGTTACTGATATTTTTATCAGTGAACGATGGCAAATGTCCGACAAAATATTGTTTCCTCCACAATCATCAAAACAAACTTCATACAAAGTATTTAATTTATATATTGTTTCTAAACAAATATTTATATAAGTTTTGGCATTGACCAGTAATTTATTGCAAATAGCACAAATATTTCATCTCAGTTGGTGTCAGCGTAGAATTAAAAATAAATTTCAACTATTCATTTTTGCTAGTTACGAAATATTATAATATACTTAATTAAAAAGCTTAGGGGTTTGAGTATGTTACCTCATATATGCTAAGATTTACCTCATTATCTAAGGTTACTTCAGGTCTTCCAATCTGACCGACCAGACATTAACCTTCAACATTTTCCATTGGACAGATAAACAAGATCATCAAAGGTAACAACAAATGTTGGTCCACATCATGTAGTGATTTTGATGGTTATCACGTTCTTTTGTATTGCTAATATAGTACTGTAAAAGTATGAGAACTGATCATGGTAGAAAAGTAAATAGAGTCTGGGGGAAAAAACCTAATATAAAATATGGAAAATCGTGTATCACTAGATGACAATAAAGCGTTCGAACGTTCGATAGTTCAATTATTTACAGAAGAAATATTTATTCTGAGTTACTTTACCTGGCGCCAATATAAGATGACTTGAGTTTCCGTCAACACCACGATTACAAACACATCTTGACGGCCTTCAACTCGGGTCACGACTACACCACAAATAACTGCTATTCACCTGTTATATCCTTGATAGGTCTAAGGAGAGCTGCAATGTTAGTACAGATCGAATTTTGTATAATTTTGTACGCATTGATAGAATAAAATATTTGATAATAAATAATAAGGAACCCAAACATTTTTTATGTTGTGGAATTGAATGGAGGTAAAAGTCAGAGAAAACTTTAAAAAGTAAATTGTAATGTAAAATATAAATGTAAAAGAATAAAAATGCAGAGCAACATAAAACTAAATGTAACGTTAAGATAAAAAACACCTTAAGTAATCAGTACACATAAAACATTATACAATAAATTTTGATTTATTAAAATAGTCGTTAATAAGTTTAAACATAATCCATACCGTCCTCTGTCCATTCTAGCAATGTTAAGAGTATTTAGAAATTTAACCTTTTACTGTATCTCCTAATTTTTACTCCTGGGAGATTCGCAGAACATTTTAGCGCTAGATAGCTTTTAACGAGTTTTACTGCGAAATTCCGATAATTCTGATCATCTAAGAAAGAACTACAACAGAACGTTCAATGTCACATGTTGGAGGGCTTGTTTATGTATGTATTATACATTATAAGCTTATGTACCAAAACAGATTTGAGTTTAAGATGTTATAATCGACGAAGGAAACGAAAATTAACCGGAACTTCTGTCTTGGAGTTTTTGATAGTATAAGATTTGGCAGATTCCAATAAAATCCGTCTAGTCAAGGGAACACTGACCAAGTCACCGAAATACTTATCATCCGATTATATGTAGGCCTACTACATCACGAGTAGCAGTCACGACGCGACGTGACAATCTAGGATCACGGTCTGACCTCCACGGCTGCAGTCCCAAGTCACGTTTCAAATGACTGGTTTCCTGACGTGGTTCAAATGACGTTTCCTGTCATCAACTGGTTGACCTTATCAGGTTATTACAAGACTGGTCCAAGCCATCAACGTGGGTTTACTACGTCTTCACCAAACTGGGAAATCCCATCATTACCAGAATGAATGACTAATTTATAGACAACTAAGATTTATGGTGTTCTATAACATGATTAACCTTGGAGTAATACGTTGGAATGAGTTTTACCCACTAAAATATACATGTGACGTAAAAATTAATCCGTCCATAATTAAACCACCCCTAACCCCCAAAAACTACCCTTTTGGGGAGTTTTAGAGATTTCAAAATAATTTCTCCAAATTCTTTGGGGTGGAAATAGGAGGGTTAAGTTGTTACGAATAATCTACCTCTTTTGGTTTGGCCTCTATACGTACTGTACGGGTGGTCTGCCTCACCTGTATTTTGTAAAATGGAATTTTTTTATAACCACAATAAAATAATCAGTGTTTATAAAAGAGTGTATTCCATGTAGTTACACATACACTCTTATTCTTATTCTTATTCTTAGTTAAGCTAATACGCATGAAATTATTGACAGTATTAACACCTGTACTGTTAAATTTGTCAAAGAATAAACCGATACAGTGGAGAATAGAATTAAACGTAACGAAAGAGTTAGTGAACTACCGATGGACTACAACTTGATCTTTTAATCCCAAAAATAATTGGATTTTCTTTGGGCCAGGAAAAGCCTGTATGGGCTTTCTATCAAGAGTTATCACACGGAAGAACAGAAAGGCAGACGAAAGACAATTAAGTCTCGATTTATTAGTGTGTGCATAATGAGGGAATTGATAAATTAGTAAGTTTTAAATTTAAAAATATACACATTGACATATCACTTATTTAGGAAGGTAGCGTTTTATTCCTGACAATAGTTATTTAAATATATTTGGTACTTAGGTGTTGTATGGAGGCCATTCTGTCACTATATACTTCTTCTTATTACTATATATATAAGTAAGTTCATATCACGTTATCATAAATGTGTTACTAGTAGTACCAAAGTTAAAGTTAACCTTTTCGAAGTATCACGTGACCTGAGCTTGAATTTGAGTACTATCTCAAGGGTTGTTTTTCTTTTGGTTAGAAGTGCGGGGTGGCTTCGAATGTGCCACCTAAGCTACCACCGATGGTCAGGGGCATTTCTGATCGGTACTTTTCCCGACCTCTGATCACGTGCCAGATCGTACAACGTGATCTAACGTCGGCAAAGTACCGATCGGAAATAATGCCCCTGGCCATTATTGCCAAAAAGAAAACATCCCTCGAGTTAGAACCTAAGTTAAAGCTCAAATCACGTGAGCGCTCGTAAAGGTTAACTTTAACTTTTGTAATTATAATAGGTAAGCCTACGTATGTACTGGGTGGGCGCCACCCAGTATTTATTTATATATTTTAGGCCTACTTATATTGCGCTATAGGAAGAAGGAAAAAGGTCAGAGTGGCCTCCACATAATACCAAATATTTTCTTTTTCATTGATAAATTTAATCAGTTTCAAAGGGGAGCAGGCTATACAAATATGGAGAGATGCGGAAATTGCCGAGTAGCGCGAATGATCATTACAGAGCGTCGAGTTAACGAGTTAACATTAATGTACTGAGCGGTGTGATAACAGTTCCAGTCTCCGGTTACGCGGTGAATGATTATTGGGGGCTAACTGCTTTATAAAGCGGCTTACACTGAGCGGGCTGGTCCATGTGGTCAACCTGGTAGTGATGTATGATAACAGTTCCAGTCTCCGGTTACACGGTGAATGATTATTGGGGGCTAACTGCTATATAAAGCGGCTTACACTGAGCGGGCGGGTCCATGTGGTCAGCCTGGTAGTGATGTATGATAACAGTTCCAGTCTCCGGTTACGCGGTGAATGATTATTGGGGGCTAACTGCTATATAAAGCGGCTTACACTGAGCGGGCGGGTCCATGTGGTCAGTCCTGGTAGTGATGTATGATAACAGTTCCAGTCTCCGGTTACGCGGTGAATGATTATTGGGGGCTAACTGCTATATAAAGCGGCTTACACTGAGCGGGGTTGGTAGTGATGTATGATAACAGTTCCAGTCTCCGGTTACGCGGTGAATGATTATTGGGGGCTAACTGCTATATAAAGCGGCTTACACTGAGCGGGCGGTCCATGTGGTCGGACTGGTAGTGATGTATGATAACAGTTCCAGTCTCCGGTTACGCGGTGAATGATTATTGGGGGCTAACTGCTTTATAAAGCGGCTTACACTGAGCGGGCTGGTCCATGTGGTCAGACTGGTAGTGATGTATGATAACAGTTCCAGTCTCCGGTTTACGCGGTGAATGATTATTGGGGGCTAACTGCTTTATAAATAAAGCGGCTTACACTGAGCGGGCTGGTCCATGTGGTCGGACTGGTAGTGATGTATGATAACAGTTCCAGTCTCCGGTTACGCGGTGAATGATTATTGGGGGCTAACTGCTATATAAAGCGGCTTACACTGAGCGGGCGGGTCCATGTGGTCGGACTGGTAGTAACGTATGATAACAGTTCCAGTCTCCGGTTACGCGGTGAATGATTATTGGGGGCTAACTGCTATATAAAGCGGCTTACACTGAGCGGGCTGGTCCATGTGGTCGGACTGGTAGTGATGTATGATAACAGTTCCAGTCTCCGGTTACGCGGTGAATGATTATTGGGGGCTAACTGCTATTATAAAGCGGCTTACACTGAGCGGGCTGGTCCATGTGGTCAGCCTGGTAGTGATGTATGATAACAGTTCCAGTCTCCGGTTACGCGGTGAATGATTATTGGGGGCTAACTGCTATATAAAGCGGCTTACACTGAGCGGGCTGGTCCATGTGGTCAGCCTGGTAGTGATGTATGATAACAGTTCCAGTCTCCGGTTACGCGGTGAATGATTATTGGGGGCTAACTGCTATATAAAGCGGCTTACACTGAGCGGGCTGGTCCATGTGGTCGGACTGGTAGTGATGTATGATAACAGTTCCAGTCTCCGGTTACGCGGTGAATGATTATTGGGGGCTAACTGCTATATAAAGCGGCTTACACTGAGCGGGCTGGTCCATGTGGTCGGACTGGTAGTGATGTATGATAACAGTTCCAGTCTCCGGTTACGCGGTGAATGATTATTGGGGGCTAACTGCTTTATAAAGCGGCTTACACTGAGCGGGCGGGTCCATGTGGTCAGCCTGGTAGTGATGTATGATATCAGCCGTTACCGTGATGATTGGGGCATGTTATAAAGCTAAGCGGTATTGGCCTGTAAATAAGTCAGTCGCGGTGAAGATATGGCACCTTAGCGTAATAGGGGTAGTGTACGGTGTACGGCATTCAGCTGGTACGGTAGTTATTGGTATGTATGCTATAGCGCTCCTGGGCTGTAGTGGAGTGGGGGGGGGGTGGGGGGGGGGGGGGGTGGGGGGGGGGGGGGGTGGGGGGGGGGGGGGGTGGGGGGGGGGGGGGGTGGGGGGGGGGGGGGGTGGGGGGGGGGACAGAACTCAATATAAGGACCAATTTAAGTTTACGAACTGAGGAAAGTTACTCAGGGGCGTGACCTTCATCACTAAGGTTTACTCTGAGGAGATTCATTAAAAAGAAAATTGCGGAGGAGTTGCAATTAAATAAAATTTGTTACCCTACACTCATAATTGAATCATGATCCATATGGCCGATCTGATTTTACACTTTTATCCATTTTAAAGTGCTTCTGTAGTTAGAGGTTCTTGTCCACATAACAGAGGTAATTTTCCCGCCGTTTAGAATCCCAAAGGTTGGTTTACGATGAAAGCTCCTGATTGTTAGTTGAATCTTGATTGCCTCTTCTGCAGCTCGTTTTCAATTCTCGCCGCTTTAATGGTTCCTCGTTGACAGATAAATGTTCAGCTCTCTGACAGAAACATTACCTCAAGTCTTTTCTCTTTTACAAAAAGGAAAGAAAATTTACGTCGTAATTATTTTGTATTATTATTTGTGGACAAGGTGACACAAGAAATGAAAATATAGCTTTATGCTTTAATGACAACAATGCTTTTATACTAATGATAAAAAACCACTATGTTTTCCTTCAACTTAACTCAAGCTTGGAGCCTTCATAAGAATATATGTTTCATGAGATAAACAGGTTTCGTCCAAGAAAATATTTAAAAAAAAACCAAATGTAACAACTGTTACAATTAGTTTTTCAATTTATGTACTAAGAGTGTTAAGATTATTAGAATTCTTACTTAGCTATCTCCAAAAATCTCTAAATAAAAGAATATTTTGTGGGAATATTGTAGGAAGTTATTGTTTTGCAAGTACCTTTTCTGGTTCAGCTTGCAGATCAAATTATGCTTCCTGTAGTAGTACAAATTCTCTTATTCCTCATTACAGCGTATTGTTAAAATTGTCTTCAGGAAGGATTATTAACACGTATATGTGATTTGATGTTCTTCTGATACCCTCAAAAACGTAACAGGCAAAATCAACCCCTAAAATAATAATATTCTTAAAAATCTGCATTAAAAACAGAACCAGTCTCGCTTTAAAGTGTATAAAGCAATCACTATGCTATTACCGACTACGGTTAGAGACTTCCACTAATGGAATGTAATAGACCACCTCTTTGTGTTGTAATGGATTGTTACAAATTAGGTCAAAAACCCTTGAGTTTGAGTTATGTTTCACACCACACAAAGTATATAAGTTCAGTGAAGTAGAAATAAAAGAAAAGGTTTAGCTTATTTACGATGCTGTACTTACTTGCAGAGAAAAACACAAGATTTTTACACTATACGTGCAATAAAACAGAACGAAGAAAATGGGTGATTAGAATAAAAAGAGGGACAACCAAAAAAACTGTCGGTTATTAGAAACTATAGCTGGAAGGAATTGGAATTTTAACAAGATGCTCTAGTTTAGATCGAAAAAGTGGAAATCGTAATTTGAGCGATTTTAGATTTTAGCAATTTTCATCTGTTTTACTAGCAGTTTAGTTCTACACTAAAAGGACTGCCTTAGTTCAATATGTTTACTTATACACATAATTTAATGTGGTTATTTATTATATGAGATGAAGTAAATGTGATGGTTCATACATTAACAATAATGTACACCTAATTACTACTACATGTACGATTACAAAAGCACTGAATTTTAGAAAAAATATTGGCTGTTTTAAATGAAATAATTTCAGTGGGATTAGAAAATAATTTGAGCCAAATGTTTGCCAAATTTGTTGGAATATATTTCAAAAACTTAAAATAAAAACTACTTATTTTATTTTAAATGTTACAAACCAAAAATAATAGTTTTAAAAATTCTTCTGGTATTTATATTTCATAATTTTTGTACTTTAAGTCTCTTTAAATTTGTTAAAAAATAAACTATAGCTTAATATTATTATTATCATTGTTGATCGGGCTTCTATTAGAGTGTATTGTTACACTACGTACTACATTGTACATTACACTACATTGTACGTACTATGTTATACATGTATATTTGGCAATTCAGACGATGAATATACTTGATTGTTGTTCTTGTTACACTACTAATACTATAATACATTGTTGTTCACTGTATGAATTTTCGTTAGTGATGAAAACTTTTGTTAAGTAGTGTAAACATTGGAATAAATAAATAAATGATTTTATATTCAATAGGTTAAATCTTTATTTTGTTTCTTAAATGATAAAACCTGATATTTGAAATGAAATTTAATTTAGTAGTAGACGGTTTGTTAACAGCTATTGTGTACTCGCCGCTACCGAGTTCTATACTTCGTACTATTGGATACATTCAGAATATATTTAAAATCTGATACATGTCCTATCACTTACGAAATGTATAAGTGAGACGTACAACTGGAGGAGTTATTTAATTCAATATTACAAAATTTCACAAACGGCAACCCAAAAAAGACAAATGAAACACGGACGGGCACTGGGTTTGTAATCAGTGTATGTTTGGCACCAACAGGGCATCAAGCAATTTACATGTGTGATGCCAGGTGCCACAAACCGAAACAACTGCAAACATAAAACATTGGAGTGTGATCGCGCATTTGTCTCTGACTCTGGTTTGGATTTTCATGCTCTAGTTGTTATGAATGGACGAGTATTACATTGACGAGAACGTAGTATATGGACCATGTGTGTTATAACTCCAAACAGTGAAATGAAGTCTAATGGTGTATTACACGTTTTGTTTTGGAACTCGTAAGTCGTTTTCGTATTAACCTACAAGCCAGTAAGGGGGAATGCGCACATATCATAACGTCAAAGCACACGATACATACATTCCGAGTATACATATTCCGAGTATACATATTCCGAGTATACATATTCCGAGTATACATATTCCGAGTATACATATTCCGAGTATACATATTCCGAGTATACATATTCCGAGTATACATATTCCGAGTATACATATTCCGAGTATAACATATTCCGAGTATACATATTCCGAGTATATACATATTCCGAGTATACATATTCCGAGTATACATATTCCGAGTATACATATTCCGAGTATACATATTACGAGTATACATATTTCCGAGTATACATATTCCGAGTATACATATTCCGAGTATACATATTCCGATATACATATTACGAGTATACATATTCCGAGTATACATATTACGAGTATACATAAGTTGCATTTCATGTTGTCATTACGTTGTTTTTCCATACGAAGATTTACACTACTTATTATGTTGAGTACATATTCATGCTGCTGATCGCGTCTCGATCTCCACACACAGACTACGCCCATGTGGAGATTTCCAATTTTTGCATGTATGTTGAGATCTTTGTATTTATGAGAAAGTAAATCAATTTTCATTCATTCATTCGTTCATTAAAATTACAGAGCAACCCAATTTAGGTAATAAGTTTACATTCAATGTGGTTAAATTGGCCACAAATTTGCGAAAAACGTTGATTCCTGTTTAAGAGAGAAGAGCGTTAGATACTTTTAAGGCAAATCCAGTTTTGCTGAATTGTTTTTAGTTTGAACGAATATTTATTCAACTTGAATAGATTGCCATTTCCTTTCTTCATTGAAAGTTGAAAATGGAATTAGAAGGATAAATCGGCAATAAAAAACGTAAATTCTGTAAAAAATTAAAAGCAGCTATGTTGGGAACGGCTGATTCTAATTGAGCACCTGATGAGACAATAAGAATACAGCTTCACCTAGATTTTTTGGTAGTCTGCGTGTCTCTCATGTCGAAACGATGCGTGGGGGGGGGAGTTTCGTTTTGAACTTCTGCGTTCTTTTGTCAGCGACTATTTTTAGATCCCTTCAGACGATTATGACTCTAAAGTTCAGTAGTCAAGTCTGCAACAGCATCAGATTTTCAGATGCTGCACGTCGTTTACAGGAAGATGAACTGGAGCTAAACCCAACATTCGCATCGTATATCAAAATAGATTGACAGTAACGTTTTCATCGTATCACCAAATCAGTATGGAAATGCTAAAATAACATAATACACTACAATAACATAATATGGAATATCAAATATATTGACAGTAACGTTTTCATCGTGTCACCAAATCAGTATGGAAATGCTAAAATAACATAATACACACACATAACATAATATGGAAATATCAAATAGATTTGACAGTAACGTTTCATCGTGTCACCAAACCAGTATAGAAATGCTAAAATAACAAAATACACTACAATAACATAATATGGAATATCAAATAGATTTGACAGTAACGTTTTCATCGTATCACCAAACCAGTATGGAAATGCTAAAATAAACATAATACACTACAATAACATAATATGGAATATCAAATAGATTGACAGTAACGTTTCATCGTGTCACCAAATCAGTATGGAAATGCTAAAATAACAAAATACACTACAATAACATAATATGGAATATCAAATAGATTGACAGTAACGTTTCATCGTATCACCAAACCAGTATGGAAATGCTAAAATAACATAATACACTACAATAACATAATATAGAATATCAAATAGATTGACAGTAACGTTTCATCGTGTCATCACACAAACCAGTATGGAAAAAATGCTAAAATAACAAAATACACTACAATAACATAATACGGAATATCAAATAGATTTGACAGTAAAACGTTTTTTCATCGTTTTGTCACCCAAACCAGTATGGAAATGCTAAAATAACATAATACACTACAATAATCATAATACGGAGTTATCAAATAGATTTGACAGGAACGTTGTCATTCGTATCACCAAAAACCAGTATGGAAATACTAAAATAACATAATACACTACAATAACATAATATGGAATATCAAATAGATTGACAGTAACGTTTCATCGTATCACCAAACCAGTATGGAAATGCTAAAATAACATAATACACTACAATAACATAATATGGAATATCAAATAGATTGACAGTAACGTTTCATCGTACCACCAAAAACCAGTAATGCTAAAAAAATAACACGATACACTACAAAAAGGTGATGTTGAATATCGAATAGATTAACTACAAAATTTCTTCGTGTTACGAAATCAGTTTGAAAATTTGAATATAACAATAATTTAATACTGTGTCTCGCAGTTCCTGAAGTAACTATCATTTTATTATTATATTGCGTAATGTACAGTCTATTAGATAATCATGTTTTTATTATATTCCAAGTATTCTGTAACATAATATTCTACGGAACTACTTCAGAATTTTAATTCCTAGTGACAAGTACATTGGAGTTCTAAACTGGGAAGCAAAACGGGTTTTAAGGATTTAATAAATTCTAAGACAACAATAATTTCTCTCCAACATTGAAGGCCAAAGGGCGGAGGCCTGAAGCTCGAGATAATAACCGATTAGTAGTGAGAGTGTGCAGCTCAGGTAGCATGGTGTCTGTGGAAAATTCCACTATGTTTAGTCGAGTAACAGACGCTGAGTAAGTGAAGAAGTGAAGTTTTTTCAATTCTTTACTTACGACAACAACAACCTACGTTACGACATATCTTCTGTTGGTTCAAAACCCTTTATAAAAAGTTAATCGTTTCGACTTACAATATTTACTAATTTATATTTATTTTATAAATACTTAGCACTACATACGAATAGCTTACCTTTTAGCAAAACCATAATATACCTTATGCTAATTTTAATGTTTACCTATATTAATTAAAAAAGTTATAGATGTAAAAAGAACAATTGTTTTGAAATGCTTTCTTCTTTAATCAACGTAACATAAAGGAGAATTACCACCTTTGTAGTAGAGCACGCAGTCTTGTAGTAGAGAAGGCGACCTCACAGTTTAGTTATAACTGTAGCTTACCTTTTTACAAAAGTGTAATTGTACTTAAGTGGTAATTCAGCAGCAAAATTCTATCTTTGACCTTGATAATCTCAAAAGCGAATAAAAGTAAAAAAACGGTTCTACTCTTTTTATCCAGTATACCACAAAAGCGACATTAATAAACTTGCGTACTCCGGAAGGTAACGCACTTTAATTACCAGAAAAATAGGATCTGTAACCCGCATACCCATACATTTTATATTTCCAAGTGTATATTTAGTATAACCTATTTAGGTTATAGGTTAGGTTAGGTTTTTTTTGAATTAAATTTTTATTAATTGGCAAATCGAATTAAACTTTTGTTTCATTAATTAGTGTCCATTTTGTTGTCACATGATTTCAATTAAATGTTATTAATCAAATTACGAAATTTCTATTGTAAAAGTGTAAAATTTTGTAATCTTGCTTCTTGCTGTAACTTGTAAGTAACAACTCTCAGGTTTTTGCACAGTTGTGTTATTGAACACGAGTTGTGTAACTGAAGCAACCCGAGACTCTGCGGAGCTGGTTGCGGTCACTTACGCATTATTGTGATCCCAATATACACTCCTGTGGTATTTAGTATGTAGAACCCACGACGCTACTAAATAATGAAGGTATTAGGCAATTAGTTTGATTTAGTACTATTACAATAATCTAAGTCAAACTAATTACGCAGTCATGACGCCCTTTAACCTTAATCCGGATTAGTTATGATTTATGTGGGATTAAATAAATAATATATTAAATTTGAATATCAGATTAGAGGTGTAGGCTATTACAATTTTTGTAATGTTGAAACGGACATACGTTGCATTTATTATTATCAAGATGAATTATAAGATAAGTTATTATAAGATACCATATAGGTTTTAACTCATAGGTTTTACGAGGCACGAGTCTTTTCGCTCGAATTCCTCCATAAAGATATTGGCGAAAATAGGAGACAGTGGAGAACCCATTGCCATCCCCTCATCTTGACGGTAATTTTTACCCTCTAAATCAAAATAATTGCATTGAGTGCATAGTTCTAACTACCAGCTCAGTTCAAACCGAAGATTTGGTGGAGGTATGTGGATGATACCTTGTGTTATTTTTTCTCATGGAGGACATTGAATTAAATAATTTTTTGAATCACATTAATAGTATTTTCTCCTTTCCATCTACCTCACAATGGATGTGGGAAGTCCAAAACAAGCTTCCCTTTTTGGATGTGTGTGTATTAAGAGATAGGATGTCCTTAAGACAACTGTTTTTCGAAAGATAAACACACACAGGAAAATATTTAAATTATCAATCCAACCATCAAAAATCTGTCAAAGAAGGAGTAGCCTACTCGTTGTTTGATAGAGCAAAGAGCTTGTGCTCAAGGATAAAGATGGACTAAAAGAAGAATTTTAAGAAAATTGAATCGGATCTCAGAAGCAATGGATACCCTCAATTAGTAATTAATAAGTGCAAACGAACCAGAAGAATCATTCCTGAGTCAGAAAAAACAGAATTGTGATAAATTTCTGCGTTTATGTCAATCCCTTATGTGCCGGGATTATCGGAGAAAATTAGAAGAGTAGGTAGAAAAGTACAACATTAGAACCGCGTTTAAAACACACAACACTCTTATAGACAAAGTCTCGTAAAAAAAAACCAAAAAATGGCACACAGGATTTCCAAAAACTGTGATTACAGTATAAAATGTAGCTGCAATAGGGAATACATAGGCGAGACAAAAAAGACCACTAAACGTAAGGATAAATAGAACACAAAGAAAACACGAGAAAGGGTTTCACAGAAAAGTCAAAAATTGCACACCATTGTTGGTCCGAAGACCATCATATGAATTGGGATGAAGCCCACATAATACATCGGGAACCACATTTCTTCAAAAGGAAATTAATTGAGGCAAGATACATTAAATTGGCAGACCAACCAATCAGTCAACCATCAGTCGAGATTAGGCCGCTTTGGTTGCCAATTCTAAAAAATGAACTAAAGAGAAAACCAAAAGTATCAAACGGATCGGATATTTGTAATAAACCAATGCGGAGTCACAATATGCTTTTTAAGAAGTTCATCTCGCATGAACCGACGTATTGTGACCTGTATTCCGTAGTTTAGTTAATGATTAGTATTTTGTAATTTGTTTATTTTAACCTAGTTTGTAATTATGTAAAGTTTTTGTTGTCTTCATTAAATAATAATAATATGACATGTTTGCAAGAAAATTTATTTTACCGAATTCTATTCCATGTTTGGTTTTTATAGCCGTATTCCTCTGTGACTGATATTTAAGCATTCTGGTATTTAATATTCATAATAAAATATTCATTAATTAGTGTAGATAATGAACCTATAAATAACGTAACCTTTTCTTTTCAAAATTTAGATTGAGCTACTAGGCTTCTACATGAAATTAAAGTTGTTCTTCTCTCCACAGCGAGGTATACAGAATAGATATAAACAGAAGTATAATATATCTGTAGATATCTACAGAAGTTAATTGTTTATACAATATTTACTCGCGGTGTGAACCAAATTGTTATTATAATTTGGTACTCAAGTTTATATTCCACAAATTATTGCCTCGAAAAATGATTACAATAATGATTTTCTAATAGAATAATAATTGCAGTTTATATACCTTTTAAACTGTACATTACAGTAGTTATTTATACGTGAAATCGCAAACCATAAACCACATTAGTGCGGTCACTGTCAATGACATAATAGCATGTTTTTGTCAACAATATGTTCAAACCACATAAATAGTACATATCTTTACTTCAATTATATTGAATAAAGGATTTTACATACATGAGTTGTATATTTTCATTTGCAGTTTATAATAAACAAGGTAAAAAATATAAATGTTCATAAAGGCATTGAACAAATCCAATAATTAATTAAATACAATAATTAATATTTTTAAGAACCCAATAAACTTTTAGGTTTGTACCACCCATTTTATGATATAAGTGTTCATCTTAAAAATGAGCAAGAATTTATTGCTTAACATTTTTGTTATCTCTACTTACTTATGCAACGTCCCTATCAATATTAGTTAGTAAAATAAAAACGTAGTTTTTAGGAGCTGTGTGTAGTGCGGTGGTACGACTCAAGCCCCGAGACTCTGTTAGTGCCCTGGGCGTGTTTCAGGTCAACGAGCTTTTCTGACAGGATTAAACTTCACACGAACAGAACACAATATAAAACCAATTTAAGTTTACGAACTGAGGAAAGTTACTCAGGGGCGTGACCTTCATCATCACTAAGGTTACTCTGAGGAGATTCTTTAAGCACATTGTTGGGGAGTTGCAATTAAATAACATTGTTTTACGTCACAGTCATAGAAATGTACCGTCACATAGAAAGGACGATCTGCTTTTATACTTGCTTCTATTTGAGGGTATCCTGCTTGAAAGTGGTTCTGCGGTCAGAGGTTCTGGTCCACATGAAAGAGGTAATTTACCGCCACACAGCTGTGGTTTGCGATGGAAGCTCCTCATTGTCAGAACCCTTGTTAGTTGAATCTTGATTGCCCCTTCTGTACGCTCGATTTCAATACCCTCCGCTTTAAAGGTCCCCATTTGGCTGATCAATGATCGATAGCTGATAGAAGATGTGACTTCAGTTTATATTTCGTACGTAATGTGTAGACTCTTTTTTGTTTATAAACTATTATTTATTCACATTTATCTGTCTTAATGGATCTTGTTTTATACTGTCTTTTGAAGGTTACTTAAATAGCGTAATAGTAAGACTTCCTGTATACTCGGTAACTATTTTCAGATAAACTGACCCGCTTTCCCAATCACCAAAATATAGTATACCAGCGGAACGATTTTGAGAAATAAGTGTGGATATATAACATTTAGACATTCTGGGAGAACGTATTTTAATTGGTTGAATTAGTTAAACATTGAAATGTCAGGATTATATTATATATTTTTATCTGTGCATAAAAGATACTAACATTTATATAAAAATCACGTTTGAATTATTTTGTATTATTATCTGTGAGCAAGGCAATTAAGATAAACGAAAATGTTTCATAATACTTGATTGATACACTTTTACCTATTAATTTGTATTGCTATAACCTTTTGATAGTAGAATGAAATTTTCTGAACTTCTCTACACAGAAAGTTATTACTTTGTAATGTTTTTAACAAAATTAACCTTTCATATAATCAATTTGTCTGTACGTGGTCTTCGAATGTGATTTTTATGTTCTGTTCCATGAAAATTGTTTTTATTGTAAAATGTTAGAAGATAATGCTGAGAAACTCTTTCTACACATAACGGAACACATGTGACATTTATTTAATGTTGTAAAGAGGGAGATGTCCAGTGAATTCTGATAGTAACATATTGGCAACCACATCTAACATTTGTTACCTTTCTATGTACTTACTAGACTTTTATTACTATTGCATTTTTTATTTTAAAAGGAAAATAACTATTAATGTTGTCCGTTAATAATTCTAATAATATTACAAATTTGAAAGTAATTTCGTTCGTTTGTTTTGCTTTCCCGTGTAAACTATTCAACTATTTGTGTAGAAAATTGCACAAGCACTTAGGGTTCCTAGTATTTTTAGACGTATTTGTATTTCGACAATCCCTCCGAGCTACGCCCAAAATAGTCTCTAAAGTTGTGGAATATTAACTAACAGTTTAATTAGTTTAACTATTTATTTTTTATTTGTCAACATTAATATTGTGGAAGCATAGAGTAAGCTTGATAGTAACAATACTTATTTTAAACTTTTCTGCCACCGGTGTTGAGCACAGAGTAAAAAGTAAAAGTTTTACTAAACGTATACTACTTTTAACTGTACATTTTTAGGAAATACGGTAACTTTTTATACGTGCATAAAAAAGTTACTACCTAACTTTTACTATAAATTTAAAAACTGTTATCAAACCCATCTTAGTTGTCCTTTAACGGAATTAAGCTTCTCACAGCTGTGTATGTACGTATATTTTCACGATTGGGAAATAAGAAAACCAACTATCTATAGAACAAGAAATGAAAAATGTTGTAATTTACAATAGCCTTAAATATACACTTTTTGACAGGTTTTCTTGACCGTGGCAATAGGACAAAATCGAAATTGGCATCGGAAATATAATTCAATCAAACCAGAAGTACTCATTCACGTGAAAAGCCTCCCAAACTTCGTGCGAAGCCCAAAAAACTGCTAGTGTTTTTTTTTATAAACTACCTCTCTGGTACATGCTGTGCAAGCTACCGCGGTGTTCTTTACACTATGGGAAGGACTGCTTCGTATGGTAACAAATTTCTATTTCGCGTTATTAAAACCTAATGTAAAAGTGTTCGTAGGAAGTCTTATTAGCAAGTATGGACGATTTGGTGTAGTAAGAAACTTTATAAATATTCTCGAGAAACGTCAAAGATAAAATAATACAACTTCAAATCTCCAATGAAACAGAACTACAGTCTCACTTTAAAGTTTCAAAGAAAGCACTGTGCTATTACCGTTTCTACGGTTAGAGACTTCCACTAATGGAATGTAATAGACCACCTCTTTGTGTTGTAATGGATTCGTACAATTTAGGTCAATACCGTTGAGTTTTACCGAATTCCAGCATACATAAGATATATGCTCAGTAAAATAGAATTGAGTAATGTAGCCTAAGCTTACATTTGCCAGATAGTATATTTGGTAGTAGAGAAACAAAAGATCTTGTACTATATGTGCACTAAAGAGGAAGGTAACAAATTGTCGTTGAAAATTGTTGACATAAGTAAACAGCCGGCGAATAGAAACTATAGCGGTGAGTAATTGTCAAACTTTTAACAAGATTTTCCAGTTCGACCGGTCAATTGCAATTCGCAGTTTGTAATACATTTGAGATTTACAAACATTTTATTGTTTTTAGTACAGTTGAATTGTATATATTATAAAATTAATTAAATATAATTATATTAAATATCGTATATTACAAAAAACTGCCTTGGCTTAGTGGTTTTTAACACAATATAATTCATATAATACATTCATATATAACATAAATTAAATAAATAATTTAGGTTCTAAAAATAATAGCCTACACACATCACTTGGCTATTACAAATATGATCACGAATATGTGAATTTCAAGAGAAAATACAATATTATTCCTATAGGTAAAAGAAAAAAATGAAAGTCAACGTTATAAATTGGGGTCAATATTTTATTTTACCTCGCTCTTCTTGCGTTATATTACTCTCCCTACTTCACCGAAACTACTATTATTTAGACACTACTGTGAAACCTAAGTGGATTTTATAAATTAATGTGAATGCATCATGTGGCAAGTTATATCGATTATACATTTAATCTGTAATTTACCACTCTGTATGAGAATTGATAATAACATTTTCTTCTACAATACATATTATACAATGACACGAGACATAATATTTTAAACCGATTTCTGGCAAGAATATTAATTTTAATGTTAGTGATCATTATGATAATTTATTCATAACTTTAGGTAGATTTCGAAGAAACATTCCTGTTTCCATAATTCCTTGAACCCGACATTGTCTTATAGTGTAGTTGACAGTCGAAGGTTTTTTTTTTAAATTTTGGGTTAGTTAATCACGATATATTTTAGGTCTTATTAATAAACGGTTTACATTTTTATGGTTTTTAAATAGAATTAATCGAGGAGGTGGACTTCTCAATAAATTGGCAAGGCAACCCCAACACTCTGGTTAACTTAGAAAGTAGGTTCTGTTACGCATAATAACCATAAATTACATTTTACAAGTGAGATCGTTACAATAAAAAAACTCAGGTTGATGCATAGCTGTGTGCGAATGAGCAAGTTGTGTAACTGAAGCAACCCGAGACTAAGCTATGCGTTGGTTGAGGCCGCTTACGCATTTATTATAATCCCAATTTACATTCCTGCAGTATGTAGTATGTAGTATGTCCTGCGGTATGTAGAACCTACGATATTCATAATTAACGAGGGTAACGAAGCACTTACATTGATTTACGAGTAAGATGGTTATGGGTTCAGTTATAATGCTCGTCTACATTCAACCCAGCTTAAGCTTTACGTATTCAAATAAGCTTTAATTATTTGATTGAGAAGCAAATATAGGTTATTCTATTTAGCCGAGCCAGTCTAATATATTGAATCAAGTTGATAACAGTAAATACAGTTCTCAAAGAGTTCCCATAGTAAAAATTAATTTTATTTTGAAACGTACTACGAGTGTTTCGTAAATTACTCTCCGCCTCTCAAGAAGTTACCTTACCACCCTTTCATCATTTAAGTTATTAAATTTTAGGAAATTGTGAAGGAAAGTTGTTTAAAATGACAATCAATGCAATTATATATGTTTGATAGCAGCTTATAATATATATCTTACAATAATAACATACCCCTCCACCCCAAAGCCATATGACTTAGGTAACTTTATCCTACATGTTAGGACAATTCAAAATTATTGAATTCCACTGAATCCTCCATCACGAATCTTCCACGAGACAGAAAAGTAAAAACAAACATTGCATCAGCGCGTGGCGTAACAGACACACAACACTACGTGTTACTCATTCGAGACAGACTCATAACAGACATACGGTCGAAATTTGCTCGCTGTAAGTGACGAATCCAGCCGAGAGGAGCCGAGATTAGCCGAACAGGCAGACGATGCGCTAGACCAGATATGAGTTGACCTTGAATACAGCAGGAATGGAAGAGATAACACTTGAGACACGGGCGTTAGGAGATGATTGTAGCATTGAATCAGATGCGTTGACTATAGAGAATCTACTGCTTTTAATAACATAGAAGAAGGAACCTGCTTCCTTTATCTATGGTTAACAGTTTCGCGCCTTTCTCTAGTCGAATTATGGGCGATTTGGCTTCTCTTACGAGTATATATTTTTATTTTCCTTTTATATTTCCGACTCACCTTTGATCATTGTAATTTTATAAAAGTATGTGTTCTATTGAAAATTGTTTTGAAATAATCAAGTTTTTTCTGGTTAAAACATTTATGAAAGTTTTGTGGCGTAAAATCACCTCTGCAGAATGGCTGTGTAGAATCGCCCTTGAATTTAAATAATGAGTTCCCTATTAACTCGAGAATGCTTCAGATTAAACGACTTAGCCATTCAAAGCCGCGGTGCACTAATTGTTCATGCAAATCTGATATCTGTTGGTAGCACTGTGTGAATGGTGAAATATTGTTTGTTTTAGCGTGAAATGTTAAATCGAAGTAGAAACAATGAGATTTTTGTTTTCAAAATTATATTACTCAATGTTATATCTCACGAATTGCTAGCTCAGGAACTATTAAAATGCTAATTTTCTAATACAATAATTTACCTGGCCTTTCAGCAATGCTATGAATAACACTGGATATATATGTCTTTTGTGTGTTTTTGAAGTACACTTTAGAGTACCTTATTCGTGACATCGCAAACAATACAATCACATTACCGCGGCAGTTGTTTACGATATAATGACATGGCTTTGTTAGCAAACATGTTCAAACAACATAAGTGGGGTGTGTATATATACACAATATATATTTCAATTATTTTATTCAAAAGATTTAATTATACTCAATTCTATATTTCCAGGTACACTGTATAACACTATATAACAAGCTCAATTATATCAAAAGTGTTTATAAGTCCCAGAGATAAACTGTATTAATTCATCAAATAAAATAGTTTGTATTAATAAAAACCCTCTATACTAAGAATATTTTATCACCCATTTATCATATCCTTGTTTTTACTTAGCAATAAGAAATAATCCGATTGTAATAATTTTTTTATTTCTACTTACTCATACAACGTCCCTAACAATATATAGTGAAATAAAAAAAGTAGTATAGTAAAAAGGTCAAATAATATCATAAGTGTTCATAAATATCTGAAATAATAGAAATCTGCTAATCCATTAAAATATAATCCATTACAAGTTTTTAAAAACGAAAATATATAATTGTTAAGTAGTACACTTTTAAAATTTAAATTTGATATCAGCATTTTATCATTTTAATGTTCACTTTAGTAATGAGCAAATATGTATTTTTATATTTCTATCATTTCTACTTAGTCAAGTAACGTCCCTAACAACATTTCTTAGTAAAATAAAAAAGTAGTTTTTAAGAGCTATGTGTAGTAAAGTGCGGTGGTACGACTCAAGCCCCGAGACTCTGTTAGTGCCCTGGGCATGTTTCAGGTCAACGAGCTTTTCTGACAGCATTAAACTTCACACGAACAGAACACAATATAAAGCAAATTTAAGTTTACGAACTGAGGAAAGTTACTCAGGGCGTGACCTTCATCACTAAGTTTTTACTAAAAGGTTAAATTACTGAAAGAGTACTGGGTAACATTGTTGTAGCATGTGTAACTTCGTCCATGAATCGTCGTCCATACGGTCGATCTGCTTTTATACTTACTTCTGCTTGAAAGTGGATCTGCGGTCAGAGGTTCTGGTCCACATGAAAGAGGTAATTTACCGCCACAGTACCCAGTGGTTTGCGATGAAAGCTACTCATTGTTAGTTGAATCTTGATTGCCTCTTCTGTAGCTGATGTTCAATACCCTCCGTCGGCGTCGGTTCTCCGTTGACTGATCTTTCTGTGTAACAGAACCATGGATGTAGCACCAGTTTTCTACTGAGAATTTTTTTACTCTTATTGGTTTATAACTTCAATTTAATACTCATCAAATAAACCACTAGTTGTAATAAGTACCAAATTATTAAACACACTGTTATAAATCCCGCTTTACATAGTTTTATGAAAAAGGTAAAGGTAATTTATTTTTGATGTACGAGTAAATTTAAGATGTTTTTAATTATTGAAAAACTAGCAGTCCAGTTGTTGATAAAATATTGTAAGTAATTCTGTTTGTTACCTTATAAACCTTTTATAAACTTAGATTGTTTTCAGACCCATCCAAGATATATCGAAGTGGAACCAAATTATGTCCTAAAACTTTGTTGTTTTGTGGGACAGAAAAAGCTTTTCGAAATCCAACGGAATTATCTGTTTACTTCTTTGACAGTTGTTTCTTATTGAACTCTACAGTGCTATTAGTCGTCCAAAATTGGAGCATAAAATTCCCGTTCAAAAATTAAATTTTAATATCAAACCATAGAGTATACAAATGTGTTTCTTTCCTCTTTTAACTGAATAAACTTAAAACTTTGAAAATTTAATTTTTCCAATCTCCTTTTTCATAATTGGATTTTACCGGATAACCAAATGGTATAAGAGTATAATTATAAAGAAGGCTCATAAATTAAAAACACAGCACGTAGAGTTGATAAAAAAGGTAAATGTACTCTAAAATTTTAGGACCGGTTTAGATTTTCCTCTTTTCTGATTTGGGATTTGCTCAAAGAGTAACCGCGCTAATCTGTTTTCTTAAGTATATTAGACAAATTTTACTAGAAAACATTTACACGAAAATGTTTTGAAATGCGTGGAGTAAAATATATGCGTAGGGGGGAAAAACTATGATTCCAGGAATTAACCTTGTAAATTGTATCAAGACACGTTTACTGAAAAGGCAGGAATAACAGTTAATAATAATATTCCTAAAAGTGCAATTAATATAAATGACGCTCCATAAAAAACGTAGACTATTTTAGGTAATGTTTACTTAATTTATTTATTACTCGATGTGCATTTCGAGATAAGTCTCAATGGCTTTCAATATTTATTTACTATACATCACTTTTCATCAATAGGGACCGAATAATGATGCAGATAGAAAGCAAAATCAACAGTTTTAATGTCAGACAAGAGTATGGTTTCCTAACTTGATAGGATTGCCACAGAAAAACAATATTTTAAACCCGAGCACAAGCAGCTTACCGGTAATAGGCTTTCGTCATTATTTTTTGTACCTCAAAGTTTCGAATCCCAGAGGCGAAAACCCAATTTGTTTTGTATAAACACACAACTTTATTCTTCTTTCTTAGAAAAGACTCCTCTATCGATTTCGAGAAAAACCAAGAAATGTGCTTCTGAGGTGCAAATAGGCTCTCGGCTCATTGTACCAAAGGTTTCCAAAATTTATCGCTCGAGGACCAAATTGAAAAATTTTACGAGGCAAGCGGGTCAAGTTCGTTCACATGTCTATTTTTGGAAGGCAATATGGTAGGATATAGATATTAAATTCTAGGAATTGAAAGTTGACTAGTTGCTGTAGCTATGGTAGTATGTTTCCAAACAAATTTATGAAACTTTCTACATATAACATGTTTTTTTTATTTACTACATTTAATATTATTTACAGTTGTTAATAGAACATTACTCAAATTTTTCTGTTCAAGCATATCTTGACCTTTTCGGAGTACTATGTGTTGGGATTTGTTTCAGCTATCTATGTTTGGTCAACAAGGTCTGTCCATCTTGTTTCGAATTTCGACCCTAACACCAATATATATTTTTAGTTCGTCAGAAATATGGTTTTCTTTACAGGGTGTAGCTCGAAAAGTTTCCAAGTTTAAAGGTTTTTAAACCGAAAAGTTTAAAGGTTGGTTACAGTTCCCAAGTTTCATAACTTTATCTCTACTGGTTCAAAAGATATAATTTTTTTTATAAAAAACACATACATCCAGATTAGACGGATAAACTAATGGTTTAGGGACATACTTTCATATGAACATTTTTGCTCATTTTTATGTTGTAGAAACATAAGTATTGGAACACTTTTACTAAACACCCTGTTATAACTGAATTTCACAAAGGCCGGTTGAGAAGTTTATTTTCATATATATAAATATGATATATATATATATGTTGACCCATAAACTAAAAACATTCCAGGTGCAAATTGTTTTGCCAACGTTTTGCAATTGTTTTGAAGTCATAATTAGCAACGAAAATTGTATACACGTTGACGTGTAACAGTTATCTGATTGAACTGGTTAATGAATTAACGTTTATAATTAAATATAAATTTGATTTGAGCTTCTCCGACTCTTTTTGAATCTCTTCAGACGAACATGACTCCAGATTCCAGGAGTCAAGTCTGTGACAGCCCTCAGATTTCAGACTCTGCACTAGGAGGAAGGTGAACTGGAAGAAACTGAACAACTGAACACTGAGATTGAAATTACCCTTCCCACCATAGCTAAATATATGAAGAATGGTTGATGGTGGTTCAAACAACTTCATTTGTAAGACTAGGAAGTAGGAAGTAGACTTACTTCATTGGTCCAGTTCATTGTTAGACTAGACTTAGAAACCTTTAGAAACACTCTTCACTCAAGAAATAGGAGAATAATTATGTTTATACAATGGAAAAATATTTTTTAAAAACGCACCGAAGGCGGTTTGTAACTTAACCAAACAATGAATTTTTAGTCCAAACAATTCCATTTGTAACAACAATAAATGTCATTGGCGTTGGACGCTGGAAACAATTTATAAAACTGCAAGGCCTTACTCATGGGAACGTTCCCTTGGCATTGAAATCGAAGCCACAATATTCAAACATTACATTTCTTCTTATATTGTGTTAGTTTGTAATATTTACCATTAATTTTAAATATGATAAATGTGTTATTTTTGTTTTCAACCAATCTATTAACAATTTTAAGGTGGTTACAATAGTTTTTGTTAAAATTTGTTTTGAACTTCTAGCTTTTTAGCTCTTGAAAAAGTTAAAAAGCGCAAAGTTGAAACGATTGTACTTTAAGTTACTTTTGCATGAAAATATAGTTTATATTTTTTACTAAAAACTTTTAATTTTCTTTAGATAGTATTAACAAAAAAGTCATTTCATTATACGATTTTTGATAAAAATGGGGGGTGGGGGGGGGGGGGGGTGGGGGGGGGGGGGGGTGGGGGGGGGGGGGGGTGGGGGGGGGGGGGGGTGGGGGGGGGGGGGGGTGGGGGGGGGGGGGAGTTGAAACGTGTGCTATTCTGCCTTCCTTACTAAGATAGCATGTCTTTTTCAAACAATTAAACATACATAATATTTAGATACTTCTTAAATAGTCTTTCGTAACGTGTTTGCAAACGACAATCTAAATACAAACAAGAATTTATCAATACTGAAGCATACAATTTAATTTTTAAGTACTAAAAGTAACCTTTTCATGAATTAATACAATATTAAATCAACATAAACTTTTAATCGCTTATAATTTTACATTTATCGTTAATCGTTACAGGTCAAAATTGCACAGAATTAAATATTTGGATCCCTATTACAATTTTGTTTTTTGTTTTTTTTTTTTTTTTTTTGAGCTTTGATTGATATTCTAATTTTTAAAAGTTTATAACTTTATTAATACAGATTAACCCTAAAAAACCCAAGGCAAAAAACAAACATGCATCAAGATTTTGCGTACACAGTAGCATGAAATTATACAATACAAATTATACATCATCATAATACATATTTTATATATCTAATTATAAAAAAATAACAACATTTAAATAAATAATAATATTTTTGATATTATTTTGGTCCTTTCTTGGTGACAAAGGACCAAAATTACATTTTTGCCAACTATCTTTGATTGTTGAATTCGTGGGTAAAAAACTTCTTTACACAACAATTTGGCAGCTCTATCATAAATACAAAACCTAGAATAATGCACTTTTTTCATGTTTTTGTTATTTTATACCAACATCTTTTTAATTAAAGTGGCAGGCTATTTTCCAATGTTGCATTGATAGGGTGGAAACCTCGTCTAATGAAAAATAGTATACAATAACATAATAGTATAACAAATAAAGAGTATAGCAATCGTTGTTAAGTTATAAGCATCTTCGGAAATGTTTGAAGGCAAGAAAATTACATATTTTTAATGTAATTTACAAAACCTTCATACCCTATTGTATTTTTTCAATGTTTACCTTCGTTTAGGAAATAAAATAGTCACTATCTTGTCTTTTTACTAAATATTGTTGCTTCATTAAACTTACTTATTTTAACAATAAGTTTTTACTTTCAAAATGTGTTGTAAACTGTAAGTAACAAAAAACGTGGGATATTCGTCCAGAAAATCTTTAAAACACCTTCACGCTGATGAAATAAATAAATAAATAATGATTTATTTCCAATTATTTTTTACATCGTTATATACATACATAACTCATCTGGAAATTTCCTGGCCACTTTTACAAGTATTGTGGCCAGGTGAAAAAAAACAATTTTGTAATTTAAATAGAAATAACGGTTATAGGAAAGAACATAAGAAACTTTGTCATGTCAATCTGATATTTTTAGGACGAAAAGCTTTCTATCTTGTAATTAGCAGGAAGTAGGTAATTATACTTTTACAGGTGTAAAAGCAGAACGGGGAGGAGTCCTAGTTATTTTACTAGGACCTAACATATGCTCCATCTGTGTTAACGAGCTGTTTACATGTCAGTTTATAACGGCCTTACTCATTAGTACTTGAAGTGCAAGCAAGTGTAAAGACGCATTGTTTCAATGTTAAAAGCTTGTGTAAATATGCGATTGAGTTATTCTTTCTCTTCAAAATTTCTCCAAACAGCGCCAAAAGTTCACAATACTGAAGGAAACGTGATTTTTTCCGGACAATTTGATCTCTTCCCAAGTAACCCACGAGGTTGTGACCAAAAATTATGTTGTAATGCTCTGGTATGATTTGTTTATTTAAACCTAGACTGCAGTTATATTAGGTTACGTATTCACCTGCAGATCTCGAAGTTTAGTCTTACTGATTTGTGATTCATTGAACGGTAGGACAAATCCGGAAAAATTTAGTTTCCTTCACAATCCTTCCATGTTTAATAAAAAATTTGAACAAATAATTATACCGTTGTAAAAAATTTATTTAAACTTATTATAGCAAAATTTACAAATTATTGCAAAACAGTGTTTTTGTTAATTTTGACACAATGTTACACAGTGTCCATATTTTTGTCAATGTTGACACAATGGCTACACAGTATTCCATGTCTTTGTCAATGTTGACACAATGGCTACAGAGTGTCCCATGTTTTTGTCAATGTTGACACAATGGCTACACAGTATTCCATGTTTTTGTCAATGTTGACACAATGGCTACAGAGTGTCCCATATTTTTGTCAATGTTGACACAATGGCTACACAGTATTCCATGTCTTTGTCAATGTTGACACAATGGCTACAGAGTGTCCCATGTTTTTGTCAATGTTGACACAATGGCTACAAAGTGTTCCATGTTTTGTCAATGTTGACACAATGGCTACAAAGTGTTCCATGTTTTGTTAATTTTGACAAATTTTACACTGTGTAGCCATTCCGCATATTCAAACAGTCCGTGAGGTCAATAACCAGTCCTCAAGGTTACCTTCAATAGCCATCTTTTCCCAACATCCGACCTCGCCTATATCCACCTTATGGTAGCTAATGAGGTCGCACTCGATCGTGGATCAGCATAGATCACTGTGGCTGGTGCGATCCAGGTCGTGGCCCAACGCAGTTACAATGATGATTCCAATAGATTCAGTTCAATTGAACTGATTTCATATATCCAAAATTTTCTGTTCAGGAATAAACGTTCTGGTAAAATATTGTTTGTTTAACCCCTGAGATATGTAAATAATGCAATAGTATCAACAACAAAAATAAAAAATCAACTTTATGAACTTATGAAAAATACAAAACTAATATTTAGACGTCAGACTAATACAACTTTGGGTTTTAAAAACCGTTTATAATTATTTAACATACATTAGAAACAAAATTTAGTAACAAGGGAGTTTAGAATTTAAAATTCAATCATTCTCAAAATCACTACACAGGAAAAAACGGCCGATCCTTAAAAATTAGATATTAAGAGCACATTAAAGTTTTAAAAACATCAAAATATGCTGACTCTACAAATAATACTGGTCACACATACTCGTATAGCAACAAATAAAATCGTACATAATGTATGAAAAAAGTAATTTATGTCAGCTTTTTAAAACGCTTTGAAACTTTATAAAGTGCCAAGGAATTCCTAATATGTTATTAAATGTCAAAGATAATTTTGGACATGAGTCCTTCATCGACGAAAACAAACGTTAAATAAAGAGAACATGTTAATATAACATAAAACTTGTTTTGATTTACTTTCAAACAGTTAAAATAGTTAATTATACCTACATTAAGTATAACATTTGTTTGTAAACACATTTTATTTCATTCCAGTTATTTAGTTTTATTCAATAACCCCTATAGTTACGTTAAAGTAAGTTTATTGAGATTGAAAGTTTTTTGTAGATTTTTAAAAGCGTTAATAGTGATTAATTATTACTAATTAAACATTATTTTCTTAAAAACAAAGATATTACAAATAATCAATTTAACTCTTACCGTTGTCGACCAGAGTGCTCAGATGAGCTGCGGGACTCGCGTAACTCACTAACTCACTCGATCTTCGCCGCGCACCGCGATCGCACTGACTGTGGAGCGCCCAGGAGCCAGACCCGAGTGCCGGGGGGGGGGACTCCGGGTGGGTGGAAGGGGGTGGTGAAGTCCACTATCGCGGTGAGGCGTCACTGCCATCTCTTATCACTGACCTCGGTCCCCGAAATTACTGTCAGTCCCGCAAATCAAGGATGTACCTAATTGTGAGTTTGATCATTATTGTCACTTGCTGTCTAGTTTGAAGGCTTATTCTTTGCATCATAACTAAACTAATGGATAATGTTCTTTACCCGAGTTACCTAAAATTATCTAAAACAACTTAAAATTATTTTGTAAAAATTCATACTTCTATTTTCGGAAAGAACTTTAGGCGCTGACAAACCAAAGTAGAGCACAAAAGTTAAGTGTTTAAATTTTAGTTATTTCTCAAATTATTTTATTATATTATTATATTTATTAAATTAAAGTTATTTCTCAACTAGCTCGATGATCTAGGGGACCGAGGAATTCAGAGTATCTGAGTTGGGTAGGGTAACAATCTAAGGAGGGGTTGGTATAGAAGGAGAGGTTATTAACATTCGCTCGGAAAATGACAGGGCATTTGAGCGAGGAGAATGGGATTACCAACTGCGTTTGCGTTGGTACCAAGAGGTTTTCTGTACTTGCGTGTTTTCTTCACTTTGGCCACAGTTTCTCATGAGGAACTTAAATCATATTTTTTCTTTCTTCATTTTGGCCATAGGTTCCATCTTCGTGAAGAAGTTAATTCATTTTTGTTTCTTTCTTCATTTTGGCCACAGTTTCTACCTTCGTGAGGAAGTTAATTCATTTTTGTGTCTTTCTTCATTTTGGCCACAACTTCTATCATTGTGAGGGAGTTAATTCACTTTTGTTTTTTTTTATTTTGGCCACAGTTTCTATCTTCGTGAGGAAGTTAATTAATTTTTGTGTCTTTCTTCATTTTGGCCACAACTTCTATCATTGTGAGGAAGTTAATTCATTTTTGTGTCTTTCTTCATTTTGGCCACAACTTCTATCATTGTGAGGGAGTTAATTCACTTTTTGTTTTTTTCTTATTTTGGCCACAGTTTCTACCTTCGTGAGGAAGTTAATTCATTTTTGTGTCTTTCTTCATTTTGGCCACAACTTCTATCATTGTGAGGGAATTCACTTTTGTTTTTTTTTTTTTTTTTTTTGGCCACAGTTTCTATCTTCGTGAGGAAGTTAATTCATTTTTGTTTCTTTCTTCATTTTGGCCATACTTACTACCTTCGAGAGGAATTCATTTTTATTCCTTTATTATTTCGGCCTTGTTGCCCATCGTCAACTTCTTTGCGCCTCGGTGTTGCATTCCCCAATCAGTTATATTTTGTTACATACTTAATTTAAAGAAACACAGTTCTCAGTTATTTCTCTTTTGTGGTGCTACTAGCGAGTAATATTCTCTGCATATTCAATTTCAAGTTTAATGACGTAAGGTCATTTCAAAGTAGACAACTAACGGTTTTGTGTACTTCAAGTACATCGGTATTGTCCTCCTGCTACTTATACGAGTTTCTAATATTTTTAGCGCTCCAACATTAATAACCAGCCTTTTTGGATTTTATATTTTTACTGATCGGTACTATCTCGATGATGTTTCGTTGTACCGCAACCCGAGCTCATGTACGGCAGATTCCTGGTAACCCGTACAAACTACTACGTCGTATTACGAGACAAAACAATTCTCGGGCTTTCAGACACTTAATTTCTGTTGTTTTTCTCTCAAATTTCTGCGCAATTCTCATTTGAGATACACAATAAATAATGTGAAGTGCCTATAGTAAATATTTACCAATACTGCATTAAGACGAATTTAGTTCGTTTCACAGTTTTCGTAATTTACAGATATTCATTGACAGCTCGAGTGGATTTGAGGAATTATCCGCCCCAGTTTTTAAATTTATTCACTTGCCATTACGTAATATCTTTCCTTGGTAGGCTTTCATAATCGGTGGCTCATAATATCTATCGATTTTATAGATATTATCATGCGTGTTAGTAAACCGAGTTATTAAAGTCAAGCAACTTCGAGCGTGGCTGCTACTTGGATGGGTGATCGCTGAGCGATCCTGTCCTTGCAAGCAGCCTGTCTGCCCGGCCATTGGTGGTGGTTCATAGACACCTTTAAGCCGTTGGTCCTAAGGTTGCGTGTTAGAGAGGGCTTCTTAGCGTTAACTTCGCCTGATGAAATTGTCTTTTTCAATTCTAAACCACAATTAATAAAATATTACACTTCATATAATCCATTATTTCAATTAGAACAGTGAAAATGGCCCTCAGCGAGAGAAAACCAGTTAATGTTACATTAATATGTGGCCCTTTTATAAAATGGTTTATAATGTTTGCCGCGTCCTCAGAATTAACAATACCGTATAGAAATATTCTGAAATTAATAAAATAAAATGTCTTAAAGACATACGCGTATTTAATGCTCCGTTCTTATGTAAAGAATATGGTGATTCTAATGCCCTGATTTTATTGGAAAATCACTCACAAACAAACTCACTCGAACTTTTGAACGTGGAATGTAACAGCGACAATTTTGCTTCTATGTAAAGAACTGTTTGTGATTAATCATTTTACAGAATTTTCGTACCCCGTTATTTTGTTTTTACACTTTTTGTCGGAATCTATCCTCTTCATCAGGTTGGGGATACATACATAAATTAAGAACAGAAAGAAGGAAATAAGTGAAGTAAAGGGTTCAAACATACACAAAAGCTGCTTGGAGTCGAGTATAAGGGTTGTCACTGCACATAATGCAAGTCCCGAGCACAAGTCACGAGTACGGGAATCACAATCACACATCACACTATTATAACTTTCATAACATATAACGATGGCAAATGTCCGATATCCTGTTATATTTTAAAACCTTCCATAGTCAATAACAAGCTTTAAACAAAGAACTCGCTTAGTTGGATTAATTACTTTTAAATTAAGATTAGTTAGGTCATGGTCTGTAGTTCATTTCTCTCTTTTAAAATGACAATTATTGTTGTATATGTATAACATTACAATACGTTTTAACTTTTTTTAACTTCTGAAGAAGAGGATAGATTCCAAACCTCGCAATGTGGTGTTCTATTATTGGAACATATAACGATAGCAAATGTCCATAATAAGAAATGTATTTTTTTCGTTCGATAATTTCATAATTTATTTATTAAAAATATATATTACTATTATATTATATATCTATAAATTTAAATACAATTAGGTTATATTCTTATAGCTGTAGCACAATTTTGAGTGCTAATTTGTGTTCTCAAATTTGAATCATACCGTGATTATTTTACAAGGTTTAATATTAGAGCTTTAGGTTTACAATTTTCCAAAATTTCCGTTTTGTTTAATGTGTTGTTTAATAATAAGTTTTATTAAAGCTTATAAAATTGTCGTTCAACCCATCCATAATGTTATCTATCACTACTGTTTTTCCATGTATCATGTGGCGTGTGTAAAAGATAAACCAATTTTCATTCGACTCCAGAACAGTGTACATTCTGCGAATCGCCAGAATAATCGGGTTGGTGATTATTAACAAAGTTTTTGACTGGGAGAGAAAACGGCGGCGGGTCTGGTAAGTGAGAAGTTGTGTTGTTAGTTGGCAGACCTGCGAGGTGCCATTGTTACCAACAAACAGCTCTTTGTAACACGGCTATGGCGATATATGCATCCCTTTCCATTTCACTTTCAGCGCCTTTGTCGATTTAGGAATTAACATTATCTCAAACATTTTTAGATGTCTAAAACTTGACGGTGACGAATAATAGGAGGCCTATATAAGGTCCAAAGTTGGATTTTTAAACAGAGAAACTTTTCAGTTAACGGTTTAAAACCAGAGTGGTGTTAGGTAAGTCCCGACTTCGGAATGGCGCGTGACCTGAATAAATTATAATCAAAGCAACACTGAACTTTCAATGCTCGTTTTTATCTTCTTGATTTATAAGAAATATTTATTATAAATAACGAGAAGAGACTCAATCTGAGAGGCAATTACTTTTCTCAGTTGAAATTCTTATCGCCTCCGGTTAAGAACTGACAGACTAATAATGTTGGCACGCAAGTTCATGGCAAGTCAAATCTTTCTTGAAAGTAACATTCGCCAATAAACACATGAAACTTCTGCTACTTACAACTTCACGTCGTAAACTAACCTGTATGTGTTTACGATTGAAAGGTTAACTTCTATTGACACCCCTAATCATCTTTTAAACACGTTATATAAACTTGATTATTATATACGGTCAGAAAATTTGCATGAACGGACATTGGAAGTGTTAAAGAGTTTCAAGCCAAATTTAAAGTATATGTGTGAAATTATTCTCGAGGCATTCAGCGTAAAGTGAGAGTACTACTACAACGCTCAGCCAATTTCCATAAAGGATTATGATGCACCATCATCAAATGCTATACGTTGACTGTGCAGGGATACCGAATTCAAAGTCAGTAGTTCAACTAGTTCTCGAGACATTTTGTGCAAAACGGACAGACAAAATAACACACAAACAGGTACACGGCAGTAGAAGAATTGACCAGCCCTCTTAATTTCAATTCTATAAGTTAATTTATTCTCAAGATGTCCTGCAAAACTTGGGTTTCGGTGACACTCAGCCAAACCCTATGGGAGAATGTGCACCATCATCCTACTTTCTAACGTTCAGCTTATAAACATGGCATTATATTTTTTGTCCGTATAATTACTTATCCATTCCCAAATTAACAGAATATTGTTGAAAATAAAGCATGTTATGCGTCGTTCTATCCATATCATGGTTCCATTTATTGCATTTGACAGAAAATCAATATCTTTTATGGAATATTGTTATGTACATGTGTATGTTTTTGTGTGCAGGGCGTTGGTTCTTTACTAACAATTTAGGCCATTAGAAATTATAAGAATTCCATTCTCTTTAGCGTCTTTAAAACGCTTTGCTTTGCCAGAGCAAATCCATTATATTGTGTTTACAAAGTCCTGAAAATTACACACACGCGCGCGCGCACACACACGCACGCACGCGCGCACACACACATACGCAAACACACACACACAGTGTCACATCAACCTGGTTCCCTTGAGATATTTGTGTTGAAGATAAAGGACGAAATTAAGAAGAATGACCTGTGAGGTGGAATTTGTGTTACGTTTAGTTAATTTTTAAACAGCTAAGGGTCATAATTAATTATTAATTACTATCCGTCCAAAAGGGATATTTATTTTAAAATCTCTTTAATCCTATCACCGTTACAACTTCCAGAGGGACGTTTTAGCCAAATAAACATACATACTGATTTCTTTAGTAATGACAGCCAATTGTTGACATACATAAACAAATAATTTTATGAAAACTCTTTTTTTTCGGGTAATCTTAAAACAGATATTTCCACTGAAAGTCAAAACTATACTTTTTACTTTACCCTCGCTATGAGGAAGAAAGTAGAATCGGTATTTGACTGTATACACCTACTTAATATAAATACCGAGTATATTATATTATTTATCCATACCTGGAGACAGTTTATAATAGTTCGATATATCTCCGAGCTTTTCCTTATTAAGAGGCAGTCATTAGAAGCTTATTTCCCTCCTTGCTGCCGTTTACTTGAATACATTATGCTGTCTAGAGTTGCTCGCACCAACTATATGACGGCGTATTAAATGAGACATCTACAGTGTGCTGTATAGATTTGCTCGCTTAAACTATATGACGGCGTATTAAATGAGACATCTACAGTGTGCTGTATAGATTTGCTCGCTTAAACTATATGACGGCGTATTAAATGAGACATCTACAGTGTGCTGTATAGATTTGCTCGCTTAAACTATATGACGGCGTATTAAATGAGACATCTACAGTGTGCTGTATAGATTTGCTCGCTTAAACTATATGACGGCGTATTAAATGAGACATCTACAGTGTGCTGTATAGATTTGCTCGCTTAAACTATATGACGGCGTATTAAATGAGACATCTACAGTGTGCTGTATAGATTTGCTCGCTTAAACTATATGACGGCGTATTAAATGAGACATCTACAGTGTGCTGTATAGATTTGCTCGCTTAAACTATATGACGGCGTATTAAATGAGACATCTACAGTGTGCTGTATAGATTTGCTCGCTTAAACTATATGACGGCGTATTAAATGAGACATCTACAGTGTGCTGTATAGATTTGCTCGCTTAAACTATATGACGGCGTATTAAATGAGACATCTACAGTGTGCTGTATAGATTTGCTCGCTTAAACTATATGACGGCGTATTAAATGAGACATCTACAGTGTGCTGTATAGATTTGCTCGCTTAAACTATATGACGGCGTATTAAATGAGACATCTACAGTGTGCTGTATAGAGTATACATCTAAGTTGTTTTGTTAAAAGTTTGTACCTTTATTTAGTTTCATTTCATACAATACATATTTTTGCAACCCTTTTCCTGGTTACTGGTTAGCATAAGATTAATCTGATGTTCTTGGAACTAAATTCTTGGTGGATAAATGACCTAGTTGGCACACGTAATAATCATATCTCTCTTGAGCTTTGTAGCTGAACATCTTGCTGCCAAGCAACATCTCCCACGCCTTTGTCCGAGAGTTTACGAGTGCTCTTTAACTATTACAACTACTTAGAGTACTTCCAGTATTCATGTTTTAGACTTCTAGTCTACTAATTTTCACTTTTTTCAACTACACCTGCAATGTCGAGTCAAAATGCTGACGCCGCGCGTTTAAGTCGATATCGACGTGAAGGGAAGTCAATTTTAAATTTTAAGTAAATTGTTGTTAGGCAAAATTCCATACAACATTGAAATTATTAGGCCCACACCCAAGATATCGTTTATGTTTTTTATTACTCTATTTTGGCAGCAACGTGGCAAGACATTATTTTCATTTAACATCTAGAAGGGGGTGCTTGTAGGTTTTAATTGCCACAATTATATTTAGAAGTAAACTTTCCAGATCGTGTATTTATTACTACGACGTCAGGGATATCCAACCCCATGTGTTCCGTCCATTCAGTACAAGATGTTAGGATATTTTTGGGAAAGAACCAAAATTTAGACCAATTAATTTTCCAAAAGAAATGCAAACGACATATTAACAGTATATTTTTAATACGCTTATTTTATTTAAAGAACATTATTGTTTCACTAAGACAATAATATATCCAATCATACCGAATTAAACGACTACTGAATCTCAGGGAACAGTTCATTTCCCGAGAAAACGTAATAAGCTGGATAATAATTTTAATAGTTAATTATTGGTTCTGGAAGGAAGTCAAGATATTAATTGGGAACTGATAACACTTTATACAGCGCAGTGTACTCAGTAAGCATTATTTACTAAAAATTAATAGACTGTTGACTATATTTATATCTAGTCATTGGCTATAAATTATCTTGGATATATTTATTATCCCATAAGTATTATCCACTTGCGCCTACTTAGTATTAATACTGTTAGTAATTATTCCTCGGGCAATAGTTCTTAATATAAATGTGTCTGGAGGGAGATACTGGAAATTAATTAAATTATATTTTTTACATATATTATATTATTGCGTTAGTATTTTACCAGCCATTTTATAAAATAAAACATAGCAAATTTATTGGTTGAATAGTTATATTCAGTGATTTTTAATTAGTACATACAAGGGTGAAAAATACTAAATGTTATCTTCTAAATTATCTAAAAGTAATAATTCCTGCTATATAAATAATTCATATATAGCTAATCACTGTAAGAAATGTGATGTTTGAGTTTGCTGCAACTAATCATATTAGTACAGACGTAATATACATGAAATTAGTCCCACATGGGCCACAAGGCTTGTGCGTGGTGACGAGTCTGTCACTAGATGCTGTGCACAGCGGTATTATAATAGGTATTATTAATAATAATAAACTATTTTGTATATTGTTAAAACCATTATTATGTATCAAATCTAAAGTAATCTGTGTAATTTGTAGGCCACAGACAACATTAATTATGCAACAATACTGAATAGTCTAATTATTTTGATATAAAAATCATAAAAAATTAGGTATGTTATTAGCTATAGAATAAATCATTAAATTGAACAAAATTAATTACTAACGTTAATAATTTAGGTTATTAGAGGTGTTTAAAACCATCGGAGATAGGAGGCGAAACGGCACAAGACGGCCATAGCAGAAATAGTAGAAAAGTTTGTTACATTTAATAAAGTAACTTAGTCCAGTAAATAATTGTGATCATATATATCAGTCTAGTATATAGATGAGAGCAGCGACTCAGCATGTTCAGCGCCGACCTCCAACAGCCAGACAGAGACACGATTTTTGTATGCGGACAGCGGGACCTGCAGGTCCTCTTTTATGTGTTGCGGAATATTTCTGAGTAGGAAATTTGCAGTGTAATAGGGATTGGTGTAATTATACGATTTTACTACTCGGGGAGCCTGCAGGCCCACGCTAACAGCATTCCTTGTAAAATATCTGTCACAGGGGTTCCTTGGTTTAAATTTTAACATTTGAATGTGTGGTGCCTATTTTAATTTTGAATCCATGATGACTCCCAGGTACTTGTACTGGTTCACCCTCTGTAACACCCGACAATCACAGGAGCCACTGTTCGTATCACCGCAAGAGTTCAGTACCAATGTCATGTCCACAGGCGGCTCGCCCGCGCTGTGCAATGAGATCGGCATACGTTTAGTTTTTGAAATATTCAATGTTAGAATATTTTTATCAAGCCATCGTTTTACTAACCCCAATTCTCCTGCAGCAACACGGTAGACCTCCTCCCACGATCCCTGCTCAAACAATATTGCAGTTTCATCTGCAAACAGAAATATCCTACCAGTAATCTCGAGTTTTACAATATTGTTTATATAAATTAAGAATAAAGGTGGACCAAGAGTGCTACCTTGAACTACACCGCAAATCAACACTCATTGTGTAACTTAAATGATTGTTCATAGAGACTGTTTGCGTACGTCCGCTCAAATAGCTTCTGAACCAGTTCAGCTCTAATCCGGGAACTCCAACGCATTCTAATTTGCGGAAAAGCAGGTTTCTGTTTATACTATCAAAAGCTTTTGCCAGATCAACAACAACTTTTAATACTGTTTGTTGTTATTCATACAACGTTTAATATGATGACTGCTTCTTTGCGAGTAATTCATTTATGTTGCACAGTTTAAAAATCTTGAACCAATTCTTAAGCTGGAAGAAGGAATTTTCTTACGGATTTTACAATAGCAATTTTAAAATCCCCCAAAAAATGTTTAATACAGTTTTACAACTTTTACTTAGTCTTCCAACATTTTTAAAGCTCACTAAAGTTAAATAATTGGTTCCTAAATCATCAAATCTTTTTGGTAGTATAAAAACTTTTATACAATTGGTTTTTACCCTTTTGAATAGGCAACACAAAAGTCGTATTTGCCGATCTTTCGGAAAATCAATAACAACCAATAAGTAATAATTTACAAGTGATGTATTCACTGGTTAGTGTCTTCCAGCTGCCCGTGAGGGATGATCTGACGTATCTTCTACCCTCGGTGTTTTTTCCGGAGATCTGTTTTACCTAGTCAGTTTTACAATTTCTCTGCAACTTGCCAACTGTGTTGTATGCACCTTTCATCTGACCTTTACATAGTGACAGTAAATGTTTTCAAATTTTCAATCTCAACTGATCAATAAGTTTCAATTTACAAGTATCCATATTTGAATGGAAAAAGAGCAACCTTACCACCAAATTTGAGACTATTTAGGCGTAAGAAAGTTATTTTCACAATGTTGCTAAATTAAATTATTTAGAGACTCGTTTAGGTTTTGAATATTTTTCCACCGTTCACTTTTCCAGTAGCCCATGGGCATCAGGTCTCTAAATATGAGTTTTATCGCTTAATATTACAATGGGAAGTGTATGTGATGGTCATGACTACAATCTTTATTTTAGAAACGGTGTCAGAGAGGAATGTTCAAAAACTGTTTCAGATCAATAGAATATTTTGATATTTCACGTTGTATACTGATTCCAAAAAAAGTGTGAGCACATTTCAACTGATGGCAAGGAATTTTATTCTAAGTAATGGAACTATTCAAACCAGATCTGTTGCAATACTATGTAATGACTTAATCGCGGTCAAGCTCCACTTAAGGTTGTAAAACAGTTGTTCTGCTTCTTAAAGAGTAAACCACTTACTTAGATATAAATGCTTAATAATTTGAGAAGTAAGTTTGAAACTAAATTGTACAGCAGATATACACGTATTACAAATGCGTAACATATTTATGAATCGCAATTTGTATTAATGAAACCTCGTTAGAAAACAAATAAAATATTTAAAAAAATTCTAAACAACATGAATGAACTATTGTATAGTAACTGTGTCACTATAATACATGTAGTTAAGCTATTGTGTAATATTACTCTTAGACGTAATACATACGAGTAGTTACACTTTACTGCAGCTCCATGTCCTACGTGACACCGGACATGCGCCCTTGTCTCTGCGCTGCACTTTAGAGGTCTACCGCAATCAACGCGATAATGGAAGGCTAGATTTCATTTTTATCTTGAACTATTATCCACTTTTTCTGAAACCTTGTTCATTCAAAAACTAATCACTTTTATAAAAATAAGAAAGCAAATTAAATCGCATACCCGCAAGTATGCATTTTGGAAATATAAAGTTAAAGAATTACAATGGTACAATATATTTGAAGGATAGTAAATATATAATGTAATAAATATACAATATAACATACTTACAGGTACAAGTGTTGCGTAGGTCATCTTAGTGTGTCAAATATTTTCAATTGACTATTAGACGATTTTGTAGCACAGACTCTGGTACTTTAATAATAATAATAATAATAATAATAAATAATTTATTGAGTAAACAATGGACAAAATTGTATTGCAATTGTCAGTTTTATATGTTAACTAAACATTCCCATTCATTCACAACATCTCATTCACATATTCAATAGTTTCCATTCTTAATCTCGTTAATTCGAATTTGTCCACTCTAGCCGCAGGGTCAGTCAGCCAATTCAGCGGTCTCCCAATCGCGTGTTAAAAACTCGTCTGTAGTATAAAATGCTGCACGGATTAATGCTGATTTCACACGAGCTTTAAATGACTTGGGCATATTTGCACTTTTAATGGAATTTGACAGTCTGTTGACAAATTGAGCGCCTGCCTGTGAAGGCAAGCGTTCATGAACTACCGTCCTGTGTCTCGCAGTGCGGTAATTGTCCCTGCCTCTAGTTTCATACAAGTGTACATTACTACCTCTTAAATTTTACTTAAAAAAGAGACAAACTTCTAAAATATAGAGGAAGGGTATTGTCAACAGCTGCAAATTTTTAAATGCTGGCCTACTACTCGACTCTCTCCATTGCAATTTTGCAATTATTCTGACTGCTTTTTATTAAGTGAAAACAATCTGGAAAAGTTTGTGTTTGTGCAACCTCCCCACAAAACCAATCCGTGGAGAGGTGTGGGTAGATTACTCCATAATACGCCGTCATCAGCACCCGGGCTGGGCGATATTTGGATAGTTGTTTCAATATATAGATTCCTGAGGATAACTTTGAGCAAACTTTCGACTAGACTAAATCCTAACATCATCGCTCAATAAACAATCCAATTTACTAACTAGAGTGGGTTGAGTATTTACCAGATGTACAATCTAAAGAAAGCTATGCCTACTTTTCTCAAACGTTAGAGCTTTACTAATATAGTCCATATAATGCATTAAAAGATCAATTGTAGATTATTTTATTATTTTAAACACCTACTATTGCAAATACTGCATCTTATTCTGGCTCCTCTTCAGAGATTGGTGAAGAGGATTAGACGTCAAAACTGCTAAATAAATAGGATAATACGACAGAATAATAAAAGAAATGTTAGAAATAACCGACAGAGAAAGTAAACTACATCTAAATTTTGTAGCAATTAAATCTTTGGACTTGTTCGTACTCGCTGCGTAAAGCCACCACCAGAAACTGCCAATATTACACATCCGTCTGTACAGGTAGGTTGAAAGGGACGGAGATTAATCTGTACTTGGCTCAAGCTTGGCCAGTTGACGACCAATACGGCCAAACAGTGATCAATATAGCCTCTTTATCTAAGGCTGCCAACTCTTTGGTAATTTAATGTTATCTTCTTTCTTGGAACCATTATCTTCCTTGATTATTTCTCAAGTTTCTTACCATTCAAAAGAGAGTAGTAGGGAATTTTTTCAATAGAAATAATCAGAATATAAAATAAGCCATTGATCGATCTTTCCATAATTATTTAGACGAGCTATAGTAGTTTCTGACGAAAAAAACACGAGGGCCTTGTAATTGTCCATGAAGTCCATTTAAATCGGATTTGTAGTCGATAATTTTACTGTTGGCGAACAACTTTCTTATATTAGATCCACAATAACGACTCCTACAAGCCGATAGATTTAATGTTAAGCACCATAGCGTCACTAACACACGTGTAACAAACAAAATGACTACAAAATCAAATGAGCCCTCGTGCCTGGGACACGGTGAAGTGGGTTAATTACTGCAGTGTTACGGTTACAAGCGTCACACGCCGTGCCGTCCCAGCCTCGACACTCTCATTGGCTGTTTTACCACAACGTTTTAATTGCAGCTGATCGTATCCTCTGTAATTAAAGGATTAAATTACTAGTGCAGAAACCTTCGCTTGGCTGCATTCCAAACACTGGGTACATCATAAGGGAGGCACTGTATTACAAGGTAGAGGGTAAGCCACACCACGTGTCACGTGTTAAAAATATGTAATATAGTTGTACTCAGTTTGCTCAAAAGAGTATTTGTTCTATAATTTTCTCGTTGCCATCATGGTTACCCATAAGATTATTGTAAAAATATTCATTAACAACGAGACCAATTCCATGATTAGTAACATGTACAATTATCGAACTCGATGTTGCGATAGAAATACATAGGTTTATGCAAAATTTAAAATCTACAGGTCAGTTTGTTCTCGAGATGCCACAGGTGGACGAAAGAAATGTAATTTTAAGACCCTCAAGAGATAAAGCATCGCTAAATCTCACCCAATAATAAAATACAGTAGCATGACATAAGTTAATTTATGTCATAAAGTAAAATTTCATGTTATGTAATGATTTTAAACAACACAATACTCGTATTAACAAAACAAAAACAAATAAAATTAAAAGAAAGAGTTATTTGTTTTAGTCCGAGTATTGGAAAAGAAATTTTGCTCAATAGGAATCATTAAAATAAACTGTAGTTTACTTTAAATCAATATAATAAAACAAGAAATAAAATTCATATAAAATAATCTAAACTAATAACTGATATAATGATAAGAAGTAAATTTAAGTCCAAAATTAGCCAAACTATTCACCCAAGTTTTAAGAGTATTTTTAACCAAAGTTAAAACACATTTTTTTGTTGGATATTCTCCAATTAAATCATAATTTCTTAATAAATCATAAATTATGTCCAGGCTCAACTGTACACAATTTGCACAACAAATATTACTTTTTTAATTATATATGAACACATACACTACTGTGGTAGCTGTTGCACAAATATGAATCGACCATTTAAATAAAGGTAATTAAAAATTGAACAAGAATTGAAATTCTTTATATTCTTCTTGTTGTTGTATTCCATTCCCCTTCTATTGCCAGTAACTCAGCTGATTCTGTTGAAATTCTCTAAAAATACTTCACAATGTCCAAGTCTAGGCACGTCTTGTACCTAGATCACAATTTTCTCAAGTCACAAGTTTGGGTTATTTCACTGAAAGCCAAGAGCATGCGACAGCAGCTGGAATTGCAATTTTAAGCATATTCAATAGAAATAGTGTTTACCTATTTATTTTTCAAAAAAAAAATACAAAAAATAACTTATGTATCTGTATGTTAACCTTTGTATAATATAAATTAATGTTATTTAAAACTAAAATATATCCCGTTGACACTAAGGGTATTTTAATACGACTCTCTGCAAATGTTTACCAACCTGTCTAGCTACTCACTCGCTGCATTACATAGCAAAGCGCTTCATTAGTGATGCAGTCTTTAGAGTAAACAAAAACGACACTCACTCTGAAATGTGATATACAGGTATTTTCCACTTACTGCTATGCGAAGGAGTTACCATTTTCTTTGAACAAGGTGAAATCAAACAGTTATTTTGTTGTTTTAAGTTACAAAAAAACATCGGTGAATTTGTTAAAACTTCATTACTGAAGATGAAATCAGAAGTACTGACATTTAGCATCGTATTTGAATGATTACAACAAAAGAAACACGACGTTTCGACCAGTGGAATCTGCTCTTTTCTTCAGGTGTCAGAAACGCATTTTTTTATTATTACCCTTTAACGATGACCCTTGGTAAATTTCTTTAATACTGTTATCTTTCTAGTATTATGTTTATAGTGTTGCATGTGCTTCAGGTACTTATTTTTTCGTCATAACTTCTTGTAGTGTACTTACAGATTTATCAAGCAGCTCAAATTTACGTATAATAAGTAATTTAATTCATATAATTATCGTGTATATTTTAATAACATCTACCCCTGATGATTTAGTGCCGGTTCTAGTCGATGTAGTGTCCTTGACTTAAGTGAGGGTGCAAATCGACGGAGAAAATCACTGAACTGGATATTCAGAATCGTTTTCACAAATCTGTGGGGTATATCTCTTATAGTTCGACACATGAGACCAGATCACCGTTAGATCACTCAAAGGAATCATCCCTCCCTCTTCTGACCGGTCCAATTTAGGCACCTAAAACTTGACCATAACGTTGACCATGGAGGAACCAATCACATGTTTTCGTTGCACCCATCATATTCCAGAAATACCAGTGTATATATTGTTTATAATAAAGGGTAGTTCTCTGATCTGGATGTAAATTGGGAAAGTGTCTACTACTTAAAAAGAATTACTTTAATATTATAACTCGAATCGTAATACAAGGTAGGAGTACGCTACACTACATACCGTGTAGCGTAGCACGACTGCGCTGAGCTCGTGTGCAGAATTTCAAGTGTTACTACGTCACATTTTAAAATTCCATATGATCATACTCAGCTGTTTACCGATATATTTTTCTGTGTTTTCCAATTAATATCATGATTACCGAAAGACCAATGTAACAATGATTGCAATGTTTACCCAGCAGGGATCACTTCTGGCTGGTTTATACCTTCTAGTTGAACCTACCACTGAGCACAGCAAAAACCGATGTGTCACTTCAATCTGGGCAACCTTATGTATGTCCAGGAGCGGCATCACTAATCGCCTCCTATCGACATTCTGAGGTGAAGGTGATTCGATAGGTCTAGTCTACTGCGGGAGATGGCTGTTGGAGTTTGGTGGTGTTCGTTCCCTAACTATAAAAGGTTCTTGCTAGCCTCAACAATGGTGTGCCAGCCCTGCCTGCTTTGACTGAAGATGCTGGTTCAGAGCTGGCCTCTCCTTCGTCCGGGGGGACATGACTTTGAGATCAGTGCCCTAATTCTTCCTCATGGATCTTGATAGGAGGCGGCCCCTACCCCCTACCTTACCCATCCTGAATATCCTGTCACCCGGGAAGCAGCGCTAAGGTTCTTATAGGACTAAGTGCAATTTATAAGTTTCTAGTCCTAAGAGAATAGAAAAAAGCAATGTTTGCTAATGCTGAGAAAATCCTCATGGAATGACATCATCCTCATAGAACTTTATATAGCCTATCAAGCATCATGCAAAATTTAAAGTCTAGTTTTATCTAGAGATATCGTGCTGACAGACTGATAGAAATGCAATTTTCAGATCTCTCACAATTACAGGCTTCGCTGACGCTCAGCCTATAAATGTAAACCCCGATTTAATTAATTAATATAGCAGTATTTGAAACAAACCCTGTAGAGATTGGTGCCGGAGTGAATAACATGGTGAGAAAGTGTTCCAAAACAAACACTCGCTTTTCCGTAGACACGGCAGAGCGGGTGTGAACGAGCAACAAGAAAGGGTTGTTCATATTCTGACTTGTTTTTATCCGAAGTTCTCAACTCTGCGCTGATTTGTGAGTTCTCTGTTCACAATGCCGATGATTTATTATTACTAAACCGTAAAGGCCTCTTTCTGTTCGTCAGTCAAACAATTGAATAAATTTATTTCGTTTTAAAGAGCTACTGATATTGATACTGATTACTGCTCAATCACATTTAAAAGTTAATGAGATTTTTCGTATCCAACACTATGAACGGTTTCATAAAGGCTCTTCAACTCGTATATAAAAATATTTTTATTTTTTATCTGTGATCGGACTTCTATTTAAGGTAAAAGTTTGTGCAGTGCTTACAATTTTATTTTTAAAAGACTATCGGTAACGTCTCTCTTCTCGATTTTCAAGGATCAGGTTCTTGGATTTTCTCCAAGTTAAAACCTGATTTTGGAAAGTGTAGTGTTTAACACCTAGATGAGATTAAGTTTTATGTAATAAGGCGCTAATGTTTATTATTTGTATTGATCTATATTATGAGCATTACATTCTATGTTTTATTATTAAGTTGACAATTAAATGTTCAAATTTTTGCAAAAAATACACATTACATTTGCTCTCTTATCAAGTTAGTTATGCGATCCAGTATTTAATATTTTTATTTATCTGTATTAACAATATATTTCTATATCACGGAAATTACGATGAGAGAAGAAGAGAAAAAGGTTTTTAAGGAACACGTGATTAAATTTTATCTCCTACGAATAATATTGAAATTTAATTCTAAATACTGCAAAAGTTCGATGTTAAAGTACTTACCAAAGCTCAAATTACTTAAATTTCTTTTTTTATTTATGAATTAAATAATATACACCTATAGATTTTTTATAGTATTTATATTTTTTTTTGTTAACATTGGTGGTAACTAATCAATTAACACATCAATTCACGATCAAACCTGCTCTGAGATGGTAAGAAATCAATCCCTTAAAATCAGTAGTGGCTTTTAATCAAACACTTCTTTTTTGGTATTGTCTGTTATAGAGTTAAGAGAAGGCATATCGCACAATACTAGTTGTTGTCGATTGAAGGTTTGAAAAGACATTAGGATTTCGGACATTTGCCATCGTTGTATGTTACAAAATGTATAACATATAAGTAACGGCTGTGCTTGTGCACCATGTGAATTCATTTTCTCTGTCTGGACTTCAACCAGTTGTCGGGTATGATCCTTTACTTTTTTAGTGGCAGTCCATTACCACACGTTGTACATTTTAAGTTCATGATTATTTATTATAGTCTTCTTCACACGTGACGAAGGGGGTATATTGCAATCCTTGAATCTTATTGTTGTACATTTTGTAACGTACGACAATGGCAAATGTCCGAACTCCTAATACCGCACAAGTTCCGATGTATTTCTAGTTGACCATTATTTGGGTAGATTTCTCTGAAAAAGAAGGAGAATTCCAGCGATTTTATGTACTGTTATATGCTATACAATGATAAATATTCTTTTACAGGATTTATGCGGGTGTTATAATACTGGACTATAATGGTCTGAATATCTCCAAGTGCTCAATTCCGAGAAAGAACATTGATTTTGCAATAAAAGAGTTCTGGTAATTATAAGTAGCTGAGCATATAAAACCAAAAGTTAAAGCAAGTCTGTTCAGAGCAATTTCTCTTGTAAATGGTCTGGAAGATTCCTGAACCTGGAAAGAGTGAGTGTTAGTAATTTCCACCTTACTCTGTTAAACCGCTGCATTTTAGCTGACTTTATACGTATTTACAAACTTCCGGCAAATCTTTTTCAGAACAGAAGAAGTCTTGCCGTTTAAAAAAGTATTATTCGTTCTAGAGACTCGTCACACTACAATCAGTTTTAACACGTTCTCTCCCTGGACTTGAACAACCAACTACTCTGTCTAATCCATGTGCGTAAGATCGAACGTCATAATAAAATGTTTTCACTTTAGTTTTTTTACAAAGAATTACTTTAGTTATTCCTCGAATTTAATTCAATTCAATCTTAATGCAACGCAGGAGTACGATAGACCACGTGTCACGTGGCAGATATCGCTGAGGTCGTATGCAGCATTACAAGTGTACAGATGCATGTGCTGCTACATCACATGTTCATCATGTGATTATACTCAGCTGTTTACAGATTTATGTGTTCTCTTGTTTTCTCGTTAATATCATGGTTAACCATAACACCAACAACAATAACAGTTCGCTAAATCTGAGAAAACCTCATGGAACATGCACCTTACATAACTGGATATAGCCTATCAAGCAAGTCTTTAGTTTGATCTTGACATATCTTGACTGACAGACTGACAGAAACGCAATATTTTAATCTCTCAAAAATTATATACTTCGCTGATGCTCAGCCAATAATAAGTCCACAACTTAATTAATTAATACACAAGTAATACGACAAATAAAAAAACACCAGTTTACACATTTTAATAATATAAGTTACTATATGGGGCATTAAACTTGTGTAATATTAGGGTTGTGTGAAATTTCAGATTTTTAATAATTAAAATTCTAAATTAAACATGATTCATGGTACGATCAAGAGTTAGTTGTAGATAAGTACTCTTGATATTTTATGCTACAGATAAATTAGTTATGAATCGCTGAAAATAAAAAATATAAACTTTAAAACTTTGTTTTGCCAGTTTCTTACTTGCTCGTGGCCACACAATCAACCCGGTAGATGTTTGTAAACACATAATATAACCTTATTTATCTGACGTTCCACTATCCTTTTTGGAACAATATTCTTTTAACAACAAAATAAACTACTAATATATGGGAGAATCTTCTTCCCCCTACTTGGTAGAAATTGGATTCCGAGAATTTCACCATTTCCATCAGAGAATTCAAGAAGGTCAATGTCTAGATGTCGATTCATGTTTTTATTGTATCTATGCCAATAATGTAAAACGATAACAGAATTTAATAATTTTTAAATACGTTGTACAAGGATACGTTTACGAAGTATCTTACTATCCCAATGTTTGTATACATTTAGTAAAATTGTTACTAAGTAACCATACAAACATACATACAATGGTAATTTACTGAGGTTTTAAAGACTTTCAAACATATTTCTAATTTCAAAGAAGAGTGTGTAGTTTTTTGAAGAAAACTTGTATGTTAAATCTCATCAAATTCAGATATTTTCAAGGTATCTGACTACTATTTTGTTTTAATTCCATAAGTAAAATTCCATTGAAAATAAATCTGCCAATTCGTCAAGGCCAAATCTGTACACTCAACGTGCGATTGCGAACCAATTTTTTAAAGTAATTGCTTTTCGGTCATACATAATATTAAAATAGAGCGTTTCCTTATAAAGTAAAAATATATTGTTTTTAATAACACATTATTTAGGGGATGCCATACATACATATTTATATTTTCCTCAATTAAGTTTTCAACTGAAAAACTATCCCAAACCCAAGCAAAACTATTTTGAGAATGCTCTTCTTTGTCAATGCGGTCTTTGTCACATCTCTTGTATGTACCATATCGAGTTTATGGCATATATCACATGTGTATAAGGGCAATTCGTCACTCTATAGCTAGAAAATGCGTGTCCATTATGGACTAATTTAACCTCGTCACGTTTAATCTCAAAAAGGCATGATTTTCCAGAACGTTATTTGAGGTACTTCTGGAACATTCCTGACATTTTAAGGTTAATTATGAAATCTGACTTTCATAAAGAAAATTCCTTAAAGAACATAAAAAGGGGAGATTTTGATGATGATTTTCTTAGGTAGGATATGTTAAACGAAATTTAGTACCATACTAATCTGCAGTTCATCAATAATTCAAACTCAACATTGACCTTCTAGAATGAACTGTTCCAAACGAGAATTTTTCGAAATTTCTATTAAGTTCAACTTCTATTTCTTAAGTTCCATTTATTAGCCGTTTATTGTGTTCTTCAAGGAATATTGTCCCAAAAGGATAGTTAATTGTTTTATTTATAGTAACAACCCGTCATGCACCACCATCGAACTCGATGTTGGTCATGTAAAATTTCAAGTCAATGCGTCAATTTCAAAGTATCGTATAGACAGACGGACAGAAAGGAAAATTGGAGAGGTAGGCTTCACTAACGCTCAGCCAACTAATAAACTAATGAATAAACTAGAACACTGTTTTGGGAATCTAGATAACCTGACCTCCATAGTAAAACAGTGGGGTCTTTATTGTGTCTCTATAAGGTTAGTTATTTACCTGAGGAAGAGATCAGATTGCAGATTTCGAAACGTAGTGTTACTGATTTATTGTTTCACTGAATGATGGAAAATGTCCGGAAAATCCTGTTTCCTTCACAATATACGTACTCCGCCAGGCTGAACATTACGATTATACTGTGTAACATGACAAAGAGAAATTCAGTCAAACTCACGCAGAATGATACACGCACTCTTGTCTCACTGATTCAGAACCATTTGTATCGTTTACATCTGACTTGTATCACAGACAATCCGTCTTTTTATCTCTCATCTCATCTCACGCGCATTTGTGTTTTAAATCTGAGCTGTGTATCTCAAAAGCAGTTTATGACAGATGTTTGATATCTTACTGAAATGTAGTATTAAATTTATTTTTCGTTCTTCTTAGAACTAATGAATAATAGTTTGTCATTGTCTCAAGCATAGTTTAGTGTACTCTAGCTTTGTTTCATCTAGGTTAGTGAAAATCACTGATTACCGTAGGGTATTATAATTCTATTAACGCCTGATTACCATATGCCTTGCCTATGTAATTGCAATATTAAAAGAATAACCCATTTAAAAAAGTTTAAAAAAACATGGTTTTAAAACACCATATTTTATTACATTGGTAAAATAGAAATTAGCTCTATTAATTTGATTTCAAAAATTTTCATATTTATATAATTACATGAATTGAAAAAAATTCAATTAGTTCTTTATTCAATTATTTGTGATACAACAAATTAAAACAATGTACGAAATTTTAACCATTTTATTGCCAAGGCGAGTTAGGCCTCCATCTCTATCAGTCATCCTCATGTGTATTACTAGAATTCAATTTAACAATTTGGTATATATATCAAAATTATGGTAAATGTATATAAATATTAATGGTATTTATAAAACTAACAAAACAATAATACAAATTTTGAAAAAACCAGTTTAAAACTAAAATAAATGCAAAATATCTTTATATTTCATAAAGCCAAATACGAAAATAACGTATGTGTGAAAAAAAGCTAGGTTTACGATTATTACTATTTCCGTATAAGCAGTTTTTTGAACTAATGGACATTTTCAAAAAGCTTCCATTTGCATCCAGTTTTTTTTTTTTTTTTTTTTTTTTTTTTTTTTTTTTGCATGTAGATTATATGTTTTTAAGAAAAGTTAAAAAAAGTTAAAATATGCGCTGATTATCTTCTTTATGGGTGATTTATAATTCAGAAAAATGTTTTATAGAAACACATACAATCAGATAGATATATGAAGACCCATGCAAGGCAGGAATGCAATTATACAGTATATTGAATACTGTAAATTTAGCCTGTACAATAATATATAAGGTTTGGGTCGGATTTGTGGACCCCCGTAATAACCAAAGATTTATAATTAGTAATACATCTGTAATTAAGGTTACTGAAATACAACAGTAACTCGCTGTTATAATATTACAGTTATAATATAATGTTACAATTAAAATGTTTTCCAGCCATAGACGCTCCTCTGAGAAAGTAAATTTACCCAAGATCAGCTGGTTAAATGTTTGAGTGAACCGCCTTCCTTCATTTGTTGCCGTATTTTCTTGGCTGTTGGTTTTAAAATCATTAATTCGCTCTCAATGTTACGCTGATACTCGGTTCGTGCTTAAATTAATTAATAAAATACGGCTTCTTATGTGTACATAGCAAGAGTGGTAAAAATAAACGTATATATATTATATAATTATTATATATTATTATTATTATATGCCATAAAGTTTAAATTTTCTACACGCATGCCTAATGACTTAAATAGAAAAATCATTTTCGTAAGATCCAACTTTCTATAGGGGTTGAAACCCCTTGAAGAATTATATTTCATTTTTCAACTTCCTTTAGGTTGGTCCTGCTACATCTATAAATTTTTACCACCACATATGTATCATCCATGTGTTTAACATTTTAAGTTTAAACGTCTTAGACGAACTATATTTTTGTTTTTACAAGTTCCCAATGTTTTAGAAGGACAACATTTGACATAATACACGACCTTAATTACCTAAATAGAAAAAGGAATCATTTTCATGCAGATCAATCAACCAAAGGGGTAGTTAAAATTGGGTTGCAGCCCTTAGAAGAACTAAAGTTTTGTTGTTAAACATCCACTTCTCCTATACAAGTATACAATTATACACACATGTGTATTATAATCTTGACAGACTACCGTTACTTGGGATACTTTAAACCGGAAGTAGCTTGTATTGATCGAAAGTAGATTTTAAACACCAACAATGTAAAGTTCCCTAGTCGGAGCAACAATGAAAACGCTACTACAGTACTGGAAGTAGCTTCCAAGGACCGGAAGTACTCACTTTGTCACCGAAGTACGAGATTTATCGCTCAACAATACAAACGTTACTTAAACCGGGAGAAGATTACAATGGCTAGAAGTAGACATTTTTTCACTGAGTAGAAATATAATGTGAAATATAATTGACCCGAACCAGAAATGCTTCTTCACACGATAAACTTAAAATAAGAGCCAGTGATGTAGTGAAATGGTGTTAATCTTTATTTAATGAGCCTTTTGCGGTTTCGCCTTAATGTGGCTTTGTACTGATAGTAGAGAACACTTATATAATACTTACATTACACATGTCTACTTCGTATTCAAAATTATTGTTGTAGGCTCCTACATCATGACTGATTGTACTAAAATTACTACTTAAGATTAGTATTCAATTTGGCCTTAAATATTGTAAGTCTAACTGAAATTGTTGGAGTTGTCCATTCAAGTATTGTGGAATGTTACAGAGAATTTTATTTTTATTTCATTGGCACTCTCCGACTTCAGGGCCTAGAAACATTGCTCTTATACTTACATTTGGTTTTTCTGAAATTTATCAGAAGACTGCAGTATCTTCCAGTGACAATAATTTTCATGAGTGTTTATTAAAAGTAAAGTAAAGATGTCTTATTTCACCAGGCGAAGTTAGGGCTAAGAAGCCCTCTCTAACACTTAACCTGGGGACCAACGGCTTAAAGGTGACTTCTGAACCACCACCAACGCCCGGGCAGGCGGACTGCTTTCAAGGACAGGATCGCTCAGCGGTCACCCATCCAAGCAGCAGCCACGCTCGACGTTCCTTGATTTGGTTATCTTGTGATAACCATTGCACCCGCTGCACAGCTCCATTGGCATTGGTTTATTATACCATTATAAAGGATATGCGTATTATATATCTATTATTCAATAGGAACAGCGTGCAAGGCCGCGGGTAACTGCTAGTGTGTCATGAAAGCCGTTTACATTTTGTACACATGTACCAAACTTTGGCAGCTCAGAGTGGTGGTAAAGGGATTAACAGATGTCAAATTTAAAAATACCCTTGATTTCGTATTTTAATCCCTCTTTTACTAAAGATCCTTAACTTAATCAAAATGTAAACAGAGCATTAACACAGTATTAACATAATGTGCAATTCATCATAATGATTTAAAGTAAATAATTCAATTCCAATGAGAACCTTAATCCTATCCCATCCACACAATAATCGTGTAACAGTAGATTACCGACCTTGTCTACTTGCCAAGCGTACAAACAATATGGTGTACCGTAATACAGTTCTAATTATTCCTGCAGTTACTTATTTTCAGTTCATTAATTTTGTATTCTGCAATGAACTGGAGGAAATTAGCGTTTCGAACCGCTTTAACCTAAATTATAACGTGGTTTTTTTCTGCTGTCCTCTCACCTGGATAGTGTTAGTGAAAAAAGGGCGAGACGTTATTTGCACAGCAATTACCAAGGCAACAACTATTCCACCCCCTCCCATCAAACATCACTGTCTCACATACTTACACAGAGACAAGGAAATCGTTTACAGTGATCTGATTTTGTTTAGTCAGCTGATTTAGTTTACAGTCGGCTTGATTTTGTTTACAATCAGCTGATCTTATAAATAATCGTTGTGGTTAAAAAGGGCCCGACAGCGACAGGGCTATTTTTAAATCGTGCAGTTCCCCGTCCAAGAGTATGATAACTCTTGATAGAAATGTCATAGAGATTGAAAATTTGAATTTTGGATTCTATTGATTCAAAGAAGAACACTAATCTTAGGAACAAAGGGCACTTCGTCTGTCAATCTGCCCATGTGTGCAGTAACTCTTGGAAGATATGCCATAGACTAGAGACTTAGATTATTGGATTCTCTTGGTCCGAAGAAGAACTGTATTGTCTTTGGGAACTAAAAGTAAAAGAGTATCCCGTCCATACATCTTCCAAATTAGTTCGATAATTCTTGATAGGCCTGTCACAGCCTTAAAACTTAGTTTATTTGTTTCTCTTACTCCGAAGAAGAACCGAATTGGTTTTGAAACAAAGGTAAACATTTTCCAACCTTCAAATATTTATCTCTATAGATCAGGCTTGTTGGAGTTAATTAATTTTAATTGCACCTTTAACCTTGTGGGATAATGTACTTTATCTTATACAAACAACGTATCGTTTACACACTGAAACTCACCAGACTGATTAAATTAGTTTTGCCGTGTGTTTGAAAGATTAGTACATTTTGTGTTAAATTCAAAGTCTTTTATTTCAGCAGGTTGTCAATGTGATGTTTTGTAAATGAATTTTGGCCGATGTTGCCAATAATTTTTTGTTGAAAATTTACACCTCTATCTTACATCGGTGTCAATTTGTACTCCGCAGCAAAAAAAGTTTACATGATTAAATTTTTATTACATTTCGGCCCCAATGTGGAGAGCCATTTAAAGTCAACAGATGTCAACCAAAACTACTTCACGCACTGCCTCAGCTGCAGTTCTCAAATCGTTTTATTGTGCTTCGACCCCCCCCCCCCCGGCATAGGATCGCTCAAGCCCAACCATGGGAGCTCTCAATATTGAACCCTCATCACTCATAAACAGAACACTCACAATCGTGAGTGTGTTTTGCCTCCTAATGAAGCAACGCATAAATTTTGTTGAATAGAACAAAACTTTTGATCTGTTGGTCATCAATAAGTTAAACTCCCACCTTGCACAACATGAACTGCTATGAGTACGTGGTCGCCACTTTCAAACTTTCTACTCCTCAAGGAAAAAAAAGTTTGTGATCTGTTGGTTTTCAATAAGTTACTTGTTTCATCCATTCCTCGACTTTATATGGACAAAATTAATCTTTAGTAAATCGAATCTTGGCAAGAATCGAATCAAGAGAGAACTAAGCTCCCGAAGGAATCGCGATTGAGCGAAGGCGCAGATACACCGCCTAGTGAAACTGTTTCGACGTCGTTTCGTATCTCCAGATACAGATGGACAGGAGATTCCAGCGGTCACTGTGTTACAGCGTACTCAGTTGAGAATCGGCTATTCCAGCTAATGAAGGATACTATAAACTCAAGTACCAAACTCTCCTGGCTAAGAAGTTATAATAAAGTTTTAACTTGTCTATCTCCTCATATAATTTGTTTATAAACTCAAATACAACTTCACGAGGCAGATCCATTAAGTGAAGTCATATAGATCTAGTAAACTTAATATAATTGTTTAACGAACTCCGAACTTTACACTCGATGATTACTGATGCGATGGGTAAGAAAAAAACAAGGTCATTGTGTAAGCGCTTAAATCTCCAACAAGATTTTGTAATGGGTTTGTGTTCTGAATAATTCACACATAGAGATTTCCAGAATGGCTAAAAGAATTGTTACTCATCAATTACTATCATGTAATTTAAATAACAATAAACGGCTTACCGTTTATAATGAAAACCTGTTTAAAAAAGCAAATATTTATTAACTAAGGTGTAAGGTAAAATATTAAAATTAAAAACAGTATTTATATTTTGTTAACATTGGATTTACAATTCATTTTCGTTATTGATCAATTTACATTAATTTATCACCAACAAAAATACCTTTTTGAAATAACCACAAATGGGACAAAATTTATGAATTCCAGATTTATAATTAATGAAACCATTCGTAGAGGAAATATTTAAGGTAACCGATAACATGGTTCTCGAAGTTTTAATTGCATAATTACATAACTTATCAAGTGTATGTAATACTATGCTTCTCCTGTGAAGATTAACAAACGCATTATAAGAAACACAAGGCCAATAAGAGACTTTCTATTTAAAGTAAGTTTGATTTAAATACATAACGAAATTGCGTTTAAAAACTATATACATTGGTTTCTGTAATTCTTATTCTCAGGAAAGAACAGATTACCTTCGTTTGGAATAGTTTAAGCCATTTCCTTTCATACCAATACAAATTTCTTTATTCCTGAATGGTTGGATGTTGGGGAATGTAATGACCAGATGGAATATTCGAGCACAGAAAAACTCTGGAAAAATGAAAAAATAGATTAAGATATAAAAATAATTAAGTACACTAAAAATACATATGATTTAAAAATCACTTGAATTCATTAGTTCTAATTGTTCTCTGGAAGTAAATTTTATAAATAGTCTTTTCAATTTTTCAAAGTCTCGTGTAACATAATGTACCTTTGTGTTTCAATTTTGTTCTCTTTGTTCATAAAGTAGATCTTGTCCTCTAAAGCGATACCTTGCAGGATCTCCTCAATAGTCTATGGAATCAGTCCCCCGTCAGATATAGGTAACTAGAATAAGCAAACGTTGTCATTACGTATTATTTTACACTGCTCTTGTTAAAGCTTAGAGAAGCTGAGAGGAAATTACTGTAATTTTACAGCAGCTTCGCCTCAAAGAATATTGCATACCTTAAGTAACTAAAGTCTACTTTATATTATAACGTAATCGTCTGAAAACCTAGATACTGTAAAGCGAATAGAAGTAGAGCACCTTCTACTCGACCACCGTTACACTTGATCATTGCCACAGGTTGTTTACCGGGAGAAGTTTTAGTCACAACTTCATGGTCTGTTCGTAAATAAGAATGAGCTGCAAGCAGTTTTTGTTGTTTCCACTTAGACAGAAAGCTTGTTTGCAAGTCACAGAGAGGAAATACGGCTTTACAGACCAACTTTATGGCAGAAAAAAGAGCACTTGAATTTGTCCGAATTGTCCTTGAATAATTCAGTTTAAGATCTGTTATTACATAATGTACTTCTAAACTAGACGAGAGGTTTTTGTTTTGTTTTTTTAGTTTAAATATAAAATGGTTGTTTTTTTTTAACGATAAAACAAGTCTTTTGTCATTATTGGTTTGAATATAGAAGAGTATTGCAGCTAAATTATTACTTTAGATAAGTATTTTATTACTTATATAAAGAATAGATAAAATCCAAAATGTATTAATTAGTTTGAGTTTTTGACAAGAGATTTTATTACTTTAGTTATGCTTTCACCCTATAGAAATGTAATAAATTGAAAATACTTGTGAAATTAATTAAACATTTTGGTAATGCTGTCACAATGCAATGTTTACATAGAATGATTACATTTAACAGGCTACTGTAGAGACCAAGATGAGAAATTTTGCTGCTTTAGAAACCGGTGGGACGTAGCCCAGAAGGACCTTTCGGCAAAATAATAGACCTCTATTCATCCTAAGGACCCTGAGAATGTCCATGTAAACTTTCAGTACAAGGTTGGAATGGTTTATACGTTGAGAGCAAAACAAACAAACAAAACAGAAGGCGCTTTCGTATTTATAATATTATTAGGATTTTAGTTATTTTTTTAATTCAGGATTATTTTGAAAATAATAGTTATACTAGGAGAACGTAATGGAACGTTTTATGGTGGAAATGATTGATTCATTGTGAATGTTGTGGAACCGCTTTTACAAACATGTTATGTGTGAATCTATCTGAATGTTTTCTGTTTCTATGTTTACAAGGACTTTAATAATCATGGAGCTATTGTTCCATGCAAATCAGTTCTGTGTAACATAGATGTCAATCCGTTTTTAACTGTATTATTGCCTAAAACATATAAAATACAAAACGAAAGTTCTAATCAAGTGGGCAATTCCCCTTAATCTTACCACTGCTGAAATGCTAACTTTGAGGACAATTCGAGTTGCTAAATCACTAACCATGATGAAGTGGGCACATAACGCTTAGTGACCGGAAATTAAGTGTCCACGACACTAATGAGAAACACTTAGAATTGCGTTTTCAAAGGCGAATTTATCACAATTAGTTTAAATTTAAATTTCCCCCCTGTTCCATAATTCTCACCACACAACGTTAATTAGAGTCAATCTCAGGAGTGCTGTTTGTAGTTATGAAAAAATGTTTAAACTACCTACACAAATTTTAAGTTTTTTTCTTTACCATTTTCCCCATTCATGTAACTATTCCACGCGTATCAAAATTTGAACTGATGTATTTTGACAATATTGAAGAAAATTTCTTATTATTTTAATTTTATCATCATCTTTATCCGCTTATAACTCGTTTATACACAGCCATAAACTCAAAACAACAATATGAAAAATATTGAAAAACTGTTCTTTCTGTGAATCTTCTTATGTGCTTCAGATAGTTAGTAACACTTTTCGTTTTCAAGGTATAATTTTTTTTAATTTAAAAAGGTGTATTTATTAAATCTATTCCCTCGCTAAAGAAGACAATAATAAATTTCAAATTTGTTTTTGATGAAAGTTATTGCGAAGAAAATAGGATTTTTCCGGACATTTCCCATCATTTAGAGATACAAAAAATCAGTAATACTACGTCTTGAGATCTGCATTCTGAACTTTTTCTTAGGTGAACAACTAGACTAGCGCGTAGCTAGGTTAAACTTTAGGTTAGTTTTACATCCGAGGAAAGATACCAGACTGCATAGACCTTAGTTGCATAAAAAACATTGACAGTTGACATTAAAAAAGAACAATAATAGGAACGTAAAATGTTTAAAAAGAATATTTATATGGGGGGGTGGGGGGGGGGGGGGGTGGGGGGGGGGGGGGGTGGGGGGGGGGGGGGGTGGGGGGGGGGGGGGGTGGGGGGGGGGGGGGGTGGGGGGGGGGGGGACCTGAGCAAAAGCCTTATTTTCAAATACCTGATTTAATTTGTCTAATCAAATCATCTATTGCATCAACAGTAGATTTAGTCTTTCTAAAACCAAAATTGCGAGATATGCATTTAAAAGATAATTGCTCTCCAAGAAATCAACAATCTGTTCGTAGAACCAGCGTTTCAATTAGTTTTGATGGACTGGAACAACAGAAATGGGACGATAGCTCCCAGGCTCCATCCTTCGGACCCCTTTTTATATATTGGGCAAATTCTGGAAACTTTAAGTTGTCTAGGAAACACCCCCTCTTTTAGTAATTTGGTTGATACAGGTTGCTAGAGGATTTACCAAACTTAAAGCTATTTTTTTTAATAAGTTATTTGACATATCGTAAAAATCAAGGCTGTCAGAATTTTTCATTTTTTTAATGGCTTTCAAAACGTTCTCTGGAGTTATATTTTTCCAAGAAAAGTACTGGTTGGACACAATAGCTGGCAGCAACTCATGACTTTGAACATTATTTAACAGATGATTCTATGTTTCGTTTAACTTCATTTACAGAATTTACAAAATAATTATTGAAAGTATCAGAATCAATGTTGGTTTTTGAAATTATTAACTTGAACATTATTATTTTTTATAATATGCCAAGCCGATTTGCATTTATTACTACTTTGCTCTATATAATTTACATTACTAGCTAGTTTTGCTTCTTTGATGGACTTTTTATACTGATAATTTTAATTCGTTATACCTTCTCTTAAGGAAACATTTTGATTATGATTGCCCCTTTATCAAGTCACTAAGAAACAATAATTTTTCTTTCATTTTCCTTAAATTGTCAGTATACCACATTTTATTCTTTTTTTTTTGGATAATTGTTCGGTTTTGATTTTTTTTAAATACTTTAAAAAAATTTATATTGTTAAAGATAACAGTGAACAGAGACTCAAACATGTATTCCGCACCATTGAATTTAGTTAGATATATTAAATTTTTCCAGTCATAAGTAGCTAGCTTTGAAGATAGATTTTCAAAATCACATTAGAGGGGTAAACAATTTTAATGGGATAGTCAGTTCTAGAATTAATTGTAATCGTTTTTAGTAAATGTTCTATTTTTCATCCTAATGTTGACAGTGATGCCATCATGATCAGAGAATGGGAATTTGAACGTACTGACTGAGGCTGTCTTAAGAGAATGTCTTCTTATAAAGACATTATCTAGACAATTTTTTCCTCTAGTTGGTGTATTATTTAAAATAGTAAAAATCATACTGTCTTAAGATATTAAGCAGTTTGCTAACTGTTGCAGTGTTTTTTGTAACATCAAAGCAAATATTAACATCGCCTCCCAATATAATATCACAATTAGTCTTTTGCGTAATATATGACAGCAATGTGTCAAGAGTGCATAAAAATATATATTGGGGTCACCATTTGGAGAATGATACAAAGATACTACCAATATTTTAAGATCCATCCAATAAGAATGGCAGTCGGAGGGTTAATGAAATAAAACATCCATGTCACATTGTCTCATATATTTTTATTTTTAAGGGAAACTAAGAAAGTGACTGGACAAAAACAAGTGTGGAAGGTCTACAACATTTAAAAAAACTGAAAAGGAACTAGAATTTAAACAGGTTGACAGTGATAATAATGTCATATGCCATCCAGATTGAGCTGTGACATGTAGGTGCCCACACTCATGTGGGTAAACAACAGAAGATGTGATGGCTGCAGTATAATAAGCGGCCCACCAATACAATTGAATCATCAATATTCATGACCATCTAAAAATACTGATAACAAAATGTCGGACTAAATTACGAAAAGGTATTTCAAATAACAAAATAAATATATTAATGTAAAATAAAAAAAAACTATATTTATAAAATGTTTACAAACAAAACAATAACACTTACCAACCTTTACTATTTTCAAGGATAAGCGCGTCTGACTCCTTGTGAAACAAAGAACACTTTTATAATGTTATTGTTAAGCTGCCATTAGTCAATAACCATACACATGATTTCACTAAATGAGTGAATTTTTTTGAATGAATGATTACGATTTATTTTTTTTTAAGCCTAAAACGTAACTCAGTTCGACATTATTGCTCCAAATTAATTAATTAAAAGTAAAATCGTGTTTGGAATTTAACTACTGTATGCCGGCAATTAGAATGATGTAAATGTTCTTTGCTTCACAAGGAGTCAGGCATGTTTATCCTTGAAAACAGTAAAAGTTAAGTAAATGTCATTGTTTTTTTTCTAAATTTTATCAATATAGCTAGCGTAGATAGTTTTTTAAAATTTATTGTTAATATGTTACTATTTAAGATTTTAAACCAGCAGAAATAAATTTTTATTTGAAATACCTATTACGTAAATAGGTTGTACATTTTGTTTTCAGTATTTTTAGATTGTCATGAATATCGATGATTCGGTAATTAATAATTATTCAATTATTTTGGTGCCACTTATTATATTGCAGCCCATGTGCAAAACATATTTAAACAAAATAATTAGTCTAATTAAGGTAACATTAAGCCCAAGAGTCCAATCCATGCCACCAGTACAGTGCCGCAATTGAAGTCAAGTTTCATTCTAACTGCACAAAGAAATCTTTGTATGGGGTTCGTATAACACTAGCAAACTCCAACACAAATCTCACCTCAATATAGGCGAATTTCATAACATTGACACTCAACCCAGTCCTAGCAATTCTTGTAAGAAACTTTGTAAGTGCATGAGCCCCTCTATTAACAAGGTAAAAGTACAACACACTTAGGATGTGTCGTAACAGGCTTCACTGAGGTTGCATACAAAATTTCAAATTTTACACTCAGACAGAAAAAACAATCATACAAAAAATGATACATCATACAACTCATTCTTGTAGAAATGTAAGTATCATGCAAAATTTGAAGTCTACATGAAAAAAAAAATATGTCTTTCTCCACATAGCCTATCTTGCCACATGATATATTCAGATTTTTGTTTCATTAAATTGGGTGTCATATCAGTGTATAATAAAAGTCTACACTATAAAATTATGTTGTGTGTGTTATCTATAGTTAGGGTGTAATCTCTTGGGTGTATTGCGTTTCTTTACAAAACTTATTTATTTGTTCTCCTCTTTTCTCGTTGCCATCATGATTAACCTATAAGACCAATGTAAACATATTCGCTAATGCACAGCCAAATCTCATGGAGTGACATGTACCATAATGGAACTCGGTGTTCCTCATGTACAAATGAAGCTTCATGCACCATTTCAAGTCAATAGGACAGTTAGCTTTTAATATATAATGAGAATAGACAGAAATGAAATTTTTACAGCTCCATAAATAATAGGCTTTGCTAAAGCTCAGTCTCCAACGCTATTGTTTATGAACGCCTAAACTTTTATTACAGAACTGGAAGTATACTGCTTAATTTATACATGGTAATACACTATTTATACATAGTTCGCAACAAAAAAGTACAGTATACAGTTTAACACTTTATACCACAATAACCCTAATAACGTAATAATATTGCTAACATTAGGAAAATATGAAGAAGAAATAAAAAACTTGGTATGAAAAACGAGCTAACACAGATATATGCAGAGCAGATTGTGTATACATAACTAAAAATATATACACCATTCAAATGACAAAAGATGCAATAAAATGTGCTCTCTTATAGAATATATGCCTAGCCAAGTATAGGAATTGTTTATATAATCGGTTTTAGGTAACGTAGATTTGAAGTAAATTTTATTAGTTGAATGGTATTTTAGACTTTAAATAGTCTAAAATTTGTGTGTGTTAGGTCTTTATAGACAAAATTAAATATTCGAAATTTTCTAAATGTAGACAAATTCTGTAGCCCTATGCATGAGTGAAAAAGTGTAAGAACAATGTATGCATAGTAACATTTTAATAGTATATAACTTAGTAGACCTAACTTAAAAAAATAAAACTGTGTAACTTAAATAGTTTATCAAATAATTTTAGTGCCATTAAATTAAAACGGAAAGCTATGTCGGAAGTTTAAAATGGTTACAACTCTATTTTCATCACTTTATTTTTCTATCTGAGTATGGTTCAGGAATTGCTGATATTATTTGGCTCTGAAGCAATCTGTAAAAGTTAAATTAATGTGACGTGTTTTGCCCAATTATGGCATTACCATCGTCAATTTTATGATTTCAACTCAGTAACTTAGTTATCCTGTCACAACTTTTATCATGACTTGTTGAATAGCTTGGGCCACTGATTGATTGTTTGTGATTACTGATAACAGTGATATGTACTTGAATTGTTTATGTTTCAAAATTTGATTATTCAGTTCAACATTTGTTCACATGATAGTTCGTGGTGGAACAAAATAACTCAAGATTTTAATTGTTTTATCAATCTTTTAATGTAATGTGAATTGGGGAAATATGCTGATTATGACAATGCCCTGCCGTTTTAGCCTGAATTAAATCACATTTATTGTAGAAATGATCTGTAATTTCTCTGATACCTTTTGCGTAAGTCTGACAGTTGATTTTAAATATACGGTCGGTGTATTTTAAAAATGATAGTCAATATAGTGATGTAATGTATATCATGACATAATTATATAAGGTTTATTGTTTCCACTTCTTATTAGAGGTTCATTTGTGTGTTTGATAATCAATTCTAATTCTTTTGCCCTATTGACAAATGGAAATTCACTGTTGATGGTTTATGTTCCAGAAAGCTGAGTCAAGAGCGTGGATTTAGCCTAATGAAGTGAACTGTTGAAGCCATGGATATTTACGATTTATTTTCAAAGTTTGAACTTGATCTTTTACCACGAGACTGGGTTCAAAATCTGTGGAAAGATGATTTTTCTGAAGCTGTGGAATTTCCTACAGAGTACGAAATGTTTTTGGAAAACACAGACATCAGTGAACTCATGACTACTGCCAGTAGTTATATTAGAGAGTGGCTGGAATCAGCAGACAGCAGTTCTAACGCCAGCAGAATGTCTGTGTCTGACAACAGATCTAGTATGAACTCAAGCGTGGTGGACTCCAATTCCTGGCAGAATCTCATATCGAACAATGTGCAACACAAAGCTCTAGTCGCGATGTTGAGCATTTTCGTCCTAAGGGGAAAGACGGAGAAGAAGCAGTTTGAAGTCAAGCGACTCGGGCTGATAGCAACAGATTTCTACCTTATGTTGCTAGCAATTCCTGGTAGTCAAGTGTTCCACATATTCAATCCAATTTTGTACTCGCATGCTGTAGAAAATTTGAAAATCTGTAGCGTACTGACTGGATCATCAGGGGAGTTCAAAACCAGCACCTAAGAAGCGTAGAGGAAAGCACCAGGACGATGACGATTGTGAAGATGATGAAGAAGTACACAATGATTCTGATGACGAGGGTGAGCTGGTACCCTCGGACAGAGCTAAGGTTGTTAAACTGTTAAACAATGTTTTAACTGACTTATCGTTTACACTAAAAAGGTTTCAGCTGAAAGGTCAGGATGACTCTTTACTCATCACTATTCAGATTTTGATTCTCATCACTAGGCTAGAACGCAACTCGTCATCAATATTCTCTAAATCACCACCTCATAATAGTCCCTCGTACCTTGCTTACAAAGCGTATAAGATTCTGATGGACTTGGGTTGTCCAGAGCACGGAGATGTGGAAGACACTGTAAGGTTTATCATGAGGGAGATGATGTCTGGTTTCCTCATCTTTGATCAGAAAGGGCTAAAGTTAACACCTAAAGAAGCTCTTGTCATCAAAGATCACTCGATAAATTTTGTGCGCAACTTGCTGATTTACCTCAAAGATTCTGCGTTCAACGGAGTGTACACACTAATACAACACATCATAGTGAGGATACCTGACAAGGCAGATTTGAGAATCAAAGGAGTGCAAGTGGTTATAGAGCTCCTGGATGTCTTCCCGCATTCTTTGTACTCCAAAACAGTAGTTTGGGTGATGAGTGTGTGCCACAGTGAACAAGCAAAGTACAGGATAACTGGGTTAGAAATTGTCACTAAACTTTTATATGGGAATGAAAGAACCCCTAGTTCACCTTTAAGGCCTTTCACCCCGTCTAAACGAAGTTCGAACAAAAGAAACGGATCTGCAGATGATGAAGGTGAAGAAGAAGAGGAAGAAAATAATATTTTAACACAACAACCTGATTTTTCTACCACGAAATACTTGTTAGGAACAATTTTTTCAAGATTCAGAGATACTTCATCGACCGTTAAAGCTAAAGCTTTAGCAATTGTGGCTAATCTCATTTCGTCCAATAATAGAAATATGAAGCATGAAATGGAATCAATTTTTGTCACTCCTTACTTACACGCTGACAAACATTGAAAATAGCAACGTGTATGAGAAGAATTTCTTTGATTTTGTACACTTTTTGAAGAATTTGAAGAAAGAAACAAATCCAAATGTGGACCCTTTACCAGGGGCTAAGGCAATTATTGATCTCCTTGAAATATTTGTTGAAGATGAGAAAGTCTTTGTTCGAAAATCTGCTCTTCAAGTTTTGGCAAATATATTCCTTATGAATGAAAAATGGATGAGCAAAAAACTTTTACAGGTAAGAATTTTAATTCACATACAAGTAACTTTTATCACAAAACACTTTATCATATTGATAATCTACCAAATATTACTGATTATACTGTAGAGGAGTTTCAAATTACATAAATAGGACTTAATATTGAAAAAAATTGTACAACTTGTCGAGACTAGTATCCAAGACATAACTATTCTATAAAAGGATTATTGGAAAATATATTGTCCACCCATATTCTCTTGCTGTACATACATCATAAATAAATTACTGGTCATTGGATGAAGTATTCTTTCAACATTGTGTTTCTTTTTGCATGTAAGATGATAATTTTTAATTTAAATATGTATGGCCTTACAGACTTTGGTTCATTACCTTTAAGTTTTTGTAATCCTTCTGTTCTATCACAAAATAGAACGAAAAACATACTACTGCAACCACAAAGTAGGTCATCGTTGTTTTTCCATTTGCTTCCTTTGGTTGTTGATGTTAAAATGTCTTGCTATTATTGAATTTCTTACATTATTTAGTGTTTGTCCCTAACAGTGAAGAGAAAAAAACCATGAGGACACCCAGTAGTATCAAGGTAGTGTGTGGTGTAGGGTTAAGTTAATTCGCTATATGCAATAGTTGGAATGTTTGTGTTAAAATTAGGCCATCCGTAAAAGTTTTTTTTACTACAAAGGAGGTTATATTTTTTTAATAAATATCATATTGTTGCTTAAATGTTTCGGAATGCCTGCAACGGGTGCAGTTTCAGTTTGGTCTCTTACATTTTTGGCCAATGTAAAATGTCATGAAACCTTTGCAATATTGGAAAATTCTAATTTTTGGTATGGTTTACTAAAGGTGAGAAAACCGACCATTCCAAAACCATTATATGACTGTCAACCCAAAAATTATAAAAACCTTTTAATATTTTTTGCAAAAACAGTTTTTTGAATGGCAGCAAACAAATTAGTTTTTTTATTTCACATTAATTTTTGTATTTAAATAAATCTGTGTGTTTTATGGTTTCCAAAATTCATGTAATTTGCATAAAATCAAAACACAGTGTGTATAACATTTTTTTTAGCAATGACTTCATGGAAGTGCTTGCAAGAAACATTGTTTATCAGGACATAGATAATGTATAGATTTAAATAAAAAAAATTAAATAGCCGTAATTTATTACTGTCTTTGTTTCCTGTTGTTAGTTTCATATTTAAAAAAACATAATGATCAATATTTTTATTTGCAATGTTATTTGATCAATTTTTTCCTATCAGGGGTTATTGGATTATGCCTCAAAAATTGAGTACTCTCCAATTTACGTGAAAGATCAGCCATTTTAAAATCTATCAACAGGTATTCAAATACACTTACTTGAATCATAAATAAAGGGAAAAATCTTAATAACCATAATTTATACTCTTACCATTATCCTTAAAACAATTTAGCTTTTGGTCCATAAATAATGTGGATTAGAATATTAATTTTGTGTGTTTTTTACACACTATTTAAATGTAATTGATAAACTCTGGTGTAAGAGTGCAGTTTTGGGTAAAGGTATTTCTAGTAGAATGTGTGAAGGTACTACTTATGGCCTGCCTAGATAGATGTGAGCAGGTGCTTCAGATTATTATCGACTTGATCACAGACCGGTCTGACAGTTACTACAGTTTAGGCAAATTGATGGTTAGAAAGTTAACTCCTTTAAACATGTTTAAAGCAATATAATGGCGTGCAGGTATTGGTAGATTGATGGTTAGAAAGTTAACTCTTTTTAAACATGTTTAAAGCAATGTAATTGCGTGCAGGTGTTGGTAGATTGATGGTTAGAAAGATAACTCCTTTAAACATGTTTAAAGCAATATAATGGCGTGCAGGTATTGGTAGATTGATGGTTAGAAAGATAACTCCTTTAAACATGTTTAAAGCAATGTAATTGCGTGCAGGTGTTGGTAGATTGATGGTTAGAAAGATAACGCCTTTAAACATGTTTAAAGCAATGTAATGGCGTGCAGGTGTTGGTAGATTGATGGTTAGAAAGTTAACTCCCTTTAAACATGTTTAAAAGCAATGTAATGGCGTGCAGGTATTGGTAGATTGATGGTTAGAAAGTTAACTCTTTTTAAAACATGTTTAAAGCAATGTAATGGCGTGCAGGTGTTGGTAGATTGATGGTTAGAAAGATAACTCCTTCAAACATGTTTAAAGCAATGTAATGGCGTGCAGGTGTTGGTAGATTGATGGTTAGAAAGATAACTCCTTCAAACATGTTTAAAGCAATGTAATGGCGTGCAGGTGTTGGTAAGACTGATGGTTAGAAAGTTAACTCTTTTAAACATGTTTAAAGCAATGTATTGGCGTGCAGGTGTTGGTAGATTGATGGTTAGAAAGTTAACTCCTTCAAACATGTTTAAAGCAATGTAATGGCGTGCAGGTGTTGGTAGATTGATGGTTAGAAAGATAACTCCTTCAAACATGTTTAAAGCAATGTAATGGCGTGCAGGTATTGGTAGATTGATGGTTAGAAAGTTAACTCTTTTAAACATGTTTAAAGCAATGTAATGGCGTGCAGGTGTTGGTAGATTGATGGTTAGAAAGTTAACTCCTTCAAACATGTTTAAAGCAATGTAATGGCGTGCAGGTGTTGGTAGATTGATGGTTTAGAAAGATAACTCCTTCAAACATGTTTAAAGCAATGTAATGGCGTGCAGGTGTTGGTAGATTGATGGTTAGAAAGATAACTCCTTTAAACATGTTTAAAAGCAATGTAATGGTGTGTAGGTATTTGTAGATTGATGGTTAGAAAGATAATTCCTTCAAACATGTTCAAAGCAATTTAATGGTGTGCAGGTGATGGTGGATAACTGCCGAGACATGTCCGTGTCGGTGCGCAAGCTGCTGGTCCAGTGCCTCACTGATCTATTGATACATTACCCGAGTCATGCCGAGCTGCCCAAGTACTGGGTCATGGGAGTTCTCCCGCTGTTGGCCGACCAGGAGATCAAGTCCCAGGAGAAGGTTCTCGAGGTTAGTTTAGAGCAAGATTTAATAATTTATATTAACAAAAGAAAAGAATTGTGGAAAGTCAACGGAGCTAAAATAAAAAATTGAACTCGTTTCATACGTGAAGTGTTAATTTCCGTATAATCACCACAGAGATTCTGTCTGTGTGTGCTTTTTCTAATCTATTTAATTTTAGCCAAAGTGATTTACGAGTGTGAGGTTTTTTTGTTTGGAGGCAAAAAGGTACTCAACTGAAAGTTAACTTTATAAGAAAGGTAATTTAATTTAGAAAAAGTTAAGACGCAATGATCTCTATTCTGTGCTTTGTTCTCACAACATTTTTCACATGTCTTCTCAATTATTGATGCACTTTTTATTGGTTTTTTAAAGTTTTTAGCATACCATGGTCAACTATGTGAGTCATTTCCAAACTGGCATAAAGGTGATTTCCAAAATGTTGTTTTCTATGAAACTAACTAAGGGCACTGCAGCATAGCTTTTTAACCCGTTCACGACAATGTGTACCCCATCAGGTTTACGCGATCTTTAACAGCTGCAGTTGTGTACCCAATCAGGTACACACTGGGCTTTCGTAAAGCGTATTGTGCGCCCAATAGGGTAGACGTTGTTATTGTTTATTGTGATTTGTTAAATTTGGTCTGGTGCTTAAATAAATACCTCAGACTATCGTGTTACCTCTTAGGTACATGTTTGCTTAATTTTTGAGGTAAATTAAGTTTTTAGACACCCTTGAGGTACACAGAGAAACATTGAAAAACATATTGAAATAATTTGTTGTGCAAAATTGCAAAGCCTACACACTTTTCTCATTATGCTTAGACGTTTAACGTTAAAATAGACTACAGTTTTTCACCATAATTATTAAAAAATTTGATGGCAAATAAAAAGGTTTGGAAATAATCCGTCATCGTAAATGTGTTAAGGAATTTTATAACTAAATGGAGACCGTCTTAACACAGCATGTTGTAGCTGTTAAGTTAGGTTAGTAGGCTATCCATCACTTGGTTCTGGTGTACTCATATCTGGCTGACTCCAAACTCATTCAAGGTCTGGTCATTGCTCTTTGAGACAATAATGGTTTTTTTTTTTTACAAAAAAGGAGAAACAGATTCCTGTTTAACACGTTCACTGCTAAAAATCCCTATATAGTTCCGTATATATGCTGAAATTTGTAAATATATTTTTACTTACTTTTTGATGAAATATGATAGAAATATATGAAAAATTACTTATTAGTCACAAAAATTATCACTCTCTACCATTTTGAGAATGCGGTAACTGTGGTTACCGCTAGCTCCTGAGGACGGTCTTCCTTACCAGCTGGTAACTCTAGTTACCGCTCGCACTAGGGAAGACTTTTTTATGGCAGTGGGAATATTCCAAAACGAATACATCGTAGCTAAGTGAACTGTGTTTTATTCGTTTCAGACAAACGTAAACAATATTTATATGTAAATGTGTAAACCAAAATGAATGTAAAAGTTAATAAAAATGTGAAAAAGTTTATATACGTCTCCGCTAACTCACTCAAATTCATTTGTTATTTACAAATATGTGATGAGTAATTATAACAAAATATATTTAAACGTTTACTTGAAATGATTGTAGTTTACAAAAAATATTGTAGTACATAAGTTTATCAAAATGTAAGAAAAAAGAAGCAATAAGTTTACTAAAATAAAATATTGATACAAATGTGTATATACATCCTAACCAACCCTCCCAAAAGTTGTTTATTATTTACAAATACGCCTAGAACTTGGTTGTTGTACACCACTTGGTCCCGGGGGAAGATCCATTGTGTTAAAAATCATTAAAAAACAATGATAAGTTTAATGTGAAAACAGAGTGCATAAAAACACACGGAAAAGTACCTGCCGAGGAGCGAGAAATATGGTGTTGTGATAGCTCGAGTGCTGGCCGCACACTGAGCTCATTTCAGAACAAAGGCTCTGTGGTAACCATAGTTACCACCTGTTTCTAGCGCAGCGTAGCAGTGGTAACCAGAGTTACCACCTGTTTCTAGCGCAGCGTAGCACCGCAGCAAATGTGTTAAACCTAATTCTGCCCGTCCTCATGGGCTGTTGGCCTGTATCATATCACTGCATGTGACTGTTGCTATATGTAATGTGTACTCTCTTACTCTGTTCTTGACTTGGACCTTAAGCTTGGATTTTAAGTAAACAACTTAAAATATGTGAAAAGCAAGTCAATTGATCACGCGGTTGCCCCGACTAAAAAACATTGAATGAACGTATTAATTATTAAGCACAGTTAGCAAGGGAGCGGTGTGCCATCTTTGGTAGTTTAGGACAAGGGTGGTGAATTTCTCCAGGAGAACTGATAGGTTGTTTTCACCAGTTTGTGGAACTGCTGAAACCGTAAACTGGTAGGCCTCAAGGTGTGCTTCCGGGGTGCGCAAAAGGCCCTTGAGGTTTAAGTGCATGGCAATAGGCAGTCCCATAGAAGAAAAAGGAGAAGAAGAAGAAGAAGCACAGTTAACAAAATATCTGTACTCTTGATTCGGGAGCGTTCAAGTAATCTAAACCTACCAGATTGTTCTGTTTAATAAAAAAGTACCATTTTGAAATTAACAGTTGAATTGATGGATTTCCATTCATTCCAGGCCCTGCAGACCACAATCCTGGACAACTTAGTGGCACACCATCAGATGAAGACTCCACTCCATGCCTTGCCCTGGCTGCTGCTTGGCCTCATCGCTGACCACAATAAGAGGAAACTCTTCTTGTTTGCCTGTCACAAGTGGACCTTGACAAATTCACTAAGGTGACATACCTGTTTATATTATCTGTCAAACACTGACACCCAGTGAATCACCTTGTAGCGTGATCAATTTGTTTATAACCCCAGGAAAATATTTTTAATCTCTTTATCTTATCTTAAAATTTTGTCTCCTCAAATTCAATCCTAACAAAAAAGTTGTCAACAAAATGTCAAAGAAGTTCTGTTTAATAAATCTTATTTTGAACTTTAATACTTTACTGATTAATTATCAACATGCAGTAGTTTCTTTATCTGCAGTAGAGTGATGTTGCTTATGAATTGTGTTTTAGGCAAAGCCTTATAACAATAATCAAGACACACATTGGAACGGAGAATAACGTTGCTGCTTGGTTCTTGCTCAGTTCCTTCTCCGAGTACTTGGACATCAAGGACCCTGAGTTCGTAATGGACTATTTCTACGAGAACGTATTAAACTCACAGCAGGTAATTAAAGTAACACTGTAGCAATAAAAAGTGGTTAAAGTTCTTATGTAAACTAGTTGTTTCCCGCAGATTCGCACCCTTTTCGTAAGCTTTGCCGATTTATGAGCACTTTTGGTTCAAGTGAATTGTATTTCCAAAGCTGATGTAGAGTTTGACTTGTTGCCACGATAAAGAAAATCTGTCAAAAGTGTATGTTTATAGCCATTGTACACGTACATGTAATTTATAATAAAGTGGACTAACACTCAAGCTTTTAGTTTTGAAGCTGAAATTTATTTTAAAATTGGCTTTAAAATAAATTTCAACTTTCAGTTATGATGTATAACTTGGGTGCCTTCAAATAGGGTGTGACTATTTAATTTACGTAACTCTCATAATTGCAGTTTATAATGTGCCGCTAGATGATGAGGTTGAGTTACTGTGTAAAATGTGTAGCCATAAAAAAATAGGGTTTGTTGGGGTAGGTAAAGAATTGATATAAGTAACATCTAATTGATTGTAACACAGGTGGATGATACTCCTGTCAGCTAGTGACAGACACAGTTTCTTGGTATAATTTCTAATATGTCATTCATTGCATGTGATACAAGGGGATGAGTGACTACTGCTGTCAACTGGTGACAGAAATTGTTCTCCGTGCTACTGCCAGTGATTGGTCATTGTTTGTGATACAGAGGTATGAATGACTACTGCTGTCAGCTGGTGACATATATCGTTTCTCTGTGCTACTGCCAGTGATTGGTCATTGTTTGTGATACAAGGGGATGAATGACTACTGCTGTCAGCTGGTGATAGATATCATTTCTCCGTGCTACTGCCAAGTGATTGGTCATTTTTTGTGATACAAGGGGATGAATGACTACTGCTGTCAACTGGTGACATATATCGTTTCGCCGTGCTACTGCCAGTGATTGGTCATCGTTTGTGATACAAGGGGATGAATAACTACTGCTGTCAACTGGTGACATATATCGTTCTCTGTGCTACTTCCAGTGATTGGTCATCGTTTGTGATACAAGGGGTATGAATAACTACTGCTGTCAACTGGTGACATATATCGTTTCTCTGTGCTACTTCCAGTGATTGGTCATCGTTTGTGATACAAGGGGATGAATGAATACTGCTGTCAGCTAGTGACAGAGATCGTTTCGCCGTGCTACTGCCAGTGATTGGTCATCGTTTGTGATACAAGGGGTATGAATAAATACTGCTGTCAGCTTGTAGACAGAGATCGTTTCGCCGTGCTACTTCCAGTGATTGGTCATTGTTTTGTGATACAAGGGGATGAATGAATACTGCTGTCAGCTAGTGACATATATCGTTTCGCTGTGCTACTGCCAGTGATTGGTCATTGTTTGTGATACAAGGGGTATGAATGACTACTGCTGTCAACTGGTGACAGAGAACACTCTCTGTGCTACTTCCAGTGATTGGTCATCGTTTGTGATACGGAGGATGAAAGCTACTGTCAAGTGGTGACAGATATTGTTTTCTGTGATGCTGCTATTGATTTGTCATTGTCTGTGATAAAGAAGGATGAATGCTACTGTCAGGTGGTGACAGATATCGTTCTCCGTGCTACTTCCAGTGATTAGTCATTGTTTGCGTTACAGGTGGATGAATACTGCTGTCAGCTGGTAACAGAGACGATGCACCTGAGCTGGCGTCAGTTGAACGCACTCCAGCAGGTGACGCTGTGTGACAATCTGCTGCGACATCTGTCACAGTTCACAGTGCCACTGCCCTTGATTGGTCGCTGTATGGACATCTGTCAGCTCATCACAGAGACCCATGCCGACTCCCCCGAGCAGGCCAGGGATCGCATCATTGAGTGGGCGGGCAACCTCATCTCGGTAACATCCTCACTATTGTTCCTTGAATTATTATTATTACCGTAAATTGTTATTTGTTTTTATTAAATTCGTTGTGTTTATAGTGTACTGCTATTTTGATGTCCTTTGAACATGTTCGTCCCGTGGGTCACAAATAGGCTAATATCTGATGGATCCTGTTATGGACTACTACGGCTTATGAACAATGTTTTTTTTTATCTGCATCTGATCTTTTTTTAATTTGGCTATCTTAGTTATTAATACTGTAAAATAACATATTCATAAGATTGTATTATTAGATATACTTTTACAAAAAATGGTCTGTATTAAAACAAACAATACTTAAAGATAGCGTATATAAGAAGTTTAAATATATTCTTTCATGGCGTGAACCTTTTATAACCACAAAAAAGGATAAACTGTTAGTGAAATAATATTAAAGAGCTGTAAAAGTCTGTCTTTAGCATTAAGAGTTTTGATAGGATAGTAAAAGTGGGTATATCTACAAAACTAGATTGTAAGGATAATCCTTTTCTTAATACACGTACATTAAAAGACATTATAGAGTAATTAAAAGAACATATAATAATGGGATATTTCTTTCCCACTGAGGGGTTAGCATAATCTAAAGAAATCAACTAAATATAATTTCCATATTTAACTCTCTCCAGAATTATTAAAGAGCTGGTAACATGTATAGATTGTGCAGATATAATGTTGTGTGTTAACCCCAAGCACTCCTCAGAAATTGGTTAGTTTGTCCTGACATTTCCGTGGTGTTACAATACAGGTCAGCACCAATTTCCCCTCTTTGATCCTAAATATTGCGGTGGATTATGTCTGTCAGCATTGAAGGGTACGAATCACTTCTTACTTATACGTTTATATAATTATTTATAGTCTATCTGTATGTTTTGGCGTTAAAACTAACAAATAAACAATACTTGGGGCTTTATGGTTGTGAAAATATTTTTTTGTTGAGTTATGCATGTTAATTGTACCAGTTTTTTTCTGCTAATTACCCATAACTGTGTTTCCTATTCTATCAAAACTCTCATGCTAAAACTTTGGTGAAATAAAAGTTAACTTTCTGTCGTATTCACAGCATTGTTCATATTTCAGTGTATAGAAAATAATTTTCTGGATTTTCTTTGAAAATAGACTTGTTGTAGATGTCCATCAGTAGAAAAGTGTGTTACGAACAGCCTGCTCATCTGTTACAGATATGCGAGTCCCGCCTGGAGAAGGTGATCGGAGCTGACAGCCCAACAGTTGTGGAAGATGAGCAAAGGCTGTGTGTCAGTATATCTTCACGGTGGGGGACGCGGCACAGATCTGTCCTGCAAGACTCAAACACTCGTCTCTGCTGCTGATACAAAACCTGCTCACAGGCTGTAGTGATGAATGTGACAAAGATGATACAGGTTCGTTATATGCCAAACAGTCAATTGTTTTAGAGGTGATTATCTAGATATAGTTTGTATAGGTAGTAGAGTGTTTTGATTTTTATTGTTATTGATACTGTTGCAATCTTTTACTTCTATCTGTTACTGTACGAATCCACACATTTAGAGATGTATTATTTTTATTTTTAAGAAGGCATATGATAAGGTACTGAGAGAAAGGATATGGGAGAGTATGAGAAAGAGAGGATTGCGTGAGGGAATAGTAGTAAGAATAAAGAACCTGTACGGCATATGTAAAAACAGGGTGAGAATTGAAGGAATATATATGGAAACTTTTAAAACAGAGAGAGCAGTAAGGCAGGGAAGCATATTGTCACCTTTCCTTTTCAATATTATAATGGATGAAATTATTCTAGAAGTACAAGGAAACAGAGGAGCAGAAGAACTTAAGACGATAGCATATGCGGATGACATAATGATATGGGAAAAATAGGGAAGAAGAGTTAGAACGAGAGTTGAACAAATGGGCAAAAGTGGCGAAGAAATATGGTTTAGAGATGAACATACAAAAATGTAAAGTAATGAAAGTAGAGAGAAGGGAAGGAAATAACAAAGACGTGTTAGTTGAAGGAAAAAGACTTGAAAAGGTGAAGGAATTCTGTTATTTAGGAAGTATCATAACAGATAGGGGCACAATAAGAGAAGAGATAGGAAACAGAATATGGAAGAGTGGAAAGTTTTTCAATATGGTGAAGAAGATTGTGTGGAGTTGGAACATTGGGAAAGAATCAAAAGTATTGATGTATAAATCTTATTTTCAAGCAATTTTATTATATGGAGCAGAGACGTGGACGTGGACTAAAAATGATTTAAGCAGATTGCAAGCTACAGAAATGAGATTTTTAAGAGGGATAGAGAAGACTACAAGAAGAGATAGAATAAGGAACGAAATAACCAGAGAAAGATTGAAGGTAGTTTCACTGCAAGAGACAATGGAAAGAAGAAGAATACAGTGGATGGGGCATGTGAAGAGGATGGGAGATAATAGAATGCCTAGAATAGCACTGGAGAAGGAGGAAAGAGGAAGAAGACCAAGAGGAAGACCGAGAGGAAGATGGGAGGACCAAGTGTGGAAAGACATAGAGAGAAGGGGACTACAGAAAGTGCAGGTGGAGGATGAGGAGACCTGGAATGACAGACAAAAGTGGAGGAGGCTGTGTACGACGACCCGTGATAACGGAAACGTCAGATGATGATGATGATGATTTTTATTTTTAATTATTCATTTAACTGCAAGGAAATCTCTTACTCGGTTAAGGAAATCTCTACTTAACTGCATCTTACTCGGTTGTTGACGTCACAGTAAGATCCAAAATCCGAGCAAGAGTTTCAATACTGTAAATGGTAATGGTTTCCTAAAACAACTAAATATCACTTCAGGAAAGTTTACGTTTTTCGACCTCCAATGACTTAATGCAATTGTGATGAAAAAGGCTGAAAATAAATAAATGAGGAGAACAAGAAGGACAGTAACTAGAGGGAAATTGTAATGAAAATAGGGATAAAGAGCATAAAAACTACTGCCATAGAGGTATTTGAATTGTGTAAAGTTTGTATGTGGTTTAGTGAGACTTGAGTTTCAGTTTGTGATTTTGAAAACTTGACATTTTTACATTGAGGTTTAGTTTTTTCAAAAAATATTGAAGCTATCAAGCTAAAAGTAAATTGAATTATGATATGAATTATGATGATGAAGAAACGCACTAATATCATTTGTCTTTTATGATGACAGAGAAGCGGTGGAAGGGCTCGGTGAGTGCGGCGGTGCAGGCGGTCGCAGTGATCAGCCTGGGGAAAACTGTGCCTGCAGAAGGAACACACGGCCAAGGTGTTAGTGCCTCTGTTCGGCAGCCTGCTCAGTGAGACCCCACATACAGAGATCAAAGTGAATGCCATGATAGCGCTTACAGATATGTGCATCAAGTGAGTATATAGTTGTTATGCTGTAGATGGAGCTTATATTGGTCACTTTTAACTTAGATGAAAAACATAAAACCAATATTTAAGACTTTTTTATTGATTTGTGAGGCCTTTCAACAGCGAGGCTGTCTTCTTCAGACACATCACAAAAGTGATGTGTCTGAAGAAGACAGCCTCGCTGTTGAAAGGCCTCACAAATCAATAAAAAAGTCTTAAATATTGGTTTTATGTTTTTCATCTAAGTATATAGTTGTTAGTCCAGAGCTGCAGAGGTTGGTAGTGCATGTGTGGAGTTGGAATTGAATGACTTGATAGGAACCGTGCTCAGCCTAACAATCCTTTCCTCTCTTTCTTTCCTAATCTGGTCTACTTGTAATCCGGAGAATTTAAATAAAATTGAAAAATGAAAACATGGATTTCTATCACTCTGATTGAATTTGTACAAATTCTCAATTGGTTTATTTTGTCCTTTTAATTTATGAAATTTTTAGAAAATCCTTGTTTTAGTCAATTTAATTAAAATATTTTCTCCAGTACTGTAACTGGTGTTGTGTGATTGTTGTCAATAATCCAGGGTCTACACTCAACCTAGAGAACAGTGATTACGCTGTGAATTTTGTTTACCATGATGAACCGTTAATAAGCTGTTAATTTAATTTATAAATTATTGTGAAAATTTCTACAACTTGTTGCAGCGACTATGTTGTAGGGCCCAGTTTACATATGAACGAAAATTGCTCAAGCCTAATAGCAGTGATCTACCATGGCATGATTTAATAGTGTACCTAATCAAATTTACAAACAGTTTTCTGGTCCTAATTTAAGTTTTCTCCACTTTGTCTCCTCATTATTCAAAGAATAATGACAGTAAAAAAATTCATGTACAGCATTTCTTATGTGTCTTAAAAAATTAAATTATAAAATAGGGAGTTCTAAGTTAATAATTTCAGGCGTAATTAATTTTTTTGTAAACTCTTATGAAATCTGATTAATAGTAAGAGCTCGGGTATGACACAAGTGGCAAATTTTATTCCCTTTTATGTTCATTATTTAGCAACCCATACTGTTGGACACATGTCGAAGCCTAAAAAGGATTTGTATTTTTGGTGTTTTTAAATAATTTTACCATCTCACTGCGTCTTGAGTCGTGTCAACGCCTCCGATTTGTCCCCATCCCAACACCATCTGTTTTTTGTAATCATTTCATTCTTAATGTTGTTTATAAAAGCAACCAACCATAAAATTACCATTTTTTACTGTAAAAACCATGAAAGAGACGTGAATTACATTTTTCAGATTGAGTGGGATCCCTGAATTATGATTTGTTATAATGAATGGAATTTATACATGTTTTATACAGATTTGTTGTTTCCTTCGTTCTTTCTTCTATCAAATCCAAGAATATGGCACAATATGTGTAATAACCAACTCCATTTTTAATTATGTAACCTCTTATAAAGCATATGTTTCGACACATTGATCAAATGCTTACACATATAACAATATTCCATTGGTGTCACACGATTTTGTAAAAGAATTAGTAAACACAAATTGTATTGTGATTAGCATTTCATATTCGATTATAATTGTGAATTAAACTGGAAAGATATGGTATATAATAAAAATTAGGTATCAGAATTAAACATGAAATGCTGAATCAGAACACAATTTGTGTCTATTGTATGAGATGTATCCAGAAAGTAAGTGCACTAAGGCTCCTACAGACGGAAGGATTTTTTTCAACATGTTGGCTACACTGTCGTCATCAAAAAATGCATCATCCCAAACGATGGAGTGGAGAAATTGATCTCTATGGAGTTTTTAGCATCTCAAAAACTCTTACTCTGTCACCAATTGTTTTTGAACCTACCCAACAAACCATTTCCGATTTCCGAGGATTTCTGTGATTGCAGAAAGTTCGTCCACAGTCAATCTGTGATCGTCACTGAGCGCATTTTCAATTATTTCCAGTTTTCAATCACAATTGAAGGTCTTCTGCTCTTCTGATCAGCATGCACCAATGTATGGGTGTCTCTAAACTCATGACACCACTTGAACACGATTCATAGCTTTATCACCACACGCAGTTTTACCTCATTATAAACCTCAACTGGAGTTTTTCTTTTGCAAAGAGATAAATGATAAAACCGCATATTTCTCTCTTGAAGGGTGATTGGATGGATATTTTCCACGAAACGTACTGTCACATCGACAGTTACCAACGTACTGACCTCGAACCGGTCTAGTTGCAGAGGACAGGAATCAGGTTACACACCAGTGTAGCCAATATGTTGTAAAATAAAATCCTTCCGGCCATGATAACCTCAGTACACTTACTTTCTGGTTATGCCTCGTAATAATACATTGGATAACAAGGACAATTTTAAATTATAAATGGGTTTTATTGCATTTTGTGAAGAAATATTTCTGCTGTCAATCACTTTGGGTTGTTATTCACATTTTGTAATGTTGTGCTATGGAAGGCTTGGCATAATGAATTCCAATTCTGGTGATTATGAAAATTATATGTCCCATTATTGACAAATATGTTTGATCAACAAAACACGTTATTATTGTGAAGAAAGTATTATATGGAAATGAAAATTACTTAGCAGAAATATACATTTTCATTACTTTACAAATGAATATGAAACAATATTTTTAGAGGCTTTTAGAATAAACATCTTCTGTAATTATTCACCAAAGTACAACTACATAACTTTTGATTTGCAGGTTCACCTCTCTCGTGGAGAACCATCTGCCTGAAATGTGTATCTGCCTGCGGGACCAGGACCTGCAAGTTAGAGAGAACACGTTGACGCTGATGATACAACTGATACAGGAGGATTACCTCAAGTTGCGATGTCCGATGTTCTTCCACATCCTGACCACACTGGGCGATGAGGAGCAACTCATCCGAGACATGACATCGTCCTTCATCATCAACTCGCTGCTGGTCAAACAGAAGAATGTGCTGGTGCAGCACTTTGTGGAAAGCCTCTTCCACTACAACGCCTATCTGGTGAGGACTTATTTAAGCTTCTGCAGAAAATTTACTTTCACTTTATTTTACTAAGAATAAACCTTAGAGGTAGTATCTCAGCACCAGCTTAGTGAGGGAGACATCATAAAACTTAAAATATTTGACCACAGAAACACTGATATGTATTTAGCTTTTGTCCGGTGGTAAGCAGGAAAGTCACTCTGGATAATATTTGGCTTTTATTCTTGTGTTTATCTTGCCATAGTTTTAAAGAAGATGATCGTACTGAAAAGCATCCTTACTCCTACATTATCTTACCTGCTGAGTTACTACTGTTATTATTCAGTACAGATACTTCGAACCTCATTATTGCTGTAAACTTGCAAAATATATTTTTAATGTTTTCCAATGAGAAGAGCTCCTTCTTCAATTCAAACATTGTGTTTTGAGTTTGTTATTGTCAGGTAGGAATGAAAGTTTGTATTGTTACTGCCCACGGTAAGTACAAATGCACCTTTTCTCTGAACTTCTTGCCATTGTGTCCCTAGTAGTGAACTGTCTGATAGTAGGGTTTTTAAAAAGAGGTGAAGAAATCTGATATATTGCCTTGTTTGGATTGTCAGTGTGACAAATATGGTCAATAAGAATTGATTGATGAATTTCTGTCCTTGTATTCAGTTACCTGTCTTGGATTTTATATTCAAATCTAGATTTTTACTACTTTAAATGTAAGAAGTAAGTTAGTACTAAATTACAATCTAAGAAACATTTACTTTTATTATGTGTTATGTAGGAAATGAGACAAGAATTTACCAGAGAACTACCGGGTCCTATAACAATAGTTCCGATAATTAGTACAATAATAGAATCCTATTTAATAAGGCAACTTTTCCAATATTTTACATCTAACAATTTAATCTATCCTTATTAATTTGGCTTTAGATCAAATAACTCCACTGTAATGGGTGTTGTTGAAGCAATTATTGAGGTTGACTTAAATTTTTTTGAAAAAAAACTGGTGGCTGGAAATACACTGATAGATTTGAGGAAGGTTTTTGACACTGTTACTCACTCTATTTTATGTAAAAAAAACTTGAATTTTATGGAATAGAGAATTTTGAGTTACTATTAATTGTAAGGTTTGTATAACAAAGGTTTGTATTAATAATTGTTCCTCAGAATTCTTAAGTGTAGTTGCAAGGGGTATCCCAAGGCTTTGTTTTGAGACCCTTTTTGTTTTTACTATTAATGGTTTTTTATAAATGTTCCGTGTTTTTAAATGTTATATGCAGATTACACAACCTTGCTATGTTACAATACTAACACTATTAATGTTAAACCCCAGCTTACAGATTCTTTAGAACAAACCAAAATCTGGTTCTCTGTAAATAACTTAATGATTAATAAAAGTAAGACTGAACGTGTACTATTCTCGCTAAAACATAATAGCCTATAGACATTTTGTATGATCCTTATTTTTATCTTGTCAATCTTTTGGGTAACAGCTGGCAAGCACAGTTCTTGACACTAAAACGGAGCTGGCATGCACATGTTAACAACAATCTTTGCAAGATACTGTCTAAGTAACCTGTCTCTAAAGAAAGTTAAGATCATTTGTCGACTTTGAAATTTTGTGAATGCTCTGCTTTGTTATGTTTCATTTGCAACTCAACTATGGTGTTTTTGGGCAACTCAAGTGCAACCAAAAAAGATTTTGTTTAGCAAAAAAAGGCAATCACTGGTTTGTCAACTTCAGACTCTTGTAGAGCGTCCTTTCCTGATCTCAACATTATGACATTGAGTTGCATGTATATGCAGTAATTTGCTACATGTTAAAGAACAGTTTGGTATGTTTAATAACCACGGTTTTTATCACAGTCATGAGACCAGATAACACCTTAATTCAATGACCCTAAATTTTAGGTTGGACAACACTCATAAAAGTTTTAAATATCAACAATAAACATTTTTTAACAAGTTACCATTAGCAAGGCAATTACATTGTAATAAATACAAAAGTGTGATATGTAGTTGGTTAAGGAAGAAAAGTGTTTATATCCCTGAAGAAAATTTTAACTGTGATTTTAATGATGTAAGAATTTACATGTTCTTGTAATATTATGACTTAGCTGTATTAACTGGATGAAGCTTATTGTAATTTGTTTGATTTAATAACTAATAAAGAATCTGATTCTGAATCCATGATGTGAAGTGTTATATTTCTGGTAAACAGTTCTGTACGGTTTTTCATTTAAAAAATGAAGGTAAGTAATTAGGATTAGATTTTAAGATCACATAAACTTCTTCTCGACATTTGTTAATCTAAACCTCACACAATGCAGCAATATGTTTACTGATGAAGGGTTATGTCTTGGCGTAGGGTCACTCTACGTATTCGAAGGGCAGGCTGATGGGGTCTCGGGAGCGAGCAGTGTTCTCCCTGGAGGGTCAGGAGAAGCAGGAGCAACGCAGGTACATCTACCGGTTCATGCTGGAGAACATGATGGATGACCATCGCTTCAAGGTCACCTATCGGCTCTGCACCGATATACTGGGTGAGAGAACAGTGTAAATCAGTTACTGTTGAACATTTGATAAATTTTTAGTACTAAATGAATTATTAATCAGTTTGTAAATATATTTCAGTTGCTACTCTTCCATGATTAACTAGCACTGGTCAGCAATTGAACTGAATTTATCAATTTATAAATTTAACGATAATAGCAATTTGTAAGATTATGATTGTTGCTGTTAACACGCTTAGTGACGCTCCGTAGTTTAATAATTAATTTATTAAGTTTTAGAATATTATAAACAGTTTTAATACGGTGAACAATCTTAACTAATCTGCGCTGAGGAAATTCTATAGTGACGTGGACAATATTTACCGTGAGTTCTAGCTGTACAATTAACCTCAAAACTAACAAGGTTAGACTTGTACACGGCAATAGAACCACGTTGACGCAACTACGGAGCGCCGAGCCTTATCAGCCGGTATTGATATCGCGTACAATCATCGTTAGTGGCGTTATCAGTATCGTCGTAACCTGATATGCCAGGGTACGCTGGATCGGTTTACTACTCCCTGACCATTACTTTTTGCTTTGTATTTTAACGCCATTGATTTTAATTATTTTAACTGTTATATTTTATATTGTTATTGTTGCTGTTTTTTTTGTTTTTGTTATACATATTCTATTGCTGCTGTTGTTTTGTTGGAGTAATTTGCTATTTATTAATTATTTATTTATTGAAAGATGTCATTTACCATCGAAACAACAAAGACTGGAAAACCTTGCATTCTTTTTGAAAATGTTAAGTACAGGCAGCATAGGGTTTTAAAAAAGTGGTGACGTTTCCTGGCGATGTCTCGGGAAAAAAAACTGCGGCGCATCTATTAAAACCGATGCAAACAAGACAACAGTGACTGTGTGCAACAAAAAAACACAGTGTGGCGAACACCCAGTCACTATGCGTTCGCTGTTGTCGCCGCAACTCCAGCCCCGGACTGCCACTGCCGCTGCCGGCACCTCGTCACCGCTGCCTGCTCCCGCCACACCCTCGGCCACCGCAACCTGCCTCGCCGCCTGTCTACTCCACCCCCGCCCACGCCATATCACTCAACACTTTACCAACACCTGAAGCCTCTGAAGAAGAGATCCACATAATCAGGAATAAATTTGAGCGCCTTGAAGAAGAATATAAAAAACTTCTAAACCACACCATTGAATCTGACACTCGGCTGCTACAGTTCACTGATCAGATTTTTCCTGTGAGTGTCTCGCCCCGCGTCGACCAGACCGCCCGCGCTTCCGCGACAGTGGACTGCGGTGTCCAGTGTGAGGTGCCTCCAGCTTCCTCTCCAGCTCTCGTGGACTCAGGTGTTCAGTGTGATCTACAGGAGCAGCCTACTTGTATGGTTGGTCAATGCACTGAAAACATAGCATTGATCAAATCACTAAAGACAAACCATGGAAGTATTAACAGCTGAAAACCAGTGTTTGAAACTCCAACTTGAAAAGTTTGAGTGTGCGGAGCCATGGACGGAGGTAAAAGGAAGAAATAAAACAAAAAATAGCAACAAGCAGTAAACCACAAGGAGCAGGTACGTGGGGGAAAAACGCCGATTGCCTCGAATCAAAAAGTAAAAAATAAAAAAACTAAGCAGAAAAATATTGACAAATGCAGCAAAAAACATTCACAAAGTCAAAAATCCTAAAGTTTCAAAAAATAACAAAACCTCAACTAACACACGCAAATTCCCAATCTTCTAAGACATGTATCCCTCACTACACATCAATTACCGTCAGAGGAGGACAGCCACGCTCGTCACATCGCGGGAATGGTGATGAAGCTGACCGGTCCTAGGACATCGATTAGCGGCATGTGCATGCCTGGAGCCCGGCTGCTCGACATCATACGTCCGGACCAAACGTCACCTGACCTGGACCACGGTGTGTGAGGTGCTAATCGCCGGCACCAATGACTTGGCTGTCGGCGAGCAGCGTAACATTTACCGCCACCTGGAGAACTACATCGTGGCCAGACCGGCCGGCACCGAGCTTCTCCTCGCCACTCTGCCGCATCGACACGACCTGGACCTGGACCACCCCGTACACGTGGAGACCGTGCTCGTGAATGCCTTCGTGGAGGAACTGGCTGCCCGGCACAACGTCCGCTTATTGAAATTTGATGAAGTCGGCCGAAGGTATTTCACGAGACACGGTCAACATCTCTCCATGCGGGGGAAACGGATGCTGGCAGGGATGATTGTCAGAGCTCTCGCTTCTTCTAGTCCAGAGACGCCGTCAACGTCCCTCGAGAGCGCTCCGGCGGCCATCGCATCTTCTCCGCTCGAGCCAGTGCCTACTGAGGTTGTTGGAGATTCGACTGGGACCCTACAGCCATCTCAAATTTCCAGCGCCTCTCATTCGCGGACACCGTGAGAGGACTACCTAGTGATGGTCTCGATGGACGCTCTCCTGTCTCAAAAAACTTGACAGTGCTGACCAGTGCGGAACCAACCTAGGGAGGACCTCGGATCCAACATCAAAAAATGCTCATATTTCTAATCTCAACATTCAAAATTCAAAAATTTCAAATCACCAAGCTTAAAGTAATTCACCAGAACGCTCAAGTTGCGACTAACAAGGTTTACGAATTGGCGCTTTTGTGTGAAGAGCTTAAACCTGATGTGCTGGTTGTCTCGGAGCATGGTTTCAAGCCCGAATCAATCGATATCTTCAAAATTCAAAATTTCGAATTGGCAAACTATTTTTGTCGAAATCATTTTAAAGGGGGTGGGTGTGGCAATTTTTTTTGTGAAAAAAATCGTTCAAAAATCGAATCTTTTAAAATTTACAAAACAGTTTTGGACTTGGATTTTGAGGCCGTAGGTATCAAAGTCTCGTCAAACTCTTTTTGGTAAATTAACGGTTATTGGACTTTACAGGTCTCCAAATGGCTGTGAACATTCTTTTTTTTTGAAAAGTTTGAGCATCTCTTAAATCGTCTTTCTCAAAATTCAATGAATTTCGTATTAGTTGGTGATCTTAATATCAAATGTAATGGACCACACCAACCCCCTTACCCAGCGGCTTTCGCGATGTTCTAAGATCTTTTAACTTAAATTGGTCCGTGAATACACCGACACGAGTGACCGCGACGTCGAGTACTGCCATCGACAACGTCATTACCAACATTTCTGACACCACAGTCTCTGTTTTGAATACGGCGGTCTCTGACCATTTTGCGCAGGAGATAGTGGTTCATGGATGCAAACTACAAACTCAAAATTCAAAATTTCACGTGTTTGTAATTTTCAAAACATTTGCCATCTGAACAAAACTTTTAAAAAAATGAATCTTGGAACTTTTTTAAATAACTTTCAAAACGTCAATGACATGGTATCGGGCATTTAGTAATGCTTTCAATTACTATCTAGATGTTGTGTGTCCTTTTAAAAAAAACAAAAATCAATACCAAACCTCAGACAATTTCATGGTTGACCAAGGGCATTCTCATATCTCGAAAAAAACTAAAATTCTTTCACAAAAATCTTTATTGAATCTGAAAATGAACGTTTTAAACAATTTTTTTAGAACATACCGGAGGATCTACAAGAAAGTCATACGAGCGGCTAAAGCCTATGACATCAATAGAGCCTTGGGTGAATGTAAAAATTTTTCAAGGACAGCTTGGAAAATTATTAATGATTCTTCTCGAGATACGAGTAAGGACAAGGGTTCCAGATCATTTGTGATCAAAGTTGATGACACAATTGTTGAAGATCAATTACTAGTGGCAAATGAATTCAATAAATATTTTTTCTTCTGTTGCCTCAATGAATCCGTCATTCACGGAAACTCAATCTTGTGGAAGGCGTGTTCCGGAGCCGGTTGCGTCCATGGCTCTGGCCTCCTGTTTGTGGGGATGAGATAGCACGTGTCATACAGGGACTGAATTCGAAGAAAACAGGTGACGCAAATGGGATGTCAGTTTGGTTTACTTAAACGGTGCCTCAGGCACTTATTAGGACCACTCACAAAACTGATAAATTCCTCATTCGAATCTGGAACTTTTCCTTCTCTTTTGAAGACAGCAAAGTCATTCCAATTTTCAAGAAGGACGATCCTTACATTCCAAGCAATTATCGGCCCATATCAATTCTTCCGGTGTTCAGCAAAATTTTTGAAAAAATTTTTCTATGAAAGACTTGAAAGCTTTCTAGAAAACAAGCGGATTCTGAATCCAGAGCAATTTGGATTCAGAAAAAACAAATCCACAATTGACGCTGTGAACAACCTTTTGGAAAATGTTGTCGATGGATTGGAACGGCGAGAACATGTGCTTAGCATATTTCTTGACCTGTCCAAGGCATTTGACTGTGTGCATCATGAGACACTGCTGCACCAGTTGGAGAAATGTGGCGTTCGGGGACTCCCGCAGCTGTGGCTTGCTTCTTACCTAAAGGAGCGGGATCAGAGCGTGGAGATTTCGAGCGTCACATCTAACAAAATCAAAATGCCTCATGGTGTCCCTCAGGGATCTATCCTTGGGCCTCTTTTATTCCTGATTTATGTCAGTAGATTAAACTCGGTGATCCAAACATGGGAAAACTAGTTCAATATGCTGATGACACGACTCTCTGTTTTAAAAGCAAAACACTGCAAGAACTGGAAATCACAACGTTTGTTGAAGTGAATTCATGTATTCAAAATTCTTTTCTGAAATGAACTTGAAAAACAAATCAAACCAAATCAAATTTTGTACATTTCTGCATTCGGCAGAATACACGTTCGGATGGGCCAGCTGTATTTGTAGATAATGTCCTTTTAGAGGAAACATACTCTACAAAGTTTCGGGGAATGTTCCTTGACAGAGGGCTGACCTGGGACGACCACATCGACCACATATGTGCTAGAGTTTCCGCAGGTATATATGCCTTGCGCAACCTAGCAAAGTTATGTTCCCCCAAAGTTTTAAAAATGGCCTACTATGGCCTTATCCATCCACACTTGCGTATGGAGTAAGACTTTGGGGAGGCTGGCTGTGCCAAAAATAGATTGGAACGAGTATTCAGACTTCAAAAAAAGGCTGTCAGAATCATACAAAAGTTGAGTTTCAGAGAGTCGTGTAGGGAATCTTTTAGGAGCTTGGATTTATGACTTTGCCCTGCCTCTACATTTTTGAGGTGTTTACGTACTGCAGATCAAGGTGTACTCTGATTCGTGGCAGGGACGTTTCACCAATATGAAACAAGAGGCAGGGACAACTATCGAACTCAGCATCACAGACTGGCGCTGTCGCAACATCTACCTCAAGAAGTTGGTGTCAAACTGATCAATAGGCTCCCTGAAAGTATAAAGAATTCCAACAATCAAAATCAATTTAAAACTCGTCTAAGACGCCTACTGGTGTCTAGAGCGTTTTACTCTGTCGATGAATTCATGATGAGCCGCTGGGATTTATGAGAGCATAGGATCTGAGGTCAGTGAGAATGTGTTTGAGAGAATGTATGAAGATGTAAGTTTGGACTGTGTGTGTGTGAATGTATAAGGGGTTGCTTATAACTATAATTATAAGGGGTTTCTTGACGATTGCGATGCAATGTTGAATTGTAAAGAAAATGCAATAAAAAGATGATTTGATTTGATTTGATTTGTTTTCTCATACCGTACTGCCGTATTATTTGCTTAAGTATTTCTGTAGAGTGAGTATTAGTACTATTAGCCGATTTTTGTGTACAATTTTAAAATCAGACTCTAGACTGCATAAAAAAGTGAGATACTTAACTTGCTATGCACTAACAAATATTAATGACTCGCACATAAAAAATTTTTAAGTTTGTTTAAAACATTCACAGTTTTATTGGAATTCCGTAAGCATTATTTAGGTGTATAAAGAATAACCGATCATTCCATGCCTAAATATTAACTTATCTTTAAAAAGTTATCTTTTTTCAAATACAACTTTTATTTCAGCCAAACAACAAATTCACAAAATATTCAAAATGCACCTTACGGTGCAGTAAGGATGGAGAACTTTTTACTCTGCACTTTAATTAGGGCATAAGTTATCGGTTGCTTGTGACGCACTGAAGGCGTTAACCCTTAAAGTGTCATGTTATCCAGTCAAGATGATGACTTTTACTTCTCCCTAGCAATCGTAAGCTAATATGTCAATACTTGCACAAATTAGAGCAGTTTGCAACCAACAGATTATTCGAAGCTGTGCTACGTTTCACACCACACGTCAGCTGCAGTCCAGCGACCATTACAGACCATTTTGACACTGTACAAACAATGGATTTAGTCTTATTTGCAGTAAATTGTATATACGTGAAATGGCAAAAACTGTGTACATAAATTTGAAAAAAGAGAACACCATAGCACTTTGTTTTAGAATAAAAAATAAGTGCTAGCCTAATCACAGCAAACATGTTGTGTGTCTAGGCCATGCTCACCGTCCTAAGAAATGTACTTAGCCCCTTCACTGTTTTTTGCATAATATTGCGTTCTTAGCGATTGCGTAAATGTGTGCTACTGTTCCTGTTTTATTATATTGTCTGCCTTAATAATGCACAAGCTGGGTGACCAGACGTCCGGCTTTAGGAGAGCATGTCCTCCTGTCCTCCCAGATTTTGAAAATTGTGTAAAATATTCAGCTTTGTGGCAAAAGCTTAAATGTTCAAAAATAGTAGCATTACGTTCTTCCGATTTCCAAAGTCCCGAAGATAGGCCATGAAAAGTTATTGCAGCGCACACGTAATGCCGTGGCATGTGAACTGCTGTTAGATTCAGGTGTATGTTGAGTGTTGTCTATAGTGTCACTGACTCGCTGTTGTTTATATCCGCTCAGCTGTACTGGCGCTACTATCCCTTGATTTTCTATTTATGTATTATGAATGACAGATTAATTTTGTTATAATACACTATATATTTTTCTGTTATATTGATAATTTCTTGTATATGTCTGTTAGTATAACTTACTATTAATAATGTAATGAATCAATAAAATAAATTAATTTCAAATATAAAAAATATTAGTTTATAAAAAAATATAGTTTAAGATATAGTACTAAAAATATTTAGTTTAAGATCATTCTAAAAATTTGGGTTCAGAATGATTCTTCTATAATTCTCTAAGAGAAAAATTGTAACAATAATTAATTTAATCTGATGCCACTTACAAATTAATAGCCTCAAATAATACTTTTATCCATCAATATACATGCTAATAATATGAATTCCTTTTATTTTTCTATTTATATGTCAAAGCAATCCAATTTGAGTTTTTTTCATTACAAGCAATACAGTACTAATTTATATTATGCATATTTTTAAATAATGTACAAATTAGTGTTTTTGGCAAAGTTTGTAAGAATATTTAATACTGTCCTCCCTTTTGCTTTAATGTCCTCCTTTTCACCCCCCAAAGTCCTCCTTTTAGGAATTTGCATCTGATCACCCTATGCGCAAGAAGCATTTCTAATGGCAACTGCGCATCACACAAATAGTAAAAAGTAAAGTAAAGTAAAGTAAAGAATGTCTTATTTTACCAGGTGAAGTTAGAGCTAAGAAGCGCTCTCTCTAACACTTCACCTGGAGACCAACGGCTTAAAGGTGACTTCCGAACCACCACCAATGCCCGGGCAGGCGGCGGACTGCTTGCAAGGACAGGATCGCTCAGCGGTCACCCAGCCAAGCAGCAGCCACGCTCGACGTTGCTTGATCTGGTTATCTTGCGATAACCTCTGTACCCGCTACACTGCGCCATTGGCAAATAGTTTTGGTGTTTTATTCTAGATATCAGCACTTCCTTCCTCATACTCCGTCATAGTAATACGGGTAGAGCATGCAATAAGAATATAAATTCCACAACGTTTTCCGAAGTAACGTAATCACTGTTTAGCTGGAGTGGCCGAGGGAGACATAACGCTCTCTGCCAGTGGTACCACACTGCTGCAGGACGCCCTGTACGTCTTGTCCTGTGATGAGATCCGTTTGTCACAGCTGCGCCCGAGCAGCAAGGACCATGACGACGATGATGATGGTGGCGGTGGAGGTGAAATGGCTCAGGTGGCCACAGCCATCAACGATCTGGCTCGCAAGACTTTAGTTTCTCAGGTTAGTTTATTGTGTTTTATTATGTTAATATATGAATGGTTTTATGTTTTGTAATCATTGTTATCATTGCTTCATCATCATCATCATCGACTTCTAAACCATCATCAGTCTTCATGTTCCATGGAACATCCTACAGTGTCTTTTAAATATCATTTCACCAACATAATTTTCTTGATTAAACTTTGCAGTTTCATTTCTAATTTCATGAATATTTTTTTGCTGTCTCTTCAGTTGTTTTTATTCCTTTCTTATTTTTGAATTCTGAATGCTTTGGTCTTCTTGTCTGTACTTTTACATTCTTGTTCTTGTCCATTTTCTGTCATCTTATTTATTCTCACACATTTGCTGTCTTATGATTTACCTCATGTGAATTGTATATTTTCAGTTATAAATTTTTGCTTTACTTCAGTTTTATTGTAGACTTCTGAAACATCAATAAGTATTGTCCATTTGCAATAGATGTTATTTGGACTCATCAGAGATCCTCTGCCTAAATACATATTTACATCAACTTTTCTGAAAAGAAGATGCAAATTTGTTTTTTCTCTTTCAGCCAAAAATTAATAAAACACAACTCAACGTAAGTACATAAATGTTGTTTGTAAAGTTGCTTTGCTTTGTGTACAAGATTTGAAGTTCTCGTCTTGTCGTCCTTGTTTGTCTTTGTTTTTGCATCTTCTTGTTTCTGCTTGGGTTTGTATGTCTATGTAAGCATGCTTTGTCTCAAGTCCTATAGTCAACTATAGGTAAGGCTTGAGTTAATAGGGGTGAAAGCCAGAGATTGTAACTAGTTGTTGGGAAAATCAGCAGGATTACCTGGAAAACTATCTTCTAGGGTCCACTGATTAAAAGAAGAACACATAAAAACACATATTTTTCACATAACTAAAAATTTTGGATTGCACTTTCTCAACCAGCAGAGAGCATTCTAGTTGTCTGTTCACTTTGGGTTGCTGGGTCACTATGGGAAGCATGGATGCTGATTCACTTATTCACTTTTTTCTAGACACTTATCACTGTGTTGACAATGTACGAGTAGAGTACTACATTATGTATCTATGGAAACTTTTAATCTACTGAAGGGAGTGGAGGGAGGGACTTAGCTCAGGTTTAGGTTTGGAGGATTTCTTGATTTTGTTATCCATTGGTTTGCTAGTTCACATTATCTTAACTGTGAGTTTAAGAATGTTCATCCTCAATGAGTGTTGTGTTTATGAATTTTGTGTTTAAAATTTAGGAAATTTTGATTTTGATGTATGTAAATTATCATCATATATATATATATATATATATATATATATATATATATATATACGTCATATATCATATACATATTAGCTTACGATTGCTAGGGAGAAGTAAAAGTTCTCATCTTGACTGGATAACATGACACTTTAAGGGTTAACGGCTTCATTCAATAAACCTAAGAGAGACCTGAGAATCATACAAGTTATGCCTAAGAGTAAATAACATTTGTTTTGTTTTGTCCTTATTTAGCAAAAATCCATATGCTTGAAACCAATTTGATGCATTTTAAAATGTATTGTTTACTAACTAGTAAAAAACTAGTTAATATATAAATAATAAATAAATAAATGAAGTTTTTAAAACATTTATTGAAGTTTGTGATATTGTGTCTTGCAAAATTAGGTGTTTAGGGATCAGTGATTTTAGGATTGAAAAGTAGATTTTTCAGATTAGGGGGATTGTTTGAAAGTGGCAGTGGAAGCATATGTTAGGGAATCTTATGCATGTTAGGGGCTTGTAAAATTTTAAAGCCATCTTTTAATATTACCGTAAGTTGTAGGCATTGGTTAAATGTTGTGAGAGACAAGAACTTATCAGATTTGGTTTTTCGTTGGTGTATGTTTTTGAATTGGGCAAGGCGGATTGGGAGTGACTCTGAATCCCAAAGTGAACAGTCAGCTAGAATGTTCTCTACTGGTTGAGAAAGATTATTGCAGTGCTTAGAAGAATGTCTAATTAGAAAATTTAAAATGCTGTAACAAATGTGTGCTTTTGCTTCTTCTGTAAATTTTAAACAGTGTAAGACATTTATTTATATTGAATGTTTGTGATTGTGTAGTTACCATAGGAACTCATCTATAATCTAAGCCTATCATATTTCGCAGCTCAACAACTTACTCAAATTAATTAAAAATTTCTGACGTAAGATATCAATTAATAATGAAAATTAAATTGTTTGTGAGAAATAAAAATGTATTTGTTTTTCAGATATTATGAACAAATTAAAAATTAAATAGGAATTGAGTAAATTAAAATTTTTAATTTTCAACATTTACTTATTTCTTATTTTAATGATGTGAAAATCATGATCCTACAACTCTTTGTAGTAGTTTTTGATTATTTTTGTGATCTTTGAAATTCAATTTTTGGTCTGCAGCAGTTCAGTGCAACTATGTATTGGCACTGTTCGGAAATGGCTTATAAATAACCATATTGTCCTTTTGAAGGCTTAAGATAACAGAATACATCCTAGAATAGTCATCAGCATACATTATTGTGTAAAAATAGCAGCTTAGATATTGTGGCATGTCGTTGATAAAAAGTATAAACAGTATTGGTCTGAGCACAGAGCCTTGAGGTACACCTCGACTAACCAGCTGGGGTTTTGATTTTGTGCTGGCGATGAAATCATTGTGTAAGTGTTTTTGCTCTAAGATTTGTCTGTGTCCCTCCAGATAATTTCTGGACCAATGTTTTGCTGTTCCAGTCACGCCTAGGGGCTCTAGTTTTTTGATAATGAGGTCATGACCTAAACTACTGTCAAATGCTTTCCAGAAATCAAATCCAGAAATGTACCTGTTGAGTGTTTGCCTGCTTCTAGATGGTTAATATTGTTTTCTATGAGTTTGATCATGGGTGTTGTTGTAGAATTTCCTATTGTAAAGCCATTTTGGGAATTTATTAGTATGTTACGTTGAGCACAGTATCCAAGTAACCTCTTCAGAAATAGCCTCTCACAAATTTGTGAAAGAGCTGATATGAGTGATAAAGGTCTGTACTTACAAGGTTCACAGGCATTTCCCTTCTGAAGTAAAGGATACACTTTAGTTATTTTCAGGGCTGAAGGGAAAATTAGCTGGCAAAATGATTTGTTAAAATAGAGCTAAGCAACTTTGCAGACCTCCGTAGTGGTCAAATGTCCTTGATAGGGGTAATTTTTGAAAGATTTTCAAATTTAAAGGGAGGTGAGAGCCGTACCTCATTTTAAAGGTCTCTATTCACTAATCATTTAGAAAAAATACAATAAGCGAAATAAATTGAAAACATTCTTGGAGCATCAGAATAAGTGAGATTATTCTTATAGTTATTGTCGATTGTTCTTTCATGATTTTTTAATAATCTGTATAGGTACTGCAGGTTCGGTGAGTTTGAGAACATTGGATTCCTTATTTGGTTCCAAAAGTTTAGGAACTCACCCAACCAGTTTAACATTACCTAGTGATAGGAGATAAACATAATAGAATAAGTTGAGTGGATTGTATGTTTTGTCTACCGACTTTGCTTGTGCAAGCCTCACCTGTTCTATCATTATAAATTTTACACATTGCATCTTCTAATATATTGACATGTTTAATGCCGTACATACATAGTTAATATTGAGTTAATAGTTAATAAGAATTGTTAGTTAGTTAATCCTTTGAGAACCGATCTGTTTTGGTATGTTGTGTTTCTGTGTTCTGTGTTGTGTTTCACAATTCTCATCGAAATGTGAAAAAGACCATAGCAAAAATGTTAATTTTGTAGATGTGATTGAAAATTGCATCTCTTGTTTCATTATAAGATAGTCATATGATTTAAAACCTCATGAACACTAATTAGAATAATGTACGCTAAAACTTTATGTTTACATTTTTGTATTTTTAAGTGTAAATTTTGTATATGGATACAAAATTGTATTTTTATATACAACATGTAAATTTTAAATAATTAATGAGAGATTTTTAATTTTAATTAGAACATTTTCTCTTTAAATAGAGTGTGTTTTAGTAAACTTAATGAGTGGTTTTTGCAGAAATTTTAGTGTTGCAATATGATCTTGCCCTTGTAAATTGAAGTTAACATTGTAATATCAACGTGGTATTTTTCACACAAGTTTTAGTTTAAAACCTGGTTCTCAAATGGTTAAACTAACTTTTGCACAGCATGATACATTTTTAATTTAAGACATTTTATTCTTAATACAATAGTCAATATTTTTATATAAGCCCTTCTAATAAACTCAGGAATAAAAATAATTGTTTTATTTTGTTTGTAACTTACATCATATTATACAATACTTGTCTTATTCTTTTCAATGTCAGTCCAGTATAGCCTATCATTGTCGTTCTCAGGTTGTGAAAAAGAACGTGATAGAGAACATAGTTCCGATCTTCATAAAGCTGAAGCACAAACTGAAGCAGCTCAAATCACCTTTAGTACGAGACCTGATGGCTTGTCTGCGAGAGCTGATGAAGGACTACAAGACCGAGGTGAGTCACTCACTTTTTTCTTATTGTTTTGGTCACAAATCATTTTGAATAACACCCAAAATGGTTGTGCTCTCCTACAGTTACAAAAATATGTTTGTGTACTTGTTTGTCTATAATATTGCAAAATTATGTGCTCTGTATTTCAGGTCTAAATAATACAAAATAGAATTAGTTTTATAAATATTTAACATAGGGTTTAGTCTTGGTTCCTATTATGTATTCAGTTTTTTTTTGTCGATTTCTCCACCAGTGTTATATGTTATTGAGTGGATACTCGTAATCTGGCAGTCAGATTAACTTTCCTGGGTTTCGGAGCATATTATGTAATAGTCTTGGACAGAATAATATGCCTGGTTTATGAGGTGGCGCTTCTGGGAAATTTTAAATATTTGTTAAGAGGTTTTTGCTTAGGAGAGGGAGGTAACTTTGCAGAGTTTTGATAGATTTTTTTAGTACAAAAGAGAGCATTGAGAATAATGCAGAGAATGTCTCTAAGTGGTCACTCCAACCCTCTTGATTTTATCGCAAATTTAGAGTTTTTTAATTTATAAATTATTTATCTAGATAAATATACTTCAGTAAGAATGTAAGCAGCTGTCATACAAGACAAATTTTCCTCTTATCCTGCCCACGCTGCAACAAAATTTAAGCAATCATGTCTTGTAAAATTTATTGACAAATGTTTCTTCTCCAGGATGATCATTGACTTAGAAAAGATATAAGTTGTTAATGTTAAAAAAATATTATTGAATATCTGAAATCCATAATTATGAATTTTAGTAGTTTTTAGAACAAACTAAATAAAACAGCCTTATTCGGCATAGTTGTGATTGTGTGGGAGGTGGTAAAAGTGGCTTCTAATGTTGGGGGGGGGGGGGGGGGGGGGGTAATGGGGTATGCATGCTGTGTGTTAATGATTTTAACGTTGCATTCCGGTTTATAAACTGATTGATAATGCATTTTGATAGGGAATATGGTTGTGATTGTATTTTGTGGTGTTTCATATGTGTTCACGTTTTTAAATATGCATGAGGTATCTTTGACTTTTTAATTCTGAGAAGGATACGTTTTTGTGTAATCTGGTATTAAATGACAGACAGTTCTCTAAATACAAAGATGTGTCTTATAAGAACCAAACATATTGTTTCGTATTACATAAACGTACTGAACACTTTCAGTAGCCAGATCACAGACAAGTGAGGGTGCACACGCAATACGTTTAGTTACAGTAGTTGCATAAATAAAACGCTAAGCATAAAAGAAACAGGCTAATTTCTGCCGCTGCAACTTGGTCTGCATTCTAATGAAGTTGTAAGTAAAACTGTTGTATTGTTTTAGATAAATGAAATACTAGCAGCTGACAAAGAGCTTGCCGCTGAAATTTCGCACGATCTGCAAAACAAAGGTGAAGACGAGGAGGAAGATAGTGGAGATGACAGCAGAGGAGAAATAGTGAACGGTTCTGTCAACGATGTGCTGAAGAAAGCGGTTATGGAGGTTGTTGCTCTGACGGAAGTCAGGAAAAGTCTGAACCTGTCGAAGGGTGGTGCGACTCCTCGGGCAAACAGGTCCAAGCGCTTGTCTTCATCGCCAGGAGCCGCGCAGTCGCCCGAGAACTCACCGGCACCTAACAAATCCAACCTGGCGTCTCCGGGCTCCAACAAATCCTCACCCGGTAACGTGTCTGCGGCGGAGACACTCAAAAACGGGAAACACACGTCTCCGTCCAGCAGTTCCGCCAAGAGCGACACATCTTGCACTCAGAGTGAGCCTGTAGAGGAGAGAAAACCGCAGCCGAAACCGAGGAAAAGCAGAGCGTCAGTAAGTTCCAGTAGTAATAGTGAAGCAAGTTCTCAGTCTAGTAAAAAATCAAGTAGGAAAAAGAAGAAGAAGTGAAAGTGAACAAATGGCCGCACAGACGTTATAATTAAGTCAAAAGTTCTTATAGTTTTATGTAAAAAATGTAAATACATATTTGTTTTCTTATCTTTAATGAGTCTTACATGTTAAAGTTGTTAATTATGTAGGCTGTAATTAATTATATGTAATGAAATTAAGTATGTAATTTTATTTCTCATCCTGAGGAGAATCGTGTGAGGTTATAAAATCAATTGTATGGCTCTGTTTAACTTGTCTTGTTTTTCCTGATAAAGAGTGTGTTATATTATTGTTCAAAATTCTTTTTAGACATTTATGGTCAAAACTGAAGTCAAGGGAAATAACTAGGGACATTTCTAAGTAGTTCAGGTGGCTGTTTTTTCTATTCTTTTGTGGATATTGATGAGGAGCAGCACATCACTAACCACAAATGTCGGGATTCTGGGGTGCAAGGATAGTTTGATAGGCCCAGATATAGATTGTTGGAATTGGTGGGGTTCCCCTAAAAGTCAAAGATTCTTGTTAGCCTAGATATAAGGCCACCCCCCTGCCTGTTTTGACTGGAGAGGCTGGTTCATAGGGATATGACTGAGATTAATGCCCTAAATTCTTCCTCATGGATCCCGACGGCCCCTAACCCCAACCTTACTCGTCCAGAATATCCTGTCACCCCGGAAGCAGCGCTAAGGTCATTTTAGGACTAGATGCAATTTCTTGTCCTAAGAGCGAAAAAAATGAAAATATTTTTGACCATATTTACAACAGAGATCAGATGGAATGTCATAGTATCAAACTATAAAATAGTACAAAAACATTATGTACATTGTACATTATTATAGCCTAATGTAGTTGTAAAGGATTAAACTGTTAATTTCTTTTTTTGTGATTCTAAATAGTAATTGAAATAGGTTTGGAAGAAAATAAATCTTATCAAGCATTTATATGATAGCATTTTTAAAATCATAGAATAATATTAGCCTGTGTTATCATAAAAGCTAACAAATTTAAAACCATTTTGGAATTAAATGTTTCAAAATTGACCTCTCACAGTTTTTCTCTATGTCATTCATTCACTAAAACTCTTGAGGGCAAAATACTGAAAGTAGATCTCTTTCAAAGACTAATGTGTTGTTTCCATTAAGTTATGTGTTTGTTAGAAAAGTTGTCCAGAGAAGGGGGGCGATGTTTCAAAACATATTAAATTGAAAGCTATTTGTAAATAGCTAAACTATGTCAAAAATATTGTGTGAAAATATATACTTTATTCAGCTTTTATAGTCAAATAACTCATCTACAACCATACATAAACATAACCTGTAACCTTTCAAAGTCTGATTGATCAAAAACAGGCTTCAAAGCTGTAATTTTCCCAAATCTGATGATTTATCTCAAAAGTTTTTCATGCTATTTTTAATAATAATTTATATTACAAGGAATAATAATAATATTAGTTCCCAAGAAAGAGTCATAGTCTGAGTTTTTTTAATACTATACCACACATATTACCATGTCAAAATATTAACATTCTGCAGAAGTTTATGAAAATAGCATAAAACTGATGTTTTTCCTCACTTTAAATGAAAATAATCACATAATTACCATAATTTAACAATATAAATAACACAATCACCAATTATAATCAGACTGTATTATGCTAATGTAACGTAAACAATTCCAAACTAACTAGACACTGTTGCTGACGACAGCCATTACTGACTGCTATGTCATCAAATATAAACTGGCCGATTTCAAATATCGATGATGTGAATACAGTTTGTGTTATCGTTCATATGATTAAAACAATTCATCATTGGTTTAATAGGCTTTTGAATGAAGTACAAAATATCAATAGCCAACATGATATTATCTATATATATAAAAATGAATGTTTGTATGTTTGTCCTTTATGGAATCGTGAACTATTGGACCGATCATGATGAAAATTTGTACGTATATGTATTTTTCCACGGAGAAGGTTTATAAGCTATGCCCATCCCTTTCCCGATTCAGGATTCCGCCCCACTGGTTACAGAAATACCCATAAGAAATGCATTGCAGCAAACATATGTTAACGTCTTTTCAAATTTTTAATCAGCTGTTCTTTGTAAACATATATTACACTTATAGTTTTAAAGCATAGAGTAAGCTTAAGAGAAACGACAAATTTTGTTTAAACTGTTTTTGCAATCACTGTTAAACATAGACTTTACTATCCAGATAACACAATTCAAATTTGACGTAAAAATTCACCTTTAACTGCAATATTTATTTAATATAAACCATGCTCATGCTTGATCAGAAGAGTAATGCAGATATCATAATTACTATCTTACGTTGGCTACAAATATAAAGAATGTTATAAAATCAACCTTAGTTGTTTTTTTTGACAGAAGTATGGTTCTCAAAACTCCGTGTGTACATATTCTCTCGATCGAGACAACAAAGCAAGCTCAATCGTGGCATCGGAGATATAACTAGTTTAATCTAAAATTTATTATAGTAAAAAAAAAAATTTACTAAGTAATATAAGGACTTCGGTTCTTAAGATTTGCGTGCGAAGCCGTGGGTAACAGCTAGATAGAGGCAGGAATATGGTACATACCTTCATAATACGCCCAAGAGGCTCACGATGGAACGACTATCAATTATCTCAGCAATGTTTAGAATGTGATAGAAAAAGAATAAGTGAATATAGTGTACTGTTTTCAACGGGAAATTGCGTGCGTGCGAAGCCGCGGGCAACTTTTGCAAAAAATTATTGAAATGCGCAGCAAAGCGCGCCGGGCCCGCTAGTACTGTATAAAAAGGCTGCAAAATGCATATTATTTTCGTGTCTATTTTTGACGTTTGCCATTACAACAACGTTATGAACTCGTCAAAATTTGATGTTTGTCAGTATTAGGGTTAAAATATTTTTGGCCATCCACTAACACTATTTTCAATAAAGTAATATTTATTACAGAAGTAATTTTCTGTTTTGTCATCCTGTAGTATGACCTGGTTCATTTCATGCAACATAATAAAGAACAACAATAATGGTTGCGTTCAAAATTATAAGTAGGTACCATATCAGTCTGAGTCCTCTCCCTATATAGTTAATGTAACCTTGTTAAAATCATCTTCTAAATTTAGTTTGCTTCTCAATTATTTGGTATATTAATTTTATAACATTAATTTAAAAACCGATTGTATAAATGAGTAAATATTCTAAATTAAAATTATTCAAATTCAATCGCCACGTGAGTAGTACTCTTACCTGAGTTAAAACCATCAGAAGTTCTGATTAAATATTTATTTAAGTGGCATTAGTAGAGTTAACATAAATATTTTCTTTAAGACTGAATTTCCATTTATGTAATATTTTTGTAGACATTATGAATAAGTTGCCAATTTAACCTAAATTAACTAAAAAACTTGAATCTGTAAGTCTACACGGTTTAACTAAAGGAAATTTTTTAGAACCTGCGTAAAATATAGATTAAAAAATAATTAAATATAGTTTTGTAAAATATTGATTGTAAGCTTTTACAATAATTCATTGTAGGTATTGTTACAATAATTTATATTTATGTAACTTTATTTTTGTACAAACTAGTACTTAGTTTTTAATTATAAGTGTTGCATATGTATTTTAATAAACAATTAAGAAAATACTGTACGGTTTTTTATCAACCAAGATTAATTTATTGCTTATCAGATGCAGTCTAATACATTGTGGTAGCAAATTAGCGACTTCATGCATAACAAGATCTTGAGATTTGCTCACACTGTACCAAGCCACATACAAAACAGCTAGAGGTTTGTCTATAAATATTATCAGTTTGTTAGGACATTAAGAGATAACAACTGAGATAACAGTATTCATGTAGACAACAGGACACAGTTTAATATTTCATTGTCAGAAAATAAAGTGATATTGATTCTGGTAAATTGTAAAGACACAAAGCAACATAAGTGAAAAGTTTGATGATTACATTTATGACCATAAATCTTTTATTATAATACTCATTGTTATTTCTCTAGAGGATTTCAATTTTTTTAACTGACTGTGGTCAAATAGTCCAATATCTGATACTTCGTTGGAAACTTTCAAGATTTTATTCATCAATCAACATACAATGATGCAATAAATTTCGTCAATAGCAATATAACACAATTTTACTTTTTCTTCGTTTGTTGCATTTTGTTTGTAACTACTGAAGTGAAAATGAAAATAAATATAGAATAACACTATAAATAGTTATAACATTATATAAACTATATTGTAATAGTTTTAACATTAAAAAAGTAAATTATAAACAGATTAAAAGATATAAATTTACAAATAAATAATTAGACAACGGTTAACAACATAAAAAAAAACAATAAACTAGCAAAATTTAAAACAATGAACAATGAATAGCATATATATACATTACAAGAACATTTATAAAAATACATACATTTTACGATCTAGTCTTAATTTAGCTGTTAATTCAAAATTAGTAAAAGATTCTTTTTAATTTACCATAATCAGTAGCTAGATAGTCGTCAACCTTGTAGAAAACCTTTAACCATTTTTTCAAGCAATTTTTGAATTTATGAACAGTGACAGTGTGCAATTTTTTGAATAGTTTAGATAGGCCATGATCTTAATCCAGTTTTCAGAATTGCATACATACATTTGTTCTGAGAATCTTAATTTTTCATATTTACATAAGAATGTCTCATCAAGTAAGATTTTAAACTTGAACTTCTTTCAATTATATTGAAAATATAAGTAACTAATTATATTCAAACAAACAGTTTTGAACTTGTAGACCAACAAAAGTAACTACAAAGTTTTGAATGATCAATGTTTTTATAGTTTTTTTCATTGGTTGAGTGTTAGTGAAGTCATGTGTAAAATTTCTCTACCGTCTTTGTGACCGCATGATATTTTGTGGTCAAACGGAGCTGTAGGCTTGAATTTTAGCACGAGTCTTCATTTTTGAATAGGCACTACAATGTAAAATTCCTTTATTTACATAATCTTAAAGATTAGTAATACAGTACGTCATATTATTACATTAGTAGTCAAAAAATTAGTGTCTTCTATCAGTGCTATCCACCAAATAGAGTAGGTTCTCTTCATCAGTCAATCGCTTCTTCAGATGCGCTGGTGTGTTCTTCAGTTCTTCTGGCAGAAAGTTGAACAGCTCTGCTCCAGCATATGTTGGTTTTTTGCTGTACAGACTAAGGTGATGGGGGTGGTCAAAAAAAGTTCGAGGCATGTCCATGGTGGTGAATGTCTTGATGTAAAGAAGAGACTATGTGAAGGATAACTTCTTCTATATAAAGTGCCACAGTAGTTAGAATGTTAAGTTCAATAAATTCTGCCCTACAGCTCTTTTCTTAACAAGACCTGCTAGACATCTCTTATATAGATGTAAATAGCTCTTTTTTATTCAATCAGGACTCTTTCTAAATTTGTGGAAGTTGTTCCTCAGCAAGAAGCCCTGCCATAATTTACATGAGACTCAAGAAAGGGAGAATAGTCAGTTCTTGTTGCCTCTGGAGTACATAATTGCTTGTGTCTACGTATGAGAAATGTTCCTGAAAAGATATTTTTGCATAGCTGGTAAACACGTAGTTTCTAAGACGGGCTTGGCATAGTCAATTACTATACCAAGGTGTTAGTTTTACATTAAATACCAGTCATTCTTATATCTATATTTTTGTTTTTGAATACTACCTGAACTGTTTTTTTTTTGTTTAGCCATTGAGGTGGTCCAATGAGTTCGGACCTCTCCCAAATTATCAATTTTTCCAATGACTTTTTAAATAAACGATTATTATTATTTAAATAATTCAGTATTACTGACATATACTGCTGAAAGATCGTTCTCAACAAAGAAACGGGCCAAGAACTTTTTAAGGAACAAAATGGGGCCTTACTCTCTGTCCACTACGGGAAAATATCAGTTGTCTGGACTCCCTCCCCTCAAAATGTTTTCCTTGCTACATTCTTGACTACATGCTGTGTTATTAGGAGCTATTGCTTCATCACATTTTCCACTACTGTTGTATTAAGTAGATAATTTGCAAAGAGACAGGAGCTTGATAGTCTACAAAATAAATCATTCCATCAATTCTGTTTTCTGAAAAGGTTTTAAAATATACTGTTTTTTTAAACAAAAGTGTGTTTACTGGATTTAAGGAACAATCCGCATACACGTTTAGTATCCAGAGCTTTTAGTTTCAGCAGGCGAGTTTGGCCTGCCCTGTCAAAGGCCTTAGAAAAACCAATGTACAGGCTGTTTACATACCTGATACTTTAATAATTCATATTTTAATATCTTGAACGAGTATTACTATTTTATTTTCCAATCTCGGACAATTGGGGCCCTGTTAGTACTGGAGGCTACAAATTGAAGCTTATAGAAACATTGAGTCTGTATCACAATTGCAATAAAAATCTTTTAATTTAATACATTGATGAAATAAGTATGTTTAACATGTTCTTTCGGAAATTTGGGATTTTTATCTGTGTTAGCTACAAATTAAAGTTATTAAAGCATGGAAGGTGTGTTTGGATTTAAAATAATCTCCTTAATCTTAACCTAAGCAGGTATGTTTTAAATTTTTTTGTTTTTCTAAAAATATTGACATTTTTGGACATATATTTTACTTAGTCCAGAAGGTAAAGCTGTATTGGAATCTATAAAGAAATATTTTTAATTAATTACTTGCTCAGTTCTAAATGTTTTTTTGTTAATATATTGCATGTATACATTTTTTTAGTTTTATTTTCCAGGATACAAAAGGCTTTGGAAAGAGAAAGTTATCAATTCTATAGTCTCTTGTGATGATGATAGCACAAAATAAAACTCACCATTTAAAGGAAGCAGGAAGGAAAGGGGTAGGGAGGGGAGAGCCAGTCTCATTTATTATTTTGAGGCCCATGAATCACGAAGATGACAATCCACGCCAAAACAACAGATAACATATGACCCACCCCCACCTACATCCCCTATTGTCACCTGTGTGCTTCCTCCTTCCCTGTCATTGCCATGACTGCCTTGTGTTGTGTAAAAATTATAAAAAATTGTGTTGGAACATCAATAATTAATTTCAAACATATGTAGAAGTATTGGAATTATTATGCACTTCTGATAGGCTAATCAAACAATTTATTCTAATTTGCTAAATTAGTCAAAAATGTTTGTATATGTTTTACAATGCTAATTTATTTTGTGGTAGCAGTAAGTGTACACTATCATCTTGCGTTTTGAATGGTGTTCTTAAGGTTTGTAGCATATAATGGAACTGCGCATATAATGGAACTGCACGACTATCTCGCCAAAATAAGAAGGCCTACACACTTAAACATATAGAAACAGTAAAGAAGGTAACATGTTACTTTGGCGTATCTTTAAATGAAAAGTATGAAACGTAACTGAGACGCCAGTAATTTGAGCTTTGTGCATGGACTGGTTTGTTCGTTTCATTCTCATAGTCTTTATCAAGGCCACTGTTTTGTTATCAACTACGTCTTGCTAAAGAAGAAAGAAGTGGGGGGGGGGGGGGGGGTAGTGTCATCCTCCCCTCATCATGCTTCAAGCTATCTGGCGTGTTCTGTAATCGTGCAAAATGTAACATATAACATAACCTCAAAAATTGTAAAAACCATTAAAATAATTTAAAAGCAAAAATTATAAAACCAGAAAAACATTTAAAATTTTACGATTAAATCAGCAATCTCGTAACAAGACACAGATATAAAAATTTTATGTATTAAAATAAATTACTAGGTTTTATTTTTGGCGATTAAAAAAAACCTAACGAAACACAGATTGCACAGCCGGGTTGCTACTGCCAGTAGCGTAAACTCTGACCGCTAGATCGCAGGAGTGTTGTCGTTTCCTATATTCGCCACGACTAAATTACGATAATAAATACAGGCAGACTGAAGACTATATTGTTCGAAATCTAAGTTGAAATGTAGGACTTTTAATTTGTTTAGTCACTGAGATGTACTTTTTAAGTCGACTTACGTTACAAGACTATTCAGGGCACACACATTCATTACACAAACAGTTTATTCTAGGGTTTGAACTCTTGCTATTCAGATAAATGTCATTGTAATAACACAATAAACTAAAAAAACGCCTTATACTAATTATAACAATTGTCAGCATTCAAAGATAGTCCTTTGAAGTGTTTACTGAATTGGTGCGGGACTCAGTGAACACACAACTCAGTCAATAAAGTAAACCTCAATTGAGAAGCCCACAAAAATGAGATATCGGTAAGGAACGTTTGACAGACGGTGATGCCCTTCCCTGCAGAATACATGAATCTCAATCAATATCCATTTGAATGTTATGATTGCCTTCCTGAAAAGTTCTCACTAGGTAACATTGCTCTTTCGAATTTTCCTCACATTCATACATATGTTATTGGTAGTTTTTCAATCATCTTCTTAATAAATATATTTTCTTGATTTGATAATTTAAACATACAAAAATTTTAAATTCTAAACTAAGTATAAATTCTTTGTTTAAAGTTTGTTATTGACGACGCGACGGGAAGTTGAACAGAGAATATGATTTTGGACATTTGCCATCGCTATATGTTACAAAATGCACAACACAAGATTTCGAGGATTGAAATCTATTATCTTCATCAGGTGGAAAATAGTTAGTACATTAAAAAAAAGATAAAAAGACCATTTTATTTTATTTTTATCTTTACTTATTTATATAGTGTACTAACCTAAGTGTACTAAGTGTACTTTTTATACTTAAGAACGAGGATGGACTTCAATCCTCGAAACGTTGTGTTATTTCTTTTTTAACTTATAAAATATACATTGTATATGTCACTAAAATAGATCTAAAACAAAAAATACATAAAGAAACACTTATTGTCTACAAATCCTCAACTACCTAATATATATATATATATATATATATATATATATATATATATATATATATAGTATAAGTATATATATATAATTTCTAATATATACGATACATAGTAGGCCTACATGAATCCAATAGAACTTAGAATATCCGAGAAAACCCATTGTAGAGGTTTCTGCAAAATAAATTAACATTTCAGCAATCACAGAAATATAAAACAAAACCAAATTTGGATTAAACTTAAGTGTCTAATTTACAATACACGGTAATTTGTAAAGGAATTAATTCAAAAGGAATGTATTTAGAGATTAAATTAATCATAGTTAAATTAAATCTAACCATTTGTAAAACCCATTGAAAATAAATTTAACATCATAGATGACCGAGTGAGGGAAACACATGTTACACGGAGAATAACGAAACGCTGTGACGATTGAATGGCCAATAGCGTATAATATTATCGGTTTAATTTAACCTGTCAAACTGTGTTTATATTTGTTTGATTACTTCAACGTATAAAAATTTTATATACGATACGTTACTATTCAAAATAACTAAACTATGCCACAGCATTAACTGTGTTATGGCGTAGCTACCTTGGGTGGCACCCGGTGGCGTAGCTACCTTGGGTGGCACCCGGTGCGGAAGTTGGTGGTGTCACCCCATCGAAAGTAAAAAGCTATACATTTTATATGATAAAGGTCAGGATAAAATATATTTTTCCTTTTTATTATCTATCACTATAGAATAATACACGTTTAACAATTCACGCCAACCAAACACAGCACACTTCACGAAACAAATGAGAAATGTTGCAACTGAAACGTCAAAGATCGCAAATATGGGACGGGCATTCCTCCCACGACATGTTTTGCGGGAATCTCAGAATTATACATAGAGCTGTGCTAGTGGTAGTGGAGGAATCCCCGAAAAAGAAATTATTGTGCTTGCGATTTATTTTTTGTTTGTTTGTACATTTTTCTTAAAGTTGAGAGACCGGGTGGGTGTCACCCCAAAAAGGTGACAACCCGGAGCGGCCCGCCCCGCCGCCCCCCTTTGCTATGCCACTGAAATTGCATATCATACCGCTCATTGGAATGGCAATTTAACAAGATTGCTCTTGTAAAAGCTATCTAGTAGAACATACATCTCGGGTGCATACTTTATAGTGTTGGTAAGTAAAAATGTGCTGCGCTACTGCAATGAAAACCTAAGAAGGTAGAAAAGGCCACGGGTTCGATCCAAGAGGAGGGTAAGACAATAATCTGTTGGGGAAACTAACTCTAGTGAACACAAAATGCGCCACAGTTTGTAAGTGGTATATAAATAAAATAAATATATAGCCCTCCCACACTCTCTCGTAGACTTGTATTTTTTCCTGCTGATTTGTTCTAATTAAGGTGATTGACTTTCTCATTTTTGACTTAAATGGTTTAGAATAGAGCAAACTTCACAAGTACGGTACCGGAAGAAAATTGTCAGTTTTGGATAATTTTGGAATAACTTATTAATATTTAAGTGCTTCAATCTTCAGTAAATATTATTAAAAAAAAACTGGTCAAAAATGGTGCGGAAAAACCCATTTTGTATAATGTGAATACCATTGTGTCTTGAAAAATATTACACACTAAAGTTGTTTGATATGCAAAAAAATAAATTATGTGCGCGGTTAGATTTGAATAATTTAAACCCGTATCAGCCCACGTAATGCGTTCACTCTGTATAAGTACTATACAGTATACACTACAGTATACTGTACATAAGGCTACATTAGCCTGTTATAGGATAAACAATTGATACGCTAGTATAATATAATAATTTTTAACATTTAACATTTGGGCTTTAAACACAAGCAAAGAAAGGTTCTAGAGACTTAGAAGCTCAAAAGAAAACCCGTTTGTCTGTCTGTTCATCTTTGCGATAACTCTTGATGGACAGGACCTAGAGAGTGGAAACTTGTTACGTAGATTCCTCTAGGTCTAAGGTAGTGTCCTATCGATTGTTGGGTCAAAAGCTCAAAGGTCCGTTTGTCTGAGTGTTCACCCGTGCTACCCGACAACTCTTGATAGAAAGGTCCAAGAGACTCAAACATACTCGTAGTATTTAGGTTTCTTTTGGTCCGAGGACGAGTCCTACTGATTTTTGGGTCAAAAAATAAAAGGCAAGGGGACTCCCTTGCCAATGGCGTAGTGTAAGCGGGTACAACGGTTATCGCAAGATAATCTGATCAAGCAACGTCGAGCGTGGCTGATGCTTGGATGGGTAGCCACTGAGCGATCCTGTCCTTGCAAGCAGCCCGCCTGCCCGGCCGTTGGTGGTGGTTCGGAAGTCACCTTTAAGCCGTTGGTCCCCAGGTTAAGTGTTAGAGACGACTTCTTACCTCTAACTTCGCCTGGTAAAACAAGACTACTTTACTTTACTCCTCCCCTCCCTTATTGTAACGGTCACCCTAACCCCTCAAAAATTACGTAACACGTCCTCCAACACCTCCCCAATTTATATCAATCTGACAATTTTAATATAACAATGATAAATTTAAACTTCTGAAGTAAAACTTTATTTATTAATATAAAACTATTGAGAAATACAGTTAACAATCAATATTTTTATCGTGCCGGTAAAGATTGGATGGACTGTAGTTCTGTAGCTATTTTTGATAATAATATACACTTGACACAAATTTATTTACAAACTGTTTTACTAATTTAGGAGGGATTGAGAGTCTTTTGTTTCCTTTCTTATGGAGTGAAAATATAATACATTTCAACCTTTTAGGAGAAACAGCAAATTTGGTTAATGGATTCGATCAATCATTTGTTGAGGCTAAGAGTTACGTAACACTGCCGTGATGATTAGTTCGTGGCCATTAATTAATGGCCACTTAAGGGAATTACGAATAATGTTTGAGGCAATCATATGAATTCTAATCAGTGTTGGAGATGGAAACATTGACTTCCAAAGACATATGTGGCCTGTTCCAGTAAAGAGCCCAACTACTAAAACCGCACATCCCCGTTCACACACCCAAAGTAAAGAATTAGGAAGCGAGCACCCATGGTGGTGAACGGGGTGGCGGATCAGAACTAAACCTAGAAGGAAAAAAGAACACCGTGGATAGCGTGATCAGATTAATTTACTTATTTGAAGGTCACCAAAACACAGAGTTGAAAAAAAATCAAAGACATCTTCAACCAAGATAAGAACCTCCCTGTCGATTTAACAATTGTTGGCCTGACAAATTAAAAAAAAAAAAAAAAAAAAAAAAAAAAAAAAAAAAAAAAAAAAAAAAAACACTCATGACTACAGTTAACCCAAAATTTCTGTCATGTGTCTAAGGTGCACCTGGATAAATAAAAAAAATAGAAACAGCCATAATTTAAAACAAGAACTGCCAATTCCACCCGGTATCCTTCGGCTAAGGGCGGGCTCCTAATGAAAACCTAGAAATGAAACTAAATACCATTTAAACTAAACTTAAAACTAAATAACAAAATATAAACTATAATAACTAGCAACAATAACGAAATAAATAAGTTAAACAAATAGCAGGGTATCACAGATGTTGACTAGTGGTATATTCATAAATACCAGCAGGAAACCCCTGGAATTGAAAGTGTCTGCGACCACCCATGATGGAAGGGCAGCAGGAGGCAAGAGTTCCTCTCTTGGACCTCGTCAGTGAGAAACGTAGAACTTACGCCAGCATGTTAGTGGGAAAATTAAAAAGGAATTGACATAAATAACTTGAAAAGGCAAAATTTTACTACAAGTACTTTCTCTAACATACAAGAATTTCAGGAGTTCCTTGCCACTCTGAAAAGGACGTGCAGAGCGCTCTGAAACACGTGAGAGTTAATTTTAAAAAAGTAGTGGGTTCTGTTAGTTTACTGAACTTTACATGATGGTTAGGACGCTATGCACTGTCATAAACATTAAGTTTTCCACAGAGATTTAAAAGAGAGAAATCTATCATTACAATTCTCTGATATTGCAATGATCAATTCGTACAACAATATTGGCCTAAATACGTCACCAGAATGTAGGCCCCATTTAAACCCCAATAAGAAGCTGAGCAATACCATTGAAGGGATGGTATGAAAATATTGAATACGAGCGTAATCGTGAGACACCGACCCCGTCGCCTGCTTTCAATTACCAGCGTCATAATGTACTCTCTACAGGTCGAAAACCCTTACTAATATTGTGGTGAGCCACGGTGAAGGGATGGAATGTATACTAGTGATAATTCGAAGGGTAACTCGTGTGACACAGTACCCGTCGCTGCTTCAATGAACCAGCGTGCATTATGTTCTCTTTACACGTCGTAACCATTTTCTTTTTTTGTGGTGCAACGGTTGTTGTGGATGTATGATATATTTTGAATTACGAGCGTAATTCGTGAGGTACACGTCCCCGTCAGCTGCTTTCAATACCTGCGTCATAATCGATACTCTCTACACGTCGAAACACCATCACTAATATTTGGTATGGAGCCACCGTTGAAAGGGGATTGGAATGAAAATATTGAATACGAAGCGGTTAATCGTGAGACAACCGACCCCGTTCGATCTGCATTCAAATACCAGCGTCATAATGTACTCTCTACACGTCAGTAAACCCATACTAATTATTGAGGAGTCACATGGAAGGGATGGGAATGAAAAAAATACTGAATACGAGCGTAATCGTGAGACTACCGACCCCGTCGCTGTGCTTCAATACCAGGCGGTCATAATGTTACTATCTTACATCGGCGAAATTACCATTACTTAAATTATTTGAGGAGTTCACATGGAAGGGATGGATATGAATTGTAATTATTGAATACCGAGCGTGATATCGCTGAGGACAACGAGCACCGTCGCTGCTTCAATACCAGCGTCATAATGTACTCTCTCTACACGTCGAAACTCCATTACTAATATGTGAGGAGTCACATGGAATGGGATGATAATGAAAAATTATATGGAATTGTATACGATTGACCAGAGATTATATCGAGTGAGACTTACGCGGTGTATCAAGTCAACGTCAAGCTGCACGTTAACTAGATTACCCGCTTCATGAGGCATGTACTTATCGAGTAGACACCGTCGAAAACCCTTCCATACTAATATTGAGGAGTCACATTTTGAAGGGATTGGTTTATGTTTTTAAAATATATTGAATTCGAGCGTAATCGTGGACGACTACCCGGACCCCCGTCGCTACTTCAATACCAGTCGTCATAAATGTCTTACACTCTACCACGTTCGAAAATCCACATTCATCTAATATTGAGGAGCCACCGTTGTAAGGGATGGTATGGAAAAATATTTGAATACGAGCGTTATTCAGTGAGGACAACCGACCCCCGTCGCGCTATTCAATACACAGCGTCATAATGTACACTCTCTAACACGTCGAGAATCCCATTGTACTAATATTGAGGAGCAACACGTTTTGAAGGAGGATGGAAATAGTTAAAATATTGAATACGTGGCGTAAAATCGTTGAGGACACCGACCCCGTCTCGCTGCTTTCAATACCAGAGTAATTAATGATACTCTCTTACCAGGTCGAAACCCATACTAATATTGGAGGAAGCACACGTTGAAGGGATGGTATGAAAATATTGAATTTCGAAGCGTAATAGTGGTGACACCAGGACCCACCGATACTCCGTCACTCGCTGCTTCAATACAGCGTCATAATGTTACGCTCTATTAACAAGGTCGAAACCAAACAGCCACATACTTAATATTGAGGAGCCACGTTGAAGGGATGGAATGAAAATTATTGAATACGGAGCGTAATCGTTGAGGACACCGACCCCAGTCGCTTGCTTCAATTAACAAGCGTCATTAATGTACTCTCTACACGGTCGAAACCACATACTAATATTGAGGAGCCAAACGTTGAAAGGGATGGAAATGAAAATATTGAATACCGAGCGTAATCGTCGAGACACCGACCCCGTCGCTGCTTCAATAACCAGCGTCATAATGTGACTCTCTACACGTCTGAAATCCCATACTTATATTGATGGAGTCACATGGAAGGGATGGAATGAAAAATTATTGAATACGAGCGTAATCGTGAGACACCGACCCCGTCAGCTGCTTCAATACCAGCGTCATAATGTACTCTCTTACACGTCGAAATCCATAACTATATTGAGGTAGTCACATGGAAGGGATGGATATGTAAATAATTGGGAATACGAGCGTTATCGTGAGGACAAACCGAGCACCGTCGCTGCTTTCAATTACCAGCGTCATAATGTACTCTCTACACCGGCGAAATCCATACTAAATAATATTGAGGAGTAGTCACATGGAATGTGTATGATATGGAAAAATATTGAATACGAGCGTAAATCGTGAGACACCGAGCCCCGTCGACTGCTTCAATACCCAGCGTCATAATGTTACTCTCTACACGTCGAACGAAATCCCTACTATAATATTGGAGGAGTACATTGGAATGGTTGGTATGAAAAATATTGACTTACGTGAGCGTAAATCGTGAGACACCGACCCCGTCGCATGACTTCAATACCAGCGTCATAATGTTAATCTCTACCACGTCGAAAACCCATACTAATATAGTGAGGAGTACCACTATTGAAGGGATGGTATGAAAATATTGGAGATACTGAGCGTAATCGTGAGACCACCGGACCCCGTCGCTGCATTCAAATACCAGCGTCATAATCGTACTCTCTTACTCGTCGAACACCATAGTAATATTGAGGAGGCTCACGTTGAAGGGATGGTACTGAAAATTATTCTTGAATACGAGCGTAATCGTGAGGACACCGACCCCGTCCCTGCTTCTAATACCAGCGTCATAATGTACTCTCTTACACGTCGAAATCCATTACTAATATTGAGGAGTCCACGTGGAGATGGGATGATATTGAAAAATATGAATTACGAGCGTAATCGTGAAGACACCGAACCCCGTCGCTGCTTCAATACCAGCGTCATAATGTTACACTCTACACGTCGAAATTCGCATACTAAATATTGAGGAGTCACATTGGAAATGGGATGGTATGGGAAAATATTGAATACAAGCGTAATCGTGGACACACGGACCACCGTCCCTGCTTTCAATACCAGCAGTCATAAGGTACACTATACACGTCCGAAATCCCATTACTAATATTGAGGAGTCACATTGGAAGAGGATGGAATGAAAATATTGAATACGAGCGTATGCGTAATCGTGAGACACCGGCCCCGTTCCCTGCTTCAATTACCAGCGTCATAATGTACTCTCGACACGTCGAAAATCCATACTAATAATTGAGGAGTCCAACATGGAAGGGATGGAATGAAAATATTGAATACGAGCGTAATCGTGAGACACCGACCCCGTCGCTGCTTCAATACCAGCGTCATAATGTACTCTCTACACGTCGAAATCCATACTAATATTGAGGAGTCACATGGAAGGGATGGTATGAAAATTATTGAATACGAGCGTAATCGTGAGACACCGACCCCGTCGCTGCTTCAATACCAGCGTCATAATGTACTCTCTACACGTCGAAACCCATACTAATATTGAGGAGCCACGTTGAAGGGATGGTATGAAAATATTGAATACGAGCGTAATCGTGAGACACCGACCCCGTCGCTGCTTCAATACCAGCGTCATAATGTACTCTCTACACGTCGAAATCCATACTAATATTGAGGAGTCACATTGAAGGGATGGTATGAAAATATTGAATACGAGCGTAATCGTGAGACACCGACCCCGTCGCTGCTTCAATACCAGCGTCATAATGTACTCTCTACACGTCGAAATCCATACTAATATTGAGGAGCCACGTTGAAGGGATGGTATGAAAATATTGAATACGACCGTAATCGTGAGACACCGACCCCGTCCCGTGCTTCAATACCAGCGTCCATAAATGTACACTCTAACACGTCGATATCCATACTAATAGTAGGAGCCACATTGAGAAGGGATGAATGAAATAGATGAATACAAAGCGTAATCGGAGACACCGACCCCGTCGCTTGCTTCAATAACCAGCAGTCATAATGTATTTGTCTACACGTCGAAAATCCATACTAATATTGAGAGTCACATTGAAGGGATGGAATGAAAATATTGAAGACGAGCGGTAGGCGTGAAACACCTAAAAAAACAACCAAAAAAAGACCCCCGACCCCGTCGCCTGCTTCAATACCAGCGCCATAAGGTACAGTCTACACGGTCGAAATCCATACTAATATTGAGAGGCCACATTGAAGGGATGGTATGAAAGTTATGTGAATACGAGCGAATCGTGAGACACCGTCCCCGTCGAGGCGCTTCAATCACCGCGTCATAAGTACCTCTACACGATCGAAATCCATACTAATATTGAGAAGCCAAGTTGAAGGGATGGAATGAAAATATTGAATACGACCCGTAATCGGGAGACACCGACCCCGCGTCGCTGCTTATCAATACCAGCGTCATAAAGTACACTATACACTCGATATCCATACTAATATTGGAGTGAGCCACATTGACGGGATGGGAATAAAAATAATGAATATTACAAGCGTAATCGAGAGTGAGACACCGACCCGTCCGCTTCTTCAATACCAGCGTCATAATGTACAGTCTACACGTTCGAAAACCATACTAATATTGAGGAGTCACATTGAAGGGATGGAGAAGAAAATATTGAATACGAACCGTAATCGTGAGACACCGACCCCGTCGCTGCTCAATACCACGTCATAAAGTACACTCTACACTTCGATATGCCATACTAAATAATTTGAGGATCCAAGTTGAAGGGATGGTAATGAAAATATATGAATACGCCGATCGTGACTAGCACCGACCCCGACCGCTGCTTCAATACCAGCGAATAAAAGACTCGCAACAACTCGTCGAAATCCATACTAAATATTGGGAGCCCAGTTGAAGGGAAATGGTATGAAAATGGTTGAATACGAGCCGTAATCGTTAGAACACCGACCCCGCTCGCTGTCTTCAATACCAGCGTCATAATGTACTGCTACACGTCGAAATCCATACTAAATTGAGGACGTCACATTGAAGTGGATGGAATGAAAAATATTGAAATACGACGGAATTCGTGAAACACCGACCCCGTCGCTGCTTCAATACCAGCGTCATAATTGTACTGTCTACACGTCGAAATCCATACTAATATTTAGGAGCCACATTGAAGGGATGGAGATGAAAATAGTTGAATACGAGCGTAACGAGAGACACCGACCCCGTCGCTGCATCAATACCAGCGTCATAATGTACTCTCTACACGTCGACATCCATACTAATATTGCGGAGTCACATTGAAGGGATGGAATGAAAATATTGAAAACGAAGCGTAGTCGTGGAAACACCGACCCCGTCCGCTGCTTCAATACGCAGCGACATAATGTACTCTCTACACTTCGAAACCCAAACTAATATTGAGGAGGTCACATGGAAGGGAATGGGAATGAAATATTGAAAATTTATAGTTTATCGGACTGTAAGTCTAAGAAACAATGGCACATTGAGGCATTGTTTGTTATTGATCATGTAGTATTATAATCAAAGCTAGGACCAATTTGCTTAGTTTTAAACAATACCTAGTTTTAAAAAATCTTATCGGAGAAACTTGATAGAAAGATGTTTTGATTGCAAGCCTTAGTAATTTATATGGGGATCTAAATGTAGAGGTCCTACATTGTTGGTTGAACAAAATAAATGATGCAAATTTCTCATACATAACTTTTCTTAACTTTGATACTGACCCCCCAACAACACATAAAACAAAAAATAAAAATGTAAATCATCATTCAGACAGAGAGGAATTTTCATCTCTTACTGCAGTTGTCAAAAGTCACATAACTGTTTATATACGTGATAAGCTAGACGAATATGTTAGTCTGAGAAAAATAGAGAGGTGTTCATAATTTTTTAACACTTTCCTTTAGTACTGGAGTCCTTTTCGCCCCCTACCAAAAACTAGCCGGGGCTGAAGACCTTTATTGCCTTATCAGAACAAACATCCCTAAAAGATATTAAGAGACCCAGGTTTTGTGCTTATACAATGTAATTGGCCTCTCGGCTCCCAGAAAATTAGATTGGTTAAATATATAGACTACTCCAATTTTATACAAAATACAATGATTAAACGTTTAAAAATCACATTATGTAATAGAAGCATCACAGGTAGGCTACTGACGATCATTCGTACCACATCGCTGTCACTGTGTGCATCAAGGCTAGATTTTTACAGTCCTGCCCCATGGATAACATTTATCAGTATAAATGAATGTATCAACTTAAGAATAGGCCTATCATGAATCAGTTCCTCCGTAATATAAGAACACAGAGTCACACATAGAAGACTATATACGCTTGGATCTTTAGTTCAGTCATAACAATATACGAGTAGTTAGTTTTAGTTTATATTAAATGTATTTTTAAAGATAGTGTAGATAATGGCGCAGAGTAGCGGGTACGTCCGTGATATCGCGAGATAATCCGGATCAAGCAACGTCGAGCGTGGCTGCTGTGCCTTGTAATGTGTGACAGCAGAGCCGATCCTGTCCATGCAAGCAGACCCTCCTGCCCGGCCATAGGTGGTGGGTCGAAAGCCCGTTGGTCCCCCAGGTAATGTTAGAGAAGGTTTCTTTATTTATAATTTTGCCTGGTAAAATAAGGGTATCTTTACTTTTACTTTTCCTTTTTTAATAGCTTGGCTAACAATAATTATCCAATGGCAGTCTACGTAGCATCGACTTTAGCCTAGATGGTAGGTTGTGTTTTTAGGTTATACGAAGATTAGGAATCGTGGAGTCAATTTTATTATTGCATTGTACGTTTAGTTAGTTCCAATTTATATAAATGCAACATTTCACAACCTAGTTAGCTAGTATAACTTAATATTATTTTTTTATCCAATGTTCTGGAACTAAATTATCGACGGACTAACTACCTAATTGGCACGCGTATGAATATTTTATTGTAACCCTTCGTAGCAGCCCAACTACGTGACCGATTTCACCTCGCGCGCTATGTTCGTAAGTAAAAATTTATCTTTTTCGTATTATTAAATTAGCCCTTTGATGCCAAACGTATAAAATGAATGTAACGTAAAGTAAAGATGTGAATAGTAAAGTAACTTACCCTTGAAGATCTTTTATTTTGCTTGATGGAGATAGATAAGGTTGTGGCGTCGTCCTTATGGCGACGAGCACATTGTTATAAATAGTAATTTGTATCATTAAATGGCTAAATACCGTCGCGAATTTGTTTTAGGCGAGTTTACGTAGCTGATGTATCTCACGTGTTGTTTGAATAGATGGCTACCACTTCCTAACTTCTACTCCTCTTCAAGAAATAACCGTTTCTTAGACTACAGCTTCAATGTCTCGTGCCAAGACGCCGACACCCGGGTTGTGAGTCTACCTATTGCGAAGGGAAGTGAAATATTATTGTTTTGTAAAGTAATACGTCGTACGCATAATTCAATAGAACATTGGATATCTTAGGCCCACCTAGAAGATATACTTTTTAGTTATTATATTCTAATTGGCAGCAACGTGGCATTACATAACTTTTCCTTTACCATCTAAAAGTGGTGCTTTTTAAGTTTTCGTAATTAAACTGAACTTATAAGTAAAACTTTGTATTTCTAGTATTATTACTACGAGACCTCAGAAGTCACCACCCCCATGTGTTATCGTCATACGGTTACACAATTTTATTGCGCCAATCTGCTATTGATGTGCCTACTCTGCCATCAACTGGGTGAAAACTGAGTGAAAACGCCACAATGCCTGCCCATTAAAATAGAATATTTGTCTAAAGATGAGTTGGTATTTGAACTGATGTCTAGAGGTATTAAAATTAAATAATGACAGTACAGTAAATGAACTCAGAAAGTCCTTAAGACAGTGTTTGAGAAACAATATTTTACCTACTCCTAGTAGCCTATTAAAAATAGACCACAATCAGGAAGTAAAACTTCTCAGTGAAAAAGTGATATTATTAGAAACATGGGTGCAGTGAATTGAACAGTGCTAGTTCACCTTTAGAAATCACCAAATTCCAAGAAAAGTGTAAACATTTAATAAACCGTTTATTTTTTAGACAACCAGCTTGAACTAAGTTCTTGTACATAGTGAAACTTTATCAGCTTTAAAGTGTAGGCTAGTAAATGTTGAACAACAGTTAGCTAAAAACTTGCTACTTACAGTGAACCTAGAACAGCTTTAAAGTGTTAGAAGCCAATTTAAATGAATCATTAGAACAATATGAGGCTATGGAACTGGCAGTGAAAGAACAAATAGGCCCTATTTCTGTACAACCACCAACAATATCACAGCCTACTGCCAGTACCCCCACTTTGCCTATAATGCCTCTTTATAATGCAAACAATGATTGTATTAGTCACCTATGTCCTGGTTTAAATATGTTTAATAAGTTAAACAACCCTGTAGTAGAATGTTATTTACAAAATTTTACAGTAACAAATGGCTTAGTAGTACTGAGCTAATAAACTTTTTGAAAACTTTGTTAAAACTAAAATGTGAAACTAGCCTATCAGAAAATGAAATTTTAGCATTGTTACCATGTTATGCAAAAGGTCCACTTTTAGCCAAAAATAATACAGTGTAAGTCTGTCATGCCAAATGTCAACTATCTACACAGGGAATTAATTAGTGCTTTTATCCCTGTAGGCCTAATTGAAAGACTGAGACTAGATTTAGTTTATAGGCCACAAAGGTTTGATGAGGCCACTGTATGAATACATCTATGAATCAAAGAGCTCAGTCAAGTTTTATTGTGTAACATAAGTGAACAGGACTTGGTAACTTGTATAAAAAGAGGTATTAAGCCTACAGATAGAAATAAGTTAATTTTTGAAAACAATCCCATTTGTTTTACAGATTTGGAAAATGTGTGTTATAGCTAGTAAACAATATAACCTTTAATGATAACTTAAGGGACAATTTAAGTAAGACATATGTTAACAACATGTATCCACCACATGTTGAAACTTAGAAAAAGTAGGGCCTACTGTCAAAAACCCAAAGTTATGTTTCAATTGTAATAGGCCTGGTCACTTAGCAAAAAATTGTTTTAGGAATCCAAAAAACTAGTTGGACAGGGGAGTGGTATTACACACAACACCTAAAAATATCCCTCCCCCGGTTTCATAAGTTTAAGAATAATAATTTTATAAATAGTAATACAGTAAGAAAAGAAAAACACTATTTTATGAGAGTCTATGGTAAGGTAATTAAAAATTGGAGTAAATTAAACTATAGAAAACCTAATTTAAGACTAAATGTTAGACAGTGTAACAATATGCCTTTAATTGAAGCTAATAGTGGGTAAAAATGTAAAAACAAACTGCTTATTAGATACTGGTGCTACAAGAGATATAATTAGTAAAGAATTTTATGATAGCCTATTGTTGAATAAAAATGTTTCTAAATTAATGAAGTCAGATGATAGAATGTTTGCTGCAAAATAACACTGAAATAAAATGTTTTGGTTACTGTTATGCTAAGATAAAAATTTCTAAATTTTGTTGGAAAGTAAAATTTATTGTATTGGATAATTTTAAAATGGGACATTGTATTGGGAAACCCATTTATATCTAATAGCAAATTAATTTTAGATCTTGATGGAGATTCATGTTATTTTAAATTCAATTGTAATGAGAAAATAACTATTGTCAGACAACAGCCTTTTGAACATGAAGTAAACAGCATTGATGTAAAAATAGGGTGCACTAGAGCTGAGGCTGAGATACAAAACCTTATAGGGGATTTTCCAAATGTTTTTACTCCCAAAATTAGGAGAGCTCTAGATTTGGAAGTGAAATTAGTTCTCAATGACCCCACACCTGTAAAATATTAGGCTTATTTTATGAGCCCTCCTACTGTAAATAAGATGAAAACAATAATACAGGATTGGTTGGACCAAGGAATAATTGAACCCAGTACTTCAGCCTACTCCAGTCCAGCCTTTTTAAACCAAAAAGGACAGGACTTTGTAGTCAATTATACCGAATTAAATAAAAAGTTACAGAAAATTGATTTTCCCATTGGTGATTTAAATAATTATTATCAACATCTTAGTGGAGCCCAAATATTTTTTCAATAATAGATTTAAGAAAAAGTTTTTTTGCAATGTCCTTTATCACCTGATAGTCAAGATCTTACCTCATTTAGCACAATATTTGGTAAATATAAATTTAAACGAGTACCCTTTGGTTTACATGTTGAGTAGTGCTGTATTGTCCGCCTATCTGGACAAAGTCCTAGACAATATAAAATTTAAATATGTGATAAATTTTTGTGATGATATCTTAGTGTACAGTAAAGACCTTAATTTCGCATTTAGTGCATGTCAGAGAGATTGTAAATAGACTAAGCAAACATGGCTTAACGGCAAACCTAGAGAAAGCAAAGTTTTGTTTTGAGGAAATCTCCTTTTTGGGGAATTTAATTAGAAATAATACAGTAACTATAGATCCCGAGCGAAACAAGGAGTATAAGAGAATTTATGCCGCCTAAGAACGCCAAACAAATTTCACAGTTTTTAGGTATTGACCAATTTTCTTTTTCAAAATTTTATAAAATAATTATGCCGAATTATGTAATCCTTTAAATCGTTTTAAGAAGGAAAAAACGCTAAATTTGTTTGGACAAGTGAAATGTCAAGATTCGTTTTTGTAAAGTTAAAAAGAAGCTATAATGATCCTCCTGTACTCCAGTTAGCCGATTTTTCAAAGCAATTTATAGTAATGACAGATGCTAGTGGAATAGCCGCAGGTGGTTTGTTTGTTACAGGAAAACGACCAAAATGAATTAATGCCAATAGCCTATTACTCTAGGAAATTTACTGATGCCGAATTAAAATATACTGTTTATGAAAAAGAAGCTTTGAGTGCACTAATTTGCATAGAAAAATGGCACGAATTTTTTAGAAGTAAGAACCTTTAAATTAATAACTGATAACCAAGCTTTATCCTATGTCCTCAATCACAAAAGGAAGGTAGGAAGACTTGCCCGGTGGATCGAGAGGATTTTGAATTTGCCATTTGAGGGTGGAATTTAAAAGTTCCACCGATAATGCGCTGGCAGACGCCCTTTCACGTATGTTTGAGGGCGAGTCGACGGGAACAGCTGATCCGAGCCCCAGTGGACTGCCGGAAACGTTCCAGACCAGGATAAAAAATAGATTATTGATTTCCTTCTGCCATATCAAAAACTCCTCCGAAGGCAAAAATGTAAACCAACATCTAATGTAAAGCCTAAAATGCAGATAAATAATAAGTGCAATAAGAAGGATAATTTGTGGTTGTTAATTAATGATTTGCCATTAGCGTTTAAAGATTTAGAAAAATATCAACTTCAAGATAAAGAAACTCAGCAAAATCATTCAATCTGTAAAAAGCAATAGTAACAATTTATGTTATTTTATAAAAAAAACAATTTACTGATGTACAAAAGGAATGTAAAAAGTAAGAGTAAGATGTTTTTGCCTGTACAGTTAATTGATTTAGTATATGAATTCTTCCACAGTTCTTTAATAGGAGGTCATTTAGGCATTGCTAGAACGCAAAGAAAAATTAATCAGTATTTTTATAGACCTGATTTAGACGAAATTATAAAGGCAAAAGTGAAAAACATGTAATGTTTGTAAAATGAGTAAAGTGTGCCAAAGAAAATATGAAGGCGAATTAGTATCTGTGCCATTTAAGAAACAATATGGATTGTTTATTCATAGATCTTTTAGGTCCCTTAGTGAGAACTAGAAATAGCAATGTATATTTACTTGTAGTTGTAGATGCCGCCAGTAAATTTCTATGGCTAATCCCTTTGAGGGAATGTAAGAGTGCTGAAATATGTAATAAATTAGACCGCATAATTTTTAACAACTTTTCTGTAACCTAAAATAATAGTGTCAGACAATGCCGCATATTTACATCACTGTATTTTAAGAAGTTCTTATTTAAGAATTTTATTGAACACCGTAGACTAGCGCCTTACAGGGCTAATGGAAATCAATCAGAAAGGCATATTAGAAACATATCTACATTATTACGTAGTTTCTATCACAACTGTCATAGTAATTGGGATAATGACCTAGGCTATATACAATTAAGTTTAAACACCGCCCATAATGAAAGCACAGGTTTTGCTGCCTTTGATTTAATGTTTAATCATTCCTGTAATAATGCTTTATCTAATTTATATGGAAGCTAAATGATCTAATTGGTGAGAATTTGTCCAAGGAAACTGTTGTAAAACAATTTTAAAGAGAGCTGTGGTGAATGTAAAAAGGAGTATAGCACATAACAGTAATAGACAAAAGTACTCAGAGCAAAATGTAAACATCCCTTTAAGTTGCATTCCTTAGTATGGATTAGAACCCACTATTTAAGCAATAAGGTAGAAAAGTTTTGTGCAAAATTAGCACCAAAATATGTAGGAATTTATAGAATTTTATATTTTTTAAGCCCCTGTAACTTGTATTGTACAACACACTGAAAAATGTTTTGAATGTAAAAAAAGGTTCATATTGTTAGATTTAAAATTAAATTAAGACCTGTTCTGTATAAATAAAAAAAAAAAATTTTTGTAGCATCCCTAGCTTAAGGAACCACTTGCTGCCAAATTTAAAAGATAAGATAAAAATCCAGGAAGTTAACTGTTTGGTGAATTCTTAACGAATGTGTCAATGGAAATAAAATATAGAAAAAGAGTTTGTAGGTAGACTTTGTATAAAGAAATGAGACAGAGTTGATCCTGTTTGTAATATAGGAAACAAATATGAAAAGTTGTGTCTGTCTTTTGTATGTATGTCAAAATATTGAAGTTTGAATTTTGTGGATATATTTTGAAGTGTTAAAATTCATGTAGATGTAAGATGTATAGGATGTTGTATGTAAATATGTATATTAAGAGTGATGAGTAGTAATAAGAAATGTGAGACTTAGCTTCTCGTGAGGGGACGTTTCATTCCAAAGTATTCGATCCATATTGGTAACTTGTCCGCAAGTCTCAGGGTATTTAATGGCAAAACACTATACACAAAACACTGTATGAATGCAAAAAAGAAGTATGAATGTGGGCGCCTATATAACAAAACACTACACTACACTTGTTCACGATTTTTAATCGCCTTAAATGTCCTTATTCTTGCAACGACCCGCAAATTCTAAAAACGCATGCAACGTGCACTGCATGCAAATAGTTTGCCTAAATTGATTTTCTATTTTTGGTCCCTAAGCGAGCAGTCATAGAAACTGCATTGGCATGCGATCTAGCGGATTTCATAGGAAAACTTTTTGAAACCCCCGCGCTATCGTATTGTTATGGTTGAATTTGAATTTTTGTAATGAATAAAAGGTTTGAATTAAGTTTGTTATTTAGAATATGTTTAAAGTGAAGCGACTAATTAGGTTGCGAAATCAAAACAGGGGGGATATTCTGTACCGTAAATTAGTTGATTAAATTTCATACAATGTAAATTTTCGCAACCCTAATCAGCCAGTATAATATAATATTATTTTACATCCAATGTTCCGGAACTAAATTATTGGGCGGAGTAACTACCTAAATTGGCACGCGTATGAATTTTTTTCTTCTAAACCCTTTGTAGCAGCCCAACTACGTAACCGATAAGACCTCGCGCGCTTTGTTCCGTAAGTAAAAATTTATCTTTTCGTATTATTAAATTAGCCCTTGATGCCAAACGTATAAAATGAATGTAACGTAAAGTAAAGATGTGAATAGTAAAGTAACTTACCCTTGAAGATCTTTTATTTGCTTGATGGAGATAGATAAAGGTTGTGGCGTCGTCCTTATGGCGACGAGCACATTGTTATAAATAGTAATTTGTATCATTAAATGGGCTAATACCGTCCGCGAATTTGTTTTAGGCGAGTTTACGTAGCTGATGTATCTCACGTGTTGTTTGAATAGATGGCTACCACTTCCTAACTCTACTCCTCTTCAAGAAATAACCGTTCTTAGACTACAGCTTCAATGTCTCGTGCCAAGACGCCGACACCCGGGTTGTGAGTCTACCTATTGCGAAGGGAAGTGAAATATTATTGTTTTTGTAAAGTAATACGTCGTACGCATAATTCAATAGAACATTGGATATCTTAGGCCCACCTAGAAGATATACTTTTTAGTTATTATATTCTAATTGGCAGCAACGTGGCATTACATAACTTTTCCTTTACCATCTAAAGTGGTGGCTTTTAAGTTTTCGTAATTAAACTGAACTTATAAGTAAACTTTGTATTTCTAGTATTTATTACTACGACCTCAGAAGTCACCACCCCACCCCCATGTGTTATCGTCATACGGTACAGTTAGTTTACTGAACTTTAGATAGGACGCTAAGCACTGTCATAAACATTAAGTTTTCCACAAAGATTTAAAAGAGAGAAATTTATCATTACAATTTTCTGATATTGCAATGATCAATTCGTACAACAAATATTGGCCTAAATACGTCACCAGAATGTAGGCCCCATTTAAACCCCAATAAGAAGCTGAGCAATACCATTGAAGGGATGGAATGAAAATATTGAATACGAGCGTAATCGTGAGACACCGACCCCGTCGCTGCTTCAATACCAGCGTCATAATGTACTCTCTACACGTCGAAATCCATACTAATATTGAGGAGTCACGTTGAAGGGATGGAATGAAAATATTGAATACGAGCGTAATCGTGAGACACCGACCCCGTCGCTGCTTCAATACCAGCGTCATAATGTACTCTCTACACGTCGAAATCCATACTAATATTGAGGAGCCACGTTGAAGGGATGGTATGAAAATATTGAATACGAGCGTAATCGTGAGACACCGACCCCGTCGCTGCTTCAATACCAGCGTCATAATGTACACTCTACACGTCGAAATCCATACTAATATTGAGGAGTCACGTTGAAGGGATGGTATGAAAATATTGAATACGAGCGTAATCGTGAGACACCGGCCCCGTCGCTGCTTCAATACCAGCGTCATAATGTACACTCTACACGTCGAAATCCATACTAATATTGAGGAGACACATTGAAGGGATGGAATGAAAATATTGAATACGAGCGTAATCATGAGACACCGACCTCGTCGCTGCTTCAATACCAGCGTCATAATGTACACTCTACACGTCGAAACCCATACTAATATTGAGGAGCCACATTGAAGGGATGGTATGAAAATATTGAATACGAGCGTAATCGTGAGACACCGACCCCGTCGCTGCTTCAATACCAGCGTCATAATGTACACTCTACACGTCGAAATCCATACTAATATTGAGGAGCCACATGGAAGGGATGGTATGAAAATATTGAATACGAGCGTAATCGTGAGACACCGACCCCGTCGCTGCTTCAATACCAGCGTCATAATGTACTCTCTACACGTCGAAATCCATTCTAATATTGAGGAGCCACATGGAAGGGATGGTATGAAAATATTGAATACGAGCGTAATCGTGAGACACCGACCTCGTCGCTGCTTCAATACCAGCGTCATAATGTACACTCTACACGTCGAAATCCATACTAATATTGAGGAGCCACATGGAAGGGATGGTATGAAAATATTGAATACGAGCGTAATCGTGAGACACCGACCCCGTCGCTGCTTCAATACCAGCGTCATAATGTACTCTCTACACGTCGAAATCCATTCTAATATTGAGGAGCCACATGGAAGGGATGGTATGAAAATATTGAATACGAGCGTAATCGTGAGACACCGACCTCGTCGCTGCTTCAATACCAGCGTCATAATGTACACTCTACACGTCGAAATCCATACTAATATTGAGGAGCCACGTTGAAGGGATGGAATGAAAATATTGAATACGAGCGTAATCGTGAGACACCGACCTCGTCGCTGCTTCAATACCAGCGTCATAGTGTACACTCTACACGTCGAAATCCATACTAATATTGAGGAGCCACATGGAAGGGATGGTATGAAAATATTGAATACGAGCGTAATCGTGAGACACCGACCCCGTCGCTGCTTCAATACGAGCGTCATAATGTACTCTCTACACGTCGAAATCCATTCTAATATTGAGGAGCCACATTGAAGGGATGGTATGAAAATATTGAATACGAGCGTAATCGTGAGACACCGACCCCGTCGCTGCTTCAATACCAGCGTCATAATGTACTCTCTACACGTCGAAATCCATACTAATATTGAGGAGTCACATGGAAGGGATGATATGAAAATATTGAATACGAGCGTAATCGTGAGACACCGACCTCGTCGCTGCTTCAATACCAGCGTCATAGTGTACACTCTACACGTCGAAATCCATACTAATATTGAGGAGCCACGTTGAAGGGATGGTATGAAAATATTGAATACGAGCGTAATCGTGAGACACCGACCCCGTCGCTGCTTCAATACCAGCGTCATAATGTACACTCTACACGTCGAAATCCATACTAATATTGAGGAGTCACATGGAAGGGATGATATGAAAATATTGAATACGAGCGTAATCGTGAGACACCGACCCCGTCGCTGCTTCAATACCAGCGTCATAATGTACACTCTACACGTCGAAATCCATACTAATATTGAGGAGTCACATTGAAGGGATGGTATGAAAATATTGAATACGAGCGTAATCGTGAGACACCGACCCCGTCGCTGCTTCAATACCAGCGTCATAATGTACACTCTACACGTCGAAATCCATACTAATATTGAGGAGTCACATGGAAGGGATGATACGAAAATATTGATATTTTTGTTTTTCGGACTGTAGTCTAAGAAACAATGGCACATTGAGGCATGTGTTATTATTGATCATGTAGTATTTTAATCCAGAAGCTAGGAGCCAATTTGCTTAGTTTAAACAATACCTAGTTTTAAAAAAATCTATCGAGAAACTTGATAGAAAGATTTTGATTGCAAGCCTTAGTATTTTTATGGGGATCTAAATGTGAGGTCCTAATTTTGGTTGAACATAATAAATGATGCACTTTTCTCAGATCATAACTTTCTTACTTTGAAACTTACCCCCAAGAAACACATAAAACATAAAAAAAATGTTAAATCATCATTCAGACAGTGAGGATTTTCATCTCTTTACCTGCAGTTTTCAAAAGTCACATAACTGTTATGTACGTGTTAAGCTAGAAAATATGTAGTCTGAGAAAAATGAGAGTTTAATATTTTTTAACACTTTTACTTAGTACTGGAGTCCTTTTCGACCCCTACCAAAAACTAGCGGGGCTGAAGACCTTTTTCTTATCCAGACAAACATTCCTCAAAGATATTAAGAGGACCCAGGTTTTGTGCTTATACAATGTAATTGGCTCTCGGCTCCCAGAAAATTATGATTGTTAAATATAGACTACTCCAATTTTACAAATACATTGATTTTACGTTAAAAAATCACGTTATGTAATAGTAGCATCACAGGTAGGCTACTGACGATCATTCGTACCACATCGTTGTTCACTGTGTTGCATCAAGGCTAGATTTTTACAGTCTGCCCATGGATACATTATCAGTATAAATGAATGTATCAACTTAATGAATAGGCCTATAATGAATCATTCCTCCGTATATAAGAACACAGGTCACACAAGAAGACTATTATTATACGCTTGTGTTCTTTAGTTCAGTTCATAACAATATACGAGTAGTTAGTTTTAGTTTTATATTAATGTATGTTTTAAAGATAGTGTAGATAATGGCACAGTGTAGCGGGTACGTCGGTTATCGCGAGATAACCGGATCAAGCAACGTCGAGCGTGGCTGCTGCTTGGATGTGTGACTGCTGAGCGATCCTGTCCTTGCAAGCAGCCCTCCTGCCCGGCCATAGGTGGTGGGTCGGAAAAGCCGTTGGTCCCCAGGTAGTGTTAGAGAAGGTTTCTTATTTATAATTTTGCCTGGTAAAATAAGGTATTCTTTACTTTACTTTTCCTTTTTTTAATAGACTTGGCTAACAATATTATACAATGGCAGTCTACGTAGCATCGACTTTAGCCTAGATGGTAGGTTGTGTTTTAGGTTATACGTAGATTAGGAATCGTGAGTCAATTTTTATTGCATTGTACCGTTAGTTAGTTCCATTTTATATAATGCAACATTTCACAACCTAGTTAGCTAGTATAACTTAATATTATTTTTTTATCCAATGTTCTGGAACTAAATTATCGACGGACTAACTACCTAATTGGCACGCGTATGAATATTTTATTGTAACCCTTCGTAGCAGCCCAACTACGTGACCGATTTCACCTCGCGCGCTATGTTCGTAAGTAAAATTTATATTTTCGTATTATTAAATTAGCCCTTTGATGCCAAACATATAAAAATGAATGTAACGTAAAGTAAAGTTGTAAATAGTAAAGTAACTTACCCTTGAAGATCTTTTATTTGCTTGATTGAAATGGATACAAGTTGTGGCGTCGTCCTTCTGACGAGCACGTTGTCGTGATAAGTTTTTTGTCTCATTAAATGGCTAATACCGTCTCGAATTTGTTTTAGGCGAGCTCACGTATTATTTAAGTAGATAGCTACCACTGTCATAACTTCTACTCCTCTTCTAGTAATTACCGACTAGAAATAACCCTTCTTAGACTACAGCTTCAATGTCTCGTGCCAAGACGCCGACGCCCGGGTTGTGAGTCTACCGACTAAGATGTGAATGCCGGTACTCTAATTGGCAGCAACGTAGCATTTAATTTAGCAACTAAAAGTGGTGCTTGTAAGTTTCATTAATTAAATTGAACTTATAAGTAAAGTTTGCAATTCGAGTATTTATTGCTACGACCTCAGAAGTCACCACCCCCATGTGTTACCGTCATTCGGTACAATATGAGCACGCAACTTAATTTTTCGTGAAGTTGATAGAGGTAGATAGAGGCTTCTTCCTGTAAAAAAAGAAATCGATCGTCATTTATGTTAGTTTTGATTAGAGTCGAAATGTAGGGCATCAAAAGGGTTGTTAATACTTTTAAACAATATTTTTACTCAAATAATAATTCTTGGTTTCACAAAATTAGAACTAACCGGTACACACATAAATAATCGTATTATCGTCAGCCAACGAAAAAGACTGGAAGTTTTCAATTCAAGCAAAATAGCTTGGTTTAATAGCTTATTTTCATGTAACGATTAGTTTTTACGATTATCAAGGTAAACATAAAACTACATGTATGATCAAAAAAAAATAATCGTTTGATACTTACCCCTTTTCGAACCTCCCCATTTTGATCCCCACTAAATCCGGGGCTGACGGTAGATGCCTTTTTTAATGAAAACCCATCTACCTGTTTCTCCGAAAGCCGCACTGTTGGCTTAGGCAATGTAAACGGGTTAATTCCTTGACTATTAGTTATCTACATGAGGAAGAGATCATATTGCAGATCCGTAACTGTTTTTTACAATTAAATATAGCGAATGACCGAACAAATTGTTACCTCCATCGTCAGAACCAGCTTTAGATCAAAGAAAAACAAAGTGTTATTGTATTTTACTGGTTATTTACAGCATTTAATTAATTTTCACAGACAATGAGATGAATCGGGCGTGGTATTGAAATCTTATTGCGATGTTTGGCGGTTTCGTGTTTTTAGATTTAGAAGTTTTCGAAGGTTTGATCGGACTTTTGTCTTTTATATAATTACACCACAGGGATTATACAGTAAATAATACATATTAGAACAATTCCCCCACAATTATTTATTATACTTATAATTTTATGGATGAACTCAAACACAACCACCATTCGGGAATGGCGAGGACGGTCAACTATTTTGATAGCATCGCTTCGAAATGACAAATGTCAGAGGCGCCATTTACATACAAATTACAGTAATTTGGTAGTCCGCGCCGCGGCCTCGGGTGTTACTGGGGTACATTAGGGGCACAAAGCCCAGATGGTAATACGTCCAATAAAATTAGCAATCGTATTGTACTTATATAGAAAAAATTTCTTCTGCGGAGGGAACGGAGTTCTAATCTTTGTTTCCGATTTGATTACAGAGCACTGAAAGTGGTTTTTATATTATTGTTAAAGAATTATTTTTTATTATATCAATATTTTTTAGCTCGGCCGCTTAAACCGACCGACAGACACAGAAATAACAGTTATACAGCGAGCTAACTAGTGACCTTCAATCTTTATTTTTAGCTGAATATTGGACGCTGAGTTAACATTTTTCTATCGTGACTGACTGTACGGTAGTTATTGAGTGTGTCAAACTAATATAATACTCGTATGATATGGGAAATCATTATTGTTTGAGATTTTTAACTCTTTCAATGCCGTCCCATTTCGACCCGCACTAAAACTATCGCTGCTAACGATATCTATTTTTTAAAGAACCATTTTTAATTACACGAAAACCTAGGCCAAGTTTTTTGCTTATTTAATTCAAATTTCCACTCGGATTCAGGATTACTGCAGTTGAAATATCAGTAAAGACTGAAGAGAGCAATCTTTAAAGTTACGTAATCTTCAGTGAATTAAACAAGTGAACAATGCTTTATACTTCATCTGTTTTCCACCAAATTTAATTCATAAGAAATTAACAAGTTTGTTTTATACCGCTTATACAATTAAAGACCGATTAAGGCGTCTAATGAAATATTACACATGAATATCCAAAGGAAGTCGGTTCAGATAATTAAATGCTTGAATGGAAAAATAAATCGAATATTATATTATATTAGAAACTAAAAACCCAGTTCATTATTTAATAAGATTCAACTCATCAAGTATAATGGATGGTCGTCTTACACTTTCAATTTCCGCTAATCTGGCCACTGCTAATATGATAAAACATGCAGTGAGGTTCAAACCACGTCGAAACATTTACTAAGCAACAAAACTGCAGTCTTGACATATTTGTGAAGGACATTATTCAGTTAAAAAAGTGTTAGTAGTTTTACATCGCGGCTTCAACCGGAAACCTTGATGTTGTGACGCTGGTCGCCGTAAATTAAAGTCTATCTGTATTGACAAAGACAAGAATACGATTACATATACATGTTTTTATATTTGCGTGGCAACACCTCGTTACTTCTTGCGTAGAGTACATGTGAATAATAACTATGGATGATATACTCCTGACATGCAGTGGAAGGTCACCCGCACCGACTAAGATGTGACTGCCGGTACAAGATGATACAGACGACCTGAACACGGAACCAGTTAGTGGAGGTCATCAAGTCGCGAGGTTCCCAGACAGTGGGAACCGTGCTGTAGTCATGGCACTTCCACCGGCGAGCGCAGTTTTCCTCAAGCACCTCCAACGTTTTCCCATCAGAGGTATTATTGTGGTCCTGTACGTGGCTGCAGACCTGGGCGTCAACTGGTATCTGAGGGACGACCCTCCGGTGAGCGACCGGTGTTCCTCCGATTACCCCGAATTCGGGGAGAGTCTGGAGAGCCCCCTGGTGGCGAGTGACGGGAGTGTGACGGACGACCTGGGTCGCACATTTCCACCGGGGCAGTTCTGGTCGGAGGACGACACCGTGTACGGATGTCCTTGCAGCGGCGACAAGCCCTGCATCAGAAAGTGCTGCAGGGAATACCAATCCTACAACTACAGCTACTCCTGCGTGGACAGTGACTACGGGTTCACCGACCTCCTGGAAGTTGTCAAAGTTACCGATGACGAATTGAAGTACGTGAATGTCACCGAAGACCACTTCTCGGTGTTGTCGAGTGAGTGCGAAGTCCCCCACAGACTTCCAGCGCCGTACACCTTGAAGTACCTGAACCCCACGGAAGACGGGACTGTGCTAAACGTTCTCTTCGGGAGTGTTTTCGACCAATCGGAATACTGCCTAGAAACATTTGTAGAGGGAACAGTAGAGGGAGAGAGTGAGGTGTTTGTCGTCATATGTCTGCCGACTCCGGAGGTGAGAGAATTCAGGGACCGCCGTCTGTGGCAGAGGAACCTCGTCTTCTACGTCCTCAGGGTGATGTCCGCTACCATCAACCTCGTGACCCTTGCGGTGTTTTGCCTGCTGCCACAACTGCGTGGTGGATGCGGCAAGTCTATCATGTGTTATCTAATAGCGAGGATCTATTGTTCTCTTGATGATGCTATCGTGACGACCAAGGTCATCCCCACTGAAGACCGCCTCACCTGCCTTATCGCAAGTATGTTTGTTTGCTGAAATGTTGAAATTAAAGCAGAAAAATTCTCTTTAGTAAAGTTTCTAATCGCATAGTTGTGTGCTTTCAATACAAGTGTTACAGCCTAGAAGTACATGTTGAATCATCCGATAATGAGTCAAAGTTTACGGCAGTTGGAATTGAAGAGTGGATCTCCGCATACGTGCATTGAGCGTCTGAGATATTTGTATAAATTTTACATCTCTTTAAATGACCCTTTTACATAAAATATGAAATTGAGAGAATATAACAATTCACTACCACTTTTCAAAAAGTACGTATTTTTTCTACAAGATCGATTTTTACAAAAGAGCGAGATACAAAAAAAAGAAGAAAAGGAAAACTGGCAGAAACATAATACACTATAGAATAAACTGATTTTATTGCAGAAATTATATAACTTTTGTTTCCTTGCTCGCAATAATAACAAATATGTAAACACCCTATGTGGTTATAATATACTTTAACGACAAAGCTAGTCAAACTTTACATAATTTTTTAATAATTGGGAGTGCCGATGGCCGAGCGGTCTAAGACGTCGGACTTAGAGAGTCTGAGTTAGAGAGTTAGAGCTAGAGTCTGTAGTTAGACAAGGTCGAATCCTGTCTGTGACCGTTGCTCTTTTTATCAGTACCATCGACCTTGAACTGTATCGACTCTCCCCCTTATTGTGTTAGATCCTCGCACAGGCCAGTGGCTCATGAGGACGGGTATAATAAGGCTTAAAAGGGGAAAGGCTTCTCTTCCCCTATATGTATATATATATATATATATATATATATATATATATATATATATATATATATATATATATATATATACTAATCACTGTGTTGAATAGAAGAAAAGAAAAGAACTATTTTTCACTTCTATATTTCGGGGGATTTTTATATATATATATATATATATATATATATATATATATATACATATACATACATATACATTAAATACATAGGTAGCGAGATGTCTTACTAAGAGGCTTTAAAGGTCTTTCGGTGAGTGACGGTTATTCGGTTTTCAAGTTTTCTAGGAAAGGCTGAAGTAGTTTTAGAACAGAATAGAATATTGAGTGTTTTAAATTGACAGTTTATGTTTATTTATTACTAGCGGATTAGCACGCAATTTTCAAAATAAATGCCCGTAGCCATTTTAGGCGAAGCACTAATGTCAAATAATGATACTGAATTTTTCAATCCAAGGTAGGCATGTGAGGTACATATAATTACAGTGTCATGAGAAGATCAGAGATCGAGAGAAATTGCGACTGACTCATGTAACAAAGTTTGCACGTATACATGGGAGAGGTTCTCGTTTGAATGAATTATACTCGCGACGCAACAGTCGAATTGACCTTGTTGCTCCGGCCAAGAAAACATATCGACCAACATACGAAGGTCTCGGAAGCCTCATGCATTTAAAAAGTACCTCCTTCCGGCATTTATAGTCTACCCCTTTTATTAGAAACGAGCGCGAAATCCTGATTAAGTTTACGCAACATTTAAAAATAATCGTTTATAACGTTTTGTGTGATTGAAGTTTTTTTGTTTTTCGGACTGTATTCTAAGAAAGAATGGCACATTGAGGCATGTTGCTGCATATTCTTCTTTATTTCCTCAAGCCACTGTAAAATATCATATGATAGTGTCAGAGAAGACAGGCAGTTTCGAGTAACCGTTGTGCAAACATTAACCGTTGTGTTTTAATAAAAATATCAGTTTCATGAATATTATAATTATATTTTTCAAATTAAAAACTATTCAGTTAAACTTTTCAGATTTTAGCGATTAGTGAGCCATTTAGAGATACATGTAACAAAAACTCTCTACAGAAACTTTAGTATATTTTTCCATGGGCCAATAGGGGGTAAATACTGAATGTAACCAGCGGTCTATGACGTAAATCAGTTCGTTTACGTCAGTTTGTCTTTATGTGCTTTTACATTTTATTTCAGAAACAAGTAGAGAAAATCACTCAAATTTAGTACAATTATTTTTCCTCCAGCCTCAAATAGAGAGGCAACTACTTCACAATTAGATCATAAATAAACATTGGTCAGCAAATACTGTAGATATAAGCTTTTAATGGTTTTAAAAGATGCAAATAGTATAATTTTTGTCCTATATTAGACGGGGAACTGATGGTGCACCTTTTAGTGACGACTTTTCTATTAAAATAGGCTATATATTCAACTGTAAAGTTTGCTTAAGGAGTAATGCCATAGTGCAATCCATAGACAGACGTTTGTTTTCTTTAATTTAGATTAAATCTTCTCAGAGTAACTGATTCTTATTGTATGCGAAATAAAATGCAACGAACCTACCATTGCCCATTACAATAATTCAGAACAACCCTTGTTGACAAAATAAAACTCAATTACATTAAAAATATTATTTTAATGCCATAACTGGGTTTGGTACTCAAATTATTAAAGGTATTTCTTAATAATTTGTTAAAGTAAAAGTGGGCGAGAAATTTTGATCATTGACTTTAGTATAGTATTTGGATATTTGTATCAGGTGTACTTAAAATATTTACGATTAATTTTGAAGTTAATTATGAAACAAAAAATCTGAATTAAAAGGTCTGATTATTCAAGTTGCAAAAAGTAGTGCCAGAATTCTTGAAGTAGTAATGTTAAAACAATACAAGATGGCGGTTATGGTTAAACTAAGCCGAAATCGAAAAAATCAATGTTCATTTTATTTTTAACAGTAGAATGGGTCCTGGATAGCCATAGAATATTTTTGTAAATGAAATAGTAATTCTGTTGAAATATTTTGCAGGTCCCTTGGCGCTTTTCTCAGCCTTATCGTCTCGCGCATGGCAACTCGTGATCGCCTACCAGATCTGGTCGGCCTTCAGGTGAATTTATCCGTCATTCATTCACAACTTATTTCTGTGCCTTTCAAGGTAAATAATATTGTTCTAAAATACGCCTGATTAGAAAAGACAAGTGTTGTAAGACATCTTATACTGCTATCTCATCTGTAGGCTAAAAGTGTGATTTCTCAGATCCGTTCTTTTTGGCATTCAAAAATCTACGTGAATCGTTTCGAATTAATAACTTGTTATCCCTGAGAGAACTAAAATTACCTATCCCACTTCTAAAGAGAGGTTTTAATGAAGGTACTATGCTTGATGATAAAGGTAATCTATGAATGTTCTACTATCTACTTTGCTCAATGCATCAATAGAATGGAATGGATTGCAATTGCAAACGAAATTCGACCTATTTCACATTTCGAGATATGGTTTAGATGGTTTTTATAGGCTACTATGTTTGATAATGATGAATGCTCTACTATCTGCTTTGCTCAATGCATCAATAGAATGGAATGGATTGCAATTGCAAACGAAATTCGACGTATTTCACATTTCGAGATATGGTTTAGATGGTTTTTATAGGCTACTATGTTTGATAATGATGAATGCTCTACTATATGCTTTGCTCAATGCATCAATAGAATGGAATGAATTACAATTGCAAACGAAATTCGACCTATTTCACATTTCGAGAGATGGTTTAGATGGTTTTTATAGGCTACTATGTTTGATAATGATGAATGCTCTACTATCTGCTTTGCTAAATGCATCAATAGAATAAATTTCAATTGTAAACTATGAATTTAAATTTATAAATAGAACCAATTTTTTACTACTGTTACTTCCTCCAAAAACCCGACTTATGGACTAATGTTTCAGGGCTTTACAATGTCCTATACCTTCTTTTACGAGTATTTAGACTATAAAATAGCCATATTCCATTACTTTTTTGGATTGAACAGACGAGACCATTCGTGAAGGTGATATATGACCTCTGTTCAAGTTTTATATGTTCATTAATAATATATAAAATATAATATATTGTAGTATAGCCTATTTTCTATTTGTAGTTTCATATTTCAATATGAACCAGACTTCCCTACTGTCAATAGTAGTAGGAACACACAACATAGAACTCATTGTTATTACATGTGCTTACATACTGCTATTACATTGCATCATTTTGTTCTGTAAGTCTCTTAAGTATTAAGGCCCCAAAATATTTTAACACCCTTATAGAAAATATAGGAAATAGTCACTAAAATTTTAAAATTCACCTTTTGTTTTGTCGTAAACAATTTATCCAGTTGAGGACTTGTTCATTAACACGCTCATTGTAAGCAAATTTTAACTCTGTTTACGTTTTAAGTTGATGATGGTGGACGTTTTAAATTCTATTTGTATATGTGTATTACTTGTTTTGACTGGACTAGCATCATTGGATTATAGTTTTAAAAGATGAAAATGGTCGTATTTATCTTCAAGAATAAATATTGTAATTATTATTTCTCAACACTACCGCTTCCAAAAATACACATTAAGGGCATAACCAAAGGATGGACTAAACTATTTAAAATCTAACTATCTGGGATAATACATGGGTAGCTTAGTCTGACTAAGGACGAAAATGTATCTATTTGAATCAAAATGTCAGTGTTAGGGTCCTTTTATTCCTTTTATTTTGTTTCCCCATTGTTACTTTTTATGTTGCTGGCAACGTGAATATCAATAATGTTGCACGGCAGTTAATGATGAGAAGGTTTCTCTTCTAAACGTCATTACAAAAAAAAAATGATTTATTTAGGGGAACAGGCGTAACATAAAATAGCCTACTTCATCCAGTCCGCTTCGGATACTAACACAATTACTTTTAAACTCAACACTGGTGCTGCAGATCTGACAATTATAAAACGTGTTATAATGTTCCTAGACCAGGATCCTCCAGAGCTAGTGACCATGGAAGCACGAGACAGTTCCTGGTGTACTCGGCCGTGGCATGGGGCACTCCACTCGCTACAGCCCTAGTAGCTCTGGCAGCCGATCAGATATCTGGGGCCCCAGACTTTCTTGCACCTAGGTTTGCTCAGGAGCAGTGCTGGTTTAACAGTGAGTAGAAGCTTACTTCCTCTCTCCTAAATATTCCCTCTGGAGTTTCCGATGGGGGTTCCATTAATATTTTATCATCGATTTTTTGTATTACTGAACGATGACAAATGTTCGGAAATCCTGTTTCCTTCACAATCCTTCCATCTTAAAAATCAAACTTCAAACAAAGAAGATTTTAAAATCAGATTTACAAAAATATCAGGCATAGATTTCATTGTCACTCGAAGGGCTAAACAAATTTAATTTCTGCCTTTCTGTCTAACCACACGATATCTCACGAATTTGCCTATAGAATTTATGGCCTATAGGTTTGAAATTTCGCATGAAGATTAATTTTTGAGGCAACACTGAAATAAGTTCAAGTACAAGTTCAAAAAATCTTTATTTATTTAAGAATTTACATATATTATTACATTTCATATGCCAACATGGCACGTGCGATATGAAAAATTTACACACATTTATATTTATATCAGTCCTTCAGCTGGCTGCGGTTTTAGTTTCTGTCTTCAATATATAACTTTTGTACAAGATAAACATACACTTTAACCTACACTTTCATATTACTACAGGACGGAATATATATATATATATATATATATATATATATATATATATATATATATACCTCTATAAAGTACAGTAATAAAAAATAAGAAATCCATGATGGTGCATTTTATTCTACCATTTGGATGGCCGTTAGCGTATATGCCTTGAAGGAAACAGGATTTTTCCGGACATTTGCCATCGTTAAGTGAAACAAGAAAACAGTAACACTACGTTTCGAGATCTGCAATCTGATCTCTTCTTCAGGTAAAGAACTAACCTAATACATAATTACAAACTAGGTTAAAATAAACAAATCTTACTAAAGCTTTGTACTAAGCTCTTACTTTATTTTAACCTAGTTTGTAATTATGTATTAGGTTAGTTCTTTACCTGAAGAAGAGATCAGATTGCAGATCTCGAAACGTAGTGTTACTGTTTTCTTGTTTCACTTAACGATGGCAAATGTCCGGAAAAATCCTGTTTCCTTCACAATCCTTCCATCGTCAAAAAATAACCTTCAAACAAAGTATATGCCTTGATGGCAGTTTGAAAAACTGTATGTAAAATGTACGAGTCCGATCACATACATATGGTACCTAATTTTTATTATAATATTGAAATATTGTGGACAATTCTTTTTACGATGCCATTAATTATGTGGTAATATTAATTACACAACTTAATTTAATGTGTTGCTGTGAAGATTACGCTTGACCATGGTGTCTTATCTTCACTTGGCAGGTCACGATGCCCACTTCTTCTACTACTTGGTGCCGTACTACGCTGTGGAGCTGCTGGTTATAGTGTTGTGCGTAGCTACGCTCTGGCACCTTCGCACTTCCAGGATCGGCTCCGAGGCTCTTCAGAATGCCGAGAGTCGCAGTCACAACGCTAAGGATATCAAGTGGTAAGGATAATTATATTACGGTAAAGTAAAGAATGTCTTATTTCGTCAAATGAAGGTAGGGTTAAGAAGTCCTCTCTAACACTTAACCTGGGGACCAACGGCTTAAAGGTGACTTCCGACCCACCACCAACGGCCGGGCAGGCGGGCTGCTTGAAAGGACAGGATCACCCACCCAAGCAGCAGCCACGCTCAGCAGCGTTGCTTGATCCGGTTATCTCACGATAACCGTTGTACGCGCTACACTGCGCCATTGGCAAGGGTATGTTTGGGATGCCGAATAAAATTAGGTCTGTTCACGAAACCGACCTTAATATACTTCACATGAAAAAGTCATCTAAAAGTCAACAGTTTTCTCAGTGAAACCGAACACTGCATGTCGCGATCAACAGATTATAATTGAATATTTATTCCGTTTACCTTAGTTTTTCCAAAATGGAAATATTTGGAAAGGCACATGTATAAACCAAAAGTTTTAAAAATGTGTTTTGAAACATCTTATAATAACACCAAACGGATTTACCAAAAACAGAAAATATGCTTTTTTAAATTAACGCGAAGGGGACAAATAGAAAAAAGGATAGATATAGGAAGGAATAATAGGATGAGGTTCTGGTGCCCACAACACTACTTACCTTTATTCAATTCCTACTCAAGAGAGAGTTGAGACCTGACTCCCACAGCCTCTTCAAGGTCATTTTATCCACTTACGAAGTTTATACGGTAAGCCTTAGAAAACATTACCTGTGATAATCCTAAGCAAACGAGACATCAAGTGTATAGTCACCAAGAACACAGTTCTTTAAGATAATCAGATCCTGGACGATAAGAACACGTCATTGTTCTCATACTCGAACTTCTGTACCTAAACGACAATAACTAACGTCAAATTTTCAAGTCCACACTGCGTCGATAAATTGCTGACACATTTATCTTCTTAAAAATTTTAACCATCGCTGTTGGCAGCCATGTTTAGTAAACACATGTTCAACTGAAACTGTTAATAATAACAGTCGTCTAGGAGAATTCAAGGGGCGAGGTTTCTCGTGAAGCTTAACCAACCACGGACTAGTTATTGTGATCAATATGGCTTCTGTATCGTTGGTTGCTAATTTGTCCACAATTTTACGCAATATACTTTGTTGGTGTTACCAGTTCATGTTTATGTCTAGCTTCTCTTATTACTCTTGCATTATAGTAGGGAAGTTTCTTAAGTACTTGAGGTTCACCGAATGCTGTTGAATGTAAGTTTTAAAAGATGTTCTGATATGGCCGATTTTCCGTCTTGTTTCTCATCTAATGTCAACGTACTCGTGTTGATATTAGCATATCTCTCCTCAATGAAGAGTACGGGACTTCGTAGGACTCGCGTCCTACACAAAGGAATCTTGACTTTCACTGGTATCAGTTAAATCTTTTGGCTGGTTTTGAACAGTTTTAATGTTTGTGTCTCCTTACTGTCCTTCCTATTTCATCACCTGATCCTTAACTGTGAGGAATACAGGCTAGTTTTAGACTTTCTTCATTTTGGCTCTGATCTGAAGGTGGCAAATTTTAACATGTGAATTTCATAATTTCTTTTTGAAATACGTTGATTGTCCTTGTAGTATTGTATCTTGTGAAAGCGATGTTTCGACGCGGTGTGGTGATCCTCTACACAGTCATGTTAGTTACGCCACCTGGCGCTTAAGCCTAAAAAGTAATATTGAGTGATAATCTTGATATTTTTGAGTATGTCAACCACAAAACTTAAGCACTCCACTTACCCCCTGAGTATTACTATAACTTCCTATAACTGCTCTCGTACCACAACCCAGCCAACCGCAGCCGCCGTGTCGCCACAGTGTTTGATGCGGTCGCCATGGATTCTGTGGTAACCTATATCATGGATCCACGACAAAGGGATCACTTCATATGATGGGGTTACTTGATTGGGACGTCTGCAAATTTAACATCATTGTTAGTGAATTCACCCACCCATTCAGGGTCTATTGGCTTTTAAATCTTCACTTGAATTAAAAAGTGACCACTTCTATTTCAGACCAACTACTCTCTACACTGTAAATAGCTAAAATAATGAAATAATATATTAATGTTATCTTGCATCGAAAACGTAGCATTTGCATTTATCAGCACCAAAGGCCAAATACGCGTGTTTTTACGCTATATGTAAACCGCCTTGTAAGGACTCATTATTTCAGTATTGTTCTGAAATCCCTTTATTTCTCCCATGACACTCTGAGAATACAACTAAAAATTTAAATCAACTTTATGAAGTTAAAACATTTTCTTGTCTCTATAGTAATTTTCGTACCTAAGTGTTTAAATTCAACATTTAATGTGTGTGTAACTTTACTTAACTAATTTCAAGGTCGTTAAAATGTTGAATGAAGTGTTATTAACAGGTTAAAAATAAAATAAAAGTGAGTATTAATACGATTCGAAAAATGCATTTCAGAGATGGAAGGATTGGGCTGAACATAGTGAAGATCCGACATCAAAGGCACTCATATGGTACTGGCCTTCAGGATGAAGCAGAAAACATTATCACAGTAACAATCTCCTGTCTCAGGTCTAGGCTCTACGCCAAGACTGCTCTGGTGATGGGGGTTAACTACGCGCTGCTGCCTCTAGTCGTGATACTCAACCAGTACTACCCGCTGTCTCGCTTTATCAACATCAGCATCCTGAACATCGACGATATCAGGGGCGCTGAGATATTCCTGATCTTTGTGCTGAAGCGGGAGACGTTGTCGGAGTTAGCTCAGAGGTTGTCCTGGTGTCAGCGTACTCAGCCTTCACGGCCTGTGGCTAAGACACAACTGTAACAACCACGTCCTATCCCTACAGCACATATTGGGGTGTTTACAACTCCCAGTTGTGTAGAATGAAGCAAATTTTGGTTTTTAGCTTAGCATTCGTGCTGGCTGGTTTAGTACTTTTCCATTACATTATTGGCTTTTTGATCAGCTACTAATCAATAGGTATTGAAGTTATGTTTTTATATTGTTGTGAATATTTTCGGCCACTAGGGTGCTGTCAACAACTCAGATATGCGTTCATGAGAATCTTTATTATGTCATATCAAGGTGAATATTTGAAGTTTTTATGTTGTAAATATGAAGTAAATGGTTCATTTGACGGAGAAGGACATTAGGAGCAATACCAGTCCACAACCGTGAATATGTTTCTAAATTATTTTCTACCTCCCTTTTGGAAAAAAGAAGTAAAATAAACGCGTATGTCACTAGACAGCTAAAACTTAAAGTATTTTAATACATATCGGAAACGATTTGAATGTTCTACTTGTTAATAAAGAAGTTTAAATAGAAACAAATCTTTATTTATGCCCTGTAAACTACATTTTTGAACTGTAAGTTGCAATTTTATTACGTGGTGGTTTGTAAAACGAGATATGAATACAGTATAGAACATTTGTAATACATGCAAGGGTTGTTTACGTTTGAAGTGCATGCTAGTAATTAGTTCCATAATATTTACATTTTATTTTGAAAATAACAGAAATCACATAATTTTGTTGAAATTATTTAATTGTAATTTAAAATCATGCGTATAAGGGCTAATGGAAAATCATCTTATGTACACAGTTACAATTCTCATTCAAAAACAATAGTCTTTAAAGCTAAAGTTCGAAGTATATGAACAAATGGAGTTTATGGATTGTCAGGTATCATATATAAGTGGTATAAAAAAGTTTAAGCAATGAAACTTTACAAGTATTGTCGGGTAAATAAGTGCCATAAAACTTGGCAGAAATAGGCGATGCATTAGGGCAAGGAGCTAGATCCTCAAAAGGGCCGTTATTTGAATTCATTACTTTGGTTACTTTCCTAGTAATTACTCCAGAGAAAAATAATGTACCACGTTGTTGTAACTTATTGAGAAGACTGTACGCTAACGGTTAAAGCGTTACCATAGTAAGAAATAAATAAATGAAATAGTCCTTGAATTGATATACAACTTGGTACAAGCTTCTATTTAAATATCTTTACTACTTCATCTCCTCAAAGAGGTGCAAGAATGTTCATGAGCCCAATGAGCATGGATGGGCGTTTCCTTATTGCAAAATAAACATGGCTGTTAAATGTTAATCCTATAGTACAAATAGTTCAAGAGTTTCTGTACGCACAAGACTTCCTCTGTCATCCTGATCAGTAATTTTATTAACAGCTAGCCACTAAAGCATTTCGTTTAACATGTTAAATATAATTTAATTACGTCCAAGAACCAGAGATCTTAATACGTCTTGCATGGTGAAGGTATTTTGTCTTCTGATGTTATAAGACTACCAGAAATTAGGATTTACTGTGAGATAACTAGGTTGTACCCGGTATGAAATAGTAAGCTGGTTTAGATTTAGTCCTATCAAAAGACAAAAACGATCGCTGCTCACAACTTGTGCAAGCGTACCTTTAAAGTGGTCGCACTTGCTTATGCCTTGACGGATTCCTTTGAAAGAAAGTACCGTTAGAGTTGTAATAATATTAATCATTGTACAAATAGTTGGTGTCCAGTAAATATTTTATAACTATACTGTTTTTTTTATTTGACTTTAAGAATGTTCAACAGATGCCATTTAGCTATATTAAAGAAAATAGCACAATTATTTATTTTTATTTTCCTCTTACCTTTTCAAACCTATGTGCTAAATTTGGGTTCTTTAGCTTTACTATTTTTAGAGATAATAATTTCTTAATAAAACGTACAAAATGGCGGCTAGCAACTAAACGAAGTAGAAATTGAATAAAAGTTATTCTCAAGTTTTAGCTTAGAATCATGCACAGAATTTGAAAATACATAAGTAGCCCAATCTTTTTGTTACACCCTGTACATATATATATATATATATATATATATATATATATATATATATATATATATATATCCTTTTTGTATTAATTATTTTCAAAATAAAAGGTTGTTCTTGTAATATTCCAATCTAGTTTTAAAATTTTAAGTAGAAGTTGATATTTACTCCTTACTTGAATATTACTTGGATGGAATAAGTAGGATTTGTGATTGCTGAAAAACGCATAAATTGACTAAAATGTTCTTGCACCAATAAGTCTAGTCCCTACTGCTTGGCCATTATTTAACAACTGTCAAACATGTGTTTAAAATTTTACAAACATAACGTGATAGAAGGAATTTAAATATTTTCAGTACTTTTTAAATCATGAAAATTTCAGAGGTACGTGGGTAATTTTACTCTCAAGGGACAAATAAAAATTCGAGATATCAAACATTTGTATTATGTAGGACGAACAAGAATTATTTTGGCACTAGATAAGTCCAATTCGACAAAAACTAAAACATGGATCAGTAAAATTGAAGATATATGTTATACTACAATTAAGTTCAAATAATTATTGTGGGTTTGTAATGATTGACATTTTCTATTAACATAATTGTATTAAGTGAGCAACTCATTAGACTCTGCTTGGTAAGTTTCGTTAACGACAAAGGTTTCGTTACTCAAGTATATAAATGAGAACCAAACGAGGGCGGCTATTGTAGAAGTTTAGACAAACGAAAGCTGCAAATGCAATAGGTGGACGGATAAGTTTTAGACTCCTCTGAAAAAAGGAAAAATATCCACCTCTGGAAAAATACATATATAATTTAAAAATGACATGTCTACATGTTACCTGTTATTTAAAAGGAAATTGCAGACAAAGCCCACCGGTAACTTCTATCGAGTGAATAAAAACTAAATTAAAGAATTTTCTACTCCAAACTGTAACGAATATGGTTATCTATAAGTTTTTGTTACAGATTGAAAAATAATAAATGTTACTACCTTCGCTTGCCATTCCAGTAACCCTAACAGCAACTAATCCGTCGTAACATTTCGTACACGTCTGGAATTATGTCTGTCATCAGCTACATGCCTAATTTTGGAAGTTCCTGATCCCTGGAAGTTTCATGCTTCTAGAAGTTTTGGCCTTCTGAAGTACCTTGCATCTGGAAGTTTCCAGGTACAATATTGCTTGGCCACTGAGAGTTCTCATCTGTTGACAGGTCTCTATAAATTGGAAACTTGAAAACTGGAACCTTCACCTGAAAGATTTTACGCTTAAAGAAGTTCTTGGTCTGTGTATATTGCAGCTTTAGAATGACCCTGACTCTGGGAGATCTCATTGTTGGTTTTATTTTGACTTCCTTTGGTTCAAATAGTCCGAAGATCGAACTTGACCCTGCCATGTACTTTAGGAACATCTACGCTAACTTTGTTAATATCCATGACGGGTTGACGTCATAGTCGTGACGGATAGCTAGAACAGAAGTTATTTATTATAAAAGGCAGCTTAAAAGCACAGGTAATATCTGTTTATAAACAGCGGACGCTACATAAGGGTATACAGGATTGTTACAGAAACTCGTACAGGATTCACGCTGCAGGCGGACAAAAATGAAACTGATAATAGCATTCTTTGAGAGAATAAGCAAACAAAGACATAGAGAAAAGTGACACTGACTTAATAAGCTTCAAAGAGTCCTTTCTTATATAACCAAGTTATTTGCCTTTGCGTTTAAAGCCACGCGGTGGAACGAAGCTCTTTGCCGTGTCGGGCGAGCAGAACTATTTTATGCGTTTTCAAAATACCTTTCTAAACAGTGTATTCGATAAAGTTCATTAATGGTAATGCGGATCAAGAATTACAAAAAGACATCACATATTATGAAACAATAAATGGATTCATTAAATTGATAATGTCCTACATCAATTTGAAAATTACTTTTAAGTGTGAAAGTAATAAAATATGAAATGGATGTTTTTTATCGATATTTTAAGTAAAGCACAACAGTTAAAACGGTGCATATAAATTCGCTAAGCTGAGAAGAGAGAATGCCGAGTTGTCCATTTCACCTTCCGCTTAGCCAAGCGTCTGAAACCTGGTACCGTCACAGAATCGGGAGTTCATATCCATCTAAATATATAAAAAATATTTTCGTTAATTAAATTAAATTAATTCTTCTCAATTAAATTTATTCATTGTTCAAGATAGTGTTTTAGCACGAATTATAGTAGAGTCAAGAAAATTGTCTTACACGTATATAATCAGTTACTGTCTATTTATTTATTTCAAATCCAACGGTAAACCTAATGTAGAGCAATAGTAAAAAAATGATCTATTAATGTCATCACAGCCATTTTATGTTAAATTAGAATAGTAAACAGGCGACAACAGTACAAAATAATTTAAGCAAAAAAACATTAATAACGCTAAGAATACGTTACTTACGTTCGTTTACTTCCGAATACGTTGAAGATACAGAATCAGAATCAGAAAGTCTTTATTTGTCAATCAATCACACATTACAAAATGAATAAAGAGCCACATGGGACGAATCCTGTGCGTGGCTCTGAGTTCCATTAAAATACTGTGCGCTTACTACATAATAATACATAAAAAGACAGAAAGAAAGATAAAAAAGAAACACATTACACTAAAGAACAAAATAAATTTAGAGGTATATATACACATTATACGTTAATAAAAATAAGTGCAAACTAAGACTGCTACAGAATAGTTGTAACTACACTTAATACATCAACCACCGTATTTGACTAGCACTACAGAAATACTTTTCTTCCTCATGTAAGTTCAAAGATGTTTTTAAACATTTACTTTATGAAAAATATTTACGAAAAAAGTAATCATTAAAAACAATTAATGAATTAAAACATAAAAACAAAGTATGAAACTGATAAAAAAACCCCGGATTTAAATTAATTTAAAATAGGATAAAAAGTTCAATTTAAAATAAATTCAATTAAAAATTGTGGGCTTTGCAAAACATTTAGAACTTTAATATTTCAATACTCGAATGGACGAGGGAAGACCAGCACAGACACAGTGCTTGTGTAGATGGTGTCAGTCAGCAATTTGACATATTCATGCATACTCAGGGCAGATTAGCAGCTCCGCGTAATCAGCCCCCACCTCCACCAGCCAGGCGGTGATCAGTTTTTTGTATAAACTAAGTGAAACCTGCAGATCCCTTACATGGGCTGGTATTGTTCTGTAGAGAAAATTTGCGACATAGAAAGAATTTGTGCAATTAGCAGATGTTACTACTCTGGGGACCTGGATACCAACATGTTGTGCATGTCTGGTGAACTGTTGGTGTGTAACCTCAGTTATCACTGAGTCACGATGCGTGAAGGTGTAGACCAAAACCGATTTTATATACAGCTGCCTTACTGTAAGTATTTTTGTTTCCTGAAAAAGCTGAATTGAGGGGTAGCGTTTCGGTTTTTAAACCCGGCTTTTATTACTGATTTTTGTAAAATGTAAAGAGGGTAAATTAGGTTTTTACGAGCGCCTCCCCAAGCAACTATTCCATACAACAGGATAGATTGCGCATAAGCAAAATATACACGCTTGATTTCATCACAATTTAGTATCCGACTCAGCTGATAAAAAACATATATTAATTTTCTAAGGTCGTTCATAATTTTCTCGATGTGGTTGTTAAATTTCAATTTCGAATCCAAAATTACTCCCAAATACTTATACTGGTCTACCCTTTCAATGACGTTGCGGGAACAGCACCGATTTACTGCGTTACCACAAGAGTGGAGCATCAATCTGAGATCAGCGGGCGGCCCACCCGCGGCACGAAGGGCAATTGGCAAACATTTAGTTTTGCCTACGTTCATGGTTAGCACGTTAACATTAAACCATTTATGAATTAATTTTATTTCTCTTGATGCAATTTGGTACACTTCATTCCAGTTCCTACCTTTAATATTATTGCCGTGTCATCTGCAAAATAAAGATCAGGCGCATGAGATTACGTGCTGAAATATGAGAGCTGCGCGTAGAACTAGGGTCAGAAATCTATCATGCGAGAGCTAGGCCAGGTGGAGGTGCGCGTGCACTAGTTCGATTGCAGATTGCAGATTGCACTGCAGATTGCATTGTCAAGACACGCCTTACCCTTTGACTGGATAACGAGATTTGATTTCCCGAGGACTTTGAAACTCGTTTTCCTTGTTCTAATTAAAGTCTGATAAGAAAAACTCCAACAAGCAAGGGCCCACCGAGGCTGGACGTAATGAAAGATGAATAATAATTACCTAATAATAACCCAGGGCAAGTTTACTCAAGAATTACAGTAGTGTTGAATGTTAATTAAGTATTTCAAATAAATCCAAAAGGAATGGTAGATACAATGTAAATAATAATGTTGATAAAGTTTGTAAAAAATCTTATAGTAGTTGTGTTTAGAATCTGAACACAGTTTACAAGTCTACTTGGTCTAATATTAGTTCTTATGTAGAAATGTTTGGTAACAATAATTTGAAATGTCATAGTTTGAAAGGATAACAGGATTTCGGACATTTGCCATCTTTATAGGTTTTCAAAGTCACAATAAAAAGGTAAATAAAGTTTTACTTTTCCAAGAGTGAAAATTATTTTTGTACCTAAAATAATAATTTAAAGAAGATATTATAATGTGTCTTAAACGGATTTTGCATAAGTTGTTATAATCTGCATCGCGAACTCTGTAAGTATATTTGTAATCCCAAAGAATGCAGTAGAATAATTATAAATGACCAGGGGGATTTGAAGGAGATATGTCAAGAAATAAATGTTTAAAAGCTACGCAAACATTTGTAGCTTCCGTCCAAAAACAGGTCTGAACTCAAACTAAACCTTGATCCACAAATTAATTAACTATCTCTAATCTGTACCAGATGTGCAATATTTTATACGACATATAGCAATATGGCACTGGCTCTGCATGTGATGAGGAAAAAGGAACCTAAAGGGAAACGTAATCCCTGACTCGTGACCAGGACTAGAATAATAACATTAATTGACACGAGCAGCTTTGGGGGTGGGCAAGTGATAAAGAGGGTAGCGAGGGCGATGTTGATTGTCCCAACTTGCTAACTAATTGTCCAGAGGTTGGGTCTTCAATTAAGGTTGTCTGAAGTGAGACCAGCGATGGATAAGGGTTAGAAAATAATTCAATACTAATCATTCCAATTTCATTAAGAGGTTATAGTTTGATAAATACTAAGAAACAATTAATACCAATTCTTCTTTAGTGAAAGCAATCCCTTTAGTTTCAAACTTCCAAAAGTGGGTAGTTGCGAGAAAACATTGTAGATGCAAATATATGACTTTTTGAGTAATTTAAACTACAGATTTTAAGATTGTAGCATTACAAAATTTTCCGTCAAAAGGATCAATATTAGTATGCAGTATTCTTATATAATAATAAAAATAATATGTTTCTTACATATTATTTTTTTAACTACAACTAACATACAAAAGTTCCATAGGTTGTTTTTAACCTACACAAGTTTGAGATTACCCAGCCTTTTTTCATTACACAGTTTTAGTTAAAAAATATCTTTTAGAACAAAACTAAAACGATAATCAAAACCTTTGAGTAATTTAAAACAAATTATTTTCACATAAGTTTTCAGTATAAGTTAGAAAGTAGGAGTACTGACTTCGATGAGTTACGTGCAAAGTATTAAATCTTTAGCTCATTTTAGCCCCGAGATGTTCTGCGGACAGAAAGACTAACAATCGTGCAAGAAAAAAATGTTTACACTCCCCCCCCGTATGAGCACTTTCTCAACAGTGTTGCCAAGTTGTGCAAACCATAGAGGTA